>NC_141671.1:4800000-6222500 GCF_028749965.1 Puma concolor | reverse complement strand
ACCCTGAAGGCACACAATTTATAATTCCTCTTGCAAAGTGATTATTGGGCTTATGGGGTAACTGTCTAAAAGCATTTTACATAGTCAACATCTGCAGAAAAGCCCACACAACATAGCAATCCCCCCATGCTCCAGCAAAAACAGGAATCTGAGTGATTGTAGACAAATGGCATAGTTATTATTTTAAGCAACAAATGGACACCATATCTATTAGTCTATGAAATCCTTGGGTGTCCCTCTTGCTCTGCTATATGTTCTGTCTAGGAAAATAAACCACATCAATGGCCACATTCCATTCTCATTGGAATTAAGATTGGAGAGAGGAAATAAGGAATGTGCAGACGTTTAGGCTTTTAAAATGAATGTTACTTGTTACCACAAATATAAAGGTATTTACTTTTGTAAAATTCTTTCATCTTTTAAAGATATGTTGTACAACCTAATTGCCTCTAAAAATAAAATGTATGTTCACATAAACCTACCAGACTCTATTTGACAATCTAGTTAAAAATCACTAACTTCTTTTTTAAGATGTTTGCTTCAGAGTGTTTGCAAAGATTTTTCATTTCACCTTTTCTTAATGGTAAATTATTAATGTTCTTATAAAAATGGTTAATGCTTCCTGGGCTCATAATATAACTTTTTGTATGGTTATCCTTTCCTCATATTTCAAAAATACATTAAAATTTAATTTTACATTTTCCATGTAATTGTTCAAGCTGACAAGCTGTTAAACACAGTTTTTATTTATTTGTGCTATAGAACGTAATCTGTCTTTCCATTGTGAATATGAACAAAAATAAATAAATGAAATGATTTTCTTACTCCCCCTAAGAAAATAAAATTGCCTATGAAACAGTATTTAAGTAAAATAAGCACTTTGCTTCTCTCAAATAAACCAACTGAATAAGAATAAATATTTTATCCCCAATAAAATCTACAATAAACTTAGAACAATTTTCCATTGTCTAAATACTAAAAATGGATTAGTCATAGCTTGGAACTTGGCTAAGCATAGCGCAGTTAAAAGCCAGCACCTGGGACTGTCCCAGCCCGTCGGAGAGGCAGATCTGGAGACACTCTGAGGGGAAGTCCACACTGGCAAAGAGGAGTGTGTTCACCGGACACTATAGAGTGCAGTGAGCATCAGAAATTTCACGTAAAGTCATTTGGTTCCCCGTGCAGTGGGCATGTACTTGTACAGGTATCACAGCTAAGGGATACAAGAGCAGATTAAGCAAATGCCAGTACACACGCCGTCAGCACTGACTTTATTTTGGAAATTGACTTACTGGCATTACTAGGAGAAGCAACGGAGATGGAGTTCAAAGGATGAAACCCAGTTATGTGACCCAGAGCACAGAGCAAGCCTGAAGCCCGTGCTGGAACTGCGGCAGCTGTGAAAGGTGACTTTATGTTACATCCTACAGTGGAGGCCAACGCGGTTGTTGAAATCGTCGCCATGTAAAATCGGAATTAACCATGCGGACTGGGACAAGTCAAGGCTGTGTGGCCCTGCTATCATGAGAGTAGTAAGTAGTACCAGGATGATTGCAGCCAGTGTCTACGTTACTTATCACTATGTATAGCCTAGGTCTGAAATATATAATGTCTTTCATTTAGATCCATAGTCAACTGCACACATAAGTGACTGTGAAACATGAAGGCCTGTCACCCATTTATGATGTTCCTTCATAGGTTTGCATGCTCTAGAGGTTTCACCTGCAAAGTGAAGTAGTTGCCAACAGTTAACAGTGGCCGCTAGCCCCGCTGCATAGACAAATCATGGGATCAAACGTTATGTCATATAAAAACAGGAATAACGGCATATACGAGGCACCTGTTGTGAGTCACATACAATGCCACGGAATTTATATTTCAATATTATTTTCATTCTTGGAGTCATTTTTCAGCGACCAGAGGTCACTAACATAGAGCTAGCAAATGGGAACTAAGAAAGTGAAACACCTGTCAATGGTAAAAATAAATAAGTAAATAAATAAAAATAAAAACACACACACATCAGAATTAGACCCATGATTTGAATCTAACCTTATGATTAAAATCTGAAGTTGATACTCTTTTTTTTTAAATTTTTTAATGTTTGTTTATTTTTGAGACACACACACACACACACACACACACACACACACACACACACAGTGTGCAAGTCGGGGTGGGTGGCAGAGAGAGGGAGACACAGAATCCAAAGCAGGCTCCAGGCTCTGAGCTGTCAGCACAGAGCCCAACGTGGGGCTCGAACTCATAAGCAGTGAGATCATGACCGGAGCCAAAGTCAAACACCCAACTGACTGAGCCATCCAGGCACTCCGCGAAGTTGATACTCTTACCCTCTATACTCTTCAGTCCTTTAACATGAATGAATGAGTCATATCTATCACATATTAATGTCTACTAAATGTCTTGTACCTTATATGACCTAAAGGATTAGAGCCAGAAAAAATAAGCTGTGCCTTGAATGTAACTATCAAAATAATAAATATTACCTGATCAATAATTTAAAACACTTAAAATATTATGAGCCATGAATGGTTCAACCCAGAAACAGCAGGACTATTTCTTCCCATTCTCATGTTGTTAAGTAGAACTGAGAGCCAGCTACCTCAAATTTTAGATTAGTTGTCACTAAATTCAAAAGTGATGACATTGTATTGAAAAGCCAATCAAGGTAGCATCCAAGTCAGCACAAACAGAAGCCAGCCAGTACATCCAGAAGTAGATAGAAATAACTCTTTATTCCATTCTTAGGAAGGGACCACAACATTAAACTCTATCCCTAAAATACATGACTGTTCCTTCCTGTGGTAGCCGGAGTGGAATTTCTCCACCATCAATCCCTTTCTTTATTGATTTGGAAATATCAGTCCTCAGAAAAACATTTAGGGAAAAAATCTGGGAGGTCGATGGTGGTATATTTCATTCTGAGATGTGTCCTCTCCCGAAGTGAAGTGCTCTGCTGGGGGTATAAGCAGACGGGCTGGAGGTGCAGAGCAAGCTAAGAATGAAAACATCACAAGTTCTTTGTTGCACGCATGTCAGAACCCCAACAGTGGAATGTATCAATCCAACTTAAAATTTAAAGAACATCACCAGTAGAAGCCTTCTTGAAACTAAGGATTAGATAACACTATTCAACTTCATCTATTACACAGCTTTGACCAACACAAAGTGGAACAAAGCATAACTGCACCCTCTGTTTACTGGATAAACATTAAGTCTAGAAAGCTATTTTTTTTTAATTTTTTAATGCTTATTTTTGAGAGAGAAAGAGAGACAGAGGGCAAGGTGAGGAAGGACAAAAAGAGAGGGAGACACAGAATCCAAAGCAGGCTCCAGGCTCTGAGCTGTCAGCACAGAGCCGGACACGGGGCTCAAACTCACAAACCATGAGATCATGACCGAGCCGAAGTCTGACGCTTAACTGACTGACCACCCAGGTGCCCCCCCCCCCCCGAAAGCTATTTTTCAATGCACATTTAAGTAGAGTGAAAAAACAAAAGTGTAATAACATGTAGCTGATGAAAGAATGAAGAGCAAAAACAAATGGAACTGTGAAAAAATAAAACAAAGTATAACATTGCAAGTTTTCTCTTTAAAAAAAAACTATTTTCCATTCTCAGTAAAATGCAAAGAAAAGACAACGATAATGATTGATAGTGTGGTATTGTGATTTATAATAAGAAATATATATTTGGTCCGGTCTCATTTCTGGCACACAGTTCCTAAAACCCTTGGACTTCCCTAAGGGAAGAGAGCAGCAAGGTGTTTTTTGTTATCTTAATGAGGTGACTTTAGGAAGCCCCTAAGGATGGGGGCTAGTTGCCAGGGTAGCGAACCAACTATATGATTAGAGGGTCAGCACTATCAGTCCCATCCTCCACCTCACTGAAGGGACAAGGGGCTAGAGATTGAGTCCATATGCCAATGGCCAGTGATGTGATCCAGCATATCTCTGTAACAAAGCCCCATTAAAACCTAAAACAATGGTGTTCCAAGAGCTTCCAGGTTGGTGAACACACAAATATTGGAGAGAGTAGCATGCTCAGAGAACATGGACTCCATGCCCTTTCCCCACATCTGGCCTTATGCATCTCTTGCCCTATGCCCTATCCATTTGCCTGTTCTTGAGTTCTATCCTTTTATAATAAAATGATAATATAGTAAGTAAAATGTTTCTCTGACTTCTGTGAGTCACTCTGGCAAATAACTGAACCCAAAGAGGAGGCCATTAAAACTTCCAGTCCATAAAATGCCCTCAGAAGCATAGAGGATAACATGAACTTTCCACTGGCATCTGAAGTGGTGGAAGGAGGGCTGTCTCATAGAACTGAGCCCTTACCCCGTGAGATCTCATGCTATTTGTTGGTAGCCTCAAAACTGAGTTGAATGATGGAACATCCAACTGGTGTTGGAACATTGCTTGCTGGTGAGAACCACACTCCCAACACACACACACACACACACACACACACACACACACACACACACACACTGCAATTTTAGATAGAGAAATAAAGAGTTGATAAGAAGGCACACACACATATATATTTACATAGACATGCAGGAGATAGGAGAACAAGAAGAACTGATGAATCGGAGGGAATAAATAATGTTCCGCAGAGCCTTGTATTACTACCTCAGCAACTTAAATGAAAGTAGGAACTTTCTTCCAATTATAAGTTTTGGTTCATTTTTTTCATTAAAAATGAAGTTATGGAAACATGCTTAGACATTTGTGGAAATAAATTATTAAAAATACCTCCCCCAAAGCGAACAAATGTTTTCAATGTCTAAAAATAAAACAAGAAAGGGAACAAACAAAAATTTAAATGTCAGATGTGGCTCCAGTAAAAACAGTCCTGATTGAGTACAAGAAAATATTTTAAGAGATATGGACCAGTGGCTATTCCTTATAAGATCATGCTCAGGGGCTTATCCCGTCCAACACAAATTTTAAAATGGTAAATTTAATTACTTCCAAGACCAAGAAAAGACATTCATATAAAACAAATAAATTATGGAGGAGTATTTGGAGAAAGCTCCTAAGAGATCCCAAAATGCAGTTGTACAGCAAGAACCGAAATGGGTAGATAGTGTCATTCCAGGTCAGACTGAAGAGCTGCAGAGTGTATAAGAGACATTGGAACAAAGAGAAGCATATTGAAAACAGATGTCAAAGCACAATGTTTTCAGCAAAAGAATAGCCAGTCTTTGGAATAAGTGAATAGGGCAAGAAAAAAAAAAAAAAAAAAAAAGGCTTCATATGCTAGATCATCCAGAAAGCCAAACTGATGTTACAGTGAAATTTTCTTCATAGACATTCCTCATCTATCCAGACATTACATTAACTTCTTGTGTTTGTGAACATGATCAAGGGCTGATCTAGTTCATACTTTATCTCAAGTGAAAAAAGAGCCTATCACTACCGAAAGTTTTCAACTGCACACGTGGCAGAATGGAGGATAATAGAATATCGTATGTCCACTAAGCGTCTTAATTTTGAATAATCATTTTTGTATTTACTTTCTAATCCTGTAAGTCTGATAGCAGCTCTCACTTTCAAAGAAGAGAATTCAAAATTAATAGAGCTAAGGATGGACATCAGGTTTTCTGTTTTCTGAAGAGAGTTATCTTCCGCTTAATGTTTTTTGATTGCCCCCTTAAAATGAAGAGTAACATCCTCTATAGACATTTAAAGATCAAGTATAAGTATCAGATTCTGAGGATCAAATCATCCAAACATCCACACATAGGAGGAGATCGATCAAGGGCTCTCTATGGAGATGGCTTTTTTTAAGGTATATGATAAAGACTTTAAGGGTCAGGCTCTCAAGCAGCATTTGGGGTAAGAGTTGTGATGGCTTCATATATCTTGAATTTGTAATGCATAAACTTCTCAGAATGGTAAGATCTAATTGAAAGAATGAAACGAAACAGGCTTTATAACTGAGTTCTAGTTGCTATTTTTTGTTACAGGTTTCCCGCTATCAAAAATAGAGCCTTCCCATGAAACCAAAAATGTGGTAAAGTGGAGAAGCAATTACCAGTAATTTATATGAGAAAAAATTTTGAGTGTTCTCAGACCCCCAAAACAACCTCTCTTACACTTTTCTCATACCTTGGGACACAAATTGCTAATGGGTGCACAGATAAACCAAGATAAAGTCCAGGCATTCACAGAAGTTCAAAGCTATGATGGCTTGATGTTGAGATGCTGGGTGTGGTTGTGGGGGAGGGGCTCCGAGGCACACATACTGCCTCCACACACTGCAAAACAGACACAGACTGCAATTTTTGTCCTTTTACCTAAAAGCAAATATCCTCTTTAGATTCCTTTTGGTTATCAAAAACGAGGACTAACGTAGGACTTCTGTAAAAGCAAAGTGGCGTAACTTGAACTTTCAGAAAGCAGGAGATACCTGTATTTATCTTAGCATTGCTCTTGCCTTTTTTAAATAAATGGACATGCCCTTGGACTTGACGCACAGGGAATAGACCAGTGATGGGAGACTGGAAAGACACGTCGGAGCTTCAGAATCACAGCGGCAATGCTGTTAGCAGGAAACTTCACACCTGGTATCCCAGCCTCAGTTTGCCTGTCTCTGAAGAAGCAATATAGTACTTTTCCCCCCAGAGAAGTGACATTAGGGTTAAAATAGGTAAACTTTTAAAGGGCCTAGCATGGTGCTTGACTGTGGTTGCCAAATGAAGAATGAATTTTTTTTTGAATTTTTTTTTTAACGTTTATTTATTTTTGAGACAGAGAGAGACAGAGCATGAATGGGGGAAGGTCAGAGAGAGAGGGAGACACAGAATCTGAAACAGGCTCCAGGCTCTGAGCTGTCAGCACAGAGCCCGACGCGGGGCTCGAACTCACAGACCGCAAGATCATGACCTGAGCCGAAGTCGGACACTTAACCGACTGAGCCACCCAGGCGCCCCCAATGAATATTTTTTAATGTTTGTCCCATACAATATTCGTTTATCTTAAGTTCAAATTTAACTAGATTACCTGTGTTTTCATTTGCTAAATCTGGCCACTCTCTCTCTGACACAGAGATGCTTAAGAACACTGCTCTGTTCCTATCCTATAACAGCCTTTCAATCTCAGGCCTGGGAAGTCCTACTCTGCAGAGCATCTGAAGACAGCAAAATCAAATGAACCACTGGCCTACAATAAGCACAAAACATCAGGAGAGCCAGTCACTGATGAATAGTGATAGATTCTGCCTCAAAAATTATACAGACCTGGGGGCACCTAGATGGCTCAGTCCGTTAGACCTCCTACTCAATCTCAGCTCAGGTCTTGATCTCAGGGTCATGAGTTCAAGCCTTGCATGGGCTTGGCACTAGGTGTGAAGGCTACTTAAAAAACATATACTATATAATATATGGATCTGAAGTTCTGATGAAAGCAGAGATCCCATCTCAAACCCCTGTTACCAAAAGTAAAATATAAGGAAATGTTCTGGTAGAGCAAAATGATAAAACAAATAATCTAGAAATAAAAAGAAATATTTCAATTTTAATTCATTACACTGATATTGTGGAACACATATTTGCCCCAAAACAACTTCAAGACCTAAGGAGCCAAAATGTTAGAGTTTAAGACACAGTCCCAGGGCACCTGGATGGCTCAGTCTGTTAAGTGTTTGACTCTTGATTTTGGCTCAGGTCGTGACTTCACGGCTGGTGAAATTGAGCCCTATGTCAGGCTCTGCGTTGACAACACAGAGCCTGTTTGGGATTTTCCCTCTCCCTCTCTCTGCCCCTCCCCCTGCTTGCATTCTCTCTCTCTCTCTCTCTCTCTCTCGCTCTTGCTCTCACTCTCTCTCGCTCTCTCTCTCAAAAATAAATAAGCAAGAACTTTTAAAAAAGACAATTACATGCACATGAAATTTTAATGGTTCTTATTCCTAAAGTAAATACTCGGTTTTGAGATTAAAGAAGCAAGTAACTTTTCCCTTTTTTCTTTACTAAGGTGATCAAAACAGCTGGAAAGTCAGGTTTCCTATTTTTTCAGCCTAGAAAATTATGCTAAATCCCAAGAAAGCAAAGCCTCCAAGATGAATAAATGCTTAATGATTTCTCTTACACAATTAACCCAAAATTTCAGATCATGAAACTCTTTCAACCAACACCTAATAACAAAGATTTATTGCTTACATGTCACATGCCAGACTGTTCTCAGCTTTAAGCTGTTGAGAACACTTTCTTCACAAGAGTAATTATCAGTAATAAGTCAGATACTTTATGTAAAGCACACAGCACAGACTTGACCTTCAATAAACATTGGCTTTCTCATCACTTGCTCTACCTTAAGCCCAACCCAGGTACTGGGTATAAAATGATACATAAGACCTAGTCTCTTCTCTATATATTTACCTATGCTATGTTATTTGTGATAATGCTTTCTGGCTGACAAGCCATGAGAAATCATCATTAAATTTAATCTGATGGAAGAGAGAGAAAACTTTTCAACCATAGAGAAAGTTTTGGTCCAATTTCCTTGAGAACTGTGCAGGAGCATAATAATTTCCTGAGTTATCAAACTAAAAATGGAAAGGAAAAATATTCTTTAGAATTGAAAAACAATGCTTCAAAAAAGAATATAATCCAATGGGAGGATACACTTGCAAAGGTAGCAAAACAGTCATTTCATCTGACCTGTCGACTCCTCCTTCTGCCCTAGCCTGAAACCCTAACCTCATTCTCATACCTTCTCCCAGAGGCCACGCCACTACTCCAAAAATAGGACCCTACAAAAAGTCTTCAGCTTTTGAGTCAGGCAGATGAAAAGAAGATGATTTTGGCCTGTGTCATCATTAACCATGCCTCGAATGAATTTCACGTAAGACCTACTGTATTAAAAAGCACTCTGAAGATATCACTAAAGACTTTGTCTTTTAAGAGCCCAGACATTAGTTAATATAATTGAGAATGGTTCTTCCCTGGAGAAAGTACCAAAAAGCAAAATAGGGCCAACGTAAAAGGAAAAGAAAGAGCATATATGAACCAGATTTCTATCACAGTTAATGCAAGAGGACTTCTGATATGAACAGACTGCTAAAATAACACATTGTTTTGCCTGGAATCACCGTCTGTATATTTTCTTTGACTAATCTGCTTTAATGAAATCCTTACCCCCACAATAATAGCAAGACATAACAACTTCTTGGAAATCCTCCCTCTATTGTGTCAAGAGATTCCAGAAAAGCTGAAGTAAAAATCCATAGATGTAAGCAGAAAGAAAGTCCTGTCCCAATGTGCCCTAGGTTATCAGTCTGTTTCCCATAAACCAGCTCCTGAATTATGCCACATTGCTTTAAAAAATAATAATATACGTCTACAGGCTATGTCTGCAAACTAAACTGATGAGCCCATTATGATGGCCAAGTCCAGTAAAAATAAGTCAAACCAAGAGAGAAAATTTGCCGGTTGTGAAGGTAGAACCAGATGTTTAGATAGATCCAGTCCAATCACATGGCATGATTTAGAAGTCAGCTTATATGAAACAGATGACCAAAGTCCTGTTCTTGTGTGCTCTGGGTTTTTTGCTTATATTCCTAGATCTGACTAATTATATTTTATTTTATTTTTTGTTTTGGGATTCTCATTGTTATAGTTTAACTGACGATCATTTTAAAAGTGAAACCAGTTGTGTTTATGAATACAGCTTTTGTAAAAGAAGACAAAGATGCTTAGTTTGTAGAAACAGACACGCTTTAGATTTCTACCAGGAACGTGAGTGACTACAGGGAAAGTCAAATGTTTGGAAATACATGAGGCAGATGAGGGGAGTCCTATGGCAACGCCTTCTCTCTGCCCTCGCAAATAGTAAATATTCACCTGGGAGGGAGGAGGCTGGAAGGGAGACCCGGAAGTCATCCTTGACTTCCTGTGTATTTTCCAACTGCCTGAACTGTCCTACCCTCAGTCCTTTCCTGACCCACAGCCAGGGTCCTACTTTAAAACCCAACTCAAGGGTTATCTTCTGCTTGACTTACCGGGCACTCTTTCCAATATCTTCCATTTATTCTGTCTAACAAGAAAAGACCTTTCATTTTTTATTTTTAATTCCCAGCCAAGAATTTCCTAGTCTGCAAAACACTTTCTGGTATACAACACAGAGTTAATCATTGCTTCTTCCAGGCACTGCTGTCCCGAATACTTACCTCTGTGATAGCACCAACCACATGGCAGTCTAGACTCTAGGCTCTAAGGTCTAGAGTTGGTTTTGTTCTCTGTATTTCTACCTTTCCTAGACTGACTGATGCTTGAGGGCAGAGACTGTTTCTTGTTGCAACTAGGTGTCTGCAACCCCTTATGCAGAGCTTGCATTTAAAGAAAAGAACTGAAGAATTGGGCTCCTGGCAAAGGCAGGCTAATTTTTTTTTGGAGCAAAAGTCCATCAGAAAACTAGAAAAAGAAAACAAAAAAATTTTTTTTATGTTAGAATGCACTGGAATACTGTTGGAAAAGAAACAGCCAGCTCCAAATGGAGTCATCTGCCTCCAAGACAGCAAACCAAGACTACACTGCAGTTTCAACCTCTCCCAGAAATGTGACTTTATACAGCCAATCGGAGATTTCCTGACCAGTACTAGTGTGGTCTTCTGCATGAGACCCCTGCCCTGCCCGTCTCCCAAAAAGAGATGACCCCATCTGAATCAATCCCCTCTTTTCTTTTACCTATAAGAACTTCCTTGTCCCACACTCCCCTCTGCTTATAAAAATCTTTCATGCAGCTCCTCAGAGAGCCTGTTTACTAGAAGGATGCTGCCTGACTCATGACTCACTAACATCATCAATTAGATCTTCAAATTTACCCAGTTGAATTTTTGTTCTTTACCACCACTAAGACAATAAGAATTTCCAGGGCTTAGGATCAAGACAAGCAGGAAGTCCAGAAAGGCGAGCCCAGTATTTGGAAGACCATTTGCCTTTGGCAAGGATGGCTGATTACCAAAGTGTCTGAGGGTTTGGGAATCTCTGAGAATTTACAGAGATTGGGGACAGACATTTGAATGCATGGCCTCCCAGTGATAGGAAGGCCAGGTAAACCTTCCCAGTATGGGATTAGAAGGCAGCAGGATTAGATGCCAGGAGTAAGAGTAGACTAAAAATACGCAGCTCTCACAACGTCTGAGGCCCATTAATAAATCACCTCATTCTGACTGAGTTACGGTGATTGATCAACAGCAGCACTGCCATCTGAAGCAAAAGTAAATCATCTCTGGAGGAGGATAGCCTCCAATCTATGCATTTCCATATGCGATGCTTAGCCCTCAATCAAAAATAACCAGGCATATGAGAATATAAGAATTTATAGGAAAATTAAGAGAACAGACAATAGGTTTAGACTCTTAGAAGATAAATAAAATAGAGTTACCAGACAAAAACTTTAAAATAATGACAAATAACAGGCTTCAGGAATTATGAGAAGGTGCATGATGGAAGATGATTGGAAACTATTTTAAAGATTTTTAGCGTATGGAAAGACCGTGGGGGCATTTTCTAGGAGTGATTTTGATCTTGGTGGTAATTATATAAATACACGCATAGACAAAAATTCAACGTTTTTTTTTAATTTAAAAAAATGTTTATTTACTTTTGAGACAGAGAGAGAGCACAAGTAGAGGAGGGGCAGAGAAAGAGGGGGACAGAGGATCCAAAGGAGGCTCCGTGCTGACAGCAGAAAGCCCCATATATGGCTTGAACTCACAAACCATGAGATCATGACCCGAGCCAAAGTCGGACGCTTAACTAACTGAGCCATCCAGGCAATGCAATGGGCTTTTTTGTTAACATATATCTATTTTACAATATCCTTTGTAGGTGCAGACTCTACTTAAGTACATAAATAGTGCACCAAACACATATACAAGAATGTTCAGAGTGACATTATTCTTATATCCAAATAATGGAAATATCCACTGTGAAATGGTTGAATACATTCTGGCTTACTCAGACAATGCAATAATACAGCAATAAAAACCCACGACATTCTGTTTTATACAACTTTCATAAATCTCCAAAGATAACAGTGAGTGAGAATCCAGACACACAAAAAATGCATCAAGGATGATTCTATGCATATAAAGTCCAAAACAGGTTAGAAATCAGAAGTTGCCTTTGGGAGGAGACAGTGATTAGAAATATGTACCAAGAGGTTTGGGGATGCTGAAAATTTTCTGTTTCCTGAGTTGGGTCAGGGTGGGTCCATGAGCATATTTATTTTACAAGAATTCAGAGTCGCATTTTATGATTTATGTCCATCTATACATGTAAGTTTTACTGCATTAGAAACTTATATAAAAATTATAAATAGAGGCACTCCACAAATGTTGTTGAAGAATTAATGTAGGAATGAACAGATCAATGAATCTTGTTTTGAGGATTTACAGCCACCAGAGAGAAAAGGTAATGGGAGCAGGTACTACGAAATGAATAACCTAACAACTTCACCTGGATTTACTGGGATTTATGTCACTGTTAAAATGAGGGGGACTATTGGGCACTCAAGATAAATGGCTTTCAGGATATTACCTAATATTTGACTTAGCAATAATTCTTTCTGTTATTCTGACCTAAATTACTCCTGCAGTTAACATTCTATTTGTCTTTGGTCATATTTTACTTCTCTATTTCTAAAAACTGTTCTCAAGATAGTCCAGACTGAATAAATACATCTTTCCCTAGGAAGAGCACTGGGAAGGCTGATCGCTGAAAGACAGAAAAACGTTCTGTTTTGCAGTATATCTGTACCCGTACCTTCCGAACGTGTCCTTTTGAGATTAACACATACGATTCAATTAACTCTCTTAGCAAACTCCGGTACCAATTAGTACATGATAGTGGCAATTTCCCAGGTGTGTTTCTGAACTCACTGGAAAGCCAAAGGGCACTTTGCCAAAGAGATATGCTTATAAACAATACAATAGCAGCATCTGGTTCCATAATTCTTGGGTGACACTTGATTTGGTTTTCTACCACCCTAGTGTAAATATTTGCCAATTTCTGGTGTTCTTCAGCTTTTTTAGCAGCCACATCTATTATCTGACATCTCACGCAAATATAAACATTCCAGATTGTCTTAGAGAGTGTATGGTAGGGTTCTGTGTTCCCTGGGCTCATAAAAATATGGCTATGGGATGACTTCCATGGGTTGCCCTGCACCACTCTTGAGTCACAGTCTGTAGCACCACATTCCAGGGACCCAGCCAGAAGCTATGGAACCAGGTATGGTTCCCAGACCAGAACCAGAAGTGAAAAGCAGAAAATCCACTGCCTTTTAGGAGGCAAGGGCCGGGCAGTGAGTGGACTTCCCAACACCTTCTGCCGAGATCCAAGGCCAAGCAGCCCAACAGCAGCCCCATTGCACATCCTGAGGCACCACTGTTCCACCTGGCAGATGTGAGGCATCCAGAATTATTATCTCAGGACACCATGGCTGTCTGCTTCCCTGAAGAATAGCCTCAGGTCATTTGATACATATCACTTTATTTGATGTATCATCCTGAGTGTTTTAAGAAAAAATTAAGTGGAAAATTCCAGGACATGCAGCTGTGAGCACCTGTCGCGTCTGCCAAATACATTTTGGAAGTGAACCTTCTTGACCTCCTGATGCCTAAGGGCCTGACAAAATCCAGCAGGCTAAGGAAGTGGCAAAGGCTGTGTTCGGCTTAGGACTGTCAGGTCTAAGGACAGCCTTGGTGTCCTCCTCATGGGACTTCTGCCACATACGCTAGTCCTTTGTGACCAACCAGAGGAAGCAAACCTTCCTTTCTGAAGGTACACTTCTGATTTTGGTGACAGATGACATTCTTGGTCAAGGGCGAGGAGAGTATAAAGTCATTGAAGCATCTGTAACACCAATGGGGACTTTGAGGGACACCAACCAAATGCCCGTCTGCAGTATGGCTCACTCATTCTATCTCAAAAAGAAGGAGATCCTTGCAAGGGTCATACTGTTGGGAGACAATAAAATATATATATGTAATAGGTTCTTTACAGTATTTTGGAAACAAACGCCAACTGAAACAAATTGTGGTGGATTAATCCTGGTTAATGTAGCCCTTAGTGTGACCTGCCACCCTCAGAATTTTTGTCCTATCAACATACCACTACTATTATTATTTACTTAATATTTTTTCTTTTAATTGACTCAGTGTGTTCACCTTAAAAGCATCAGACTCATCTTAGGTGTTAACGTTTGCAGAATCATAAGCTAGCTATATATGCTAGTTCCACTGTTTATAATATATTTAAAATAAATACACAATTTTTAAAAATTTTAAATCATTTATCCATCCTTCTCCCACTGAAAATTTGCTTATTTAGCACTGGTGTAAAATGTATGACACTTTGGAAAAAGCCCTGTTGTATACACCTGGCCTCGGCTCTGTTGATCTCTCCAATCTTCCCTATGAGAATTTGAGACAAGGTAGCGGAAAGAATTCGATTTAAAATCAGATGTGGGTTTTCATCCTGGCTTGGCCACCAAGTGGCTGTAATTTACACTGTTGACTTACTTGCATCTGTTTTATCATCTGTCAAGTGTGAATAAGAAGACTTTCTTTTCAAGAATATGAAACTTAGTTGAGATTGTTTTGAGAACACTGACTACAGTGACTGTCGCATAATAGGAGCTCAATAAATGCAAATCTTCATTCCTTTTCCTTCTTCAGCAGAGACCAAACCCTAGATTTCCTGCTGTTTGCAATTCACTTTGAGCTTTCTTCAGTTCACAACCCTGAGGCATCAGGGGATAGTATGCAAATTAACAACACACACATCTAAGATTATATTGTTCTTGTTACTTGTTGACTTGTACACATCACACTATTTTAAAATTAATTGTTCAGGGGCGCCTGGGTGGCTCAGTCGGTTAAGTGTCCGACTTCGGCTCAGGTCATGATCTCACGATCCGTGAGTTCGAGCCCCGCGTTGGGCTCTGTGCTGACAGCTCAGAGCCTGGAGCCCATTTCAGATTCTATGTCTCCCTCTCTCTCTGCCCCTCCCCTGTTCATGCTCTGTCTCTCTCTGTCTCAAAAATAAATAAACGTTAAAAAAAAATAAAATGAAATGAAATTAAACTAAACTAAATTAAATTAAATTAATTGTTCATACATCTTGTGTCCTACTAGACTATAACCAGCTTCAGTTCAATTCTACAATCCAATCATGTCCAGAATCTGTCACTTCTTTCAATCCACACTGTGGCTCCCTAGTCCAAACCATCATCATTTCTAATCAAGACCATTGGAACCATCTCCTCCTGGCCTTTCACTATGCGCCCTTGCTCTGCTCAGTCCATCCTTCTATTGTGCAGGCAAGATACCTTCTGTTGAAGACACACATTGTATCTCTCCCACTTAAACCCCTACAGTTGGGGCACCTGGGTGACTCAGTTGGTTGAGTGTCTGACTCTTGGTTCCAGCTCAGGTCATGATCTCACAGTTCGAGGAATTGAGCCCCCACATCAGGCTCTGCACCGGCTTGGGATTCTTGCTCTCCCTCTCTCTCTGCTTCTCCCGTTCCCACACACAGCTCGCTCTTGCTCTTGCTCTCTCTCGCAAAATAAATAAACATTAAAAAAAAATACCTACAGTTACTTAGCATTCCTGTTGGAAAAACATCACATAATCTTAAACTCGATCCCAAAGCCTTGTAATAGCCTGGCCCCTACCTACACATCTGGCCGCAAACAGATTATTTCTACATTTCAATTCTAGATTCCCATTCTAGATTTCAAATATAAGAGTCTTTTCTGCATTTCACAAATTACAGTATTCTTTGTCACTTTGAGACCCTTGAACTTGCTGTATTTTTCTGTCTGGAATGTTTTTCCCCAGAACACCTGAATGTTGTACAGTACCAAGGTAAAATCCAATTCCCTAGGGTGTCTCAAACATCTTAGGCTTCTCTATTGTTAATTCCAAAGTATCTTGTGCTTAGACACTCTTGTACAATGAGGACAGCGACCTCTTCTTTGCATTATCATGTCTTCAGCAACTAAAGCAGCTCTGACAGGTGTATACATTTAATGAATACATGAGCACCCATGAATGAACCCATAGGTGGACTCCAAGGTAGAACATGAATCCTTTATTGTTTTACACAAAACTTAGTTAGAAATGCACATATATTTAATGATTCAATTATACTCTAGATAGAATACAATCCTGAATAGCCCTTTTACAGTCCCCAAATATTGTCATGCTTTCCTCTCTCCAAGATAAATCTACTAATACCAATTGTATGCATATTTCTGAACCAAATGTTCACATAGGAGGCAAAGGACCCTCAGATGAGCAGAGAGCTCCCACCCCATCCATGTGAGCCTGCTGACCTCCCCACCTGGGTCCTAACTGGAGCATTCCTCCCTAATGTGTGAAGCTAGTGATATTTGAAATGGATGAATCTGCCTGTCTGCTACTCAGAGGGGGCTGAGGTGTCCATTCCAAACCCACTGATAAGGAAATTCTCTGATGATAACAGCAGGTCTGACATTGATGAAGCCGCCCCATCTGGTGTGTTTAGGGGAGCAATAATGAAGAAGGGGTGGCAAAATGTGCTTTCCTGGCTCCTGGCCACCACCATATTGTGTTAAGTTTTCTCTCTTCCATTGCTCTGCCATCCCCATCTCAGTGTGACGTGAAAGAGCTGTTCTAGAAATGTTTGGCTGCGTCCAAAAGCTTTCTTTTCCTCTTTTTGACTAAGTCAGGCTATTTCATTTGATAGGGGAAAAAATGCCTTTCCTCTAGATGTACTCAGAAAGTTCTTTTACAGAGGGAAGAGTTTCATATGCAGCTTGTGTCGTATTAACATTCCCTTAGAGGCCAATGTGGTGTCTAATGCAGTTGCTAGACACATTTTAAAAGTCAGCAACATTCTTAAATTACAGCCGATGCTCTGTTCAGTGATCAGCAGATGATCTTCTGTTTCCATTTGGGTACACCGGATGTGTGGTGGCACACTTAGGCACCCAAGTTGGTCTAATGGACTTAATGTACTTCCAGGTGTCTTATTTTCCTATTAAAATGACTTGCAGATTTCACAAAAGAACATACCCATTGTGTCGTTCATATAATTGCTTCTGGATAGCCATAAAACAGTCATAGACTGGTCTAGCTATCTATCCACAACTCCTACAGCCTGATAGTAAATAAGAAATAAACACTTTACACTAATGTGACCATCTGTGTATCTCCTGGTGAAGAAAAAAAAAACCTAGATATATCTTTTTACTCATATGCAAGACTTTGCCTGGTATTAATACATACACAGAAATTTTCTCCTAAATGTGACTGGCAATGTACAGAGCAATTAACTTGCTTCGCATGTAATAGGCACTAAAGTAAACTTGCTAATTTTAGAATCAAAGGGCCTAACTAAGAACTGAGAAATAAACATCCTTGCCACAAACATAAACTAGTTAGTGAGAGATTCTGCGATAGAAACCAGTTGTCCTAACTAATTATTTATTTGTCCACACAACAGCCTGCATCATTTGTTTATTGAATGAACTAGTGAATTAATTAATGTTTTTCTTTAGCTTCATCAGTAGCTCCGGAAATAATAAAAGCCAACCAAAATCTCTAAAAAAAAATGTTAAGACTTCTCTATACGGGTAGCGCTTTTCAGTATAATGATCTATATTCTGCGATTACTTTTGTAGTTCTGATCTAAATCTATAAACAGTATTTTTAGTTTCACCATTATAAAGGTTTGCTTTTCTTATCTTTACAGATAGGCAGATACAGTAATATGTATTTATATCATGTAAACTTTCAATGAGCTACATGATTATTATCTATTTGAGAATTACTCACCCACAGTTAATTTTTAGTTCCAGATTGATAACCACCTGTCACCAAACACTCCTCAGCTGCTACTCTTTAAATGACAGATATGTGCAGATAAGTCGTTTTAACATAGTCGTAAGCAAAATATATTTGTGCCCTACAAGTGATACGTCTTTTATTAATACTGTAACTCTTCCCATAAAAGAGATAAGATATACTCCAAAAGCATACGATAATTAACTTTCCCCTGCCTTTACACTGCCTCTTATTTTCAACAAGGACAATAAGAAACTATGTAACATATCCCATTGGAATATGGTTCTGCTTACAGAGATATATATGACATCTGTTATTGACAACACTGATATGAGAGTGTTTTTCACTCTCTATGTACATTCAAATACTGACTTTCTATTTCAACTACTTTTGACAAATCCAAAAAGCTCAGCTGCAGTGTGTGTCCCCAAATAGATGTACTATTTACGATGGCACAGAGGATCTTGGAAGTAGGATCACATGGCACAGTGGTCAAGTACCTTAGTGGTACGCCAACACCTGGATTATATTCTCAGTTTTCAACCTAACAAGTCTGTTACATTAAGCAATGTTAAGAAATTGCCTCAAATGTAGCAACTGCAAAACGTAGGCAATGTCACCTAAGTGAAAAGATTTTTGCTTCAATGAGATTGATGTGCTTAGGCTATCTAGAACATGGTACTCCAGAATTTAAGCTATTATTTTTGGAATAGTTCATAGATAAATCAACTGCACTTCCTCACAATGGAAGCATTCCATCTGAAATCTCCCCAGCAGATAGTAATCCAGATTCTGGTAAAATACTCCCAATATTAGCAGACTTGCTAAAATTTTCTCTTCTATTACTTGAGCACATTAAGTATAGAAAGTCCACCCTTGTATGGGGTTAACTTCTTCTCACAATCACCTCACCTTTACCTTAGCCCTAAACTACCAGAAAACCTGTATAAATCCAACAAGCAGCCCTTTAAATATTCTAAGTATAGGGGTGCCTGGGTAGCTCAGTTGGTTAAGTGTCTGACTTCAGCTCAGGTCATGATCTCACCATTTGTGAGTTCGAGCCCGGCGTCAGGCTCTGTGCTGACAGCTCGGAGCCTGGAGCCTCCTTCGGATTCTGTGTCTCCCTCTCTCTCTGCTCCTTCCCCTGCTCATCCTCTGTCTCAAAAATAAATAAACATTAAAAAATGTTTTAAATAATAAAAAAGTAAATATTGTAAGCATTTACCCTCCACCCTCCCTAAAATTATCCTTCATGCTAATGCTCCCTTCTATGGACATACAGAGTTAATCAAATTGTTAGCGAGGCTAATCATAACCAACTTTTCAAGTTAAACTGAATGGCATTCGTAAGTTTTCCGTTTACGCACAAAGTATTCGTTTCCATTGAGTAGACAGTATTGGGAACGTGGATTAGCAATAACAGCATTGTGGCCATTATATTTTTCACCCTTTGTTCTGAATGCTACTGTTTTCCCCCCAAAAACAAAAGGAGAAATTGTTAATAGGTCACTTGTACCTTTTTATTATTTGTGCAAACCACCTTTGCATGGACCTGCTTGAAGTCACACAACTCTAAAGACGTGCTGCCTAGATACTTAGCCTGTCTGAATTTTCAAACAATTACAGCTTGTATGTTTTCTGTTTTGCCTCTTTTTCATAATCATGAGCAAGGCTCTTTTCGAGTCTTTTTTTTTTTTAATCTGGTAAGCGGTTTTACATAACAATTTATTTAACCAAACGCACATTTTTTTCACAATGTGTTTTCCCCTCTATATATTGATGGAAATAACACCCACTTTTGGAGATATGGGGAAATGTTTTATAAATTATAAATACAAAATTTCATATAAATATTTTATCTTCATTTTTATAGTATTCTAATTTTCTCCTAATTTTATGTTTGTTGCTCTTACCAACATTGAACAGTGTACCTATTAAATAGTTAATTTTTCTTCTTTTCCTACTATTTCCACTTTAAATTTTTCTTAAGCTATAAATCTTTGAGAATTCTTATGGGAAACCCTGTTAGATACTTGTCTTTATGGTCTATCTTCTCAAAGACATTCAATCGTCTGAGCTTTTATGCAGCATGTCCCTAAAGACAATCCTTTAGATCCATGCTGTTTAATACATTTTTCTCTAAAACACCATAATCTCTGGTTTTCTTTGTTTATCCAGATTTAAAATCTACAATCTTTGTAGTGCACAGAATCTCAGGTCCATTTTCTATTGTGCTGATTTAAGTGGCTCATGGTTACCAATGCCGACCGTGATTTTTCTTTTCTTGAAGAAAATAATAAGCATCTCTTATAAAAATATTAGAGCTATTTCTATTATGCTTAAGTTCTTTTTGTTCCATTTGCTAATAAGAGACTGCTTCAGCTCTTTTTTTCTGATATAGTGCCTGTAACTGACAATTTACAACCAACCACGATGCACAAAATGTTGCATTGCTGCAATTTTCCAAGTATTTTTAAGAATATATGAAATACTCATCTTTCGTTTTGAAGTGGTATACAGTAAGCTTCTATTATCTGCACTAATAGGAACACAATTGAGGGTAATATTAAATACCAGATAAATCCCAGCTTAAGAGTATCTGGAATTCTAAAAAATGCATAATAAGACATAGTCAATCATATATTGCTAATATGTTACTGGATCAAAATTTGAAACTACACACTTTCCTTATCTTGCTCTTAAATTTCCCTCTCTCTTGGGGCACCTGGGTGGCCCAATTGGTTGAGCTTCTGACTTCGGCTCAGGTCACGATCTCACGGTTGATGAGTTCGAGCCCCGTGTCAGGCTCTGTGCTGACAGCTCAGAGCCTGGAGCCTGCTTTGGATTCTGTGTCTCCCTCTCTCTCTGACCCTCCCCCGTTCATGCTCTGTCTGTCTCTGTCTCAAAAATAAATAAACATTAAAAAATATTTAAAAAAAACTCTCTCTCTTAATGCTGGAATTAGACCACCTCTCAGTTCGATAAATTAAAAAAAAAAAAAAAACTAAAAAGACACAACTTTTTCCACAATTTAGAGATTTCAGTTTTGGAATGAAAGAGATGAATATCTCAGCCAAAGAAATAAAAAGTCAAATATTAGGTAATTATCCCAATGCATAGCAAAAGAGACTGGTTACACTTTGCTGGTTTCGTTATATACAAATAATCTTCGTAATCTTCATTATCATTGAGCACCCAGTCTGTATTAGACATCTTGTAATACTCATGGTAACTCTCTAAGTGTATAGTATAATGCTAAGTTTACAGTGAGAAAACTAAGGTTCCGAGAGTGTAAGTAAATTGCCCAAGTACACACAGAGAGTACTGATACTCAATAAGCTGCTGAATGAAGGATTTAAACTAAACTGGAGTTAGTCCAAGCTCGGGGATTAGTGCTATGGATTTCCACGATAAGCTATCGTCCCCTCCATCACTGGAAATTTAGTCTTACACATCTAACTAAGCCGGGCTCATCTCTTTTCTCTGATGGGGCATTTTCTCGTCTTCTCTCTGATACTGGCAGCACAAAACAACGTGTACTGCTCTGTGCCATTCTCTGAAACACCTCTGAGAGATCCTTTAGGGTTTTCACTTGAATGCAAATGATGTTTAAAGATTTACTCTTTTTAGTCTAAGAATGAGAGCAGGCATTTTATGCTCTCTGAAGAAGTCAGATTTATCACATATGCCAGTGTCCTGGGACCTGCTGTCTTGGCTATCAGGAGGCACACCAATTGGCTCCTGCAATCAGTCATGCATTGTGTATGCTCAGCAACCTTCTTACTGTTAGGTCTGCCCATATTTCCCACAGTCTGAAATTTATTCACGTCAGCCTGTACCCTAGCAGCAGATAGTTTGTCTCTTTGATATGTTATTGGCTTCTAGAAGCCTGACAGTTCTCCCTGTGTAGTTTTAATACATACTGATGAGTTTCCTGAACTATTATGTACTCTCAAAAATCCTTACAGTACCCTAAAGGCATTCCACCTTATTCACTAGTTCCCAATATGGGGTCTCTGAGCCACCAGAGATTCATCAAGGTATCAAAAGAATTTGGAGTGCTTTTTTCAAAATTTAAAAGACTTAAGAGAAATTGTACTTTTAGAAAAGATAAAGCTATAGAGGTTCCACACAGCACTGGATTTCTTTGTACTAAGATTATGTTAACTCACTCTGACAATCTGGCTAATTAATGCTTATTGAAATCTCTAGTTAACAATTGTGAATAGCAGTGACTTTTAAATATTAAAAAGGAATCAATTGTTACTTCATATAAGTATTTTTTATTGACAAAATCCTAGATCGTAGAGTCTACAAGGAAAAATTAATTCGATGGTTCCTTAAAGATGACAAGGTTGAGAACTACTGGTTTCATAGTAATGGTAACTATTATATCAGCACGAGATAATAATATAATCATTTACATGATATGTATACTGTAAATCTCTAATGTGTTAAGTATCTTAATGCACTAGTTTTGAAAAACTTGTAACATGACAAATGGATAACACCGCCCCCTTTTTTAAATAGGCAAAATAAGTAAAAACAAACCAACAAAATCCCTGACTTATCCACATTTTCAAAGCTAGCACGCTCTTGTTATTTACTACCTCAAGAGACCTCCGCTCTAAGAAAAGCAACCATATACTTAAGTGTTGACAGTCAAACTGGATGAATTCACCTTAAGAAATTACCCACTTCAAGAATTTACCCAATTAATTTAAATACAATATGTTCTGATAATTTAATAATATGAGCCATGCAGTTACCATTTTCCATTCTGTGCCATGTAAATATTTAGTATAAATGAAGTCAGTACTTTCTGTCCACGTTCAGACACAGTTTCTGCATTTTTTCATTATAGTGAAGAGATGAGCAATATGAAAAACATTTTTCCCTGAGTAGCAACGTGGAAATAGAGCCATCGCCCAGGTGATTCAGAAAGCACCTGAGTCTAAAGGTTGCTAGAAAGTAACAATCCTTGAAAGATTACCAGAATCTTACCTTTCCCCCAAAACAGAGTATATGATCCAGTACTCTCATGTTTATGTATTTGCTTATTAGTGAGTACTCAGCAAATGAAGCATGCTGTTTCTAACTGCTTTCCCTTTAGTCTATATTTATCTGTACTCCCTGGGGTGTTTGTGTACGTACCTTCTTCCCCCTATATCTCATTCTCCAGTAGCTTGCCAAGGGTTATGGAATTTTATGGATACTGTTTTAATCTCGCTCCCCAAACACATTATGATCTATTAAATAATATCCAGGGACCATGTCAGTTTCCCACTGACATGTGAAAATTTCAGAGGATCTCTTTTTTTACATATAATTATTCTTCTATCAGTTTAGCACTGAAGTCTTATGTTAAGTTTTTCTCAAGCTTGCAATCGTCTCCCGAATAACCAACTAATCAGCCTGACAAACAATTCATAATCTGAAAGTAAATTCAAAAGTGCTAATATTTACATAAAAGAATCCCTCTGTCATAGATGGACTTCACATCGAGAGTCTAATAATGGATTTGTCATGCAAATAATTACTTCTTAATTTATGTGTTTCATAACTAGGTTTGCTTTCCCATATTGAATTTTATGAAATCTGGATCCAGTTTGAATAAAATGGGTTAAATCTACCACCAAGGTGATAGGAGAATATTTTACAAACTTCACTGTAAAATAAAGGCTCCCAGGTGATTTTATTAACTTTCAAAGTCCTCCCCCAGGTCAAAGATATCTCGCTGAAAGTCTGGGCTGGTATTGGCTCTGCCTAAACATTCTGCAGCCAAATTTTCAGTGATTTTATCAGCATAATTTAAAAGCATATAGCATAAAAGATGAGATGGGACTTCTGAAAAGGAAATAGTGAAAACTAATCATTCTATACACCCCAAAAAATGCTTTGTGAATAAAAAATAGTTCATCAGAACTGGACAAATGTAGGGAATGAATAAGAGCCTTATAATTAAGCATAGCTATTCCCCCCAAAAAACACTGACACAGGAGGGTCGCATGAAGAACGCAGAGTCTTGCACCCCTCAGTGGGTCTCAGGGAAAAGCTTCTAGCAGTATGGCAGCATCGTGAAGCTTTGGTACAACCAGTGTATCAATTCAGCATGTAGTTGCCAGAAAACTGGTTTTTCCACTTGAAGAAATGATTCTGACACTGACGAGAAAATGAGTAGCACCCTCAGAAGCCAGGTAGACAGTATCGGCAAGAGTGACAACTATTAACTATGACACATTACTGTAACTTACAGTATGGAGAGATCTATAATGCTTCAGTAAATTTAGCCATAGCTTTTCAACTGAACAATAACATCAGTGATATGTGCAATCCAATTCTTTGATCTTTTAGGTAGTTACTATATATCTTAGCAGTAAAGTGCATTGGAAGTAACTCGAAGTCTGTTGACCTCGGACAAGACCTGGTCCTGCCCCCCACTAGGTATGTCACTGTTACCAATGGGCTCCCACTTTCTTATTTTTTAATTTATTAAATTCTGGAATAAGATTTAACTAGGTCATCTCTGTGGTCTTTTCATTCTATGATTCTGTCATCTCTATAACAAATATATATCTATATCTATAAATTGTATCTATAAATTTATATCTATAAATTAATACATATCTATAGATATAAATTTATATCTATAAATTAATCAATGAAATCATCTAATATTTAATACAATTATTTGCAGTTAAGCAAAGTTAAAAAAAGATTTTCTCTTGATGAATGGATACAGAAGATGTGGTAGATATATACTTACATGTGTGTGTATATATATATATGCGCATATATATATATATATATATATACACGCACATATACACACACACACACAATGGAATAATACTCAGCGATGAAATAAATGAAATCTTGCCATTTGAAACAACATGGATGGAACAAGAGTGTATTATGCTAAATATAATAAGTTACTCAGAGAAAGATAAATTTCATATGACTTCATTCATATGTGAACTTTAAGAAACACAACAGATGAACATAAGGGAAGGAAAGGAAAAGTAAAATAAAAACAAAGAGGGAGGCAAACCATAAGAGACTCTTAAATACAGAGAACAAACTGAGGGTTCCTGGAGGGGAAGGGGGCATGGGGAAGGGGGTGATGGGGATTAGGGAAGGCACTTGTTATGATAAGCACCGGGTATCATATGTAAGAGCTGAATCACTGGATTCTACGCCTGAAGCCAAGACTACACTGTATGTCAACTAACTTGAATTTAAATCAAAAAAATAAAAAAAAAATGTTGAAAAAAAAAGATTTTCTCTTTATAGAGGAAAAGCAGATTCCTTTGGAGACTTGGAGGGTCTATGGTATCACAGTCCTTAAATGGGATGAATTTGGGAGATCTCTCTGCTCATGTGTAAGGTATCGTATCACATCCCGCCTGGTTGGCAATAATGTAATCAGTGATATTTAATCAGCACTTTAAGGTCTCACTAGCCAATTAGTAGAAATCAGAACACAGACACTAATAATCCACATTTATTTATTCTTTGCCCTACTGGTTCATGTGTGAAACTCTTAGACTTACAAATCTTCAACCCAAGAAAACATTTCTCCCTGGCCCCTGGGATTTTTCTATCCAAATTCACATCTTTCTAAGTTTCAGCCTGGTGATGTTTGTTTTATTCCTTTCACAGTTCTGCTTAACTCCTTTAATTCCTAGTTTTTATACATCTTGGCATGTTCTACCTCACCTCCTGTCCCTAGTCCACACCACTTTAGGAATGGCACCGAAGATGTGCCTTGACAGCCACTCCAGCACGTCAGTGTCCTAATCACTCCCTCTGCTGTTTGCCAGTTGCCTCCATTTATCAGCTCTTTACATTTGGAATGCCAAACCTGAAACGCAGCAGCAAAAGTTGAGCTGTATTCTCGCGAGATGAAATAGAGGAAAACTGGTAACTCCAGGAAGTGAAACTTGGATCAAACCATCACTGCTTGAGACAAATGCCCTAGAACTGAGTAGGAACAATGATTTATCTTTATCACGGGCACGTAAAACACGAAAGAAAACCAGCTAAGGGGCGCCTAGGTGACTCAGTCGGTTAAGTGCCTGACTTCAGCTCAGGACATGATCTCACGGTTCGTGAGTTTGAGCCCCATGTCGGACTCTGCACTGACATCGTGGAGCCTGGAGTCCACTTCAAGTTCTGGGTCTCCCTCTCTCTCTCTGCCCTTCCCCCGCCCCTGCTCATTTGCTCCCTCCCTCTCTCTCTCTCTCTCTCAAAAATAAATAAACATTAATAAAACGTTAAAAAGAAAATCAGCTAAAAATCCTGAGATTGACAGGGATCTTTGAACCGATCATTGAACACCTCCAAGAATATTGTAAAACAGAGGCTCCTAGCTAATTATGAAAATATTTGCAGGCACATTTACAGGGTCACCATTCCCTCCCTTTTGATACAAGAAGACATGCACCTGAGTCAGTCCTAAAAGGGAGCTGTCACAGGGTTAGCTCATTCATCACTTTCATGGCTGCCAGTCATTTTTTGATTAGCTTTTCTCTGTTGGTAAGATTCTACATTTTGAGTTGTGCCTCCTCAAATTAGAATTTAAAATTCAAATCTTGTGTCTTGCTTTTTTCTTGGGGGAGGTGGGGAACCCCCCCCCCATCAAAATCCTCCACAAAAGACTTTGACTCTGAAATGAATGGTATGCAGAAACAGATTTGATGTAGGCATTTAATTTTACTCTATAGATGGCAAAGAGATAGATAACACCTTTGGAGAAAGCTGTAGTTGCGAGGTTGGATCTCTGATGTGTGGCAAAAACAGTTGCAATAAAGGTGAACTCCTGCCATTTGGGTTTTCTACTGGTGCCAGTAGCAATGGTGGCTGCTTTTCTTCAGATGTGGGACATTTTTCCTAGACCTTTAACCACAAATCAATTTCCTCAGCTCCCCTCCCCATCACTAATGAATTTGGGAGCTACTGAATATACTCCAGTAAGAAACGGCTCTGCTTACATTAGCCTGAGAAGTTCCTGCTGTTTGCCACTAAGAATACTAATCAACCAAAATCATTTGCAGTAGCTAAAAAATAATGAAAACTGTTTAAGTGGAGGAAGAAATGAAGTGTCTGAGCCATTAACAGCAGTTCTCCTATGTTCATAAAACTACCAGAAAAAGAAATTACGAGACTTCTCTAGATAGCACAGTTTCACACTACTTACTACCACAAATCCACAAGTATTCAAGATGAATTTTAAGCACAGAGTAAAATAAATAGCAAAAAAAAAAAGCAAATAATTGAGAATTAAAAACATGAATCCTTTAACAAGGAATTAAAGTTTTGTGATGTTGCTGTTAACTATAACTCATATGTGTGTATATGTATGTATATATATATACATACACACACACACACACACACACACACACACATATATATATATATATATATGAAGTTAAGATTGTCAATACAGCTAAAGAAATGATCTGCAAATCCATGCCTTTGACAACACATTTTTGCATTTTAAAAATTCCTTTTTATGTTCCATTTACTTACCTTAAATCATGCTTTCCAATTAAGTAAACTTTTTAGTATTCTTTACCTTTAATGTCACATAGACAGTTTCACTGACTGTTAATGCAGCCATTCCATTTTAGTATACTACTTGGTTATTACCTCTCTCAAAATATGGTTGACAACAGGAAAAAAATATACATCAGAAAAGATATGAACTTTAAAGAGTGCAGTGGAACTATTAGCTATCCGGAGCTACACATTTTACATTTATTATGCCCTAAGATTATTTTTAGTTAAGCAATAAGACAATAAGGATAAATTGTAGTTAGTTCATGGTCAATAAGCTTTCAAATCTAAGCTGCAACTGTCTCGGATACTTTAAAACTTCTCAGTGAGTGATAGACAAATCTAAGAGTGTGTGAAGGCTGAGGCAGATAGAACTTGCAATATGAAATGCCAGCATTAAAACTGGATAAACAGCCCCAGGAACCTGAGTACAGTTCCCCATGAGTTTGTTGCTCAATACGAGGCTGCATCGGCAAAGAGTAAACTCCATGTTTACAGCCACATGAAGGGTTGATGAGTTGTGAGCTGGACAGTTACCAGAGCCACACAGATCCAAGATATATATGAGTCCGAACAAGCCAGAGTGGAGTCTTCTTTAATACACAGAATACACAATGGAATCAACCAAGAAGCCATGCCTCAGTAATAGGGCTCAACTAGCCCTAGAGTAAAGCTTATTCCAAATCTACCCTACCGGAGATGAAAAACATTCTTGAAAATGACCAAACTGATTCACAAGTAACTTAAGTAACTTCTAAAATAAAAGCCAATGATTTCTAATAGAATACATCGCCTTAGTGTGCTAGTGCTGTGATAACAAAGTACTAGAATGTGGGTGACTTAAACAACTAGAATACATTGTCTTACTTTTCTGGAGTCTGGAAGTCCTAGATCAAGGTGTTGTAAGGCTTGGTTCCAACCAAAGGCTCTGAGGGAGGGATCTGTTCCCTGGAATCTTGCCTAAACTTGTAGATGGTCATCTTCATGCTCACATGATATTCTGTATGTGTGCCTGGATCCGAATCTCCTCCTTTAATAAGAACAAGAGTCATACTGAATTAGGGATCTATTCTACTTCAGCAGGACCTCACCTTAACTTACATAATTACACCTGTAATGACCCTATTCCCAAAGAAGTTCACATTCTGAAGTGCTGGAGGTTAAGACCTCAACATATGAATTTGGGGGAGGAAGGCCCAGAATTCAATCCATAACATACCTCAAACCCTAGCAATCAAATAAGTAAAATAAATAATTTCAGCATCAAAACAAACAAACAAACAAAAATTCCCAGATGAAAAAAAGCAGGAAAATTTGATCCATAAGCAGAAGATACATAAGTCAAAGAAACAGATGCAGAACATGACACATAAAAGAATTGTAGAAAAGCTATTGTAAATGTGCTCCTGGTTTAATATAAAACATCACCTTGAAGAGAAAAGAAATGGAAATTATGTGTACCAAATAGAACCTCTACAATTAAAAAAACAAATAGATTAAATGAAAATTTCACTGGATGAGGTTAATAGCAGATTAGACATGACAGAAGATCAAAATATATAAATACAGCAATAGAAACTATCAAAAATGAACCATAGAGAGACAAACCACACAGTCTAATATATGTATATTGGTGTCCCAGGAGGAAAAGAGAGGTAAAAAGAAAACAGTATTTGAATACATAATGGCTTAAAAAATTAGAAATATGATAAAAACTATGAATCAGCAGATCTAAAGCTCAATAGATCATAATAAAATCATGCTGAAACATATCATGACAAACTTTCTAAAAACTAGTGACAAAAAGTAAAGCTTGAAAGACTGTCCAGCGGACGTGAAGGGGAGTGACATTTGTGCAGAAGACCAAAAATAAGAACAACTACAGACTTTACACCTGCAAACACACAAACCGGAAAGCACTGGGGTGGCATGTTAAAGTCCTAAAAGTAGGGGTGGGAACATCTGATAACGTGGAATTTGATATTCAACAAAAACATCTTTCAAAAATGCAGGGAAAACAGAGGTTTCACAGAAAAATAAAAGTTTAAGAGCTGAGAGAATTTGCTGCCAGAAAACCTGGATTAGAGACATTGAAGAAACTTCTTGAGGCAGAGGAAGTACGGCATCAGAGGCAGAGGAATTACATGAGGAAATAAAGAGCTCCAGAAATGGTAAAAATAAAAATACATATAAAATACTTTTTCCTTATTTTAATTTCTCTAAAATATAACCAAGGGTCTAAAAGCATAATAACAACTATTAAGGGCACTGTATATACATAAAAGTAAAATGTATGCCAAAAATAAGACAAAGGATGGGGGGCAGAACCACAATATTGTAAGGTCCTTATATTATATGAGAAGTGGTGTTATGTTATTTGTAGGCAGACTATGATAAGTTGGAGATATAAATGCTAGAGACACCACTAAAAGTAGAAACACAGAGGCACAGCTAATAAGCCAACATTGGTGATAAGGCAGAATACAAAAAAAATAAAATAGTTAAAATAAGAGGAAAACAGAAAAATGGAACAAAGAACAGATGGGTAATCATGAAACAAACAGCAAAGCAATACACATAATAGCAACCATATTGACAATAAAATTAAATATAAATATTTAAAACTCCAATACAAAGGCAGAGTAGGTTAGATTGATTTTTTAAAGGTTGTCTGCAACATGTTTTAAATATAAAGACACATACACTAAAGTAAAATTTTGAGAAAAGCTGTAATGTGCAAACAATAAATATAACAAAGGTGAAGTAACAATATATTAGGCAAAGAATACTTTAGAACTAGGGCTTTTAGGGGCACCTGGGTGGCTCAGTTGGTTGAGCGTCCGACTTCAGCTCAGCTCAAGATCTCACGGTTTGTGAGTTCGAGCCCCATGTCGGGCTCTGTGCTGACAGCTCAGAGCCTGGAGCCTGCTTCAGATTCTGTGTCTCTCTCTCTGTCTGCCCCTCCACTGCTCATGCTGGCTCTTTCTCTCTCTCTCTCTCTCTCTCTCTCTCAAAAATAAACATAAAATTTAAAAAAAAAAGAACTAGAGCTTTTAACAGGGTTAACTTGTTAGAAGACATAACAATCTTAATGGTGCAAGTTGTGTTTAACAGTCGAGCTTCAAAGTAATGAAACAAAAACTGATAGAAATGACTAAAGAAATAAACAAATCCACAATTATAATTGAAGACTTCAACACTTCTCAGTAATAGTAGAAAAAGCAGGCAGAAAATCGGTAAGAAAATAGAGACCCAAATAATATCAAACACATTTGTCAACAGACATTTGTGAAATCATGCCCATAATAATAGCAATTATATATTTTTTCAAGTATACATAGAATATTTACTAAAAATTTCTAAAGTTAAAGGTAAAATGAATTATACATTGAACCCCAGAAATTAGAAAGGAACAATAACATGAAATAAGTAGAGGAGAAAAATATATTATATATAATTATTTTATATAAAATAATATAGTAATATATAATTGATATAAAATAAAAAAATTATATAAGATTTAGGAAACAATTGGTTTGATAAAGAGCACCTCTTCAAAATGCCCTCAATTTAAAGGGATTAGCATAAGCAAGAGAAAATAAAGTCAAATAAGGAAAGAATAAACAAAAAGAATGAGTTAATAACTTAATGATACTATATATAGACAACGCTACAGACTCCGCTAAAACACTACTAGAACTGATCAATGATTTCAGGATACAAAATCAATGTACAGAAATCTGTTGCACCAATAAGGAAGCAGTAGAAAGAGAATTGAAGAAAACAATCTCATTCATAATTGCAACAAAAATAATAAGATACCTAGGAATAAATTTAATCAAGGAGGTAAAAGACCTCTACTCTGAAAACTATAAAACAGATGAAAGAAATTGAAGATGACACCAAAAACTGGAAAGACATTCCATGCTCAAGGATTGGAAGAACGTTGTCTGTCTATACTATCCAAAACAATCTAAACACTTAATGCAATCCCTACCAAAATGCCAACTGCATTTTTCACAGAACTAGAACAAACAATCCTAAAATTTTTATGGAACCACAAAAGACCCTGAATAGCTAAAGCAATCTTGAAAAAGAAAAGCAAAGCTGGAGGCATCACAATTCTGGACTTCAAGTTATGTTATAAAGTTGTAGTAAACAAAATAGTATGGTACTGACACAAAAGTAGACACACAGATCAAAATCAATCAGTCTTCAACAAAGCAGGAAAGAATATCCAAAGGGAAAAAGACAGTCTCTTCAACAAATGGTGTGGGAAAAATTGGATAGTTACATGCAAAAGAATAAAACTGACTACTTTTTTTCACCATATACAAAAATAAATTCAAAATGGATTAAAAACCTAAATGTGAGACATGAAACCATAAAAATCCTAGAAGAGAACACAGGCAGTAATTTCTTTTTAGCCATAGCAACATTTTTCTAGATATGTCTCCTGAGGCAAAGGAAAGAAAAGCAACAATAAACTATTGGGACTACATCAAAATAAAAAGCCCTGCACAGCGAAGGAAACAATCAGCAAAAATAAAAGGGAACCTACAGAATGGGTGAAGATATTTGCAAATGACATATCTGATAAAGTGTTAGTATCCAAAATAAATAAATAACATATAAAACTCGACACTCAAAAAAACAAAAACCCAATTAAAAAATGGGCAGAAAACATTAAGCGACATCTCTCTACAGATGGCCAACAGACACATGAGAAGATGCTCATCATCACTTATGATCAAAGAACTAAAAGCACTAAGTATTTACCCAAAGAATACAAAAACACTAATTCAAAGGGATACATGCACCCCTATGTCAACAGCAGCATTATTTAAAATGGCCAAATTAAGGAAGCAGCCCAAGGGTCCATCAATACATGAGTGGATAAAGAAGATGTGGAGATACATATATACACATACATACACACACAATGGAATATCAGTCAGCCATAAAAAAGAATGCAATCTTGCCATTTTCAATGACATAGATGGAGCTAGCGAGCACAATGCTCAGTGAAATAGGACAGTCAGAGAAAGACAAATATTATATGATTTTAGTCATATATGAAATTTAAGAAACAAAACAAATGAGTAAAGGGGAAAAAAGAGAGAGACAAACCAAGAAACAGACCCTTAGCTCTAGAGAGCAAACTGATGGTTACCAGAAGGGAGGTGGGTGGGGGAATGGAGGAAACAGATGATGGGGATTAAGGAGAGCACCTGTTGTGATGAGCACTGGGTTATGTATGGAAGTATTGAATTACTCTATTGTATATCTGATACTAATATAGCACTGTGTTAACTAACTGGAATTAAAATAAAAACTTTTAAAAAATAAATTATATGAAAAAAGAATATTTCCTCAATTTTACATACTCCTCTTTGAAAATGTGGATGAATTGGATATATGTAAGAAAGACATAAATAACCAAAATTTACTTTAAAACAACCATAAAAAGGAAGTGTGCTAAATAATGTTATCAAAGAATAGCACCAGACCTACATAATTTCACAGCTGATAATTTTCAGACTTTCAGATACCATGTATTTCCAGTGTTATTTAAACTACTCAGTAGTAGAGGGGGGAAATATTTTCATGGAAAAATAAGCATGGAAATGTAGACAAGGAAATTCTGGAAATGAAGAAGAAGGAAGAACAAGGCTTGGAAAGCATGAAAATACTTCCACAAAACTATATTAATTTAGTGTTACACTAGCAGGGCAACAGGTAAGGACATCAGCAAAACAAAAGAGAGAACCCAAACTCAAAGATATAGGAAATCCAGTATACAATAAACATGGCATTTCAAAATCAGTGGGAAAAATAGATTATTTAAATGCATGATTTGGGTAGGATCCTAGTCATTTAGAAGAAAAACGAAGCCAGATTTGTATGTTTATGCCTTATACAAAGTCAATCCCAAACTCTAGTGGAAAATTTATGGTGAAAAATATCATGAACAAAGTTCAAAAAATGAATGACTTTCTTGGAGAAGGTTTTCCAATTTCTTTCAATTCCAATGCTCTGTACATGAAAAATATCCAGCAAACTGATGGACTGTCATAGGATATGCACAGATAGAGACATTAACACATAACTGTACAGAAAGCTATGGCAATTCATCATAATTTAAATTGTGACCTAGCAATACCAATTCTGAAATTTATCTTCAGAGATAACCTTACCAGTGGCAAAAGTATTTAATTACAGCATTTAAATAGGAAAAAGATGAGAAACAATTAAATTTCATAGAGAATTATATCAATATAATATAAACACTGGAATACTAAAGCAAATAAACTTCACTGTAGAAAATTTGTGTGTGTGTGTATGTGTGTTTGTGTGCGTGTATGTGTGTATACACACCATGGACATACCATATACCTATACATGAACACACGTCATATCATACCATAATTTTGTATTATTTTTATAATACAAGGAAGTATAAAGTCAAATGATTCAAATTAGTGTTCTCTTATTCTGGAATATAGATTACGAACAAGGGGGAATTCATCCAAATTCTGTTTACTCACAGTAATGCAAAATATACACTTTAGATTTTTAAAGAGGTTGGGTCTCACATCTTGAAAGACAAATTTGTTTGAAGGTCAAATTCTTTCAACTTTTGTAAGCACATATAATATATTCTGTAAGCATATATTTCGTGACTATTTTATCTACTGAAGATCATTAGCCATGAAATTAAAGTCCATGTATTTTCTCTAGGAAGTTAAGCATGTAGAAAAGCTTCCATATTTCTTATATGTCATTAAATGATTCAAATCCAGCAGATAGCATTTCCCTTTTTAAGAAAAATTAAAGTATGTGGAATACTCATTGCTATATTTAAAAATCTAGAGATGTTTGTTTATCATGTTTTTGACAAGCCACAAAATGAAATTCCTCAGGGCTCTCTCAACAGCAAAAACTGGGAAGACTGAAAATAAAACTGACCACAGAGGTCTATGCTAATCTCCATCCCAGAAGGATCATGTATCAAAATACATGAAGTTCCCAAAAATCTGTGTTTATTTCAGTTCAGCTGTATATATTAAATTAGAATAAAATTGTCCCACTTTGCTGAGAATCAATTGAAAGTGAACTGAAGCCTGAATAATAACTACTCTTTTTTAAAAAAATATTAAGAATTAATTCTATACAATTTGTGTCAATGATAAAAATAAACTTTAGGGAACCTTCCATTAATGATATAGGATAGGTGAAATTTTGAGGATCATAAACTCTAATCCTCAAACTTTGGCCAAATCAATATAAGTGGGACACAGATTTGTTTAAATAACACAGGTAACTATTTAAAATCCCTTCTACTAAACTATTTTTTATTTCAACATTGATGGTCCAACATGACAACTCATAAAAGAAAATGGAAGCCAATATCATCATGCTTAAATGTTCTTTCATAATTACATTTTGCCCACATTTTCTTTTGATAATATCAAAGAGTAGTTCAAGAATCTTACTTTTTAAAATGTAAATACTAAATATTTTTCTGAGGTTTTTAAAAACCTATGGTGGCCTTCATAAGCACAAAAACAAGAAAAAAATAATTAATGATTCTTAACCACAAAAGCATCTATTTATCTAGTATAATAGCTTTTAGGCCAAAAGTGAACCACAGGAATGAGTATTGCTTTCAGGGGAAATGGTTTCAGGAACTTATTACAGCTTTCTGTCTTCTACTATAATCAGGGAAAGGGCATTTGGTTAATCAAATTTATTTTGGTGTTCAGAAATTATCTAAGTACATAAGACATGTCACATGAGCTCTGACTTTTACAATAAGAGACAATGACATGATTAAATGCAACGCCTCCCTGGGGAAAGTGATTGGGGAATCCGTGATTATAAGCTTCAGAGTAATTTGCATGTAAAATCCCAGGAACTAGTAGACGTGCTTGATACACTTAGGAAACTGGCTTCTTATGTTTAGGGGATTAAGTATCTGGAGGAGCAAGAAGGGATTTCTGTTATCAGTCAGGGTCTTGCCAGAGATAGAAGCTAGTGCGATCACTTTAACAAAGAGAATTTAATACTAACATTTCTCAGCTAGGTATCAGAGAACAGAAAACGTACCACTCCTGCTACTACTACTAATAATAACAATTAAAGACACTGAGAAATCACAAAAGTAGTCACTGTATGATGAAGCTATAACCCAAAGGGGTAAGGGGATGAATGGGGGAGTGGAGCAGAGGAACTAGGACTCATACCTCTGGGGCAGAGATGCTGTCTATTAATTATCTGGTACCTCAGGAGATGGGGTCTGGGTCCCATGGAGCTGGGACCCAGACCTCTAAGGAGCTTCAACCATCTGGTACTGGCCTCTCTCAGGGGGTACATGGAGGCTTGTTCCAGAAGGTAAAACACCCACAACCTGAAATCAACTACCATTGCTTGGATAAACTTCCACTGCCAACGTAAAGAACCACTGATGTGATACAATGACATGCAAAGGAAGAAAACAGGAAGTAAGAAGTATCCTTTTGTCAATCAAGTAGTTTCGTGGTCTGTATCGTCAGAGCTTAACTGGAGACCAACCAATGAAAGAAAGAAAGAAAGAAAGAAAGAAAGAAAGAAAGAAAGAAAGAAAGAAAGAAAGAGAAAGAAAAAGAAAGAAAGAAAAAGAAAGGAAGGAAGGAAGAAAGGAAGGAAGAAAGAGAAAGAAAGAAAAAGAAAGAAAGAGAAAGGAAGGAAGGAAGGAAGGAAGGAAGGAAGGAAGGAAGGAAGGAAGGAAGGAAGGAAGGAAGATGTGGCTTGGGGAAGACCAGCCCCAGAATCATAAAACAAAACAGAGAAGAGCAGATTTGGAGCTGAGAGACAAAAGTACAATACTGGCAGAGCTCACCCATTTGACAATTCAGTACTATACCTGCCCTCGTACAAATTGTTGAATGTCCATTCAACAACAAAAACATATACTTGGGCTTTTACATTCTCACCCTCTTCCCAAAACAAGGAGGTGGAAAATCCCAATAGCTCTTGGGCATAGAATTACTCTTCAAATTTAATCACGGTCCAACTTTTGTAGAAAATAATAAGGGGGGAGAAGAAGAAATGAAGTCAATTTCCCAGTGGTTTGTGGTTTCCAGTTCCTATTTTCCTTATCAATTTCCAGTCTTTGTTAATCATCAGATAATACATATCTGTTCTTGATTTTGTTTTGTTTTGTTCTGTTTTGCAGACTTGCCTTACTACAGAGTCATTTTTAATTTTTTTTTCAACGTTTTTTTATTTATTTTTGGGACAGAGAGAGACAGAGCATGAACGGGGGAGGGCCAGAGAGAGAGGGAGACACAGAATCAGAAACAGGCTCCAGGCTCTGAGCCATCAGCCCAGAGCCTGACGCGGGGCTCGAACTCACGGACCGCGAGATCGTGACCTGGCTGAAGTCGGACGCTTAACCGACTGCGCCACCCAGGCGCCCCACAGAGTCATTTTTAAATGTTCCTTGGATACTTGAAAGAAGTTATACTCTCTACAAGGTTCCTTTTTGCATGCATATATATGTATGTTGACATACACACACACACACACACACACACACACACACACACACACCAATATATACATACACATTGTATATGAGAGTATATCTGTATGTTGTATATCTATGTACATTTTATATCTATTTATGGCTAATTCCATAAAATATGAACATATAATCAAGTAGATGTGTATGCATTTCATTTAATATATCGATTTATACCACTTATACCCTCTACACATTCATTTGTTCCTTGCCTGGGCTGAGAGATACAACTTAAATTATTCTAATACAATTGTCTATTTCTGCTGTAACCATCCTGTAGTAACACACGAATTCAAACTTCTGGTCAGATGTTAAGACTAGTGGTACCGTATCAATGGGTATAAAAAGGTTCGCATCTCACATAATGAGGCACTCTTGGGAGAGCAGGGCAGGATCCCAAGCAGGCCCAAAAATGACTTCAAAGGCAGGAAACCAGCTTGTTTTTTAACGTGGTTAGGGGCTGGGGCTGGGGTGTGGGTTCCTATAGACATGAGCTGGGGCTTGCCTGCAGTGAGTTTTCCACTAGCACTGAAGGAGAGGGCACCAGGCTTTCTGATCAGTGTGCCTAGATTTGGGACAGAAGGGGAAAGGGAAATGACGGACTTGAGACCTCTTGGGAGTCACATATCAAAAACAGAGTCAGATTTTATTAAGATTTTTTATTGACTGTCCTATCATTTTGGCAATAATATTTTGATGCTGTGTTATTTGTTGTACGAAGACACGGGACAATCAGATTTTCAGTTTGGGCTGTATTCTTCATTCATTTAGAAGTGCCTCTCTAGTTCACTATTCATTTTGCTGATCCCTCACATCCATTCAAACTGGCTTTGTGTTAATCTGATTTCTGCTTCTTTTTTGTTTCTCTGGATTGCTTTTTTTTTCTCTCATACTTGAAATCTGGCATTTTGGAACCATATTGATTTAGAGTTTATAAGGCTGTTTAATGGAGTGTGAAATCTGACCGAATCTAATTTTTTTTGTAGTTAAATTTATGTATATAATATCAAAGCATTTTTTACTTTATACTTTGCTTTCTGTTTTAAAGAAAGATTTCTAGGGCCGCCTGGGTGGCTCAGTTGGTTAAGCAGCCGACTTGGGCTTGGGTCATGATCTCACGGTTCGTGGGTTCAAGCCCCACTTCGGGCTCTGCGCTGACAGCTCAGAGCCTGGAGCTTGCTTCGGATTCTGTGCCTCCCTCTCTCTCTCTGCCCCTCCCCACTTTCACTTTTTCTCTCTCTCATAATAAATAAATAAACTTAAAATTAAAAAAAAGGGGCGCCTGGGTGGCGCAGTCGGTTGAGCGTCCGACTTCAGCCAGGTCACGATCTCGCGGTCCGGGAGTTCGAGCCCCGCGTCAGGCTCTGGGCTGATGGCTCGGAGCCTGGAGCCTGTTTCCGATTCTGTGTCTCCCTCTCTCTTTGCCCCTCCCCCGTTCATGCTCTGTCTCTCTCTGTCACAAAAATAAATAAACGTTGAAAAAAAAAAATTTAAAAAAAAAAAAGATAATTAGGGACACCTGGGTGGCTCAGTCGGTTAAGGGTCTGCCTTAGGCTCAGGTCATGATCTCACGGTTGGTGGGTTCAAGCCCCGCTTCCAGCTCTGCGCTGACAGCTCAGAGCCTGGAGCCTACTTCAGATTCTGTGTCTCCCTCTCTTTCTGTCCCTCCCCCATTCATGCTCTGTCTCTCTCTCAAAAATAAAAAAATAAACATTAGAAAATTTTTTAAATAAATAAAGATGTCTACATGGTGTGGTGTGTTTTGTTTTGTGGGTTTTGTGGGGTTTTTTCCTAATAGTAATTTGAAAGCATATATATGGCCTAGCTTTTCTAATTTACCTTTAGAAATTATGAAAGTAGAAGTGCATTCACTTTCACTTTTTCACCTGGGAAACTTAAAATGCACTGTTTCTTATACTTAGTAAAGAAAGAATTTAGCATGCTCAAACCTTCTGGCACCTGTCTAACCTCTTACCCATGTGATTTTCGTAAGGTTGTGTTTTAATATTAAAGTAATTGTATACACACTTAGATTTATCCTCTGACCATCTCTACAGCTGCGTGGCATTGACACTTCAAAACCGATGCACACATCTTTTTATTTTTGTTTTGAGTCAGGTATCAACCGTCTGAATGTGTCATCGAAATCTTTAAATGAGAAAGTTATAATGAATGATGTATCCATGGAGAATGCTTACTTTATTGCCTTAAAACTGGATACTAAATCTGTCATAGGTCCTGTTTTCTCAGGCCCTCTTTTCTCCTTTTCTCTCGGATGGCTGTTACATTTGTCTGGCAAAATATTGGAGTTAAATGAAACTGTATAAATTACAGAGCCATTCTGATTTTTCACTCTTTTATGAGTGATATGTATTTGCCTAGACCCTCATAGGATCTTCATCTTGGAAGTTCAATAACTTTACTGCTATGTTCCCTTATTTATCAGTTTATGCCAATTTTGAAAATTCAGATATTCCTAGACTTACAAAATAATGTTTATTGATACTTTTGCATTTCTCCTATGATACATGTTTTTAGAAATGATACATTAAACCCTCCCAACTTACACATAATTTTTACCTTATAAATTTAATCTGAAACTCAAAAAATTTTCTATTATAAAATGGGATTTATCTTCAAGAACTTCTATTGTTTTATGCCAAATTAGACTTACATAAATAAACATTTACCCTTATCCCCTTGATTAAATTTAAAAATATGATTGTTTAGCATACTATTGTTGTATACAACTGAATTGCCTAAGGAAATTTTTGTTTCATATAGTTTAGACAACTAAGCAATTACTCTGTTCATTGCTCTTTATTATTTTTTGCATATCAATGCTTCCATTAGGAGCATTTTATTTTTATCTGATCACCACCTGTTATTTATAATTGGTGCTTTCAGCTGATATTTGAAAATCTTTGTTTCATGTTTATTTTTATGAAAGCTTTATTTTTAAAATATTTTTAAAAATATTTATTCATTTTTGAGAGACAGAGACAGAGAGAGAATGTGAGTGGGGGAGGGGGAGACAGCAAGGGAGACACAGAATCTGAAGCAGACTCCAGGCTCTGAGCTGTCCCTATACAGACCGACACAGGGCTCGAACTCACAAGCCCTGAGAAAATGACCTGAGCCCATGTCAGTCGCTCAACCGACAGAGCCTCCTAGGAGCCCCTGTGACAGCTTTATTAAGTTCTGATTCACATACCTTAACATTCACCCAGTTAAAATGCACAATTGAGTAAGGTTTATATTCCTAGGGTTGGGCCGTGATGACCAGTATGAAATGTAGCATTACTTCATCATCCCCCAAAGAAATGCCATGCCCATCAGTCCTCACTTCACACCCTCCTTTTTCCACAGTGCATGATAAACACTAATCTATTTCATCCTCTGTGATGTGCCTATCCTGACATTTCCTGTAAATGGAATGACACATTATGGCCATTTGTATCTAGCTTTTTTCACTTTGCATAATGGTTTTAAGACTCAATCTTTCATGCTAGGGCATCTATATGAGCACTTCATTTCTTTTTATGAAAAATATTCCATTTTACTTAACTATTCTTTAGTTGGTGGACATTTGGGTTGTTAGCACTTTTTGACTGCTATTAATTACGCTGCTATGAGCATCTGAGTTCAATTTTTTTAGACACACCCTTTCAATTCTCTTGGACATATGGTGAAGAGTGCAATTACAGAGTCATACAGTAAGTCTTTGTTGAATTTTTGAGGAAGTAACAAACTGATTCCCAAAGTGATTCCATCATTTTATGGTTGTTCTAATGTATGACGATGGTTCAATTTCTCTACATTCTCACCAATACCTGTTAATGTCTATCTTTTTTAATTTTAGCTATCCTAGTGTATGTAAAAATTATTTCATTGTAGTTTTTACTAAGTTTTACATTTTAATTCCAGTATAGTTAAAATACAGTGTTATATCAGTTTCAGTTGGACAACAGTGATTTGTACAGCACCTGGTGCTCATCACAAGTGCACTCTTCAATCTCCATCACCTATTTCACCCACCCCCACCATCTCCTTCTGGTAACCATGAGTGTGTTCTCTGTAGTTGAGTCTGTTTCTTGGTTTGTCTCTCTCTCTCTCTCTCTTTTTACTTTGTTCATTTCTTTTGTTTCTTAAGTTCCACATATGGGTGAAATCACATGGTATTTGTCTTTCTCTAATTTATTTCACTTAGCATTATACTCTCTAGCTCCATCCATGTCATTGCAAATGGTAAAATTTCATTCTTTTTTATGGGTGAATAATATCCTATATATACACACACACACACACACACACACACACACACACATATATATATTATATAATTATATATGTGTCAATATATTATATGTAGTTATATATAAAATATATTATATATTTATATATATATGATATATATGATATACATCATATATATACAATATATATCATATATATATATATATACACATATACCATCCCCTTGAATTGGTGGTTTTGCTCCATATTGTTTTCCACAGTGGCTGCACCAGTTTGCTTCCCACCAAAAGTGCACGAGGTTTCCTTATCTTCCACATTCTCACCAACACTTGTTGTTTCTTTGTGGTTTTGATTTTAGCCATTCTAACAGTTGTGAAGTGATATCTCATTGTAATTTTGATTTGTGTTTCCCTGATGATGAATAATGTTGAGCATCTTTTCATGTATCTGTTGGCCATCTGTAGGTCTTCTTTGAAGAAGTGTCTGTTCATGTCTTATGCCCATTTTTAATTGGGCTATTTGTTTTTTGGGTGTTAAGTTCTATCTTAGAAAAATGTTGCTATTGTCAAAGCCAAAGAAATTACTGCCTGTGTTGTCTTCTAGGATTTTTATGATTTCAGGCCTCACATTTAGGTCTTTAATCAGTTTTGAATTTATTTTTATGTATGATGAAAGTGTTCAGTTTCATTTTTTTGCATGTTGCTGTCCAGTTTTCCCAACACCCTTTGTTGAAGAGATTGTCTTTTTCCCATTGGATATTCTTTCCTGTTTTGTAAAAAACTAATTGACCACACAATTATGGGTTTACTTATGGGATTTCTATTCTGTTCCATTGATCTGTGTGCCTATTTTTGTACCAGTACCATACTGTTTTGATTACTACAACTTGGTAATATAACTTGAAGTCCAGAATTGTGATGCCTCCAGCTTTACTTTTCTTTTTCAAGATTGCTTTGGCTTTTCAAGGTCTTTTGTGGTTCCATACAAATTTTAGGATTGTTTGTTCTAGTTTTGTGAAAAACGTTGTTGGTATTTTGATAGGGATTGCATTGAATCTATAGATTGCCTTGGATAGTATAGACATTTTAACAATATTTTTCTTCCAATCCATGAGCATGGAATGTCCTTCCATTTCTTGGTGTGGTCTTCAATTTCTTTCATTCATGTTTTATAGTTTTCAGAGTACAGGTCTTTCATGTCTTTGGTTAAATTTATTCCTAGGTATCTTATTATTTTGGGTAAAATTATAAGTGGGATTGTTTTCTTAATTTATCTTTTTGCTGCTTCATCATTGGTGTATAGAAATGCAACAAATTTCTGTACATTGATTTTGTATCCTTTGACTTTACTGAAATCATTTATCAGTTCTAGTAGTGTTTTAGTACAGGCTTTAGGGTTTTGTATATATTGTATCATGTCATCTGTAAATGGTAAAAGTTTTACTTCTTCCTTACGAATTTGGATGCCCTCTATTTCTTTTTGTTGTGTGACTGCTATGGCTAGGACTTCCAGTACTATGTTGAACAAAAGTGATGAAAGTGGACATTCTTGTCGTGTTCATGGCCTTAGGGGGAAAGCTCTCTGTTTTTCACCATTGAGTATGATGTTGGCTGTGGTTTTTTCATATGATTTTTATTTTGTTGAGGTATGTTCCCTCTAGACATACCTTGTGAGAATTTCTTGTCAAGAATGGATTTTGTACTTTGTCAAATGCTTTTTCTGCATCTATTGAAATGATTACATGCTTTTTGTCCTTTCTTTTATTGATCTGACATATCATGTTGATTTGTAAATATTGAATCACCCTTGCATCCCAGGAATAAATCTCATGTGCTCATGGTGAATGATTGTTTTCGTGTATTTTTGGTTTCAGCTTGCTAGTGTTTTGTTGAGGAATTTTGTATCTATGTTCATCAGGAATACTGACCTGTAGTTCTATTTATTTGTGTTGTCTTTATCTGGTTTTACTAACAGGGTGACACTGGCATCAGAATGAATTTGGAAGTTTTCCTTCCTCTTCTAATTTTTGGAATAGTTTGAGAAGAATAGGTATTAACTCTTCTTCAAATGCTTGGTAAAATTTGTCTGTGAAGCCATATGGTACTGGACTTTTGTTTAATGTAAGTTTTTTGCTTAGTGATTCAATTTTATTGCTGGTAATTGATCTTTACACACTTTCAGTTTCCTTTTGCTTCAGTTTTTATCAGTTATAGGTTTCTAATAATTTACCCATCTCTTCTAGATTTTCCAATTTTTGGCACATAATTTTTCATAATATTCTTAGAATTGTTTGTATTTCTGTGGTATTGGTTGTTATTTCACCTCTTTCATTTATGATTTTATTTGAGTCATTTCTCTTTGTTTAAAAATTTTTATTGTGTTTATTTTGAGAGATAGAGATTGAGAGAGAGACAGAGTGTGAGCTGGAGAGGGATAGAGAGACAGACTCTAAAGCAGGCTCCAGGCTCCAAGCTATCAGCACAGACCTCAACACAGGGCTTAAACCCACAAACCATGAGATCACGACCTGAGCCGAAGTTGGACACAAAACCTACTGAGCAACCCAGGCGCCCTGTGAGTCATTTCTCTTTTTTTAATAACTCTGGCTAGAGGTTTATCAATTTTGTTGATGTTTTCAAGACCCAACTCCTGGTTTCATTGATCTATTCTACTGGCCTTTTTAGTTTCTAGATCATTTATTGCCACTCTAATCTTTATTGTTTCCTTCCTTCTGCTCACTTGGGGTCTTGTTTGTTATTCTTTTTCGAGTTCCATTAGATGTAAGGTTGTCTATTTGAGATTTTTCTTGCTTCTTGATGTAGGCCTGTATTGCTATAAACTTCCCTCTTAAAATAGCTTTTGCTGCATCTCAAAGGTTTTGGACCATTGTGTTTTCATTTTCATTCATTTCTATATACTTTTTTATTTCTTCTTTTATTTCCTGGTTAACCCATTCATTATTTAGTAGCATGTATTTAACATTCATGTATTTGTGTTATTTCCAGATTTTTTCTTGTGGTTGATTTCTAGTTTCACAGTGTAGTGGTCAGAAAGGAAGCATGGTATGACTGATTTTTTTGAATTTGTTGAGGCTTGTTTAGTGGTCTAATATGTGATCTATTCTGGAGAATGTTCCATGTGCACTTGAAAAGAATGTGTATTCTGTTGTAGGATGGAAGGTTCTGAATATATCTGTTAAATCCATCTGGTCCATTGTGTCATTCAAACCCATTGTTTCTTTGTTGATTTTCTGTTTGGATGATCTGTCCATTGATGTAACTGAGGTGTTAAAGTCCTCTACTATTATTGTATTACTATTGAGTAGTTCCTTTATATTTGTGATTAACTGCATTATGTATTAGGGTTCTCCCATGTTGGGTGCATACATATTTACAACCGTTCTATCTTCTGATTGGATTGTCCCCTTAATATAGTGTCCTTCTTTGTCTCTTGTTACAGTCTTTGTCTTAAAATCTATTTTGTCTTATATAAGTATTGCTACATCAGCTTTCTTTTGACATCCATTTGCATGATAAGTGTTTCTCCATCCCCTCACCTTCAATCTGCAGATGTCTTTAGGTCTAAAATGAGTTTCTTATAGGCAATATACAGAGGTGTCTTGCCCTTTCATCCACTCTATCACCCTACCTCTTTTGATTGGCTTCTTTAATTCACTATCATTCAAAGTAATCATTTACTGCCATTTTGTTACTTGCGGTTATTTCTATAGACTTTCTCTGATCCTTCTCTTGCTCTCTTTAATGTTTTCCAGGCTTTATTTAGTGATATACTTGGACTCCTTTCTCTTTATTCTTTGCATATCTACTACTGGTTTTTGATTTGTGGTTACCATTAGGTTTGTATATAACATCCTCTTCATATAGCAGTCTATATTAAGCTGATGGTCATTTAATGTACCCAATCTTTATTACTCTCTCCTCTTGTTTTAGGTATATGGTGTCATATTGTACAACCTTTTATTTTGTGAGTCCCTTGACTGGATTTTACAAATAAACATACTTTTACTGCTTTTGTGTTTCCTACTTTTCATATCTCAGTTATGGTGTTTCATTTCCACTCAAATAAATTTCTTGTAGGGTTGGTTTAGTGGGCATGAACTCATTTAGTTTTTGTTTGTCTGATAACTATTTCTTCTTCTATTCTGAATGATGGTCTTGCTGGATAGAGTATTCTTGTCTGCGGAATTTTCCCACTCAGCCTTTTGAATATATCATGCCACTCCCTCCTGGATTGCTAAGTTTCTGCAGAAAAATCTGCTGACGGATTTATGGGGTTTCCCTTGTGTGTAACTGTCTTCTTTTCTCTTGCTGCTTTAAAAAGTGATTTTCCATCCCCAAAGGCCAGGGAATTAAAAGCAAAAATGAACTACTGGGACTTTATGAAGATAAAAAGCTTCTGCTCAGCAAAGGAAACAACCAACAAAACTAAAAGGCAACCAACGGAATGGGAAATGACAAAATGGGAACCACAAAAAGCCCCAAAGTAATTTTGAAGAAGAAGACCAAAGCAGGAGGCATCACAATCCCAGACTTTAGCCTCTACTACAAAGCTGTCATCATCAAGACAGCATGGTATTGGCACAAAAACAGACACATAGACCAATGGAATAGAATAGAAACCCCAGAACTAGACCCACAAACGTATGGCCAACTCATCTTTGACAAAGCAGGAAAGAATATCCAATGGAAAAAAGTATCTTTAACAAACGGTGCTGGGAGAACTGGACAGCAACATGCAGAAGAATGAAACTAGACCACTTTCTCACACCATTCACAAAAATAAACTCCAAATGGATAAAGGACCTGAATGTGAGACAGGAAACCATTAAACCCTAGAGGAGAAAGCAGGAAAAGACCTCTCTGACCTCAGCTGTAGCAATCTCTTACTTGACACATCCCCAAAGGCAAGGGAATTAAAAGCAAAAGTGAATTACTGGGACCTTGTGAAGATAAAAAGCTTCTGCACAGCAAAGGAAACAACCAACAAAACTAAAAGGCAACCAACGGAATGGGAAAAGATATTTGCAATGACATATCGGACAAAGGGCTAGTATCCAAAATCTATAAAGAGCTTACGAAATTCCACACCCGAAAAACAAATAACCCAGTGAAGAAATGGGCAGAAAACATGAATAGACACTTCTCAATAGAAGACATCCGGATGGCCAACAGGCACATGAAAAGATGCTCAACGTTGCTCCTCATCAGGGAAATACAAATCAAAACCACACTCAGATATCACCTCACGCCAGTCAGAGTGGCCAAAATGAACAAATCAGAAGACTATAGATGCTGGAGAGGATGTGGAGAAACGGGAACCCTCTTGCACTGTTGGTGGGAATGCAAACTGGTGCAGCCACTCTGGAAAACAGTGTGGAGGTTCCTCAAAAAATTAAAAATAGACCTACCCTATGACCCAGCAATAGTACTGCTAGGAATTTACCCAAGGGATACAGAAGTACTGATACATAGGGGCACTTGTACCCCAATGTTCATAGCAGCACTCTCAACAATAGCTAAATTATGGAAAGGGCCTAAATTTCCATCAACTGATGAATGGAGAAAGAAATTGTGGTTTATATACACAATGGAGTACTACGTGGCAATGAGAAAGAATGAAATATGGTCCTTTGTAGCAACATGGATGGAACTGGAGAGTGTGATGCTAAGTGAAATAAGCCATACAGAGAAAGACAGATACCATATGTTTTCACTCTTATGTGGATCCTGAGAAACTTAACAGAAACCCATGGGGGAGGGGAAGGGGAAAAAAAAAGGAGGTTAGAGTGGGAGAGAGCCAAAGCATAAGAGACTCTTAAAAACTGAGAACAAACTGAGGGTTGATGGGGGGTGGGAGGGAGGGGAGGGTGGGTGATGGGTATTGAGGAGGCCACCTTTTAGGATGAGCACTGGGTGTTGTATGGAAACCAATTTGACAATAAACTTCATATATTGAAAAAAAAAGTGCTTTTCTTTATCACCACTTTTTGTCATTTTAATTACTAGGTGTCTTGGTGTGAATCTCCTTGGGTTGATTTTATTAGAGGATCTATATACCTCCTGGATCTGAATATCTGTTTCCTTCTCCAGATTAAAGTTTTCAGCTATTATTTCTCAAATAAATTTTATCTCTTTTCTCTCTCTTCTTCTGAGATCCCTATGATGCATATATTATTATGCTTTATGGATTAACTGAGTTCCCTAAATCTATTCTCATTCTGCATATTTTTTTCTTTCATTTGTTCAGCTTGATTACTTTCCATTATTCTGTCTTCCAAATCATTAATTCATTCTCCTTCCTCTAGCTTGCTATTTGTTCCATCAAGTGTATTTTTAATTTCATTTATTGTGTTCTTTACTTATGATTGGTTCTTTTTTATCTTTTTTGTTTGGATGTCACTGATATCCTCCACTCTTTTCTCAAGTCCAGTGAGTATCTTTATGATCATTACTTTAAATTCTCTATTAGGCATATTACTTATATCCTTTCAGTTAGATCTCTTGCTATGGTTTGGTCTTGTTCTTTCATTTGGGACATATTCCTGTCTCCCCTTTTCATCTAACTCTCTGTGTCTGTATCTTTGTCTGTACATCAGGAAAGTTAACTATGTCTCCTACTATTGAAGGTAATGGCCTTATGATGAAGAGGTCCTCTACTGCCCTTCAGTGAAGTGTCTTCTGTCCCCCAAGACCTGTCGCTTCAGGAAGTATCTCCTATGTGTCTTTGTGTGTCCTGCTATTGTGTCCTGGCCCCTTCTTCCTTCAGTCATCTGGAGAGGCTCTCTGCCTCTAGTGGGCAGCATTTGGTCCTCAGTTTGGTGGAGCACATTTTAACAAAGGTGTCCTGGTCTCCTGTGAAATGAGACCTGCCACCACCAATGTTCCCAGAACTGATGCCCTGGCTCCAGAGACAAGGTGTTGGCAGGATTTGAGCTGGTCTTCTGGGTGAGGGGATCTGCAGTGCCAGGACTAGGGCAAGTGTAACTGGAAAGGGTGGATCCACCAAAGCACAAGGCGGCAGGGCTTGGCGTTAGATAGTGAGTGCCTGTGCCATGCTGGTTCCCACAGGTGGCTGTGTGTTTATGCTGGGGTATGTGTGGGGGAAATGGTGCCTGCTAGCTCCTTTGTTCCTGGAGGGGTCTCCCTGCAATCCCTGTATCTCCAGGCCATGCTCTGAGAAGATTAAATAACTCTCCCTCTTGTGTGCTCCAGGGGTTTTTCAAACTGCTACTTCTATGCTCTATCTCCATGAACTATTTGTAATGCTGTCTCTCTAGGCTTTAAGTGTCACTGTTTGCAAGAATGCATGAAAATCAGCCACTCTAGTCTTAAGAGCCAACTATTGTGGGAATTCATCTTCCCCATGTAGGCTACCAAGCATAATAGTCTATTTCTCACCCTTTACTGTGCCTTCAGCTTACTCCTCACAAGATTGCTGTGGTCCCCTTTGCCCCCAAACCACATCACCATCTTGCCTACCTTCTGCAATGTGGACTCCCCTCTACTTTCAATAGAGAAGTTTGTTCTTCCAGTCTCTGAGTCATTTTCTGGGTTATTTACACTGATGTGAGATGCATCCATGGGACTAGGTAAGCTTAGGGTCCTCTTACTCTGCCATGTTTCCAGCCTCCTTTATTGTAGTTCTGGTTTGCATTCTCATAGTAGCTAAAGATGTTAGCATCTTTTCATGTGTGCACTGGCCACTTTAATATAATTTAAGAGAAATGTCTATTTGAATTCTTTGTTCATTTTTTAATTGTAAGAATTCCTTATGTATTCTGAATATATTCCTTTATCAAATATATTATTTACAAATACATTTTTTTCATTCCATGGGTTGTTCTTTTCACTTTCTTGATGATGTCCTTTGGAAACAAAAGAGTTAATTTTTATCAAATCCAATTTATCTACTTCTGTTTTGTTGCTTGTACTTTGACATTATATCAAGAAATCTTTGCCAACTTGAAAGTCATGAAGATTTATTTATTCCTATGATTTTTTCTAAGAATTTTGAGAGAAAAATGCATAAGACATACAGTAAAAAAATGTGAAAATTACAGACATAAATCCACTTTTTTCGCATCGATTCAACATTATACTAGAGGTTCTAGCAATGAAAATTAGACAAGAAAAAGAAATTAAGGGCTTCTAATTTGGAATGGAATAAATAATTGAGTTCTATGATCCATTCTTTAGCCTTTTAATTGAGTTCTATGATCCATTCTCAAGTAATGTCTGTCTATGGTGTGAGGTATGGATCCAACATCATTCTTTTACATGTGTCTGTCTAGGTATCCCGTTATTGTTTGTTGAATGACTATTTTTCTCCATTGAACTATCATGGAACACTTATCTAAAAGCAAGTAATTATAAATTTAAGTGTATATTTCTGGATTCTCAATTCTATTCCATTGATCCATATGTCTATCTTTATGTCAATATCACACTATCTTACTTACTGTCACTTTGCTATAAGTTGTGAAGTTTGAGAGTGTGAATCCTCCAATTTTGTTCTTCTTTTTCAAGATTATTTTGGCTACTCTAGGTCTTTTGTATTGTCACATTAATTTCAGTGTAAATTTTCAAAAAAAAAAAAAACTGGAACTTTGACAGGGATGCACTGAACCTGTAGATCAGTTTGGGAAGCATGGCTATCTTAAACTGTTAATTCTCTCAATCCATGAGCATGCTATATTCCTCCATTTAAATTTTCTTTAGTTTCTTTCAGGTATGTTTTGTAGTTTTCAATTATGCATGCCTTGAAATTTTAAATTAAACTTCTTCCTAAGTTTTTATTCTTAAAATATATTAAAATATTATTGTAAATGCAATCATTTAATTAATTTTTTAATATAATTTATTGTCAAATTGGTTTCCATACAACACCCAGTGCCCATCCCAACAAGTGCCCTCCTCAACACCCATCACCCACTTTCCCCTCTCCCCCAAACCACATCAATCCTCAGTTTGTTCTCAGTATTTAAGAGTCTCTTATGAGGGGCGCCTGGGTGGCGCAGTCGGTTAAGCGTCCGACTTCAGCCAGGTCACGATCTCGCGGTCCGGGAGTTCGAGCCCCGCGTCAGGCTCTGGGCTGATGGCTCAGAGCCTGGAGCCTGTTTCTGATTCTGTGTCTCCCTCTCTCTCTGCCCCTCCCCCGTTCATGCTCTGTCTCTCTCTCTCTCGCAAAAATAAATAAACGTTGAAAAAAAAATAATAAAAAATAAAAAATAAAAAAAAAAAAAAGAGTCTCTTATGGTTTGCCTCCCTCCCTCTCTGTAAGTTTCTTCCCCCTTCCCTTCCCCCATGCTCTTCTGTTTTCAGAATTTTTATGCTATCATATAAAATGCAATTGATTATGTTGATCTTGTATTCTGAACTCTTGCTGAACCTGTTTATTAGCTACTTTTATGGTGTCTTTAGTATTTTCTATAAACAAGGGTATGTAATCTATAAATAAATATAGTTTTATTTATTCCATTCCAAATTAGAAGCCCTTAATTTCTTTTTCTTGTCTAATTTCCATTGCTAGAACCTCTAGTATAATGTTGAATCGATGCAAAAAAAGTGGATTTATGTCTGTAATTTTCACATTTTTTTACTGTATGTCTTATGCATTTTTCTCTCAATTCTCACTACCTCTCTTTTTCATGTTAAATTGATATTTTATATTATGCTGTTTTAATTCTATTACTGTCCATTTTTTCTATATTTTTGAGTTATTATCCAGTTATTTTCTTGGGAGTTTCAATTAGTATCTTAAAATAATCTAGCTTTAATACCAACCTAAATTACTAATATATAAAAACTTTGTGCCAATACAGCTCAATTTCTTCCTCCACCCTCATTCTCTTACTGCCATAAAAATTACAGCTTTAACATTATAAGTACATCAACCTGCATTTTAAATCATTGCTTTATGCAGCTGTTTTGTAAATAAGAAGAATAAGCTACAAACAAAAATACCTTTCTAATATCTTTTATATTTAACTACGTAATTACTTTTTTTACCAATTACTCTATTTTTATTCAAGTTATTGCCTGATGTCTTTTTGTTTTAGCCTAAAGGACTATCTTTAGTACTTCTTACAGGAGAGGTTGCTAACATATTTGCTCTCCCTAGTGAATTTTTTTTTCATTTCAGTTACTGTACTTTTCAACTTCAGAATTTCTACTTGATTATTTAAAAAAAATAATAACATAATAGTGTTTATTTTAGTGAATTCTCTATGAATTCTGTTAAGACTTTATTCTTTGTCATGTGCACTCACTGAAGTCTCTTTTCAGCTGAGTGGTCAGTTAATGTATTCGACAGAGATCTCCTTAAAGAGTTTGAATCAATAAGTCTTATGCAGACAGTCTCCACTTGTAATGGTTCAGCCTATAATTTTTAAACTTTATGATGGTAAGAAAGAAATACATATTCAGTAGAAGCCATATTTCAAGTTTTGATATTCAGATCTTTTTCTAGACTAGTGATATTTAATACTATTCTTTCCCATGATTCTGGACAGTGACAGCAAGCCACTGTCAGTCACGGGATTACAAGAGTGAACAACTGATACACTTATAACTTTTCTGTGCCCATAGAACAAGTCTGTTTTTCACTTTCAGTACAAAATTCAATAAATTACCTGAGATATTCAATGCTTTAGTATAAAGTAAACTTTGTGTTAGATGATTTTGCTCAACTATAGGCTAATGTAAGTTTTCTGAGCACATTTAAAATAAGCTAGCCTACAGTGTTTCATAAGTTAGGTGCACTACATGCATTTTCAACTTATGAGATTTTCAGCTTATGATGGGTTTATTGGGACATGAACCCATCATAGTGGAGGAAGATCTGTATTCTCTTCTGTATTTTCCATCTGCCTGTCTTTTCACTGTGTCTATTTCATTCTGGATATTTTCTTAAACTGAGTTTTCTTTTCATGTACAATTTCTTCAGCTGTTTGTAATCTACTGTTAAGCTTACCCATTGTGTTTTTAATTTCTATTTTTTTCAGTTCTAAAATTTGATACTTTCTTACTCAAATATATTTTGTCCCTTTTTTCTGAGATACTATTTCCCTACTACGTTTCTCAATATTGTGTTTTATCTTTCTCTATCCTGGAGAGGCTGTCGCATAACTTTTCAACTCCTCTGGCTCTGTTACCTCTCCCATAATCACCAAATATCCCCAGTAAAAATACAACCCCAATGACAATCTTCAAATTCCTGGGTTTCCATCTGCTCTAGATCTTGGCCTAAAATTCATATTTATCAAGAGCCATGGTATTTAATGTCATTATACTTCTGGGCATCTATCATAAGGAAATAATATGAACATGGACAAGTTTAGACACAAAGATGTTCAAAGCAAAGTAACTTGTAATAGAAAAAGTTTGGAGAGGGGAGCCTGGGTGGCTCAATTGGTTAAGCATCCAACACGGCTACGGTCATGAACTCACAGTTCATGAGTTTGAGCCCCACATTGGGCCCTGTGCTGACAGCTCAGAGTCTGGAGCCTGCTTTGGATTCTGTGTCTCCCTCTCTCTCTGTTCCTCCCCTGCTCTCATTCATTCTCTCCCTCCCTCTCTCTCACTCTCAAAAATAAATAAATATTAAAAATTAAAAAAAAAACATTTGGAGAAAATCTAATGTTCCACAAGCAGAGAAGAATGCGTCAATTGTTGGAATGTCATATAGTCATTATTAGTGATATTTTCCAGTAACTTTTATAACCTAATAAAGTGTTCACAATTTAATATGAAATGAAATTTCATGATAAATATATTTTATATAGCTACCTTCTAAAATAAAATTATTTATTCATAGCACATTACAAAGAAAAATAGAAAACATTCTTGAAGATGTGAGAATATAGAAATTTGATTTTCTTCTTTATAGTTTCCTAAAATTTCTGCACTAAAAACTTAGTGAAGAAACCAATCATAATGTAACTGAAAAGGTAAATTTCAACTAAAAGAAGAGTGACTTTGTAAATTTTTTGTGTGTGCTTGATGAAAGAACAATTTGTTCCACTATTCCTTTCTCCAGTATAGTTGTGACAGTCCTTTTTCTCTTTATGTTCACCTGTGCTGCTGACTCATTTGTTGTTATGGCTGTCAGATTGTCACAACATTTTCTTGAGAGAAGTTGGTTCTGATGCATCTTATATCTTTTCATATCTCTGGGTACGGCCACAGGGATGAGCCCATGATGAATATTTAAGCTCTTGCAAAGGTTATGAGCACCAAGCTTTCTGGGCCATGACAACTGACAGCCTGCACAGTATTCTAATGAAAGTGATGACAAGTGTCTGGAGTACTCTCAATATACACTTAGTCTTCTGACATCATTTACATATATCAATGATCTCTGAATATGAGCTCTTTCCAGAATTATTAAAAATAATAGCAGGATAATTGGATAATAATTGAGACCAACTCTTTAAAAAAATTATACCTGGATAACATCTATGAATGTTGCCATCACTCACCTCTACTATATTCTGATGTTTTGGCAAAGTACCGTTTATTATCATTCTCTCTTATAGAAGCAATTTTCTTTGTTCATTACATTAATAACGTGATGACTTCTTGTTGGCAAGCCAAATAATTAATCTTCTATGAGTAGATCTAGTTTAATTTAAACATGCTAATCTTTTTGCACTTTTCAAGCAGGCAGTGAGACATCACCTAACAGAGAATTAGCTTTAGCAGCTCTGTATTATATCTCACAAATGATGGAAACACTGATTGTGTGCCAGTGCCAGCCAGAAAACATAATTTCACAGGTTGTGTTGAAAAGAGACATTATGTCAAGTCATATGGCATAACTATATTTGGGCAAAGGAGAACCTAAATTGTTGAGCAAATTTAAGAGCTGGAAATTAAGACTTGGGAAGAAATTATGACAGGAAGTAGGATTCTTTAATTTTGAAAGAAGGTAAACTATTTAATAAGAAAGGCTAGGTAAAGAATGAGTTGTACATCAGGTAAAGTATTTCTTTGGCTAATTGTATTTTACTTCCATTTGGGAAGCAACCTCAGACCAGTGAAACAGGCATGTTACGGAAAGTAAGTTTCTCATGTGAAATGTTTCGTTGATATGCTAAGCTCAAGTTCAGGAAAGGCGAACACTGATCCCAAAAAGATGGATCTGGCCCTGCTGGAAGTGAAGCAGGCTACGACCAGGGTTCGATAGACCGGTTCCTTCAGGGCAGCACTCTAGCTAGAGAGAGATGGAACATTGGATCCAATACTTTGGATGAAGCCTGGCAGTTGCTCAACTATATCAGAACTAGGTTCAGAATTTAGTACCACCACAAGAGAAAGATTGAAGTACCAGATCAGGTAAATTCCACTGTACAGTGGAAACAGAAGTAGGATTTTTACCTTGTTATCGTGTCACTTCACAACAGGAAGGAGTTGCCAAGGGAAAGGTAGTACTTTATCCCAGAGATTGTGTAGACACCTACGGTTCAACTACGACACAAAAATTATCTGGTCTATTGACAGTAGAGCTAGTCCTAGCAACTCTGAATGGTGGCCCACATACTTAAAAAAGAGAGCGTTTAATATTTGGGTGAAAGAAGATAGAAAGGTGAATTTAGAACAGATGTGAGCATTACTTCTTGAGTCAGGAAAAGGACATAGATTTAACCTGGGTGGAAGTTTTTATATCTGAGTACTAAGAAGGGGATTCAAAAATCACTCTTATAGAAATGAAGGCTTTCTCCTTATGTATGTATTCCTATCAAAACCTATCTCCTATTTTTTATCAAAACTATTGAAATTATTCTGCACAGAGATGGCCACCTCTCCACATGAGGAAGCTTCAGGTGGTACAAGTGTTGTGAGCAGTGATGCCCACACACTCCAAATAGATTGCTTTATTCCTTAAGAACTCTAATTATTGGAAGTCTGGTGTCTCTCCCATTTCTGGTAGGCATGGGTCCAAGAATCAAGGGATGAGAGTGGCTCCTTTCACCCTTACACCTAAAACCCCATTCAGAGAGTTTCTGATTCCTCTCTTGGAATTTTGTAACTCTCCTACTTTGGAGAGTTTGTCTATTATTCTGAGAATGCAATGTTCCCTCCATGAGACAGAAAGAAGTCTAGAAGGCGTCTACCAGTTAGGGCTGCTACCTGGTCATTTGGGTTAAACATGCAACTGAACTTTACATTAAGAGGGATCACATTACTGGTGGCTAGGATGGCTGACCCCAATAACCAAGGAAACTGGGCAAGAGAACTAGGTATGGAAGCCAAGGTCTTCTATGGAGTACCTCTTACTACTTCCATATCCACAAGTAAAAGATAATGAGGAATTACAACAACTCCCCCCACACCAACCAAAAGAGGAATGTCCCCTGAGGATTCAGACCCTTCAGTAGTGAAGTCTGGGTCACACAACTGAGTAAAGAATACCAATTAGCTGAGGTTCTTGTTGAGGGTGATGGGAACATAACACAAGTGGTGTAAGAAGAAACTATAAGCATATTAGGGCCTTATGGCAAAATACAACAATGAAGATGCATCAGTTATGTATGGTTTATTCTTTGCTTTCTATGTGTGTATATAACACACAAACACACACACATGCATTATGAATGACTGTCTGACATTTTAGCTAAGCACTTCCTCTACTGTTGAACACTTATGCTTTCTGTAATCACTCCCTATTATAAACACCCCTGCTTTAAACATGTTTATGTATAAATCTTACCATATTCATGATTCATTCCTTAGGGTACGTGAGAAAAAAGCATAATTACTGGAAATGAAAATTTTATACTCTAAGTAGATATTGAAAATATCTCCTAAAATGTTATAGGAATTCTCCCCCCACCCAGAGGTACTTACCTAACCCCATCTTTGTCAATACTGGGTGCAATTTTTTATCAAAAGTATCTACTCTGCTCCTCCCCAACTCATACTTTCTCTTCCTCTCTCTCTCAAAATAAATAAATAAACTTAAAAAACGTTTTAAAATAGGGGTGCCTAGGTGGCTTAGTCAGTTAAGCGTCTGACTTCTGTTCAGGTCATGATCTCACAGTTCATGAGTTTGAACCCAGCACTGGGTTCTGCACTCACAGTGTGGAGCCTGCTTGGGATTCTCTCTCTCTCTCCCTCTCTCTCTGCCCCTCTCCAACTCATGCTTTCTCTCTCTCTCAAAATAAATAAATGATCTTTAAAAAATGTTTAGGGGCGCCTGGGTGGCGCAGTCGGTTAAGCGTCCGACTTCAGCCAGGTCACGATCTCGCGGTCCGGGAGTTCGAGCCCCGCGTCGGGCTCTGGGCTGATGGCTCGGAGCCTGGAGCCTGTTTCCGATTCTGTGTCTCCCTCTCTCTCTGCCCCTTCCCCGTTCATGCTCTGTCTCTCTCTGTCCCAAAAATAAATAAACGTTGAAAAAAAAATGTTTAAAAACATCTATATTGATTTCATAAGCAAAAAGCTGTATTCCATTGCTATGTTAATAAGTTGACTAAGTGTAATGGTATAGGCTGAAACTGATCAGTGAATTTTTCTTTACGTCTTCTATTGAACTTCTAGTAATGTTTTAGTGTCTGCTTAGGAATCATAAGGGATGTTTTTATATTATTGTTATAAAGTCTATAGTAAGATTCATTGTAAACAGTTTCCAAGTTTTTTAATTTCCTTCTATTTCTTTGTTATTTGATTTATAGAAGTTTTTATTTTAGGGAGCCAAGTCTACCTGCCTTTCCTTTTGAAATCCGTGTTCTTCTCATCCAAGGGGTCATAACCTAACTCCCTCAAAAACAGGTAAAAGAATGATGCAAAATTCAGAAAAATAAGATAAGTAGTTCCTTCCACTCCCTTCACATCACTTACTACTCTACTCATTTCACATGCTCCCATCTTGTCTTCTTTGCTGTCTTAAACATCCTTGATGGTTGAGTCTTCAAGCTTTGGTCATTTCTAAACTTCTCCAAGATGTACGGAAAGAGCTCCAGAAGTGTTTTGTTAAGGGGAAAAATATGAATTAATAAGCATATGCTTTATCAGCTTTACAGAGGCTTTCCAAAAGAGCTCAAGGCAGTACACGTTTATTAATTCTAATATATTCTTTCTTGCTTGTTTACATTTGGATAACAAAACTCTATTTCTTGTACACATCAGAAAATAAAATAGTCTTAAGCTAAGAACTGACATTATACGTCGGTATTTCAAAAATAAATTTAATCAGTAAGAAAGTTTCTTACACAAAGACATCTACAATAATTTATCATCTCATGAATTTGGTCTCCAACTTATTTATTTATAGTATGAAAGATACCTTGTAAGTATTTCATAAGGAAATTCTACTCTGTGTACCTACAGTGTATGGCTGAAATATTACACAAAATAAACCAAGGGGATCCCCAAACTGCAGATCATTAGGCAATATTTCAAGTAGCTGCTGCTCTCTGCTGCTCCTGGAAAAATCTGCCTTGGATCAGGTTATTCATAGCCATTCAAAAGAAGCTGAATTCTAAATTAAATGCATTACATTCAAAAGAAGATAGACTATCCGCCTGGGGTCAGAGTTGAGATGATCACTACAACTATATAATTTTCTTTGAAAATAACTTCATATTTTTGACAAATTTCAAAAAATTTTTGCAAGAAGGAAAATCTAACTTTCTGGTAATCACAATGATTACTGTCTTTGTGTTTGTATTTTGTGCCTTTGGGAAAAGGCTGCAGGAAATGACTACTGTATGGCTCAATACCACTTTCAAGCGGCTACATAAACTGACATTTTAGGGGAAATGGCATTGTGAGTGAGGATCTTTAGTAGAACAGGTGTCATTTTGCTTATGAGTCAACTGTCCCAATATTTTATATAAAAAATGGTTGATTCCAGGGAAGGGTAAGAAAGCAATGCTTCCACCGCCAGCATCAGACAGCAATGGGCTTAAATGTCTCAATCTTATCTGTATATTCCCATGTGTTCCATCATAAGGTCCCATTCGTGCCAAGCAATGCCCTAACTTAACACATGGTTAAAAAGAAAACATAAAATCAGGCCTTTCTTATCTCTTAAGTCTGCCCTTTCCTTTATGATCACCATAAAGATTTTTGTTTTTCAAAATCTTACTACTGAGTTGAAAGTTCAAGACCTAGCCCATCTTTTTTCTTTTTTAGGTTCTTCAGCACCATCACAATTATCCATTCCATACCAGTCTATAATTTATAATCATGACATGATATCCCAGTAGCTCGTCCTCCATTCCATGTCCATGGTCCCCTTCAGATTGATAAACTGCTCCTCTAACAGGAGGTTTGTACTTGGTCGCATTTATTTCCACTTATCCAGCATTTATCAGCAATTCCATGTAGCCCATTCATAGGGACTCTGTTCCAGGAACTTTCTTCTTCCAGAAACAGAACAGAACACACCAATCTGTGCTCTCTTGTTCTTTATCAACAACTGCCATTACCAAAGGATGCATGTTCCCTATTAAAATTTCTAGCTGAATACTGGTCTGGGAGCATTCTCTCAACGCAAAGGGTCTTTATTCTGGGTCTCATCTTTCTGACATAAGAAACACATTGTAAGAAGATTTTAATATCACTGATTTATTCTTTCCCTCTGCCTGCCAGTGAGGTATACGTTTCCAGCCAAACTCTCCATATAGGGTTTCATCTACAAATCTTTCCACATGTGCAGAGATACAACAAACACAGCACAGGCAGAAATCATGACAGTGGATCCAAATGGTCCTGACAAAGCTACTTCCATATACCCCCAAATTGGAGGAGAGTATGGAAAATCAAAATACAAAGTATTAGTTGTAAAGTTAAAGAGCTACTCCCTGTTATAAAAGAGATACAGGCTGGCTCGGCAAGGAAATCACCTTTACTCAGATTTTTAAAAATAAAAATATCAGTATTTACGTATTTCAACATTTAATTCCTCAGATAAAATGTTATGCTTTAATAAGGACTGGGAAGGAGGTAAAAAAAAAAAAAATAAGGGTTTTTTTGCTTTGTCTTCAACACATAAATATGATAAATAATGAAGCTAGCTATTTATCCAGTTTGAAACTCAGATTTAGTCTGTGCAACTTGGATGGTACTTGAGTAGTCATAAAAAGGATAAACAATCATTTATTCAACTACTATTTCTTTAGTGTCTCCTACCTGCCAGGTGTGCTGTTAGCTGCTGGAGCTATAGCATTTAACAGGATAGGTAAGAGGACGTAATCCATGGAGATGTAGCTCATGGAACTTACATTCCAGTGGGGAAGGCAGAAAATGAATGAGGAAACAAACCAACAAACAAATAATTGAGATAACTTCAGATAGCGGTGTGGTTTATTAGAATATAAACCAGAATAATATGCTAGCAGGAAGATGGAAAATGTCAGGCAGGATTAGAGTAATATTCCAAATCCATGCTCAAAGAAAGTCTCTCAGAAATAACTGATATAGAGCTTAACTACTGCCATAAACAACCATAAAAACTGGGCAATATATACAAAAAAATCATTTGTAGGCATTGGGCAGGACTACGATCCTTAAGAGAAGGGACATAAGGGAGGTGATTCCCAAGTCTCATTCCCCCAGCTTTCTCCCTGAGGGCAGAGAAAGGTATTCTCACTCAGTGAAAGAAATATATCAGAGTTAGGGGCCGCCATGCATCTGAGATTTGAGAGATGGGGTATGAGAGGGAAAGAACTGCAGAAAAGGAGCCATTAATATCAGCATAAAAATTTCCCTCAGGTCCTAGAGCACCATCTAAGCTGCACATGAGCAGGAAAAGACTCTCATGGAGCAGCATAAAACAGTACCTGGGAGCCTGGGGAACAGACCTGAGATGTGAGTTGGCCAACATGGCAGAAAGGTAGGGGGATCCATACTTCCCACGTCTCTCAAACAAAGAAGTGCAGAAGCCAAAGGACTTTGAACACCAGAGCCTGGGAGGAAAAAAGATCTGAGATGCCACACGGTGCCTGAGGAAGGTTGGAGTTCAGACTCAGCCAAGCTAGGAGAGCACTGCACCAACATCTGGGCTTTTGGCTGAGGATCCAGAAAGGCTACCTTCGAAGATTCAGGACTAACTCTAGGAATAAGAGTTATAATACAGATTATAATTTATGTGAGATTAGTTGTTTTACCAAAGCATTTTATTATTCTTGGCATGACTATAAATCTGAAGAAGTTCCTTAAGTGATGATATTATGGAATATTCAGCTATTTATTTTTTTAGTCAAAAAAAGAAGTTTTTGCATTGAAAGTTTTTGATCTTCTAAGAAAATGTATTATAATAAAAAGTAAAATATTATTGTCCATTTGGGATCGATAAGAAATAAAATTATTTCTAACTTTTTAATGACTCTTAAAAGTTTAGGGGCACCTGGGTGGCTCAGTTAAGCAACTGACTCTTGACTTTGGCTCAGGTCATGATCTCACAGATAGTGGGTTCGAGCCCTGTGTTGGTCTCTGTGCTGAGCATGGAGCCTACTTAAGATTCTCTCTCTCTCTCCCTCTCTCTCTCTGTCTCTCTCTCTCTCTCTCTCTCTCTCTCTCTCTCCCCCTCCCTCCCTCTCTGTCTCTGTCTCTTAAATAAAAAATAAAAAATTTTACCAGTCCCTGGTGGAAATAGTAGGAGTAGTTGGGTTTGATGGGAATGTGAAAACCTACATTGATTCAGATAGAAGTGAATAGAGGGAGGTCTCCCATGTGGTTCTATTCAGGATACACAAGAATAGAGGGAAGAATTAATTTTACATTTGCATTCTTCTGCTGTTCAATTGGCTCAGTATAACATTTACATTAAGCTTATTCTAAACTTGGATGAATATTGAATCTTCTATTTGAAAGCTGACATCTTGAAATAAGAAAATGCAAAGAAGAAGAAGAAGAAGAAGAAGAAGAAGAAGAAGAAGAAACCAGAAAATGCAAAAATTTCCATTTGCTTTACTCTGATTGCCCTTCTGTCTACAGCTCACTCAGATTCATTATGTGTAGGCTTCCTTTCCGGAAAACAATATCAGTCTATCAGCTACCAATACAGAGTCTTCTAGAAGCCCAAAGAAATGCTTATGAAAACACAATAAACACAAGAGAGTTTATAAATCCACAGATAATCAAGATGAATAAATAATATATTAACTTATTTTATCTTATTTTTTAATGTTAATTAAAATATAAATAAATAAATAAATAAATAAATACAAATAAATAAATACAAATAAATAAATTCCATAAACAAATGGAGCCAGATAGAAAGAAACCTACCTAAAGTAGTCACAAGACCTCAAAAGAGTCCATCAAGATTTAAGAACCATATCTCCCTTCTGACTCAGAAAGCTGCGATCTGTACAAAGGAAAAAGCCTCCCTGCATTTAGGCACTTGGGATGGGCACTGGGTGTTGTATGTAAGTGATGAATGTATGTATGTATGTATGTATGTATGTATGTATGTAAGTGATGAATCACTGTGTTCTACTCCTGAAACTAATACTACACTGTATATTAACTAACTTGAATTTAATTAATTAATTACAAATAAAATAAAATACGGTAACAAACATTGGATAATACAACATTTTTGAAATAAAATATATGCAATATAAGATAAAAAAGAAATGGGTGATAATTTTATCAAGTCATTTATGGGACTCTGACATGACAAAAATCATGTTATCACCTATGAGTTACATTAAAATAATTTCTAATGTTAAATAATCTTAACAGAGAAAATAAAAAGAAAAGACCTATAAAAACATACACTAGAAATCCTTGCTCCAAATAATTAGCTACTTCTTAGACAAATGTTTGAAATAGCATGGATGTAGAAAATGTACTATGGGCAACCAAGCAAGTAAAAGTAAGTGTCTACAAACAATGGAACAACTTCCTTAGAATTCCCAAAGGAAAGATGGCAGTCAACAGACTGCAATCCAGTGTATAAAGGCAAAGGGAGGTATTTTTAAGATTCAGAAAATATTCACCCATGAAAACTTTTGAAATTGAATATGTGCTTTGATCTTGGAATGAAGACACTTTCCTTCAAGACAGGGATGGCATGAAAGGATCTTGAGCACTCAAGCTGGCCAGACATCAAATTGAGTCAAAATGATTATTTTAGGGGTGCCTGGGTGGCTCAGTCAGTTGAGCTTCTCACTTCAGCTCAGGTCATGATCTTACAGTGGATGAGTTCGAGCCCCGTGTCAGGCTCTGTGCTGACAGCTCAGAGCCTGGAGCCTGCTTCGGATTTTGTATCTCCCTCTCTCTCTACTCCTCCTCCACTCATGCTCTGTCTCTCTCTGTATCAAAAATAAATATGAATATTAAAAAAGGTTTTTTAAAGATTATTTTAATCTTGTGACTCAATGGAATGAAAATATCAAAAATGATTTTTAAAAAAGAAAAATTCCTAAGTAAAATATTTCACTGAGGAGGAATAATATGAATTTTAAAACCAGATAAAAAATAAAACAGTGTGAATGGAAAGGGGGAAGGAAAGAACATGAAATTTCTTGCTTTCAAGAGTGAAGATTCAAAAAATATTTAATTTTATTTTTGGCTGGCAATGATAAAAATGTAGACTAAAGGAAGATTTTAAGAATAGCACACAGACAATCCAAAATATTGAAAAACATCAAAGAAAACATAGTTAACAAAAAATAAAGATTGAGAAAATGCTACAAAGGAAAAATAAAATGAACTGACATGAATAAGACCAGTTATAGTAATAGATACAAAATTAAATATAAAAGGACACAAATAAATATATAAAAGGACTAAATGATGAAAATAAAAATAAATTTTCATTTTGACCCTGACTGGGTCTAGTTGAGTTGGACGCACAGATTGTAACTTTTCAAGTACAGAGCTTCACACACTTCTGCATACGTTGTTTGAGTGAATTAATACCATTTTAGTTCCTCCAAAGATTTCAGAATTAGAATTTAAACAAGCAGGTAAGATAAAGGCAACATCAATGCACAAAAATTCCGTATCAAGATAAACATATTTGCATAGACAGTTTGAAATTTAAAAGTTCCACGAGAAATGGAATTCACCTATTTAGGACTTCTTGGCCAATCTGTGCATTTTAAAAATAGAAGCATTGATATTCTAGTAGGCAAATGTTAAGACTTCTCATAGAATGAGATGGTTGTCTAAGGCAGTCCAACGACCTAGTGACCTTTGTACAAACAGTGTATTTTCACAAGAAAAGAGAAATAGAAATCTTCCAGAAAAGGAAAACGCTCCCAGACCTTGGCTCATTTTAGTGATTTACAGCACTTAGTCATTCAAGTGTAAGGTGTATTAGGAAAGCAATAGTGATGCTTCTTACCATACCTCAGTTGTTCTGGTGAGAACTGCGATACTAGCCTTCAGAGCTGTCAACCTCATATTTTCAAGGGAGACAAATATTGTTTACTTGATGGCTGCCTTTTGAAAATACTATTATGTTCTTCTTTCAAAGGGAGAAAACAATTCTGAATGTTGCCATTCAACTGATTGTACTTAAGACTTGTTGGGGTTGGCTAGAATTTCGTGGACACAACACTTCTTGTTATATGAGTCATAACTCTAAGTGCCATCCATCAACACCAATTACTCTGAAAACATCCTACTTGTAATACACACTGGATCCCTGTGCACATGACACACACAAGCACCTTGTGAAAGGAATCAAAAGGAAGTATGGTTACTGGCATCTTCATTGTCATGGCCATTTCTACCTGGAAAACACAGGTCATCATTTTGTAAAAATAATTTTGATCTACAGCATGAAAGGAACAGAGTAAGAATAGACTGAATTAACACGCGGGAAAGTCATGAGGCTTAATTGGTGTGTCTCCATCATTCCTCTCTATGCAGACAGAAGGGCATCATCTCCATATTTTACTAAAGCTTAGAAAAATTGCATTTTCCAAAGTCACATAGCTGTCGAAGCACTGAGTCAGGGTAGAAAAACTCAGGGCTGTCTGCCCCCAAAAGCTGTAACATTGAGAACAATGCTATGTTTCTTCCTCCTGCCTACACTGACATTCACTACGAAGAAGATTTTAGAGTTTTTTCCAAAACAGCAGCATCTTAAAGTGAGTTTTTAAAATGCTTTTGCTGCTGCTCTAGTTGCACCAACTGAACTGTCTTAGTCTTCGCAAAAATTTGAAGTTATCTTTTTTTTTTCTTTAGCTGTAGAATTACAGAGCAAGAATGGATTTGCAAGACTAATCTATCCCTAGTTTTACTTACAAGAAAAATGAGGCCATAAAAGTCTAAGATTTGCCTGTAGTTCCTTAAGTAGCCTGTGGGAGACACAGAACAGGACCAGAATCCAGTTCTTAGGAACCCTGCCCAGTCCTTTCTCCACAAGAGTTGATGATGAATGCTTACAAAGAGTGCTTCAGACATTCACATATATTCTAGAACATTTGCAATCTGTGCGTGACAACTTGGCGTGCCATCCAAACACTTGTTTCTATAGAAGCAGGCATAAACATCAACGTCCCTTTCTTCTTTCCTTCACTGAATGCTTTCTATCAACACAGACAGTGTGTATTCAGCTGCCTGTAATCCTGATGCCTTCAGGCTCCACTCAGATGAGCATCATGCCAACAGGCCCTGATGTTTTATTTCTCTTTAGATAAAAATGTTTCTCCTGCATCACAACCAAAAACTAGAAAACAAGAATTCTCCAAGCTTTGGCTTTTTGTTGGGTGGTGCGGTGGCATGTACCTCCCCATTTATTTCTTTATAAATATATATCATAAAGTATGTAAAAGAATTAGCTGTGATTGGCTTCCTAGGAGAAGAGGACCTCATGACTACACTAAGAAAACTGACATTGATGATTCATACTGGAAGGTAGGTCAAACCACATGGAAAGTCATTCCTTCAGGAACCATAAGAACAACTGTTCATTAAAAATGTAAAGAGGGATGTCTTGGTGGCTCAGTGGGTTGGGTATCCGACTTCAGCTCAGGTCATGATCTCACTGTCCATGGGTTCGAGCCCCACATCAGGCTCTCTGGCGACAGCTCAGAGCCCGGAGCCTGCTTCAGATTCTGTGTCTCCCTCGCTCTCTGCCCCTCCCCCCACTCACACTCTGTCTCCCTCTCTCAAAAATAAAATAAAAGCATTAAAAAAATGTAAAGACAAACTATGTACGCTTATTTTTCCTTATGAAATTGTTCTCTTTAATAATTCATATTTTAATATTTTAACATAATAATTCAAGTTTTAATATTTTTATATTTGTATCTTAATTAGTTTTAAAATATTTTAATATTTCTTTTTTTTAAGTTTATTTTTATTTTTGAGAGAGAGCATGAGCAGGGGAGAGGCAGAGAGAGAGGGAGACAGAGGATGTGAGGTAGGCTCTGTGCTGACAGCAGAGAGCCCGATGTGGGGCTCAAACTCACAAACTATGAGATCATGACCTGATCGAAGTTGGATGCTCAACCAACTGAGCCACCCAGGCACCCAAAAATATTTTAATATTTCTTAAATCAGAAAGTGTATCAAAAGATTCTATTTGTAAAGGCTTCATAGTGAAACACACAGTCGAATATCAGCTGGGGATAGAAATTTGCTATCAAAATCTGGATTTATAGAAGTATCTACAGAAGTGGGAAAGGTGTTCTCTTAGCTTCTTGTCATTGAACCTAGCCAAGTGGTCTTCAAACTCAGTTACTTCTAGAATAATCAGTGTTACAAAACGCTCAAGTCCCACTCTGGCTTGCTTCCCTTTGCTGTTAGTTAGCAGTAAAACCCAGGGCAAAAGTGCCATTGTTTAGGCTTTACATGAAATAAGATCTTATACTATAGAGTGTCAGACACTAAATGGGATTTATGGAAATTCTTAATGCCTCCCTTGTGCCTTATAGAAGTCTGGGAATCATGGTTCCAGTCTTGTCTCTGCCATTTTGTCTAAGACACTTAACTTCATGTTTGTTTTTATTACTTTGTAAAATCTCTTCTGTAGCATGGAGAAGAATATTGCTAACATTCTTCAAAACATTGTTGAGAGAATAAATTTGATAATAGCTATGAAAGTACTTTGTAAAACACAGAACACAAAGTAGTAGTTTTGATCCTGTAAACATGAATCGTAGAAATGGTAGATGGTTATAACCTATAGAAAAAGTGATTTTAAATATAAAGCGAACTTGTTTGCACTGCACAAACACCCAACACTGTGCTCCTGTGGATCCATCCCTCCGACGGGTCTGCCTCCCTCCCAGTGCCGCAGGGCCCCTCCTGAAGTGGACCACCGAAGGCAAAGCGAGCTGAGCCTACCCCTCCCGCCCCTGTGCACCTTGCAGATCCCCCCCAGCTAATACACCAGATCCCATCAAAGCAGCACCCCAAGCCTGGCAGTGTGCAAGTAGCAGAGAGGGGCCACACCACTCCACTGAGTCCTGCCCCTGGGAGAGGGGAAGACAAGATACATACCAGTCTGACTGTGGCCCCAGCAGTGGGCTGGGGACAGACATCGGGTCTGACTGTGGCCCTGCCCCCAACACAAGTTACTCCAGACAGCACAGAGGAAGAGCCCTGCAGTTCCCCGCCACTCAAGGGACTTCCCAAAATGATGAAACGGAGGAATTCTCCTCAAAAGAAACGCCAGGAAATAGCGACAGCTAATAAACTGATCAAAAACAATTTAAGCAATATAGCAGAAAATGAATTTAAAATAATAGTCACAAAAGTAATCGCTAGGCTTGAAAAAAGTATAGAGAACAGCAGAGAATCTGTTGCTACAGAGATCAAGGGACTAAGAAGCAGTCAAGAGGAGCTAAAAAAATGCTATAAATGAACTGCAAAATAAAATGGAGGCTACCACAGCTCGGATTGAAGAGGCAGAGGAGAGAACAGGTGAACTAGAAGATAAAATTATGGAAAAAGAAGAAGCTGAGAAAAAGAGAGATAAAAAAATCCAGGAGTATGAGGGGAGACTTAGAGAACTAAGTGACATAATTAAGCAAAATAATGTATGCATAATTGGGATTCCAGAGGAGGAAGAGAGAGGGAAAGGTGCTGAAGGGGTACTTGAAGAAATAATAGCTGAGAACTTCCTGAACTGGAGAAGGAAAAAGGCATTGAAATCCAAGAGGCACAGAGAACTCCCTTCAGACGTAACTTGAATCGATCTACTGCATGACATATCATAGTGAAACTGGCAAAATACAAGGATAAAGAGAAAATTCTGAAAGCAGCTAGAGATAAACGTGCTCTAACATATAAAGGGAGACCGATAAGACTCGTGACCCATCTCTCTACTGAAACTTGGCAGGCCAGAAAGGAATGGCAGGAGATCTTCCATGTGATGAACGGAAAAAATATGCAGCCAAGAATCCTTTATCCAGCAAGTCTGTCATTTAGAATAGAAGGAGAGATAAAGGTCTTCCCAAACAAACAAAAACTGAAGGAATTCGTCACCACTAAACCAGCCCTACAAGAGATCCCAAGGGGGATTCTGTGAGACAAAGTACCAGAGACATCACTGCAAGTATGAAACCTACAGACATCACAATGACTTTAAACCCATATCTTTCAATAATAACACTGAATATAAATGGACTAAACGCTCCAACGAAAAGACACCGGGTATCAGAATGGATAAAAAAACAAGACCCATCTATTTGCTGTCTACAAGAGACTCATTTTAGACCTGAGGACACCTTCAGATTGAAAGTGAGGGGATGGAGAACTATTTATCATGCTATTGAAAGTCAAAAGAAAGCCGGAGTAGCCATACTTATATCAGAAAAATTAGACTTCAAATTAAAGGTTGTAACAAGAGATGAAGAAGGGCATTATATAATAATTACAGGGTCTATCCATCAGGAAGAGCTAACAATTATAAATGTCTATGCGCCGAATACGGGAGTCCCCAAATATATAAAACAATTACTCACAAACATAAGCAACCTTATTGATAAGAATGTGGTAATTGCAGGGGACTTTAATACCCCACTTACAACATTGGATAGATCATCTAGACACACAGTCAATAAAGAAACAAGGGCCCTGAATGATACATTGGATCAGATGAACTTGGTAGATATATTTAGAACTCTGTATCCCAAAGCAACAGAATATACTTTCTTCTCGAGTGCACATGGAACAATCTCCAAGATAGATCACATACTGGGTCACAAAACAGCCCTTCATAAAAGAATTGAGATCATACCATGAACACTTTCGGAACACAATGCTATGAAGCTTGAAATCAACCACAGGAAAAAGTCTGGAAACCTCCAAAAGCATGGAGGTTAAAGAACACCCTACTAAAGAATGAGTGGGTCAACCAGGCAATTAGAGAAGAAATTAAAAAATATATGGAAACAAATGAAAATGAAAATACAACAATCCAAACGCTTGGGGATGCAGCGAAGGCAGTACTGAGAGGAAAATACATTGCAATCCAGGCCTATCTCAAGAAACAAGAAAAATCCCAAATACAAAATCTAACAGCACACCTAAGGGAAACAGAAGCAGAAGAGCAAAGACACCCCAAATCCAGCAGAAGAAGAGAGATAATAAAGATCAGAGCAGAAATAAACAATATAGAATCTAAAAAAACTGTAGAGCAGATCAACAAAACCAAGAGTTGGTTTTTTGAAAAAATAAAATTGATAAACCTCTAGCCAGGCTTCTCAAAAAGAAAAGGGAGATGAAATACATAAAATCATGAATGAAAATGGAATTAGTGCATCCAATTCCTCAGAAATACAAGCAATTATCAGGGAATACTATGAAAAATTATATGCCAACAAACTGGACAACCTGGAAGAAATGGACAAATTCCTAAACACCCACACACTTCCAAATTCAAACAGGAAGAAATAGAAAGCTTGAACAGACCCATAATGAGAGAAAAAATTGAATCAGTTATCAAAAATCTCCCAACAAATAAGAGTCCTGGACCACATGGCTTCCCAGGGGAATTCTACCAGACATTTAAATCAGAGATAATTCCTATCCTTCTCAAGCTATTCCAAAAAATAGAAAGGGAAGGAAAACATCCAGACTCATTCTATGAAGCCAGCATTACTTTGATTCCTAAACCAGACAGAGACCCAGTAAAAAAAGAGAACTACAGGCCAATATCCCTGATGAATATGGATGCAAAAATTCTCAATAAGATACTAGCAAATCGAATTCAACAGCATATAAAAAGAATTATTCACCATGATCAAGTGGGATTCATTCCTGGGAGGCAGGGCTGGTTCAACATTCACAAATCAATCAACGTGATACATCACATTAATAAAAGAAAAGATAAGAACCATATGATCCTGTCAATCGATGCATAAAAGGCCTTTGACAAAATTCAGCATCCTTTCTTAATAAAAACCCTCGAGAAAGTCGTGATAGAAGGAACATACTTAAACATCATAAAAGCCATTTATGAAAAGCCCACAGCTAATATCATCCTCATGGGGAAAAACTGAGAGCTTTCTCCCTGAGATCAGGAACATGACAGGGATGCCCACTCTCACCACTGTTGTTTAACACAGTGTTGGAAGTGCTAGCATCAGCAATCAGACAACAAAAGGAAATTAAAGGCATCAAAATTGGCAAAGATGAAGTTAAGCTTTCACTTTTTGCAGATGACAAGATATTATACATGGAAAACCCGACAGACTCCACCAAAAGTCTGCTAGAACTGATACATGAATTCAGCAAAGTCGCAGGATACAAAATCAATGTACAGAAATCAGTTGCATTCTTATACACTAATAATGAAGCAACAGAAAGACAAATAAAGAAACTGATCCCATTCACAATTGCATCAAGAATCATAAAATACCTAGGAATAAATCTGACCAAAGATGTAAAAGATCTGTATGCTGAAAACTATAGAAAGCTTATGAAGGAAATTGAAGAAGATATAAAGAAATGGAAAAACATTCTGTGCTCATGGGTTGGAAGAATAAATATTGTTAAAATGTCAATACTACTCAAAGCTATCTACACATTCAATGCAATCCCAATCAAAATTGCACCAGCATTCTTCTCGAAGCTAGAACAAGCAATCCTAAAATTCATATGGAACCACAAAAGACCCCGAATAGCCAAAGTAATTTTGAAGAAGACCAAACCAGGAGGCATCACAATCCCAGACTTTAGCCTCTGCTACAAAGCTGTCATCATCAAGACAGCATGGTATTGGCACAAAAACAGACACATAGACCAATGGAATAGAATAGAAACCCCAAAATTAGACCCACAAAAGTATAGCCAACTAATCTTTGACAAAGCAGGAAACAATATCCAATGGGAAAATGAGAGTCTCTTTAACAAATGGTGCTGGGAGAACTGGACAGCAACATGCAGAAGGATGAAACTGACCACTTTCTTACACCATTCACAAAAACAAACTCAAAATGGATAAAGGACCTGAATGTGAGACAGGAAACCATCAAAACCCTAGAGGAGAAAGCAGGAAAAGACCTCTCTGACCTCAGCTGCAGCAATTTCTTACTTGACACACCCCCAAAGGCAAGGGAATTAAAAGCAAAAATGAACTATTGGGACCTCATGAAAATAAAAAGCTTCTGCACAGCAAAGGAAACATGGAACAAAACTAAAAGGCAACCGATGGAATGGGAAAAGATATTTGCAAATGACATATTGGACAAAGGGCTAGTATCCAAAATTATAAAGAACTCACCAAACTCCACACCGAAAAACAAATAACCCAGTGAAGAAATGGGCAGAAAACATGAATAGACACTTTTCTAAAGAAGACATCCAGATGGCCAACAGGCACATGAAAAGATGCTCAACGTTGCTCCTCATCAGGGAAATACAAATAAAAACCACACTCAGATATCACCTCACGCCAGTGAGAGTGGCTAAAATGAACAAAACAGGAGACTATAGATGCTGGAGAGGATGTGGAGAAACGGGAACCCTCTTGCACTGTTGGTGGGAATGCAAACTGATGCAGCTGCTCTGGAAAACAGTGTGGAGGTTCCTCAAAAAATTAAAAATAGACCTACACTATGATCCAGGATGCAGGAGTACTGATGCATAAGGGCACTTGTACCCCAATGTTTATAGCAGTACTCTCAACAATAGCTAAATTATGGAAAGAACCTAAATGATCATCAACTGATGAATGGACTAAGAAATTGTGGTTTATATACCTTTTGTAGCAACATGGATGGAACTGGAGAGTGTTATCCTAAGTGAAATAAGTCATACAGAGAAGGACAGATTCCACATGTTTCACTCCTATGTGGATCCTGAGAAACTTAACAGAAGACCATGGGGGAGGGGAAGAAAAAAAAATGGTTAGAGAGGGAGGGAGCCAAAACATAAGAGACTCCTAAAAACTGAGAACAAACTGAGGGTTTAAGGGGGGTGGGAGGGCAGGGTGGGTGGGGGATGGGTATTGATGGCACGTGTTGGGATGAGCACTGGGTGTTGTATGGAAAGCAATTTGACAATAAGTTTCATAATAAATAATAAATAAATAAATAAATAAATAAATAAATAAATAAATAAAATGAAGTCATACTTTAGGGTGGGCTCCAAACCCAATGACTGGTGTATTTATAAAGATGAAAGAGACATTCAGATAGAAACACACAGGAAAGAAGGCCATGTAAAGATGAAGGCTGAGACTGGAGTCTGTAAAGCCAAGAAATACCAGGTGTTGTGGGAGCCACCAGAAAAATAAATAAACAAATAAATAAATAAATAAATAAATAAATAGCAAGTGCCTTAAACATATCCTGTGCCCTTTAACTACTCCACTAAGATTCTAATCTGAAGAAATAATCAAAGACATGACCACACGTGTACATAATTTGCCAACGATAAATAGCAAAACAATGAAATAAGTAGATAAATGTGGAAATAACCAACTTAAGTAATTTAACCAAAATTTTTAAAATGATAAATTAAGTCCAATTCAATCACCCAATGATTAAAATCACATCACTGAAAATTAGTGATACCATCAAAAGTATCTGATATAATAGTGAGCAAGAAAAGCCAGAGAAAATTGCATTTACAGTACCATTATAAATACACATTATACTTATAAATAGATGGGTATGTACATGCGTTCGTGTGCATGTGTGTGTGCGTTTGCTTGACCACACTTGAATCAGCTCCTGAACCTTCTTTGTAGGCCTCACTCATATGGCCATTTTCTGGTAAATCCAATTTTAACAAGAACTCCGCTAAGTTAAATGGACCCCCACCCTCTATATCTGATCGCCATTGATATCAGATTAATGTCCTCATCCTCCACCACCCCCAGCGGATGGCTCATCACCCTGGTCTGTCAGGCAGATACAGCCAGACTCCCCTTCACTCCCGATGTTCCCTCTTAGTGATTTCTCACCCAGTGACCCACCCTGCTCCTTGGCTGTAAGTTCCCACCTGCCCACACTATATTCAGAATTGAGTTCCACTCTAAACAGAGATATTTTTCCTCTATTGGAATAGCCCAGATATGTTTTTTCTTTGACAGTGTGTGTCTGTGAGGGTTCCCTTGTTATCTCTGGGTATTGAAATCATGGATGATGTGCATCTTCTTTATAACCGTCTATCATTTCCATAATAAACTTGCTTTATTTTTTATGGTCAGAATAGATCATTAATACAATTAAACGATGAAAAAGAAACTCATAAGTAACCCACACGTTTGCAATAGCACTTTGAAGCATTATAAGCACAGGTGTAACTACAACAATCTGAGCGCTTCTATGTGCCAAGCGTCGCACTAACCTCTGCATGTTATTTTGCAAAGTCTGTGAAGTACAAATTATCATCTCCATTATCAAACTGAAAAAAAAATCATGTCTCAGGTTAAGTATCTTGCCAAAGGATACAGGTTATTGAATGGTAGAAACTCATTCAAACCTTGTTCTGTATGTTATCAGAGCATATTTATTTGGCCGTTAACTTCTCTCAAACATTAAAATAGCTAAGTGGGGGCACCTGAGTGGCTTAGTTGGTTGAGCATCTGACTTCGGCTCAGGTCATAATCTCACGGTTCGTGGGTTCGAGCCCCGCATCAGGGTCACTGCTGTCAACGCAGAGCCTGCTTCAGATCCTCTGTCCCTCCCACTCTCTCTGTGCCTTTCCCACCCGTGCTCTCCTTCTCAAAAATAAATAAACATTAAAAATATAGCTGGGGCACCTGGGTGGGTCAGTCGGTTCAGCGTCCGACTTTGGCTCAGGTCATGATCTCACAGTTTGTGGGTTCAAGCCCCACATCGGGCTCTGTGCTGACAGCTCGGAGCCTGGAGCCTGCTTCGGATTCTGTGTCTCCCTCTCTCTCTGCCCCTCCCCTGCCCAGGCTCTGTCTCTCTCTATCAAAAATCAGTAAACATTCAAGAAAATAGCTAAGTGTGATTAGCATGTTTTTCTCAATAACTCACTTAGCAAAGTATAAACAGGATATAGGAAATCACAGAGTCCCTACAGTAGACCACAAGTCCCTTCAAAGAACTTAGAGTCTACTATAGAAGGAATGTCGTGTGCACACGACAGCCTCTATCCTATGTACAGCATCCGGAAAGGACAGGCAACACAGCACTACACCCACAGCATGAGTTCTGGAGTCAGGTACGCAGTGCTTGCAATCCTGATTCTGCTATGTAGTCACACAACCTTGGGAAAGTCGCTGAGCCTCTCTTCGAAAAGCTTCTAGATCATCTTAAGAGGATGACGATGATAACGATAATAGTTCGTAGGGACGCCGGGATATTAAGGGAGACAACGGATATTCAACAACCAGAGACGCAGTGACGTGTGCGCTGTTTAGGCGGTTCTGTTCAGCACTGACCAGGGCTTTCGTGCGTTTTCTTTCTGTTCCTGAATTTTTCCTGTTGATTTTCTATTGTTTCTGCTATTGCCATTCTTACCAGAGTGGAGGCGCCCTCGGAGTACTCTGAAGAGTCGACCGCCTCTTCCCCCACCCCTGCCAGAAGCCAAAACACAGCACCAATTAGGTAAGAGGGGAACTGGGACACGAAGGAAGACTTAAGAAGGTAGAGGACTTAATCTCGGAGTACTAGCCCGGGTCACAAAAACTGAAAGGATAGAGTGGCCCAGCTTGGCACCGACATGGGGGAGCCTAACAGCAGCTGCGGAGTCAGGTGCGAGTTAAGAGCTGCCAAGAGGCTAGAAAGCCAGCTGGGATCCCGAAACGCGGGGGCGCCACACGCTGGGTCCTGCGTGTTGCGGGGAGGCTGGCGGGGGTGGGGGTGCTGAGGGCTCCCTGAGCCACTGCTGACGGCTCTGCTGCCCTCCTGAGGCCCGTGTGTGCAGCCCCGCTCACAGCCCCACCTGGCAAGAGAGAGAGGCCTCACTGATGACAAAGACCCGCGTGGACAGGTGAGAGGGATGAGAGGGCAAACAGAAGATAGGTGGATGGAATGTAAGAGCTCGGGCCCAGTCTGCCTATCCTGCTGTTGCCCAGACACTTGTTAGGGGCCTTGATCACAATGAATCTGACCTCTCATAAAGTCTGGAAAAAGAGATTGCGTTGTTTAGGGACTAGAAGGGCAGGGAGAGCTGAGAGCGCCATATTCTTAAAGAATTAGTTCTTCACTAATACTCTCTCATTATGACTTATGTAAAAACTCACATGCCCAGCACAAATGGGCAAATAATTCACACGAGCAAATGTTTTTTGATAAATAATATGTATCTCTGTGAGTGTGATGTTTTAAACTATAATTTTAATGGGATTTTAAAAATAAATTCTATGCATTTCTTTACTTACATTCTTCAGTAGAACCTGGTAAACACAAGAAATGGTGTTTTAGACAGAAGAAATGTAATAAATTATTTTCTTCGTTTTTCTTTTTTTTTTTAAGTTTATTTGTTTTGAGAGAGAGAGAATGTGTGCAAGCCGGGGTGGGCGGCAGAGAGAGGGGGAGAGAGAGAGAGAGGGACAATCCCAATCAGGCTCTGTGCTGTCAGCACGGAACCCACTGCAGGGCTTGAATTCACAAACCCCGAGATCACGACCTGAGCAGAAACCAAGAGTCAGATGTTAAACGACTGAGCCACCCAGGCACCCTGAATTATTTTTTTCTTAATGCAAAATTATCATTATGAAATCATCATGATATATGTCCTCGATCATACCATGCAAGTAAAATTAATGTCCTTGAGAGATGTACCATTTCAAGTCACTTTTACTTATACTGAATGGCCTCAACTTGCCACAGTTTGTGAATCTGTGTTTATTTCTTTAGCATTTCTTGTATTCCTTCACTATTCAGATACCAGTGCTTCCTAGCTACTGCTTTCTTCTACTAGCTATTTGTTTCTAGAAGCTACCATTCCATGCCTGTAAACTGTCCACCTCTCATCTGAAATGACAGGGGCCTTGGGGGTTTTGGAAAACATAAATGGAGAACAGAGTCTGAGCAGAAGCTTGAAAGGTTTGCTTTAGTGCCTGGGATTTACAATGGCCCTTGTTTCCATACATATTTTTAAACTTATTTATACATTCTCAATTATGTTCCTGGTGGTTCTAAATGGCTGAAACGACTAGTCAGTGACCTTTAAACAAGTAAAAGGCTACTGAATTAGAACGAAACTCTGTGATGATGAAGAAAGAGAAGAAAGCAAAGGATTGTGATGATTACATTAGGACCTGTAAAATTTTCCAGACAAGTCCTGAGTACGAAGAAATGCTGATCCATCAGATGCATTACCAAGCTGTTGTGTGAAAGATTCTAGGAATACATGGCTGGCCCAAACGTTGGAGTCAACCTCTAAGGATATGTGGTGTAAAGTCCTTCTTCTGGGATTCTTTCCTTTCTTCATATCATCCTAATGCTACCCAAGCTCATAAGCCTAAGACAGCTGGTGGCAGGTCTTTGCCAACGTGTTTGTCTCCAGAGACCACATTCAGGCCCCAAGGATTTAGCCTGTCCTCAGATTACAAGGATATTCATGGGTAGAATCCCTGGAGGCATGGAAATGAGAAATGGTTTAAAAACTAGTAATCTTTGAACTAATGCTGGGAAGAAAGGCGCTTTTTGAACTTTTAGAGACAGAAAACAGTAAAATAATATGCATGCCTCATGTATTTCGGAAGTTTACTCAGTACATGAAACACTGCCCAGCGATCAGAGTGCATGCACAGTTTTGCATCCCGATATCAGCCTCTCGCTTTCCAGAATTATCAAGGTCTGTATTCCTTTCTGGGCAAGAACAGAATCGCCCTAAAACTCCACAAAAGGGGGGCACCTTGGTGGCTCAGCGAGTTGACTGTCTGACTTCTGCTCAGGTCATGATCTTGCGGTTCGTGGGTTTGAGCCCCACATTGGGCTCTGTGCTGACAGCTCAGAGCCTGGAGCCTGCTTCCAATTCTGTGTCTCCCTCTCTCTCTGCCCACCCCCTGCTCATGCTCTGTCTCTATCTCAAAAATAAATAAATGTTAAAAATTTTTTAAAAAAAAGGAACTCTGCAAAAGGAATTTGCCTACGAATATGGCATCTTTCATATGGGACAACTGAAGATTTCTACAACATGACATGGGGGACAAGCGGTCCTCCCAAAGTGACTTTGATGTTTCTTCAACCATAGTTGCAAAGAGAAAAGGCACACGTTCATCACTAATTCCCCCAGAGACACCTTCACCTGTTCGCATCACTCGGGCCTCTTCCCATGATGCCACGGGGAGGCTCAAAGTGAGAGCAGCTTTTGCTGAGGACGTATTTTACAGGGACAAACTGGAGAGGCAGCCCCAGCAGAGTGCAGAGGCCCCCGCTCAGTGGAGATGTCCTGCATCCATGCACAGGGGACTCAAGCTCCTGCCCTCTGTCGGTGAACTCACAGATACCAAACTGACCCACAGCAGGTTTGTGACTGGGGCCAAATGCACCTCTGATGGGAACACTGGGAAGAAGTTACCAAGTGGTTAAGAAAGCTCTCTGCCCGGTATCACGGTGTGTGGAATGTTACATTAAATCTCTGATGAGAGGCATGTAAGAGACTGTGCAGGCATGTGACAGGATGAAAATGTGAAAGGTTCCCCGATTTTACAAGCTCCAGTTTTACTGCTGCTTTAGAGACCTTCAGTCACATCTGACGGAGAAAGAGCACTTTGCACACGCAGCCAAATACTCTTTTCAGTAGTCACAGGAAACCTAATCCTTCTCAGTAAAGAGCTCCTTTCCTTAGACACTTATTAGTTGACTTAACACAATCAAGCAATTTGCACGGGCGAAAATAAACTTAGCATGGAAGGAACACACCATGGCCCCCTCATCACAGCTTCCTCACCCTAGAGGAACATTATTGCTGGTATAATCAAGGAATCCTCCCATACGTAATACCTGATTGATATAGTTCTTCCTATTGAAATACAGAGCACCAATTATAATATACAGATTTCCGGGGTGCCTGGGTTGCTTAAGTGTCTGACTTCAGCTCAGGTCATGATCTCGCATTCTGTGAGTTCGAGCCCCACATCGGGTTCTGTGCTGACACCTCAGAGCCTGGATCCTGCTTCAGATTCTGCGTCTGCCTCTCTCTCTGCCACCACCCCCACTCATGCTCTGTCTCTGTCTCTCTCTCTCTCTCTCTCTTTCAAAAATAAACTTTAAAAAAATTAAATAAAAATATATGATATACAGATTTTCAAAACTACCCAGGTAATTATAGGCCCGCATAACAAACTCTGTTCTTTATCCTCTCCAAAGGAAGTTTCATTATGCCAGTATTATCTTGCTCGCGGAAAGAATTTCCTGAAGGTGACCTTTTTATAGGTGGTAACCATAGTAACAGATTTCCAGCCGCTCACACTCTGACACCGCTTGCACAAGGCAAATGTTACAGAGATGCTGACGATTGATGTTTGGGGCTGCCCTCTGGAGACAAGAAGCTGCATAAATACTTACCAATTTGAGAGTAAAGATTTTAAAAGAAATTTAAAGCCATATTCCCTGCTCCCCTGCTAATCAGACAGCAATCTGTTTTTTCCAAATCTCTGTAATACCCTCGCTTACAGACTATCAAAGTAAAAATAAAGGAGGTGGATCTTGAAGCAACGTGAGGAAAAAGAAAAACACGTTTCTTACTCTACTCTTCAATAGGACGTTCAGTGGATACAAGGCTGAGAGACAAACATGCCCCTTCTGGAGTCTATCCTACCTTCTAGCGCCTCCTACAGTCCCCAGGAGCTCTTGCGGAAGCCACGTGCTCTCAGCAATGGGGACCCGCTTGGCTGAAGAACCCCAGAAAACTGCAGCTGCAGCACCTGATTCCAAAAGAGTTAGGGGACTTTTGTGACAGTAGGACAGTGAGATGTGCCAACCAGAAACCAGCCAACAAGACACCCATGAGGACAGCAGGAACAGCTGGTGGGTCACAAGCCAAACGGAAATTCATGCACTCTTGATGCATGTATGAGGGGGGAACACATCTTTAATATTTAAGTAAGTGGAACATTGTACACGGTCTCTACTCCCTACTAAAAGAAGGGTTTCAACTTACATGGCTTGTTTCCTTTCTTTTTTTTTTTTTTTTTAGAGATTAATTCATATATTTTCTATGAATAAGTTCATCTCTGGCCTTGTTTTTTATTTTTTTTAACATGCTAAGAAAATTGATTCTTGTCATTTCTTTTGTATGAGACATTTATGGATGACCAAGGAAGCTTTAAATTTGATAAAGTCATCTCTTAAAAATCCAGGTGCTATTCAATTTTTTTGGTGCTTCTATATTTCTTGCGCTGGCCTTATTTTTGCTCTATTTTAATTGATATATTTATCTGTGTGTTGTCAATTTTATCTTTCAAAAAAAATTTGGCATGATTCAGATTCTTCCCATTGTCATCATTCACCAAACTACAACTTGCTTTTCTGTTATGGATCACTGTTGTATCATATAATAGTTCTCTCTGTACGTTCAATGTCACTCTTTGGCTTGACCGTTGGGCAGGCAGTATTTCTCAAAATGTGAGTCATCTGGAGACCCATCAAAGAGAAGGAAGGAAGGAAGGAAGGAAGGAAGGAAGGAAGGAAGGAAGGGAGGGAGGAGGGAGGGAGGGAGGGAGAAAAAAAGAGAAAAGAGAAGAGAGGAAGGAAGGAAGGAAGGAAGGAAGAAAGAAAAAGAAAGAAAGAAAGAAAGAAAGAAAGAAAGAAAGAAAGAAAGAAAGAAAGAGGATCGGGAAGTAAGGGAAGGAGGGAGGGAGGAAGGAAGGCAGGCAGGCGGGCAAGAAAGAGAGAGAGAGAGGAAGGAAGGAAGGAGAAACAAAAGAGAAAGAAGAGAAGAGAAGAGAAGAGAAGAGAAGAGAAGAGAAGAGAAGAGAAGAGAAGAGAAGAGAAGAGAAAGATAGGAGTGGGTTGGGGAAGTGAGGGAAGGAAGGGAGGGAAGGAGAAAGGAAGGGAAGGGAAGGGAAGGGAAGGGAAGGGAAGGGAAGGGAAGGGAAGGGAAGGGAAGGGAAGGAGGGAAGGAAGAAAAGGGAAGGAAAAAACCTGTATACTCTAGTTTGTGAAATGCTGGCTTAAGGACTTTACTTCCTATTCTAGAAAGTTATCTTTCAATTTTTTAATGACCACAGCCCAAAACAGAAATTTTGTACTCTGAAGTATCAGAATCTTAGAATTTTGTATTCCGATATGTAAGATTACATATAAAAATGGAGCACAAATTTTAAAATTCTCATAAAACTTACCACTTCCTACAATACAGTCCTAAAGTCTTTGAACCTCAATCTCAATGTGAGAAACAGTAGGCAGAATAAGCAAACGTGGGGGCTGGGAGCAGCGGGGGCCACAGCAACTTTAGGGCAAGAGTGAGCATGCCTTTCAGTGGGAAAGGGGTGGAGGAAATGTGGGGCTAGGAAGAGGCTCACGTGTAAACCGATGTGTGTAATTCTGGGGTGCCTGTAGTTTATCTGTAACGACCTTTCAACTTTCTGTCATCCTCATTAGAGGGTTTTGTGTGTGTTTGTTCATCAGTTACTGCAGTAAGAACATCTCTTTAACCTGGCGTTTATTCACCTAATTACTTTTTATTGGAGCCCGCCAGCACGCCAAGTGAGGAGTGAGGGATACGGCAATGAGGAAGACAAAATTCAAGATAGACACAGCGTTTGTTTTCATGGGTCAAGGGCGGAGAGACAGATATCAGACAGGGAGTAAAACAAAAACTACTCTATTTTCTTTCAGGGCGTATTCATTTGGTATGAGGGGGAGAAAAAGAGGAGCTATAAGAATGTGTATGACATGGGGGACCTAACCTTGATTTGAAGGTTGGGAAACCACCCCTGAAGAAACACAAAGCCAGCCGGGCCGGAACTTAATGAAAAGGAAGAGACCAAGGTAAGTTTCAACGGAAGACAGAGGCGAGATGCCGGGGCTTTGTGGACCGAGGTAGAAAGCTGCCATTTTCACAACTGCTGTGGGGAGACTGAGCGTTTTAATCGGCAAAGGCTCGATCTGTATTGTATGCAGGTCACTGGCTGCTGTATGGGGTGCTGGCACTCAAGGACATCTGCAAAGTGACCCCAAAGTTCCTCCTTAGGAACTTTGGTGCTAGTTGACTAATCATCACTTCCTAAGCATCTCTCAAACCTCCCACCTCTGTGCCCTTGCACCTGCCCACCCCAGTGCCTATGGCAACTCATCCCTCTTTCCTCCTATTCACAGTTACTCACATCTAAAGACCCAACCCCAACATCCCCTTCTTTGTGAATTCCGACTGGGTTGCATTTCTCTCTTCCTAAAATTCTCTCTCCCTTTATTCATTTCTTTTGTGATACTTTCATATTCACCTGTTCTATAATTATTAAGTTCTCCTCATGTTACAAATTTCTTGCTCAGGAAGCTGGGACGCCTTTGCATCCCCAGCAGTATCTTACATGTATTTGTACAAATACATGCAGAGTTGCTCAATGGCATAGAACTTGCTTTTGTCCTTTATGTTGTTTCTGTTAGCCTAATTTCTAGTGTCCTGAGGCATCATGCTTTTTTTAAGTTGCTTTCAAACTGCTTTCTTTCCCTATTTATAACCCCAAATGTCTTTTGCAATCAACTTCGATGACTCCATTTCAAAGTATTCTGGGTTTTTTTTTTTTTTGTGGTTGTTCTTGTTGTTCATTTGTGTAACAGCTCTTCTCTCAATTTCCTTAGATAGCCTATGTATTTGCTCAGTTAACGTATTTCGTCATTCTTTCTTAGACACCCTGACATAACCTTCATTCTGCCCCAGTAGGATGTCTCCTCTCTACTCATTAAGCAACTCCCTCTCTGCTGAGTCCTGTCTCACTCTTCCCCAGACTGAAGTACCACCTCCTGCCCCTCCTTCCTCTGCACCTTCCGAGAGCACATAACCTAGAGCCTTCCAGTTATGCATCAGCCATTGCTATCAAGGCCTGTCTCTATCTTCTACCTCTCCTGAATGTCACTCACAATTTTCCGCTGTGTTCTCCCTTCTCCTCTCAATCACTTGCTTCACTGTTAAATATCTATTTAATTTGTCTGTTTATAAGAATTTAGGCAAACTCACATGTTAATCACAAAATTCTACCTAGTGTGAGAGCTCAGGAGAATTGTGGGTATTGTAGAGAGGAAACTTCCTGTGTAGGCTCTCACAGTCCCTTCAGCACTGTGACTTTGATTGCTTAGCCCTACCTCTGGAAATGATGCCATGTGGTCCTTTATATCTGGTATATGAAACGCCACAATCTTCCTGAAGTCACTCTATAATTTCAGGCAGTTCTCGCTGCCCAGTTCAAGAGAGGATCTGGTGTGAAACTCAGAGCCCCACAACTGCTACAAAAGTAATACAAAGACTGAGGACAAGCACTTTTTCTTCTTGGCTTCTCTTTATTGAGCCACGAAAATGAAGTGTTCATCCTTGCTTTGGTGGCAAGTGGAAAACCATCAGTATCCTGCACTACTTAGAAGAGTCAGAAATACATCATAAAATCAAATTTGTCATTCCACTTCTGGGAAGATGCAACAGATAGACTTTTCTTATTTCTCCCACTAGGTACAACCGTCAACCCCAGGCATGATACATAAAACAAATAAAAGAAACCTAAAAGTCAGCAAGAAGAAGGCAGGCTGGCTGGAGAACTCGGGACCCAAGGAACAAAATGATGAATAAAACTAACGAGCCTCTAGTAAGACCAAAAAAAAAGAGGAAAAGAGAAGACACAAATTACCAATTCAGTAATGTAACAGGAGACACCACTGTGGACCACTAAAACGCCAAAGGGATAGGAAGAAAATATCACAAACAACTCTACCACAGAAATGTGACATCTCAGACAAAATGGAACAACTGCCCCAAAAAACATACACTATCCCAACTTACCCAGTATGAAATAGTTCGTTTGAATAGCCCTATAACTATTAAAGACATTGAATTAGGGGCACCTGGGTGGCTCAGTCAGTTAAGTATCTGCCTTCCACTTGGGTCATGATTTTACGGTTTGTGAGTTCGAGCCCCGCATCGGGCTCAGAGCCTGGAGCCTGTTCGGATTCTGTGTCTCCCTCTCTCTCTGCTCCTCCCCTACTCGCTTGTGTGTGCTCTCTCTCTCTTTCTCACTCTCTCTCAAAAGTAAATAAACATTAAAAAAATTAAAGACATTGAATTAATAATGAATTAATTATTCATTAAAAATCATTCTTTAACTAGAAATTAGAAATTTGCAGGCCCAGAAGGCTTCACTGGAGAAATCTTTGTAAAGAGGAATTAACATCAATTGTACACAACTTATTTCAAATAACAGAAAAAGAGGGGTTTCTTTAATGAACTGATTACTACTCCACACCAAAATCAGATAAAGAAAATACAAAAAATTACAGAACAAAATCTTTCATGAATTTAAACACAAAAATTCTCAACAACAACAAAAATGGCAATTAGGATTCAAGAATCTATATAGAAAAATATACACCATGGCTAAGTGGGGTTATTCCAGGGATGCAAAGTTGGTTTAATATTTGAAAATCAGTCCATTTAATCCACCATATCAACAAAATAAAGAAAAAAATCATGATCAATACAGAAAAAGTATCTTCATCATACATTCGTGATAACTCTCACAAACACTGAAATAAAGAGGAATTTCCTCAATTTAATGAAGATTATTTACCAAAAAAAAAAAAAAAAACTAAAAAAGAAACTAATGGCAACATGATTCTTAATGGAGAAATACTGAATGTTCTCTGTCAAATTGGGAATAAAGGCAAGTGTGTTTACTCTCACCACTCTTACTCAACAATGCTGGAAGCCCTAACTAGCACAATAATGCAAGAAAAGGAAATAAAAGGTATACACAGTGGAAACGAAAAAAAAATTTAACTAACCCCATTTGCATACATTATATATACGATGTCACTGCCTACCTAGGAAATCCCCAGGAATCTACAAAAACAATGTCTAGAATTAATAAATGAGTTCAGCAAGGTTTCAGGATATAAGATACCCACACAAAAATGTATTTCTACATACTAGCCATGAATACATGGGCACAGAAATTAAAAATACAATACCACTTTTAATCATTCAAAAATGAAATACTTGGGTATAAATCTAACAAAACAAGTTCAAGACTCATTTGCTAAATACAAATTACATAATATTAAAAAAATTAAAAAAAAATTAAAAAGGAAAATTACACAGCATTGATGAAAGAAATCAAGATCTAAATAATGGAGAAACATACCATGTGTATGGACTGGAAGACTCAACATAGAAAAGATGTCAATTATTCCAAATTATTATATAGATTTAATACAATTTCTATTAAAATTACAGTAAGAATCTTATAGATACAGAGAAACTTACTAAAAATTTATGTGGAAAGGTTGAAGAACCAGAATAGCTAAGACAATTTTTGAAAAGAAGAATGTAGTGGGAAAAAACAGCCTACCCAATTTAAAGATTTACTGCATAGCTACAGTAATTGAAATATTATGTGTACTGGTAGAGGGTAGACACTTAGATCAGTGGAACAGAAGAGAGAACCCAGAAATGCATCCACACAAATGTTGTGTACAACCGCTTTTGACAAAGACACAAAAGCAACTCAAGGGAGGAAAGGGTAGCTTTTTCAGAAATCAGGTGGGTACTGTGGCAATTAGATACCCATAGAGAAAAAATTCAATCTCAATGTAAGGTTTAACCTTACACAAAAATTAACTTAAAATGGATCATAAACTTAAATATAAAATGTAAAACTCTAAAACTTTTAGAAAAAAAATGCAGGAAACATCCTTGGGACTGAGGGATGATAAGCAAAGAGTTCTTGGTTTCTTTTGACAGCAAAGGCATGATCTAGAAAAGGGAAAAGTGATCAATTGAACTTAATCAAAACAAAACCTTTTTCTCTATGAAAGACCCTATTAATATGGTGAAAAGATGAGCTACAGACTGGGAGAAATATTTGCAAGCCATACTTTGGGCAAAGGACTAGAATCTAGAGGATATTTAGAAGTAGCAAAACTCAAAAAAATAAATGAATAAACCAAAATAAGAAAAAAAAGCAATCTGATTAAAACAGTCAAAAACATGAAGTGACATTTAACCAAAGAATATATACAGATGCAAAATAAGCACATGGAAAGTTATTCAACACTTTTAGTGATTAGGGGACTGTAAATTAAGACTACAATTTAATACTGCTATGCACTATCAGAATAGCTAACACTAATAAAACAGTAACATCAAATGCTAGCAATGATATGGAGAAACTCCTACATTGTTGGTGGGAATGAAAAATAGCAAAGCAAACTCAATCTGGAAACAGTTTGGCAGTTTAAAAAAAAAAAACTAAATGTGTAACTACCATAAAACCCAGCAACTGCATTCCTGGGCATTTATCCCAGGAGAAATGAAGACTATGTTCACAGAAAAACCTGAATATGAGGGGCGCCTGGGTGGCTCAGTCGATTAAGTGTCCGACCTCGACTCAGGTCACGATCTCGAGGTTCATGGGTTCCAGCCCCATGTCAGGCTCTGTGCTGACAGCTCAGAGCCTGGAGCCTGCTTTGAATTCTGTGTCTCCAATCTCTCTCTGTTCCTCCCCTACTTGTTCTATCTCTCTCGAAAATAAATAAAAACATTAAAAAAATTTTAAAAACCTGCACATGAATGTTCATAGCAGCTTTATTTGTAACAACCAAAAACTAGAAATAATCTAGAGGCCCCTCAATAGATGAACTGTTAAACAATGGTACATCTGTATCATGAAATAATATTCAACAATAAAAAGGAAAAAACTATTTTTATATGTAATAACCTGGGTGGGGCGCCTGGGTGGCGCAGTCGGTTAAGCGTCCGACTTCAACCAGGTCAAGATCTCACGGTCCGTGAGTTCGAGCCCCACGTCGGGCTCTGGGCTGATGGCTCAGAGCCTGGAGCCTGTTTCCGATTCTGTGTCTCCCTCTCTCTCTGCCCCTCCCCCGTTCATGCTCTGTCTCTCTCTGTCCCAAAAATAAATAAATGTTGAAAAAAAAATTTTTTTTTAAATAAAAAAAAAAAAAATAAATAACCTGGGTTGATCTCCAGAGAATTATGTTAAGTGAAAAAACACCAATCCTAAAACATTACATACTATATGATTTTTGAACCATATATAACATTCTTGAAATTCAAAAAAAAATGCACAAATGGAGATGAGTGGTTAACAGTGGTTATAATGGACTTGGGAGTGGGAAAGGAAGTAGGCACAGTTGTAAAAGGGCAGTAGGAGGAATCCTTATGGAAACAGAAATGTTCTGCATCTTGGGGCACCTGGGTGGCTCAGTTGGTTAAGCAACCAACTCTTGGTGTCAGGGCAGGTCATGATCTCGTGGTTTGTGGAATCGAGCCCCATGTCAAGCTCTGGGCTGACAGAGTGGAGCCTGCTTGGGATTCCCTCTCTCACTCTCTCTCTGCCCCTCCCCAGCTCGTGTGCACGTTCTCTCAAAATAAAGAAACATTAAAAAAAAAGAAAGAAAGAAATGTCTGCATCTTGACTGTATCAACATCAATATCCCAGCTGAGATATTATAACATAGTTTTATGGAATATTTCCTTTTAGGGGAAACTGGGGAAAGGGTATTTGATATCTCTTTGTATTATATCTTCCAATTACATACGAATCTACAATTGTATCAAAAAATTTAAAAAATAGAATTTGTATAATTAAAATATTTTCTATTCAAAAGAGTAAATTTTTCATGTGTGAAATACATAACATCTGGCTCATATTGCCTCAGATACAGGAGTTCAGTTCATATAAACATTCATCCACATGATAGAAATGTTCAATAACAAAAGTACCAACCTAGAGCAAATGTGTATTTGCTGTAGGAAGTTGGGAACTCACAGACTTCAGTGGTTTGTGTGGGAAAAATGAACAAGCTGTATGATTTTAAAACCTTTTGAATACTACTCAAAAACAAAGGGCTTTTTCCGGATTCCCAAATTGAACAATTCTATAGTGCTTTGCTTTCTTTCTCCTGAGAAAGTTATGCAGTCTTACCTAGAACAGCAGGTCCATGAAAAAGACCTTAAAAGTGTGCTTTCTCCTTTTCCCCAACTTTGTGAGGTGAAATTTTAAAAGCATCTATAAATCTATTATTTAAATTATTATTTAGAGAGTCTAATTTTATAATGCTTCACGCAAGGATAAAAGACTTCTCAAAGCAACAGAACACTATGTGGTTACATAACTGTCCCCAAACACCTCTATCATTTTGTTCTTCATTACCTGTTCTTTCCTTCTCTTTAACACCTCAGTGAGAAACATTTATCTGGGCCATTTGCCTGCTCTTATGGAGACTTTTTTTTAAAAGAAAGGCATGAAAAAAAAACAATCTAAGTAAATTCAGCATCATATCTTCAATCCCTGAACACCATCTTCTTTAGAAAGCTTATGAGCTTATTATTTTTCATGAAAGCTGAAAGCACATTATAAAGCTATCTATTGTCAGTCAAGCATTCCTACCACATTTTGACTTAGTAGGCCTAAGAGTTACCATAGTGACTAATTAACGCCTATGTCCTGAATGCATTAGACTCTGTAGAGGAGACACTGTTTACATTTCACAAAATGCCTTTGTTCCAAATAAATTAAGAGAATATGCTGGATGCATTAAATCTTACTGCAAATAAAATTAACTCACCTCTTGTGAAACTCTTTTTTGAAGTTTTTGAATCTAAGTGTCATAATTAACAGTCTTTCATCTTTGACTAGCTCAGTCTAAATACAGCTAGAATGTTCTCTCTCTCTTTTTTGTTTCTAAAATACAGCATATTGTTATTCTGATCATCTATATTGTTCTGGATCCAAAGTCATGTTTCCAGTAAATTTCAATGCAGATTTAAATGCCAATGATATCTTATGAGTGATTTTATTATAAAAATTTTTTAAAGTATATTCAAATAATGACAATAGCATATTTTTTCTAGAAAACAATTTATAGTTTCTAATTACATAGTATTTGAGGCATATGAAGGAATCCATAACGCTTGTCTTTTTCTATCCATCCAATATATTGAATTTTCACATAAATCTATGCAAAATTAAAAAGTTAATTTGGGGACACCTGAGTGGCTCACTTGGTTACATATCTGACTCTTCATTTAGGCTGAGGTCACCATCTCAGGATCTGTGGGTTGGAGCCCCATGCCAGACTCTGTATTGTCAGCATGGAGCCTGCTTGGGATTTTCTGTCTCCTGTCGTCCCTTCTCTCTCTTTCTCTGCCTCCCCCTCACTTGTGCTCTCTCTCTTTCTCTCTCTCTCAAAAATAAATACACTTAAAAACTGTTTAAAAGTTAATTTGCTTTCAAATTCTGTATTTTATATCTGTAAACATTTTAAATGTTTATATTTACAGTATAATAGAGTTTTTAAAAATAAAAATAGTAAGAATTTAAATTTTATCCTTACAATACTTATACTATTTTGACCTTAAAAAATCCTAATGTCAACAAATGTCAACAAACAACTTGTTTATGAAGAAATAATTAATTTTCAATGACTTTTTATCTATTTAAATTTGATTAATACATTATCCAAATAATCACATGCTTTTGTAACATGCTGTAAATATAAATCAGAGAAAATAAAAATAATATTTTCACAATACCTAATACACATAATACACATCTTGTAAAATAAATCCCACATCCATCTCTGAGTGATACAAATTTCACATGTAATAATGAGACAAAAAACAAGTATTTAAAAAAACAAAACACCTATGGAACTCTTCACCTGAATGTCTTACACTGGGAGACTTAGAAGCATCTCAAATCCATACAACTACCACCATTATCTTTCCCGTTAAACCTGTCTTCTTCTAGTATGTCTTTATTAATTTAGGGAACTCCACCTACCCATTCAAGCCAGAATCTAGAAATGATACCTTCTATCTAACCACTGCCTCCTCCCTGACACACACACACACACACACACACACACACACACACACACACACACATCCAACGTGTAAAAATGCCTTAAAAGGTTTTCTTCTGTCATTTTCTCTCCATTTCCTGTTCCTATGGTCTTAGTTCAGGTGTATTCTCTCTCTCTCTCTCTCTCTCTCTCTCTCTCTCTCTCTCTCTCTCTCAAAAAAAATACTCTCCTAACTGTTCTCTCCATCTCCAAATCAGTCCCTCACAAACTCATTCTCTGTATTATTCTTCAGTCTCCTTTATATCACATTACTTCTCTGCTTAAGTTCCTTCCATTCATTTGATGTGTTTATCAAATTAACGTTTCTTGAGGCCCATAACGATAAGCGCTTACAAATGCTAAATCTGCAATGCATGTGAAACAGAGATCCATGCTCGCCATCCTCAGACACACTTAGATCTCCTCAGGTCCCCACAAAGGCTCCCCCTGTGCCGTCTCTCTTTGCCGCAGCCCCTCAGGTATGGATGCACCTGCCAGCAGTGCTATATGGCCCCAGAAAGCAGCCTCCAAGACCAACATGGCTTAGGTGATCAGGAAGACTCTAATGACTACCTCAAAGGAAAACAATATGGAGATAACAGAAATGGAAACTGGCCCAGGATAGCACAAATGCGTCAAAAACAGGTATAGAGGAAGTGATACAAGAATTTAACGGAGTGAAGAATAGCAAATAGCTCCAAGTTGCTCCTTCCCAAAGCCCTGGGTAATTCCAATGCTTGGTGATCTGGGGAAAACCTTAGTAGAAACTCTGAACTGTAAGGCAAAGACTCAAAACTTTGTAATCAACAATGGCCCTTTATTCTCTAGTATTGGTCTCTATTTCCACTGCCTTCCATTCAACCAACAATCCCCACTCTCTGATACATAGCCCCACCACCACCAATTTCATGTTTTCTCCCAACCCCGCTTCTTTGTACATGCCAGCTGATTTCTCACCCTCAGCTCTTCACCCCTTCTACACCCAGAGATTTCCTTTTCCTTTCAGCTCCGATGTCCCCTCTGCAGTGAAGATTTCCTTGATCATTTGCCTATCCCCCAGCCACATGCAAAGCACATTGGGGTCACTCGTTCTGTACTTTCATATTTTACATATAAAACTGGCTTTTCCAATAGATAATGGAACTGAGAACTAGTGAAGTTATGGTACTTCACTACCATACTGTCGTGCACTCGTGGGAGTATAAATTGGAATGACCTCACCGGAAGACAATTTGGCAGTCTCTCATGAAAATGCACCTGCTTGCTCATTTCTTTTCTTCTTTCTCTTCGATTCTCCCTCTCTAATGAAAAATACGACCAGTGAAAAGACAAAGATGTATGTAGAAAAGTGTTATTTCAGTCTCAATAATAGTATTAAAAATTGGAAATTACTCAAATGGTCAACTAGAAAGGAATGCTTAAATAAACTGGGGAAACAAAAGGCCAATCAAAGAATGTTTAATCGCATGAGAAAAACATCATTAAGGAAGTACATCAGAATATAAAATTTTATAAATAACTTCTTTTTAAATATTAACAATATGTATATTAAAAAGATTAAAGTAAAATATATCAAAATGCTATAGTGGTTATTTCTGGATAACAGGTTTGTGGGTAAACTGTATTTTTTTTCTTGGTATATTTTCAAATAACTATGCATTGAATTAAATAGTAAAAAAATTACATAATAATATATTTTAAAATAAATTTATTGAATTAGCAGATTGGTATGCTGAACTAATCCATCCATCCATCTATCTATTCATCCATCATTGAGAAGGGTCACTCCAATGATTTTGTGTGGATGTAACCTTAGTTATGTCCTCTTTCTGCCCCACATCACGGATATGAACGTTTCCAGGGTCTTCAATCTGAGCTTATCGGCCCAAGAAAGTCTGTCTCCAGATAGCACGCTTTCAGAAATTGGACACACAAAAGAGAAAATTGTGAGCTCTCATAAATGAGTGCACATTGCATACACTTTGAAAGCTTGCCCTACCCCAGAAGTGGAATTGTGGCAGCTAATGACCTTCAGGAAAAAGATATTCATTATCTCCAGGTCATACTGACATTTTACTTATTATTGGGGGGGAAAAAAACCTCTTTCAAAAAGCCACTGAAAAAAATCACTTTAGAAAAACTTTATTACATTCTATGTAAAACCAATTTCCCCTAACTCATATTGATTTTTTCCCTTTTACTTTGTTTATTATTCTTAGGGACATTTTGCGTTTAAAGCACAGAAAAGGATGCCACAAAATCCCTTAAATGCTGATCTTGGGTAAGAAATTTTGATACCTGGAGCTCTTGAGCTGTAAAATTAGAATAATATCCCATGCCCTATCCCATTGATAGGGGAATCCTAAAGATTTCTGAATTGTAAAAATAAATGAGATGTAGGTAATATTTATTATTCAATTTTACTGAAAACTATTTTATGATCATTATGTTGGAAGGAGAAGGAAAGAGAACAATGAGCATTGTCCACATCATAGAGCATCATCCCTGTGGAGTTTCCAGATGCTATTAGTGGAAGAATGTATTTTTTTAATGTGTATTTATTTTGAGGGGGGGGGGCAGGGAGAGAATGAGCAGGGGAGGGGAAGAGGGAGAATCCCAAGAAGGCTCCGTGCTATCAATGCAGAGCCCCACACGGGGCTGGATCCCAAGAACCATGAGATCATGACCTGAGTTGAAATCAAGAGTCAGACGCTTGATCAGCTGAGCCACCCAAGCACCCCTGATGATGTATTTTTTAAGTACTTAATTTTTAGTCATTTGGATGCAAAGCAGTTTGGAAAACTATCACCCCTTTGAAGGAAACTGTTCTTTCTTTTTCCTTGAGGCCATCAGCAACTGCCTACAATCCATTCTCTCAATAGACAGATCTTGCAAAAACGCTGGCAAAGACACACACAGAAGCATTTCTCGCTAAAAAAAGCCGCAGAGCAGTTAACTTCTTTCAATGACAGCTCCATTATCACACTGATTGATTATGAAAAAAAGGAAGATAAAAGGAAAGAGAAAGATAATCTCTCTCTTTCTCTGTCCCTCCCTCTCTTTTTACAGGCTGAGCAATTTCTAAACAGAATTCTTTAGTAAGCTTACCAAGAGGCAAAATAATAACTTTGCAAGTCTTGGTGTCACTCGTAAAGAAACTGAAATCCTTGTGTTTTTCAGCATGTTATCACTTAAAGACAGTTAAAAGTTTTGTTCATTGCTCTAGACATTATTTTCTTTTGCTAGCTGTCATTTTCATAGATTGAGCACTAAGGCATGGTATCTGAGGGGGAAAAAAATCCATACAGTTCTCTCCTGCAGCCTACAAACCTCATAAATCTTCAAACCTATTTTCAGATTAAAGTGGTCTATCTCCCAGAGATTCATTCTCCAGAAATGAAGCTTCAAATCTGCTTTTGTGAAAGAACATAGACCCATGGAGGTAGAGTGTGGCTCATTTCCCCCTGCCTGGGTGGTTCCTCTGAAGATACTAGCCCAAAGCTTTGGAAAAGCTGAAATGCACACTATCACTGGAGTCCTTGGTCTTCCAGAAATAGGGCAAGAGGATAAAGAGCAAAACAATATGGCATAATAGTCGGAACTGAAGCTTGCAACACTTGCTTGCTGTGTGACTGTGGCTGTTCATTCACCTTCTCTGTTAGCAGTTCCCCATGGATAAAATAAAGGAGACGCTGTTGCCTAATGCTCTCCAAACTCAATAGGGAATTGGATCAAATAGCAAATTCCATTTCATGAACCCTTTGAGGTCTTTCAGAAGAGTAAATCTCCAGATACAAAGTATCATGAAAAGTAGAATGACAGCCTAGCAGTTACCTGGATGGGTACAAAAGGAAGAAGAGTGAGGTTTTCTTTTTCTGAGAATGTTCTATGAACTGAGGCTTTAAATAGAGACAAAGGGTATGCTTTTGTAGTGAGAAAATCAAAGGTGAAGGCAATGGATTTTCATTTTATAAATCACAAATGAGGCATCCACAGAGCTGAAGGTGTTAGCAGTAAAGGAAGCAAATACTGTAGCAGTCACTTTAAATTCCCAACTCTCTTACATGGGAATGGAGACTTTGATGTTGTGTTTGTTGCTTGTCTTGTTTTTGCAAATGGCTTTCACGAGGTTTCTGAGCTTTAAGAGATTTTTAATTGAAGAAAACATACCTCCATGGGCAAAGGCTTGCTTTCTTTACCTCACCCGCACACATACCAACTTAGCTCTTTCTTCCCCTGCATCTGATACATTTCACATTTCATCCTAGACATTTCATTCATTCACCTACTATATGACAATTAAAAATATGTTCAGAGTCCCACTCTCATATGGAGCACAGATGACAATTCATAACAAGTATCAACCGTGTCCTCTTCCAGCACCCATGACAGACATTACTAAGCAATCAGAGAGAGTGTGATCAGGCAACTACTGTAATTGGTCCAGACTGGCACAGAGTTGAAACACATTTTCTATTCCTATTGTAGTGAAAAGGACACTGGGTTTAGGTCAGATATCCCAAGTTCTAATGCTGACTCGGTGTTATACTTTAGCCAGCTACATACTTTCCCAGGCCTCAGCATTTCCTGTAAAAATGGGAGTTTAACTAGGTGAACTCCAAGACTACAACCTGCTCCAGTTATTTGTGATTCCAGTGTAGACAGATGTTCTTTGAATCACACTACCAGAAAATACACCGCCACGACCAATATTCACATTAATGAATGACATTCTCCACTACAACTGCATGTTCAGGCTTTTGTTCACACAGTGCTCCTCCCCCCAAGGAGGAAGGGAGGAAGGAAGGAAGGAAGAAAGGAAGGAAGGAAGGAAGGAAGGAAGGAAGGAAGGAAGGAAGGAAGGAGGGAAGGAAGGAAGGAAGGAAAGACAGAAAAGAAAGGAAGGACAGATGGATGGAAGGAAGGAAGGAAGAAAGAAAAGAAAGAAAGGAAAGAAGGAAGGAAGGAAGGAAGGAAGGAGGGAAGGAAGGAAGGAAGGAAGGAAGGAGGGAAGGAAGGAAGGAAGGAAGGAAGGAAGGAAGGACAGAAAAGAAAGGAAGGACAGATGGATGGAAGGAAGGAAGGAAGAAAGAAAAGAAAGGAAAGAAGGAAGGAAGGAAGGAAGGAAGGAAGGAAGGAAGGAAGGAAGGAAGGAAAGAAGGAAGGAAGGAAGGAAGGAAGGAAGGAAGGAAGGAAGGAAGGAAGGAAAGAGGGAGGGAGGGAGGGAGGGAGGGAGGGAGGGAAGGAAGGAAGGAAGGAAGGAAGGAAGGAAGGAAGGAAGGAAGGAAGGAAGGAAAGACAGAAAAGAAAGGAAGGACAGATGGATGGAAGGAAGGAAGAAAGAAAAGAAAGAAAGGAAAGAAAGAAGGAAGGAAGGAAGGAAAGAAAAAAGAAATGAAAAGAAAAAAGAACCCTTTCAGATAAGCAAAATATTAAAATGAACTGGTCATTGATGACCCCATTTGAATGAGTTTATCAGATTCTAATTAAAGAGCATATCGACACTTCTCTTTTGGACTCTCTCTTATTTTCTTACTAATTAAAAAAGTAATTAGATCAATTAATCGTTTTACTTACAAAATCACATATTACCGTGTATTTATAGCAGGTGTGGTCATTGGAGAGATTTCCTTCAGAAAATGATGAAATCTTTATGTTCTAATGACTATTTCTCTCCCCATAATTTAATACTTATTCCCACATCCCTGCAAGTAATGATCAGAAAGAACACAGCAGAGCCTACACAATTAGACTGTAGTGTTTCTGTGGTAGAGTATTTCATTGTTAGTACTGGTCCTTATCTACATAGACCATACACAGACAAACTGAAAAAATCAGATTTTATACTGCATAAGAAAAGAATAAGATGAGGAGTATCAGAAAGAGATGGCAATTTCAAGTATTAAAGGAATAGCAGTGGGGCTCCTGGGAGGCTCAGTCGGTTGAGTGTCTGACTCGTGATTTCGGCTCAGGTCATGATCTCACAGTCAGAAGATTGAGCCCTGCATCAGGCTCTGCACTGAGCATGAAGCCTGCTTGGGATTCTGTCTCTCCCTCTCTCTCTCTCTACCCCTCCCCTGCTCTCATGCATTCCCTCTCTCTCTCTCTCTCTCTCTCTCAAAATAAATAAACATTTTTAAAAAGGAAACTGCAGTGTAAAGAAAAATATTACAGAAGAGGACTCGTGATCGCCAACTCAATCTTCAAGGAGAAATGGGTTAATCAAGGAGATGAAATCATGGGCATGGCTGCCTGGTCTCACCTTCAGTAGGGAATCAGATTCTCAGTCAGGAAATCACATTCCTTGTATGGCCATGGGCAAGCTGTTTCATCACTGAAGCCCACTGCATGCATTTCAGAGTGATAACACCAGGGATAATGTGCCATACTCTTTAGGGATCTATAAGAGAGCATGCAGGTATGTAACATTTAACATTATATAATTATTATTTATAAATGTATATTGGGGCGCCTGGGTGGCGCAGTCGGTTAAGCGTCCGACTTCAGCCAGGTCACGATCTCGCGGTCCGTGAGTTCGAGCCCCGCGTCGGGCTCTGGGCTGATGGCTCAGAGCCTGGAGCCTGTTTCCGATTCTGTGTCTCCCTCTCTCTCTGACTCTCCCCCATTCATGCTCTGTCTCTCTCTGTCTCAAAAATAAATAAACATTAAAACATTTAAAAAAAATAAATAAATAAAAATAAATGTATATTAATGATATTGACCTGCTTCTCAATGTGAAGAAAGTAGATGATTTCAGAGCTTAGCTCTTTAATTTTTTTTTAATGTTTATTTATTTTTGAAGGAAAGAGAGACAGAGCATGAGCGGGGGAGGGGCAGAGAAAGAGAGGGAGACACAGAATCCTAAAACGGGCTCCAGGCTCTGAGCTGTCAGCACAGGGCCCAATGTGGGGCTCAAACTCACAAACCACGAGATCGTGACCTGAGCTGAAGTCGGTCGCTTAACCAACTGAGCCACCCAGGCGCCCCAGAGCTTAGCTCTTTACTCTAAGACACTCAACCCTTTCATATCTGGTGAAAGAATTGATAAGTCCTTCTGTGACTTATAAATGGTAAAAAAAAAAAAAATGTCTGTATCAGTTTCCTGGAGCTGTCATAATAAAATACCACAAACGTAGTGTTTACAACAACAGAAATGTTTTCTCTTACAGTGATGGGGACCAAAGTCTGAAATTTACACGTGGGCAGAGCTGGGTAGACATGGAGAATCTGCTTCATGAGTTTCTCTCAGCTTCTGTTCTTTGTTAGTGATCCTTGCTGTTCCTGGGTTAATGGGAAAACAACACATGGTGTTCTCCATGTGTGTGTGTGAGTGTGTGTGAGTGTGTGTGAGTGTGTGTGTGTGAGTGTGTATCTCTTCCTTTTATTTTAGTCTGTTTATAATATATATAATAACAAAACCTGACAAGTTAGTGAGACAGCTAGCCTGAGATCACGCACTAATAAGGGAGGAGGAGCCTGGATTTAAGTACAAATCGGTCTGATTGCAAAGATTGTGCTTTTAACTACCACTGCATGCTTTTAGACTTCTACATACTTTATACAGTCACAATTTCAAGTATAGCCAACAAAGGAGGAGGAGGAGGAGGAGAATGTGCTGGAATGGGGAGATAATGGAAATTTAACCACTTGCATAGCAACTCTTGCAACAGTGTGGATTCAATTAAATTATGCTCAAAGTGTTCCCTTTCCGAAACATTAGCACCAGAAAACAGGCCAAGGTTCATGGCCGGCACGGGTCAAACATACTATTTGCAAGCAAACATCATGGAAGCAATTAGCTCAAAAACAGACTTCAAGCTCCATGAGTACAAGGGACTATTTAGTTTATCTCCACAGCTTCAGGCTCTGGTGCCGTGTCTCCAGCTCTGCCCCATAACCACCAAATAGCTAACATTTCATGACAACTTACTAGGAGCCAGATGTGTAAAAAAAAAAAAAAAAAAAAATGCTTCCCTTACATTATTTTATTTTATCTTTCACACGGATGCCATGAGGGCTGATATCCCTATTTGTACCTTGGGAAACAGAGGCTCAGGAAAAGATAAGTTATGTCCAAGGTTATAAAGCTTAGGAGTGGTGCCATGGGGGGGTGGGGGGGATCAAGCCCAGGCTATTCAATTACTGACCTTCACACTTTGGGTAAAATAGAGGACAGTACACACTCACCAGCTGTCCAGATGCACCACCATCAAATGCAATTAAGTCCTTCCAGAATAGTTGGGAGTCTTGGAGATAACAGTGACCATTGACAACTGTCTAGCATCATCACTGAGAATAACAGTAAGTGGAAGGCTAATGACTTTGGACCTAGATTTTTCTCCACAGAGCCATTAGCTCTGTAAGCAACCCCATGAAGGACAGACATTACTGGCATAAGCATTTTGAATTCCTAAGAGAACTATCCACCCAGAAAACAGAACCAAAAATGTAGATTCTGCTTTCTTAACAAGACCATTTTTGAGAATTCTCAAGTCAACAAATTTTTTCGAGTTTGCCATGCACACGTATCTGGTTTTCTCAGCAAACCGGCTCTTCACATTTGGGAAGCATGCCTTGAAAAAGGTTGATTAAAACAGAAATAAAAGAACAACTGGTAATATCAGTAATCCTGATGATCATACAACAGATGGTAGCCTCTTAACGGAGACAGTCAAAACAGCATGCCACATGTCCCCAGATCATCTTAAACGGAGCGGAACTAGCTTACCACAAGCAGGGAGGCTTTGATGACACACAAGTAGGATCAGAGCAGTAGCCGTTTCTGACCCTTCACATTGAGTTCTTCTTCGTCCATGCTTTCTGCGAACAAAGCATACCATCCATGCCATGTGTGATGATGGGCACCTTCTCTCTCTTCTGTAGATCCATTCACTAGACACATTCCCTCTAAGTGTCACTGCATTTACAGCTACGAGATATATAATCATCTACCATAAGAGCTAAAATGTATCGAGTGTTTACTATGTACTAGACCACCGCATACTATGTACCCAGTATTAGGTCCTGTGCCAAGAGTCCTATGTGTATTATCCCATTTAGTCTTCTTTTTTTAATGTTTATTTATTTTTGAGAGAGAGTGAGACGGAGACACAGAATCCAAAGCAGGCTGCAGGCTCCGAGCTGTCAGCACAGAGCCCGACACGGGGCTCAAACCCGCGAACCGCAAGATCATGACCTGAGCCAAAGTCAGATGCTTAACCAACTAAGCCACACAGGCCCCTAGTCTCTGTTTTTTTTTTAATGTTTACTTATTTACTTAGAGAGAGAGAGAACCCCAAGCAGGCTTACATTTAGCATGGAGCCCAACATGGGGATTGGTCCCATGAACCTTGAAATCATGACCTGAGCTCAAATCAAGAGTCAGAAATTTAACTGACTGACCCACCCAGGTGCCCCTAACCAATTTAGTCTTCAGAACCACTCAGTGATGTCAATACAATTACAATCCCTGTTACACAGAGGAGGAAAGTGGAGATTGCAGTGGTTATGTTACTTGCACAAAATCAAACCCAAGTCTCTCTTATTCCTTTTCATTTTCTCTTAAGCCTTATGTTCTCCTTAATTATGTTTGTAAGGCAGGGACTACTCAGCAACAGGACATTTTGGAGGAACAAAGCAGCGGCACAGAGAAAACTCTGCAATCTTGACATCATACAACTCTTACACCAGACAGAGGTAGTGACAGTAAACAGTCTCTAGCCCAGACAAAGAGACTTAAAGGGAAAGACTGTTGACAGAGGGGTTGGCAGGGTTAATGGATGACAGAAAGGAGGCTGATACTCACAAGCTTGCAGCAGAGGGAAACCAAGGCCAAAGGGAAATGGAAAGAAAACAGCATTCCTGGAGCCAATGAAAACAGGAACCTCAGAAGAGTTGTAGCTATTTGAGGTCAAGGCGCTAGAGCAAGAAAAGAACAGGGACAAAATACCCTGATCTTACTCTCTCCTTCCCATCCCCCCCACAAATTTGCCAGTCTTCTCATTGGCAGACCCAACTGAAAGCCATTCAGCAAGGGAGCCCAGGTGATACAGTCTTTAGAAGCCAAGCTCTTGATGAACACCACACAGCACAGACAGTGGAAAACGCATCCAGGGAGGCGTACCAGTACACTTGGACATAAAGGCTCTCAAGACTGCTCTCCTACCTCCCTGGTGAGACTGAAGTCAAAGTGAAGAGTCTGAAAGGAACCTGATAAATAATTAAATACAGTTATCACTTTTCAGTTTGCGGCCTACCATACGTTATTGCCCTAGACAACTTTTATACCCTTATATTTGTGCCCTAACTGCCCCAGGGTAGCATTATTTCAGAAGGACCAAAAATATTCCTTCAGAAGAAGGAATCCTCCCCCCTTGACAATGTCACCCTATCATCACTGGGGTGTGTTCTTCCTGATACTGCCACCCATTGGTTCCACGTTTCCAACATGGTTAGAATAACGTACTCATTCTTTTAAGTTTCAGAAACCCCAGAAATCTAGCTCTACAAAAATGATGTTGAGTAGAGAGAGAGAGAGAGGAATTATGTGATAAGCAGACTAAAGAAAGCGATACTTACCAATTGTGACAAAATCAAGTGTGGATCCCCTGATGCTGCTCGACATTGAGATAAACCAAATAAGAGCGAAGTATGTTTTAGGAATTGGTCTACCAAGAGCCAAGTCGATTAATAGTAAAGTAGTGCCCCCATTTTCAGGAGATTTAAAAATAGTTCAAATCAGTATTTACTATTTTGCTTAGCAGTCAAACATTTTAAGTTAAAAGGGGTAATAAATCAGTCCCTGAGACAGGTATTCAATTATGTAGTGTGTTTCTAGAATATCCTCAACAGTAACAGATTAGGAAAAAATAATGTCACTTTATTGGATCACATCAGGCTTTTCTCTTAATCTCTTGAGAATAGCCCAAAGTAAGTTTTCACTGGAAAACTTAAATTTCATGAAGCAACAGAATTGAGTAAATAAACAAAGCAAATCAAACTTCTATTTGTAATATTACTTATTTCATTAGTCGAACACTTCTTAGGGAAACACTGAGAGCTACGCATTGAAATTACACATGCCAACTTGGGCATTTTCTATGATCCATTAGGCTTTCTTCAATAGAAAATTAACATAATTTTGCCATTCCATAATTCTCTCCCGAAACGTTTATGCAGGTGTCAAGGATGCATTTGACACAATTCAGAGCCCCATAAATGTCTTTAGCTAAAACATTTATTTTTTTTAAGTTTATTTATTTATTGAGAGAGAGAAAGAGAGAGAGAGAGAGAGAGAGCGCATGGTGGGAGGGGCAGAGAGAGGGAGAGAGAAAGAGAGAGAGAGAGAGAGAGAGAGAGAGAGAGAGAGAGAGAGACAGCAAGCATGGGGGAAGGGGCAGAGAGAGAGGGAGAGAGAAAATCCCAAGCAGGCTCTGCACTGTCAGCAGAGAGTCCAGTGCAGGGCTTAACCCACGAAACCGTGAGATCATGACCTGAGCCAAAATCAAGAGTCAGATGCTTAACCAACTGAGCCACCCAGGCACCCCTAACTAAAACATTTAAGGTGTGGTGCTTGAGTGTGAAAATGCTGTGGACTGAAATGCATACAAATGAAAGTAGCAACTTTTGAGAAGCAAAACATTAAACACACTTGGGAACTTGTACTGTGGCAATTCTAAGGATGTATGTGTTGTTTTTCCCCCCCTCCCTTGGATTTAGATTTGCCTGTTAATGTTGAGATATTTTCTGACAGATATTTGAAAGAACATTTGAAGACTAATGTGCCGATGCTCTCTTTTGCTCTGAGGTCCCATAGCAAATCTACAGCAATGTAAGTTATTGCTTCCGTATCATATATGCATGTTTATTTTTTTATAAACTTTCTCAGGGTAGAAAATATCAACTTTTAGTTTTCAAATTATCATTCACTATCCAATGCCTTTCCTTCTGAACATGTTTCTCCTGATATACAGCCCTACGTAGATGCCCAAGTCTAGATGGCTACAGGAAAGGAACTTTTAGGAGTTTGTTAGCTCCCCTGTAACAATTAATTTTAAAATTCAGCACATTGTTCAGCTGCAATTGCTGTAGCATGTATGATTAAAACTCAATCAATCAATTAATCAATGCAAGCTCCCTGAGTCCATTGTTATGCCCTCCTCAGATCTTCTTTGTACTGTTGAACTTTAAAACAAAGTCCAAACCTTCCTTTAAAAATGCATATTTTCAATCTGATGCTACTTTAAAAGGCCTAGATATAGTGTGGCAGGCATGAAGAGTGTTTAATGTTTTACGAAGCAGTGTGGTATCTCTTGCCTCAAAGGACCCTGCCAGCAATCTTACGAGACAGAAAGGGCAGGTGGAATGATCTCATTTTGTAGTTGAGGAACTGTGGCTTAGAGAAGTTAATGACTTGTCCGTTTAGTCAACCAGCTGTGGTGGAGAGCACAGGAGACACAACATGGTGTGCCCACAATATGGCTTCTGGCGGGACGGAGCTCAGCTTAGCAGAGGAAAGGACTCCAGTCACCTCTACCTCCTTGATTCACAGAGAAACTCAGTAGTCAAACTCTGACTCTCTCTATAGAGCCCTATATGCTGATCACCTAGATCTGGGCCAAGATAATGAAGAACCCTTTTGGGATTATACACCACAGGTATTCAGAAAGTCATAGAGTCTCCTACTAGTTCATTTCTTTGCTTTTTTTAGACTAAAAACCAGAAGTATTTTTAATTGTGGCCCCCAAGGTAGAATGCTAGGGTTTATGTCTGGGCAGGCCACTGATGTGCTATCTTACCCTGAGAAATGAACTTGACCTCTTTGCTTAACTGGGTGCAAAATAACTGTCATAAGGCTGATCTCTCAGGAGTGGTTTGCAAAATATTATTATAATTGCTATATTTCATCCATGCAGAAGAAAATGCCATGTCGGTTACAGATTAGGACTAGCTTAGATGCCAATAAACTTAGGGCCAGGTAGGTGAAGATATTGATCAAGAATGACTCCCTTAAAAAGATATATAACAGCAAATGTTTACAGCGTTGGAAAATGCATCACAAGGATGGCATCATTATGATAGCCTCCCCTCTGGAAATGTTAATGCCTAACAATGATCGGAAAAATTCAAAGTTGTTTCCGAACCTAGTGATCTCACTGAAAGACAAAAAGACAAAAATGAAAAACAAAACTGCCAAGCATTCTAGAAGAAAAAAAAAGCAGCAGGCAAGATTTCAAAGGATATTCCAATTGCCCAAGTCAATCCATCCTGTTCAGCTTGGCTAACCGTGGGGGTTATCCATGATCGTCCCCTCCTGTTATCCTCTCCACACCAACCAGATATTTATCAGATGAAACAATCTCCATTATACATCAAGTAAAAGCATTTGGCTGCCCTGTCTTTTTGTCTAATTCTAGGTGGGTACGGTTACGAAGAGACAATTTAATATGTGGGGAACGGAGTTCATTTCTGATGGGTTATGGGTTAGTATGTAGCTGCACAGCCTTTGCCAGTAACAGAGAGTGGATGATGTTGCTGCAGACCATAGGGAATGATTATGAATGATACCTACAGAAAGACCAAGCTGGACCTCTAATTACAGGTTTCCCCCACTATCTGAAAGTAGAGCATTCCTGTGAAAGCTTTGGTAAGAGAAATGGTGTTAAGCGGTGAAGTAATTGCCAGGAACTTCTATGGAAAAGTGTTTGAGCATTCCCAGACTCATCCTGCTAACAGATGCACAAAATAACTTGAGATAAAGCACAGATGCTCACGGACACCGTTCAAAGCTATGGCGGCTTGATGCTGAGAAGCTGAATCCAGATCCTGGGAAAGGACGTTGGCAGGGCCACCCTTCCTTTCTGTGTGCACACTGCCTCTAGAAGGGCTTTGCTGCAACACAGATGCTGGACACCATTTTCTCTTTTTATCACAAAAATGAAAATCCTCTTTAGATTTCATTCAGTTAGCGAAAACATGTACTAACGTAGGTCTTTTGTAAAAGCAAAGTGGGGGATACCTGTGATCATATTCCAAAGCACCTTGACATCAGATGCCCTTCTGGTCATAGGCAGCTCATGAGTTGGAGATGACTCTTAGTTTTCAAATAGCCTTAAAGGAAACCACATAATAAAAATAATCTATCAGCTAGGAAGTGATTTCTTAATGAGACAAAAGGAAAAAAAACAAACAAACAGGGATATATTCAATACAAATGAATACACAAAGTCCACCATAGGGGCGCCTGGGTGGCTCAGTCGGTTAAGCGGCCGACTTTGGCTCAGGTCATGATCTCACGGTCCGTGAGTTCCAGCCCTGCGTCGGGCTCTGTGCTGACAGCTCAGAGCCTGGAGCCCGTTTCAGATTCTGTGTCTCCCTCTCTCTCTGCCCCTCCCCTGTTCATGCTCTGTCTCTCTCTGTCTCAAAAATAAATAAACATTAAAAAAAATTTTTTTTAAAAAGTCCACCATAAATTGGCATAATTTCTGGAGGAACTTTGATATATGTTTGTAAAATAAGACATGACCTCTTCTGAGGAGATGCTATAATTATCTAGCTACTTTCATAGTTGACTCTCTACTTCATTACATGATCTAAGAAGCATGTATGCTTTTCCTTTGTTTTAAAAAGTAATTTCAAGGTGTTGAGGCAATGGAGATAGTCTTTTTGTTATACTGTGTATCTCATAAATAAAACCCAATCCAGAGCAAGCAGTGTTTGGTTAACCGGGAGCTCTAATCCACCAATGAATCCATCAATGGACTCATTTCCATCAGAGGAAAACTTGCTCAGACTCACCAATAGAGCTACACATGTGCCGATAACACAGCACTAATCACACACGGCAGCACCCACTTTTCATCTGCTTTAACCTTGAACATGTTACCACATACCCCTTTCCTTCTTTGGACCTCGACTACGATAAATTCATATCGTCATTATCATCTCAAACAACCCAAAGAACATCACTGGGTTGGGTCTCTTGGTGGCTGTTACTGAACTGCATCTAAGCCCAGAGGAGATCATCTCCAAAATTCTTTTTATCAGAGGGAGACGGTCTCATACAAATCACCTATGTAGGAAGAAGCGCCAAGGGAAAACAGAAGGGCTGTGAAGGGCAATGAAGAACTGAACAGTAAGGGCATGTTCATGAAGAACACTATGACGGGCTTCAAGAACTTCCCTGTGAGCATACCCCCTGGGGCTACATTTTCTCTTTCTTGGGGAGGTGAGATCAGCTAAAACCCTCACTCTTCATTCCACAGTGAGTGCCACTGTGAGTAAAGCAACTAAAAGCAGCTTTGGAAAACTATAGAAATGAATTGAATCTCCAACTGTTCCTGGGCAATAATCACATCTTTTGTGCTATGTTCTGTTATAATTAAACAATTCCCCACTGGCATCACATTGAGCTAATATGCTCTTTACCCAGAGGCCACTAAAGGCTGATATTAAACATCCAGTAATGAGACAGCTTTGCCCTCTTACTGTCAGAATTATTTTTAATATGTCAGATAAGATGAACCCATTATGAAAATATTTCATTTTGGGCTTCCTCCAAAAAATTCATATTGCTTCCAAATATATTCCCTCAAATCCTTTCCACGTTGCTGCGGGAAGGACAGGTAGGGTTGTTGACACCCTGTTCACATCGAAGGAGAAGGGGGGTCTGAGTTTATTCGGGATGATTCAAACATTTTGACGGCATTGTCTGGTCAGTTGATGGAAGCAAGCATTTGAATTAAGTCATATGAGCTAAATCAGATCTCTCTGGACGCTTCTGGTAAACCAGGAAGGAGCTGTCCATCCTGGGGAAGAGACGTGGGGATGTATCAGCATCAGTTATGCAGGATACTTGTTACTCACATACAAAAAAGCACACATGACTTGCTTTTTTCATTAACTGGAGCAGATTCAAAATTATCTCGTTAACAGTCACCCTGTCTCTGAATATCTGGTGTCTCCCCTAGAGGGAAAAGATTGGCATTACAGCTGATATAATGGGAATTTATGGAATATACATACTGAATTATTACAGCAATTTTCATATACTTGAAGGCTAGGGGAAAAAGTTAAAAACTATGAGTTTCAACTTAGATTACCAGGCTGGATTCATCTATTTACACAACGAAAATAAAGAGTGGTCCATTTGAAAGACGAGACTCTATAATAATCCCTACAGACTTTGCCACAAGGCAAAGTAAAATCCCATCACCCAAGGTCACAGAATGAGAAAATGGTGGAGTCCAAGCAGCGATGTGCTCTAACGGAGGGTAGTGGGTAGTAGAATATGCTGCTGAGCAGCTCAGGGTCTGGAGTCAAATTTCCTATCCCATCAACCCCTCTAACTAGCTTTATAGTTTTAGGCACATTACTTGGCCTTTCTGGGCTTAATTTATCACATCTGTAAACTAGGCACTGAAAAACATTAGTTTCACAGGATTTTGTGAAGGTTAATCGAGGCAGTGTTTGTAAAGTGTGATGCGGTATCCAGCGCTTAGTAGGCACTCAATAAAACTCCATAGAGTCAAGTTGTTACAATTATTCTTTAATCTGGTCAGTCATCAAAATCGCCAGGGACCTTTGGAAACTTTCTTCCTGCCCCACCCATATCTACTAAATCAGTACATCAGGTTTAATCTAAGAAATTTATTTAATAAAATTTAAGTGAGTCTCCTGATCAGCTGAGTTTTAACATTTTTGCACTAACAAATCCTAATAATTACTTCAAGGAGTTAAACATCTGAGAAAAAATTTGTTCAGAAATATTTGCTTTCATACACATTACTTCACCAATTTGCATTTATTTATAGGTATATATGTCTGTCCACTAAGTCTAATTTACATTAACTATCCTCCATGATGGTTGATTATAACTATTTCCATTATACTAAAAGAAATCATGTTAAATAAGCCATCTATCTTATTGAAGCTTAAATACAGTTGATGAAAATAGATCCAAGTAAAATCTCCCCACTTCTGAGATGCTGATTCACTAAATGTTCGTTATTTCTATGTTGTGCCTGTCTTCTTGCTAATGAGATTGTGTCCTTCCCTCTACATGGGAACTGCTAGCTCACTTAACCATATATAGCATATATATTTTGAACACAGATATTTCATCACGAGTAGAGGTAGTTAATAATAGTAAATTTCTTGAAGAAATTTATAAAGAAAAGCATTGAAAGCAGAGAAGCAACCCTTATTGGAAATGAGGCTTTAAGATACCAAACCAAGTAACGGGCAATACCACTCCCTCAATGTAGGATTTCTTGTTACCCACAGTCCCCAGCCACATGTGCACCACAAATTGCTTTCTAAAAGTAATAACACAGAAGACAAACATTATTCATTTAGACCTAAAATCTATGGGGGACTTTCAGGGGCTTAGATGCTGTAGCCTGCAGCAGACAAGATAAGAAATACTTCAATAAAGATGTACTCCAAGGACTGTTTCCCCTTTCACTGGGAGAAAGGATTATATGAAATATTATCTAAAATTATCTTGGAAAATTCTTCTAATGTGTACAGACAGATGCATATAGACAGATGACCCCCTTTTTTTCCAGGCAAACACCATAATTAGAGATCTTATCAGAATAGTTACTCCTTTCCACACATTTTGATGGAAAGAGAATAGCTTTGTATGAGAGATATCTCCTCTCAATCCCTAAATCTTTCACTGACCTCCCAAGTGACCCCCTGCATGGTGATTAATCTCTCCTACCCTGAGTTTTTTCACATGCAAAACAGAATTATTGCAAGGATTAAATTTGATAATGTAAAATTGACTGATTCCTTACCTAATGCAGAGCAGGCATTCAGTAAATGTAACAAGGCTTTAAAAAAATTTCTCCTATTTATTAATACCAACCATCCTTGTGCATTGGCTGTAACTGTATATGTATAACCTGTTCTTGTATTTCAGAAGAGAAAATTGCATTATTTTTCCATTACTCATTATATTTTGAAATCAGTCCTCAACCAAAAATTTCTAATTATAATTTTTTTACTACATAAACATGAAATGGTCTGAGAGGGCTGACAATTTCTACTGAGCCCAGATGTCACTTCAAACTTCATGATTTATTTATTTTTATCACTAAGGCTATTTCTGTTTATAAGTTAAAAAAACAGAAGAAGGGACACAAGAGGACAGGAGATGAGAGGTGAGGAAAGGAAGAGAGAGAAATAGACACAAACTGATAGAAAGTAAAGAGCAGAGAAAGAGGGGTGCCTGGGTGGCGCAGTCGGTTAAGCGTCCGACTTCAGCCAGGTCACGATCTCGCGGTCCGTGAGTTCGAGCCCCGCTTCGGGCTCTGGGCTGATGGCTCAGGGCCTGGAGCCTGTTTCCGATTCTGTGTCTCCCTTTCTCTCTGCCCCTCCCCCGTTCATGCTCTGTCTCTCTCTGTCCCAAAAATAAATAAACGTTGAAAAAAAAAAAAAAAAGAAGAGCAGAGAAAGATAAAAGATGGATTGTGACATAGGAAAAATGTCTACATGTAAACATTAAAGATACCTTTTAGACAAAAATGGCAAGACTATTCAATACGACTGTAGATAAGTTTTTTTAGATATTAGTCACCAAGCTCTGAAATTAAAAGTATATTAACTTTGTTCATTCAACAAATGCTAGGCAATGTTAGGGTAAACACTTGGGTTATGAAAACACAGTAATAAATACATATGTATATATAAGCTATTCACTGGCAGAAGAACAAATAATATCTAGAAATAGGCAATTGGCAATTGGCAATAAATGTTTCACTGTGGCTATTTGGTATATAGAAATTTAAAATCCTGATCCTACGATAGACAGAAAGGATTGAGGTTGAAAGTCAGTTAATATAGAACCTGGACCCTAATGTGATGCCAAATAACCATGAACTTATGCAAGGCACTTAAATTTTCTGGCATTTAATTCATCACTGTTAAACGTGATGGTAATGCTGTGTTTCCCACCTACAGTGCAATGCATTTAGGGAAAAAAATGAAAGAGCATCTCACTAAGTAATTTTGAAAATCAAACAAATAAGTGTCATATCAATATCCATGAGAAATTGCTATCAAATATCACCTATATGATCACTCTCAATAACAGATGCTTCTTTACAGTAGAATAAATGAAAATTAAATAAGTGATGAGGTATTCATGTTCCTGGATACAAAGATTTTAATATTGTAAGAATGCCACTTTTTAAATGTTAAAGTATCACAGGATTATCTTTTAATGGAAAATTTGATCATGACAAGTTCCATAGTTCATATGGAACGATAAATAGTTGAAAGAAACCAGCTCATGTTTTTAAAGAAAATAATAATGAAAATGTATTATGAAACCAGAGGTATGAAATTTTCTTTTCTCTTAAAGTACAAACAAGCCAGTTTAAGAGTGGCTATCTAAATCTCACCCTCACCACATACACTCCAAAATCTCTACAGATCAACTAGAGGAAGAAGGATCCCAGATCTTCAGCATAACTAAACAAAATAGAGAACATCACTTTAAAAAACAAAAATGCAGCTAAGTAAATTTGAAGATCTGATTGGCTTTCTCAGGCAATTTATGAATTGGCAGCAGCCCATCTAGCAAGTAGAGAGATTCTCTGAGTTGTACAAAATGGAATCCTCTTTCTACAGGAAAGAGAATTGGGCACAGAAGTTGTCAACAAAAGAAAATAAGTTGTTGTTTCCAGTCACTTTCCCTTAGAGGGAGGAGCAGGGGGTCTTAACAAACAGATAACCTCATGTTCCTCTGGGGGATAGAGAGGGCCCATGTGACAGATTACCTCGCTGGTGCTAACCAGAAAATTCCTGCCTGATTGGTTAAGACCGAGTTTCCAGGAAAGGTTGAAACCGTGGTTAGCTTAGGTATTAAGTCCTGGTTGGTGATTTGACCTAAATGGCTCCACTTGGGACCTGTGCATTTCTTTTTCACATCACAAACTCAAATACCTGTGAGTAGAAAAATAAATAGGAGTTTTCAGGATATCTATATTCTGAGACCCCAAAGGAACCTTGCAGAGAGCTAGGAGAAACCTGGACAGACTGTGAACCATGATGAGGGCAACAAAGGATGCAAAATGAACATGAAATCACTCTCAGAAGGAGGAAGTCCATGCTGAGTATGAAAATACTGGGAAAAAACTCCTAGCAGATCAGTGCACTGACTTTAAGGGAGGGACTTAAACATATACAGGATTCAAGGGGGCAGCTTTAGAGAGGATTGTTTCTGGGATCAAAAAGGATTTTAAAAAAAGAAGAAGTACCTTTAAAAGGAATCTGGGTGGTGAATGTGGGGAAAAAAGCAAAAGGGGGAAATGAATGAAGTGGCAGAAAAGAGAAGAGGAAAGAAAAGAAGAAAAGAGGAAAGAAAAGAAAAGGAACCATAAAATAGGATCAACATTTTTCCCTCTCATTCCAAAAAGAGCAATCCACTGAAAACACAGAACTTGTGTAAACTGAGAAGGGAGGACAATCTTGAACTCCCAAGTCTACCCACAAACTTCAGGGATGTGAATAAGTATCATGCACTACATACTCCTACTAGAAGAGTAAAAACACAAAACTCAAAATGTTGGGGAGAAATAATTTCCTTTGCTCTTCAAAATCCTTCTAGCTGGACTAAGAATCAAACTAACATGACATGAGACAGATGAACAGGAGAAAACGGAATTTAACTTCATACATACAAGGAATCCACACAGACATGGAAATTCCAAAGACAGGCAAGATGAGGTTACATAAGTCATTCCAAACTAAGAAGAAGGTAGTAAGCAGTCTGAGACCTCAAAGGGAAAGAATGCAATCCTCAAGAAGAATGAAAAAGAGTAAATGTGTGGCAAACAAATGTTTGCTGGGTCATTCAGAAACAATATGACATAGAGAAGACTTTCACCAAACAGGCCTTGCCAGGCTCCTCCCTGTCCACCATGCCTAGTCCATACCAAAATGTAGTCACCCATGGTGACCACTCTCTTCCTGGAGCAGGTCCTCAATCTAAATTCTTTTTAAACAGTTGAGGGGGGAGATAAAGAGTTTTCCCGAATCTGCTGGGTTTTGATGGCTTTTTCACTCAAAATAATCTTCATGCCAAAGTGGCCCATTTAGGGGCAGCCTGCCATTGGTCCATTTCAGACCAGAACATTGGACCTGACGAAATTCTTTCCCCCAATGAACCCGCCATGAAGATAACTGAAATGCAATATCCCAATTTAATTATATACCCCCAAACAAGTGTTCTAAGATTAAAAGACAACATGTTAAATCAGAGATACAAAAACTAAGAATAAAAATTGACAAAAAACTAAAAGAAATGAAATGAGAGATAACTGAACTTAGAAAAGAAATTGGGAAGAGGGGGGGAACCTGGGTGACTCAGTTGGTTAAGCACCCAACTTCAGCTCAGGTCATGATCTCACAGTTCATGAGTTCAAGCCTTGCATCCAGCTCTGTGCCAACAGCTCAGAGCCTTGGAGCCTGCTTTGGATTCTGTGTCTTCCTCTCTCTCTGCCCCTCCCTGACTCATGCTCTGTCTCTCTCTATCTCACTTCTTATACTGAATAAATTCCAGATGGATTATTTCTTAAAGTGAAAAAAAAATTCATAAAAGGAAAGTTGTAGCAATCACTTCCTAACTATAGATAGAACTAAAGGAAAAGCTTGATAGATACCTCTACACAAAAATGGAAATGTTTACCTAAATAGCCATGAATAGAATTAAAAGGTAAGTTACAAACCAGAAAGATGTGTGCAAACATGTATCAATGCTCTTTCATACACATCATATCATATCATGGCCACACATGTATATGTTACTTACAGCTTTTATAAAATTAAAAATAGTCAACAATAATGGGGTGCCTGGATGACTTAGTTAAGCGTCTGAATCTTGATTTAGGCTCAGGTCATGATCTCGGTTTGTGAGTTAGAGCCCCACATCAGGCTCTACACATTCCCCATCTCTCTCTCCTTCTTTCTCTGCCCCTCCCCTGCTTGTGCTCTCTCTCTCTCAAAATAAACATTAAAAAATTTTAAAAATAGTTAATACTGGGGCGCCTGGGTGGCGCAGTCGGTTAAGCGTCCGACTTCAGCCAGGTCACGATCTCGTGGTCCGTGAGTTCGAGCCCCGCGTCAGGCTCTGGGCTGATGGCTAAGAACCTGGAGCCTGTTTCCGATTCTGTGTCTCCCTCTCTCTCTGCCCCTCCCCCATTCATGCTCTGTCTCTCTCTGTCCCAAAAATAAATAAACGTTGAAAAAAAATTTTTTTAAAAATAGTTAATACTAAAATCAAAGAATTCACAAAAGATACAGCTAATAAAAAATATTCATTCTCATCAATAATCAAATAAATGCAAATTAACATAAAGAGACAGTATCTTTATGTATAAAATTGGCAAAGTTTAATAGAAATAGAAATTGCAATAGACATATGACCTAGTTTGGAGCAACACATACTTTCATCTCCTACTAGTAACAATATAACTTGGAATAAAATTTCTGTGATGCAATTTGGCAATATTTATCACAAACATTAAAAATACTTTTTCACTCCTTGGAAATGGAGATAATAGCCAACATATCTTTACACCTAGCAAAATAAAATTGCATGTAAAAGTAATATCTAATCATGGAATATCTTCTTACCAAACATTTTAAATATTTTATTTAAATATTAGTATTTTAATGAAAAATGGATACGGTATCTCTGTAGTACAGATGCATTCCTAAGCTCTGAAATAGGGTCAATAATATGTCTGACACCATGTGGGTAGTAAGTCGCATCAACAGAACTCAAATCGAACACTTTTTTTTTAAAATTTTTTAATGTTTATTTTTGAAAGAGAGAAACAGAGTGCAAGTGGGGGAGGGAAGAGAGAGAGGGAGACACGGAATCTGAAGCAGGCTCCAGGCTCTGAGCTGTCAGCACAAATGCACGTGCTCGAACCCACGAACCGTGAGATCATGACCTGAGCTGAAGTTAGACGCCTAATCTACCGAGCTACCCAGGCACCCCTCAAATCCAACACTTCCGATATGAAGTGTAGCAGACTGTCCTCTTTTCTCAGTAGATAATTCTCAACAGTGTCTATTAAATTGAACAATATAAAATGAATGGACATATATCTGATATGTGCAAACTGGTTCTTTTCAGCCTCAGTTTCCTATTGGTTTGTTCCACTTAGGTAATTTTTCACCTATATTCACAATTAAATGTTATTACACTATGCATTGGTTTACTAGGGCTGTCATAACAAAGACATACAGATTGGGCAGCTTAACAGAAATTTATTTTCTCACAGTTCTGGAGGCTGGAAGTCTGAGAGTAAAATGTCAGCAGGTTCGGTTTCTTCTGAGGTTTCTCTCCTTGGCTAGTAGATGGTCATCTTCTTCCTGTCTTCAAATGGTTTCACTCTATGACTGTGTCCAAATGTACCCTTCTTATAAAGATATCCATTATGTTGTTTTAGGGCCCAACTGAATGACCCCGTTTTAACTTAAAGACTCTATCTTTAAAGGAAGAATCTTTAAAGGTCACCTTTATAAGGTTATAATATAACCTTATAATACAGTTATATTATAAGGTACTGGGGTTAGGACTCCAACATGAGTTTTGGAGGAGGAGGAACACAATGTAGCCATAAAATCCTGCATAAATGTTTTCCTTTAATTTGCTCAATGGATTATTATTGAAGACCTACAGTGAGCGTGGTGATGAGCAAGGCCATAGAGATGGAGATATGGCCCTGAACTTGGGGGCTCATATTCTACTGAGGAAGACAGGGAAGTGGCCAAAGATTCGTGATGCCAAGTGATGCCATGGTGTGAGAGAGTATATACTAAGTGCCGAGGCATGGCCGGGACCATCCAACTAAGTCTGAGGGCAAGTCGTGGAAGGTAATTTGAAGAATTTTAGTTATACCCTTAAACATACTGATCAGAAATATATGTACCAATTAGCTCCGGTTGTTGCTAACGGGCTTGAACCTTTTCCCAACAATAGTGGCACCAATAAAAGATACTTAAGCAGGGATAATATTCTAACATACGCTTTCTGGAAAAAAAAGTCTCCAAATAATGTAGGTGAATTATTGGACTAGGGACACACAGCAAACTGGAACAGTGAAAGCCATAAAGAGTAATGGCTGTGATAGAAGTAAGACATGAAGAGGGCCCCAATTAAGTTCAGAGTCTGAAAGCATAGCATCCCTAGTGATTGTACTGTTGGTTCATATGAATTAAAACCATCCTTTAATTCACAAATACGTGGGTCAATATGAGGATATATCCAAAAAAAAAATCTCTGTTTTCATATTATTTTTCTAAGGGTTAGAATCTTGTCCATGTGGGAGAAAACAGAAGGCCTTCTAAAACCAGACTAGAAAAATACATGGCACGTGGCTCCCCGTTAATCCCTGTTCGCCGCCTCCTCTTGTAGTGAATGGGTTGTCGTGTGCAGCACCCAATCCAGTGCTGCTTGTTAATACTGCCAACTCAAATACAGGAAATAAATACGAGGTGTTTAGCAACACCAAAGGCAATCGTACTTCGTGTTTCTCAGTCAGGCCAGAAATGGAAACAACTTTTTTCAAAGCTTGACAATATCAACAGCCCAACCTCAAATCACACATATGTATTTCTGAGTGAAAATCTTGACACTATTTGATTGACCCTTCTTAACTCCGTAGATTCTTTTCACCAATATTCACAATAAACATTTATTACATGGCATAAACCACAAACGTAACACAGATAAGGGGAAAGAAGAAGTCTCTTGTCTGTTTTGCAAATAAAGGTGGAAAACAGTGATAGCATCAACACCATTTTTTGAGAAACACTGTGAACATATTTTCCAAGATGGACTTTCAATCATTTGCTGTTAGGCATTCTGTCATAAATATTTGAAACATCTTTTATTTCCAGTAACAATAATTAGAATCTATATTTATATTGTCCTTCTTTAAGGTGGTTTAATCTAATAAATCAAGAAATGATTTGTCCACTCCCTACTCGGTTCCAACCTGTAACTGCATGGGACCCATAGGATAAGCTTAGAATTTCCTTTATAGTCCTCTAGTCTCAGAAATTTTAAAGGCCAGATGTCCCAAAACTGCTCCCTAAGCTTCACCAAATCAGATGTTTATCAAGCAAAGCTAAGTTGATTGAACCTGCCAGGGAACAGAAGCACACTGTTACTCAGTAAAGTCTCAGAAAGCTCAGGTCAGGAGCAGATATTTGTAGGAGGTGGGGATCTGGGCTCACATGGTTTAAGGCAGATCTTTCAATGTTGTACTCTGACTGGGATTGGGCTAAATTCATGATGCAATATTTTGGGATTGGTGGACACAGTGAGCTTAGGGTCTTGAAATGAGCCTTGATATGTAAACAGATATTTGTTTGGTGAGTGATTTACCCAGGTGAGCAATCTAGTATCCTGTGCATGGGCTGTTTACCCATATTACCAAAATATTTGCTAAGATAAATTGGTTTTCAGGAATTTCCCAAAGCACACAGTAAATGTAATTACTGGTTTCATCCTTTTCTTGCTGGGAAAGAATTTCTTAGAACATATATGATAGTCATGTGGACAAAGGAGACCTCAGATGGCATAAATACACTGGCACATTTCTGGAGTTTTTTTTGGAGAGAATAGGAGGGTGGAACTTTTCTCTTAGTTCTTAACTATTGGGGCCGAGGGACACACAGCAAAAGTATAATTGCTCCCTCTTGGCCTAACTCCATTTGTCACACCCCGTACTTCCTACCCCAAACATGGTAATCAGACATTATCAGGCTCGGAATGTCAAAGGTTATCTGAACACATTAAAAGGACTCCGTTTTCCCACCTCCCTAGAATGTCATGTCTCCCCTATCTTGCCTAATAAAAGCCTATTTATCCTTCAGCTCCTTCACTACCAGGCCCTAAAATCCAGGTTTAGAGTACCTTCACTTCAATAATACTAGATACTCCTTAACTGTCACTGAATATTTACACTTCATTATAATTGTCCACCTCGATCTCTAATGAGACTTTGAACTCCTCAAGGCAGGACTGTGTCATTTTCATCATTTATTCCCCAGAATCTCACAAAACAGTAAATGCTCAATACATATTAGTTGAATAAATGAATGAATGAAGTCCACAGATGGATGAATGGGTAGAAGGGTGGATGGATGGACAGGTGGTTGGATGGGTTTATGTGGAATTTGCAGAAATAATTCTTCATTTCTTATTGGAGAAGAAGTAGAGGAAAGATGTGGTTACCAGAAATTTATGGCTGACTGTTCTTTTGTTAACCTTCTATCTGACAAATATTTAGGTAGGTCAAGGACCATACCAGGTGCTAGATTTAAAAAGGTAGGCAAAGCCAGTGAATGTCTGCCATATTGGAGAAAGTGCTTTCTCACTATAGCCATTTGCCGTACATAGCTGCTCCCACAACTGTCCACACCCACAGACACCACCATTGCAACCATCATTGCCATTATCACAACCACAACATTCACCACCACAACGACAGACAGCATAAACATTATTAGTCAATGTGCTGAGTATGATCTCCTAAGATTTTTGTAACCCAGGAAATATTGCCTAAAGTGGTTTCTCAAACTTTAACATGAATATGAATCTGATGTGTTTGTGTTAAGGCCTGAGATTCTTCATTTTCCACCAGTCGCAGTATGATGTTGATGCTGCTGATGCAGAAGCCACATTTCAAGCATCAATGATCTAGGATACAGTCCCGAGCCCCAGAGCTTTCTGTTTCAGAGGGCATTTAGGGCTGACCAAAAGCTTCAAGACATTGTAATCATGAGTAGGGGGAGAATTGGGTAAGAAAGGACCTGAAAACTTGAAATGACATTCAGACTTTTAAGAAAGTGAAGAGATTTCACTTATTGCAAAACTCTATTGCCCAACATCTAGCATGAGATCATCAGGCCATGTGATGTGACCTATGCAGCTTCCAGAGATTAAGACTTGGACATTGGGGACATTTTTCTGCCAACCACGGTTTACCCTCTGATCTCCAAGATTCATAAGCAAAATGCATTCACCCTATCCCAACATCCCCGAAGTCTCAACCCATTACACAATCACTATAACTACATTATGTTGTGATAAATACCTCTTTTATTTTAATTGACATTTAGTTTAAGGTAGCAACTTTCCTCTCTAGAAAGCAAAATTCAGACTATTGACAGGGAAGATGAGCCAAGATGGGAAATGAGAACAATTTTTTCTTTTGGATTTTGAATTCAAGGTTTCCAAAGAATAATGGGCTAAAACCATCTCCAGTTTTCTCTACAATGTTGACATATTTTATTGGAGTTGCTTTCCTCTTAAGTTCAAGAATATATGGCACCTGGCAGGTCCAGAGGACCTTCACTCTTAACAAAGGAATCAATATGAGTTTTAAAAGAAACCTGTAGAGGGGGGCACCTGGGTGGCCCCGTAGGTTAAGCATCCAGCTCTTGATCTCAGCTGAGGTCATGATCTCATAGTCCTGGGATTGAGCCCCATGCCGGGCTCTGCGTTGACAGCACAGAGCCTGCTTGGGATTCTCTTTCTCTCTCCCTCTCTCTCTCTGCCCCTCCCCTGCTTGCGCGCGCTCGCTCGCTCACTCTCTCTCTCTCTCTCAAAATAAATAAATAAACATTAGGGGAAAAAAAGAAACCTGTAGGAACCATATGAGTTACAAATCCTGAAAGCACCAAATCATCCTCCTCAATAAACATTTGAAAATTCAAAGATAAACCACAGTTCATCCAATGTTTAATTGATTATAATTCCAGCTAATGTGTTCACTTGAGATCAAATTTTGTGACAAAACAGTTTATTTACTGTCCTGCTTCTATTTCCCTCCTCTTTCTTTTTAAAATCCTTCTTTGCCCCCTACTTCTACATTGCAGGATCTCTCTTTATCCTGTCTTTTCATAATTCTCCATGACGTGGTCCTCTTATTCATTTACTAGGTGGTTGTCATATGAATTTTTGGCAATAGATAAGGTTACAAGTATATAAGGGTCTAAGCTAATGACTTTCCCAGACTAGTTATATAGAAAACATCGGCAAAAGTAAGAATGATGTTGAGAACAACTCTTCTTTCAAAAATGTTGGCAGATGGAAATTTTTTTCTGAACTTGCCTATAATTCTGAATACACTTCACTATACATATGCCATATAAGACCTCTCTACATTGTTCCTAGTCAAAGAACAAGATGTATAAAATCCCAAATGAGAAAGATTTATAGCAGCACTGTTAAGTGTCCAAACACATCCAAAACTTAGCACTATAAAGCAGCTTACACTTCAAGAGCATTCTGCTGTTTAGAGAGTGACAAGCACAACTGCCATCTGTTGCCAGTTCCCTCTGGACACATCAGGTACGCGATCACCAGCTTTCCCTTTGGTGGGACTTTTTCCCCACTAGAGTCCCTCCTTGCTAGAGATTCCTGAACAAAGCTCCCTTGACTGCTTCGGTGGTTTCTCCCCCTTCGGTGGTTGCTGAAAGTGGACCACTAGTTTTTGGTGGTCAACCCCAGACTCTTTGTGTTGGGCTGGCTTTCTGCTCTCCACATAGTCTTCCTGGGAAGGATCCCTTTTACAATGATCCCGAATCCATGAGAACACTCACATATCCTTATTCCATTACCAGTAGATACTCATTTCTCTCTGTCTTTTCTCTATGGCCTCAAGCCCAAACTCTGGGAGGAATATATCAAGCCCTCCACATGATTCCCTTGAAATTCTTCTCGCTTGCATTACAAAAACTGGACATATACAAAATTCTCTGGACAGTGGAATATGGGTGAAAATGTTTGCATTTTTTAGTCCTAGACCTTAAACTATCTTGTGCACTCCTTCAGATTCTCTCTTCCCTTTCATCACTGACTTGTTATATAGGCGACAGAACTACGAGATTAAGAAGCACTTGGAGGGGCGCCTGGGTGGCGCAGTCGGTTAAGCGTCCGACTTCAGCCAGGTCACGATCTCGCGGTCCGTGAGTTCGAGCCCCGCGTCGGGCTCTGGGCTGATGGCTCAGAGCCTGGAGCCTGTTTCCGATTCTGTGTCTCCCTCTCTCTCTGCCCCTCCCCTGTTCATGCTCTGTCTCTCTCTGTCCCAAAATAAATAAACGTTGAAAAAAAAAAAAAGAAAGAAAAAAAAAAAGAAGCACTTGGAGAATCACCCAGGATAACCAGTCCATTATGAACATATACACTGGAGGCTATACCAGTAAAAAAAATAATAATAAATTTTATGTTTGTAGAGCAGGTAATCTGCTCAAACAAATACAGACCTATATCCAGAAGTGGAATGATGCTGTGATAAAAACTTAAAATATATGGTTTGGGCTTGTTAATCAGACAGCAGGAAAATAAGGCAACTGATATTGAAGATAGGTATACAAGTGATTATTTATGTTATACAGTGACCGAAGAGTTGGTAACAAATGTTGCTTACCAAACCTACCGAATGAGAAAAAGTAGTCAGAAATGATATATATGATAAGGGGTTAATATCCAAAATACATAAAGAACTTCACCAACTCAACACCAAGAGAATAAAATATGCAATGAAAAAAATGGGCAGAGGATCTGAATAGACATTTTTCCCAAGAAGACATTCAGATGCCAAACTGGAATATGAGAAGATGTTTGATATCACTAATCAGAGGGAAATGCAAAGCAAAATCACAATGAGATATCATCTTACACCTGTCAGAATGGCTAAAATCAACAACACAAGAAATAACAAGTGCCAATAAAAATGTGGAGAAACTGAACTCTCATGCACTGTTGGTAGGAATGCAGATTGGTGCAGCCACTGTGTAAGCACTGAGTAATGTATAGAATTGTTGAATCATTTATACCTGAAACTAATATAATACTGTTTGTTAACTACACTTCAATTTTTTGAATTACTTTTAAATTTGTATACAGTAAAAATAAATGTGTGTGCACAGTACTATGAGTTTTAATACATGCATAGATGCTTGTAACAACCATTAACAGTACACAGGACAATTCTAATATCCCAAGAATTCCCTCATGTTACCCCTCTGCAGTCATACCCTCTCCCTACCTTTATCACTTAGCAATCACTGGTCACTTCTCTGGCCCTTTAGTTTTGCCTTTTCCACAGTATCATATAAATGTAATCATATACTACATAACCATTTGAGATCAGCTTCTTCTGCTTAATAAACACATTTTGAGTCACTGCAAAATAAAAAAGTTGCTTCCCAAATATTTGAAGGCATACTATGTGCCTACTCAACATATAGATTCAGAGTAAAAGGATGAACAAAAAACAATTATAAGTATACACTGGTCGGTATTGGATTTGTACAGCAAATATTTCATGAAAAAGATAAGCCCTTGTGAAAGAAATGAGTTCTTTGAAAGGAGAAAGGAAATAAAGAAATTTAAATCCTTGCATGATTGAAAAATCTAATTCCAGACCTCAAACAATAAGAGGTGGAATTTTAAAAAGCTTTGACTGAGAAGGTCTCAATGAAACTATTTAGTGATTTGACTTAATGGTAAAACCAGATTAACAGTATGATCTTCCCACACATGATGTTACATAGCTTCAAGGTAGCTGCCATGTACTTGAGAGGGAGACAGGAAGGAAAGGCAATGAAAAATTAAGTAGATTGAAAACTATGTCTTTGAAAGAACTTTGAGTGCAGTTATTAGCATATGTGACTGACTACACAGAGATCAAAGCCCACTATGTTTTGGGGTGCCTGGGTGGCTCAGTCAGTTGGCGTCAGACTCCAGCTCAGGTCATGATTCAATGGTTCGTGGGTTCAAGCCCCGCATCAGGCTCTGTGCTGACAGCTCAGAGCCTGGAGCCTGCTTCATATTCTGGGTCTCCTTCTCTCCCTGCCCCTCCCCTGCTTGCACTCTGTCTCCCTCTGTCTCTCAAAAATAAATATATGCTAAAAAAAATTTTTTTTGAAAAGCCCACTATGTTTTTAAGGAAATTACATTGCCAATGAAACTACTTGTCTAAATTTAAAAAGCTGTTGATTATTTAAACTGCAAACAACTCTACCCCTTCAGGGTTTCTGTACCAGCAAGCAAGTGGCCAGACTGGTGCAATCCCAACCCCAAAGGAGAATGACAGGTGGGCAAAAACCAGCCCAAGGGTAGAGTTTGAGGCTGCAGAGAACAACGAACAACACCAGTCTTTCTGGAGAGTGGTAGCCTGAGCCAATGAAAAGAGTTTCTCAGCCCCAAATCAGAGGGCCCTTTGTGATAGCTGCCAAGTAGCATTTCAGTTTTACCAAGTAGCATTTCAGTTTTGCCAAGACCACTGACTATTCTACATCTCTCAATTCTTCACCTTGCCAATTAGTGTGTTTACTAGAGTTGTTCCGTCCCAATTCCACCATCGTCCAGTGGAGACTGAGAATAATATACCCTGTACTTTTAGGTCTGAGGCCACATTGTAAGGGATCACACTCAGAAGTAAAGGAGGGGGCAACATGTCTCCCAAGAATGATGCTCTTTATTGTGGATGCAGGAAATGGATGGGGATATGGGGTTGTCTTCTTGGGAAAGTGTGTTCCATGATGGGAAGAAAGTGAAACGGAAAGTTAGTGAACATATGGTCCTATTTTGACATGTTAAAGGCTGTATGTTCACCAATCTATTTCATTGTCCTTCTGAATAAATAGCCAAACATGTCCCGGACTTCACTATAGTTTAGATGGGGCCTCATGATTGAATTCTGGCCAATAAAGGGTGAAAGAGGTGTAACCCACTTCTAGGTTAGGCCCTTAAGAAGTCACTTATGATCCTCTATAATCCCTCTTCCTCTTTCAGAAAGGCCTTTGAGGTCATGTCCTAATTATGATGGAACCATGGGCATTGAATAGTCCTGGATGCCTGGCTATGTCCTAATTATAATGGAACCATGGGCACTGAATCGTCCTGGATGCCTGGCTTAGGAGAGAGCACTGATCACATACATCTTCATGGAATTCTGTGTGAGTGGACAATAAACTTTGTTGTGTCAACACACTGAGATGTTTGGTTTGTCAACTCAGATTAATGGAATGGATTGAAATAAAACAGAGCACATCACTCCCCTCAACCATGATAGAAAAGGAGAAATGTAAGAAAATCCTCTTCAAAGAAATCCTTAAATCCCTTATATTTTCACTCCCCTGACCACAACTTGAAGAGAAAATAGCTTCCTGCCACGGAGAGGAGAAGGGAAATGTAAGACTGACTGATGGAATGTTTTTCCGAAATGAGCTCTTTTTATTGAAGTATAATTGACATACAACATCTTATTAGTTTCAGGTGTAAATCATAATGATTTAATATTTTTACACATTATGAAATGATCCCCACAATAATTACCATTTATCATAATACAAAATTATAATATTATTAACTATATTCCCTATGCTGTACTTTACATGCCTGTGATTTATTTGTTTAATATCTGGAAGTTCGTACCTCTTACTTATTTCACCCACCCCCAACCACTCCCCCTCTGGTAACCAATAGTTTATTTCCTATATCTGAGTCTGTTTATGTTTTGTTTCATGTGTTTGTTTATTTGTTCTAGTTTTTTAGATTCTACATATAAATGATACCACATGTAGTATTTGTCTTTCTCTGTCTGGCTTATTTCACTCAGCATTATGCTCCCAAATTCCATCCATCGTTTTGCAAATGGAAATATTTTCTTCTTTCTCATGGCTGAATAATATTCCATTGTATATATGTACTATATTTTTTTTTTATCCATTCACCCATTGCCAGACACTTAGGTTTTTTGCATTCTTGGATATTTTTAAAAATGCTACAATGAACATGGGATATCTCTTCAAGATCCTATCTTCATTTCTTTGGATATATACCCAGAAGTGGAATTGCTGGGTGATATGCTAGTTCTATTGTTAGTTTTTTGGTACTGTTTTCCATAGTGGCTGCACCAATTTACATTCCCACCAACAGTGGACAACAGTTCCTTTTTCTCTACATCCTTGCCAACACTTCTTATCTCTTATCTTTTTATGATAATTATTTAAACAAGTGTGAGGCAATATCTCATTGTGGTTTTGATTTGCATTTCCTTGATGATTACTAACATGAAGCATCTTTTCATACCTTCTTGGCCATTTGTATGTCTTCTCTAAAAAAATGTCTGTCCAGTTCCTCTGTTCATTTCTTACTTAGACTGTTTTATGTGTGTGGAGGGGGGGGGAGGGGTTGCTTCGTTTTGCTTTTTTTTTTTTTTTTTTTTTTTGCTACTCCATTGTATGAAGTCTTTAAATATTTTGGATATCAACTTCTTATAGATACATGAATTGTAAATATTTTCTTCCATTCTGTAGTTTGCCTTCATTTTGTTGATGGTTTCCTTTGCTGTGCAGAAGCTTTTTAGTTTGATATACTCTCACTTTTTTATTTTTGCTTTTGTTGCCTTTGCTTTTGGAGTCATATCCAAAAACACATTGCCAAGACCAATGTCAAAAACCTTACTCCTATGTTTTCTTCTAAGAGTTTCCTGTTAAAATGTTTAATCCATTATTTATGTGTATGGTATAAGATAAGGGTCCAATTTTATTCTTTTGCATACAGCTGTTCAGTTTTTCCAACATCATTTATTGAAGAGACTGTCCTTTCCCCATTGTATATTCTTAGCTCTTCTGTTACAAATTAATTGACTGTGCATGCAGGGGTTTATTTCTGGGCTCTCTATTCTGTTCCTTTGATCCGTGTCTGTATTTATGTCAATACCATACTGTTTTGATTACTATAGCTTTGTAATATAGTTTGAAGTCAGAAAGTGTGATGCCTCCAACTTTGTTCTTCTTACTTATGGTTGCTTTGGCTATTCAATCTTTTGTAATTCCTTACAGATTTTAGGGTTGTTTTTTTCTAAGAAAAACGACATTGAAATTTTGATAGAGATTGCATTAAATCTGTAGACTGCATTGTATAGTATAGATATTTTAACAATAGTAATTCATCCATTCTATGAGCATGGAATATCTTTCTGTTTATTCATGTCTTCAGTTTCTTCATCAGTGTTTTCTAGTTTTCAGTGCACAGATCTTTCACCTTGGTTAAATTTACTCTAAGTATTTTATTCTTTTTGTTGCAATTGTATATCATATTGTTTTCTTAATTTATCTTTCTAACCATTCATTGTATATTGATTTTGCATCCTAGAACTTAACTGAATTTGTTTATTACTTTAACAGATTTTTGGTGCAGTCTTTAGGGTTTCCTACCTCTACTAGCATATCATCTACAAATAGAGACAATTATACTTCTTCCTTTCTGATTAGGATGCATTTTATTTCTTCTTCTTACCTGATTGCTGTAGCTATGACTTCCAGTACTGTGTTGAATAAAGTGGTAAGAGTGGACATCCTTGTATTGTTCCTGATCTTAGAGAAGTTTTCAGCCTTTTACCTTTGAGCATGATGTTAGCTGTGAGATTTTTATATATGGCCTTTATCATGCTAAGGTATATTCCTTCTATATTCAGTTCGAACAGCTGTATTAGCCAAACAATAGCTTGGACCATCTCTAAATTAAAACAAATGTGATGATATTTTAATAAGAAAGTTCTTCAAAGTACCACATCATATTTAAATCAGATGGTTTTGGCTGAAGAAGAGAGAGGGAATGTATACTTTTGCTGCTTCTGATTTGTATTAACTATTTCTTCTGTCTTAAGAAATAATTTTAGAAAATATGTAAAGTATTTGAAAAAGCTTGAGGGACATCCAAGAGTACATTCAATAAAACAATACAGCAGTAAGACTATGAATGTCTTTGAGGCTTGCATATTTAATATTTTATGTTACCAACTAAAGACAATGTTTCCAATTTAAGAAAAAAATAATTTTGAACAAGGCTTTAAAAATAGTGATCTAATACTACCCACATTTTTTTTTTAAAAGCCAAAACTTCCAGATGTTATCAAACATACAGTTTTTGATAGACTGCTAAAAATTACCTCAATGATTCAATAAGCATTCCACTGTATAGATAACATATTTTAATGTTTTAAGAAAAACTATCTCCTCGAAGGAAGGCTCATGAATCAATGAGAGAAGCAGCAATGTCACACAAAAGAATGAGAAACTTTGCATCTCTAATTTCATGTCAGTTTTTACCCAATTCAGCCCTGATTTGTGGTACAATTAAACTGCACATTTTATAAGAGATTGTCAAACCCTAAGAAAATCTGTCATATAAACATTAGTACAGTTCAAAGATAATAAAGCAATAAGATGGTGGAAACGTACAATAACAATAACAGAGGAGATGAACTGCAGATAAGAGATGTCAACACATCTTCAGAAGATGGAAAACATACACATCACTAACTTAGCATAGCAGAAAAATTTGCACCCTACATGGCTGTAGAGGGGTTGCTGATTCAGGTTGCAGAAACCAGGAAGTTCCTGCAGAACTCAGGAATTAATGGCACCAGTCACCACTGTGTGGTTGCAAAAGGTGGGACTGATAAGAAGGACTGGTTGAGAGTCTAATTAAGGAGATGTTGCTCCCTGCCATCTCCTTCCCATTTTAAGCAGCATGGCTGACTGTGCTTCATTTATCTTTGTGAATGCAGTAGGCAAAACTCTAAGAACAACCTCAATGACCCTTGCTCTTGGGGTATGGGGAGTATAAACAGAACTGTGTGCATGGAACCCATGAATATGAAATCAATTGCATGACAATTATATGACAAAAAAAAAAACCAAAAAGATTCTTCAGATTTGGTCCAAACAAATCCCATGAGGCTTTTAAAAGCCTCTCTGGTTGGTAGCAAAAAAGGAAGCCAGAGAATTCAGGAAAAGGAGTTCTTTTAATGCTTTATTTATTTATTTTGGGAGAGAGAGAGAGGAGGGGCAGAGAGAGAGGAAGAGAGATAATCCCAAACAGACTCTGTGCTGTCAGCACAGAGCCCAATGCAGGGCTTAGTCCCATAAACCATAAGATCATGACCTGAACTTAATTAAGAGTTGGACGCTTAACCGATTGAGTCACCCAGGTACCCCCTGGAAAAGGATTTGACATGCAATTGCTGCTATTGAAATGGTGGGACCAGGGGCCTCAATCCTACAATTACATTGAACTGAATTCTGCCCAGAATAGACTTGGAAGCAGACTCTTCCCCAGTCTCCAGATAAAAGCCCAGCCTAACCAACACAATAATTTTGGCACTGTAAGACCCTAACCAGAGACCCCAGCCAAATTCATACTACTGACCACAGACCTATGAGCTAATAATTTACACAAATTATTAAACCATTGTTTTAAACCATTAAGTTTATGTTAATTTGTTCTGCAGCAGTAGAAAAATAATATACCTATACTTCTGTATTACTTGGTATACAAAATAATATAAACATGCTTTATTTAATTTATAATATATTAAGTATATTTATAGTATAGAGCATATAATATATCTAGATAGAAAACTATAATATATAAAGGGATAAGAACTTCATTGTCTCATGTTTAATTATGGATACGTTAATATGTAAGTCTCTAAGACATATTTGGAGACTACCAAGGATTAGCATATATTTAAGGACAACATGGAAGACAGAAACAGAATCAAATAAACTGAATAAAAAGGGCTTACAAAAACAGAGCAAAGGGAAACTCCAAAATAATGAAGATTAATATTAATACATAGGAGAAGGTATTGCAGGCAGGAAATAACAGAAGAACACAATCAAAACTTGAGAAGGAGGGGTTATGTATGTAGGGAGGTGATGAATAAAATAGGGCACAGATTTTTTAGGACCGAGAAGTACTCTGTATGATATAGTGATGGCTATATGTCGTAATACATTTGTCTAAACCATAAGTTGCACAATAGCAAGAGCTAACCCTAATGCAAATGATGGGCTTTGGGTGATAATCATCATTATCATAATCAAGTTCATCAAGTATAACAAATGCCCCATTCTAGTAGGGGATGTTGCTAATGGGGGACACTATTGCATGTGTGGGAATTTATGGGACATCTCTGTACCTGCCTCCCCGCAGTTTTTCCTATGAAACTAAAACAGCTCTAAAAAACTGTCTTCATTTACCTGGGTGGCTCAGTCCGTTAAGCGTCTAACTCTTGATTTGAGCTCAGGTCATGATCTCACAGTTCATGGGTTCAAGGTCCACACTGTAGAGCCTGCTTGGGATTCTCTTTTTCCCTCTCTCTCTCTCTGCCCCTCCCTACTCACTCTCTCTCTCCTTCTCTCTCTTTCTGTCAAATTAAATAGACTTAAAAATAAAAAAAAAGTCTTTGTTTAAAAAAAGTATAAAAAAAAGAAAATGATGACAGCTGAAACAAAAAATCTCAATAGAAGTTTGTAAAGTAAAATCGAGATAAATTCTAGAACAACAAAACAAGAAAGAAAAAAACAAAACAAAAAGAATATTAGTGCGTCAGTAGACAAAACTGAGCACGTATCCACCAGAAAGGACAACTACAGGTATTATAAGCAAACAAATTTCCAGAACTAAATACATAGATTTTAGATTAAGATGTTCCACTAGGAACCCAGCATGATGAACTGAAAAATAATTCATACTATAATGCATCATCTCTGACCTAAACCTCAAAACTACTGACCCTGATTTCACTCCCCTGCTTTTACAAGAGCATTTTCAATGCTCCTAACTCAAGTTCCTGCCACTAACATTGTCAAAGATGTTATCCTTTATCAGGACACAACTGCTCCTTGAAACAAAAGATCAATCTTTCTTTAATGGCCTTGACTATTCCTTACACTTGTTCTACTGATTTAGTAGCCTTGACCCATTCTCCGTTTGTTTAACATTTTTGTTGTTTGCAATTCAAAACTCTTTAATCCCCAGTAAACCTTTAAGAGATCTTTATTACGCAAATCAACTTCTCTGTACCTAAGGTCTCAACAGGTTCTCTTTTTCTCAAGTTCCTAAACAATGAACTCCATACAGCTATTGTTAGGTAGATTACTGTGCTTTTCAAAGAAAAAATTCTACGCCCCTACCCCTATGACAGACTATGAGATATGGTACTGTGGCCTAGCACATTTCTCCAAAGAATGTTGGACATTTATATGTACCCACAGCAGCCAGAGTTTCATCCAGAGTACATCAGATGAGGCACTTCTAATCCCCTTGACCCCTTGGGGGAAGGCACCTGCTATGCCAAAGCCTGGTCGGCTGAGTCTATGGCTGGGCTATGCAAGAAATAGTTCCAACAGACCTCGTGGCCTCTTGTACTCACAAGACAAGGAATGATTCATGAGCCAAATTTTAGATTGTGCATGTTCCTTTTTGCCTTTCACATTCTTAAAAACAATGTACCTTCTGCAGAGAACAGTACACACTGCCACTTAAATCCTGTTCCTCTTACAACACAGTGGAAGTCTGGTGGATGTGGCTTTTCAGATCCCTGTGCACACAACTTACAAATGACAAAGGGATAGAAAAAAGAAAAAAAAACTGAATAAAAGGAGCACCTTTTCAACCAAGTGATTCTGAGATAAAGATTACGATACTCCTGGAATTTTAATGAATTGGTTTCATCACTGACCCCTGGAAAATGTCAAATTCCACATTTATATGGAAATAGAGGACACACATGCTTGTTAGCCACAGTCTATCACACTGAGACTGCTGTGTTACTGAGCATGGTGCTCTCTCTCTTTCCCCTCTCTGCTTCCCTCTCTCTTCTTCCCTCTCTATCTATTGTCTGTCTGTCTGTCTGTCTGTCTGTCTACCCATCCACACATACACTTCCTCCCTCCCCTCTCCTGGTATTGTCATATCCCATTATTTCATCTGAAGCCTGACAGCTAACATCAGAATTGAAAAATATGACCAAGACAGGCTTTAGATGTGGTCCCATGCTAATTTAACACAAATATGGACCAACCAAAGACCCATGATGAGATGCAAATTTGGACACAAGCTTTACCATTTCATTGTTAAGGGTACCCAACAAGAGTAAGTCAATGAGTCCTTCAAGCAATCATCAGACAGTGTCCTGGGGTAAGTTAAACTATCCACTGCCTATCTTCAAATAGCCCTTGGAGTTTTACTATATGGCAACACCAATATTAATACAAGAGGAAACTGTCCGGGTGGCTGGCTGCTGGGTGCAGGTCAGCTGGCAGCAGATTGTCACACTCATCTCCCTCTCCCTGTTGAGAGATCTCCTATCTCTTATTCCCTCTCCAAGTCTCTTTTTTATATCTTGCTTTTTTTTTTCATTCTTTAAAGCCTTCTTAATGAAGATTTTACAAGTGTAATAAGGATATTATGAGGAGGCAGGATGTTTAAAGTGAAAGTGTCTCAAGCTTATATCCAAGTGGCTGGACATGCACAGTTTAGCCCGATGAAAACGAGTAAGAGGTGTAGTAGGAACAGCTATGTGGGAAAGCAGCGTCATCACAAGCATTTCGCCTTCAGGGAACACAGGGACCCGGGCTGCTGGGGCAGTCCTCATCACGGTGGCATCACAGTGGCAGAGCAAGTTGTAACCAGAGCTTGTTCTGCCTAAACCATGTGTCTTAACCCAGGCAGCATTTTCTTCCGGTTGAGGAAGGAACGACACCAAAGAGGAAGGCAATACCTCCTTGGCAGCCTGGGGACACTGTAGGGACCCTTGAGATAAAATAGTGACATAAGCCGTGGTGACTCAGAAGCCTCCAAGTGAGATGTGAGCAAAACCATAAAGCAGTTCACCCAGGTCCATTAAGCTGAAGACCATTAAGATTATCATTATGGTTGAAGAACAAAAATATAGTATCCCCAGGGGTGCCTGGGTGGCTCAGTCGGTTATGCGTCCGACTTTGGCTCAGGTCATGATCTCGCGGTTCGTGAGTTTGAGCCCTACGTCAGGATCTGTGCGTTCAGCTCAGAGCCTGGAGCCTGCTTCAGATTCTGTGTCTCCCTCTCTCTCTCTGCCCCTCCCCAGCTTGCACTCTGTCTCTCCCTCTCTCAAAAATAAATAAGAACATTAAAAAAAATTACACATATAGTATCCCCAGCCTAGCCCCACAAGCCACCACAACTCCCAGGGACATTAGCTGTGGCTTGCGAAGTGACAATTCAAATTACTTAAAAGGAATGGGGTCTCCACTGGTTACCAAAAACATCACTGAAGAGGTATCTGACAATGAATAGACTTAGAATTTAAAACAACAATGATGAAAAACCTACAGGCACAAAAAAGGCAATATCCCCCAGCCGTGTTCTTGAATGATAATCTCAGAACACTAGAGTGGAAAGGCTTTTCAAATTTATCCAAGTCATGTATTTTGTGTCTGAGAAAATTGTGGCATAAAGGACAGAAGTGACTTGTCCAAGAATGTAAGGCCACACCAAGCCTAGAATCTAAGTCCTCTCATTTGTAAGCCAAGTATTTTCATAGTAGCATGCTGACTCTTCTGATTGGAAATAAACCCAGTCTTGACCTCATGCCTACCTACAGACAACCTAGGGGATCCCAGGACCAGGGAAGGCCTTTCATCCCCGACAGAAAGACTCTTCCTCCTTCCTATGCCTAACCTCTCCAGGATACTGGGATTCAAGATGATTAAGGGTCACATGGGGACCCCTGGTGGTAGGAAAAGCCCACCAAACACATAATGTGAAGACTACACGTGTAACCCCTCGGACTGCTCATTCCTAATCGTGCATAAGGCACAAAGTCTTCTGTTTAATAATGTCTTAATAAGTGACTATGAAAAAGCCCCCTTTGGATCTCCTCATAAAACTTCAAGATGTTTTTCAGGGGCGCCTGGGTGGCGCAGTCGGTTAAGCGTCTGACTTCAGCCAGGTCATGATCTCGCGGTCCGCGAGTTCGAGCCCCGCGTCGGGCTCTGGGCTGATGGCTCAGAGCCTGGAGCCTGTTTCCGATTCTGTGTCTCCCTCTCTCTCTGCCCCTCCCCCGTTCATGCTCTGTCTCTCTCTGTCCCAAAAATAAATAAACGTTGAAAAAAAAATTAAAAAAAAAAAAAAAAAAAAACTTCAAGATGTTTTTAAACTGTGTTAAGTTAACTATACTTACCACTGTAATTCACCTGAGATTTTCAACAGGTACTGGAGCATCAGACAGTCTGTTTTCCCCGGGACTATACAGGTGCATATATGCCCAATGCTGCCTTCTGTGCAAATATACCAATCTCTCCCAGTCCTGCTCCCCTTACTGTGACAATCTAGCATCCACAATATTTATGTAAGTGCTTGACTATGCCATAATATCTCTATGGGGGGTACCAGGAGCCCCAAAGCCTAGTCGTGGCCTCACATACCATCCCCATGCTCCTTGGACATCGTTCCATAGTTTATCCCACTAAATAACTCCTGTAGTTAAATCAAACAATTAGGAGTCGTTTTTCTGTTGTTATCATTGGCTCTTTTTTGTCTTTTTACTTGCCCACATCTCTTCTGTTTTGCAGATTGAGTTCCGTGTCTTACTTTCATGACCCTTTTCTTTCCCATAGGCTACCTCCAAACAAATGGGGTAATTATTGGTCTCCTGATGAATCTCTGTATACCCAAAAGAAGCCAGGTGATTCTAGTTTGGGAGAAACATAAAAATGAAACAAACAAAAAGACCCCCGGATTCTGGACTAAAAGAGGAAGGAATTAATTTGGAATGAAAATATTTTGAGGTATGAAAGGCAATTCAGATCATAAGAAACTTAAAGCAGATTTCTCAGGAAGCCAAGAAAACATGGACAGTGACTCAGTCTTAGAGATTTACACACAAATAACCAGACTGAGAACTCTCACAGAAATTATGCAGACTAATATATATTTCAAATGGAAAAAGCCAACATTCATCTCTGTTCCTGTACCTCTTAGCTATGCAGGTTTCTGACCTGTTTAAACATAGTTTATCCTAATCCAGCCTTACAGGGTCTGAAAGTGGTGACATTATGACCTATTAGAAAATGGGCTTAGGAAGATGAGGTGTAAGACACATTGCTCATCACCACCTACAAAAATAAAGGTAAAATCTCTAGAAAATGGAAGAGAAATTACCTGCCAAATAGTGCCGAGATAATCACATAAATGAAGGCAAAATGTGTCATCCTTTACCATTTTAGACATCGACCAAAGCTCAAAGCCAAGGCTGAAGACACAGTAAAGTGGGCAGCCCATTCCAATGAACTTTTAAGATGAGTTTCATAATATATCCAAAAAAGGGACTATTTTCAATAATGTCACTGGTTTCTAAGGTAACTGCCACCAAGTTTGTTTGTTATTGTTTTTTTTTTTTTTAATCTCTCTGGAGTGTGAAATGCATAGTTTTTGATGTTGGTATCTTTACTGCTAAGATAGTGCTGTACCCTGCCTGCCATTAACTGCCTATTTTGAGCCCTACTGCATGAATGGGCATTATGCAACAAAGGGGTAGAAAGAGAACATGGAAATTTTTACTATTTCTCTTAGAAGCTTGGCATAGTAAATGGACCATTTCACTAAAAGCGTGGTCATTAGAAACATGAGAGGAGAGGTATATAATACCACAAAATAGTTCAAGGTCAGGTAGAAATACCTGATTTTTTCTAATAATTTATAAAATCATAAATTGGATATAAAGAGACACAAAACAAAAAGCATGAATTTTCAGATCTAAAACCCAAGAAGAAAAAAATATTTCTCTGGAAACTAAGCCAGACCTGAAAATAAACACTCAGCCAAAATCTAGGACACTGGAATCCTAACATTTCTAAACAAATGCATTGGATGAGACTAATAGACATATTTTAAATACTATTTTATTTCAAGATTAAAAAATTGAAATAATTTTCACTTTCGCATGTTTTCCACTAACTCTTACCCATAGGCACACAAATATTAAATAACTGTATGAGCTATTTTTACTATGCTTTTCCATCCATATTTATTATTGTACATCATTCCACATTCCTGCATTGCTTTCGTGAATATTGTTTTAGTGGCAGCACAAAATTCAATCATACTGATATATCATAATTTATACCATCATTCTAGAAATGAGGTATCTTTTGAGTTGTGAATGGTTATTCAAATCTTGGAAAGAGAAAAAACTTGGGTTTCTCTCAGAGGTTTTTCAGCATGGACATAGGGTTAGGGGAAGGGAACAGGTTTACTTAAGAGACTAGGACAAAATTCCATAGATAGTCAATTCTACAAGGTCTTAGTGAGGTCCCAGAACTGCCAAGACTTTGTCTTCTGTCATTCCACAGCTTAACTTTTCTCAAGGGTGCTAATGTGGCTCCAATCAAGTGTCAGTTTCATTGCATGTAACCTATCATTAATATTAATATATGAAATTTTGAGAAGTCCTTTTTTAAAAAAAGTTAAATAGGACCAAATTTAAGATTATCCTATGATGACACCATGAAAACTACATTCTGGTGTGCATCTTGAATGGGAAAGAAAGGTGTGTGTACATTCAGAAAAGTGTTGCATATGTGAATGTCATTTCACACATTTCACACATAACACACATAACATATAACACAACAACAAAAAATACTTGTAGGAAATGGACAGCACTACCCTAGATTCTTGACATAGTGTTAAACTGACTGAGGCCCCATGGGATTAGTAGTTTCCAGGAATCAGGGTGTCTTTTCTAAGCCTCACTCTAGAAATTCACTAGGAAATGCCCTTGGCTGACACTATAAAAAGCTGAATGCATAGAGTACCTCCAAATATTCTCCAGAATATTCACTATTTTCAGTAAGTTTAGGAGAAAGAAATGGGGGAGGAGAGTTGGAGACACCATTTAAATGAGGGTTTTTTCTAACGTTGGCCAGATACATCTCTCTTTCTTATGGCTGTTTGTAGAAAAAAGCATAAGCATAAGAAAACATTAAGATATGAAAGTGGTTCTCAAACTTGGCAAAAACCTGGAATCATTTAGAGTTGTTTTTTTAAAAAAAATACCAATGCCTATATCCCAATAACAGAGATTATAATTTAACTGGTCTGGGGTCAGACCTGGTTCTTCAGATATTTAGAAGTTCCACAGTGATGCTGATGTATAGCCAAGTTTGAAAACTACTGAGATACTGGACCCAGTAAGTTAGCAGCAGCATTAACAGGACCAGGTCAACAACCTTTAATGATTAAGTGCTTTCTTGCCTTAAGTTCTGTGATCAAATTAATGATTCCAATTCGTGGTAAGTAAAGCTCCTGGAAAACTGCGAAGTACAATATTCAGCAGAACCTTTTGGCGAAGTATCCATTAGGGAGGACTGTTGTTATAAAAGGTTCAGTCCTTAAATTGGCTACTTGAGATACCAAAAAAAAGGTAGTTTTTAACTTGATTGTTTCTCCAAATGTTTCCTTTTGGTTTTGGAGGGGAGGAGAAAATTATTTTCCTACATCTTTCTAGGTTCTCTACAAGGGCCCTGTAAATTAGACTCACGAAAGACAGCCGAACACAAGAAAAACAAGCAGAAGTTTATTCACACGCGTGTCACACATACACACAGAGCAATCAGTGATGAGGAACTCAAAGGGGTGGTTAGAACTTGGGATTCTACAATATCTTCACAAGAGAAAAATAACTTTTTCAGAGAAGTGACGAGACAAAGGAAAAGGATTTGGGGCTTCTACATGGCAAATTGCGGGAAGACAAATATCCGGGAAAACTAATGGTCGATAAGGGCTAGTTCTGGCAAGATTTGTTATATAAATTCCCTGGTGCTGTATCTGGGCTGTTTCTGGGCTGTATCTAGACCTGTCTCTGGTGATTAACATCCATCCTTCTCAGTAGAGAGGACAAGGAACACATTTACAAATGTATGTCCTACTTTTAGGCACATAAAAGGAGAGAGCTTTTCTTTTTTTAAAAAAATTTTTTCTAATGTTTATTTATTTTTGAGAGAGAGAGAAAGAGAAAGAGGAGAAGAGGAGGGATAGAGAGAGAGGGAGACACAGAATCTGAAGCAGACTTCAGGCTCCGAGCTGTCAGCACAGAGACCAATGTGGGGCTTGAACTCACAAGACGTGAGATCATGACCTGAGCTGAAGTTGGACACTTAACCAACTGAGCCACTCAGGCACCTCCAGAGAGCTTTCCTTATATCTGCTTCTTCTCAAATGCCTTTGGCTCAAAACAGTCCTAATGCCAAAGTGGCATGTTCAGGGGTGACATATTCTGCCACCCTTAAACTTTTTATCTCTCATTGCTGCCAAATAGTACAAAATCTAATGCCACATTTTAATTTTTGCTCTGAATTCCAACAGAATCCAGAAGTGAACTAAATAAGACCCTAGATTTAAATATCATAATTAGGTGTCTGTTAAAAAATAATATGAGTTAATTGCAGCATTATTCATAATAGCAAAGATATGGAAGCAACCCTGTCCATCAACAGATGAATCAATAAAGAAGATGTGGTATCTTCTTTATCTATCTATATATATAGTATTGCATATATTATATATGCAATATATATAATATTGAAACATTATTCACTATATATATACACCACATCTCCATCAATATATATATATAATATTGTATATATTGTGTATGCTATATATATGATATTGCAGCATTATTCATAATAGCCAAGATATATGTTTATGTGTATACACACACACACACACACACATCTTCTCTATTGACTCATCTATTGATGGAGATAAATATAGATACAGATATATAGATACAAATATAGATACAGATATAGATATATAGATAAATATACACACACATACATATATACATACACAATGGCATATCACCCCAAAAAAGAATGAGATCTTGCCATGGATGGACCTAGAGGACATTATGTTAAGTGAAATAAGTCAGAGAAAGACAAATACCATATGATTTCACATAGATGCGGAATATACAAAACAATACAAATAAACAGATTAACAGAAAGACTCTTAAATACAGAGAACAAACTAGTGGCTGCCAGAGGGAAGGTGGGCAGAGGATGGGCGAAATGGATAAAGGGGACTCAGAGTACACTCATCATAAGAACACCGAGTAACGTACAGAAATACTGAATCATTATACTGTACACCTGAAACTAATGTAACACCTTATGTTAATTACACTTCACTTAAGAATTGAGAAAATAATAATAATAATATAATAATAACATCCAAATCTTGAAAATAAAGCAAAAGAAAGACTGCATGTCCTCTCAATGTCCTACCGGAGCATGATCTCACAGATCCACCCATAGATTCTTTAATTATATCAGGGGATACAAAAGTGTTTGACTTGCCATTTATTATTTATCAGAGCTGAGATTCTATGAAGTTACATATTAAGTTATAGATTTTTGTCTGGTAGAAATACAAATTATCTCTTTCCAGTCACAAAGGTAATCTCAAGGGTTTTTTTTTTTCTTCTATTTCCCTTTTATTGCCCTGTTGGACATTAACCAGTCTGAGTTATAACATAGTAAGTTTATCTCAGTATAACTTTCCTGAGGGACTTACTAACTGCTTTTTTTCTGATTATCTTTGGCACGACACTTATCATAATACAGGCTTCCTCAAGAATGAATGACATGAATCTTCGCCACGTGTTTAGTCTACATTTGTAAGAAAGTCAGTATTTAATTTTTCTTTTCGAAAATTAGACTTTGATTCTTGGTAGCATTTTTTTTGACTTCTCTTCTCTCTCTAGAACTTCCCCAATTCAGTGTAAATATCAGCATTGTACAAGCCATAGTTGTACAGGAAGCTAAAATACAACAGACAACAGAAGGTTGAAGCTGTGATTAAAAATTTAAAAAGGTTGGGGCGCCTGGGTGGCTCAGTCGGTTAAGCGTCCGACTTCAGCCCGGGTCACAATCTCACAGTCCGTGAGTTCGAGCCCCGCGTCAGGCTCTGGGCTGATGGCTCAGAGCCTGGAGCCTGCTTCCGATGCTGTGTCTCCCTCTCTCTCTGCCCCCCCCCCCCCCCGTTGATGCTCTGTCTCTCTCTGTCTCAAAAATAAATAATAATGTTAAAAAAATTTTTTTTAATAAAAATAAAAAAAATAAATAAAAAAAGGAATACATAACTATGTCTCTAACTACTCTAACATGGACTTCCACACTCAAAGGTACAGAAATGATACTTTTTTTTCTGAACTTAATCACAAACCTTGATTCCCTCCCACTAGTTTAAAACACTTAATCTCCCCACTTCAAGTTAACTAAGTAGCTTTCACTTGAGAACAATCTTTTGAGGAATTATTCAGTCTGTTTAGGATTTAAACTCTTAGGCAAGTCAAAATTCAATCACCTTAACAAGTCCTCCTCTTGTCTCTGGCATTTTTTCTTTCCCCTCCTTACTTGGATGGTGCAGGATGAAGGGAATAACCTATCATACCATGGATGCAAGGAAGGTTTTTCTTGTCCACATCTGTCCTCTGAGATCTCAATGGATTTGGCTCAGTTCACTGCTGGTATAAATGGTCCCACAAAAGAATCTGACAGCATCTCAAGGAATTTTCTAGAAGAGGTTTCGGGTCCACTCTTTGTCCTCATCCCAGAACTCTTGTTACTTCTCAGTCTGCACAGTGTTTACATTTACCCTACTGAGATACCCAAGAATATCTGGATCTCCTCCCCTCTAAGTGTAGGCTGTAGGAAAACAGTAATGTTAATTCAGATCTTTTCTCCTCCTGAGCTCCCCGAATTTACACTGAAATCCAATTCCTCCAAGAACTGCAGATAGAAGGGGTGTAGGGACATTCTGACCTTGGATTGCTTTGGTGTTTCTCCAACCCCAAGGTTTTGACCACAAGGACAGACTTCAACATTCTTGCTCACCTGTGTCTCTATCCAGTTCCTTTCCTGGCCCAAAATGGACTTCCAGATCCTCCTTTTATAACAGAAAACTATTCTGTTACATCTTCATTTGTCTTCGGTTAACTCTTATGAAATCTCAGCTCTGAACCCTCAGCTTCAACTCCTTGGAACCCAAGTACGTTTTATTTTCACTAATAGCCCGAATCTTATAAGATATACACATGAAGATCTTGGCTTCCAATGATTTTATTTCAAATATATTCCGAGCACATGTTTTACAAAATGAAAACTTTGGGGTGGGCGGGGGGAAGGAGCATCATCTTTGCTCTTGACTGAGTTTAGTCTTCCTCTCACCTCAATGGATTATAATCTTTAGAAAGGCAAGAATTACTGAGAATTTTTATTAATCTAGATATTTGAAGATATATCCTGTATTACCTGTGGCATTCTCTAATATAGATGAGGTTTACCTCTCATTCTGAGCTTTTATAGAAGTAAAAAATACTCATATGTGTGTATAAGAAGCATAAATACTAGTAGAAATTACAAAGACTAACTCGTACACCCTCTCTTCTTTGCACTGCCTCTTTCCTTCTTTCTGATATTTGTCTTGTCATCTTTTCCCATTCAGTTTCCTGTGTCCATTTTGTTCTCTTCTTCCCCAACATTAGAGTTGGTCCTCAGCAACTCTAGGGCATCAGCCTAATGAAAACCCTTATTATAGGAGAACTCAAAGTTAAGAAACTTACTGCATCTGGAAAAAAAAAGTCTTTACTTATACAGTTCAATAAAAACTATAAAAATTATTATTGAAAATGATTACAGCTTACTAAATAAAAATGTCACAAAGATATCAAGTACATTAAATTAGTAATAAGTTCAGTCCATTTTCCTTGTTTGCTTATGAAAAAATATTTCAGAATCTCCCTTTTCACAGTGTCAAGCTTGTGTGACAATAGGTAAAAAATTTGTATTCATCAGAATTCCAGTGAACAAAGCAATTTATATGTAACTAGGAAATACTTACATAGAAGGGGGCATCCCAGAGCTACTTGAACTGGGATGCACATGGTAATAAGAAAGGGAGAGACAGAAAAAGCCCCTCAGCTTCCAGCAACCTGCTATAATATGTCTCATCTCCTTAGGCATCTAAAATTAATACTGTCTTCTAAGGCACAGACCATTTTCCTTGGCTGTCTTTGTCATCCTCACGCCTTCTGTTGTACAAGTTTCTGCCTTTATCTTCTGTGAATGTGCCACAATCACAATAATCTTTCTATCCCCCACCTGTCCAATCCACAGCTCTCACTTTGACCATTTATCCTTAACACCCATACCTCAAATTCATACATACTGGGGGCCAAAAGTGTCTAGATTGCTGCAAAGAAAATGAATAAATCCAGTTGCTGGAATTTCTTATATTTCTTACAAGACATCAAGCAAGGATTATTCTATTACTGTGCTGAAAAGAAGTTTATATATAAACTGTAAACACCCAAAAGAAAATATTCAGTTTATAATAAAAATATATATATACATATGCATGCACATATACATGTATGTGTGTGTGTGTGTGTGTGTGTGTGTGTATACATAATACAGAGTCAGTGCTTTAGGGCACTGCTCTGATTCATGGCCTCACAAATCATAGCAGCTGGCCATATTTCCCTGGAAATTTGGAAGCTGGCTTTGATTAGGGCCCAGTAAAAAGGAAGGTAGATCAAAAAACAAATGTTGGACACTACAATATAGAGCCATTCACTTGATGGATTCTTCCCATAAATGATACCTTTACTAGGCATGATGGGGTAGGATTAATGGGGTCCCCAAAGGTCGGCACTTCTGGCAGGCATGCACTTGTAAGGCCCTCCCATGTTGAGCTGGGACTGGAACTGTATAACCAACAGCATATGGGAGAAGTGATTCCACATAACTTTTGAGGTCAGATCCCTGTAGTTTCTGCCTTGGCCTCTTGGAACATGTTCTTGGGGAGCTGTGAGGCATTGTTTAAGAAATCACACTACCCCTGGGGTGCCTGGCTGGCTCAGTTGGTTGGGCATCTGACTTCGGCTCAGGTCATGATCTCACGGTCCCGTGAGTTCAAGCCACACGTCGGGCTCTGTGCTGACAGCTCAGAGCCTGGAGCCTGCTTCAGATTCTGTGTCTCCCTCTCTCTCTGACCCTCCCCCATTCATGCTCTGTCTCTCTGTGTCTCAAAAATAAATAAACGTTAAAAAAAAATTAAAAAAAAAAAGAAATCACACTACCCCAAGACTGCCATGTTAAAGACACCATTTAGATTTGGGCAGTTTGTTACATAGTAATATGGAAACCAATTTGACAATAAATTCCATATTAAAATAAATAAATAAATAAATAAATAAATAAATAAATAAATTAAATTAAATTAAAAAAAAAAGAACTAGATCAATGGATAATAAAATTGTTAGAAATTTCCCAAGTAGACTGCATCTCTAAATGCATTTCATTGTAAGATCTACGTTGGTCTCTCCAGTTGGCATCAGTGTACAGCTTTGATTTTTTTTAAGTTTGTTTATTTATTTTGAGAAAGAGAAAGCACAAGCAGGGGAGGAACAGAGAGAGAGGAGGAGAGAGAACCCCAAGCAGGCTCCGCACTGTCAGTGCAGAGACCAACACGGAGCTCAAACTCATGACCTGAGTTGAAATCAAGAGTCAGGCACTTAACCCACCGAGCCACCCAGGCACCCCAGTGCACAGCTTTTATAATTACTCAGTTAATCACTGTTCTATCCATTTAGTCTCATGCCTTTCTTTTTATAAATTACCTATATAGTTTTCACAATGGTGGATTAGCTTTAGAGCTATAAGCAAATGGGTCTGTCAATGAAAGTAGTGTTTATATTGATTTGTGAATTAAGGAGAGTACACACGGCAGACTTAATACTTGGAAAGTGATGTGGGATAGTTTATGTGGTTTGAGAAATCTTGGCAGGCTTCAGACATACAAGCAGTTAAATAAATCTGGAAAGAAGGAAGGTGAGCAAGAGAGGACACTAGGTTCCTAACCTCGCTTATTAGGGAAGTGAGCTGGACTTTAACCTAAAAGCATTAAAGAACGATTAAGAGAATTTAACCCCCAAGTTGTAACATTAGTTTGCATAGTGGAAAACTAACTGGAAATTTTAGGCCAAAATAGTGGATTAACCTCATGCTACAAAATCCCCACTCCAACTTCAAACACTACAAATTCCAGCAAAAGCAAAAAAAAAAAAAAAATTAGTAAACATTGCCAATGGTTTCCTGGAAAACAAGAAGCACAGTTCTAGTAAAGGATACTCAGGTTGCTTCTAATTCTTCACTACCCCAAGTAATGCTATGATAACCATCTTTATATCCCCTTTTGGACCTAGACAACATCTTTTTATCTCATTGAATCAAGGAAATTCTAATTGTAAGCCCCATTTTTTTTTTTTTTTTTTTAGCTCTCAGGGAATACAACCAAAATCATTCTTCACTCACTTAATCGTCCCCTCCTCTAAACTCCCTGGTTCTTATAGCAGCCCTCTTGATCATTATTGGTCATCAGTCCTCCATAGTCTCTGGTACTATGGCCGCATCCATCTACAGCACCGTTCCTTCCAAGTCTGTTATCACAGGTCAGATTCTCCAGGAGGCTGAGACATCAACAGATGCTGAAGCAGAGATAGAAATTTAAAAGACTTATTGGGAAGAAATATCTGTACAAGGAAAACAGTAGAAGGAATCATTAGACAGTGATGCAGACCTCACAAATCTGCCAGTATAATCAGGAGATTCAGAGCAAAGATTGTCCATATGAAGAGTTCCTTATACAACAGTATACTTAGACCCCTGTAAGATGCTTTGCTCAAGTCGTTGGCTTGGGGCTGCCCAAACAAGAACTTGGCTCAAAAGCTGAGACAGAGCCTGAAGGAGCTAAGACCTGCGTCTCACATATATTCTCCCCCAACTCCACTGCTTAACAGAGATCAGGGTCACTTAACAGTGACAGGATGTTGACTTCTCTTCTTGCATGCTGGACCATGGATATAAGAAGCCCAAAGTACCTGGGCCGCAGTCATGGCTCACATTTTAGTGAAAAATTTGTTGCATCTCCTAGTGAGAGTGCAGGAGAGTGCATATCTCCTTCTGACCTTGCAGAGCTCAGAATTGCAGAATGGAAGCACAAAGCTCCTGATGGGACACTGGGAACATGGGTAACTGGGGTCCATCCTACTTCTGCCCTTTGGTTCCGAGATCCACGTATTCTATTAGGGAAACAGCACATATAAAAGTCTCTGACTTGATGCTTATACCACATCCTGGAGGATAACTCCACTCCCTTGTAGAATATCAGTGCTAACCAGGCACTTCACCTGCATATTCGGCTGGTCATACCACAGTTCTATCAGGCTGGCAGCTTCTGGGTGGCGTGATGGCAATACCCAGTACAACCAATGGGTCCCCCATCTCCCTCTGTGTGAAGTTATTACCCCAGTTGGATGCTGTGAGACTCCATGCCTATAGATCAGGCATTCTGTGAAATGCAGTAAAGTGGCATTGGCTGAGAGTCTGTGGGAAGGTAAGGGAAATCCATGCTCAGATTACATGTCTATTCTGGTGAGAACAAACCACCAGCCCTTCCAGGATGAGAAGGGCTCAACGCAGTCAATGTGCCATCAAGTGGTCAGTTGTTCTTTTTGAGAAGTAGCACCATACCTGGGGCTCAGTGTTCGTCTCTGCTGCTGGCAGAGTCATCATTCAGAGGCAGCAGATGCTACAACAACCTCAGGGGGTTGAAGTCCATACTGTGGCCCATGTATAGCTTCCAACTTTGCCACATGGCCACTTTGTGAATGTGCCTTTCTTGCCAGAATTGGGGTGATCAATGACAAAGTCTGGCCAATATCAACTGGATGAGTCACTTTCCTATGTGATTTTTAGTACCTCTTCCATAGTGGATGATTTCTGATGGGCATCAATGTGTGATACAAAAGTCTTCACCCTTTGTGCCCACTTGTATTTATCTATCTACTTCCCTCAACTCCTAGACCAACTTGTCTCTTCTCTTCTAACCATTCTCCTTCCAGGCCCTGTCCAGCCATACTGCTCAATGGTCACTTGAGGAATACATATATTCTGGTTTTATATTTATATGTATATAGATCACAGTTCCTTCAACACAAAGTACATGACAAAAAAAACAAAAAAAACAATCGCACAAAGCTCCAGATGCCATCTTTCATGCTGAGGCTGCATAAAACTGTGTAAGTGGGGTCTCAGCTGCCTACTTGACAGGGCAATGTGCCAGTTTTTCACCAACAGACCTACACTCCTTTCCCATTCCTGAGAAATTTTCCCTCCTGGCCTCCTTACCTCTCAGAGATGTGTCCCTCTCTCCCATCCCACCCCCACTGGTAGTATTATGGGTTGAACTGTATCCATTAAAAGATATGTTAAACTTCTTACTACTAGTACTTAGGACTATAGCCTTATTTGGAATTAAGGTTTTTGAAGGTGTAATCAAGATGAGGTCATTAAGGTGGGCCCTAATCCAATGTCACTGGAGTCCTTATTAAAAAGAGGATAATGTCTTGTGAAGACACAGATACACTGGGAGAAGTCCCTGTGAGGACAGAGGCAGAGATTAAAGTGATGTGCCTGCAAAGCCAAGGGACGTCAAGAACTGACAGCTGTCACCAGAAGCTGGGAAGAGGCAAAGATCTGTTCTCTTATACAGGTAGCAGCAGAAGCATGGTCCCGCTGACACCTTGATTTTGGACGTCTAGCCTCCAGAAGTGTGAGATAATACATTTCTGTTGTCATAAGCCACCCAGTTTGTTGTACTTTGTTATGGTAGCCCCAGGAAATGAATACAAGTATGTACAGAAGATTCCCAGATCCCTTCATTCTAGGCTGCTTCCAATGTTCCAATGCTTCTGCCTGGCCCAAATCACTACAGCAAGACATTGCAAGGTCTGACTGCCATTTTTCAATTGCTTAGCAAATAGAAGAAGGGAAAATATGGAAAAATCAAAGGCAGATTGATGTTTTCACAAATTTTCCTACCCCCATGGAACTAAAAGGGACAAATGTCTAGTGGAGACATTGAAGTCAGGTACAAAAATCAAAAGAGATCTCACGCCTAGAATATGAGGCAAAAGAAAGTGTGTGTGTGTGTGTGTGTGTGTGTGTGTGTGTGTATGTGTGTGTGTGTATATATATATATATATATATATATATATATATATATATGGCAATAATTTTATAATTGTGCCAAAGAATTTTATTTACATATTCTGCTACCTTTTGTGGCAGAATAAACCTTAATAAAAATTTCAACATAGAATAGGCATCAGAATATGATGAATTCAACTGGGTAATCAACTATAAACAAGATTATTAACAGTAAATGTTGCATACAAATTTACCCGTAAAGGTTATTTAGGTTAGCTTTTACTAGAAAAACTTGAAAATCATTCATTTTTCTGAGTTACTTCTATTGTGCAGTCATCTCTAAACTTTTTTTTTGACTTTTTATATTAAGTACCTGATCAGTGAAATATTGGGCACACACACCCTAATTTTTATATTTCTTTATATATTACATATATAACAAAATTTTATTGTCCTTATTTTTCATAAAAAACAAATGCCAATAGCAGTTCTGATGTTTTCTCTCTCATATGCCAATAGGCTATGTAGTGCCAGAATCCAAACACCCACCTAGAGACCATTGATCTAGAGTCAGAATTGGCAAACTCTGGGCCCATGGCCCATACCTGGCCTCCAATCTGTTTTTATAAATGAAGTATTATTGGAACTCAGCTATACTCAACCCTTCAGGTATTGTCTCTGGCTGCTTTTGTACCAAAACTGCAGAGCTGAGTCATTGTAACAGGACCGTATACCCAACAAGCCCTAAAATATCTACTTTCTGGTGTATTGACACCATATCCATAGAAATCAAAGCTCTAATTCAAAAGCATGAAGTTGACCATAAACTTTTGAAATCGAGAGAAACAAATGTTAAGTATGATAATCAACACCCAAGAATCTAAATGTGATTTCACTAATAACCTAAAAAGTTGACCCCCATGTAAGGCAAACCTATATATTCCCATTTCATGAATGATTTGTGTGTTTGTTTTGATAACAGGTGAACAAGGAGGCAACATAATATAGTGGAGAGAATACAGGAGTCAATGTCAAATATCTGGGTTTACACTCTGGCCCCATCGCTGACACCTGGAAGTTCTTTGGTACTCATTTAACTTCTTAGAGACTCAGTTACCTCACCTGTTAAAATAAAGATAATATTCTACTCTATGCAATTGTTGTGACCACTATAAGAAAATAGAAGATAATAAATCTGAAAGTAATTTGTGAAGCTATAAAAGCTCGAGAGTAAAATATAGTTATTATTAAATCATTTTGATACTTGATTGAAATAGTTAGACCTTTTGACATCATATATAAAATGAGAAATTACTATTCTTCATCACAACACCATCTGCCCCTTCCTACTAATATTAAAGCAATAAGTATGTGCAAAACACTTTCAGAAACTTTAGGAGATAAATATGCAATTTATGTCATTCCAGATCCGTTTCCTCTCCAGGATGCTAATATCCTAAGTTTTAAGACTTTCAAGGGATACATTGAAAACCCTTTGACACAAACTGCAAGTAAAAGGGATGACGTGTTGTCATGGTAACATGGGTGGAACTGTGTTCCCCAAAAAGATGCATCCACATCCTAATCCCTGGAGCCTACGTAGGCGACCTCACTTGGAAAGGAGTTTTTGCAGATATTGTTACATTAAGGATCCTGAGATGCGACCATGCAGGATTTGGGGCGGCCCTAAATCCAAATGGCAGACGTCCTTCTAAGAGAAAAGCAGAGGGAGGTTCCCGCACTGAGTGGAAGGGCCTTACAAAAGCCTCAGGGAGAGGGCAGTTCTGCTGCCACAAAAGGAGCCACGGGGTCGTCAGACACTGGAAAGAACCGTCCCGAGATCCCTCGGAGGGGATGTGGCCAATGCTTGATTTCAGACTTCTCGCCCCCAGAAGGGCGAGAGAATGCATTTCTATTGTCTCGAGTCGCCTAATTTGTGGTGCTTTGCTCCTGTAGCCCTAAGAGACTAAGACACATGGAATGGTTTCATTTTTGCTTCCTTGTGAATCTCAGACTGAACTATAAACAGCTTCAGCACAAAGCGTAATAGGAGCGCTCGTCCACAGGGGCAGGGAACAGTATCTGTGCCACGAGCAAGCTTTTCCTATCGCAGGAGGCCCTGCTTCAGTTAGGGGCAAGCGAGAGAGACTGCAGGAGAGGTACATCATCAGGACGAGGGGCTACTTAGAGAAAAAGCCTGCTTAAAGGAAGAAACACTAAAATTAAGGCTTTTAGAGAATTTTAAGACAAGAAAAAAAATCATAAAAATTGATGAAGAAAAGACAGGAGGTGGATTCACTTTCATGGCACTGAGATTTGTTCTATTATTAGACCATTCTAATAGCCTAGTTTCTAAAGATGGATAAGCCCGTTTTTAGAAGTTTGAAAGGATTCTTTTTAAGAAATGCACAATTCTGAATATAAAAGAGAATGCTTGGCACAAGAACAGACACTCAGATTAATGGAATAGAATAGAGAACCCAGAAATGGACCCACAAATGTATGGGCAACTAATCTTTCACAAAGCAGGAAATAATATCCGATGGAATAAAGACAGTCTCTTCAGCAAGTGGTGCTGGGAAAACTGGACAGCGACATGCAGAAGAATGAACCTGGACCACTTTCTTACACCATACACAAAAATAAACTCAAAGAGGATGGAAGACCTCAATGTAAGACAGGAAGCCATCAAAATCCTCAAGGAGAAAGCAGGCAAAAACCTCTTTGACCTTGGCCGCAGCAACTTCTTACTCAACACGTCTCCGGAGGCAAGGGAAACAAAAGCAAAAATGAACTACTGGGACCTCATCAAAATAAAAAGCTTCTGCACAGCGAAGGAAACAATCAGCAAAACTAAAAGGCAACCGACAGGATGGGAGAAGATATTTGCAAATGGCATATCGGATAAAGGGTTAGTATCCAAAATCTATAAAGAACTTATCAAACTCAACACCCAAAATAACAAATAATCCAGTGAAGAAATGGGCAAAAGACATGAATAGACACTTCTCCAAAGAAGACATCCAGATGGCCAACCGACACATGAAAAAATGCTCAGCATCGTTCATCATCAGGGAAATACAAATCAAAACCACAATGAGATACCACCTGACACCTGTCAGAATGACTAACATTAACAACTCAGGCAACAACAGATGTTGATGAGGATGTGAAGTAAGAGGATCTCATTTGCATTGTTGGTGGGAATGCAAGCTGGTGCATCCACTCTGGAAAACAGTATGTTGGTTCCTCAAAAAACTAAAAATAGAACTACCCTACGACCCAGCAATTGCACTACTAGGCATTTATCCACGGGATACAGGTGTGCTGTTTCGAAGGGACACATGCACCCCCATGTTTATAGCAGCACTATCCACAATAGCCAAAGTCTGGAAAGAGCCTAAATGTCCACTGATGGATGAATGGAAAAGAAGATGTGGTATAAATATACAATGGAGTATTACTCGGCAATCAAAAAGAATGAAATCTTGCCATTTGCAACTATGTGGATGGAACTGGAGGGTATTATGCTAAGTGAAATTAGTCAGTCAGAGAAAGACAAAAATCATATGACTTCACTCTTATGAGGACTTTAAGAGACAAAACAGATGACATAAGGGAAGGGAAACAAAAATAATATAAAAACAGGGAGGGGGACAAAACAAAAGAGACTCATAAATGTGGAGAACAAACTGAGGGTTGCCGGAGGGGTTGTGGGAGGGGGGATGGGCTAAATGGGTAAGGGGAATTAAGGAATCTACTGAAATCATTGCTTCACTATACACTAACTAATTTGGATGTAAATTTTAAAAAATAAAAAATAGAGTTAAAAAAAATAAAAGAGGATGCTTTGGGCATAAGTGCACAATGAGTTGTTTTTGTTTTTGTTTTTTTTTTTCATTCAGTCCAGTTAAACATAAGCAGGATTTGGGGTGGGGAAAATTAGTGGTTAAAATCAAAATAAAAGTTTAGCATGACGGTTTCAAGGCATATTTCAAAAAGCAAAATTGTATTTGAAACCAGTTATGGAGACAAAAAGTAAAACATAACTGTATGGGGACAGTTATGTCAGAAGGCAAGAAGCAATATTCAAAGGAAATAAATACAACATGGTCAATGGAAACAAAGAAAATTCTTATTCCTCTTATTTTCCCGAGGTCAGCAGAGCCTGGCATATTTGCCCTCAAAATATTGCAGGTCTCAAGGACCTTCTTCTCATATGCTGGTTTTTGCAAGAGCAAAGGCAGAGGGTGGCCCCCAGGCAGACACCACAGGGAGATACACACCCTGCACCTGAACAGAAAAGGGTCACACGGGGTTGGTTTTAACAAAGCTTTCCAGGGACTTAACCAGTCACTTCTTTTCTCAGTGCAGAGAGACACTAGTTAAAGAAACATAGTAAAGATCCTCCACAAAAAAAGGAAACACAAAATGGATTCATTGAGTTAAATCTCTATCCCTTTTATCAATCACAACTAAAGAGACCAAGAGAGGGTGGGGGCATGGGGCAAAGGGAAGAAAAGATCTATAACTGAGGGTCTAGTCATGTACTTTATCTTGTTATTCATAAATGAAAGAGAGAGAAATGTCACACGGGTAGAAATATAATTTCTTGAGGGGCCACGTGAAATATTAAAAGATTTTCCCATTGCAAATAAGGCAATTAAAACTATTCAATTTGACAAAGCGCTGGACCCAGTTGAATTGCACCATAATTCATGAGGAAAAAAATAGTAGCAAGGGAAATAGAGGAGACTTGAGAACACTGTTTGATAGCTCAATAAGGAAAGAATAAAGGGAACAATCACATCTGTCACTAATAAGCATTCTTAGATTTAGCAAAAGAAAATCATTAAAAGAGGTAGTTTTCCCAACTTCAGTTATTATGCACAAGAAAAAAGATTCACTCAAATCTGTGTATTTGTGATTTACCTAAGAGAATTGGCCTGAATGTAGGAATTTAAAATTTGCTTTTATTCATGTTTCAGGAAAGCACTTAACAATTTTACGACCATGTCACCTACTAATAATAAAAGCTCATTAATGAACAAAGTACCCCAGATCATTCTGAATACCAGAACTAATGACACCACATTTTACAAGCTGATAAAAAAAATAGCCAGCACATATAAATAGTTTCACTTAATTTTTTTTTACAGAAACATCTGTTTCTCTCCTTTTGTTGTTGTTAAAGAAACACTTCATAACCATTAATACAACTAGTACATTTTTATGGAGTATGATTTAAAAAAAAATAATAATCCTACACCTAACTCTACACATAGATCATCCCTCCCTTGACCTTGCCCACTGTTCCTGATTGGTGCTGCAAGGATTCTGTGTCACCCCCTGTGACACTATAGGGACAAAACCCCAGCCTCATCCTAGCTAGGCTGCTGTGGTCACTGAATCCAGCCAGGCAGGCAGATTAAAAGGGCTCTAGATTTAAGTTCTCCCCCCATTTTCTCTACTGTTGCTTCTCTTCTTCTGTGTGGTTTTTCACCACCCAGCCCTCGGGAGTCTCTCTGCTTGCTAACATGGAGACAATGAGCAGCATTTCAGAAGCATGAGTATGTGTGTGACAGCAGTATCCTCATGGGAATATTCAGGACACCTGAGTAAAAGCACACGAAGCCGGGCCTGCGATGATCAGGCATTCTGTCCAGTTAAAAGAGAGCCTATGAGCGGAAACCTAAAAGAATGGCATACGGGAGATTAAAGAAACAGGGAGTCAGGTCTACCAAAAGAAACCCATGTTTAATGCTCCCTCCCTGCTAATCAAAACTGTCTTGAAAACAGTGTCATCTGCAGTGAGCCACGAAGTGAGATACCCATGGGTGGGTGACTATTCCAAAAGGGAAAAAGCATGGATTAGGTAACGACCTGTAAAGCACCCCCCACCCCCCAGCTCTGAGAGTCAATGGCTCTTTGGTGATGGGTACTAAGGAGGGCACTGGGTGTTGTATGTAAATGAAGAATCACCAAATTCTACTCCTGAAAACAATATTCCACTACATGTTAACTAACTAGATTTTAATTAAAAATTTAAAGAAAAAAAAGACAACAAAAAAAAGTCAAGGTCATCTTCAGACACTGTCTATGAGCAACTTTTACTATGTTACTCACTTCAAGTACTTTTGCCAATAACCTGAGTGGATAGTTGAAGCCCCTCAAAGAAAATTTAAAACTTCTCCTCACCTTTCACATTTTAGAAATCTCAGATAAAGGAGTACAGAACTGAATTTTTCCTCTAGAAAGGATTGCAAATATAATACGTTAGCATCTATTTATTATCAAGGACTAGTCAAAGAATCTTCAGCCTTTGACAACATTTTGCTACATTGTTATTTTTGTAAGTATACAATCCACCCCTAAATTGGCATCAACAGTAAACTAAATTGTTGTTGTTGTTGTTGTTGTTTTTAATTTGACTCAAGCAAGAACAAAGGTATATTAATCCCGGTAGATTAAATCATGTGGCCATCACCAACAACCCCAAATCTCAGTGGCTTCAGTATTACAGGGATTTGATTCTCATACATGCGAGTTCTGCTATCATGGTGGATGGCTCTCGGTAGCGGGTGGGGGGGGGGACCTCCATGCAGGGACTCAGAGATCCCAGACAAAGGTGGTGCCCCATACTCTCCTGCTTGTCTCTGTGGAGGGCCTGGCTTCTTCAGTTGCTGTGGCAGAAAAAAAGAGAACGGAAAGTTGCGCTCTTCTTCCATCCTTTGGCCCCAGAGGGAAAGACGTGAATTACTTCCAGCTGTCGTTCTTTGGGCACGTCTAGACATATAGCCCCAACTCACTTCAAGATGGCTAGGAAATGGGGATGAGTAAATGGAATGCTGGGATTGTATCTCAGCCACACAAACTAAGGGAAGTGGGAGATTAAGGAAATTAACCTGAGGCTCAAGACGCAAACAGCCATCTATCCAAGGCAAGCTTATTGAGAGACTCCATTCACAGAGCTTGCCATAAAATCAGTAATAATAATTGCTCACATTTACTGAATGCTTGCAAAGTGCCATATATTGTTCTGTTTTGCCTGTATTAACTCATTTGCTCTTTACAACAATTATATGACAAAAGTAACACTATTATCCCCATATTACCAATAAGGAATGGGAAACAGAGAGGCAAAGTAACTAGACCAAGATTACACAGCTAGCAAGAGGCAGAGCCAGACTCTGAACCCAAGCAATCTGGTCCCTCAGCCCATTCTCTCAATCATTCATGATGACGTGGAAGAGAAATGAACATCAATTACTTTGAATTTCATTAGGATTTATTTTTAATTTCTTCTTTATCTCATGTAGGAAGTGACACGTGGTAGAAAGAAGATGAACTTAGTGTCCAAACAATTTTAGTCCAGCCTCACCACATATAGATGGGATATCGAACAAAATACTTAACTTCCCTGAGTCCACTCCTCCAAATGTAAAATGGGACTTGTGTTGTAACGGGCTCCTTGTCCATAAAAGTGAAATAGTAAGTGTAGAAAACATTTTATAAACCCTAAAGTTCCACCAAGGCATACTTCAGATGGAAGCACTATACAAGAAGATAGAACTTGACCCCACTGGCCCCATCTTTAACTTTACCATTCAGTTATTTTGTTACTTACTTTTCTTTTTCTTAAGATTATTTTTATTTTGAGAGAGGTGGGGAGGGGTAGAGACAGAGCGAGAGAGAGGCAGTGAGAGAGAGAGACAGAGACAGAGAGAATCCCAAGCAAGCTCCATGCCATTAGCACTGAGCCCGACGCGGGGATTGAACTCATGAACCGTGAGATCATGACCTGAGCCAAAATCAAGAGTCAGACACTTAACTGACTGAGCCCCCCAGGCACCCTGCTATCTTACTTTTCTAGCAAATCCTAAACCTGGATCAATCCAACCATTTGTTCTCTCCACTTCTGTACTGAAGTCCTTAGCTCTGCTAGAGAGAGAAACATATGGGGCCAAGCTGTTTGTTGCTTCTACACATTCAGTTCCCAACCCTGGCTGCGCATTTGTTCTTCTTAGATTTTCTTGGCCAGCCCCCTCTACTACTTTCCAAACCTCTTATTCCATAACTCCTGTCCCAGAGTCCCAGGAGATGGACCTACCTCCTATTTCATAAAGAAAATTTAAAAATAATCACTTAGGAATTCCCTCAAATTCTGACACCATGCCTTCAAATAAATTCATCCTTTCCTTTACTCCTCCTGTGACAGTGGAAGAAGTGTGCAGTCCCCACAAATCCTGTGTGAAAAAGGCAAATGTCTCCATCTATCCTCTGCTGCCCATTCCTTCTTAGATTCTCATGGACCTACGCCCATCAGTCATCCACTCAGTTATGATTCTATACCACTGACCTTGCCATTAGCATTTAGTTGTTATCAGGTCTCTTCCCATGCCCCACACCCCCTCCCGTTACTACCCTAATCTCATCTCCTTTCTTAAAATTAAGCTTCTTGAAATATTTGTCCTCTCATTTGCCATTAGTTCCTCATTCTATCACCATTATGGTTTTCAGGGCATTCCATTCTATCTTCTCCCTTCTTCTTTGGCTTCTCCACTGCTTATGAAAAACTAGCTTATGGTCCCCATTCCTCACACTTTCATGTCCCTCAGGATTCCATCTTTTCCTTTGACCTTTCCCACCCTAACATTCCTCAGTTGATAAATTCAGACACACACACAGCTTCAGACACAAACTTTTGACCACTGGTTCTACACTAATCTTTCTCTTGGGTGAACCCATATAACGTACTGCCTACTGGATAGCTCCTCTCAGATGTCCCACAAGAACTTCATACTCAACAGATACCACACATTCATGGAGCCTTCACTACATATAACAATATACATTATATACATATCATATAATATATACATATAATAATAATATACATATATAATATAGCCTTTTCTGTGCTATATTTTTGGACTAAGGATATAAATAAGGAATGTGCACCTCCAGTCTCCTTCACAAAATTTCTGTACAGTATGGGAAGGGCTATGATGGAGGCATGCTCCATGTGTACTATCAGACTATGGATGTTCCCCTCCAAAATAAAAATGGATACTATTTTGAACAGACATCTCACGTGACCAACACTTGTGGGCATGTCAAGTAGCACATCAACACTGTTACGTGTTCAATCCACTGAAATTTGGAAGCAGTGTTTCAGTATTCTCCTTTAGAAGCAGCTTGATGACAAGAGACAGCATCTTAGTTAACAATGATCTGAAGGTTCAATTAGGAACATTTTGGCAAGCCCATGAGAATAAAACATGGGAAGAAAAAGCAAGAGCAAAAAAAGAATATTGATGATTTATGTTTTTCAATTACATCATTATTCTGATCTCCAAAGACCATTCTAGTCCTTTGGGAAATATACCTTGATCAAAACCAGAAATAATTCATCATCTAAGTTGTTGTATCTTTTTATATAGATTTATATATAAGACCGCACTTGAGCACAAGTTACAAATCTGTTCCTAAACTTTACTTGTATGTGTATATATGTGTGTATATGTGTGTGTATTATGTATAATATATTATTATAAAATGTATTATGTATATATTATAAGTTATTATATTATTATTCAAGGGAATATACATAATATTAAATATGTTATCAATCTGTAAGCAGATATTCTTCAATAGAAAATTATGGAAATTTTCAGTAAGAATTATTTGTTAGAAAATTATAAGTAGGTGCAAATACAGCCTGTTATTAAACTACATGTTTAACTATAATGTTTGAATGTTAAACTATAATCTTAAAAATTACAGAAGCTACTGAAATAGTGTTCAAATATCTGTATTTTTTTGTCTTTACCTGGATAGAATATTTACAACTGAAGACTTAACCTCCCTTTAGACTGATACCTCTGCCAACATTGATTTAATCCGCCCTTTGCTAACAGCATTAATATTCTGGCATTCTCAACCTAGAGGAAAAAGAATGACTGAGTTGATTTAGAAAGATGCCACATCAGCAAGAAAAATGAGCGTCCCCAGTCCCCCTCCTGTCCTAATCTCTCTTTCTTCCTCTTCACAGTTTTCTCAGATGCAGATAATGCTAGTGGCAAGAAGTCCCCTGGCCTGGGACTTCTCTGCGACCCTGTCCCAGGCTAGCTCATACCAAACCTGGAGGGAGACAAAGTATATCTTAGGTTCTCTACCACTGACCCTTAACAGTCCATCCTTAAGCCTTCCTTTAAGGCATACCCTCTGTCTTAGAGACTCTTCTTCCATTCTCTAATAAAACTTTCATTTTTGTGGCTTTTGAGAATTCTCCTTAGCCATCCCTATGGAAAAATCCAACATACTAATATATAAAACTTAACAGTCGCTGAGCCAACCCCCTCCAAGACAGCAGTAGTAGTGACCGTTAATTATGGAGAGCCTAATATGTACTAGGTACACTGAGCAAGACAGTCTGCTCATAGAATCTCATTTAATGGCTTAAAATAGTGTAGGTGGTACTGCAAGCAGGCACTATTAACTTTTTCTTTTCTTTTTTTAATGTTATTAATTTTTTGAGAGAGACAGAGACAGAGTGCAAGTGGGGTGGGGGGAGGGGCAGAGAGCGAAGGAGACACAGAATCCGAAGCAGACTCCAGGCTCTGAGCTGTTAGCACAGAGCCCAACGTGGGGCTCGAACTTATGAACGGTGAGATCATGACCTGAGCCGAAGCTGGATGCTCAACCAACTGAGCCACCGAGGTGCCCATTAACTCTTTTTCCAGCTGAAGCATATGGGCTTCAGAGAGATTAAGAAACTATTCAAGATCCAAAGATAATGCCAGGATTCTAATCTAGGTAAATGTGACTCCAACATATGAGCTCTTTTCATTATATTTTAATAGTAGTGGAAACCATTTTAATGGTTTTACTAAATATTCTCAGATTTCCAATAACGGAATTCCAAAGACTGTTTAAACACATTTTTTCTTGCCTTTTTCTTTTGTTTTGTTTTACTGTGGTTTTTTATTATTGTTATTCTCTGTATTGTTGCTCTGGGGAAAAAAGTTTAATGGCAAGTACACTATCCGAGGTCAGGTCTACTACCTCTGGTCAGAGGTCAGTCCTTCCTGAATCCAAAGGACCAGCTATCAGAACAAAATGTGAAGGTGCAACCTTCCTTCTCTTCTCTGAATTGTGAAAGATAAATTATTTTCCCCAAAAAGAGCCTACAAAAGTTAAATGAACGCATTTATGAACAGGATATTTATATAAGCTAGGAGTTGTCAAAAGGAGGAACCACAAAACCGTGCACGGGCCTGCTCGCTTCACCCCTACAGGAACCGTCTCACACTCATCTCTGTTCCCAGTAGTTAAAGCACGTGAATTGTCAGACAGAGCCTGGTATGGGCTATGACCTCTAGTAACCAGACAGGGCTCTATCTTCTCCTGTAAGGGCTTTCATGTTTTATTTGTTTCAAGAAAGCATAATTCCAAGCAGAAATTTATTATGCAAACACTTTAGTATAGCTCTACAAAATCTCAGTGAAAAAATATTATACCCTATCCCAAGATCATAAAGAAGAAACCACAAAATAGAGTATTACTGGGCTATTTCCAGCAATATCTTCCTTATTTTTAATTATTAGATGGAAGTAAAAAAAAAACACATGAAAATGCATGTTTGGGAAATTAGAGCTGTATCTGAATGCCGCCCTCTCAAGGACAATGTGACCTAGAAAGAGTGGTCTATGCAGGCTGGCCTCAGGAAGAGCACTAATCAGCCCGAGGTATGACAGCTAGTGCTGTCAAGAAGTCACCATGTGCTGGCACTGTGCCAACTTCCTTACATAATTTAGCTCATTCCATCTTCCCAAGTGCCCTGTGGAACAGGCAGTAATAGTCTCATTTGACAAATAAGGAAACCAAAGAGCAGAGAAGTCCAGCCTCTGGCCTAAGGACACAAGCATGCCACTGAAAAACTCAGATCCAACTATCCAACAATAGTCAACGAGCTCACTTTGATCAATCATTACCACTTCCAGGGAATTTTCTGTAGCATCACCTGAACAATATCCACTGTACAGAATTAATGAATGAATAAACAAACGAACACACACACACAGATTTAAATATAATACATAAAATACATGGAATTTGTGTCTTATAATTATAATTATATACAGTTGATTGTATACATTATATAAACAATTACTAGGGGCGCCTGGGTGGCGCAGTCGGTTAAGCGTCCGACTTCAGCCAGGTCACGATCTCGCGATCTCGTGGGATCTCGCGATCTTGCGGTCCGTGAGTTCGAGCCCCGCGTCGGGCTCTGGGCTGATGGCTCAGAGCCTGGAGCCTGTTTCCGATTCTGTGTCTCCCTCTCTCTCTGCCCCTCCCCCGTTCATGCTCTGTCTCTCTCTGTCCCAAAAATAAATAAAAAACGTTGAAAAAAAAAATTAAAAAAAAAAAAAAAAAAAAAACAATTACTGATTAAGTATATTGATACACAAGTATATGAAATAAACAAAAGAATTATGTTTTTACATTTAGCTACCCATTACTGCCTCCAGGAAGCTCCTCTTTGTCTTAACTGTTAGATGTTAACCACCAGGTTGAGACCTAAACCCTTGTGCATTCAGAAGAACTGAAAGAGAATATAAAAGGGAATCGTTGCCTCACCATGTCAATTTTTGTTGTCTAATGCTGTATCCTTGCACTAGCAGAAGCGGTCACTGAAAACACCAGTGACAGGTAGGGAACATGGCATTATGAGGCGTTTGCTCAAAGAGCAAGTGAGACACGCTGGGAATTCTTCCCAATCTAAACTAGAATGGTGCGATTCAGAGGAGAAGCCCTCTAGGTATTTGACAAAGACAGAGCAGCACGGTTTGGGATAAACCTGGTGGGCTCAAAAACAAAACAGAACAAAACAAAAAGTAGATGGAGTTCAGGCTGAAGATTTTAGGAAGTAAAGGCAGAGAAGAGGGAGAGGGCATTCCACGCGATGGACCATGAGTGAAGGTGAAGGAAAGAGAGTACTCACAGGGCACTACGAGGAAACCTGCCTTACGAGATCAGAAGAGACTAGTACGGCATAGCGTAGAGAGGGTACAGGCAGGATCGCCACTACGGCGTTAGATTCTACTGAGGACATTATGATCAAGACTTAAACATGATATGGTAGCTTTCAGAAAGTCAACAAGATTTATTAGCACATGGTACTTAGAGATCTTTTACTTAAGTCTCACAACCGCCCTGTGGGGAAGGCATGAATACCAAGATTCTCTACACAAGAAATCAAACTTAGTACTGCAGACAGAAGAGCAGGCCCCAAAGATGTCCACTGCCTACTCCCTGGGACTTGTGATTATGTCATGTCACATGGCAAAGTACTTTGTAATTACGTTTACTTTGCCAATGTAATTACGGTTATAGACCTTAAGACAGAGAGAAGAGCCTGGATTATCCAGGTGGACCCAATCTTAGCATCTGAGTCCTTGAAAGCAGACAGCTTTCCCTAGTGAGAAGCAGAAAAGCTGGGCAGAAGAGGAAGTCCAAGTGATGCCAAAGATGAGAAGGTTTGGACTCCCCACAGCTGGCTTTGAGTACAGGGGCCTATGTGCAAGAACCAGCAAGAGGCCTCTAGGAGTTAAGGAAACCCCAAGCGGACAGCCAGCAAGGAAACGGGATCTCAATCCTACAACCACAAGCAACAGGATTCTGCCCATAACTTGAAGGGGTATAGAAGCTGATTCTTCCCAGAACTTGGCAGTAGGAGTCCAGCCAGCCAGCACTTTGACTTTGGCCTTCTCGAGCCTGGAGCAGAGGAAACCAGCTTCTATATACGGAATCATGAGATAACAAGACTGTGTTGTTTTAAACCACTAAGTGTAGTATTTGTTACAACGGCAGTAGGAACCTTACACAGTGCATTGGACAACTTGCCCAAGGTCAGATAGCTGGTAAGGGACCAAGCTATAACTCAAACTCAGGTACATCAACCTCCAAAACCCATGCCTTTAATGACTGTGCTGCTGTGTTTCTAGGTAAACAAAATCACAAAAGCTATATTGAAGACACAGAAGTCAACTTGCCACTGGGTGCGGAGCTGTCTGGAAAAGGAGAAGCTGAATGGGAAGGAGCTAGGCTGACCTATCCCATTCCCCATAGTATGAGCCTTTTCACCTCTCTCTTTGGGGTCTTTCCTCATTGAGCAGTGACACACACACACACACACACACACACACACACACACACACACACACATATACACACATGCACAAAGTGAGCTTTTTCTACCGTTCAACTTCTTAAGGGAATTTTGAAAACGAGAAACTTAATTTTAGAGTGTCAGAGTCTACTTCAGTGTCAGGGAGGAATGATGATACTTGCTAATTTTCACTCCAAGAGCAGACAGACCCAGAAGAGTTGAGAGCTATTATCCTTAAGATAAAAATGAAGTTTAAAATCATTTTTTATCATACTGTATCACTTTTATCATCACTACTTCATTTATCATGAAGTAATAGCAGTGACTAAATCAAAACTCACAAATGACAGTAAAATGGGACTTTAAAAAATTTTTAAGCCCGGGAATGCTTTACAGTTAAGACACTATTTCAAATATGTTAATTCCAATTTATAATCCCCCTATGAAATAGGTATTATTATCCTAAGTTTGCTCTACGGAAAAAAAAAAAGACTCAAAAAGGTTAAGTGACTTGACCAGCATCATGTGGTTAGCACATAATGGACGTGGGACTAAAATCACGGCACCCACCCCTAGACCCCGTGGCTATTTCTATGACATCAAGCTGTAGGAAAAGAAAGTATGATTGTCTGATGACTTCACAGGATTGTTTTGGAAATCGGATGAAACTTCAGGAGATACCAGGTTGCATAACGGTAAACCAGTCATCAAATATGCAATATGAGCCTGGCCTCACTCAATAAACACCAACGGGGTGAGATCCTATGGGCGCATCCTTTCATTTTTCAGTGTCACTCCTAAATCCAAGATCACAAAAACAGTGTTAGTTTTAGCAGCAATTCTCATTAAAAAATTCTTAAAACATATGTGTGATTTACTGGTGAAACATAACATGCGTAGTAAGAACGGTGCAGAAAGAAGCAGGAGGGGTCAGGGGACGTCTTCCTTCTGTAGCATCCTGCTTCCTCTCCAACCTCGCGCACAGCTGAACAGAGCCAGCACCTCCTGGGGGACCGGGGCTCGGAGTTGGGGACAGGCACACATGTCCAGCTAAGATTACCAGGAGCAGCTGCTCTGCCAACTGTGTTTATCCTTTCCTGGGGCTCATCGCTCGGGGTGGGAGATGGGGCGGACAGATGAAAAAACGCTGCCGCGGCACTTCTGAGATGTGCTGGATCGCACTAGATAAAATGCAGCTAAACCGTTGGAGTCAACTCTCCAGAGAAAATATAACTCTCAGCCCTGGAAAATGGAGAGCACTATAAAAAAGAAAACCCAGCAAGAGAAACTCCTGGCCAAATAAACAATGACGTTTGATACTTATGTTCTGTGGACTTTGGCTAACCTGGAATGGAATAGTTTCCTAGTCACTGCTGCTATCACGGCAACTGACACACAGGAAGGGAAGCACAGCAATGGAAATGTCTAGAAAACAGAATTGGGTAGGATGTATCACTAATGAGGCATATAGAGCAGGGTCACAGCCTGGAGGAAGACAGGGTGAGTCGAGAAGTTATTCCTAACTTGCCAGGCTGTGCTGGTCCAGTCAGCCTTTCTCCAACAGCTTTCTGCAGAAGCTGTCCCGGGACTTTTTGTCTCAGGCCACCTTTACACTCTTAAAACTTACAGAAGATAATTTGGTTTGTGTGGGCTATATCAATTTCCAAGTAGCATTAGAAATAATAATATTTGAGGGGCACCTGGGTGGCTCAGTTGGTTAAGCATCCGACTTTGGCTCAGGTCATGATCTCGTGGTTTGTAGGTTCGAGCCCCGTGTTGGGCTCTGTGCTAACAGCTCAGAGCCCGGAGCCTGCTCTGGATTCTGTGTCTCCTTCTCCCTCTCTGCTCCTCCCCCACTTGTGTGCGCTCGCTCTCTCTCTCTCTCTCTCTTTCGTAAAAATAAATAAATGTTAAAATAATAAATAAATGTTAAAAAATTTTAAGAAATAATATTTGAATATATTTATTTCTTAAGTCATTTAAACATAACTAAACCCACTACTTATTAACAAAATGTATACTAATGAAAAAACACTGTATTTTCCTAAGCAAACAAACAAAAAAACCAGCAAGAAGAGTGGTATTAGAGATTTTTGCAAATCTCTTTAATATCTCACATAATAGAAGACAGCAGGATCCTAATACCTGCTTCTACATCCAGTCGATTATAGTATCATATGTTATGCAGCTTCTGGAAGAGTCCACTGTATGCTCATGAGATGATTAGATTCACAAGTACAAATAATCCTCAGTATTATTATAATAATATTTTTTACTTCATGAACCCCGGAAAAAGGAGCTGTTGGAACCTCCAGATGTCCGTGGACCGTGCTTTGAGAACCAGTCTTCTACACTTGACCTTTATTCTGATTCTGGAATCAGAATTTTGTAAACTCACAAGTCCCCTCTGGTCTCACAAAATCATTTGTGCAATGTTAGAGTTCCAGAAAGTTACAGCTAGAAAGAGCCTGGTGAATCGAGTCCAGCTTTTTCGCTCATTAAATAAATATTTTCCATTACCTGCCGTGTGCTGTTCTAGCACTAGAAATACAGAAATAAATAAAATTGAGAGTTACAGAACTCAAATATTAGAGACAGAGGGAATCAGAAAATAAATACACAATGAGGAAAAAGGCTAATCTCAGATGTAACAAGTGCTCTAACCATAACAAAAAGTCAAGGTAACTGAGTTACCCTTGGGGTTGGCGTTGCCCGGAGGGATATTATAACTTGCTCAAGGTTATGCATAGATAGTTAGTAAGAATCAAGAACAGGGGATAAGATGGCGGCGTAGGAGGACCCTGGGCTCACCGCGCGTCCTGCTGATCACTTAGATTCCACCTACACCTGCCTAAGTAACCCAGAAAACCGCCAGAGGATTAGCAGAACGGAGTCGCCGGAGCCAAGCGCAGACGAGAGGCCCACGGAAGAGGGTAGGAAGGGCGGCGAGGCGGTGCGCACTCCACGGACTGGCGGGAGGGAGCCGGGGCGGAGGGGCGGCTCGCCGGCCAAGCAGAGCCCCTGAGTCTGGCTTGCAAAAAGCGGAGGGGCCTGACGGACTGTGTTCCGACAGCAAGCGCGACTTAGCGGCTGGGAGGTCATAAGTTAACAGCTCTGCTCAGAAAGCGGGAAGGCTGGAGGACAAAGGGAAGGAGAGCTGCTGAGCCCCCTGACGACAGAGCTCAGTTTGGTGGGGAACAAAGGCACTCGCCAGCGCCAACTCCCCCGCCCATCCCCCAGCCAAAATCCCAAAGAGAACCAGTTCCTGCCAGGGAACTTGTTCGCTCCGCACAAACACCCAACTCTGCGCTTCTGCGGAGCCAAACCTCCGGCAGCGGATCTGACTCCCTCCTGCGGCCACAGGGCCCCTCCTGAAGTGGATCACCTAAGGAGAAGCAAGCTAAGCCTGCCCCTCCTGCCCCTGTGCACCTTGCCTACCCACCCCAGCTAAGATGCCAGATCCCCAGCATCACAAGCCTGGCAGTGTGCAAGTAGCCCAGACAGGCCACCCCACCCCACAGTGAATCCCGCCCCTAGGAGAGGGGAAGAGAAGGCACACACCAGTCTGACTGTGGACACAGCAGTGGGCTGGGGGCAGACATCAGGTCTGACTGCGGCTCCGCCCACCAACTCCAGTTATACACCACAGCACAGGGGAAGTGCCCTGCAGGTCCTCACCACGCCAGGGACTATCCAAAATGACCAAGCGGAAGAATTCCCCTCAGAAGAATCTCCAGGAAATAACAACAGCTAATGAGCTGATCAAAAAGGATTTAAATAATATAACAGAAAGTGAATTTAGAATAATAGTCATAAAATTAATCACTGGGCTTGAAAACAGTATAGCTGACAGCAGAGAATCTCTTGCTACAGAGATCAAGGGACTAAGGAACAGTCACGAGGAGCTGAAAAACGCTTTAAACGAAATGCATAACAAAATGGAAACCACCACGGCTCGGATTGAAGAGGCAGAGGAGAGAATAGGTGAACTAGAAGATAAAGTTATGGAAAAAGAGGAAGCTGAGAAAAAGAGAGATAAAAAAATCCAGGAGTATGAGGGGAAAATTAGAGAACTAAGTGATACACTAAAAAGAAATAATATACGCATAATTGGTATCCCAGAGGAGGAAGAGAGAGGGAAAGGTGCTGAAGGGGTACTTAAAGAAATAATAGCTGAGAACTTCCCTGAACTGGGGAAGGAAAAAGGCATTGAAATCCAAGAGGCACAGAGAACTCCCTTCAGACGTAACTTGAATCGATCTTCTGCACGACATATCATAGTGAAACTGGCAAAATACAAGGATAAAGACAAAATTCTGAAAGCAGCAAGGGGGAAACGTGCCCTCACATATAAAGGGAGACCTATAAGACTCGTGACTGATCTCTCTTTTGAAACTTGGCAGGCCAGAAAGAACTGGCACGAGATTTTCAGTGTGCTAGACAGAAAAAATATGCAGCCGAGAATCCTTTATCCAGCAAGTCTGTCATTTAGAATAGAAGGAGAGATAAAGGTCTTCCCAAACAAATAAAAACTGAAGGAATTTGTCACCACTAAACCAGCCCTACAAGAGATCCTAAGGGGGACCCTGTGAGACAAAGTACCAGAGACATCACTACAAGCATAAAACATACAGACATCGCAATGACTCTAAACCCATATCTTTCTATAATAACACTGAATGTAAATGGATTAAATGCGCCAACCAAAAGACATAGGGTATCAGAATGGATAAAAAAACAAGACCCATCTATTTGCTGTCTACAAGAGACTCATTTTAGACCTGAGGACACCTTTAGATTGAGAGTGAGGGGATGGAGAACTATTTATCATGCTACTGGAAGCCAAAAGAAAGCTGGAGTAGCCATACTTCTATCAGACAAACTAGACTTTAAATTAAAGGCTGTAACAAGAGATGAAGAAGGACATTATATAATAGTGACAGGGTCTATCCATCAGGAAGAGCTAACAATTATAAATGTCTATGCGCCGAATACCGGAGCGCCCAAATATATAAAACAATTACTCATAAACATAAGCAACCTTATTGAGAAGAATGTGGTAATTGCAGGGGACTTTAACACCCCACTTACAGAAATGGATAGATCATCTGGACGCACGGTCAATAAAGAAACAAGGGCCCTGAATGAGACATTGGATCAGATGGACTTGACAGATATATTTAGAACTCTGCATCCCAAAGCAACAGAATATACTTTCTTCTCGAGTGCACATGGAACATTCTCCAAGATAGATCATATACTGGGTCACAAAACAGCCCTTCATAAGTTTACAAGAATTGAAATCATACCATGCATACTTTCAGACCACAATGCTATGAAGCTTGAAATCAACCACAGAAAAAAGTCTGGAAAACCTCCAAAAACATGGAGGTTAAAGAACACCCTACTAACGAATGAGTGGGTCAACCAGGCAATTAGAGAAGAAATTAAAAAATATATGGAAACAAACGAAAATGAAAATACAACAATCCAAACGCTTTGGGACGCAGCGAAGGCAGTCCTGAGAGGAAAATACATTGCAATCCAGGCCTATCTCCAGAAACAAGAAAAATCCCAAATACAAAATCTAACAGCACACCTAAAGGAAATAGAAGCAGAACAGCAAAGGCAGCCTAAACCCAGCAGAAGAAGAGAAATAATAAAGATCAGAGCAGAAATAAACAATATAGAATCTAAAAAAACTGTAGAGCAGATCAACGAAACCAAGAGTTGGTTTTTTGAAAAAATAAACAAAATTGACAAACCTCTAGCCAGGCTTCTCAAAAAGAAAAGGGAGATGCCCCAAATAGATAAAATCATGAATGAAAATGGAATTATTACAACCAATCCCTCAGAGATACAAACAATTATCAGGGAATACTATGAAAAATTATATGCCAACAAATTGGACAACCTGGAAGAAATGGACAAATTCCTGAACACCCACACTCTTCCAAAACTCAATCAGGAGGAAATAGAAAGCTTGAACAGACCCATAAGCAGCGAAGAAATTGAATCGGTTATCAAAAACCTCCCAACAAATAAGAGTCCAGGACCAGATGGCTTCCCAGGGGAGTTCTACCAGACGTTTAAAGCAGAGATAATACCTATCCTTCTCAAGCTAGTCCAAGAAATAGAAAGGGAAGGAAAACTTCCAGACTCATTCTATGAAGCCAGTATTACTTTGATTCCTAAACCAGACAGAGACCCAGTAAAAAAAGAGAACTACAGGCCAATATCCCTGATGAATATGGATGCCAAAATTCTCAATAAGATACTAGCAAATCGAATTCAACGGCATATAAAAAGAATTATTCACCATGATCAAGTGGGATTCATTCCTGGGATGCAGGGCTGGTTCAACATTCGCAAATCAATCAACGTGATACATCACATTAACAAAAAAAAAGAGAAAAACCATATGATCCTGTCAATCGATGCAGAAAAGGCCTTTGACAAAATCCAGCACCCTTTCTTAATAAAAACCCTTGAGAAAGTCGGGATAGAAGGAACATACTTAAAGATCATAAAAGCCATTTATGAAAAGCCCACAGCTAACATCATCCTCAACGGGGAAAAACTGAGAGCTTTTTCCCTGAGATCAGGAACACGACAGGGATGCCCACTCTCACCGCTGTTATTTAACATAGTGCTGGAAGTTAGCATCAGCAATCAGACAACAAAAGGAAATCAAAGGCATCAAAATTGGCAAAGATGAAGTCAAGCTTTCGCTTTTTGCAGATGACATGATATTATACATGGAAAATCCGATAGACTCCACCAAAAGTCTGCTAGAACTGATACATGAATTCAGCAAAGTTGCAGGATACAAAATCAATGTACAGAAATCAGTTGCATTCTTATACACTAACAATGAAGCAACAGAAAGACAAATAAAGAAACTGATCCCATTCACAATTGCACCAAGAAGCATAAAATACCTAGGAATAAATCTAACCAAAGATGTAAAGGATCTGTATGCTGAAAACTATAGAAAGCTTATGAAGGTAATTGAAGAAGATTTAAAGAAATGGAAAGACATTCCCTGCTCATGGATTGGAAGAATAAATATTGTCAAAATGTCAATACTACGCAAAGCTATCTACACATTCAATGCAATCCCAATCAAAATTGCACCAGCATTCTTCTCGAAACTAGAACAAGCAATCCTAAAATTCATATGGAACCACAAAAGGCCCCAAATAGCCAAAGTAATTTTGAAGAAGAAGACCAAAGCAGGAGGCATCACAATCCCAGACTTTAGCCTCTACTACAAAGCTGTCATCATCAAGACAGCATGGTATTGGCACAAAAACAGACACATAGACCAATGGAATAGAATAAAAACCCCAGAACTAGACCCACAAACGTATGGCCAACTCATCTCTGACAAAGCAGGAAAGAACATCCAATGGAAAAAAGACAGTCTCTTTAACAAATGGTGCTGGGAGAACTGGACAGCAACATGCAGAAGGTTGAAACTAGACCACTTTCTCACACCATTCACAAAAATAAACTCAAAATGGATAAAGGACCTGAATGTGAGACAGGAAACCATCAAAACCTTAGAGGAGAAAGCAGGAAAAGACCTCTCTGACCTCAGCCGTAGCAATCTCTTCCTCGACACATCCCCAAAGGCAAGGGAATTAAAGCAAAAGTGAATTACTGGGACCTTATGAAGATAAAAAGCTTCTGCACAGCAAAGGAAACAACCAACAAAACTAAAAGGCAACCAACGGAATGGGAAGATATTTGCAAATGACATATCGGACAAAGGGCTAGTATCCAAAATCTATAAAGAGCTCACCAAACTCCACACCCGAAAAGCAAATAACCCAGTGAAGAAATGGGCAGAAAACATGAATAGACACTTCTCTAAAGAAGACATCCGGATGGCCAACAGGCACATGAAAAGATGTTCAGCATCGCTCCTCATCAGGGAAATACAAATCAAAACCACACTCAGGTATCACCTCACGCCAGTCAGAGTGGCCAAAATGAACAAATCAGGAGACTATAGATGCTGGAGAGGATGTGGAGAAACGGGAACCCTCTTGCACTATTGGTGGGAATGCAAATTGGTGCAGCCGCTCTGGAAAGCAGTGTGGAGGTTCCTCAGAAAATGAAAAATAGACCTACCCTATGACCCAGCAATAGCACTGCTAGGAATTTATCCAAGGACACAGGAGTACTGATGCATAGGGGCACTTGTACCCCAATGTTTATAGCAGCACTCTCAACAATAGCCAAATTATGGAAAGAGCCTAAATGTCCATCAACTGATGAATGGATAAAGAAATTGTGGCTTATATACACAATGGAATACTACGTGGCAATGAGAAAAAATGAAATATGGCCTTTTGTAGCAACGTGGATGGAACTGGAGAGTGTGATGCTAAGTGAAATAAGCCATACAGAGAAAGACAGATACCATATGGTTTCACTCTTATGTGGATCCTGAGAAACTTAACAGGAACCCATGGGGGAGGGGAAGGAAAAAAAAAAAAAAAAAAGAGGTTAGAGTGGGAGAGAGCCAAAGCATAAGAGACTGTTGAGAACTGAGAACAAACTAAGGGTTGATGGGGGGTGGGAGGGAGGAGAGGGCGGGTGATGGGTATTGAGGAGGGCACCTTTTGGGAGGAGCACTGGGTGTTGTATGGAAACCAATTTGACAATAAATTTCATATATAAATAAAAAAAAAAAGTAAAAAAAAAAAAGAATCAAGAACAGAATGTAGTGCATTAAAAAAAAAGTTGATAATTCTTTGGGATACTGAGTGGTGCAGATGGCTTTTCTAATTAGTAGAAAATCATCACAAGTAATTTTTGTTGGTGTTTTACTCTAAATTATTTCACCTGAATTTTCTCATAGAAACTGTTCACCAGGTAATTGACCCACATTTCTTTTAAGTTGCCTCAAACATTTTATAAAAACAAAAGCCAAGATAGAAGTAAATATTTTAATTTTTTTTTTCAACGTTTATTTATTTTTGGGACAGAGAGAGACACAGCATGAACGGGGGAGGGGCAGAGAGAGAGGGAGACACAGAATCGGAAACAGGCTCCAGGCTCTGAGCCATCAGCCCAGAGCCCGACGCGGGGCTCGAACTCACGGACCGCAAGATCATGACCTGGCTGAAGTCGGCCGCTTAACCGACTGCGCCACCCAGGCGCCCCTAGAAGTAAATATTTTAAATCTTGACTCTTATATTAGAAACACGCCAGGGAAGAAAGGTCTTATAACACAGACCATTATTCCCATAAAATTAACCCCAGAAAACAGTTTGCTGTATACATAACTTGCCCCAAAGAGAATAAAATTTATCTTGGGCATCTCCCACAATTACTTCCTTTCCTAATCCCATTCCTGGCCCCTAACAACCCAAGGTCACACCCTGAAGACTCTTTGTGTATGCATACTCTTTAATCTTTTATGATAACATAAGACTCATACAGAAAATTGCAGTTGGCTCAATGAATTTCCCCAAACCAAACCCTCTCATATAACTAGCACTTACACTGTGAAGCAGGATCCTATTACGAGCGCCCCAGAAACTCCCTTTGTACTTTCCTTCAGAAAATACCGCTCACCAGTGGTAAACAATATTTTGGCTTCTAACAGCATAGATTGCCTCTTTTGTACTTTGTTTAAACGGAATCATATAGCATAATGCTTTTGTGTCTGGCTTTTGGAGTTCAACATTTTGTTAGTGGCATTCGTTCATATTGTCGCATGATTGCAGATCATTTATTTTCATTGTTGTAAACACATATCTCATTGTGTGAATACGCAACAATTTATTCATCCAGATGGACATTTGGATAGCTTCCAGTTTGAGGATATTATGAATAGCATTGCCATGGACACACTAATTCATGTCTTTTAATGAACATATGTATATATTTAGTTTTACATGTATTTATATTTATTTATACATAGGCATACCTCAGAGATATTAAAGGTTCAATTCTACACCACAGCAATAAAGCAAATATTGCAATAAAGTGAGTCAAATGGATTTTTTGGTTTCCCAGGGCATATAAAATTTATGTTTACACTACACTGTAGTCTATTAACTGTGCAATAGCATTATGTCTAAAAAAACAATGTACATACTTTAATAAAAAATATTTTAGTGCTAAAAAATGTTAGCCATCATCTGAGCTTTCAACAAGTCATAATCACTGATCACAGGTCACCATAACAAATAAAATAATAATGAAAAAGTTTGAAGTATTGCAAGAATTACCAAAATGTGACAGAGACACAAAGTGAGCAAATGCTGTTGAAAAAATGGTGCTGACAGCCTTCCTCAACACAGCAACACCACAAACTTTCAATTTGTGAAAAAAAAATGTAATATCTGCAAAGCACAATAAAGCAAGCACGATACAATGAGGTATGCCTGCATATTTTATATATATGTTTGTTATATTAATATATTGAAAGAACTTTTTGGTCACAGGTGGTACTTATGTTCATCCTTACTAAATACTTTCAGTTTCCAAAGTGGTTATTCCACTTCACACTTGCACCAGCAGAATAAGAGTCTTCTAGAAAATCTTTTTTCCTATTGAAATTGGAGGACTGTCTACTATTTTCTCAGGGCCATAGTCTCTACTATTGGATTTTATAAACAACTCGATGATTAGTTTCATATTTTTGATACCCACTGTGTTGACCATTCTAGAGGTACAGACATCCTAATGTGGATGTCAGGATTTGTCACATATCTTACCTAAAACAAATTTTTTAATGGAGCATCAAATATTTATCAACCAGCCAGTTCAAAACGAGGGTCTTAAGGTTTTGGTTCCCAAATGCTATGGTCTGATCTGCTATCGCTCTGCAACGAATAAAAGCCAGGTTCAGATACTTGGCATTAGGAAAGAACCACTCCTCTAGAGCCATTCCCTGCAGGCTGAAGCCTGGTACCCTCCGTGGTTCTCTGACCTACAGCGCTAACATCGCCTAGCACATGCTCGTAGCACAGAAACTCAGCCTGCCGCCCCAGACCTACTGGACCAGAATCTTCATTTGGCAAGATCCTCAGGATAATTTGAGCAGTTCTGTAGAGCTGTACAACAAGGTGGAGCCTCAGATGCCAAATTTCACTGATATGAATTAGTAGAGCTTTTGGGGCAGTTCACAGCCTAGGCACATACACCTCCAAAAAGTCACCCAGCGCATCTCTGGGATGTCTTTTCACCCCCTACTGGGTGATGGCCTTAGTGCCTAAAGAGACCAGAGCTTATTGGGAGGACACACACATAAACAAACTAGTACAATGTTGTTGCAGTCATTTACAAGACTTACAGCAAGTGTGATAGAAGAAGAAGGAGGAGGAGGAGGGGGAGGAGGAGCAGGAGGGGGAGGAGGAGCAGGAGGAGGAGAGGGGGAGGAGGGGGAGGAGGGGGGAGGAGGAGAAGGAGAATTAGTTCTGTTTGCAGTTATGGGAGATTTCAGAAAGAGAAGTTGTGCCTGGTCTGGAGTGATAGGGGACAGCCTGCCAGTCAGGGAAGTGGCAATCCAAATCAAGAAAGAAGAAAAGAGCAAGAAAGAGAAAGAGGGAAAAAAAATATCCAGAGAAGTTTCCTTTGCAGCATTTCTTTCTTTACCTTCTGGGCCTTTTCCCCCAACTCTGTGGCCCTCAGATTCCATGCAGTGTCAATATAAACTCTCTTTCCTCCTGCACGTCCCCTCTAGATATGCATTCCTACCAGTCTCTCTCCACCTGCCTGATCACTGTTTCCTAACAGCAGCCACAATGAATGTGCACAGCAGAACTCCAGAGGAAAACACTCAACACAGACAAAAATACAAATGGCATTTCTTGGGAGTTACACTCTGCAAATATCTGAACAGTCAACCCAAGTCTTACTGTTGATACTCAAAAGAATACCTATTATAGGAGTTACATGATGGGATACCTCTCAGGAAATACTCTCTTCCTTTGATTTCTGTGATGCTGTATAATCATGTGATTTCCTTCCAAAATTTCCAAATATGATTTTTCTAGCCCTCTGCCTTCTTACTCTGAATGACAGCTGTTATATTCTAGATTCCCAAAGCCTCAGTCCTCGGCACTTTCTTCCTCTTCCAATTAAAACATAACATTGTTCTCACAGAATACCCAATGGTAATAGCTATACTGATTCCCAAATTCCCACATCTCCTTGTTGGTTCTCTCTTGTGCTCTCACTCTTCTGTTCCATATCCATAAATGTCTACAGGACTTTTATTGGCCTCCAACACTTATGAATAATGCATCAAATGCGTACGTGCAAACCTACACACTCACTCCTCCACTACCAAAACACTCCGCCTAAACAATTCCCCTGCCTTTCAAAATCTTGGAGTTACCACCAATCCATTTTTGTATTTCAGCTACATATACAGCCAACCTGTTGATTTTTTTAAATCTACGTTACATTTTTCATCTTTCTTTGCAACCTCACCAACTGGCAAACAAGATTGCATGCAATTCTAGGGGGCACTGACTATAAGGCCCTCCCTAACTTTCTTATTCAAGAAAGCACAGCAGAACACAGGAGAATGGGAAATAAGAGAACGATTTATGGTGGGGACAGGTTTGAATACTTTGTTTTTTTAACTAAATCATTTACGAAATCCAGTATCTTAATGATGATTAGTCACAGTGATTCACAGCACACCTCACAAGCAATGTCACCTGTGTGACTTGAGACCCAGAAGTTGATGGCATGGAGGGCATGACTCCTTCACATTATCGGCATGTTCATTGTACCTTATAAAGTTCTGGAAACAAATGATCAGTCTTACATGTTACCCACATCTCTGAGGCATCACATTCAGCATGAATTTGACATCCCTTTAATGAGTAGGGAGCAGAATCTTAAAACACAGAAATAAAGGAACAAAGGCAAAGTTCCAGGCTCTCTCCAGGGAGTATTTTACCAAAGGGGACTCATCATTGGGATGCTGGCTTCCAGAGGCCACTATGATCCCTGGCTTCCACCTCTCTCTCCAGAAAGCACATGACTCCAGTCTCTTCACTGTCACCATATGGCCCTGTCCTCTGAATCTCATCCTCCTGGATCTCTCTCTCTTTTTTTTTTTTTTTTATAAGGGAGCTGAATAATCCAGAATAATCTCTTCACCTCAAGGTCCTGAACTAAGTCATACCAGCAGTCTCTCTGCGTTGTAAAGTAACACATTCCCCAGGTTCCAGGGAGTAGGACACGGGAGCCATTATTCCATCTACTATAGGAGGTGAACACGAAAGGTCAAAGAAACCAAACTAGCAAAGCCAAGCACACAGGAAGACATAGGACCTACTTCCAAGCTGCTCCTTTTTAACACCTTAAAAAGTAAACTAATTTTGTTTTTATAAAGATAATGCTTTCAAGTTAAGAAAAACTCAAATAGCCATGATCCTGCAATTTAAATAAACCACTGTTATTCTGAAGGGCAATATGTCACTACTAACTCGAATTAAGCATACACGTATGTTATAACCCACAATGATAGGGGAAATATCAGTGAGGATGCCCGTTTCAGCATTACTTATGGGGCAGAAAGTTGGAGGTAGGCTGGGTATCCAATATTGGAGAAGCAGGTGGGGAAATGTGATGACAGAGACCATGAATATCATCCAGCACCAGGAGGAATAATCAGATGTACCTAGCACTGAAGATGGACCAAAAATAAAATACGAGTACAAACTGGGTAAAAACACAAGGTAATAGCACAGTACTATTTACATAAATCATATATATACACATATATCCCTTACATATATTTTGCAAGAACACACACAAAAATTATATATATCATGGGTGTGTATCTCTAGGGAAGGCATTAAATTGGGATGGGGCGCCTGGGTGGCGCAGTCGGTTAAGCGTCCGACTTCAGCCAGGTCACGATCTCGCGGTCCGTGAGTTCGAGCCCCGCGTCAGGCTCTGGGCTGATGGCTCAGAGCCTGGAGCCTGTTTCCGATTCTGTGTCTCCCTCTCTCTCTGCCCCTCCCCTGTTCATGCTCTGTCTCTCTCTGTCCCAAAAATAAATAAACGTTGAAAAAAAAAAAAAAAATAAATTGGGAAATGATAATAAAAAGGAATAAACAAAACAATGTATAAAAGAGAAAAAATACTCCACTGTTAACATGTTGGTATATTTCTTTTTCCATCTGCATGCTGTTTGTGTGTGTGTGTGCGTATCACTTATATTAAGTAATGGGCGTCACTTACAGTTTTGTATCTGGCACTTTTGAATACTTAACATTAAATCATGAACAGCTTCTCATCTTTAATAGCATCATTATTATTTATTTCATCAGAAAAGATTCCTAGAAATAGAATTACTATGTTAAAGGGTCAAAATATTTTAAATGCTTAATGTATAATGTCAAATTGCTTTCCAGAAAGACTGAACCATTTAAAAATAACACCAGCACTACATGAAAATGTCTGTATCACAGTATTATGAGCATCATCACTACTATTCACTTAAATTTAAAGGTTAAAAGTAGAATCCCAACACTGTTGTATAGATGTTTTGTAACTAGCAAATCTGAGCTTGTTCATGTACAGTTGACTCTCATTATTCAGGGTCATTATTTTGTATAAAGCCTCTACGAATTAGCAAACACTGAACAATTTCTCCCAGGGCAAATAAAGGTTTAGGTCCCTGCAAGCCTCTGCTCACAGCTGATCAATACACAATCTTGTCTTGTGTAGATCTCCATTTAAAGACACGCTATTTAATATATGTCTTATCGATTCATTTACACTGAACTCATGGCCAACAGCACTATACCTCAGGCCTCCAGGAGGCCTACCTAACGCACACCTTCTCTCTAGAAGGCACACCACAGCCTTCTTGCACTTAGGAACACTAGTCAGCACTTCAGTACTAAGCACGGGGGCCACTTAAAACAGCAAAATCAACAAAATCACAAAAATGAAAAATATCAGGGCAGTATACAGACTTTAAAAGAGACACTTGTTTACAGCGTCAGAGTTGAAGTAAGAAAGGAGACCATCAGCTTGTTGGACATCAGCTGGGAACGTAAGCATCACGTGACTCCACGTTGCACCACTACCATGAAAGTGCCACGAGCACTGATTTGAGGAGTACAAACAAATTACAGCAAGTAGGTAAATCTGGACATATGGAATCTATGAATAATGAGGATTAACTGTACTTATGTATCATTTTAATTTCTTCTGTCTTAAAGTCTTCAAATTTTTGTCCTTTTTGTCTATTTAGTCATTAGTACATTTATTATCCACTTATATCAATTATTCATATATTTAGAATATTAGCCTTTTATTTCTTTGGTTTGGGACAAATACTTTATCAGTTTGTTGTCTATTGATTTTGTTCATTTTTTTATTTACGTAAGTTTTGTAATTTCAGTATGGTAAAATCTATTCCTCCTTTTTCTTCATGATACTTTCATTGGTGCTATTCCTAGAAAGCTCTTCATATCCAGAGATTAGGTACATAGTCACATAAATATTCTTTATTCCTGTATAGATTCAATGTTGTGTTTAACCATCTGTTTACGGTCCATATTGGCATCTGGTATTAAGAGTGATTCTTATTTGGGGTCCCTGGGTGGCTCAGTCATTTGAGTGTCCAACTCTTGGTTTCGGCTCAGCTTATGATCTCACAGTTTATGAGTTTGAGCCCCGTGTTGGGCTCTGCACTGGCAGCACAAAGCCTGCTTGGGATTCTCCCTCTCCCTCTCTCTCTCTGTCCCTCCCCCACTCATACTGCCTCTGCCCCTCTCAAAATAAATAAATATACTTTTAAAAAAGTGTTTCTAATTGTTCTTCTAAACAATAAATATTCCTGGTGATATTTATTTAGGAATCCATCTCTTCTAACTTTACTGAGATATAATTTATGTATAACATTGTGTAAATTTAAGGCATACAATGGAATGATTTGATACACATGTATATTGTGAAATGCTTACCATAATAAGGTTAGTTAACATGTCCTTTACCTCACATAATTGCCATTTTTTGCTGTCATTATGGTGAAAACATTAAATCTCTACACTCACAGCAACTTTCAAGTATACAACACACTATTGTTAACTATAGTCACCATGCTATATGTTAGATCCCCAGAACCTATTCACCTTGTAACTGAAAGTTTGTACCTTTTTACCAACATCTCTCCATTTTCCCCACCCATCAGACAACCACTCTACTCTATAGGAGTTCACTATTTTTAGATATAACCTCCAAGTGGGATCATACGGTATTTCTCTTTCTCTGGCTGATTTATTTCACTTAGCATAATGCCTTCAAGTTCCATCCATGTTGTTGCAAATGGCAGGACTCCTTTTTTATAGCTGATTTTTAGTTGTTGGTGTCGTATTCTAAAACTACTAAATGTGTTCATTAGGTCTTAAAGTTTTTGGTAGAGTCTTTAAGATTTTCTATATACAAGATTACGTCATCAACAAATAGAGACAATTTTACTTCTTCCTTTCTGACTTGCATCTTTAATTTCTTTTTCTTGCCTGACTGGTCTGGCCAGGACATCCATTACTGGGTTGAACAGGACTCATACAGTGGGCACCTTCATCTCCCTCGCCATCTGAGAGGAAAAGCTTTCAGCTTTTCACTGTCGAGTACGATGTTATCTGTGGGTCATATGTATATTGTTCCTTTAACCATGGGCTTAACCATTAACTAATAGTCAACCAAGGGTAATAGTTCTTACCCTTGGAGAGAGGTCTATCAAAGTACACTTTCCTACCATCATACACTTCTACCCCAAGGCTACTGTTCCTCTGTGGCTCTTCCTGGAACTGCTGACAGGATGTCAATCCACTTATACTAGCTGAGAGGAACTGCCTATCAGCACACTAATACTTCCCTCTTAGAGGGAACAACCTAACAACCCTAGTCACACAGCCTTATTTAGTGTGTCTTTCCAGAGTAGCATATTTAAAGCTTCTTCATTTTTATTTTGCTTCTGACCTCCTCTTGGCACCTCAGTACTGCATTGATGTTGGCTCTATCTAGTGACCTGGGCTCTACAATCTCTCGTAAGCAGCCATTTTTAGTTCTGTGTGACAGCTACTTCTGCTGCCTCTTCCTATGACATAGCTCTAGCCTGTGAGATCAACCTCCCTTTCCGCACATGTTATTTCCAGCTGCAGAATCATCCCAAGTACACTTCTGATTTTCATCATGTTGTGTCCCTAGAGCTAACAATTAGGACTAATACTCGTGACTTGTTCTCCTCAAGGTTTTCCTTAGCTTTTGAAAATCCCACAGTGAGTAGCATCTGCTTTTCCTACAACTTTCTCTGCAGTATTTCAAGTTAAAATGCTGGTCTTATTATTTTCAGAAGGGTTAAACAGAACGTATAACCTAGTCTTCAAGCTGAATGCTTTTCTTCCTAACACATACAGGGCTAACACCACTTGGCTTTCTTCCTTTCACTTGTGTTGGATCTCTTCCCAGCCATTCGTTTTCCTAATGTCATCTCCTTAAATCTGTTTTGTGGGATCTCCCACAGTGAAAAATATAAGTAATTTCTGAGAATGCCAAAAGAATCAACTGTTCAAACAAATCTTGTCTACTGTCACATAACCTAGCCATGATGTTTGCTGAGGCCCCTGTGCTCACGAAGGGCATCCACAACCCTCACCACCTGAACATTGTGTATCTGTTCAAGTCCATTCTATACTCAGTCAAGACGCATATAAAAATCGACACCCACCTGTGAACTCAGCTGCCCTAAGCTGTCGTCACCACCCAAGTAAAATACAGCATGGCCTGAGATGGTCACTCTCCCAATCAGGCTACATCCATAAAAAGCCAAATGGATGAATGCAAAACCAGCTTTGTTGCAAACCATCAAGTTTGAACTTCACGTAGGCGGGTGCCCACAAAAATTTCAATCTCTAGGTTTTATTGTACTGCCTAAATCCCAGTCTTTTTCTGTTCTTCTTCAAGAAGATAACTATTGTGTTATGAGGACGTAAATAACAACCTGAGTTGTGAGCCAAAGGAGAAATCAGACAAAAGAATAAGGCAGCTGCAATATGTGAGGGCCCGGTGAGAAGACTCGTCTCTCCCTTCATACTTCGCAGGGAAGTCTGAGCCTGCCATCAGTCCACCCCACGAGGACTCCGTCTAGGGAACCAACATGCTCGCATCCTTGCTTTACGCTGCTCTTGGGTAGAGGGAGTTAGAGAATGACATCTGAGAGAGTAAATTTACCAAACAGGGAAATATGCACCAATAACTGGAAATAAAACGTGAGACAAGAAGCCAGAAGTGCTCCGGAAAACAGTGGTGTGTGTGAGACCTGTTCCTCGAGCACTCGCCTATGGTTCTTAAGTGTATGGAATAATGATATAATGATGGAAAGCACGGAAATATGGTAAAAACTCTATCTATCATCATCACCCTCATCATCATTATCATGCTATTATTCCTAACTTGGTTGAGAGATGGAAAGTCTGGATAGAAGAGAGAGAAGTGATCTATAATCTGAATAAACTCATATTCACATTTTCCTCTCCTCCATTAAGACTGTAAAAGCCTATAAAAGAGTTACAGTTCATAGAAAAATAGTAATATTACCTTGACAAGAAATATATAGATTATGTCATTGGCTATTTTTTCTTTTGAGGTTTTCATGGCATTGCCAGGAATCCTAAGGTCCTTAAAACTTATTGTAGAAAGCCCCTTTCTTTGAGCTTTTCTGTTAGAAGTCAGAGTCTACGAGCAATTTCTCTACTCAGCATTTTGACCTGAGTGCAAAGAAGTGAAAATCCACGCTTTGGATGCAGGAGAGAAAACACAGAAATTTCAGAAAAGAGCTAGAAATCAGGGCTTATGGGGACACAAGACCAAAGGCTGTTGGGAGGCTAATCTTCTTTTTTTTTTTTTTTTTTTAATTTTATTTTTGGGACAGAGAGAGACAGAGCATGAACGGGGGAGGGGCAGAGAGAGGGAGACACAGAATCCGAAACAGGCTCCAGGCTCCGAGCCATCAGCCCAGAGCCTGACGCGGGGCTCGAACTCACGGACCGCGAGATCGTGACCTGGCTGAAGCCGGACGCTTAACCGACTGCGCCACCCAGGCGCCCCGGGAGGCTAATCTTCTTGGGAGAGTTTGGATTCTCCACACAAAGCTTGAGACGGGAAGAAACATAGTTTGGAGTGGGTGTATTCTGCCCTACCTTGAATTTGCATTCAGAACTAAAGAACATTTAACTGAGACAAGACCCCACAAGAAAAGAAAGGAGGTTTCTAAAGGTCAAGATGTAGAAGATACCAAAATGACTAGAATCTGCTGCTGAAGAACTTGACATTATCCATTTCAACCCCAACTTAGAATGATATCTCTTTTCATACCATCACTAAGACTGTGTGTAATTAAAAGCAATTAAGTAGTTGCTCCGAACTCATTGCATCTGTCAAACTGCCTTAATATAGTCCATCTCGGGACCTAAGGTAGATATAATATCCACATCAAACATAAAATTGACATCAAATAACTTATAACTTAAGTAAAGTGAAGCATTAAAACCCATGTGACATACGAAAGCTTAATAATAAAACACAAAAACTCAATGGACATTTGCTTCAGTTGAGCCATGACTTTCCTAGGATTCCAGCTCCACCTGCGTAAATGGAGTGACCACAGTCAGCGATCTCCAAAGCTCGTGCCAGGGCCCAAGTTCTTCCATGTATAAATGACTCTCCCTGTTCTCTAGCTGCTCCTTCACAAAGGTCCAAGTCTCCAAGAAGCATTGGACAGTGGACAGGACCCCTGAAGCATCATCCTTTTTGTTCCCAACATTAGGACCAGGACAGTAACACGTGTTCAGTTCCGCAGGTGTCCCATGGACACCTTTTACTCCCTTTCTGCCTTTTGGTTATGCAGCAAGAGGTAGTCAATACACCCGGCAACCACAAGCAAGCCAAGAAACGGAACATTAGCAACATTCCCACCAGCCCCATCTCTTCCCCATTCCAGTGACAATTCATTCCCCATCCCCACAAGAGAAGAGCACCATTTTCACTTACAAGACAATTACTTCCTTGTTTTTTTAATTTTTTAAGTGTTTATTTTTGAGAGACAGAGACAGAACATGAGTGGGGGAGGGGCGGACAGAGAGGGAGACACAGAATCCCAAGCAGGCTCCAGGCTCCCAGCTCTCAGCACAGAGCCCGACGCGGGACTTAAACTCGTGATCATGACCTGGATGAAGTCCGACACTTAACCGACTGAACCACCCACGCGCCCTTCCTTGCCTTTTTTTTATAGTCTTACTACCACCCATGTATGAATCCATCCCTAAATGACATGGCTCCAAACTGAGTTTTGGAACTTTATATGAATGAACTATTACTGTTCTATTCTTTCATGTCTTCTTTCTTGTGGTACACATTTTATTTGCAAGATAAATCCAAGTTGAGTATATCTAAGATTCATTTTAATTGCTCTGTAATATACTCTTCCATGAATCAAACAGGGCTTTTTACCCATTCTCTTGTTGGTGGAAGGACGTTTGGGTTGTTTTCAATTTGGGGCTATTACATAAATGATGATATGAAGATGGATGTACATGTATATGCATTCTAAAGCACATGTGCACGCACCTTGTTATTTGGGAACCAGCCAGGTTATGGAATAAACTCACCTTCCCACTATTACAAAGTGCCATAAGGTGTTCTGTTTCGGAAGGGGTAGTACCAATGCATATGATGGATTTACAGAAAGCAAGGAGAGAAAGAGGAGAAGGAAAATGGCAGGGGCTCATTATCTGTATTTTCTGGTAATGAAATTCTGTATAGTTAAAAACAAATCCCTCTTTGGGTTTTGTTTTTGAGGGTTTTTTTCATGGATTTTTTTTTAACTGCCCACTATTATTAGGCCTCCAAATGATAACAGTTCCTCCTGTAACCGGACCACTGCCATGTACTGACAAATTTAAGTCTATTGGAGTTAACTGAATTTATTTATTAACTATGGTCTCTTAAGATTCAAATTACTCAGGCCCTAGATGCAAAAGTATATATTCTCTAACCTTTTCATATTTCTACCTACTCTAACTAAGCTTTGTGCAGGTACCACATTCTAGGATCTTTCCAAAATCAGGGAAGATTGCTTTCTCTGTAGTCGTTAATACTTTAATTTCTGTAACTGTAACAAAATAGAAATTTTACGGTTCTCCGAAAGACCTACCAAAGAGTTTTTGATGTCCTCTGAAGCCCCATCAAATACGCCCAAATAACACTGTCCTTCCTGCTCATTCCCAGTAGTTGGGAAAATGTAGTCCAAGCAAACCAGAACTCTAAACTGGCCCAAGAGAGAAAGATGTTGCAAGAAATTTCAACGTGCAAGAAACACAGGCTGCTGCTCCAGGAAAAATGAGGGTGTGCCCTCATTCTGTTTTATACCCTTCTCCATGGCAGAAGTTGAATCTGTTCATAGACTCCTCCTGCGTTTAATCCCACTCAACCTCTTGCAGGTGAATCTCAATAATGTTTAGACAAAAGACCTTCTTTTCAGTCAGGATAAACTGGGTAAAAGCTAACCCATTTTAATAAAAAGACCCCAAAATGCAGTGGCTTAAAAGAATAGGCATTTTTCTTACTCATACAATGATGAGGAGGCCTGGTCTGCAGGGTGGCTCTGCTCCAGATGGTCATTCAAGGATACAGATTTCCTCCTTCTCACTGCTTCACTATTCCAAACCATTGTCCATTTCTGAATGCTTAAAACTGGACTGTAGGCATTCCCATGCTGTAGCTAATAAGAACTGAAAAGAGAAAAAAATCAAAGGCAAAAATTTCCTTTTAAGCAAGTAAAGCTGAAGTTGGAATACATATAGCTGTAAGATTTCCATGTTTTACTCAAAGAGGAAAACTACTAAATTTCCAATGTAGAAATTTTATCAATTTTACAATCTCTTCCAGAAAATGGAAGAGCTACAACATTCTTCAACCCATTTTATGAGACCTATATTACTCTAATACCAGGCAGACAAATAGATTACAAGAAAACCCTAGAGCAATATCCCTCATGAATATAAGCACAATAATCCTCAACAAGATATTAGCAAATAAAAATCCAGTGTTATATAAAAATAGATCTCATCACAACCTAGTGGGATTCATCTAAGGCAGGCAAGGCTGGTTCAGCTTTCAAAAACCAGCATATGTGATTCACCATATTAACAGACTAACAAAAACTGTATTAACATCTCAATAGATGCAGGAAAAACATTTGATAAAATTCAACATCCCTTTATGCTAAAAACTTTTACCAACTACAAAGAGAACTGAACCTACTAGAAGGGCATTTACAATAATATCAATGCATCTAACATCACACTTAATGATAAGAGACTGAATGCTATCCACCTAAGATCTGGGGGAAAGCAAGGCTATCCTCTTTCCCCCCACTGTTATTCAACACCAGACTGTAAGTCCTCACCAGTCAATACGATAATAAAAAGAAATAAAAGGCACATAAATTGGAAAGAAAGCAAGCAAGCAAGCAAGCAAGCTGTCTTTATTCTGAACACGTTTGTCTATAGAAAGGATCCAAAAGATTCTACAAAATAACTCCTTGATCAAATAAGTGAGCTTAGCAAGACTGCAAGATACCATATTACTATACATCAGGAATAAACAACTTGAATTTGAAACTTAAAAAGAAAAACATTTAAAATAGCACCCCAGTAATGAGGCTTGGGTATAAATCTAACAGAAGATGTGTAGGATCTATATGCTGAAAACTACCAAACATTGATGAACGAAATCAAGAAGCTCCCAACAGAAGGAGGGATCATTGTCATAGATTGGAAAATTCCATATTATTAAAGCCATCAGTGCCCCACATTTGGTGTATAAATCCAATGCAATGTTAATCTGAGTCAGCAACCTTTTCTGTAGATAATTAACAACTGAGTCCAAAATGTACATTGAAGTCAAAGGAATTCAAGTAATCGAAAACAATTTTGAAAAGAGGAACAAATTAGAAGACTCATAACATCCTGCTTCAATCTTACTATAAAGCTACAGTAATCAAAACAGTGTAATTTTGGTGAAAAAAAGAGATAAGTAAATCAAAATTGACAAAATTTCCATAAACTGAGTTTTGATCCAGGTGCCAAAGCAATTAAATGGAGAGAGAATAGTGTTTCTGACAAATGCCTGCTACAATTAGACATCCATTTTCAAAATAAGAATTTCAACATGTGCTATATTTGACAAGACTTAATTTAAAAATAGATTATAGTGGAACACCTGGGTGGCTCAGTTGGTTGAGGGTCCGACTTCAGCTCAGGTCATGATCTTGTGGTTTGTGAGTCAAGCCCCACATGGGCTTGCTGCTATAAGCGTGGAGCCTGCTTCAGAGCTTCTGTACCCCTCTCTCTCTGCCCTCCCCTGCTCATGTTCGTTCTCTCTCTCAAAAATAAGTAAAACATTAAAAAATAAAATAAAATAAATATAAATATATCATAGTCCTAAATGTAAAGTCTTATAAATATCAATCTTTTCGAAGAAATAATGGGGAAAAAAAATGGTTGAAACCTTGAGTTAGTCGAACATCTTACACCTGGCACCAAAAGTATGATGTATAAAAGGAAACAAGATGATAAACAGATTTTATCAAAATTCAGAATTTCTGCTTTGTGAAAGACATTGTTCAGAGAAATTTTTTTTAAGTTACAGACTTGGAGGAAATATTTGCAAAGTAGATGTCTCACAAAGGAATGGTACCAGGGTGAGGGGAGGAGAGTGTAACAAAAGGGCAACATGAGAGAATTTTTAGGGTAATGGAACCATTCTTTACCTTGATGGTGGTGGTTACACAACTGTGTGTATTTGTCAAACTCACAGAATATACATTAAAAGGAGTAAATTTTAGTGTATATAAGTTAAAAAATAAAGAAAAGATGATGTGAGTCGACAAATTTTTAACCATTGGTACAGCCATATGGATGTGTACTAGGTGAAGAGCAGCTCTGAATAAAACCAATACCCATGAGAAAAAATTTAAATAGTCTTATGAACCACGTGCTTTAGGTCTGTAGCTATTTGAGGAAGTGCTTGATTTTTTTAGCTGGATTATCTTGTCTCTTCAGGGTTGTGACACTTCCAGGGAAAATTCTGGAAATGAACTGAGTTTGTCTCCAGAGAAAGACAAAGTGCTACCTCAAGAACCGTCTCATGGGGGTACGACTCTCGAAGTAGAGCCAACGGTGTTGATAAAAAATCAAGACTACATATTTAAAGGATTCACAGAGCCCGTGTTGACTGAACAATTAACATCTCCTGGTCTGCAGACATCCAGAGACAGTCTGCACGGGCTTTTCACTTCTCAAAAGGAGAAAACAGGAGCTCCTGAGGAGAAACTGAACACATCTCTTTTAGTCTCCAGTCCCCACCTTTCACATTTGCCCCCTCATAGATCAGAACCTCAGGAGGAAACCTGATCTCAGTAGGCTGGCCTTGTAACTTTGAGCGTGAGGGTAAACTTTGCAAGTGTAAGCATGAAACCTGAGCTAGCATAGGACATCCATCAATGCAGTGGCACCTAGAACCTTAAAGAGCAGGAAACCCGAATTTTGGAGGAAATGGCCCCCCCCACCTCACTCTGCTGCCACTCTGGCCTTCTTCCCTATGCACAGCACCCTACCCCCCCCCCCCAACACACACACACACCCCAGCCCTCTGCTTTGGAAAACAGTTCTTGCATGCATCGGTGTTCATTTACATCAATCCATTACCTATCCCAAAGGCACATGCATATTGAAACCTCACCTAATTAAGAAATGGCAGATATATGACACCTGTTAAACATCAAAGCTAGTGAGAAAAAGTTTAAGAAGCTTGGGAACGCATGTGTGGGTGTGGTGGGTGCTCACAAACAACCCCACAGGGACGGTTTTGCTTAAAAAATGAGGATAGCTTTATTGGCTCGCACTGTTAAATACTCCTTATTCAACTAGCAGAAAGTTTCAAACATCAGGGAATTTCACAGCCATGCAATGGCTGTTTGGGAAGCAATTTGCCAGATGTCTATGAGAGTTAACTCACTGTAGGTCCCTGTGCAGTCAGGCCCCTAGTTAACAGGTTTGGAGCCATTAAAAAATCTCACTATCAGTTGTCTGGTGCAATATCCTTTATCCAGAAATGGTCCCTGTGTGACACCGCAGAAGAGAACAACGAGCACCTGGCACACCGTGAGCATGAACTCAAATCTTACCTCCAATTGTAAAGCCTCCAAATGGGAGAAATAGTTCCCTGACACAAGTGTGTCGTTAATACGTGTTTACTGCAATCACTGGTCAGAACTTCTTTTCATTAAAAAGAAACAGGTCAGAAATCGCTCAGCAAATGAGTAAATGCTGAGGATGCTGTGATTCTTTAGAACCAGAAAGAAAACGGTGAGGCTTCAGGAACACTGCTGAGTTTGCTCTGCCCCATCTCCTTCCAAAGAGGGAAATAAATAAATAAAAGCAAACTATTCACTGTCTGGGAAAGAAATTACTAGTAAGACATATGACAGGGATCAGTGTTGGGAGGGATTGCAGATTTTAATTATGTATACAAATGACTCGGTACTGAGAACAAGATTTGCAGATTACATTAAACGGGAAGGGGGAGGGGCACAGCACAGTAAATAATAAGGTACCCAAATGCCACGCGGCAGTCAAGGATTTACATTATTATGTGTTATATGTGGGCTTAGAAGATGGAAAATGCAGATTAAGTGTAAATAAATGTCAAATAATGTGCCCAGTGGCCAAGAAATATTGAAAGTGAATCTGAGATCAGGGGAACAGTGCTGCTGCATAATGATCAGGATGAGAAGCAAACATGGGCTTGTTCCACCCAAACACGCTTCCAGGGAAGCCAGAATGTTTCTGTACAAACTGGGATGAAAGGGAAAACCTACTGCCTCTGGTACACAAACATCCACCTACTACCTCCCAACCACAAAGGCACTGGCTTCTCCATCTAATTCCTCTGTGATCTGCAGGTGGCATTTCGTTGGTATTAAAAGGAAGCATGGAGTTACGGGGCTGGTTTTACTTAGGTCTATGTCTGTCACTGGCCAGCTGGTCAACCTTGGACATGCTGCTTCATATCTCTGGACCTGTTTTCTCATCTGTAAAATGATAAGATAGGCTTGGTGATGTTCCTCACATTTATTACAGGACCTCTCAGCCAACTTTTATGACAAATGGTCACAGAGAGCTTTGTCAGGGCTGAGATCCCCTGCACGTGGCAGTGCCCTGGCATCTTGGATACTTGGCACACTAGGAAAACATCTGTTATGTGTCGAATGAATGGTTGGGTCCTTTGTGACATGTTCACTTCCATGATTCAGTTCATCCCTTGTTGAAATTTCTTCTTTAAAAAAAAGAAAGGGGGGCGCCTGGGTGGCGCAGTCGGTTAAGTGTCCGACTTCAGCCAGGTCACGATCTCGCGATCCGTGAGTTCGAGCCCCGTGTCAGGCTTTGGGCTGATGGCTCAGAGCCTGGAGCCTGTTTCCGATTCTGTGTCTCCCTCTCTCTCTGCCCCTCCCCCGTTCATGCTCTGTCTCTCTCTGTCCCAAAAATAAATAAACATTGAAAAAAAAAAAAAAATTTAAAAAAAAAAAAAAAAAAAAAAAAAGAAAGAGTCTTGGGGCGACTGGGTGGCTCAGTGGATTAAGTGTCTAACTCTTGATTTCGGCTCAAGTCATGATCTTACGGTTCACGAGATCCAGCCCTGTGTCAGGCTTTGTGCTGACAGCACAGAACCTGCTTGGGATTCTCTCTCTACCTCTCTCTGCCCCTTACCACTCTCTTAAAACAAATATATATATAAATACTAAAAAAAAAAAAAAAAAAAAAAGAAGAAGAAGAAAGAAAAAAAGTTCCTTTTTTTTAATTAAAAAACAGGGGCTCCTGGGTGGCTCAGTCAGTTAAGCGTCCAACTCTTGGTTTCAGCTCAGATCATGATCTCAGGGTTCCTGAATTTGAGCCCTGCATTGGGCTCTGTGCTGACAGTGCTGGGCCTGGTTGGGATTCTCTCTCCCGCTCTCTGGGCCCATCCCTCATTCAAGTTGTCTCTGTCTCTCTCAAAATAAATAAATAAACTTAAAAAAATGTTTTAAAACATTAAAAATTAAAATAAATAATTTTGAAAAGATTTAGTGTTTCAAATAAATATTTTCCAATTGAAATCTAGAAGTCAAGGAAATATCTGATTCATTTGAGCGCAAAAAACCGGGTGTTTCTTGCCAAAATACCTCAGAGTCCAGAATCCTATAAAAGCCACTTGTTTAGAATCCCTACTTGGAAGGCAGGGCCACTCTGCTATCAATTTCTAAGGCAGTTTGACATTCATTATTTCAAGTTTTACAATAGTCCTTTGAGTTAAGAATTGTTAACACACTCCCTATTGTATAAATGAGAAATCAAAACTCAGAGAAGAGCAATGATCTATATATTCAAATGGCCATTTTCTTTTTTTCTGTTTTCTTAATTATGCAAATAGTTCAGATAAAAACATAAAGAATGAAGAGTTTCTAACACAACTTACGTAGACAATAGCCTGAATACTAGAGATTCACTCCTTAAGGTAATTGGTAAGGACCTGGGAACTGGATTCGCACCTTGTGTGTGGCTGCTGGCCTCCCCACTTACTAGTTGGGTAACTTCAAGCAACTTACTTCAGTTTTCTACTATTAAGCTGCCAGGTCTATAAAATGGCAATAATCAGAACCCCTACTTCAAAGCACTGCTGTGAATATGAAGTGAGATCACACATTTAAAGTAATTGATATGTAAGAAATGCTCAATGAATCCAAGCCACTGAGTATGAAGAGCATATAAATATTGGACTAAAACAGGCCTGAAATATACATTTTAAAACATGGAGGATGAAGCTCAAGAAATAAATATTTTTGAAGCATGTTAATAATATAACACAAAGATGAGAGAACAGAACAAGATATATAGCCCTACATTCAATATCACTTTGTTGAATAACAATATAAATGGTTGAAGAAAACACTGGAAAGAGAACTCCAAAGTATTTGCAGTATTTGTTCCCTGGTGGGGAAATTATTGATGATATATTGATGAATAGTGATTTCCTATTTCAGTGGCCTCACCAGAAAAGATGAGCCTGTGGCAAATCATCTTACTCATTTAAACAGTGGAAATACTGCAAAGTAGCTGAAATTCATTGCCTCACACTTCAACAATAAGAATGAGCAGGCAATGTGAAAGGAAATGTGTGCTTAATTAGTGAACTCTGCAGAGCCCAGCATTACAAGGACACCATCCCACTCATGGAGGTTCTTCCTTGGGTTGTGTCTTATTAGTACTTCTGTCATCACTAGATATATAAAAACAAGAAATCAGGACTTGAGAACTAAAACAATTTACAAGCACCTCATAGGACTTCTTCAATGTATGATTGAAAGAATACAGGTGCAACTATGTGACTGGACAAGGTCCAGCAAATGGCTAAAGGTACAGTCTGGTCAGGAGTCCATGTTTTGTGATCTGCAGGCCCTTGAATTTCCCCAAACACCCTTATGTCCAAGAGGAAGTACATTGACATATCCATCCAAAATTGCCTTAACCAAATATTAATGAGGGAAAGGATGTAAGTTTCAGCATATGTACCCAAAACAAATATTTAAATCCAGAACAGCTTTTCAACAAATCATCAAAGTTCCTTTGCCTTTCTATTCAAATGAAAACAATATGCAATACAAACAAACAAAAAAATCAACCCCGAAATCAAATCCCTTATGATGTAGGTTTTGCACAGGTAACAACAGCACTCTTATCTTTGAAGGTCACAAATATCCACGGTGTCATTCAGTCACCAAGAAATAGTAATGGAAAGAGGATAAATATTGCCTCATATAACAATTACATTTTTTTTCTGAAGGGCAAAGTAATATGTCTTGCATAATCTCAGAGATTTTTTTTTATTAGAGAGGCAAGAACACCAAATCCCCTTTTCATGAATGCTTCACATAATAAAACTCAGGCTCATAGGCAGATAGGCAAGCCAATGTGGGCAGAATGATTAAGATCCATGACTATGAAGAGCTGAAAAGGAAGGCAGGCTTCTAGCAGTGAGGAGTAACAGAGTGATAATGAAAACATAGGGATAGTGCCCTGGAAGGGAGAGGAAAAGGATTGGAGGCCTAATGGTTTTGGTCTCCGAAGCGAAAATCCATCTGCCCATAGATTTGATACACAGAGCCCACCCACGTCAGACCGTGTGCTACCCAGCAGGAAGGCTCACTCTGCGTTTGAGCAGCCCAGTTCTGAAATTCGAGCAGCAATTGAGAATTAATAGCTGCGAGGAAGGTTACTTGGGCATCTTGCGTGTCTTCCCAAGAAGAATCCACCTTCACAGCTTCCGAATTCTCTACCCAAGGCTGTTCAAGCTTAGAAAGAGAGACCTGAACACTGGGAGTCTGATCAATTATATTAAAAGTGAACAAGTCCCCTTTCTGCCTTGAGAGCAAGCCACAGAAATACAGTTGATGTTGTCACCCGGCAATTCACCTCTTCATCAGAGAACGTGAAAATCTTAAAGAATGAAAGACGCCACTTGGAAGATGATGAGGAATAATAATGGCAAGCTGTACAGGTTGTCTAACTGGGCAGCATAAATAACAGTTGAAAGAAACAGACCTAAGAAAGTATTTTACACATTAAAAAAGAAATCATAATTGCCTTCCATGCAAGATTGTTAAAGGCAGAAACTGGGACCATTTACAAAGCAATTAGGTGTTATCCTGGGGAAAACATAACATTAAAAAGATTACGGTCAATTGTTCAAAGCCTTTTCTTGTGTCCTGTAGGGTCCTGTGCTTTAAATGTCCCATTGAAGAGCTGACCTACCAGGGATATCTGGTGAGGTTCTCCAAGCCAAGACGCTGATGGCAAAGGACAGCTTCATTACAGTACAATAACAGCTCAACTTGGCTGCTTCTTACAGACCTGAAGTGCCCCCAATATAATTGGATAGTTTCCCCCCAACTGAATTCCAACATCATTGCCAGTCATTGACAGAGGACAAACTCAGCATTACACAGAAAGTCCAAGGACACATAAATTAGTTGAGGAGAGCTGCTTCTAAAACATGAAGGGTGAGGGAAGGTAAAGCAAGAAGACAGACGAACAGCAGAGACGTTCCCCTGCTTGCATCAACCTTGCAATCATCTGTTTTCCTCGGGGCACTCCTCTTTATCAGCTGAAGCCTCTTATTTCTTAGTTTTCTCACGTTTCAGCCATTAAACAAAAATCAGGGGCTAGTGGTCACAATGCTTGCTGAGATGGTTCACCTGGGACTTTCCAACTGGAAACTCGAGCCATGAATTCCTCCCTTCTAACAGGAATGCTGTAGTCGGTCCTCTTATTCCCTGGAGTGTGTGTCGGCATTGTTCGTTCTGTAATCTGCCCCACTTCCAAACCCCTCCAGGTTTCCCTGAATTGCTTTTCTCTCCTGCTTTATCTTCTACTCATCTGCTGAGTCAACATGTGCTGCTGTTTTCCAAGAACTAAAATATCTGTATTCCATGTACATTTGTTCTGGACGTGCAACCAAAGTGAAATTCTGTTGGACAGTACATGTTTAAGGTTATAACCAGCTCCAAACTTTGGGGCATGTCAGTTGGAACAGTGACAGCGAGTACAAATGGAAATTAATGCAGTACTAGCATGTAATTGTTCATTTTAGACTATGGTTGGAAAGATCAGAGTGTAAGGGGGAACCAAATAGATTTATCGGCACAGGTTTTATTAGTAGCTTCAGCTATGCCTTAAATACTCAATAGCAAAGACCTTTATAGCACAATGATGAAGAACAAATATCAGACTACTTGGATTTGAATCCCAGCTTCCTTTACCAGCTTTGTGGCCTTGACCTTCAGCACATTATTCAACTTCTTACAGTCCCAGTCTTCCCATCTCTAGAATGGACATAATAATAGTATACTGTAGCAACAATTATGTGAGATAATCTTTTAAGAGCTTAGCACAATGCAAACACACAGCATCAAGAACTAAACAAAGGTTAGCTGTCTTCAGAAAGTATTAAAGAGAAAATGAGTGGAATTAAGGTTCATTTTTCTTAAGGGACATCCTAGAAAATTAGTGAAATCTCAGCAACATCAAAATTTCAAGAGCCAAGATTCTCAAATTTTAGCAAGCATCAGAATCATCTGGAGGGCTTGTTAAAACTCCAGTTGCCGGACCCCAGCCCCAGAGTATCTGATTCAGTAAGATTGGGGTGGGGCCTGAGAATAATTTCTAACCAGTTCGAGGATGGTGCTGCTGGTCTGGAGACCACCTGATGAGAGGCATTCCTATACCAACAGGAGGGCTAGAATGAGCTGATTAACTATTAGGCACCTACCATGTGTCGGCTACTCTGTACACCCACCATATTTAGTTCACTGAGAGGCACCAACCTTGCTCTCGAGATATAAAAGCCTATATTTCTAAGTCAGTCATAAATTTTGCCATTCAATTCTCAAAGGTTGGCTGGTATTGAGATATTTTCTTGGGCAAGAAAATTATTTTCACTTACATACATATGATTTGAATCAATCCTGCTCAATCACTATACCCAATAAACAGATTTCTTGATCTATTAGTATGCTTTGGAGGCTGAATAATATACTCTACCCAACCCTCCAAGATTCACATGCCAAAGGATATGTCATACCTAAATGAAAAAGGAACACGGGAAGGGAAGTAAGTGATAGGTCAGGAAATTAAATTCCTAATAAAAGTATCACTTTTCAATATTCTCTATTTTGGTATTAATCCAAATTTAGCTATCAGTAACATTCATTTCGTTATTAGTGAAATTTTAGTAAGAATAGTAACTACTCTCTCTCTGATCATTATCAGCACTTAAAAAAATACAAGCCACATAATAAAATAACATCACAACATGAACTGAAAGTTTAAATCTATGTTTTAAAATTTTCACAAGCACGTGGTAGAACGTGATTTGAGGAAAAGAAAAGTTTCTTTAAAATGGGAATGGGATAGGGGTGCCTGGGTGGCTCAGTCAGTTGGGCGGTCGACTTTGGCTCAGGTCATGATCTCACGGTTCATGGGTTCAAGCCCCACGTCAGGCTCTGTGCTGACAGCTCGGAGCCTGAAGCCTGCTTCAGATTCTGTGTCTCCCTCTCTCTCTTCCTCTCTCTCTCTCTCAAAAATAAATAAACATTAAAAAAATTAAAATGGAAATGGGATAAAGGCTCTTTTAAACCCTTGAAACTCCATGTTCAAGATGAAGAATGAGGACATTTCTACCTTTCATCTGAAATATTATTCAGAGTATAATTTTTGAAGTCAGTTAAATCAATAAATGCCATGCAAAACTCTGGTATGAACCAGATGACCTCATTAATGCCAGCTTCACAGTTTAATGACACTCCATCATATTGAATGTTAAGGTGTAAAGTACAAATTAATCACGGCAATAGGAGTGTGTGGTCCCATTTTGACTTGTTAGAATGCATTCCTTGACTACAGTTTATTTGACCTTCCTAGCAATAACAAATGAAACAACTTTTAAAATAAGTGTATAACAAGCCTCTATTGGGTGAAATTTAATACCTTCTTTCAAATCACTAGCAAGTACCTTCTAGAGCAAAGCTTCTTACAAATTGCATATTTCTTCTAATTATCGGCACCTAAATCTTGGATTTCCCCAATCTTCTTGAATGTTTCAATAACCAGGAACATGTTCAAAGAACTGTAATCTCACAAATAAAAATGTGATGTATGACTTAAGAGGAAAGCATTTCATCTCCATTTTAAATACATTCCTTATTTAAGATATTTCTAAAATATAGAAATAATTATCAACTGATGGATGGATAAAGAAGATGTGGTTTATATATACAATGGAATACTACTTGGCAATGAGGAAGAATAAAATCATGTCATTTGCAGCAATGTGGATGGAACTGGAGGGTATTATGCTAAGTGAAATAAGTTACTCAGAGAAAGATAGATATCATATGTTTTCACTCATATGTGGATCTTGAGAAACTTAACAGAAGTCCATGGGGGAAGGGAAGGAGAAAAAAAGTTACAAACAGAGGGGGAGGGAGGCAAACCATAAGAGACTTAAATACAGAGAACAAACTGAAGGTTGATGGTGGGGGTGTGGGGCAGGGGGGGAGAGGGGAAAGTAGGTGATGAGCATTGAGGAGGGCACCTGTTGGGATGAGTACTGGGTGTTGTATGTGAGCCAATCTGACAATAAACTATATTTAAAAAAATAGAAATAAATGATATTTTGAGAGGAAGATTTCTGTTGCTAGGAGTTTGAATATTTTTCTTTAGCCAAAGTGCAAACCAGAGCTCGTTTTTGCCTCTAAAAATGGGCAATAAATATTCTTCTATCTCATAAAACAAAGCCTAATTTTCATGACATGCCTTGGTTAGCCAGATTACCCCATTTAGCCTTTCAACACAGACATTTTCTAAAAGCTGAGACCACTGAGATAATAAGGAACAAAATGTGATGATGAAGATTTGCTGAAGGAATAAGGAATTCTAGGCACATCTGATGAGTCTGTTCACCAACAATTATGGGAGCCAGGCTCCCTACAGAAATAGCTATTCTCCAAGCTGTGTAATTATTGATCTGCAGATGCTGTACATGAGCTGACTTGGGGAAGAAGCACTAACTCCAAGCCCTCTCTGCTTAAACATCATCAACTGATCTTCTTCTACCCGTCAGCCATTATTCTGGAGATACCAAAGGAAAAGAAAAAGACGTTGCCCACCCATCCTCACACCCTTGCCCCCCAACTCAACTCTGTTTTGCAATCTAGAGGGTTTGCAGTCTCCTGGGAGAGAACAGTCACGTGCATATTCTGTCCTTCTTTTCCTTTGCTGTCTCCTGCAGGTGCCCTGAACTCTAGCACGTTGGTTCTTTCAGGTTCTTGAATGCATCATGGTACCTCCCACCCCAGAGCCTGAGTACATGCTCTTCCCTGCCACTCAGAAAATGCTCTCTGCCTTGATCATGGTACATATTACTCAATCTTCAAGCTTCTTAACTCACATTGCTTTCTACAAGGAAGCCATCCCTAACCCCCTGTTCTATATCCTCAGAGCTCTGAGATTTTTCCTTTATAGCATGTAGCACAGTTGGTAACCATGCATTAGTAGAAATACTTGATCCATATCTACGCTGCCCACTTGTCAACATCCAATGTTCTTCGTTGTTTACCATGTGCCATGTAGAGTGTTGGGAAGATAAGTGTGTTGGGAATTTGTGTTGGGAAACCAGACAGAGTCCCTATCCTCATGGAACATTCATCAGATAAAAATCAGAATAAATACTATGAAAGAAACACACAAGGTTTTATGCTTTGTGTTTATACCTAGGTGTTTATACCTATTTGATATAATGGAGTCAGGGACACTGATGCATCAGAAATGAGATGGTGCTAAAAGAAAATGTATTCCAGGGGTGCTTGGGTGGCTCAGTTGGTTAAGTGTCCAACTTCAGCTCAGGTCATGATCTTGCTGTCCGTGGGTTCGAGCCCCATATTGGGCTCTGTGCTGACACCTCAGAGCCTGGAGCCTGCTTCGGATTCTGTGTCTCCCTCTCTCTCTGCCCCTTCCCTGCTCACACTGTCTCTGAAAAATGAATAAACTTTAAAAAAATTAAAAAAAAAAAAGAAAGAAAATGTATTCCAGGCACAGGGAGAGGCCAGTGCAAAAAGCCCTGGAAGAGCTTCCTCCAAGAAAACCATCAGATAAGGCAAACAGAACTGGGACTTAGCAATGGGGAGAGGACTATGGGATAAAGATGAAGTGCTCAATTAGGCAATAAATCCCATAGTCAAAGAAAGACTTATTTTTACTCTGAACCAGATGGAAGAGTGGATTTTAGTACAATCAGGGAAGTGGTTTTGCTGAATGAGAAGAAGCATAAAGTGCAAAGAGCATGGACGGGAGAATGCAAGAGGTCATAAAGGGACCAGCCAAGAGAAAAAGGAGAGGTCATTAAGTCTACACATGGTGCCTTGTTACTCAGTTCTAAGACAACCACTCTTTAGCCGACGTTCTGGAATAGACAGGATACTGCAATCACCCATGAGGCACTGTCTGTTGTGTCAGCCTAACCACCTAAAACAATAAAGAACTTCCTTTATGCATTGGCATTATAAAAAAAGTCTACACACATTGCCTTTGCAACTGGAGATTTCACAGAAAAAAACATATTGAGGTGCTAAGGTCCTTTTACAAACACACAAGTCCTCTTCATGCCCCCGTAAAACAACTCTATTGATATAAAAGACTGAAATGAGCAAAAATAAATGTTTACTGTCAGCTCGAGTCAAAGGTGTGTGTTCAGTGGTCTAGATCAAGGAATGGCCAGCCATGTGCTCAAGATCTTGGACTGCTACATGCATGGGTACAGAACCAAGCCAGGGTGAAACCACAAGGCCTCTCCATAATGTGTGTGTGTGTGTGTGTGTGTGTGTGTGTGTGTGTGTGCGCGCGCGCATGCACACACACACACGTAATACAACCATTACCCAACCTTTCAGTTCTATGGCACCGGAGAGAGCTTTCTCAGTGGAAAGCCCAGGCAGTACAATTTTCAGCTGTCAGGATCCTACAGCACTAGATGGTTGACGCATGACTAGAGAAAAGTGCTCAGACAGCATCTTTCCACTACCCTCTTAGATTCAGTGACTATAAAAAACTGAAGCCAAAGTAAAGGTTTTCTGTACTATGATGTTCTAGCCTAATATACCCTGGAAGACATAAATATTATAAACAAAAGCAAGGGAACATAGGGGGAGTCAAGAAGTTTCCTTAGAAGAACGGGTCTGGATGTGGGATGCTAAAATTTTTTCTGAGGGCTGCCATAACAAATTACCCCAAATGGGGCCATTACTCTCTCACGTTTCAGGAGGTCAGAAGTCCAAAATCAAGGGGCTGGCCCCTTCTGGAGGCTCTGAGGGAGAAATGACCCCATGCTTCTCTTTCTTAGCTGCTGATGGTTACCATCAACACCTAACTGTACTGTGCACGTCATAGCATCTGCAAACAGCCTTCTTATAAGGACCCTCTAAATCCTGAATGGTTTCATCTAGAGCTCCTTAACTAATTACATCTACAAAAGACCCTATTTCCAAATACGGTCACATTCCGAGTTTCCATGCAGACATGAACTTGGCACAACACGACTCAACCCACTCCAGATGCTATTCCTGCTGCATGACTCCCACACAGAGTTTCTCTAGGCTCCAAATGGCAAGGGAGGGGGTGCCTTTACGTCTAGACTGGTAACTAAGCACTTTCTACTACAAGGTTAACAGAAACGATGCAGACATCTCTGTGTGTGTCTCCTCCATCATGGCTTTTGAAATGCTTCTTTGAAAGAGAACCCCCTGCGTTAATATGGTCCTTCACATAGTTTATCAGTACAACCTCAGGAAAATTAAACCGTAAAGGCATTTCCCAAAAAGCACTTTGGGAATTTGAATGATGTCCACAAAAGTTCAAAAGCAAGAATAAACCCTGGTTGTCTGTGCCTTCTCCATTCATGAGGCTTTTTGGCCTTTCAAAAACAAACAAACAAACAAACAAAACGATGCCGAGCACAAAAAGATTGCTGGCCTAGATTTGGAAGTGTGAATGTGGAGAGCTTGGCTGTTGGCTTAGAAGAGTGGACATCACAAATGCTTACTGTTGCCTTCATTCAGGTGGGTGCTTTTTTTTTTTTTTTAACGTGGCTCAGTCTTTTCTGCCATTAGTAATGAAAGAAATACCTTTTGTTTAGCTCAGCCCAGGAAGAAGGGCCCCAGCCTCCCATCAGAATAGAGAGCACACAGATATAGCCCCAGGTGGCACAGACCCGACCTAATATAAAACTTAGGGCTTTACTGTTACAAAATATCAGAGAAGGCCACACGTTGGCTTCAAAAAAGAGAGGTCAAATTCTGTAGATCTTTCTTAGGCAACATTCCCTGATGCTCCATTATTCCCTTGGTTCCTTTACAACGGATGACAGGCTTCATTTATACGGCATTACAGGAGAAGGAAATGGTACATGATACTAAAAGTCCCTGGATTACACTTGGAAACTGGATGGGGAAAAAAAAAAAAGAAACTGGATGAGTCTCTGTAAACCTCCCTCCTCCTGTCTAGTATGGCTGTCAGCACAAGGAACTTTGGGGAAGCTTCCATTTTTAAAAGAGATATTAAGGAAGCACATGTTCCGTTTGTCTTTGTTACATCCTTTTGTGGCACCATTTCATTCAGTTGGATTAAAGACTGCATTCACTATTGAAGAGTCAGGACTTGAAAGTCCTGTTGGTTTTCTTCTTTCTCTTCATTACCAACATCCCTCAGACTAATCTTTGACAAGACTGGTCACTATGTTATTTCAGAAATGCAGAAAATGAGAATTCTGTATCTCCACAGCCATGCACAGTGCTTTGCACAACTAGGCAATCTATAAGAATTGGTTGAAATAAAATGAGACAGAGACAGAAACCACCCTTCAGAAATTCACTGTTCAGGTATTAGAATAAAATTGACAAGGGGCATCTGGGTGGCTCAGTCGGTTAAGCGTCTGACTTCGGCTCAGGTCATGATCTCACAGTTCATGGGTTTGAGCATCGGACTCTGTACTGACAGCTGGGAGCCTGGAGTCTACTTCAGATTCTGTGTCTCCCTCTCTCTCTGACCCTCCCCTGCTCACACTCTGTCTCTCTGTCTCACAAAAATAAATAAAATGTTAAAATTTTTTTTAAGTTGACAGAAAGTGCCATGATGTATTTAGGATGGGGGAGTTCTAGCTCTTGATGCAAGAATACCATTTATCTTCTGGCACTATGATGGCCACACTGTTGTGTCCTTTGGACTGAAAAAGGTAGATATGTTCAAACTCTGGAATTATATAAATTACAGCCCAGATAGAAAAAAAGAGAGAGAGAAGGCAACACTGGTCTATTCCACTTCAAAGCTGCACACTTTCAAAGCCACCTGACACATGTTGAATTTCTTCGTGTTATGATATCTCATTCTTTGGCCTCACAGGAAATTTGAGCCACCACATTGAGCAATCAATAAAAATCCTCTTTCTTTTCACAACGCCCAAGTAACATTTCCTAACTTTGTTTTGAGTCACTCAAAGCAAGCTTTTTTACAATTCCTTTGATATGTGTTTCTTTACAGAAACACCCTTGTGTTTCTGTTTCAAAAATCGAATGCCATTTTGAAATAGACTTCTAAAATTATGTTCTGGTAATCCTGGATTATATGAAAAAGTATGCTCAGGTTCATGCAAGCTTCAGAAGAGATGGAATTTGGAAGATCACCAGGGTTTCATCCCAGTTAAGGTAACAGAACACTGGTTTGGGGGAACCAGGAGAGGAATGTTCAATGTGTAAATCTAATCACAGTCTCTAGTAATAACTGCAGTCTGGCTTTGCAAGACCTAGATGCTAACACGCGCTGAAACTGTGGTGGATAGTGGAAAATGATACTTTAAAAAATAATAATAATAAAGACTTGACATTATCAGCTGTGTCACTGAGCTGATAATGTGGATATCTCTTCTTTGTAATTTTTTTTGAAAAAATTTTCCAGAATCTTAACAAAGCTGATACAATAAATGGACGTGTACCCACCACTTAGACTTAATATGAACATTTGATTCAGACCTTCGTTTTGTGAAAGATCAAAAGTACTATGGGTAGAACTGATCTCTTCTCTGACCCCTCCCCCATCCTATACCTCTCCCTCTATCCCCAGCATCAGTCACTAGCCCATATTGGTTGAGTATACAATCCGTATTTGTATGTATTTGTAACTAATACATATTTGAAAACAATGGACAAATCATACATACGGTGTTGTTTTTCATTTACAGAAATGTTAACACATTCTATGCAACTTTCTACAATCTGCTTTTATTTTTACTCAACCTCAGGTATTCTGAAATCCATCCGTATACATTATTCATACAGTTTATTCACTTTGCTGTATTATATCCTGAATAAAGAGTTTCTTTAATCCCTTTCCCAGCTTATGAGAATTTGAGGATTTTTTTTTCCTTTTATAAATAATGCTGTTGTTTTCACAGTTATGTACCCTAGAGCTTTCTAGGACAAATATCCAGAAGTGGAGTAGTTGGGTCATGGTATCCATGCAAACTGTAACAGACGTTGCCATGATGCTCTACAAAGTGTTTGTTCCATTTACACAATCACTAGCATTGTATGAGGCTTCCCACGTTTTCTCCAGCACTTGATTTTCTGTACCTTTGCAATGTTGTACTGATTGGGTTTAAAATAAAATCTCGTTGTTTCATTTTGCTTCCATACGTTATGAATGAAGTCAACCATTGTTTCATGTTTGTTGACTTTCCATGTCCTCTTCTATGGCTACCTGTTCATATATTCCGTCCATTTTCCTATTGGGTTGCTTATCTTTCCTTTCAGATTTGTAGCACATATTTATACATTCCTGGCTTCTGATTATTCATCTGTTGTATATATTACAAATATCTACTGTTGCTCATCTTTTAACTTTGTGGCATACTTTTTGAGAAGTTTTTAATGTTTATAAAATGTATCAAATTTTGTCTTTAGAACTTCTCCAGCTATCCGGTTTAAAAAATTCTTTCCTACCTGCTTGTTGTAAATACATTTACTATATTTTATTCTAACATTTTTAATGTTTAGGACTTCAATGTATATTTAGGACCTTTATAAATTTTGTAAAATGTATTAATTTATATAAGTTTTAAATATGCATATTTTAATAAATAGTATATACTAATGTGTTTTACATTCAAATATTAATATATTTTTCAATGTTTGGGATTTTTATGTATGTTAAAGTATTAAATGTGTATTTAGACCACAAAGTTTATAGATTTTCTTCTTTCTTTATAACTTCTTGATCGTATCTGGTTAAACAAATTTTTTCCTAGCCTGTGGTCATGATATTTTACTACATTTTATTCTAACATTTAAAAAGCTTTTTCATTTGAATATAGTTGACCCACCATGTTACATTCGTTTCAGATGTACAACATAGGAATTCAACTTCTCTGAACTACCGTCTGTCACCACACAACGATATTCCAAATGCCACTGACTATATTCAGCCAAAAAAAGGCTGTGCCTTTTACTCCTATGACTTACTTAGTCCATAACTGGGATCCTATATCCCCCTCTCCTGTTCACCCATTTTGTCTAGCCCCCTACCCACCCCCCGACCAGCAACTATGAGTTTGTTCTCTGTATTTATGAATTTGTTTTTGCTTTGTGTTTGTTTATTCATTTGTTTTGATTTTTAGCTTCCACATGTGAGTGAAATCATATGGTATTTGTCTTTCTCAGCCTGATTTATTTCACTTAGCATAATATCCTCTAGGTCCATCCATGATTAAAAAGTTAAAAGCAGAAATACCACAGGATCCAATAATCCCACTACTGGGTATTTACCCAAAGAAAATAAAAGCACTAATTCAAAAAGATATATGCACCCTATGCTTATTGCAGCATTAATCAAACATTTTTAATGTTATTTTATTTTTCTTTTTATCACGGAGAATCAAGTAGCTCAAATCCATTTATTGAAATGACAATGGTCCCTTATAGGCTTGGGTCTATCTGAAGGCTCTTCATCTGTTCTATTTTCTGGGACTAAAATATTAATGTAGATTCACTAACAGTCTTCTTCTACCATGATATTATGGCAGAAATATTTAACCATGCTCCTGAATGTAATAGGAATGCTTCTAAAGTTTTCCCATTAAACATGAAACCACTGCTTTCTGAACATCCCTTCTAATCCGAATTTGTACAAAACATTACTGTAAACATGCTGACTTGTATTACCAGCTTTAGAAAACTGCTGTGTGGCTTTTTCCTTTAACCTATAAATTGGGTGGATTAGATTAATAAATTTGGGTGGGGAGATGTTAACTACCCTTCCATTCCTAGTACAAATCCTATTTTACTTTTTTCTTCTTTCTTTTAAACCTCTATATTTTGTGGTTGGTATTTTATTTAGGATTTCTGCATCTATCCATAAGTCATACAGTATGATGATTTTCTTTTATACATTGTCCTTAATCAATATTGTTATAAAATTTGTAATAACCTAAAAACAATAAGCTAGATATTTCTTCACTCTTCTTCCCTTTTCCAAGACAGCAAATATCTATTTCTTTAAAAATTCACCTACAAAACTTCGTGGGCCAGAACTCTTTCATGGGGGAGATTTTTAACTGGTAAATTAGTTTTTTTGTCATGGATTATTTCATTTTTCTATTTCTTCTAGGGTTTGTTTTGATATGTATTTCACTTATAAATGCCCATTTATCCAAATTTTCAATTTGTTCATATATTACATACTCATAGTACTTTCTTCTGATTTGTATATTCTCTTTTCTAGTCTCTTTTCAACCAGGAGACACAGATTCAGGCTAGGCTTTTTTTGAGGTCAGCATTTACATCCAGACAACCATTATTTCATCAAATATACATGGATTTGGAGAGGTCCAAAAAACACAGCTAATACAACCACCTAAGCCCAGAAATCAAAATCAGAGTTAGTTTAAGTAGAGTTTAATTTTTTAATGAAAAATACTTTTCTATTATAGTTGTTGGTCTTTAGTTACATCATAATCTATATATTATCTATTTGCATAATATTTATATCAATATAAGCTTTTATAGGTAAACATATTTCAATAAAGTATTCTTATTTATAAGAAAAACAACCAATGAAAATATGTAGTATTTAATTTTCTCTCCCAATATCAACATTAGGCATGAAGAAATAACCAAAACACTACCTCTATCTGGAGGAAATTTATGGTAATTCCAGAATACAGGGACGCAACAGCCTTTAGAACAGCAATATGTAAAACCTAAGCCTATAGTACCATGCATATAAAAGTCACCAGTAATTTGTTTTCAAATGAGAAGAAAACAAGCTACTTTTCCTACAGAATTAAATGGAGCACCTCAAATTGGAATTATTCAGCTGACTTGTTTTATAAAAACATTTCCTGAAGAGACAACTCACAGACAATGACTTCTAAAGAAATTCTGTTAGGGGTATGAGGATAGATTGCTTAGATCAAAAAGTATTTTTTAAAACTGCACATAATTCCCTCCTCTTAGAGACTTAAAATGCAAATAAACATAAAAATATGTTTGAGTAATTTAGCAATAAAGAAATCTGTTCAATTTCATTAACCCACTTTTTGGAGACTATTTAATCACAGACTCTTTTCTTCCCACATGGCATCTATTTTGGGTCATGGAATATGCTTTGGAAAATACTACTGAGGTAGCATTTAATAAAAATGGAACTTAAGAAGGGAAAATAGAAAACACACATACAAATCAATGTGATAATTTATAGACAGGTTCGTAATTCATATATAGAATATAACCAAAGTCCAAAGCACTAGCCCTTTAGACTAGCTAAGTTAACAGGACTCTCATTCAAAAAAACACAGAGTTAAAATTCTTACCCATCTGCAATTCTAAAATACTGCTTCCCCTTCTTCACAGCGAAGGAAACAATCAGCAAAACTAAAAGGCAACTGACAGAATGGGAGAAGATATTTGCAAATGACATATCAGATAAAGGGTTAGTATCCAAAATCCATAAAGAACTTATCAAACTCAACACCCAAAAAACAAATAATCCAGTGAAGAAATGGGCAAAAGACATGAATAGACACTTCGCCAAAGAAGACAACCAGATGGCCAACCGACATATGAAAAAATGCTCAACATCACTCATCATCAGGGAAATACAAATTAAAACCACAAGGAGATACCACCTTATACCTGTCAGAATGGCTAACATTAACAACTGAGGCAACAACAGATGTTGGCGAGGATGGGGAGAAAGACGATCTCTTTTGCCTGCTGGTGGGAATGCAAACTGGTGCAGCCGCTCTGGAAAACAAACTAAAAACTAAAGAACTAAAAATAAAAAACAAAAATAGAACTACCCTACAACCCAGCAGTTGCACTACTAGGCATTTATCCACAGGATACAGGTGTGCTGTTTCGAAGGGACACATGCACCCCCATGTTTATAGCAGCACTAACAACAATAGCCAAAGTATGGAAAGAGCCCACATGTCCATCAATGGATGAATGGATAAAGACGTGGTATATATATACAACGGAGTATTATTTGGCAATCAAAAAGAATGAAATCTTGCCATTTGCAACTATGTGGATGGAACTGGAGGGTATTATGCTAAGTGAAATTAGAGAAAGACAAAAATCATATGACTTCACTCATATGAGGACTTTAAGAGACAAACAGATGAACATAAGGGAAGGAAAACAAAAATAATATAAAAGCAGCAAGGGGGACAAAACATAAGAGACTCTTAAATATGGAGAACAAACAGAGTTAGTAAGTTACTGGAGGGGGTGTGGGAGGGGGGATGGGCTAAATGGGTAAGGGGCATTAAGGAATCTACTCCTGAAATCATTGTTGCACTAGATTATAACTAATTTGGATGCAAATTAAAAAATAAATAAATTTAAAAAAAGAAAAGAAAAAATAATAATAAAATAAAATACTGCTTCCCAAAAACAGTGTGGCTAATGCCCTATCCATGTAAGAAAAGAATCATACAAGAATCATCTCCTTACACAGACACACATGCACACACACACACACACACACACACACACACACACATAATTTGGGGTAGGGTATGAGGAGTGTACCATTACTCTTCTTCTAGAACACAAAAAGGCAATAGTATTAAGCCATCCCTGACACGGGCCACATTTAGGTACCTATCAATACAACCAAATTCCTGTATTAGGTCTGTCAATGTGACTCTTCTTTTTTATTGAATTTACTTAGAGAACTAACTAAATAGACTTTTATTTATTTAAGTGCTGCTGGAGATATGAGAAAAAAAGGAAAAACCACAGTCTTGCCAGGATCTACAGAATGCTGACCTGTCTGAATGTCTCTTTCCTTTCTCTTGATCATCTATCTTTACACTCTGGAGGACCAAAAGTAACTGAATAAACATTATCTTGTCCTTGGCCTTCACCAAGCAAAATTGTTTATATCAGAGACCATTTCCCTTTAGAGCCTGAGATCATTATTTTAAAGTAAATTGTCAAATGCTCCACAGTTGATCTCAGTTCAGTTCTGCCATTTGCTGCTCTATGAACCAAGTCCAGGGCATGACATTAAGCCTGTGACTACATAACATGAGAAAAATGTTTTAAGGCAGAATAAAATATCACGTACAGTTCCTGGAAGTGAATCTTAACAACTGAAATATCCTTGTCCAAGCAAACACTTCAAGACACTGTTTCAGAAATATGACAATCATGCCTACCATACATGCTGTTGTAAGAACTTAATGAAATAATGGAGAGAAAGAGCATGATGCTGTAACATGTCCAGTAGATTTTCAATAAACATTATTTGAATCAGAATTTATTGAACTGTATTATGACCCATAATGGAGGAAGGTAAAATTTAACCAAATTAAGCAGCATCCATTTCAGGAAATATGTTAGCCATGAAAGGGAGCAGAGTATGTGACCCCAAGGTATGCTTCCCTGGTATGTGGATTATTTTGAGCTGAAGGCAGTTAAGACCAAGCAGACTCAAGAAAAACAGCCTTCACTTCTATTTTAACTGTCTAAAATAATTTAGAAAGGTCATCTGGCTAAGAGAGAGAGCCCTTACCAGAGATAACTTTTGTCTAAGTTATCTGTATGGCAGGGCAAACCTCTAATTACCAAACAACCGCTTTTCTTATCTTCCTGTGAATTGCCCTCCTCTCCTTTGAAGCCCTAGGCCCTTATCCCATTCCTTAGCTCAGGAGGGCACATAAGCCTCAACTGCCCAACTTGTCTGTGGATCTCATATCCATACATACATAATTCACTTTTTTCCTCCTGTCAATATATCTTATATCAATCTACCAGCCACAGAATTTAGAAAGGTGGAGGACAATTTTTTCCTCCCCAACAGCCATCTGGCTGCTTGTTTTCTCCTTTAACCACCAAACAGACCTTCAAAATATCTGAATGGCAGAATAAAAAAGGTAGGCCCAGCACAGTCTCCATGAAGTCTTTTGTACTGAACAGCTCTACCCAGATCTTTCCCTCACCTGATAGCACCCTGTTTCTGACACTTCAGTTGCCAATAGGCAGCTTACTTCATTTTCGTCCTCTTAAAAATCTCAATATTTCTGAATCTCTGCTCAAATTACATGTCCTTATTTACTCTTCTCATTTCCCCTAGTGCCCAGAATGAATTTGGCCTCCCTGCCCTAAACCTCATCTTCCTTTGAAGACAGAGTTTCCACTAGGCTTTTCAAACACTGAAGGGGGTAGAAGTATGTGGTGAGTGTCTTGCCCAAAGTTACATTTCTTTTTTGCAGCGAAGTTGAGATTGAGAATCAAAACCAACATAGTTTCTAATTCTGAGACAAAGCATAGTTTCCTGTCCCTGTATGAAACAATTCTGGGACCAAAAATTATTTCTAATTTCCTAAGAGTCCTAATTTCTTAAACAATTTCCTATTTCCAGTTTTCTAAACAATAACGGGGCTCTAGCAAAAATAACAGCTACTTCGTCTAGGATATACTTAGTCTGGGTGATCAGACTCTATAACTAAAATAGTTAACTTGTCAAAATTAACAGCTCACACATTAATGCTTACTTCAAGACTGTTACTTTACTGTGCCCACCCTAAATGTCTAAATTCTGTCCAGTCTCAACTGGTAAAAGTACCCAGCCCAGGTCCCCAAAACCCTAATAAATATCCTTCTCTGACTTGCTCCTACTGTAATATTACTAAGACACAGTCTTACATTGTGTCCCCCTTAGTACAGTAAGTCTAATAATCTTAGCATTGGTTGATCAATAGTTTTTCTGGTGGGTTTTCCATAGCCAAGAAACACAAAGTGATCCCCAATTCAGTGTTTATCTTTTCTACTACCCTAAGCCATTACAATACGGTCTTTTCTATTCAAAAATAAAAGTTTCCCTTTAAAATGTGAACCTTATGTGTTGCTGTTAACATATAACCTAAGTCTACTTATATGCAATATATACTTCACTGAATGACACATGCACAGATTTTATTAATAACAGCACTAACAACATCTTTTATGTGTCTTCCAAGTTCTAGACACTTTATATGCATTATCTCATTTATTCCTAACATCCTGTAAGCAAGGCAAGTTATCTTCCCCATTTCACGTGATGGAGTTGTTTCAAAGGGGTGAAATAACTATCTTAAGCCCACACAGCTGGTAAGTACCAGAGTTTGAATTCAAATCCATGCAACCAGCTTCCAGAGCACAGGTTCTTAAATGGGCTGTACTGTTTAGAATTTTAGAATAGCTCTGATTTCAAAAACCACTTCTTTTCTACTACATAAAAATATCTTAAAGGGGTGCAAATATCAGGAAATACATAGAATTTCTGAGTAAAATTTGCTGTGTAAGGATTAGGTGGAGGCTTGCTAGTGAGGGAAAAACAAAGGCAAGAACGATTATCCTGGCCAGCTGAGCAGTAATACAAATTTGGCAAGGAGATGGCAAAATAGCAACTTTCATACCTCACTGAAGTAGTATAAATTGGTGAAGACTCTATGGCATGTGCTTTGGCAACGTCTAACAAAATTATACACATAAAATACAGCTCAAAAATACATTAAAAAGAAAACACAGGACACTGGAGAAAGGGATTGTGAAGGACATCTTTTCACTGTATAACTTTTCCAAGTTTTGAATGTTAAACTATGTGAATGTTTCCTTATTAAAATATAAATGTAATTTAAAATCAACAAACAAACAAAAATAATGACTGTTTCAAAATACCTCTACTCTAACCAGTTCAGGTTCAAAAGAAATTGGTATTATACCCACACTCCTCACCTGCTCAATCCTCTTCCCAAACCCTGATTGGTACATATTTGATGGCTAAATTTCTTATAAACCCCGCTGGGACTTTAATTTCTTCAAACCCCGCTGGGACTTTAATCCATTTGTATGTTACACCTACACAGCCTATTCAATTTTTATTTTGGTATCAGTATTTTTTAAGAAATATTTTGGGGCACCTGGGTGGCGCAGTCGGTTAAGCGTCCGACTTCAGCCAGGTCACGATCTCGCGGTCCGGGAGTTCGAGCCCCGCGTCAGGCTCTGGGCTGATGGCTCAGAGCCTGGAGCATGTTTCCGATTCTGTGTCTCCCTCTCTCTCTGCCCCTCCCCCGTTCATGCTCTGTCTCTCTCTCTGTCCCAAAAATAAATAAACGTTGAGAAAAAAAATTAAAAAAAAAAAAAAAAAAAAAAAAGAACTAAGAAATATTTTAATCTAGGGGAGCCTGGGTGGCCCCGTCCGTTAAGTGGTGACTCTTGATTTTGGCTCAGGTCATGATCTCATGGTCATGAGATTGAGCCCCACATCAGGTTCTACACCGACAACATGAAGCCTCCTTGGGATTCTTTCTCTCCCTCTCTTTCTCTGCCTCTCCCCAAACTCACTCACTCTCTCTCTCTCAAAATAAACATTTAAAAAATAAACATTTTAATCTACTGCCTTATCAGATGCCCTCAACATCTGCAAAGAGCATGAGGTGGCGAAGGAGCCTGTTCCTTCAGTAGTTGAGCAGTCTTACTTAAGAAGTGAACCTTTAATAGACATGAAATACAAAATATTTTTTTTCTTGAAGGGAAATAATTTTCAAAGCCTGTGGAGACTCTGAATGTGTGTGTGCGAATTAACATGACTCAACTTCAGAGAAAAATGGGGTGGGATCTCCTTCAGCTCTGGGCTTGGGGTATGGGAAGCAGCCACCCATGAAGCAGCTACCTATGACTACCTCTTCCTCATTGTGTGAGATGCTGTGGAAGATTTAGACAAGTGTGAGGAAACTTTAACATTTCCTCTCAGACGTGGGTATGTGCCCTCTAAATAGCTGAACCAGAGCCTAAGTTAGAAGGAGGCAGGAGAGTGCCACTGGGCAACAACTGAATGCCCACCAGTTTTGCCGTTCAGAGGCCATGGGCCCACCATGTGCCACAAAAGGGGAAGTGCATGTGGGACTCTGATACTGAGGTACTTCTAATACATGGGACCCATGATTCTTTGTGAGAGAGCACATTTCACTAACTTAGAGTCTGCTGCTTTAGAAAAATGGACCATCATCAATAGCCTTATATTACTCACTTGATGGCATTATTATTATCTCCATTGTCATCATTCTTGACCATTTACTGTGTGCCTCTATTTGCCAACTACATCAGTAGGCATTTTGCATACATTTCTCTAACCATCACAGTGATCTGAGATGGCAAATACAATCTCTTCTTTTTAATGAGGAGAAACTGAGGCTCAGAAAGATTAAGTGACCTACCAAGATGACCTGGTAGAGCCAGATGGGAGCTCAGGTCATCCCGACTCCTTGAACTACAAGATCGCCTTGTAACTACCTAGATGGAATTATTTACAAAAAGATTAGCCAACCAAAGCAGCATCAAACATACTTGAGGTCTACGAATGGTGTCAGTGGGTCATACAATCTCTCAGCCTCTCACAATGAACATCACCCCAGATTACTCAGAGTCTCCTGGCAAAGAACAAGAGTTCTCTGACCTATCACCCTCCCTCTCATGTCTACAAAAATTCATCACTCTCCATTCTCAGAGTGGGATGAAGAGCTTTCTTCTAGCCAATTGGCTTTCACACACCCTCAGTTCCTCTGAAGCCCAACCTCCTTCAAAGCAGGTATGTCTCCCTAGCAGAAGCCTTCTCAAAGACCTCTATATTAGGGAAGCAAGAAGGGCAGAAAGTCTACTACCCAGAACATTTATTTTCTCCTGATGTGGACTTTTCCTTGGCCACAAGTCCATCTCAAGTAGAACTGCTCTATATGGCATTTCAAGTTTTTATATCTTGGGTATCTGTCTCTCCTCCTTTTCACAATACACCTTCTGAACATCAGGCTTTCTCTAAGGACAATGATATGTCTCACAATTCATTAGGAATTCCTCTTTTTCACCACTATTGGCTATGATGGTTTATCAAGAACTGATAGGAAGAACATATGTGTGTTAATGAAGGAGATGGCCTCCTCCCCCCTGTTCAGCCATGAACACCAATAGGGAAGCCAGCAGAAGAACCATGGCATCGAGCAACTCAGCTCCCTCATCATCCAGAAAGACACATGGCTTGTGCTCTCTATGGCCATAAGGAAGAGTTTCTCTCTCTCTCTCTCTCTCTCTCTCTCTCTCTCTCTCTCTCTCTCTCCCACACACACACACACACACCCCAACTCTCACCCATTCTTTAGCTTACGAGTCATATTGTATCCTCATTTTTTAGAGGACCTTCCTCTGACTTACCTATCCCTAAGCTGGACTTTCTATCCTCTGAACAAATGACAGCATTTGTTATTGATGCTTGTTGGCACTTGACATATACAACATTATTTTCATAAAAACAATTATTAGCTTCTTAAATTACACTATAAGCTCCTTGGAAATAGCAACTAAATTTTGTCCATGACACCCAGAGTGATGCTTTCTTTGCCCAGAGCAGACATTCATGAAGAAAAAGTTTAAACATAAAATGATATTTTAAACTAAAATTTTAAAATGCAAGCATTACCATGAATATTGTACCCCTTCAAGGTAATATTTGAGTGTTATACACTTACTCAAAGATATTTCTATTAACTCAATACATGCATAATAACCCTCTTGTTTCATTCCCTCATATTATTTTAAATTTGTTCAAAAAATAATTGTTATAAGTTACCACGAGCCAGGAATTTTGATAGATACCAAAGACTTAATGTAGAACAAAACACCAAACAATAAGAAACCTATAAATTATATGAAGAATGAAGCCATATGTGAAGATGTACTACAAGAGACAGTGGGAAAGTTGAGTTGTGAATCACTTGCTGTAGCCGCACAAAGAAGACCCCAGACAGTCCTCACCAGAAAGTTCTAGAACAAGTAAGGCTTTTACAGAGAGAGAAGGGGACAGGCATTTCAGAAAACACAACAGCCTATCCAAAGGTACAAACATTGGTAGCAGGCAATACCTGTGGTGTACTTGAGAAAGGCAAGAGGCTGGAGCTAATCTTCATCCTTTGAGGATCGACATGATTTTGTTTTAGAACTTGTCAAAGTCCTCTCAAAGCCAAGACTGATGGACAAAATAGTCAATAAAATCTTGGTAAAACCACTGGGCCTATGGACCATGAACTTCGTCTGGGGGAGTATCTAAGATAGAATTAACAGATTTGAACAACAATACAAATTACTTCAGGGTATAAAGCTCTCTTCAGTGCATACATTTTGGTAAGTCTGTTTGAAAATTAATCTTAACTTCTTTCAATCCAAAGCTCCTATTTATTATTTAACAAAAGAATCAGTGATTTATGAAGAGTAGAAGTTAATAAAATCCTGACTTCAAATTATGTTTGACATTATTGGCCCAATTACTGTGAAGAGATAATTCTGTGTCATTGGATTAGACAATTGGAAACTATTAGAAATAAGACCACATTTTTTTCTTTTGGTCTCAAACTGTTTATTACTTGCAGCTTACAGACAAAGAAATAAAATGTTTTCAACTTTTTCTAGGGTCATTTATAAGGTTTTGTCTCATGGTATATTCTCAGTGATTTTACCAGATCTTGCCATAAGAATAAGCACATTATTGTCAAAAGCTTGCCAAAAAAGCCAAATTACTCTTAGCCTTTTGGTTATCAAACAATTGAATGTTTATGGTAGAAGGTGTGGAAAGTACTGGAAAGTCAAAATAAGAATGAAAATTACCCATGACCCTTACCACAGTCATTATTTTAGTAAATGTCCCTCCAGTTCATTTTTCTATTCATTTGTATTTTTTTCAAAACAATAATCATTAAATAGATGTTTTGTATCATAATCATTTTTGCTTAATCATATATTATGAATATTGACTACTAGAAATTTAGATTCAGTTTTTTCCAAGTCAGAAAGCCAAAGAAAAAAGTGATCAATTTGGCATAGAGTACCATTTTCTTTTTCAGTACTGAGGAATAATCAACATGGCTTCATTTAACCATAATGTCCTGCGTGGCAAACACTCGCTGTGGGGACAGCTTACTTGGCAAGACGCACCACAGACTTAAGATAACTAACTCCAAATGGATCCTTTGTTTTATTCCGTAAAAACAAACGATTTTTACTTTTAGTGGTATGCAGATTTAATTTCTTCCATACTGCCTTTCACCAGAATACCATCCAGTACAATGGTCACAAAGACCATAGCTCACGTTTGGCCTTTGTTTAGGCAAGGCCCGCTTTGTTGCTGATAGGTAATTTTCCCTGTAAATTCTGTTTTACACCACTGGAATGAAAAAAAAATGCAAACAGATATTAAAGCATTTAATGGGAAAAAATTATTTCCATGGTTTTAAGCAACATTTGAAGAATTTTTAAGAAAGAAAAAAAAATCAGGACTGAAGTCTGAAGTCACTGAACAGATCAAATGAACTAAGGCACTGAATGAAGTGTACTAATGTCAAATCATGGTTTATGTTAGAAGATGTGGAAGACACTGGAAGGCCCAAATAAAAAGAACAGAACTCAAGCATGGCTCTTGCAGCTATGATTTTGGCCACTGTCTCCCCTAGTCTGAGATGTCTGTGTTCTACCCAACTATCACACAGGGTAGAATCCATTTTCCATGACTGGTTTAGGGCAGTGATTTTCACATTGCCAATTACAACCCTTAGGTACATGGGAAAATCAATTTAGTGTATCACAACTAGTATTTTAAAACTCGAAATAGAATAAAATAGAAAATATATGAGTGAAGTGCACAACATAAGAGCAAATATAATTTCTAAAACATTGAAAGCCAGTGGGTAGGTAGGTCCAGAGTAGGTCTGATTTTAATTTTTTTTTTTCAACGTTTTTTTATTTTATTTTTGGGACAGAGAGAGACAGAGCATGAACGGGGGAGGGGCAGAGAGAGAGGGAGGCACAGAATCGGAAACAGGCTCCAGGCTCCGGAGCCATCAGCCCAGAGCCTGACGCGGGGCTTGAACGCACGGACCGCGAGATCGTGACCTGGCTTAACCGACTGCGCCACCCAGGCGCCCCGGATTTTAAATGTTCAAAAGCCCCAGCTCAGAGCACAGCTTTCCAAGTGCCATCCTACTGATGGGTTCACAATGGATTACATTTAATCGGGAGAGGCTGATTTCACCAGCTCTCAGGGTAGCCAGACAGGGCCGAAATTTGTGGGAACCCCCAGACCAGTTCCTTGAAGGGGTGAAACATTATCTGGGGTTCTCAGAAGGCACCCTGAGTGCAAAAAGGACTGTTGGTCATGTGGCAGTCCTTGTGGTCACACGCACAATAAGGGCCACCCAGAACATGCTGTTCACTCCACAAGGTCCTGGCTCTGGCCAAGATGTCCATCTGGACATCTAGTTCTGTAACCAGCTGAGATCACACTGCTGCCATTGTGAACAGGGAGCCCTGATGGAGTTCATTTTCTAGGCTCCCAAGAGTCAGAAAATGTGGCTCAAAATAAGGTAGTTGTACAATTGGAGCAGGATGTCCATGAAGGTCCAGGAAAGATCCCCAAATCTCTGCATTTATATATATTAAGCCTATCTATCCTTCTGTAATGGATGTGACCTTTAGTGACATCCAAGCCAGCTGAATGTGACTGCTTTAACAATCACATGGGTCATCTGCAAATTAGGTTTGATCTATATTTTGGGAAACTTATTATAAAAATTCTATGATAAAATTCAAAACTCATTCACATTATCACCAGAAATTTCATCCTTACCTACACTGATGAAATAGGAAGAATGTTGGGCTCTTTACATAAAATGTCAAATGTTATACATTTTTGAATGGTTGTAAAAATGGCTTTAAATTTTATATCACCTACTTGTGCAAAATAATTCTCATAAAAATGCAAAAAGAATTCTTAAGAACTCAGAGAGATCACCATTAAAGAGGTTTAATCAAAAGTTTCATTAGCCATTTCAAACTGATATGAAATGGTAATGTTCACAGATGCAAACTCCATTCATCATTAAAATTTGTGAGCAGAAATTATTCGGAAATTTTATATAAATTCACTAACTAGCATTTTTGGTTTTGTTTTTACAACATAATAACCTACAATATAAAGGAAATGCAATGAACTTTTTAAACCCAACCTCATCAAAAATCAAATCAAGGGGCGCCTGGGTGGCGCAGTCGGTTAAGCGTCCGACTTCAGCCAGGTCACGATCTCGCGGTCCGTGGGTTCGAGCCCCGTGTCGGGCTCTGGGCTGATGGCTCAGAGCCTGGAGCCCGTTTCCGATTCTGTGTCTCCCTCTCTCTCTGTCCCTCCCCCGTTCATGCTCTCTCTCTGTCCCAAAAATAAATAAAAAACGTTGAAAAAAATTTTTTAAAAAAAATCAAATCAAAATACTTAAAATATGTAAAATATATAAGATATATGTATGTGTGTATATATATATAGTGTGTGTGTGTGTGTGTGTGTGTGTGATTTTTTTTTAAGAAAAATGATATCACCTAACAGAAGACTAACTGGACTAATTCACTGCTGCCCAGCCCTGCTGTTCTTTTTACCATGCTGAAGATCGGTGCCGTATGACTTGAATAAGACTCAGCATATCACTGATAATACATTACAGGTGCTGCACAGGGAGAGGATTAAACTGAAGGGGGCTAGTCTTTCACAAAGAATCACAAATGAGCACTGTTGCCAGCCATCAATGCCATGGTATAAATGATTCTTGTAGCTTATTCAGAATGACCTTTTACAACAACGTTTTTGGTTAATTTTACATGCCAACTTGACTGGGCTCATGGATGTCCAGAAATCAGATAAAACGTTATTTCTGGGTGTGTCTGTGGGTGATTCTGGAAGAGATTAACACTTGAATCCAGACACTAGGTCAAGAAGATCACCCTCACCAATGTGGGTGAAACATCACCTCATCTGCTAATGGTCTGAACAGAATTAAAAAGATGGAAGGGGTGCCTGGGTAGCTTGGTCGGTTGTGCATCGACTTTAACTCATGATCTTGCAGTTTCTGAGTTCAGGTCATGATCTTGCAGTTTCTGAGTTCAAGCCCCACGTCGGGCTCTGTGATGACAGCTCGGAGCCTGGAGCCTGCTTCAGATTCTGTGTCTCCCTCTCTCTCTGCCCCTCCCCTGCTCATGCAAGCTCATGCGTGTGCACGCGCTCGCTCGCTCTCTCTCTCTCTCTCTCTCTCTCCCCTTCAAATATAAACATTTTTTTAAAATTTTTTTTAATAAAAAATTAAGATTAAAAAAAAGACGTTAAGAGGTCTCATTCACTTTTCTCCACCTAAGCTGGGATGTCTGTCTTATCCTTCGGACTCAGACCAGGACCTGCACCATTGGTTCCCTGGGCTCTCAGGCCTTCAGGTATTGGCTAGAAACCTATCATGGTTTTTCTGAGCCCCCATCTTGCAGGTGGTGGACTGTGGGACTTCTCGCCTCTGTAATTCATGAGCCAATCCCTCATAATAAATATATTTCTATATGTCTACATATGTCGTATTGGTTCTGTCTCTCCGGAGAGCCCGACTAAAGTTCTGTAATTGATGTGGCTCACCTGGTGGACCCACTGGGGCACCAGACAAGGTAGAGTTGACTATAATCAGAGTGTCTACAATACTTGGGGACATCCTTCACTAGAGACTTCATGAATAAGATAAAAAGTGCTCATTAAGAAAAGCAGTCTTTTATATTTATTTTACAATAGAAATACCTCAAGCAGGACTATAGACAACCATCTCTGAATACTCCTTATGGTTGGATTCTCTGAATATCCATAAACCACTTACTTAAAAGAACAGCCTCTGATATGATCTGCTTTCATTCCCTTTTTTGCAGGACCACCTCAACCTCTTCTGTACCCCACATCAGTCTCAAGTTATGTTTTCTTCACAAAATTCGGGACCTTCTTATTTGACAACCTGTCTGACTTGTTAATGCAATAGCTTAGAGCTCACTGTGGAAAAACAGACTGATCCCAGGCATGGGATTTTAAAATCAGGCTTTTCCATGTGTAAGGTTGAAGGCGAGTAAGAAAGAGAAGAGGGCTTCCCAGCCAGAGGCTGGGGGCCGCTACAGACTCTCCCTTGACATATCAAAATGACACATTTTCCTCTACATGTAGGTATAACCCAAGGCCCTGCTAACAACTGCTTTGTGGTCTGCCTGAGAAACAGGACTGTGTGGTCACAAGGGAGAAAGATCTACAAAGGTTATTTGAAAGGCTATGATAACATACCTTTGAAAGAGCCCACAGTATATCTCTAATAAATGGCATGGGTCCACAAAGCTACTGCAGTGCTAGGTCAGGGAGACACTGGAAATGTATGAAGAAGCCACACTGTTTGTGCAGAGAAGTAGAACACTGAAGTTCCTGTTGCTAATTGAGATTTTAACTTTCGTAACACAGGACATGGGTTTCTGTTGAGACAACCTTCCTCTTCTGTACCAAGACGGCACTGATTCACGTGTACAGAAACCTATCCCTTCCCACACACACTATGCAGAGTAGACACCCGCCATTTTACTTATGGCCCGGGAGTGGTTTCCCTCTCATCATACACGCGTGTCCTTCATCATCAGTCATGTTCTGTGTATTCAGACCATAAGCTCCAGGAGAAGGAGCTATTTCACCTAGTTCCCCAAGTAGCCCAACAGCTTACAGGTGCACAATAAACACATATGAATAAACAAATAAATGGGAAGATATATTTTATCCATTCTAGTACAAAGAGTGACTCCCTAACTGGCATCCAAGCTGGAAATTAATTCCTCTCCCATCCCAGGCAGAAACATGAAAACTTTAACAAATTCCTGTGAAGAAACACCAACCTGCCATAGCGTTAGTGGTGTTCCTAACTGAACCACTCATGCGTTACATTGTAGGCACCACCACAATAACCATTATTGCCATGGGTAGCAAATAATCGAAAGTGAGGAGACAAGTTCTGTTCTTTATTTCACCCTGACTGCAAACTCTGAACTCCCAATCTCCCTTTTCTCTTCCACTCACAATAGTTCTGGGTAAACAACTACACACCAGGTAAGAAAAACAGCCAGTATCATTTGCAAACTTTGGGCCTCGGTGTTTCTTTTTTTTTTTTTTTCAACGTTTTATTTATTTTTTTGGGACAGAGAGAGACAGAGAATGAACGGGGGAGGGGCAGAGAGAGAGGGAGACACAGAATCAGAAACAGGCTCCAGGCTCCGAGCCATCAGCCCAGAGCCTGACGCGGGGCTCGAACTCACGGACCGCGAGATCGTGACCTGGCTGAAGTCGGACGCCCAACCGACTGCGCCACCCAGGCGCCCCGGGCTTCGGTGTTTCTTAACTAAGAGAACTACGTCATTAGTTTACTGAAGACTTCCTTTTAAAAAAAAAAAAATGTGTATGTAATGGCTTCTATTTTTTTATTTATTCCCCCCACCCCATTAGTACCTAATAAAATATAGGTGAAGAAAGGACAGTCAAAATATGTAGTGGAGTCTGGGGTGCCTGGTGGCTCAGCCGGTTAAGTGTCTGACTTCAGCTCAGGTCATGATTTCACGGTTCGTGGGTTCAAGCCCCACGTCGGGCTGTGTGCTGACAGCTCAGAGCCCGGAGCCTGCTTCGGATTCTGTGTCTCCCTCTCTCTGCCCCTTCCTCACTCACACTGTCTCTCTCTCTCTCTCTCAAAAATAAACATTAAAAATTTTTTAAAAATATGGTGGAGTCGTACTACACTTCTACAAAAAGTACGGGAACCAAACACCAGTTCAATCGCCAGGAAATTCGAGGAGGCTGTCCTTGCACTGTGACAAGTGGAGAGAGGCAGCCCCCATTCTCCCAGGGGGCCCACAGACTGAAGATGCTTCAAAGCAAACTCCCCAAACTCTGTCTTACAGGGTAATGCCTTTTAAAGGAGACAAAAGTCACCCCCTCCCCCTCTGCTCTTTATACCTTTTTACAGTATTTTGGAAACAGCACGGGAAGTGACTTGTAGCTGAAAAGCCATTTGCAGCATCACTGAGCCACTAATGGCAGCCCCCTCCCAGCAGGCTTATTTGTAAAAATACGACTTTCCGTTAACCTGGTGAGCTGCATGCTTCCAATAACATCCGGCAGTCCAGAGCCGATTGTGAATATACCCCAGGTTCCAAGTGGATCATGGAACTAAATCATCTCTTATTCCAGCCTGCTCATTTTGAACCGACTCATTTTACAGTGTGGTTAGCATAGCCTTTCCAGTTAAGGATGATTGCCCAAAGCACTTAGGGCAATGTTGTCTTAGCACAGCATCTAGAGTGAGGCAGTTGACACAAATTGCATCGTATGCTGCTTGAGATTTAATGTTGTTACTGCCAGGAGAATATTTTTGCAAAGGTTACTGATGTATAACAAAATAAAACATGCACCAACACCAAACCCTCAATCAGACTTCTTCTTTACTCTGAGATTCCAATTATATCACTTTTCTTAAATGGAGGCTATTAACCAAGAAGACAGTCAACAAAAATCTGTATTTCTCAATTAATATCAAAAGCCTTTGGTATAATAACCACATGACAGAAAATACTGTCCATTGTACAAATCCTTTGTTTCCAAAATAAATGCAACGGCTGCTTCTAAGATTTCACACCGTAAGTGCTACATGTTTACTTTAACCTTCTCACTCTATGCTAAACCTTGCAACATTTCATTTCTGTATTCTGTATTGAAGGAAAAGAAGGATAACGTAAGAAAGTCACTAGAAATATATGGAGGATATACCAGGTACACTGTAAAATGATCTCTGAGTAACAGAACATCCTTCTTTCATTTCCCGGAAGCATATTGTGCCAGAGGTCATAAACTTTAAAACTGCCCAATTAGATTTTATACCAAGCAATACAATTTAGCCTTCTGTGGATCCATGAACTCTGGCTCCCCATGAATTAAATGGGCCCACAAATCACTACACACAAGATAACTTGCACAGCGTGTATATATGCCTATTAATTATTTCTCCAACGCTAATATAATTAAGAACTGGCCCTAATACGTTGGGTCCTTATTTTAATTGTTCTACATCCTGTAATAATTTCAAAGAAAGCTTTTTCTGTGCTAACCTGGCTTCATGATCAGAATTCTCCATTTCTCTGATTTCCATTTTAATTGGCCTGCTCTTAACAGGTCTAATTTTACATTTAGCTATAGTTAGGTGTGGCTTTGGTCAGAGATATTTTTTCCTCTTCTATAAAGATCTACCTATTCACTGTTCGTCTCAGTGGGTACATGGGAAGGACAGAAATAAAAACAGATACAACTAAGAATAAATAGATTGCATTTGTTCTCATAAACTATCAGCATTGGTATGTTGGTTACCCATCATCTATAGCCATTTAATCGCACTGCTGGATATAACATAATAGTCTTCCAAAACTGGTAAGAGGATCAGAAAGGCAATGTCCCAAACATCTTAGGTCTTTCTTCGAGGTCTGGGGTCATCAAGATTATCATGTCTTCCATGTACCATGGCCATCCTTCAGGTGAGGGATAACCACAAAAAGAAAACTATGCCACAGGGCACTTGGGTGGCTCAGTCAGGTAAGTGACCGACTACTGACATCAGCTCACAGTTCATGAGTTCAAGCCTCACATCGGGTTCTGCACTGACAGCTCAGAGCCCGCGTGGGATTCTCTCTCTCCCTCTCTCTCTGCCCCTCCTCTGCACTCTCTCTCTCTCTCTCTCTCTCTCTCAAAATAAATAAACATTAAAACAGATTTAAGAAAAGAAAAATATGCCACTAGAAAGGGAAATTTTCTCATCTCCAAACCATTTACTTGCTTTGAAGGAAAAAGCCTCCAAAACTTCCAGATGAGTGGGCTTAAATGGATCAGCAGGCATGTTCTGTTGAGATATAACCTCTCCAAAGTTGGAAAACTATTCAATTTAACCTAAATCACTGAAGCCTCTAAAGTAACCTAAGCATACAAATACTCCTCTGGGAAGGTAAGTGTTTCCAATTCAAATTTCAGCCTTAAAAAGAATATAGACAAATGTAAAAGAAAAAAACCTGAAAATTGGGAAATGAATCCACAGAAATTTTTATAAGATGATTATTCTGGTATTAAATAAATAAGGGTAATTCTGGAACCAGTCTGATACTTTCTTTAAATCTTATTTTCAAATCTTTCAAGATAACATTATGAAACATTTTTAAAAGAGCTAAAAAAAAAAAAAAAAAAAAAAAAACCTTAGAGAGGGGTGAAATAGACAGGATTATGTATGTGTGATTATATGAAACCAGAAACTCAACATGAATATTCAAGGTGATCCTGTGAAACTTAAAGGAAAGGTATAAATACATACTACAAAGTTGGTGAACCTGAAGACATTATACCACGTGAAAGAAGTCAGTCACAAAAGACAACACTTTAGGTAACTCCATCTGTAGAAAAGTCCGGAAGAGACAAAGGCATAGGGATATAAAGTGAACCAGTGTTGCAGGAGCTGGGGTGGGTGGTGGGATGGCAATGAGGAGTAACTGTGAACACGAACAGGGCTCCTCCTCGGCGTGATGAAAACATTCTGAAATTGATGACAGTGGGGGGTGCACAACTCTGCAAATACACTAGGCCGTTGAAGGCACACCTAAAATGGGCAAAGTGCACAGTACATAGAATATGTCAGTGAAGCTGTGATATAAAAAACAACACACAAAAGTCAGCATGCTAATGTCCACATAAATAAGGATAAAAATCACCTTGTATCAGGACTCTTAATAATAATGGCCAGTGAATTTTCTCCTGAAACATTCCTAGATTAGTCACACAGATCAGAATTACCAACATTCAGAATGTGTTTTGTTTTGTTTTTAAGAGAGGTGAACATCTTATGCACCGTCTCAAGAAATGTTGAGGTTTGAAGAGTAGGAACAATCACGTATATCATGGGGGCAAATTCCTCCCTATTCCACGGAAAAGGGCTACGGATCCATTGCCACAAAGGGAGAAGGGCTACTCAGCATCCATGCTGGACAGATTATCCACCTGATCCATCCATCCGCTTCAATGGACCAAACCACTAGACTACTGGTCGCCTCTCTGGCTGGCTCTCTGACCCTCAATACCAATTTGTTGTAGGTCCTCAGACACTTACAGTGTACCCACGTATCCTAACAACTGTTGTGTGGACATCCCTCTGCCCATCTCACTGGTTTTATTTTTATTTTTATTTTTCTTAATTTATCTAGAGAGAGAGAGCGCGCGCGTGGGAGAGGGGCAGAGGCAGGGAGAGAGTGAGAATCCCAAGCAGGCTCCACACAGCACAGAGCCCGGTGTGGGACTCAAATTCACAAATTGCAAGATCACAGCCTGAGCCGAAACCAAGAGTCTGATGCTCAATGGACCAAGCCACCCAGGCACCCCTCACGTGTTTATAAAAACAAAGATTTACAACTCCACACCCAACTGAAATAAAGCTCAGGAACTCGAAGTGACCAATTTTTCACTTATGGCAAAGAAGTGTCTCTAAAACTATAAAACGAAATTAAATAAAACACTCGTGAACAGAGCCGGGAGTTGGTTTTACCAGCAGGCCCTCAACCCAACGTAGGCCACAGTGACAAGAAAGAACTCACAGAAGCCAGTTTCATTCCTCCTGACAAATTCTGCAGGCATCACCCATTTCACATGCAAGCTCAGGAAGCCAGGCCACAGAGGGTCTGAGCAATGAATTTACAGTTTTATGAAACTAGAAATTAAAGCTCCTATCTCAACCTTACTTAACAAAAATGACAATTTTTAAGGCATTCAGATCATGCCTACATGTTTACCAATACTTTCATTTTGGGGGTGAATTTATATAAATCCAATAGTGGATTTAAAAATACATGAAGAGGGGCACCTGGGTGGCTCAGTCAGTTGGGCGTCCGACTTTGGCTCAGGTCATGAGCTCACACACCGTGAGTTGGAGCCCTGCGTCTGAGAGCTCGGAGCCTGGAGCCTGCTTTGGATTCTGTGTCTCCCTCTCTCTCCGCCCCTCCCCCACTCATGCTCACTCTCTCTGTCAAAAATAAATAAACATTAAAAAAAATTTTTTTAAATACATGAAGAGGCAGATGAGATGAATAGACAATAGATAGATGGATGATACAGAAAGAAAGAAAGAAAGAAAGAAAGAAAGAAAGAAAGAAAGAAAGAAAGAAAGAAAGAAAGAAAAAGAAGGAGAGAGAGACTTGGAAAAAAGCACATTCAGGGTGAACTGCAAGATCAGTTGAAAGTCAACTATCCAAACCCAGGGCTGCTCATGCCTCTGACTCTTGAGGAGAAGAGATATGTGTCAAAGACCATACATGTCAAATATACTAGGGCCCATCAAACCTCTCTTAGCAATCAGGGAATATTCACCGGTGACTTAGACTAAGTCACTTGTCTGGTGATCCTGGCAGCAAATGTCAGAAAATGTTGCCCTTCACTTTATCTGTCACTGACACTTGACCAGAGTGCTTTTCTTTCTTCACCAGAGAAAAGAGAAAGTCAACTTAGTGGAGGAGGTATGGCTGTCAGGGCGATGACGGGAAATGCACACACGTTTTGAAAATGATGGAGTGTCCCCACTGAGTCCATACTGTTCAGAACATTTGGGACAGTTGATTATTACCCTAGCATGATTCACAGAGAGCTCACTTCTTCTGCTGGCATGGAAACAAGAGGAAAGGCTAAGGCAGCCCATCCAGGAGAGATATATCTGGCACTGCCCACACAGGGGCCTCGCTGATGTCTGGGAGAGCATCCCTTCATGCCCTTGGCCTGAAAGATGCAACTAGCAAGCTTTTTGTAGAGGAAAGAGAGCACGAGTTTTGACCGTCATCGAGTTGGGTTAATTGTTGCAGCTGTCCCCGTGGTATGGAGTGGGGACAGAACAGAGATTCCACCCCACTCCAATGCAGTCTTTGGGAATTTTGGAAGATGGGGAAAATATGTAGAGGATGCGTGATTTTCCATGGAGAAAGACAGGGTCAATGCCCACATATCCTGAATTGTATTTCCCCCAGCAAACATCAGTGTCAAATAAGTAGCAGAGAGAGCATTTGCCACTGGAGCTCAGAGAGTGCATGGCCTGGTGGGAGCAAGAGCAGGAAGTATCACGTAGTCTTGAAGGCTGTGAAAGCTTCCGTTAGATAAACAAGCGTACCCCAGTCGGTAGGCACAAGCTGAGCAAAATGTGCACCTGGAAAAGAACGAGCCGATCGGTCTGGCCCCACAAGAGAGGCTGTGTTCTCAGACTACACTTTGTCCTCTTAGCTGGAAGGAAGAGAGGCAGGAGGAGGAAAGTGAGGGAACACATAAGACGCTGGTGTTCGGGATTAGCAATGGAGTGTGCTCACTCTGAGACCAGCAGTAATGGCGCCACGTCCCTGTAATGCACTCAAGCCAGGAGCATCCTTTCTGTAAGAGACCCCTTCGGGTCATACATTGCAGAAAGCCACCCATGACCACACACCCTGCCTGCCACGTCTCTGGGCATTCTGAAAAGGACATAAAAGACTTAGCTGAAAAAAAGCTACAATTATTCCAGACATTTTAGAACACACCTCTGCCACATTCAGAATGTCCCATCATAGGCTTTAACGTGTGAACTCCTATAGGAGAAAGTCTAGACTGAAGTCTCCTCTTGAAATGAAAGCTTACCTGTATCCAACTTTACCTCAGATTGAAACAGACTTTGGCAACTAATTGGAAGGTCTTCCTCTTACCCGAGCGAAAAGTATCAGTAACTCCTTTTGGCTTTACGCTGGTTAATTTTTGATTATGAAGTGAAATTTGGAAATATGGATTTTGTTGTTGTTGTTAAGAGGCTAGGAGGAAATGTGTCGCTCAGGCAAGCTCTAGGTGCAAGCTTATTAATGATATATTTTCTTCTTTATACTTATCTGCATTCTCCAGTTTTCCTTTAAAAGGCCCATGTTGGCTCTGGGCTGATGGCTCAGAGCCTGGAGCCTGTTTCCGATTCTGTGTCTCCCTCTCTCTCTGCCCCTCCCCCGTTCATGCTCTGTCTCTCTCTGTCCCAAAAATAAATAAATGTTGAAAAAAAAAAAAAAAAGAAGGGCGCCTGGGTGGCGCAGTCGGTTAAGCGTCCGACTTCAGCCAGGTCACGATCTCGCGGTCCGTGAGTTTGAGCCCCGCGTCGGGCTCTGGGCTGATGGCTCAGAGCCTGGAGCCTGTTTCCGATTCTGTGTCTCCCTCTCTCTCTGCCCCTCCCCCATTCATGCTCTGTCTCTCTCTGTCCCAAAAATAAATAAACGTTGAAAAAAAAAAAAAAAAAACAATTTAAAAGGCCCATGTTATAGGGCACCTAGATGGCTCAGTCAGTTAAGCGTCCGACTTCAGCTCAGGTCATGATCTCACAGTTCATGTGTTCGAGCCCGCGTCGGACTCTGTGCTGACAGCCCAGAGTCGGGAGCCAGCTTGAGATTCTGTGACTCTCTCTCTCTCTCTCTCTCTCTCTCTCTCTCTGCCCCTCCCCCACTCAGGCTCTGTCTCTCTCTCAAAAAATAAATAGACATAAAAAAATTTTTTTAATAAAAGGCACGTTTTTATATTCAGAAAAAAATGTCAAAAAAAAGAAAAAGAAAGAATATTACCATTAATCTTTAAGTTGGCAAAGCAATGAAAATAAAACAAAGCCAAAATGCCTACATGTTACCAGCGATTGGTTTCAACAAGAAAGTGAGTGACACCTTCTTCTTTCAACTCTTCTGTATTCTTCAAATTTTCTACCAAGAGTAAGTATTTTTAATTAATAAATAATTTGAGGAACAAAGAAAAATTGGAAAGAAAATGTTGCCTTATTTAGTTTTTAATTGCCTGGAAGTTTAAATGACAGTAATTATTTAACTGGAAGAAAGCTGAGTGGGCAGGTCCCACAAAGCTCACCGGAGATCGAGATAAGGACTCACCAAGAGTGTGCAGCAGAAGGCTTCCAAAAGCCTGGTCTCCAACATATCAGTTCTTTTCGAAAAGAGCATCCACACCAACCTGCTAGTGTCTCTCACATTGTTGCTGTTAAATCATTTCTTCAGCTTCTAGAATACCAATGTCCTTGGGAAGGGGACTAGCAGCCAGAAGCAAATCAGACAAGTCGAAGGTGCCATGAAGAGAACGCAGACCTGGAGCGCCTGGGTGGCTCTGTCGATCAAGTGTCCAACTCTTGACTTCGGCTCAGTCATGATCGCGCAGAACCTGCTTGGGATTCTGTCTCCCTCTCTCTCTGCCCCTCCCCTGCTCGCTCACTCTCTTTCTCTCTCTCTCTCTCTCTCTCTCTCTCCCTCTCTCTTAAATAGAGAGAGGGAGAGAGAGAGAGAGAGAGAACACAGACCTGAACCCAGGCTCCAGCGTCAAGGTTTTCTCTAAGTAGCAGTGAAATCTTGCACACCATCTTTAACTTCTTTTGCAATTGATTCTCTTTTCTATAAAATGAAGGGGTGGACTTAGAACCCCTGGTGAGTCTTCCTGGATCTAAATTCTGTTAGCGCAACTTAGCTTAGATGGCTGTCACCTTGAAAAACAAAGACCAGTGCTGAGGGCACAGAGAGAAAGATGGGTATGTGTTCAAGGCAGACATGGAGGGAAAAGGAAAAATCCAGGAACCAGGGATATTTCTGAGGCGCCCGGTCAGCACAAGAGAACTAGCCACAACCACATGCCCCAAAGGAGATCATCTCCGCAAAGAAAAACTCTATTCACTGAACACATTTTTTTTTTTTTTCTGAGCGGGTCTTAATTGTGAGTCAAGAGCCTCAGTTTAATTTTTAATGTCAAGACACCATAATATTATATGAGGTTTTTATTTAATTATCTTCTAACATTTATGTATTTTGAGAGACAGAGAGAACGAGTGAGCGCAAGCATGAGTGGGGCAAGAACAGAGAAAGAGGGAGAAAGAGAATCCCACTGCACTGACCGCAAAGAACCCAATGCAGGGCTTGAACTCACAAACTGTGAGATCATGACCTGAGCCGAAATCAAGAGTCAGACACTTAACTGACTGAGCCGCCCAGGCTCCCCTATATGAGGTGTTTTTAAGTGACTTATTTTCTGGAGGAACTGCTGACAGTGCTCACTCTATCGGGATCCCTATAAAGCGGAGGTATTAAAACTTGGGTGGCCACGCTCCCGGATGCTTACACGAGTGAGATCCCAGCTCCCTTTCAGCTGATTGACAGAAGACAGTAATGCGGGGTTCTTTCTGCTCGTGAATTCATCAGAAATGAGAGTGAGTGGAAAACACACACATACATAGTAGGCTTTTCTGTGGGCAGAAAGGAAGGGTTTATTTATTCTCCTCTGTAGGAAACAAAGAGATTTATTAATGAGGAAGGAGAAAGGCAGTACCAGTTTAAAGAGAAATGAATCAAGGACAGGAGGAAAAAAAAAAAAAAAAAACAAGTGTTTCCCTAGCAAATGACCTTATTATTTTAGAAGAAAAATATGTTCATGTTTTGAATGCATTTTATGCTGCTACACAATTATCTTCCTAGAGAACCGATTCAGATCACATTAAATGCATCAGCATGGCATAAAATAAATCCTGCAGCTTTTAGTGATGGACCACTCTCTCTCTTAAATTTCTGCCCTGCCACTCACTGCATGAATGGCCACAAGTTAAGCCCAACAATGAAAGCTGATCTTGTTCCTAAAATTTAAAAATTTGCTTTTACCAAGCCCTCCTTTTCATCATCAAGTTTCTGACCCTGATTCATCACAGCCCCACTGGCTAGACTTCTCCCCAACTAGACGAACTGAATTGTAAAAGTTGCTCAGTAGAAACTGAAAGCCTAAAATAAATGGGGATGATTCATTCTGAAGCCCTTTGCTATTTTCAGGCTTTTGGACAGAATCGCTGGCGTTCAGAAGTCATAAATGAGCCTGACTTTACACCATGATTTGTTAACTCAGAGAGGTCCACAGCCAAGTCTCAGACTGGATTCATGTGGAGGTCAATGATGCAAAGGTGATGAAGAGGGAAAAGTTTGCCATATCACTTTTAAAGTTTTATAAGTCAATCTATCATGCGTTTTTTGACATAGGTAGCCCAGCAATATTCTTAAAGGAATCCCAAAGCAGATGGCTAAGACTAATAGAATCAGTAACTCATATGGCTGGAAATCTTTAATTTTTTTAATTAAAAAAAAAAAAAAAGCAAGCAACCATTCCTCTGGAGTACCTGACCAGTTTGACTTTAAGCTACAAAGTCACAGGCAATCTCTAAAAGGTAAACAACTGACGACCGACCATTTACAGGATATACTTTGAGTAGTTTTTCTAGCAGTGTTGGTGAATTGAGAGTCTTCCGTCTGCACTGTCTTTACTGTCTTCCCCTGCCCAAGCTAAATACTTGTGAGATGGTCCAACAATGGCCAGTGTAAGGTGGTAGGCACCATCATCTGATTGACAGAAGCACCAATCCAAGAGCATGGCGTGTCAGACCATAGATGTGATTCTAAGCCCTCAGTGATTCATCAAGGTACCCCAAACCTGTAAGCTCAAACCTCAAATTTCACTCTTTAAATGCTAGACTATGCCAATGGAACAGCCATCAGAAGAGAACAGTGCTGGGGAAAAAAAAATTTTTAACTTTTCCTTTCTCAAGCTATCTCTGGTTTTTGGAAGTGTACCCAAAATACACCAGGAACCAAAACCTAGGTTGAACTCCTCAATGTTAATCACAGCATGTGCAGCTAATACCTACAGATTGCCTACATGTGCCAGATACTCTTCCTAATGGCTTGTGTGCATTAACTCATTTAACCCAAGCCAACTACATCTGTCTTATTTCAACCAGAATCTAGTAGTAGGGCGACTGTCAAGAGAAGTAGATAAAAGGATCCCAACTCGGGGCTTTGGCCTTTAAAGGGCCTTAGACTGTTCCTCTCCCAGCCATGTCCCACCCCACATAGGCTACTGGATCCAAGAACCAAGAAAATATGCCCACCTGGAGCCCACACTCCCTGTCTAGACCACACCCTGGGTCCCAAGATTATAGACTCTGCCCAGGCAGCACGGAGCCTGCTTCCCAAACCAGAACTTCCTCTTCCCTGGGAGCTGAAAGGTGTCGAATGGATGGGCTGAAATAGATGTAAAGACATTAATTATTTAATTGATCCATTAGTACACAAATCCTAGTACATGGGTTTTCTGGAATCTCTTCTGATTATCAGAATTTATTTATACCTCCTTGTTCTACATCTGTTTCCTGGAAAGGTGAAAGGGTTAGTTACCTGGACACAGGTAACCAGGTTAGAACCTGGACACAGGTTTGTGACGGTGGGCACTTTCTTTGACAAGGGTAGAAAAAGAGTCTAAATTCTCACACATGTGGCTTCTTTCAGAAAAACATTCCTCTTCCACTAACATTTAATTCTGATTTTAAATACACACACACACACACACACACACACACACACACACACACCCAGCATTTTCAGTTCCCAGGTAGAATAATTAACCAAATATCCAAATACCTTTCCATTCTTTGGCCTCCTGCGACAGATGCAATATTTTATGTCTTAGTTATTTAAGCCAGGATCCTTCCTGGTTGTTTTATGACTTAGTGACAATGATTGCATCATGTGCAGAGACTATGCCAGCCCAGTGTGGCACACACTTTGCTATGACACCCTGAATATAGGAAGAATCAATGGAATGTTTGCTGGATGCAAAACCCACTCCTAGGCTGTGACTGTGAAGCAGGAAGCTTTTCCAAGAAACCATATAAAATCATTACTGGGGGCGACTGTGTCTCATACAGCCAGACTGCATGTCTGCTTTTCAATCTGTAGACTTCAAATAGATCCAACACCTCCCTTCTTCCTCATCCGAGGAAACCTCGGAGGCCAGCACCCACTGTTTACACTCATTACCGGGACAGGCAGCAGCAATCTAGGGGGACAAAATGCCGGAAGACTCTCATGTAACTAACTGTACTCAAATATAAAAATGGGATTTTTTTTTCTCTTTCTGAAATCTGCTTCAAACCTTGCAGGCCACCAGCTACTTTCTATGAGCACCAGCTGAGGCCCAGATCTGAGCACAACCCCATCTCAAGTTGCTGGGTTGACCGTCCAAGCATGTTTTTGAGCTGGGCTTCTCAACAGACAATGACTGTACAGCCCAGAGGACGTTTGGCAATGCCTGGGGGCATTTTTGCTCGTCACAGCCCAGGAAAGAAGGAAAGGATGATACTGTTCTCTAGTAAAGAGTGGGCAATGCGTGCAAGAGCTGGTGACAACAATGACCCGTCCATCCCCACATGCCGATAGTCCCAACGCTGAGAATCCTGTCTTAGAGGAACAAAGATAAGACAAAAAATGCTGCTCACATTGAAATTTAAATGGTTTCCCCTCTCGGGCGTCACTACCCGCACACAGCAAGAAACACTTAGATTGTTTATTGCGTCAGGCTGGGACCACAGAAATTAAACTTGTGGGTGGTACAGAACCAAGTATAATTCTGTGTTGCTGTAGAACACCCTTCCCCATGAAGATCAAAACGCTTTTCAGAAACAGTTATTCCCCTGGGAGACAGAGCTGGGCATTAGAGGGATCCTCATTTCACAGATGAGAAAACAGGAATCTAAAACAGGTTGTCATTTGCTCAAGGTTATTCAATGAATCGGGTTTAGAGCTAGGGAAACCAGGAAAGGCCAGACATTGGAGAGAAGAATCCTGAAAGAATGTAAAAGGACAGAAACATGCTCTCAGCTGGACACCGTCTTAGTGACACACATCTTTTCCACATCCTGAACCCCTGATGTCAAGAAAAGCAGGGTTTTCCGTGATGGGCAGCTTGTGGTTCTCCCCAGAACCAGCAGCCCCAGAAAAGCCCCATGCCTCCTCCCTGCCAGCAAGAGCCCTCACCTGACAAACCCAATCCCCAGGGCTATTCTCCAGATGTTTATACTGTCAAATGATTTAATGGTCTGCAGAAATGAGTTGGTCTGTTCGTTAAAATAGTCATCATAATGAAAAAGACGGACGACATCTGCCCTTATCCTCTGTCAGTCTGTCACATCTATGTACCTCCTTCCTATCAATCACCATAGTATGCATTATGTAAATACCAAAGATGAAATGTCAGCCTATGTATCTAATTGTCCCTGTGTGCCATATGGGAATATGACTGGTGGACCCTGCTGTTCCCCTTTACAGCCAGCATTAATTGGCATCTTTGTTATCTAGCCATGGAGATTCTGATCGGAATGGTTTTAGGCCCCAGTAACCCTTTCAATGGGAGACATGATTCAGGCTGATTCTTACCCAAAGAAAAAAAATGCAGAGAAATCTCGGAAACTTTATCATCCTACTAATATTTGATCAAAAATGTACAGAGTCATTTGCTATATTTGTTGATAAGAGAGGAATCCAAAAAGCCTGGAGATGAACATTTCTGCATTTCCCCCCCCAAAAATGGGAGACCTGTAGAGAGAGGTGAAGTATGTTCACAGATAACTGGGGAAAACAAAATGGAAGGGTCATTTTCTCCCTCCAATTCCTGGGCTACTTTGCGGAACATGCATTTGTCCATCTTCAAGGACTGGATCATGAATGTCAGTGTAAGAACGGGCTTTAGAAGTCCTAGAAATGTAGAATTCTACTGGGCATGAATCCTATGTAAGATATCTCCAACAGCAAGACTTATGTCTCCGCTTTAATACTTTCAATGAAGAGGCATTCACAGCTTTGCAGGGTTCCACTTAGATGAAAGTAATTTAAAAGCATCAAAGAAGCAAATCCTGAAATGTCCTAGTGCACTCACCATAGTGTAGATGGTATTATCAAAAATTTTGTATTCATAAACACAACCTCCCTTGCCCAACTTTCTTAAAATGAAAATGATATTGAAGCTACCTTCAAGTCCCTATAGAAGTAAGCAATCTTCCTGTCTTATTTGCAAATATACACAGTACATAAATTATTTTCATCTCAGAGGACAAGGAAATTTGACATATTCCATGTTGGGAGAAAAGATCTCCCCTACCCCCAAATATGCTGTATCCTGTCCTACCCGAAGGGGGAAAAAAAAAAACTATGAATGCAATGGTAAGTGCTACGTTAATTACCAACACAGAGCTCAGTCCTGAAAATTCCAAAGTTTTAGTTGATTCCATGTTCAAAATGTTCCACATAAGGTCACCAGGAAAACCTGGCTGCATACAGTCTCGCAACTAATGAAATGAGATAAATAGCAAATGAGCCCACCAAAGGTATTTGCAATAAAGGTTTATCTTCTTACACAAGATAAACTGGAATCATTGTGTGTACAGCTGGAGGTTCTCTCCTGTTCCACTTACCCACAAGTGCAGACATGAAGAGTCATCTCTCTCTGTTCTGTATTTACTCTAAAGATTAGTGACAAGCTACCATGCTGCCCCTAGGGTTTTCGTCCTTGTTTATCTGAAAAAGTGCAAGGAGACTGCCACCATGGCCATGGAGCCAGCCCCTGGGAGACCCGAGGGTCTGTGAAGGCTGGAGCCCAGTGGGTGAAAGGTCAAGGTCACTTCTGCTCCTCAAAGGTCCTGGCCTCAGTCAGCCTGCAGACGACTGGAGTGAAGTAGGAAATGATGTATGTGTCAACAACCCTCTTGGAAGTCACAGGAGAAGCCATCCTGAAGGTCTCAATGAGGTCGGATGATATTCCAGAATGGGAGACAAGCCAATTTGGGAGCAGACCGGATCTGGCTTCATTCGAAATTATTACCAGTTAGTTGATAACAACAGACTCCAACTAGGCACAATTTGTATTGACACATCACGGGAAGGACAACAATTCCTAGGGAAAGATGCCATGTAGAGAAATTGTCTAGCCTCCGTTCCAGAAAACCCAGCACGGCATCGTGGCGCAAAACCATCATCCTGTGCCGGACAGCTGCATCATCAGCATGGTTGTGGGCCAGCTCAAGGTCGGTGGGGACCCCATTGTGGGGTTCCACCACACGTTCCTATTAAAGAACATCAACGATGCTTGGGTTTGCAGCAAAGGCATGATCAGGCTTGCCCTGCACAAGCTGACCTCCTCCCCCTCCCAGCCAGGCACTCTTGCTGTCTCCTCCCCCTCCCCTTCCTGACACTATTCGCATTCTGCAGATGCTCCAAATCCCATCCCTAAATGAGCCCTGCAGTGGGAGAGGGAGCCGGGCACACTACCCAGGTGTCGTGCGGGATGTCTGCATGCCAGACCAGGTGCATCTGCCAGAAGTTTGCGTTGTTCCAGTACATGCCTCGGAAAGACTTAAGTAATGCAAAGGTTTTCTTCTTCCTTTTTTTTTTTAATCTACTGACAAGTTGCTCTAGTAACCCAAAAAAGTGAAAGATAAAGCAGCTGCCTCATGGCCCAGATATTGATTCGTTCAGATGTTACAATGCCTCGTGATACAATAAAACCATGAAGATTTTCTTTAAAAAAACAAAAAGAGAAGAAGAAGGAAGGAAGAAAAGAAAGAAAGAAAAAGTACAAGCAATCCGTTAAGGTTAAAGAGACAACATTAAGGAATGTGGCTGTACAGTCGTACAGCCGGTGACTCTGGCCTGTGCTTAATCCAGGGCCTTGTTTAAAAGAGCTTTTCGATTTTAATTAAAATAAAATGGGCCCTGGAAGAAAACACGTCTCCTCCAGCAAGGATTGTATTCAGCTTGCTCTCTGTAATTTTGCCCATCACACTGCTGGCTGTTGCTTTTTGCACAGCTCTTAAATGGTGTCTAAATTGACCAGCTCTGTTGCCAAGGAAACGGACAGGACAATGCTAATAGAAGCTACTTAGGACACACTGTGAAAAGCTTAGAAATAAAATTGTTTGACATGAAAGGCACCGTGTCAGCAGCCAGGCAACTCTGTTAAAGGCTGCACTGAGCAGAAGGTGGTGCCTTGTCTCCCCCTACTCTTTCCTCTCAAAATCTCTCCTAGAAAATGAATTCTGTCCTAGGAGCTTGGATGGCTTTTCCTATCAGAATCACTTTGTTTCCCTGGCTCAAAGTACAGAAAAATCCTCATGTTGTGGTTCTGAAGCACCCAGCACAGACTTCAATTTCTACCCATGAAAATAGGCTGCTTCCCCCCACACTTTTCTTTCCACCAACCAAGTCCTTTCCCCTCATGAATAAATTGCAAATATTCTGAATTTTCTAAGATTGTTAATTAAAACCCACTTGATTTAAGCTGCTTCTCCCATTTTGCACTCACAAACCATAAATTATGGAGGAGGTCAAAGAATGAATGGCAATTTGACATGAAGAGGTTGATTTATTGCTTCAGAAGGAGTTTTATACCAGATGTGGCAGGAGTCATAAATTAAATGCTAAATGTTATGTACTATTATGCTTTCAGGAATATAAATGTGTCTAAAATGCTATGCAGGTGGAATGATAAAAATATGAATCTACTCTCCTGGCAATTTTAAAAGGCCCTTTAAAGCTGTCAAAAAGAAAGTAAGCTGAAAACAACCTAGATGAGCTCCTCAGATGCCTTTTACAGCACACCCATGCTTTATAAAAGTAACCCTTTCCTATGGAATGCAGGACATTGGCTTCTGTTGGTTTGGGTGGGGAGAAGAGAGAAAGAATTCTTTAATCTAAAAAAGAGAGAGAGAGAGAGAGAATGAGAAAGGAAAAAAAGAGATTCGGGGAGCTCTGTGCTGCTGAGGCATTAGGACATGCATCCAAATCAGCATTCCCCACTCACTCCTCTACACATGACCATAATTTAATTTATCAAACCTCATCAGAAAGCCAATCTGGATGGAACTTGCCTAACTTTACCTAGCAGCTGCAGGGGCTATAATTATTGGGCTTAAAATATAAAATATAGAATAGGCCAAGATTCAGATACATGAAAGCTTGGAGCTGCAAAGCCGCAGGAGAAAACTTCACCAGGGGGCAGGAGCTGTAAAGGGAAGGACTCGGTTTTGAGGGCCAGTCCATGCTGACCAGCAGCCAGGTGCTGGAACCAAAGGTAACGGCTGACCATCAACTCACGCCTGGGATGATGGTACTTGGGACACAAATGCGGACAAGGTGGCTCATCTGATCCCTGTTCCCCTTTTCCCAGAACTCTACCCACCCCTCTCTCCTAATTCCCCACCTCTCCGAGGTCTGAACACGCACTGTCTCAATTCAGTCAAGATTTCAACCTCCAGGTTTGAAAATCAAGCCCCTGTATTGTGGATACACTGGCCCCTCGGAGCGTATCCATGTAACCGCCTCTCCGACGTGCCAGTGTTACCCGCCAGGCTCCACAGAGGACACCCTGGCTGTCGTGGGAAACACGAGCCAGCTGCATTGGGCAAGAGGCACCTGTGCTGAAGAACACTCTGAAGGAAAGAAAAGGCCTTACAAGCATTTAGTGCTCTCAGGAAGGTAGCCAGATTTAGCAAATAAAAATATACGACACCTAATTAAATTAGAATTTCAGAAAAAAAAATGACTGATTTTTTTATGCAGATTCTGATTCCATAGGATAGAACCTGAGCATCTGCATTTTTACTGTTTATTTTTGAGACAGAGTGCAAGTGGGGGAGGAGCAGAGAAAGAGGGAGACAGAATCCCAAGCAGGCTCCGGGCTCCGAGCTGTCAGCACAGAGCCCGATGCAGGTATCAAACTCACGGACCATGAGATCATGACCTGAGCTGAAGTCAGATGCTTAACCAACTGAGCTACCCAGGTGCCCCAAAATAACTGATTTTTAGTATAAGTATATCCCAAGTACTGCATAGGATATACTTACACTTATACTAAAAAAAAAAAAAAGTGCCCATTGTTTACCTAATAGAAATTTAGCTGAGCGTATTGTTATTTTATCTGGCAACTCCAGTTCTGATGCAATATCATCTGGCAACTCTAGTTCCGAGGCCATACCAATTACTTTCATCATATCAGTAATAGTTGACAACATCCAAAGTCTCCACTCCGTGGCCATGATGCGGCCATCACACTAGTGTATGTCTTGTTTTCCGAACACACAGTACTTCTAGTAATTCCCACCACCAAATCAACAGGATCCTGACTCAGGAACAGTGTGGGGAAACTTAACCAGAAACTTAAGAAAAATGCTCCAAGAGTCCAGGAAGAAAAAGAAAATATACTTAGACCACAAAATTCCCAGACGGCTGTGACATTCTTCTGCCCCTGAACAACACAGCAGCGAATCACCAGACATGAAGAACACGACATAAGTGGGGCCAGGAAACACAGAGGCAGCCCCTCTCAGCCTGTGTCCTGGTGTATTTTCCCACCATCTCAAATAGAAGTCGTTATGATAGACCTTATTCAACCGAGACCTTTTTAGTGATCCCGAAAATAAAAGAGGGAAACATGCATATAATGCCATTTCACCAAGACCCAATAACAACCACTTACCAAGAGAAATCTCTGGAAACTAAGGAATGCTTGCAAACAACTTCACCAAATCTCATCCTTTCAGTATCCCATTAAGAAAAAGATAAACTAGGGGAGCCTGGGTGACTCAGTCAGATAAGCGTTCAACTTTGGCTCAGGTCTTGATCTTACAGTTCATGAGTTTGAGCCCCCCATGGGGCTCTCTGCTGTCACCACAGAGCCCGCTCCAGACCCTCTGTCCCCCCTCTCTCTTCCCCTCCCCAAATCATGCGTTCTCTCTCTCTCTCTCGCTCTCTCTCTCTGTCAAAAACAAATAAACATTTAGGAAAAGAAAATAAACTTCACTTTTTTTAAAAGGGTACAGCCATTCTTTTTTTCTGAAATTTTTTTAATGTTTTTATTTATTTTTGACATAGAGAGCATGAGCAGGGGAGGGACAGAGAGAGAGGGAGACACAGAATCTGAAGCAGGCTCCAGGCCCTGACCTGTCAGCACAGAGCCCAATGCGGGGCTCAAACTCATGAAAGGTGAGATCATGACCTGAGCCGAAATCTGATGCTTAGCTGACTGAGCCACCCAGGTGCCCCAAAATAAACTTCACTCTTAAAAGCTCTTCTCTGTTCCTCAATGTTTAACAAAGAACTTCCATATGACCTGGCAATTCTACTTTTGGGTAATGTACTCAAACAACAAAAGAAAAGAAAAGAAAAGAAAAGAAAAGAAAAGAAAAGAAAAGAAAAGAAAAGAAAAGAAAAGAAAAGAAAAGAAAAGAAAAGAAAAGAAAAGAAAAGAAAAGAAAAGAAAAGAAAAGAAAAGAAAAGAAAAGAAAAGAAAAGAAAAGAAAAGAAAAGAAAAGAAAAGAAAAGAAAAGAAAAGAAAAGAAAAGAAAAGAAAAGAAAAGAAAAGAAAAGAAAAGAAAAGAAAAGAAAAGAAAAGAAAAGAAAAGGAAACAGGAACTCAAATATGTGTACCCTAGCATTCACTCCAGCATTAACAACATCCAAGAGGTAGAATCAACTCAAGGCATCCATCAAGAGATGAACAGACAAACATTGAAAACATTATGTTAACTGAAAAACAGCCAGACACAAAAGGACAAGCGTATGACACCCCTTATATGAGGTATCTAGAACAGGCAGTTCATAGAAACAGAGAAGCAGAGGTTAACAGGGGCTGGGGGAAGGACAGTATGGGAAGTTTATTGCTCAATGGGTACAGGGTGTCTCTTTGAGATGATGAAATAGTTCTGGAAATAAGTAGTGGTGATGGTTGCCAAAAAAAAAAAGTTTTTTCTAATAAATTATTATTGCTTTTTTTTTTTAAAGTGTCTCTGCTTTTGGCTTCCTCGTCTCCTAAAACCCCTCTTCCTTTCTCTACCTCATATCACACTTAAGGGCTCTGGCCACGTCTGACCATCACCACAGCAACTGTGGCCTCCTGACTATCAAAACAGAACAAGACTGAGTTTTAACTCAACTATAACAGCCACATCACAAGCCTCCCTTTCCCACAGCCAAGACCTACCAACTGAAGCCAGAGGACATCCTTCCAGGGCTGCATGGCATCTGTTCTGTGAACTTGAGCATGTGGTCAATGTAAAGTGCCCATGAGCTGTCCCATTTGTACCTACACGTACCCTTGGCTGTGATGGCATCCCTTGCTCTCAACTGGATGTGCTAGGTTCCATTCCCCATGGTGACACGTTGCAGGGGAGCGTCTGTAACTGTTCCACCTATGAAGTAGGGCACTCGGGTCTAAGTCTGCTTTTTCTTGCAGTACTTCTTAAAACAAGGATGGTGCCATTCTGTTTTCTAGAAGCACTATTTCTGCATGACTTCTGGTGTGCAAATTCACTTCCAGAGAGAACAGACTTAATTCTCTCAATACCATTCCCAAAAGAAGCAGCACCAGATGCTACATCCTGGTCATACAGAACCTTCTTCTGTATGACCAGAGCCATTGTATAGTAATAACATTTTAGTTTTTTTAAAAAAATTAATGATAAATTCATGAATATGGAGCCAATAAAAATACTGAAAGGACTTTTTCTTGTTTCTCTTTCTAGATGTGTGTGTTTCTCAAGTGTTTTCAGCTGTTGGATCAAAGGAATGTTTCTCACACTTTTCCCCATCAATCTTAACCACAAAGCTATGTTTTCTTCCCCAACAAGAACTGATAGGTAATTTCATTGAACACTTCCATACAAAACTGAGTTGGGAAGCAATATTAGTGCTTTTATTCACTATACATATTCACTCCCTTACTGTCTTACTCTTAACCATTTAAGAGTAACCAGTTAAGATGAGCTGCATACATTTATTGATTGACTGGGGGTGGACAAGTACAAAATGTAACGTGTTATCTCTCCCACGGGGCATCTGTATTTTAAATTCTCACTAAAGAATGAATGATTAGTAGGGACTTATGTAACAAGTAGTAGGCACCCAATAAATAGTTCAGTTGCAATGGTGCATATATAAGACACTCCGTCTTAAAGACCCAGAAGCCTAGGAGAAAAAAGTAATAGACAGTGAAGCCAACAGGCACAGCTAGCTACTGCTCAGTTCAGTTGCATCCATGACACTGCCTCTTAATTTGAGTAAGAATGCCTAAGCCAAGCTTTCTCATTCATTCCTTGTTCCCCCATCTCTGTACCTAAGGGGCATTCTCGGATGCACAGCTGCCATCATATTTCTTCCATCTAACCCATTTACTGACCTCTTATAGGCAACTCCTAGTGGCTGCTAACAGCATGAACCAAACACGCCCATCCCCACAACTTCATAGTTTAATTGTACGTTACGGTTGCCACCGCCATCACCTTTGCAAATCCTGATGGTTGTCAGACTGCTTAGAACTTGGGGACAAGGACCTCTTTGGATGCAAAATTATACATGCTTGAAACCGTAAGCATATGTAGACTGTGTTGTTAGAACACAGAAAACCTGTTGGGAGAATTCTGGCGGGAGATAGTGAACACACACATTTAACAGTTCTTCCTGCCAGCTCATACTAAAACAACAGTAAGGGATTAAACATAATAATGATAAGTTCAAGTACAAGTGAAGAGAAGAAAACAGAAACAAAATGTTGGACAATGTAATGTAGAAAGAGGAGGTGTAACTCCTTTATTAGATCCAAGAAAATCTAAGCTGGGCCATCTTGCGTGCTTCACAATCCTAGGGCACTAATTGCATATGGTGCCATTCACACACAGACCACTCACATGGGTGCAATGCACAGCCTTTAGAACCATATGTGAGGCTCCAAAGTTAAATCCTAAATCAGCAGTGGGAAAAGCTGAGAATTAATCTGATTTCAACACAGAATCCTAAAAGAATAGGAATCAGTGGGACCAGGCAACTCTGGAAGCAGGGACAAAGACAGTGCTAAAAATACGAGGACAGCTGAAAATCAATTTAACAATTCATCCCTTTCACTGCTAGAAAGCTGGAGGTTTATCCTAAGGGAAAGGTAGAACAGAGGGTCTGGGGGCTGCATGGCACCAAACATAGCTAAGAATGGGGATACGATGCTCAGAGAGATTGTGTGAATGCGTACAGACTGAATGTTGAAATTCCCTGTCTTCTTTTCCAGCTCAGATCCCAGAATTCTGGCAGCTACTTCTGTACTCTCTAGGCAAGAAAGCACAAGAGCATTCTCTGGGAAATCTGACCATCCCCAAAGGAAAAGTCTTAAAATAATTTAAATATACTAGCATAAGGGATTCAAAAGATTACCCAGGCAGATAACCCTACCCATACAAACATAGCTACTATCAACTTTTTGTTTCTCTGCTCTTAAATATAAGCAAATAGTAAAAATCCCCTGATGTCTGAAAAAAAAAAAAAAAACACCTACAGGTGAAATACAGAGGCAAAATCCAGCAAATAAAAAAATCACCCTGAAGAAGACTACACCCTGGGAAGTAAACTCTAAGGCTTTGGAATGTCCTGCCTGATAAAAGTGTCTTTGTTTACCTGGAGGCCCTAGGCCACACTAGAGACTCAAAGGTGATTTATAATAGGGACCTGGGTAGTGCGCTAGGAGCTGGACCTCCAGAGGGGCTGGAGACTCAAGTCAGCCATGTGGCAAGTTGACTTGTCTGTGTGACTGAGCTCCAAGAGAAACTCTGGACACTAAAGTCGGGTGAGCTTCCTTGGTTGGCAGTACTTCCCGTGACCAATCACATGCTGTTGCCAAGAGCCAGTAACACTGTCCACAAATCTACTTGGAGAAGACAACTGGAAGTTCTGTGTTCAGAATTTTCCTGGACTCCAGCCCATGTGTCTCTGCCCTTGGCTGATTTCAATCTGTAGCCATTCACTGTACTAAACCATAACTATCAGTATAACTGCTTTCTGTGAGTTCTGCGAGTCCTCATAAAGTATCAAATCTGAAGCTGGTCGTGTGAACACCAAATTTGAAGTTGATGTCAGAAGTGAAAAACATCTTGCGTTAGTCCCTAATCTTACACAGGAAGAATACATTCTCAAGAATCCCTGTTATTAATCCCTCAGAGAGATAAGAAGTTGACATTATGCCCATGAAAGGGGTAAAAGACTATGAAAGGAAATATTCAGAGAACACAAAATATGCTTTTCCACTGAATATTAAAAACAATAGGTGAAAAGTTAAAATTAAAGCTAATGATGTCAAAATTGAAAATCTCAGCAGAAAAGATTAAGTTGTGGAAATGTCCCAGAAAGTAAAGCAAAAACACACGGACTGAAAAAAATATGAGAGACAAAAATAAGAAAAAGATCCAACATCTAAATAAGAATACTAGAAAGAGGGGCGCCTGGGTGGCGCAGTCGGTTAAGCGTCCGACTTCAGCCAGGTCACGATCTCGCGCTCCGTGAGTTCGAGCCCCGCGTCAGGCTCTGGGCTGATGGCTCGGAGCCTGGAGCCTGTTTCCGATTCTGTGTCTCCCTCTCTCTCTGCCCCTCCCCTGTTCATGCTCTGTCTCTCTCTGTCCCAAAAATAAATAAAAAACGTTGAAAAAAAATTAAAAAAAAAAAAAAAAGAATACTAGAAAGAGAGACAGAGAAAAGGGTGGGAAAATAATTATCAAACTTGTAGTTAAATAAAATCTCCCAGAACTGAAAGACATACATTTGCGGACTGAAAAGGTCACCTAAGTAAATAAGCAAGTCCAGGAAAAAGAAAGAAAATAGTTCCATCATTATGACATGTTGGAACATCAGAGACAAAGAAAAGATCCTACAAACTTTCAGAGAGAAACAAAGTTCGTTTTACTTAAAGGATTTAAAAAACGGCAATTTTAAAAAGCCAGTGGATCAATGCCTTTAAATCTCTGAGGGCAAGAGGCTTCTGCTAGCCAATAGGCAATCTAACCATCAAACACATAATGACAGCAATTGAGTAAAACAAATTAACTAATAAAAAGTCATTGGTTCATAAGGATTTAAAAAAAGATAAAATTCATTTGACAATAGAAGAGGCTTCCAAGGCACACTACCCTGAAAGTAATTAAATGGGAAAGATTATCTTATTCCTCTAGTATAAACTGTTCAGCCCTCCTAAATAAGGAAGAGTCATTCAATCAGAAGGCTTCCAAGGGTGCCTGCGTGGCTCAGGTCATGATCTCGTGAACTGTGAGTTTGAGCCCTCCGTCAGGCTCTGTCCTGACGGCTCATAGCCTGCTACAGATTCTGCGTCTCCCTCTCTCTCAGTGTCCTTCCCCCACTCTCACTCTCTCTCTCTTTCAAAAAGAAATAAACATTGAAACATTTTTTAAAAATAAGATTTCCAATAATATATGAATGGAAATGATAGAAATATCATCTTACAACTTCCATAATAAGATTACTGATTAGATGATCATCATTAACAGATGTTAAAATAACATGTGAAAAATTGGTGAACATTACAAAGATGAGATCAGGCTATCACTACTTGAACCACTGTTCTAGCTTAGGATAACTAAAAGTGAGAGGCTCTTACCACCTATGGAGCATTCTTGGGAGGCAGCAGAACTAGATAGAAGCTACTCAAGGCTTTAAGCCTATCTTTGGTCCACAAGAAATATGGGAAATAGAAAAACAAGTTAGCCTACTATGAGGAGGCAATCAGCCAAATCCAGAACATGGAGCATTCTTATCACTTCAATAAGCCAAGGGCACTGGGTGGGGAAAGGGTAGGGATATTGTGGAGGAGGAGATTTGGGGCCTAAAGAGAGAAGGAGATTTGGGGGCTTAAAACTTTCAGAAACATAACAACCAAATACAATGAGTAGAAATTGTTTGGATCTTGAACCAAACAAAGTATCTATAAAAGTTATTCACAGGCAAATCAGAGAAAGTTGAATACGGATTTGTTTTGGGGGTAATATAAAGGAATTATTGTTAATTTTGTTCAGTGTGATAATGGCACCGTGCGTATGTAAAAAAAAAAAAAAGTTCTTTGTTTTATTGTGGAGATTCATTCTGAATCAGCTAGAGGTGAAATGAGATGATGTATGAGATTTGTTCGAAAATGTTCCAGCAAAACAAACCAATAGGTAGTAGGTGGAGGGACGGGTGGAGTAAGTAGGCCAAGTGCTGATGGCCGCTGAGGCCACTAGTTTGGGGATGAGCACACGGAACTTCTCTGAACTCTGCTTTTTTATATGTTCAGAAATGTTTGTGACAAAATGTTTTCTAAAATTCTGAAAGAAAATTATTTCCAACTGAGAATTCTAACCTGGTCCACCTTGAATTAAGTGCAACCATAAAATAAAGTCGTTTTCAAACATGCAAGATACCAAATAACTCATTTTTCATATAGTTTTTTTGTTTGTTTGTTTTTATTTTTGCTTTTCTCAGGAGGCTACTCAGGAGGGTAGACTCCATCAAAATGAGAGAATAAATCAGTACAAGGGAGCTCCCCAATCCAGGGTATTCAATACATGAGAGAGGTAAAGGTGTAAGAGAAGTAACAAAAAACAGAGAGAAAGAAACACAGACAGGAGCCTGTGCAGCAGGCTCTAGGAGGTGTTTCTTCCAGAAGACAATGGAAGAATACCAGGTATAAAGAATGGGTCAAGCACACATTTACATACTGGTGTGGGAAAATTTGGGATGAAATTGGTGTTATTTTCAAAGAAAATTGAGCAAAGGTATTTTTATTTTTTTTATTTTTTTACTTATTTTTTTAATATATGAAATTTATTGTCAAGTTGGTTTCCATACAACACCCAGTGCTCATCCCAAAAGGTGCCCTCCTCAATACCCATCACCCACCCTCTCCTCCCTCCCACCCCCCATCAACCCTCAGTTTGTTCTCAGTTTTTACGAGTCTCTTATGCTTTGGCTCTCTCCCACTCTAACCTCCTTTTTTTTTTCTTCCCCTCCCCCATGGGTTTCTGTTAAGTTTCTCAGGATCCACATAAGAGTGAAAACATATGGTATCTGTCTTTCTCTGTATGGCTTCTTTCACTTAGCATCACACTCTCCAGTTCCATCCACGTTGCTACAAAGGGCCATATTTCATTCTTTCTCATTGCCATGTGGTTCTCCATTGTGTATATAAAGCACAATTTCTTTCTCCATTCATCAGTTGATGGACATTTAGGCTCTTTCCATAATTTGGCTATTGTTGAGAGTGCTGCTAGAAACATTGGGGTACAAGTGCCCCTATGCATCAGTACTCCTGTATCCCTTGGGTAAATTCCTAGCAGTGCTATTGCTGGGTCATAGGGTAGGTCTATTTTTAATTTTTTGAGGAACCTCCACACTGTTTTCCAGAGTGGCTACACCAGTTTGCATTCCCACCAACAGTGCAAGAGGGTTCCCGTTTCTCCACATCCTCTCCAGCATCTATAGTCTCCTGATTTGTTCATTTTGGCCACTCTGACTGGCGTGAGGTGATATCTGAGTGTGGTTTTGATTTGTATTTCCCTGATGAGGAGCAACACTGAGCATCTTTTCATGTGCCTGTTGGCCATCCGGATGTCTTCTTTAGAGAAGTGTCTATTCATGTTTTCTGCCCATTTCTTCACTGGGTTATTTGCTTTTCGGGTGTGGAGTTTGGTGAGCTCTTTATAGATTTTGGATACTAGCCCTTTGTCTGATATGTCATTTGCAAATATCTTTTCCCATTCCGTTGGTTGCCTTTTAGTTTTGTTGGTTGTTTCCTTTGCTGTGCAGAAGCTTTTTATCTTCATAAGGTCCCAGTAATTCACTTTTGCTTTTAATTCCCTTGCCTTTGGGGATGTGTCGAGTAAGAGATTGCTACGGCTGAGGTCAGAGAGGTCTTTTCCTGCTTTCTCCTCTAAGGTTTTGATGGTTTCCTGTCTCACATTCAGGTCCTTTATCCATTTTGAGTTTATTTGTGTGAATGGTGTGAGAAAGTGGTCTAGTTTCAACCTTCTGCATGTTGCTGTCCAGTTCTCCCAGCACCATTTGTTAAAGAGACTGTCTTTTTTCCATTGGATGTTCTTTCCTGCTTTGTCAAAGATGAGTTGGCCATACGTTTGTGGGTCTAGTTCTGGGGTTTCTATTCTATTCCATTGGTCTATGTGTCTGTTTTTGTGCCAATACCATGCTGTCTTGATGATGACAGCTTTGTAGTAGAGGCTAAAGTCTGGGATTGTGATGCCTCCTGCTTTGGTCTTCTTCTTCAAAATTACTTTGGCTATTCGGGGCCTTTTGTGGTTCCATATGAATTTTAGGATTGCTTGTTCTGGTTTCGAGAAGAATGCTGGTGCAATTTTGATTGGGATTGCATTGAATGTGTAGATAGCTTTGGGTAGTATTGACATTTTGACAATATTTATTCTTCCAATCCATGAGCATGGAATATTTTTCCATTTCTTCATATCTTCTTCAATTTCCTTCATAAGCTTTCTATAGTTTTCAGCATACAGATCTTTTACATCTTTGGTTAGATTTATTCCTAGGTATTTTATGCTTCTTGGTGCAACTGTGAATGGGGTCAGTTTCTTTATTTGTCTTTCTGTTGCTTCATTATTAGTGTATAAGAATGCAACTGATTTCTGTACATTGATTTTGTATCCTGCAACTTGGCTGAATTCATGTATCAGTTCTAGCAGACTTTTGGTGAAGTCTGTCGGGTTTTCCATGTATAATATCATGTCATCTGCAAAAAGTGAAAGCTTAACTTCATCTTTGCCAATTTTGATGCCTTTGATTTCCTTTTGTTGTCTGATTGCTGATGCCAGAACTTCCAACACTATGTTAAACAACAGCGGTGAGAGTGGACATCCTTGTCGTGTTCCTGATCTCAGGGAAAAAGCTCTCAGTTTTTCCGCATTGAGGATGATGTTAGCTGTGGGCTTTTCATAAATGGCTTTTATGATGTTTAAATATGTTCCTTCTATCGCGACTTTCTCAAGGGTTTTTATTAAGAAAGGATGCTGAATTTTGTCAAATGCTTTTTCTGCATCGATTGACAGGATCATTTGGTTCTTATCTTTTCTTTTATTAATGTGATGTATCACGTTGATTGATTTGCGAATGTTGAACCAGCCCTGCATCCCAGGAATGAATCCCACTCGATCATGGTGAATAATTCTTTTTATATGCTGTTGAATTCGATTTTCTTATTGAGAATTTTGCATCCATATTCATCAGGGATATTGGCCTGTAGTTCTCTTTTTTTACTGGGTCTCTGTCTGTTTAGGAATCAAAGTAATACTGGCTTCATAGAATGAGTCTGGATGTTTTCCTTCCCTTTCTATTGTTTGGAATAGCTTGAGAAGGATAGGTATTATCTCTGCTTTAAATGTCTGGGACTCCCCAGGGAAGCCATCTGGTCCTGGACTCTTCTTTGTTGGGAGATTTTTGATAACTGATTCAATTTTTTCTCTCATTATGGGCCTGTTCAAGCTTTCTATTTCTTCCTGTTTGAATTTTGGAAGTGTGTGGGTGTTTAGGAATTTGTCCATTTCTTCCAGGTTGTCCAGTTTGTTGGCATATAAGTTTTCATAGTATTCCCTGATAATTGCTTGTATTTCTGAGGGATTAGTTGTAATAATTCCATTTTCATTCATGATTTTATCTATTTTGGTCATCTCCCTTTTCTTTTTGAGAAGCCTGGCTAGAGGTTTATCAATTTTGTTTATTTTTTCAAAAAACCAACTCTTGGTTTCATTGATCTGCTCTACAGTTTTTTTAGATTCTATATTGTTTATTTCTGCTCTGATCTTTATTATTTCTCTTCTTCTGCTGGGTTTAGGGTGTCTTTGCTGTTCTGCTTCTGTTTCCTTTAGGTGTGCTGTTAGATTTTGTATTTGGGATTTTTCTTGTTTCTGGAGATAGGCCTGGATTGCAATGTATTTTCCTCTCAGGACTGCCTTCGCTGCATCCCAAAGCATTTGGATTGTTGTATTTTCATTTTCATCTATTTCTATATATTTTTTAATTTCTTCTCTAATTGCCTGGTTGACCCACTCATTCTTTAGTACGGTGTTCTTTAACCTCCATGCTTTTGGAGGTTTTCCAGACTTTTTCCTGTGGTTGATTTCAAGCTGCATCGCATTGTGGTCAGAAAGTATGCATGGTATCATCTCAATTCTTGTATACTTATGAAGGGCTGTTTTGTGACCCAGTATGTGATCTATCTTGGAGAATGTTCCATGTGCACTCGAGAAGAAAGTATATTCTGCTGCTTTGGGATACAGACTTCTAAATATATCTCTCAAGTCCATCTGATCCAATGTATCATTAAGGGCCCTTGTTTCTTTATTGACCATGTGTCTAGATGAGCTATCCAATGTCGTAAGCGGGGTATTAAAGTCCCCTGCAATTACCACATTCTTATCAATAAGGTTGCTTATGTTTGTGAGTAATTGTTTTATATATTTGGGGGCTCCTGTATTCGGCACATAGACATTTATAATTGTTAGCTCTTCCTGATGGATAGACCCTGTAATTATTATATAATGCCCTTCTTCATCCCTTGTTACAGCCTTTAATTTAAAATCTAGTTTGTCTGATATAAGTATGGCTACTCCAGCTTTCTTTGAGCAAAAGTATTTTTAAATGATAATCTAAAACCATTAAAAAAATGTTCTACAGGATAACAAAAAAAGCCATAGTGTGTGACATGGCCCAGCCATGAACACTGTTAATATAGTCATGATAATGTAGATACAGAATAGTGATCTTTCCAGAATTATGGTAAAACTATGTTGGGAGGAGGGGAAATAGGAAGCATGCATGTATTAGGATAGAGCTACTGGCTTACGTATAAAAGAAAACTAAATTTTCATCTTCCCAAGTGCAAAACCAACAGATAATTTTTAAAGATGAAAAATCAAGAAGTAGCAGTAATACCATGTTAACTAGAGTTGCATATGTCAAAAAGTGGTTTCCTCTTTCTGTATTCAAGAAACAGAAAAGAATCGTCATATAAGGACTTTAAGAGACAAAACAGATTAACATAAGGGAAGGGAAACAAAAATAATACAAAAACAGGGAGGGGAACAAAACAGAAGAGACTCATAAATATGGAGAACAAACTGAGGGTTGCTGGAGGGGTTGTGGGAGGGGGGATGGGCTAAATGGGTAAGGGGCACTAAGGAATCTACTCCTGAAATCCTTGTTGCACTATATGCTAACTAATTTGGATGTAAATTTTAAACAATAAAAAAATAAAATTTTAAAATTTTAAAATTAAAAAAAAAGTGGTTTCCTGTAAGAAGGGGGGAAGAGGGTTAGGTGACATGGTTTTTACTAACAAGTAATGTAGAAATATTTGATCCTTAAATATATTCATGTATGTAATTTTGATTTAAAAAGTTAAAACTTAAAGAACTTATTTAAAAAGAGTAACATAAACCTATCACTTAGACACATGGAGGTAAGTACTAAAATAACCAACCAAAAGACTTAAAAATGATTATCTCAGGGAAATAAGAAACATGCAAGTCCAGCTTTGACTGAAAAATAATAAAAATATGAATAAGTCCTTCTGGAGACACCTTGGTGTGAAAGTGTCAAGTAAAACTGGATCTGATCAGGAGAGAAAGGGTTTTATCTCATTTCAATGTTAAAGCACAAGCTAATTATTCCTACAACCAAAGTAATGTTTTCCCCTTCAGGGAGAGCCTTGTTATTTCAATTAGACATATATGCACTAACAGGCCCATAAATATTTCTAATTAGCTTGTTTGCTTCCATTTTATGAGACCACTTTCAAATTAGCACCCACATTCTATAGAAATGGAAGGAGAATACACGAAGCTTGTAATTTCCCTCTCAAGGAAGGAAGAAGGACAATAGATCACATGTCCAAAAAGACTACTCATTAGACTCAAGCCATTTATAGTGCATGTTATTTGGAGAAACCTACTTGTCAGACTTGAATAAAAGGCTAAAAGTGAATCGCAGTTTCAACCAATTATTTTCAGGTCTTCAAGCAAACATGATAGAAGGGTGTAGGCAGAGCATTAGGAGAGACAAGCATGATGCTCACAGCTCTTCCTCCTCAAGCTGTGATTTCATCTGGCCTTCCCTATTGAAGAAAAACCACAGGGAGCTCTCCCAGGACCCAAAAATGGTCCCGGAAATCAAGGATTCAGAAGCACATCAGAGCCTCAAAAGGCAGATGAAGTTAGCATGAGCCACCTTAGACCACAAAGGAAATATGCTTCATGTAGAGATGCCTGTAACCTAAAAATTTCTCAGTAAGTTACTGTCATTGTCACAATTTTGAAACTTGACTGAGTGGATGTGGCTTAAAGAACAGAAAAAGCAAAATAATAATAACATTTTGATCCTACAGGAGGTGAATGGGGCAAACAATCTGAGGTATGTGTCAAAGTAAAGATGAATAAAAGCTTTGATATGGCATGTGATTGTGTAAAAAATAATCCCTGCACTTCACTGAGTGGTAACTCTGTGCCAGGCAGAGTCCTTGACATTTATACACATTATTTTAAACAACTACAACAATTCTGAAGAGGTTGTATCATTCGCCTGAATGAGACTCTGAGGCTCTGAGAGAGGCAATGGTTTCTCCAAAGTCCCTTGAATGGTGTGTAGGGGTCACTGGGTTAGCCCTCTGTCTGGGTCCAAGGCTCTACCCATTTGTAATTCTGCCTCTCCTCCACTTGGGTAACATATGACAAATCATGTCCCTCATGAACTTTTTCAAAAATCATCGTACTATATCCAGATGGCCATTTAACATAAGGACCCGTTACTTCCAGTCTTTAATTAACAAAATCTTGTGTTGGAAAAGCCAGGCAATTAGCCCAAGACCACACAGCTAATAAAGAGCAGAGCCAGGACCTCCTCCGACTGGTGGGGTTCCTACCAGTCTTCTCAACCATCACACCATCTACAAAAGATTAGGCCCAGCATCTATCCTTCTGTGGAAGTTCTAAAGTGAACCCCCTTTTAGGATTAGAATAAGGTGACCATATACAATTTATCCAAACAGGAAAACTTTTGAGGGTGAAAAGGGGTACATTAGGTATAACGCTGAGCAAAATATATACAGCAGCCTATCCCAAGAAAACTGGGAACCTGTGGTCACTCCATCTAGACAAAGGGCCCTAACCATTACTCCCATGGAATCACTCTTCCTTGACAGAGTAGGGAAAATATATCTACTTCAGTTTTATTGCTGTATTTGCTATCGGGTGGGAAGACCTTCTATTTTAGAGAAGCGATGCATGCCTCATGCTTTATTTGCCTTTAAGGTTTGGTGGTTCGCCATTTTCTAGAGCAGGGGTCAGTAGACACCAGCACACGAGCCACATTCTGTTCATCTGCCACCCGTTTTTTTTATAAATAAAATTTTGTTGGAACACAGCCATGTCCATTTGTTTATGTATGGTCTCTGGTTGCTTTTGCACGACAGCAGCAGAGTGGAGTAGCTACAAGAAGGACCATATGGCCCAAAAGCCTAAAATGTTTACTATCCGGCTCTTTTTAGAAAGTACCCCTATTTTAGAAAGTAAAATCCAAAGTCCTCAGCAAACATGTGAGGCCCTCCGTGATCTGCAGCTACTTCTGCCTCAACCTCACCTCTTCAAACGCTCTGCTTTGAACACTGTTCTTGTTCCCGGCACCTGCCAACTTGTTGAACAGCTCCTTGCACACCCTTCTCGCCATGCTTGGAGTACCCACATTCCCACTACCCATTCTGAAGAGCACTCTTTGGGATTGTCATGAGGATCTGATTCTTATGTTTTGCAATACAACCTTAAGTCATCCAACTTCTCCTATTTTTTCATTTTGCAATCCATTAAAAAAAAAAAGTCTACTGCTGTGTTAAATAGAAAGATTGGCATGTGTTTGTAAACTGTAGAGTGCCAAACAGAGAAGGTTTTAATATAAAAAGACTTAGCTGTTCAGGATCCTCCCCCATCATTTCTTTACCCAACCCAAACCCTGGCTACCCAAATGAGAAGACAATAAATCAAGAAGCTCAAACGAGAGCCTGAATGGCTATTTGGGATTATTTCCCACACTGGTTCTGACAATCTCAAATGGAGCCCATCGTGGCTTAAAAGATGGTGCCCTGAAAATGAGAGTGACTTCTTCTACAAACCATTTTAGCATCTTTGTTCCTTACTGAACCCTAGATTTAGGATTGGTTTTTTCTTACCACCTTGTTTTATACTAATTCCAACTTTTCCTTCTATATCTGTACCACTGGCTGGAATGTTAGTCATCGAGTTTATGATAGCAGGGGGAAAAAATACATGTTAAAAACACACTCCACGCACACCAAATGGATCTTTAATTTTAGGCTGCCATTCTTTTCATGGCGCTCTTCTCAAGAGTTTCCTGCCGTGTGAATAATAACAGAGTGTCTGGCCCGCTTTCTCCTTACGGATGCCTGAACTGGCACAGGAAGCATTTATCAGAAGGGAAAGGTCTTCTCAAAGGGCTCACTGACTTTTTGTCACATAGCTTTTTTAGCTACAAAAACGTGCAAAGGAAATCCTATCGCACAAATGGTTATACCAAACTAGAATTGAGCATGAAACACTAATACTTAACTTTATAGTTTTTGACATGAGACCTAACAACACAGAGAGACATATTCAAAACCAAAATCAAGTTTTTATGCCGAGTTCAACTGTCCAATTTCAAATCCAATCTTGGTCAATATGTATTTGGGGCTGGTAGGGAATCTACCTCCTTAATCCCAGAGTTATGCCGGTAAAACTTAATGCCAGAAAATCTCCCCTGCCCATCCACAGCAGGCAGGGTCACCTGCTACAGACTGGGGCTAAGAGCATGAAGAGTTCATTGTAGAAATGTTTCCATGTATGTGTGTGAGTTTCAATATGTACCACCTTCAGGGTACCATGTTCCCAAGTTCAGAATGGAACAAGATAACTAATCCAGTTCCAACAAAGCCCATGGGGTCTTCCCACAGGAGGCAAATGTGAGACTGCCCTATAGAGATACTTCCAGAGTACTTGGACTCTTACTGCAAACAATTATAAATAAAATTGCAATGGCGGAAAGACTTAACTGTAAGAAATAAAACTACACAAGCATAAGAAGAGTGACAAAGGTTTTTCTGAGTATGATACAAAACCCAGAAGCCATATAAGAATGAATTTGATTTTATAAATATGCATATTTTTTCTTAAAACATAAACACTATAATTAAAGTCAAAAGACAAATGAAAAATTGGGTCGTGGGAACCAAAGTTTCTAAACTTCTTAAGAACACAACACAGAGGACCTGTTTCCTTAATATGTAAAGATCTCCTAAAAACTCCATAAAGAAGTACACAAAGGATGTGAACAAACATTCACGGAAAAGAAAACACAAGTGTTCTGATCATATGGAAAGATGCTAAATAGAAGTCCAAATGAAAATGATGCTATACCATTTTCTATATGTTACATGGTCAGCAACTTAAATGTTTTGTAATATTTGGTGTATTACTCAATACACCTCCCAAGAGGAATTTGACAATAGGTATCAGAAATTTGAGCACAAGTGTGTATTAGCTTACTTTATAATTTTATTTTATTTGTTAATATTTACTGAGTGCTTACTTCGTGTAAATTAACATATACATTATTGTTATTCTCATTTCTTAAGTGAAGGAAGTGAAATTTTTCCCTAAAATATTAACAACTGTTCGGTGCAGCTCAGGAACTTAGAAAGCACCCAGGCTTCATCACGGAAGCAGATAAAAAATACATTTCAAGGGGCGCCTGGGTGGCGCAGTCGGTTAAGCGTCCGACTTCAGCCAGGTCACGATCTCGCGGTCCGTGAGTTCGAGCCCCGCGTCGGGCTCTGGGCTGATGGCTCAGAGCCTGGAGCCTGTTTCCGATTCTGTGTCTCCCTCTCTCTCTGCCCCTCCCCCGTTCATGCTCTGTCTCTCTCTGTCCCAAAAATAAATAAACGTTGAAAAAAAAAATACATTTCAAGAAATAGACACAGAAAGACAAACACTGCACAAACTCACAACTATGTGAAATCTAAAATAGTCAAACCCTGGGCACCTGGGTGACTCAGTTGTTTCAGTGTCCAACTTCAGCTCAGGTCATGATCTCACAGTTCGTGGGTTCAAGTCCCGCGTCGGGCTCTGTGCTGACAGCTCAGAGCCTGGAGCCTGCTTGGGATTCTGTGTCTCCCTCTCTCTGTCCCTCCCCCAACTGCACTCTGTCTTTCTCAAAAATAAATGCATTAAGAAACAAATAAATAAAATAAAATAATCAAACCCATTGAAAGACAAAGTAAAAGGGTGGGTGCCAGGGGCTCAGGGGAGGGGGAAATGGGGAGTTTTTGTTTAACTGGTGTAGGGTTTCAGTTTTGCAAGATGAAAAGAGTTCTGGAGATCTCATGTACAACAATACAGTATAATAATACTGTTTTGTATAATTAATTTTGCTAAGAGAGATGTTAAGCATTCTCACCACACACACAGAATAAAGGTAACTATGTGAGATGGATATATTAACTTGATTTGGGGTTTATTTCAGGATTGGTATGTGTATACCAAATCATCAAGTTTTATACCTTAAATACATACAATTTTTAATTGTCAACTATATCTCACTACAGCTAGGGGTGGGGGCAGGGGGAAAGAGGAGAAGCCTCTGCCATAGACAGAGATAGGACTGCTAATGACAAAACAAATAGCCTAACGGAGGGAGAGCACTGATAGAAGTGAGAACCACTTACCAGTCAGATACTTTTTTGGTTCCAATTTCTTCGGTAAATGTTTACATGCACTATCATGTCCTCCTCTTAAAAACTCCTATGAAGCAGGTGCTATTACCATAAATGTCTGATGAATCAGAATACAGAAGCCTAGAGAGTTAAATGGTTTCAAGTGTGCATGCTCACTAGGTGGTAGAGCCAGGATTAGAATCCAGGTGAATCTGATTCCAGAGTCTGAGCACAGAACTGTTACATAGCACTGACCCTGATGGTAATAAGCACTCCAGTGTCACAGAGAATCAGCCAAGGGACATCTGTATGGCCCAGGGTTAAGCAGGGAGACAGATGTATCAGAATATATAATATACCTGCCTTCCCTGGCTTTGAAGTTGGGCCAACCAAAAATGCATTAATTGGAGTAGCCATATGAATGGCTTCTCTGGGCTCATTCCCCAAAGCGGCTGAGCTATTCGAGCGGGTCATAATTTTAGGCACTTCTTCCACCCATACCAATTTTAATCTCATGGTCACTATATGAGGTGGTACTTTCTAATTACAGATAGCAATAGAGATATTCAGAGAAATAGGGTAATTCATTCAAAATTACGAAGTCAGCCAATAATAGGGCACCTGGGTCGCTGGGTAGATTGCGCATCCAACTCTTAAATTCTTTTTAATGTTTATTTATTTTTCAGAGACAGAGAGAGACAGAGTGCAAAGTGAGAGAGGGGCAGAGACAGAGGGAGACACAGAATCCGAAGCAGGCTCCAGGTTCTGAGCTGGCAGCACAGAGCCCGATGTGGGGCTGGAACCCATGAACCATGAGATCCAAGACCTGAGCTGAAGTCAGATGCTCAACCGACTGAGTCACCCAGGTGCCCCTAGCATCCAACTCTTGATCTCAGCTCAGGTCTTGATCTCTCAGAGTTCAAGCCCTGCGTTGGGCTCTTCATTGGGCATGAAACCAACTTTAAAAAAAAAATAATAAAAATAGATTTAAAAATTTTTAAAAGAAAGTCAGCCAGTAATTAAGCTCAGGTCTTTTGTAAAATAGATATATATCCTCTGGGATGTCAGCAAGGACGCACCCAGAGATATAAGACCACCTTGAGAACCCACAGCAGCCAGCACTTTGCTTTACTTAAAACATACAACATAGACTTGTCATTTCTCGCTTTAAAAGTTGTGGAGTTCTTTTTTATTTTTTCAACCCAGACATGGTTAACTGATTTATAACCAAATTAACATAAGGCCAAAGTGAAACCAAAGCGATTAAATAATATGTATAAACGTCACACAATCAAATCAGGTTTTCTAATTGCCCAGTGTTATTCTGCTCAAGGCACATCCCTCTGTGTTACAGAGGTTTCCTATGGTTCTTGACGTGCAAAGACAGATGTGTTTGCATGCTCTCACATGCTTAATTGTCCTGGTTTCACCTTGTGTTTCATTTTCCAGCTAAGTATTTTATAAATAAATATCTCCAAGAATTAGAATCACTGAAGTTATATAAATCTCACCAGCAAAAGGAAAGTCAGCTTGCTGGTGACTAGTTAGGATTTTCTCCTGTTTTCTTTTCTGTTTTTTTCTTTCTTGTTTTTATAATGTGGCTTCTGATTGTTCACAAAAGCCACAGCTTGAATCACATTTATAAAAATATCACTGAATTACACCCTCAAGGCAGGAAAATTGGCTTAGTAAGTCATGATCTCAGCCTCTTTTCAGTGCCTGTTAATTCTATAATTTCATCATATTTTTTTTTCCTTTTCTTCCCTGCATCTGGGGGAGATAAGGAAAGGAAAAAGGGGAGACAGAGAACACAAACCGTGCCATGATTTTCTGAGTAAATTGAACAAAAGTAATGTCACAAAACTGGGTTATATCCCATTATCGAGACTATCCAGAGCAATAACACAGCCTATGAAGAAGCTGAAAAGCTCTTCACAGTGGTCAAAGGGGAAAACAGGTATTGAACTTGATGGGATTTTATCTCTGAAATGGATTCACAGCTACAAGTAGCCAAAGAGGGTCGGAACAGCCTAAGTGCCAAATCCTGCAATGCTGACAATATAAAACCGCCTTTCGTTTCCTGGGTGTCATTTTCTGAGAGATCTCCCTGTCTGTCCTTCTCTCTTCCTCCATCACACGCACGCACACACACACACACACACGAATACACGCTAACTCAAATGTAATGCTGACTCACCAACATCCAAAATTATTCGGATATTACTTTAGCAATGATTCCACAATATTTAGAATGACATAAAAATCCAGTAGGAATATTGTTTTTACCATTTCTTTATGAATAACTGAAAAAGAAATGTGGAAGGTAACAACACAAGCCCCACATCCTTTTCATGTCCTAGATTTCAGGACACAAAATGCCCCATCTTGAGGTAAGAAATAGGACTGAACGTAAGTGTTGGTACCGATCCTGTTCACGACTTTGTTATTATCTACCCATTAGTTACCTGTAAATTACAGTGGTTGATGAGATTTATCAGCTCTCAGGACTGATTATATTTTAGTTGGAGTCAGGGGAATGCTGCCTCACCCAAATCAATCATCTCAATAAAGTATGTTCCAAAGTATAAACACCGAAAAGCTCTTAAGCAAAAATCTCCATGCAAGACCCATGCGTCAGTCAATTCATCTTAATCTACCAAGAGTGGGAGTTCTTCCTTTCTCTCTGTTTCTCTTTTTCCTACTTCTTCCTCTTCTTTTTTTACTTATTTGTTTTTTAAGAGAGAGAGAGAGAGAGAGAGAGAGAGAGAGCGAGCATGTTCCAGTGGGGAGGAGGGGCAGAGAGGGAGAGACAGACAATCTCAAGTAGGCTTCATGTCCAGCACAGAGCCTGACTCAGGGCTGGATCCCACACCCCTGGGATCATGACCTGAGCCAAAATCAAGAGCCAGATGCTCAACCGACTGAGCTACCCAGGCATCCCTCTTTTTTTCAATGCGTATTTATTATTTTTTTAGTGTCTACACCATGCTGGGCATTGAGGATACGAATCTGACGAGATCAACACCAAAGAATTGCAGAACCACCCACTGAATGATTTTTGCTTACATGAGAAAGGTCCTCTACTCCAATTTCTGGTCATTCTGGTATCATTTAAAGACAAACGATTAAACGTTATCAGCCAGCTACTGTAAATAATGACCTAATAGCTGCTTGCTAGGAAAAACATGTTTACTTAGTTCTGAAAATAAACTTGATACATTTTTGGTTTTCCCATGAAAAATGCTTTGTGTTACAGATTACAAATTCACGATCCTAACAATTTATCAGCTTTATCAGCAAGTGTTTTATTTTCTTCATTCTTCTTTATACAAAGGCAACCCAGGCCATATCATTCTCTGCAAGTGAGTGACCTGGAAGCAAGTCCTTTCAAATTTCATGCCACCCGCCATTCTGGCTTCACATCTCATGGCATCCTTCCCCAGGCCTCCCCCACCTTGCCACCTCACTCTAAACCATCTGTGTTAAAGTCACATAGGACTACCTGTGCAAACAGCTCAAGCACAAGTTCTGCTTCCTGTCTCTTGCCTGTTTACTTTGGGGGAAAAAAAATGCCAGCTTACCCTTTAAGTTTGAAGTCAAATGTCACTTCTCTATGATACATTCCCTGACACCCCCTCCCCCCCATATCCTAGCAGAGTCTCTCACACAAACAGGGTGAGGTACTTGATTCCAGAGGGCATGGGCTGGCATGATCCTGAACTGTCATCCAGAGGTCTCTGCATATTTCTGAACCACTGGGTGAGATCTGCATATGGACTTTAAACCAGAGGGGTTTCTTTAACTGTTGTTGTATGTTTTGCTTGCCTGTTTTGGTGCAACGTGTTGTCTAAGGCTTATAAAGGAAGCAAATCTGCACTTATCCCTGAAAGGACATGATGGGGAAAGCATGGAATTAGCAAATACAACTTGGCAGTAACTTGGAGTAACTTCTTCAGTTTTATAAACAGAGCTTGAGAAAATGGTATCAGACCCTACCACAAGAGAAACTGCAGGCAACATCCAACGCAACAATCCTGAGGGACGTAGGGGCTAAGAGTGCTGGTTCTATAAGCAAGGTAATCACAGCTACCTAAATATGAACCTTACCATACATCTTCCAAAAAAAACAAACTATACAGATAGACAAATACAAATAAATCCACACGTTTCATACTTTCAACATATATGGATTTTAAAAATCACTACAATTTTAAATTCTCTGTATTCAGAAAAATAGATACCAATTTTCAGCAAAGCTTTCTCTAGAACTCCCACCATGGCCCATTCAAAACAGGGATGGGGGGGGGGGGGGTTGAGGGGAGGAGAGCAAAAGCGGAAAAGGAAAATATCCAAAAAAAGTGTGCAGGAGATGTGGGGGGGGGGGGGGGGGGCAGGAGTTCATTCAGCTGAAGTCACCCTAAGTGATAAAATACCGGTAAAGAGTATGGGAAGATCAAGGAAGCGATTTAAAATTGGAATCTGTGCTGAAGGAGACAGTCTTGGAAAGAAACATTCTGGAGAAAAACAGAGTAAAAGGGAAGGAAAGAGGTGCCCACTGGGGACTGGTGGAAGGAAACAATGAAGGTTACTTTACGATCCATCCAGAGGATGTTCTGAAAGGGGAAAAAAAAAATGAAAGACACCCTGTTACTTTACTGCCCTTCCTGGCCGCGCCCTCAAGCCTATTAAAGACCCTGCAATCTTCTACTCTGACAGAAGGTGGCAGTCTTGGACAAGAAATCTGGGAAACCACTTTGCTCTACCAAAGCGAACCAACCTATAGATGTGAGCAGTTCCCTTCTATACAAAGCTACTGTAAAAAAAACAAAAGAAAGAAAAAAAAAAAAAAACAACAGAAAATGAACATTAAAACTTTCGGCTGGTAAATTTCTCCCAAATAAGTAAGCTTTAATTTAAAGAAAACTAACACAAGCAAAACTGAATCATGTATCCTCAAACATGCTATGGCACATGCGAAAAGATATAAAATTTGAAGTTCGAAACTAAGAATCTACATGGAGAACAAAACAAGAAGAAATGAAATAAAAGTTGGTAGGTTTCAGAAAAGAAACAGAGGAAGATAAAGTCATAGCACAGAGTAAGCTCAGTTATAGGATACTTAGGTAATTTTCAAAATAGATTTGAATGAAAATTTAATGAGCAGCATTGGAGAAAAGTAGGAAAACAACAAAAAGAATAAAAAAATGTTTTTAAAAAAAAGAAGCAAAAGGAGTCTGAGAGAAATTGGTTGAAATGGAAATTAGGCAACGAAAAGTCAACATAGGTATAAGTGGAGGCTCCAAAGAAGAAAAACAATGCAGTGAAACAGAAACGGTATTTTGAACTATAATTGAAGCACACGTTCCCTTTCCAAAAATACGAGAAGACCTGAATCTACAAATTATAAGAGTCAACTAAGTACTTGGGAAACTGATAGAGAAAGATCAATTCTAAAACTTATCCTAGTAAATATTCAAATTTAGAAATTTAAAAAAATCCTCAGGGTCTCCCCCAAAAAATAATTTACAAGGGCAAGAGAATTTGGCATCATATTTCTTCAAAATAAATATGTAAAGCAAGGCAAGAAGGAAGATGCCTTTGTAAGGAGGCCAAGAGAAGATAGTGTAAGCCAGTGGATTTTATATTCAACTGTGCTATCTTTTAAGTATCAGGACTACAGAATTAGAGTTTAAATTTGCAAGAACTCAGTGAAAGCTATATCCATGAGCCCTTCTTACAGATAAGTGTCTTCCAAGAAATAACTAAGGAAACTTAGCCCAAAGCTTTCACATTTCTGAAGAGTAAGAATAAGTAATATATTACATACCACACTCTGATTACATTTAAAGGAATAATCAGAGGAAAGTCCATAGCCTAAAATACCTCTACAAATAAAACAGTCTGATTACATTTAAAGGAATAATCAGAGGAAAGTCCATAGCCTAAAATACTTCTACAAATAAAACAGTAAATATAAATTAATTACATTGGTAAAAGGACCATGTAGATTTCATTTCAGTTCTAATAAAGATAGGAACAAGGGTGGCAGAGTAATATAAATGACATATGTTCTGACAAAGCAGAATTTAGCAATTATCATTTTTAAAAAGTAAAACTAGAGGGGAATAGAGGAAAGTGGAAACAGGTCATTGGTCCCACTAAAAAGAGGGAGTTAATGGGTACCATTAAAAACTATCAGGCTACATATCAAAGGTTAAGCAAGAAACAGAGGATTTTTTTATTTTAAAAAGTATACATACAAAAGTATGAGAAAATGAAGTTTCCTAAATTTCAAATGAAACTTTAGAAAATGAGCAAACAAAAAAAAATCATATAGAGAGAATAAAAGATAATATACATACCAAATTAGATGACATACTCAATAACATTTAATGGTCCGAACTTATCTACTAAAAAAGAATTTTCCACTTAGCTCACAACAACAACAACAAAAACACCCAAATATGTGCTAATTACAAAAGACACACCCAAAGCAAATTCAGTAAGTCTAAATGTATAGAGATGAACAAAGGTATATCACGGACAGGGAAATAATAAGAAAGCAAAGGATGTAATACTAATATCAGATAAAGCAGAATTCCATCAAATAGCACTAACGTGATCAATCACACTACTGAGTATTTACCCAAAGAATACAAAACACTAATTCAAATGGATACATGCAGCCTTATGTTTATTGCAGCATTACTTACAATAGCCAAATTATGGAAGCAGCCCAAGTGTCCAGCACCTGATGAATGGATAAAATATTCCACACACAGTGGAATATTACTCAGCCATAAAAAGGAATGAAATCTTGGGCGCCTGGGCTGCTCAGTTAGTTAAGCATGCCACTCTTGATTTCAGCTCAGGTCATGATCTCACAATTCCTGAGTTTGAGCCCCACATCAGGCTTCGTGCTGACATTTCAGAGCCTGCTTGGGATTCTCTCTCCCTCTCTCTGGCCCTCCCCTGCTCGCTTGCTCTCTCTCTCTCTCTCTCTCTCTCTCTCTCAAAATAAATAAATAAACTTAAAAGGAATGAAATCTTGCCACTTGCTACAGCATGGATGTAGCTAGAGAGTACACTGCTAAGCGAAATAAGTCAGAGAAAGACAAATACCAAGTTATTTCACTCATATGTGGAAATTAAGAAACAAAACAAATGAGCAAAGGGGGGAAAAAAGGAAAGAAACAGGCTCTTAACTCTAAAGAACAGACTGATGGTTACCAGAGGGGAGGTGGGTAGGGGGATGGATGAAATCGGGGATGGGGAGTAAAAGTACACTTGCCATGATGAGCACTAACAAATGTTGGAACTGTTGAATCACTACATTGTACTTCTGAAACTAATGTAACAGCGTATGTTAACTCTACTGGAATTAAATTTTTTAATTTAGTAAAATTAAAAGGAAAAACAATATTAACATGACCAAGAAGGTCACTTTTTAGTACTAAAAGACACAGTTCATCCTGAAGAAAAACTGTTTATGAATATTTAAAAGCAACCACTTTGGTAAAACAGAAGCTACAAGAAATGTCAGTAGACATGTGAAGAAACATATGAATAATATGAGACTGTATCACATTATTCTCAGATAAATCAAGAAAACAAAAATAAATATGGGTAGAGAAAAACTAAACATAACCAATTACATAGATCTTATGGCTATATATTGAATTTTATACTCTGACAATAGAAAATGAAACTTTATCTCGAGAGTATACAGGACACTCATAAAAACTGTCATATATTACATGAAAAAATATAAATATTCTGAAAAGGTTACAGTCAAACTGCAATGAAATTAATAACAAAAATTTTTAAAGCTCCATCACCTGGATTTTTTTTCTATTAAATAACTTTTGGCTAAGAGAGGAAACAAAAACTAAAATTACAGAATTTCTAAAGAATACTTTTGTAACAAATAAAAGGATGAAAACAAATGAATTAAATGCCCAACTCAAAAAGTGAAAAAGAACAAAGTATACCAAAACTAATGAAATTAAAGGAAATAATGAATATGAGAGGAGAAATTAAATAACAAAAGAATATCATACCAAATATATTATTTTCGTAATGTAATAAAATATACAACTATTAGCTACCTTAATCAAGAAAAACAAAAGGAAGAAAACATTAATATACAAGTTAACAAGAAATTTATTTATACAAGAAATAAATAAGCACCAAAACAGACAACATCTTTGAGTACCATAAAGCACTAATTTGTACACTTCTATGCAAATAAATTCACAAAGCTCAATGAAGTATATTATAGGAAAATACAGTCTAATAGATTAGATCTATTAGATTAGATCTTGATAGATCTCATTAATTTATCATTTTCTCTGTTTCTACTCTGCCAACTGGGATGGCTTATTCTTAACTCCAATTCAGAGAATAAAAGCAGAGAAAATGATCAAGGAAATATCCCATAACAAAGCACCAAATATAGATTGCTTCATAGGGAACTATGTCAAACTTTCTAAGACCCAATGCTGTATTTTTTTTTCACAGAATACAAACTGTGAAGAAGCTTCTGAATTCTATTTATGAAACAGTTACAACACTGACATCTAAATAAACCTAATAAAGATGGAACAAAAGAGAAGTTATAAATATCACTTATGAACATTGGTGAAAATACAAAATGAAATATTAGCCAATCGAAACCTGTCCCACTTTTTTTCCCCAGCTTTATTGAGGTACAACTGACATACCATATTATATAGGTTTAAGATGTATGCATGTTGCTTTCATATATTATGAAATGATCACCACCAGAATATTAGCTAATACCTGCATTCACCTAGTTACTATTTCTTTCTTCTATTGAGAACAGTTAAGATTTCCTCTCATAGCAACTGTCAAGTACTTATTACAATATTATTAACTATAATCCCTATGCTGTACTTTGATCCCCAGAAATTATTCATCTTACCACTACAAGTTTATACTGTATGACCAATATCTCTTCTTCTTTTCCTTTATCCCTCAGCCTCTGGTAACTACCATTCTAGTCACTTTCTATGAATTTGCCTTTTTACGATTCCACATATTAGTGATGTAACACAGTAACTGTCTTTCTTTGTCGGATTTATTTCACTTAGTACAATGCATTCAAGTCCCATCTATGTTCTTGCAAACAGCAGGATGAACTTCTTACGGCTGAAAAAGATTCAGGTGTGTGTGTGTGTGTGTGTGTGTGTGTGTGTGTGTGTGTGTGTGTGTGTGTGTGTGTTACAATTTCTCTCCCCATCCATCCATTCATTGATAGACACTTAGATGTTCCAACATTTTGGCTATTATGAAGAATGCTGCCGTGATCATGGGAGGGCATATAGCTCTTCAAGGTCCTGTTTTCACTTCCTTTGGATATACACCCAGACGTAGGATTGCTGGATCATATGGTGTTTCTATTTTTAATTTTTTGAGGAACCTCCACTCTGTCTTCCACAGTGGCTGCATCAATTTACACTCCCACCAGTAGTGCACAAAGGCTCCCTTTTCTCCAAGTGCCAACACTTGTTAGTTCACCTTTTTGAAGGCAGCCCTTCTGACAGGTGTAAGCTGATAAGCCATTGTGGCTTTGATTTGTGTTTCCCGATGATTAGTGACGTGAAGCACCTTTCCATGTACCAGGCAGCCATCTGTATGTCTTCTGTGGAAAAATGTCTACTCAGTTCCTCTGCCCATTTTTCAATTGGATGGGTTTTTGGTTTTTGGTTTTTGGTCTTTTGGGGTTTGTTTGTTTTGTTTTGTTTTTGTTTTCAATTTAGTTGTGTAAGTTCCTTACTTATTTTGGATATTAACCACTTGCCAGATTTCCAAATATTTTCTTCCATTCCATAGGCTGCTTTTTCACTTTGCTGATCATTTCCCTTGCTGTGCAGAAGCTTTTTCATTTGAGGTACTCCCACTTGCTCATTTTTGCCTTTCTTGCCTTTGCCTTTGTTGTCAAATACTCATTGCCAACACCCATGTCAAGGAGCTTATCCCCTATGTTTAATTCTAGAACTTACACGGTTGCAGGTCTTACGTTCAAGTCTTTACTCCATTTTGAGTTGATTTCTGTGTATGATATAAGGTAGAGGCCCAATTTCATTCTTCTGCATGTGGCTGTCCAGTCTTCCCAAAACCACTTATTGAAGATGCTATCCTTTCCTGATTGTATATTCTTGGCTCCTTTGTCATAACTGAATTGACCATATATGTATAGGTTTATTTCTGGGCTCCTATTCTATTCCATTAATCTGTGTCCATTTTCATGCCAATACCATACTGTTTTCATTTTTCTTTCTGCTATTTCATTGTTAGTATACAGAAATGCAACTGAATTTGTATGTTGATTTTGCATTCTGTAACTTTCCTGGATTTATTAGTTTTAACATTTCTGATGGAGTCTTTAAGGTTTCCACATATATCAGCAAATACAGACCATTTTATTTCCTTTCTGATTTGGATGGCTTTTATTTCTTTTTCTTGTCTAGTTGTCCTGGCTAGGACTTCAAGTATTATGTTGAATAAAAGTGGTAAGGGTGGGTGTCTTGTCTTGTTCCTGATACGAGAAAAAACTCTCTCAGCTACTGAATGTGATGTTAGCTCTGGTCTTCTCTTACATGCTCTTTATTATGTTGAGGTATATTCCCTCCATACTCACTCTGATAATTTTTATCATTAATAGATGTTGAATTTTTTCTTTTTTTTTTTTAAATTTTTTTTTCAACGTTTATTTATTTTGGGGACAGAGAGAGACAGAGCATGAACGGGGGAGGGGCAGAGAGAGAGGGAGACACAGAATCGGAAACAGGCTCCAGGCTCTGAGCCATCAGCCCAGAGCCTGACGCGGGGCTCGAACTCACGGACCGCGAGATCGTGACCTGGCTGAAGTCGGACGCTTAACCAACTGCGCCACCCAGGTGCCCCTGTTGAATTTTTTCAAATGCTTTCCTGCATCTATTGAGATAATCAGATGAATTTACACCTTGTTTTTTTAATGTGGTATATCACATTTATTGATTTGCATATGTTAAACAATCCTTACATCCTGGAATTAATGCTAGTTCTTCATGGTGTACGATCATTTTAATGTGTTGTTGAATTCAATTTGCTAATATTTTGTTGGGCATTTTGCATTTATGTTCATCAGGGATATTAACCTATAATTTTCTTTTCCTATAGTGTCTCTGTCTGATTTTGGTATCAAGTTAATGCTGACTTCATTTAATGCATTTTGAAGGAGTCCCTCCTCTTCTATTTTTGAAAGCGTTTGAGAAGAATTGGTTTTAATCTTTCTTTAAGTAATTGGTAGAATTCACCAGTGAAGGCATCTGGTCCTGGACTTCTATTATTGGGGGGTTTTTGATTACTTATTCAATCTCCTTACAGATTTTCTATTTCTTCACAATTCAGGCTTCGTATTTTCTAGGAATTTATCTATTTCTTCTAGGTTGTCCGACTTGTTGGTGTATAATTGTTCAAAGTAGTCTTTTATGATCCTTCATTCTTCTGCGATATCAATTCCAATGTCTCCTGTTTCATTTATAATTTTGTCTACTATTTTTTTCTTGGTTAGTCTAGCTACAGACTTGTCTATTTTGTTTATACTTTCCAAAAACAATTTTTTTCAATGATCTATTACCTCTTTAGTCTCTATTTCACTTACTTCCACTCTGATCTTTATGTTTTTTTCCTTCTGTTAACTTTGGACTTAGTTTATTCTTATTTTCCTAGTTCCCTGAGGTATAAAGTTAGCTTGTTTATTTGAGATATTGATTTTTTTTCTTAATGTAGGTATTTATTGCTATAAAATCTTCTCTTACAACTGCTTTTGCTATATCTCGGAATTTTTGGTATATCACATTTCTACGTTCATTTGTCTCAAAATATTTTTTCTTTCATTTTATTTCTTCTTTGACCCACTGGTTGTTCAGGAGCATGATATTTAATCTCCACATATTTGTGAATCTTCCAGTTTTCTTCTCATAAGTGATTTCGTTTCATACCATAAGGATCAGATATGATGCTTGATATGATTTCAATCTTCCTAAATTTACAGAGACTTGCTTTGTGGCCTAATATGTGATCTAGCCTGATTATGTTCCATGTGCACTTGAGAAAAATACGTATTTTTCTGCTATTGGGTGGAATGTTGTATGAATGTCTGTTAAGAACATCTGGGTACTGTGTAGTTTGGGCCCAGTGCTTCCGTATTAATTTTCTGTCTATATGATCTATCATTGAAAGTGGAGTTTTAAAGTCCTCTACAACTAATGGAGCGCCTCGGTGGCTCAGTTAAGCCTCCAACTCTTGATCTCGGCTCAGGTCATGATCTCACATTTCGTGAGTTTGAGCTCCAGGTTCATGAGTCCGAGCCTCGCATCCACCTCTTCGCTGACAGCACAGAGCCTGCTTGGATTCTCTCTCTCCCCTCTCTCCCTGCCTCTACCCTGCTCGCACTCTTTCTCAAAATAAATAACTAAACTTAAAGTAAAATTAACTCCTATTTTATTTTATTTTATTTTATTTTATTTTATTTTATTTTATTTTAACTACTACTATTATGTTGTTAATTCTCCCTTTAGGTCTGTTAATATCTGCTTTTTATATATTTATGTGTTTCTATGTTGTGTACATAAATATTTCCAAATGTTATCTTCTCTTGATAAACTGATCCCATTATCATTATATAATGCTCTTGTTTACTTTCTTTGCCATCTTTGATTAAAGTCTATTTTGTCTGATTAGTATAGCTACCACTGCTTTCTTTTACCTTCTATTTTCATAGAATATCCTTCCCTATCCCATCCCATTCAATCTGTTTCTGTAAAGCTGAAGTGAGTCTCTTGTATGCAGCATACCCTTGGGTCTGTTTTTTTTCATCCATTCAGCCATTCCATATCTTTTCATTGGAAAAGTTATTACATTTACATTTAAAGTAATTATTTTTTTTAATTTTTTTTAATGTTTATTTATTTTTGAGACAGAGAGAGACAGAGCATGAACAGGGGAGGGTCAGAGAGAGAGGGAGACACAGAATCTGAAGCAGGCTCCAGGCTCTGAGCTATCAGCACAGAGCCCGACGCGTGGCTCAAACTCATGGACTGTGAGATCATGACCTGAGCCGAAGTCAGATGCTCAACCGACTGAGCCACCCAGGCGCCCCTAAAGTAATTATTGATTGGTATGGACTTACTTTGCCATTTTATTATTTTCTGGCAGATATGTAATTCATTTGCTCCTTTCTTTCTCTCTTGTTCTCTTACTTTGTGATTTGATGGTTTTCTACAGTGGTATGTATAGATTTCTTTATCTTGTGTGTATCTACCATAGGTTTGTATTGTATAGTTACCATGGGTCTTACATAAAACAATTTATATTTTCAACAGTCTGTTTCAAGCTGGTAACAACTTAACTTTGAGTGTATGCAAAAGCTTTACATTGACATTACCATGCCCACATTTTATGTTTTTGATGTAATCATTTATATCTTTTTACACTGTGTCTATTAAAAATTGTATATAGTTATTTTTAATTTTTTTACCTTATTACTATAGTTATAGTTTTTTAATATTGTATAGTTATTTTTAATACTTTTGTTTTAACATTCATACTAAAGTTATAACTGATTTACTCACCACCAGTATGACATTAGACTTTTCTGAATTTATATATCTACCTTCATTGATGATATTTACACTTTCATGTTTCCCTGTTACTAATTACATCTTTTGTTTCAATTTGAAAACATGCCCTTTAACATTTCCAGTGAGGCCAGTCTAGTGGTGATGAACTCCTTCACCTTTTACTTGTCTGGAAACTATACTTCAATTCTGAAGAACAATTTGCTGGGTAAATTATTCCTTTGGTAGTTGTTGGTTGTTGTTTTCTTTCTTTTTCTTTCTTTCTTTCTTTCTTTCTTTCTTTCTTTCTTTCTTTCTTTCCTTCCTTCCTTCCTTCCTTCCTTCCTTCTTTTCTTTCTTTCTTTCTTTCTTTTTCTTTCAGTACTTTGAATACATCATGTCATTCTCCTCTGGCCTGCAAAGTTTCCACTGAAAAAATCTGCTGGTAGTCTTAGGGGTGATAAATTACTATTTTCTTGCTGCTTTTAAGATTTTGTCTTTAACTTTCAACAGCGTAATTAAAACATGTCATGGTGTGGGCCTCTTTGGATTGGTCTTTTTTGGAACTCGTAGGCCTCCTAGATCTGGATGTCTATTTCTTTCCCCAAATTAGAAAAGTTTTCAGCCATTTGTTATTTCAAATAAATTTTTGCACCCTTTCTCTCTCTCTTCTCCTTCCCAGACCCATTTAATGTGAATATTGGTCCACTTACTGTTGTCCTTTAAGTCTTCTAAGCTAATCTCACTCTTTTTTAGTCTTTTTTCTTTTGGTTCATCTGACTGGATGAATTTCACTACCTTGTCCTTGAGTTTGCTGATATTTTCTTCCAGATGATCTATCTGCTGTGGAACCCTTCTAATGAATTTTTCAGTTCAGTTATTATATTTTTCAGCTGTGTGATTTCTATTTGGTACTTTTTTGAATTTTCTATGTCTTTGTTAAAATTCTCATTGTATTTGTGCATTGTTCTTCTGATCTTGGTGAGCACATTTATGACCATGACTTTGAATTACTTATCTCCATTTCATTTAGGTGAGTTTCTGAAGCTCTATCTTGTTCTTGTTTGGAACTTATTCCTCTGTTTCTTATTTTCCTTGCCACTCTGTGTTGGTTTCTACACATTAGATAAAACTGCCTCTCCCAGTCTTAGAGTAGTCTTGTGTAGATAAACCCTGTGAATCAGCCTGGCCTGAGCTCTTGGTTTTTTTCTTAAGCCTCTGTGATTTTCCAATCATCCTCTTTGTTCTTGGTGCCTCCTAGGACTGGAGGGTATGCCAAGACCAGTCAGTTTCCCAAACAAGAGGATTGCAGTCACCACCTAGATGACTGGAAACCACACCCACAGACAACAGTGGAGAACAATGCAGCAGGGACCCTTCCGTGGAAAAACTGAAAGGTGTCTTTGCCTGCTCCCTCTGCACTTGGGCTGGGTGAACAGCTGTGGAGTGGTTCTCCTGTACCCTTTAAGAACTGCCTCAAAAGCTGAGATGCCAGACATGTACAAGATATTGGTAACTTAAAACAGGCTAGAGAGAATAGACATAGGGCACATCCACTGGCTTCCCTCCCCCACGGAGGATGGAGTTAGCTCCTGGATGCATGCTAAATTTCAAGGAGACCCTCAAGCAGCAACTTTTAATATATGCAAATAAACCCCTTTCAGGAAAGGACTAGGAGGTAGGTGTTTTTTGTCTCCTCCCACTGAGGACAACAGCCACTGTGAATCTTCTAGAGCCCATTAAGAACGGTTTCTTTGTTGGCTATAGTATTATCAGTCATGTGGACAGGAGCCCTGTTGGCTTTCACAACTAAGTGTTTTGGGGATACATTCCTTAGGTGGGAGCTTTTGGGGCACTAGATGTGGGGTCCAAACCCTTCAGTTCTCAGAGAGAAGCTGGTTCCTCAGTATTTCCTACCCTTTTCGATGTGGGTAATTTTCTCATTCACCTAATGTTTAAGAGTTGATCTGTTAGTTTCTCTGGTGAGAGTGGCTAACATTCTGTTACAAAATGATTATGAATTATGTTTTCATTGGCTGGGAAAAACTTCATCACTCACTAGTAGTAGAGAAATCCACCTTATAAGTGAAAAACTTAAGCAGTTATGAACAGAATACTAAAACAGAATAGCATTCCCAAACTCTGGAAGAACTGATTGATAGTATTTTAAATCAAAACACTCTGAATTTTCAGATAAATTAATCTACTTGGCCTAAATTTTACCCAGAGTCCTAATGATATAAAATCTACATAAAACAAATTCTCATAAACTCTCATAAGTTCTCATAAATTTGTTGCAAAAAAAAAAAAAACCTGTGAGTCTTATACTATACTTCTCCACCGACAGACTCCAGATTGTCACATTATGATTAGATCATGTATACATGGAAATGTATACATGGAAATACATGTACACTTAAGATAGAACACTGCAGCTTACTGAAAAGCCAACAGAAGCAAATAACATCTAACCCTAGGTTTCAGAGATTATAATGATGATATCAGGTATGCATTACTTCCTTCTGAGACTTGTGGATCAAGATTCATAATAGGACAATAGACTTATACCCAGACTTACCACTCATTTGTTTCCTTTTTCTGTGACTGATTGCTATATTCTTTCCATGGGTTTTGTTTGAGGTACTAGACTTTTACAAAGGCTAACCCTTCTTGTGTTTCTCTAGACAGACTTCCTTTCCGTAAACTTTTAAATTCCTTTATTTGCTATTACCAGACAATGGCAATGGCTGACAAAATTTTCATCTGTTTTCATTTCCTAGATCCCACTATTAGAATGAACCTCAATACATCAATATGTCTTAATTGGACCTACGTCTCAACAATTTTCTCCTTCTATTTATTTGTCACAGAGCCTCAAAGAAACTCAGAGCCTGTCAGTGATATAAAGGAACATGGGACTAATAATATAAACTATCATCTAATTATTTCTCATAAATCTATATATACAGAAACAATTACATTAGTTGTTTAATCACACCCAGGGTGAAACCAATTAAATTTTAATAGCAATTTCTAACAACCTCTGTGTCTGCTCAACGTGCATCCTTATGATTATTCTTCTTAGAGGATCACAGGGCTTTCCCATGATAACCCACACCAATATGTGTTCCTAGGCTTTACTGCGGCTCTCCAGCCTTTCCCAGTGCTCAAAATGAACTATTAAAAGTCTGATATAGTTACCACGAGGGATCCAAGACACCAAATTTCATCAGTTCTCAAAAGGATTTCTACCCTCCATGAAAACATATAATCTGCAATTAATCTCCAATTTTGCTCCAAATAACAAATAAAACAGTTGAAATTTTAAAGCCAAAAAAACTCAACATAAATTTATGATCTAGGATATTCTAAAGACAATGAAATCACCTTCAACTATGTAGTCATCAAGCAAAATGGGAGTTTGGAAAATAACTCATACCTAGAGAAACACGTCAGGAAGAGTGGAATAATCAATTAATCAATTGAGCAGCCTCTCTGGTTGACCAAACTGAACTCTGCAGCTTCTTCTCATGGTCAGGTATACACCAGCTAAAGATGTGAACATACTGTGGATTTCAAATTTGCTTATGATGATTGGGATTACCCTCACCCTTGTGGCCTTCTTTCCTATCTTGTATCTCAGCGCTTCTATATTACAAAACTGTCATTATCCTAAGCCAGCCCAAGAGTGAAATTTCTGGATCACAGTACATATTTATATACAACAGGTGTAATACCAAAGACTCACCTAAGTGATTTTAGGTATGCATTTTCCCACCTGCAATGATGAGCCTTCCAGTTAGTCATGGTCTTGTTAATATTTAGAAGTGACAGTCTTTAATTTTAACCATTCTGGTGGATACATAATGGTATAGTGCCATGATTTTTTTTTTTTCTTCAACGTTTTTATTTATTTTTTTGGGACAGAGAGAGACAGAGCATGAACGGGGTAGGAGCAGAGAGAGAGGGAGACATAGAATCGGAAACAGGCTCCAGGTTCCGAGCCATCAGCCCAGAGCCCGACGCGGGGCTCGAACTCACGAACCGCGAGATCGTGACCTGGCTGAAGTCGTACGCTTAACCGACTGAGCCACCCAGGCGCCCCTAGTGCCATGATTTTAATTCACATTTTCCTGATGAAAAAAGTGTTGACAACAAATGTTTGCTCACCCTTTGGATAGCCTCTTTGCTAAAGTGTCAGTTCAGGTCTCCAAACATTCCCCCTCCCCCCACCCTCAAGTTACCTTTTCTTATAAATTTGTAGAAGCTCTTTATGTATTCTAATATAAGCCCTTTCCACTTGTTGGTATCATAAATATCCCCTCCCAGTCCATGACTTGCCTTTCCACTCCCTTAAGGGTATCTTTTGGTGAACAGAAGTTCTTAATTTTAATATAACTTTCTCTTTAGTGATTTTGTGTCCTATTTAAGAAATCTTTGCATATCCCGAAGTGATAAAAATAATCTCTTATTTTTTTCTAAGTACTTTCTTATTTTATATTTCACATTAAGATATGCCTTTCAAATGGTATTAAATTTTGCTGTGATATCAGTGAGGATCAAGTTCCACTTTATTCCCATGTGAATTTCAAATTGGCCCAGCACTATCCAATGCAGAGACCGTCCTCTGGAATATCACTTTTATAATAAATCAAGTGTCCATTGCATATGGGTCTCTTTCTACCAACATAAAATAATAATCACTGTAGCCTCATAATAAGTTGTGCTGTCTGATAGAGGTGCCCTCCAAAATTGTCTGGGATATTCACAGATGGTCTTTCCATTTCCATAAATATTTTAGAACTAGCTTGTGAATTTCCACAAAGAAACACCTACTGGGGTTCAGACTGAACATATCCTCCAGCTCACTAATCTTGACTTCTGGCGCTTTCAGTCTGTTGTTAAACCCATCGGATAAAGTCTCAGTTACAAATACTGCATTTTTATTTTCCAGTTCTAGGATATTCATTTGTTGTTGTTGTTGCTGTTGTTGTCTATGGGTTCCAATTCTCTGTTGAAAATCTCCATATTTTTTATCTATTTTGTCCACCTTTTTCTTCATATTCTCAAACATATTACTCAGCTATCTTAACCGTATCTGATACCTCTAATCACTTTATCACCCATGTACCATTTTTGCTATCTGTGTTTTACTTCTTGCTTTTTTTCCCCCTGGTGCTTCAGCATGCCTCATAAATAAGTGTGTATCACCTGCTTGACATTATGGATAAAATCCTGTGTAGGACTTGAGTTCTAGATTCCTCCAAGAAGGCTAGGTTACATTGTGTGTTTGTTTGCTGGGTTTTTGTTTCTTCACTTGTTCACTGTTGTTCTGAGTTGTTCTTGTCTCATTTTGTTTTCCAGGCAGGTAGCATACCAGCCTATCCCCTGATCCTGCCAAGCCTTTGTTTTCAGCATGAGAGTGAACTATTTCAGTTTGCCTTTATTACGGGAGTGCAAAACTCCTAAAACATACGCTGCGCTTTTGGAGTGTGGCCATTACTTCCAGAGCCTCTGGAGTCCCAATATTAAGCCCAGAAGACTTACTAAGGTGTTTATCTTGGGGAACATAAACTTCATGCTCTTTCTTCCAAGTGCCTAATTATTGCTGAAATCTCTACTCAGCTATTTTGACTCCCAGCTGTTGTTTTCTGTTGTCTCTTTGAGACTCACTCTGTACAAGTGCAGTGGAGAAGCTGGGTTGACTACTTAGGGGAAGTTGTACACAGATTTGTGGGGCTCCTTATCCATAGCTCCCTTCTCACTGAGATTTTCTCTTCTCTAGCATATTGTCCAGCTGCCTTGAGGCCCTGAACCCCAACCTGTATGCCAGCCTACTAAAACTGCCACCTTCTGACTCATGTCCAAATAGAGGGTTTGTAGATGTGATAAGTTACCATCCCCCAGTTAGACTCAATGAACTGGTTGATTGACAAGCAACACTAACAACCCGTATCATTTTTGTTCTTCCAGTCATTTTATTAACTGGAACATTGACCTAGAATCATGCAGTGCTAAAACTAGGAAAGATCACACACAGTTTTCATTCCACGACCTTCATTTCAAAATGGGAAAAATAAGCTACACCTAGAGATTAAAAAGGTCAGAAATCTAATATCTTATTAAACAAATAATCTATTTCCAGGACTTTAAATGGACCCTCTTTTATTGGGTTCCATCCATCTAACCGTTTTCTTCTCTCTCCCATTCTAATGAAACCTTTTAAATTGCTCATGAATTTTTCTAGTTACTACCACAAAATGACAATGCTACATTCTCACTGTTCAATCTGGTTATTGCTGAAAGACTTATCTCTATAAGTATGACGGTTACTTCAGCAAATTTTGGTAATGTTATTCTCACTGCTCTCCTTATCCTTGAAACAACAGTAATAAAGATTTCTCCTCCAGCTGAATCCAGGAAAATGTTTGCCTCATTAGCTCAGGAAACACTATCACAAGCTAATTCATTCAGTATTACAGGCAAGAAAAGGTAGCATATGGCCTCACTCTGAAAATGTGGTCCCAAGACATTAAAAAAAAAAAAAAAAAGGAACACATTCATCTATGTTTCTGCCACTGTGGAATTAACGTCCGACAAACAAAATCTATACACAGTAACTGTCACACAAAAGTAACTTTCATTTCTTTCTGAAATAAACAACTTAGCTCACAAATTCATTCACTTTCTCATGAAAATTTGGTTATTGTTAGAACTAGAGCCAGAGTCCTGTGGGAGAATTGATACAGAGGCAGCTAGGGCTAAGTTTCTATTCCTTCAAAGCATACACAGACAATATATTTTTTTTCTCCCTGATACACAGAGATATCTACCTAATAATGAAATTGTAAACAGAAGCTACATTAAAAACTGCTACATGTAGATCAAAACTCAATTTCTTTTCCTCCTGGCCAAACAGACAGTTGCTGTGTTGCAGTCACTGGAATGTGGTCAATTGCAAGCCTGGCCCATAAAGACCTCCCATCCGTGATCTCACACTCTCTCCCCATCTGTCAGCTGCAAGCAGAAAAAGGCCCTAAAAGGTGGTAAAGCCATACAATGGAAGATACGTACAGCCCAGAGTAATCTGTGGAGAAGGGTTCCAAACCGTTGTCACTGCCAATCCACATAGGACTATGCTATTTTTTAAATATCCTATATAATAGCACAGTATAGGAATATAATGGATTTTTACTGTTCTTGTATCAAAAAAACTTGCCAAATCAATTAGTGTAAGTAATCTCACTGTAAGTGCTTAGTATTTTCTATTCATAATCACTCATAATTAATGATCATTTTGTTTCTTAATTCTAATGCTTACAACTTCAGTGTCCTTTCCTTGACGTATCATACTGGCTATGTTCTCCAGTAAAATGCTGAATAGAGGCGGTAATAAATGGTATCTTTCTTATGCTTAATATACAAAGAAACCTGGCCTATAATTTTTGTTGTAAGCCTTCTCAGGCATGCATTAGATTAAGACATTTCCCTTTATTCATATACTGCTAAGAGATTATTGTGAATAAGTACTGGATTTTTGTCATATACTTTTCTGCAGGTATTTAATTGACCTCATGGGTTTCTCTTTTATTAAATGTAGTGAGTGAGACTGATTGAGTTAATAATATTAAATGAATTTCACCCTCCTGGAATAAAACGAGCTTAGCCTCAGGGCTCCTGGATGGCTCAGTCGGTTGAGTGTCCGACTTCAGCTCAGGTCATGATCTTGGAGTTGACGAGTGCGAGCCCCGCGTCGGGCTCTACGTGGACAGCTCAGAGCCTGGAGCCTGCTTCGGATTCTGTGTCTCCCTCTCTCTCCACCCCTCCACTGCTCATGCTCTGTCCCTCTCTGTCTCAAAATAAATAAAACGTTAAAAAAAAAAAAAAAACAAGCTTAGCCTAATGTATTCTCATTTTATATTTTGTATCAAATTTGGTGTTCTCTGTGTTTTTCAAGATACTTCTTCCATATTTGTCAAGATTTGCTAGTAATTTCCCTTTCTTATAATGTCCCTATAAGGTTTCAGTAGTAAATTTATGTTAGTTTTATTAAATGAGCTGAATAATGATTCTCTTTTTATTTTTCTGGAAGATTTTCTATTAGTGTTTGACTGAATTCATCTTTAAAGTCATGGGTACCTGTAATATTCCTTGTAGAAACATTTTAAATTACAGACTGACTATCTTGAATAGGTAGAAGACTATTCAAATTTCGATACCTTCTTATATCAGTTTTATAAAGTTGAAATTTTCTAGGTATTTGTCCATATTATCTAAATTTTTTATATTATTGGCACAAATAATGTGTTGTTCATCACACCCTTACATTATCATATCTGCAAGATTTGTAGTAATGTCCCCTTTGTTATTTTGACTTTATGACTTCTTTCCTTTTTTGTAAACTCAGTCTCACAAGGAGTTTATCAATTTGACTAGTCCCATCAAAGAACTAGTTTTGGGCTTTGTTGACCTCTAGTGTATGTTTGTTATTTTTATTAATTTATACTGTTAAAATTTTATTTCCTTCCCTCAACTTTCATTGGGTTGATTTTTCTATATTTTCTAAGTTTGTGAAAGAGATGCTTAACTCACTAATATTAAGTCCTTTATCTTCCTTAACCCATGTATTTACACTAAATATATCTAAGAACTTCTTCAATACCATCTCCCACATTTGATACGTAGTTTTCTTAAATTTGAATCTGATAATACAGATAACTTACAACACTTCTGGTTCTGCTTCTATAGTCCATTGTTTCTGTTGGATTAAGTTTTCTTATCCCCTTATGTAGCTATTTATTTTTTATTGTGTGCTAGTCATTTTGATCTTTTTTTTTTTTTTAATTTTTTTTTCAACGTTTATTTATTTTTGGGACAGAGAGAGACAGAGCATGAACGGGGGAGGGGCAGAGAGAGAGGGAGACACAGAATCGGAAACAGGCTCCAGGCTCTGAGCCATCAGCCCAGAGCCCGACGCGGGGCTCGAACTCACGGACCGCGAGATCGTGACCTGGCTGAAGTCGGACGCTTAACCGACTGCGCCACCCAGGCGCCCCTAGTCATTTTGATCTTAAATTTACCTGTAGAAATAATTTTGCTTTGGAAAATTAGGATTAAATAAAGTTCCTCCCCCACAAAGAAGTTTTTTATTTCCTCTTAGCAGATTCCTAGGGATATTAGCAAGCTATGAAGATCTTTATCCGATTTTAGAGATTGTGGTTTTTCTTGAACCACCTAGGTGACTCTAAACTGGGCTGCAGTATATGCAAAAGCTGTTTGAGCTCTAATTTTCTCTTAATCCTAGGGGCAGATCCATCAGGCTCCCACTCCAAACCATAGGGAGTTTACAGAGTGATCTTTGTAAGCCCTTAACTACAACTTAAGACCTCTTAGCCACATGACTATAAAAAGTGTTTCTCAGAATTCACTTGAGTTTCATTCCATTCTGGATTAACAAATATCCCAAGACTAATAAAAGCCCCTACTGTTAGACTCACTTCTCTGAATTCGTCTTCCCTAAAATATTGCCTTAATATCTCCTTATCTTTCTTTAACCCTCCAGCTCCTTTTTAGAAGATTTTTTTTCTTTTTTACATTTTACCCAGCTTTCTAATTGCTGTCAGTGGAAGAAAGAACACACTGTATATACTGCATGTTAGCTAACATGACAATAAATCATATTAAAAAATAAATATATAAATAAAAGTAAAGTTAAAATTAAGTTATTTACATATACATATATTTTAGACTCTTAAACAAGTTATATTTCTTCCCCCAAATTAACAATATATTAAGTTGAATGTTATCTTCAAAATCAATATAAATAAAAGTTGGGCCCTTGGGGTATCCCACGTTCCTCAGGCTAGATCATAAAAATTGTCAAAGTAAGAAAATAACACTCAATGGTTCCACATTCTGATGTTCCATTTATCCTTTTGTTGGAAGCATTTTATATGCTTGTTATCGTTAGAATGTAAGCTGTATTATGGAGAATTTAGGACTTTATGAATCTTATTTTGTTGGTATAATCAGAACATATGCTCTCTTATGGACAGCCAGTAAATGATCAGATTATTCCTAGAAATAGAGACAAGGATTGCTTACAGGTGGCTTTAATCTACCCTTGTAATATCTATCAACTCTCTGCTTGCCACCGTCCATCATCCTACATTAAGAAGATCTTAGGGGCACCTGGGTGGCTCCATCGGTTAAGCATCTGACTTTAGTTCAGGTCACGATCTTGTGGTCTGTGGGTTCGAGCCCCACATCAAGCTCTGTACAAACAGCTCAGGACCTGGAGCCTGCTTCGGATTCCGTCTCCTTTTCCCTCTGCCCCTCCCCTACTTGCATTCTCTCGCTCTCTCAAAAATAAATAAACATTAACAATTTTTAAAAATCAGATCTTGGGGCGCCTGGGTGGCGCAGTCGGTTAAGCGCCCGACTTCAGCCAGGTCACGATCTCGCGGTCCGTGAGTTCGAGCCCCGCGTCGGGCTCTGGGCTGATGGCTCAGAGCCTGGAGCCTGTTTCCGATTCTGTGTCTCCCTCTCTCTCTGCCCCTCCCCCGTTCATGCTCTGTCTCTCTCTGTCCCAAAAATAAATAAACGTTGAAAAAAAAATTTAAAAAAAAAAATAAATAAATAAAAATCAGATCTTAGTGCAAAAATTGTTTTTCTTGACTGCCACCTGGGTGGCTCAGTCAGTTGAGCATCCTACTTTGGCTCAGGTCAGGATCTTGCAGTTCATGAGTTCAAGCCCCACATGGGGCTGTTAGCATAGAGAACACTTCAGATTCTCTGTCTCCCTCTCTCTCTGCTCTTCTCCCACTCATGCCCACTTGCACACACTCTCTCTCTCTCTCCCTCAAAAATAAACATTTAAAAAATTATGTTTCTTATTCAAATTGAACTTCAAAACAAACTCCCTTGACATAAATTCAAACCATATTATTGTTCTAAACTTTTCTTTTTTTAATTTTTTAATGTTTATTTATTCTTGAGAGAGAAAGAGAGAAAGCATGAGTGGGAGAGGGGTCGGAAAGAGAGGCAGACACAGAATCCAAAGCAGGCTCCAGGTCTGAGCTGTAAGCACAGAGCCTGACTCAGGGCTCAAACTCACAAACCGTGAGATCATGACCTGAGCCAAAGTCAGACACCCAATCGACTGAGCCACCCAGGTGCCCCTGTTCTAAACTCTTCTTAAAAATTAAATTCTAGGGGCGCCTGGGTGGCTGAGTTGGTTAAGTGTCCAACTTCGGTTCAGGTCATGATCTCTCAGTCTATGAGTTCAAGCCCTGCATCAGGCTCTGTGCTGACAGCTTGGAGCCTGGAGCCTGCTTTGGATTCTGTGCCCTACCCCCTGCCCCTCTCCTGCTTACATTCTGTCTCTCTCTCTTTCTCAAAGATAAATAAATATTTTTTAAAAATGAAATTCTAGACCATGATTACTATCAGTTCTATGGGGGAACACTTCTACTGTCCATATGTAGCACATTGATTCAGAGCAAATGTCCACTATCATGAAATTTATATCTGACTCAAGTAGAGCTTTTGCATGAGAAACACAAAACTTTTTCAAGTCTTCTGGAACACCTAAACCTAGTTAGGATGTAACAAAGGGTATAGGATAAAAAAATTGTCTTGATAGTACTCTGACATTCTATCACCAACTTCTAGTCCCTATGTCGAGATATTTTCAAATAAATTTCTTTAAAAAAAAAAAAAGGCACCATAATGATAAACACATCAGTCACTGACAACCCTAGAGATAAAAATTTACAGACAATGCCATCTTTGTTCAACTAGATTGTGTCCTAGAAGAAATAAGGAATAAACATTTAGTAGCAATAGATGTGCTAAACATCTTACATATACTATCTCTAGCCTGGAAATAACCTTGCAAAGTAGCTATTATCATCCTCAGATAAGGAAACTGAGGTTCAAAAGTTCAAAGCGTTGTCAAGGCAGGCAGAATTCAAGCCAATTCTCCAAGTCACTTCTCTAAGACCTAAAGTCTGTGAGGTCAGAAGATACCCCTTCCAGGATACAACTTCATGCTTCTTCTCAACTACTTTTTCATTGATTTTAAAAAATAATTATTGATAATCTACTATGATTCTGAAATATTCTGAGCATGGGGAAAGCTGTAGAAAATGAGAAAACAAGGTTCTTATGCTCATAAAGCTTACATTATAGTACAGAAGAAAGACAATACTCAAATAAACAAATAATTATTTTGATAAAGATAGATGTTTTGGAGAAGGTGAAATGAGAAGTGAGCTAACTGAAATAAAGGACTTAGACAAGACCTTTCTAAAGGGGCAACTTTTAAGCCAGGTCTAAAATGATGAAATAGGATGCAAACAAAGATTTAAGGAAAAAATGTTCCCAGGAGAGAGAACAATAGGTAGGTGCAAAGGCCCTGAGGCAATGCATCCTCCACCCCAGATGCCTACTTTTTTTTCACATTTTCTCCCTCTTTTATTTCTTTTTAATTTAAATTCAAGTTAGTTAACATAGGGTATAGTCTTGGCTTCCAGAGTAGAACCCAGTGATTCATCTCTTACATATAACACCCAGTATTCATCCCAGCAAGTGTCCTCCTTAATACCTATCACCTATTTAGCCCATCCCCCCACCCGCCTCCCCCCTAACAACCCTCAATTCTCTGTATTTAAGAGGCTCTTATGGTTTGCCTCCCTCTCTGTTTTTATCCTATTTTTCCTTCCCTTCCGACATGTTCATCTGTTGTGTTTCATAAATTCCACATATGAGTGAAATCATATGGTATTTGTCTTTCTCTGATTTATTTCACTTAGCATAATATACTCTAGTTCCATCCATGTTGTTGCAAATGGCTAGATTTCATTCTTTTTCATCACCAAGTAGTATTCCAGTGTGTGTGTGTGTGTGTGTGTGTGTGTGTGTGTGTGTGTGTGTGTGTGTATACATACATATATACATATATACATATATAATATATATGTATGTATATATATATATATGTATGTATACACACACACACACACACCATATCTTCTTTATCCATTCATCAGTCAATGGACATTTAGGCTTTTGCCATAATTTGGCTATTGCTTACAGCTGTTGCTATAAACACTGGGGTCCATGTGCCCCTTTGAATCAGCACTCCTGCATCCCTTGGATACACTCCTAGCAGGGCTATTGCTGAGTCATAGGGAAGATCTATTTTTAATTTTTTAAGGAACCTCCATACTCTTTTCCAGAATAACCGCACCAATTTGCATTTCCACTAACAGTGCAAAAGGTTCCCCTTTCCCTTCATCCTTGCCAACATCTGTTGTTTCCTGAGTTGTTAATTTGAAGCCACTCTGACAGGTGTGAAGAAAAACCTCAGGAAAAAGTAACTAAAAAGATCTGAAAATGTTGCCCCTTTCAGAGGCCCTTATGGTTTACTAAGATACAAAGGTAATATAAAGGAGAAAACTCCAAAAGTGAAATCCCTCCCAGGGAAGCATTTAAGAGGAAGTTAGCATCACTCTGCACCTACCAAAAAAAAAAAAAAAAAAATCTGACATGGGTTATTGCCCACTCAGCCCTACCTGTGCCTCCTCAAGATTCTCAGCGGAAGACATACTTTGCTGCCAACTTTTCACATCTGAAACAGGAACCGAGAACTTCATAGGCACAACATCCTTTCCCAGCACAGGAAGCACCCAAGGTACCAATTTGCCACACTTCAGTGCTTTGTGAGTTGGACTTTTGGAACAGACACTACTTTTCCCTGCAATAACAGTATCAGTTGCGAATCAGACTCCTAAGGAAGTCTACCCTAAGTTAAAATGCTGCTGATAGTCTACAAACTAGCAGTGGAAAATAGAATTATACCGCACAACTAGGGAATAAATGGGGGAAAAAATATTGAGTGAGAAGGAGTCTATCTTAAATGGCATGGCATAAAGAAAGCCAGGTTTAGGTTTAAGGATAATTAATTGTGAAGAGTCTTTCAGTCCACCTTTCCATTTCTGGCGGATGACGGAATAGGTTGCTTAGTTACGTCTAATGTTGCTCCATAAACTTTGGCTTTCCTTATTCCTGGTATAGTTGCCATACTGTTTTGTTTTCTGGTTTGGTTTTTTTTTTTTTTTCTTTTTTCTTTTTCTGATGCATAACTACCCATGATTAAAGATGGTTGACTCGGTACTCTTTTCAAGCTTGTGATGGTATTTAGGATTCATGCAGGTTGCAGAGAAAGTGGGGATAAGAGAAGAGAGCAAGGTGTAAACCAGAAGTCTTCAGAGTTCAGCACAAATCAGAATTCCTGGGAGGAATTCTTGAAACTCCGATTTCTTTTTTTTTTTTTTAAATTTTTTTTTTCCAACGTTTATTTATTTTTGGGACAGAGAGAGACGGAGCATGAACGGGGGAGGGGCAGAGAGAGAGGGAGACACAGAATCGGAAACAGGCTCCAGGCTCTGAGCCATCAGCCCAGAGCCCGACGCGGGGCTCGAACTCACGGACCGCGAGATCGTGACCTGGCTGAAGTCGGACGCTTAACCGACTGCGCCACCCAGGCGCCCCAAAAACTCCGATTTCTGAGACTCCTGTCAGACCTTCTGGTCAGTAGGTGTGGGGTGGGGCAGAGAACTGGCATTTCTAACTACTTCCCAGGTAACACGTGTGCTACTAACCCAGGGATGACACTTTGAAAACCACCATCCAAAACACAAAAGGTTCAAGCTGGAAAGAGAACTGCAATTTGCAGTGGGCACAGCTGCTGACCCTGTGGGTTGAACCTGCTCACGACGGTTAGGGATAGATCACTGACTGATGGCTAATTCTGTGTGTGAGTGGGTTGAGAAGGACCAGTATGTCAGGCGGCAGCCTTTTCCAGTGTTTTGAAATGCCTGAGAGCAGGTGAAAGAATTAATGGTTCTTCCCCAATTTTTATGATTCTCCTTCTTCCTGTATAAAGAACACTTCTGGGGACTATCTGGGGTAATTTTGGCAGCTGATTTAACCCTTTCAGACCCAAAGCACACTACTTGAAGGCTGTGATTTAACAGCTTACTAGCAAACATGGATTAAGTATCTACTGCTTGCAAGACAAGGTAAAAAATCAGAAATGGGGGGGAGGATTATTTCATCTAAAGGCAGAGCAGTCCTGTACATGAACAATTGAAGTCACATCCTCAGAGCGATACAGGTAAAATGCGGTGAGAGTTTAAATGTAGGAAGGATGCTTCTACCAGTGAAACAAGTCAAGCACTCGGACGTAAACCTGAGCAAGACATAAGGATACGAATTTTGGCAACTGGGAGCAAAAGAGGGACATGACGGAAGGAAAATACAAATCCAGGAAGATAGAACAATGTGGAAAAGTGTTAGGCAGGTGAGAGTGGAACATCAGGAAAGCAACCAGGAATTCTGATGGGCTGGAGTGCAGGTCGCCGGAGGAACAGACAAGGAAGATTATCACGAAGCCCTTAAATATCAGGAGACAAGTTTGAAAGCAACTAGCTATCAGGGGAGCTCTGAAACTTTTTAACCACAAGAGTGATCATGTGGAACTCTATTTTAGGATAACTTACTGGGCAGCAGAAGATGTGGATGTGTGAGAAATATATTATAGTAGCTAGGACTTCCCCAGGGTGGGAAAGAGCAGTGACAGATACCGTAGGTAGAATCATGATTACCAGCAACAGATTTGAGGTCAAGAATAAGAGAGAAAGACAGAAAGGAAGACAAAAAGGACACTGATGTTTTAAACCTCGGTAATCAGCCAGTTGGTAGCATCTCCAACAGGAACGTGGAACAGTCTAAAAAATATTCTAATACTAAGAGAATTGTTGAACTGCAGGTAACATATCCTCACACCATAAGGGAGTGAGACTTGCCTTGAACTGCAACCCTGAAGTCAATGGTCATCAATTTTTACTTCAATCTGCATGTGTGACTATAAATATGTAACTGAAGTAAAATCTCAAGAAGCAGTATTTAAGCTTCCCAAATATAAAGCACTCTGATACTTTCTATTCTGTTCCATTTCACTTTTTACATATACTTGTAACCACCACCGGCTTGGTTTCCTGGCTCCCAAATGGGCTGTATCCCAGAGTCTGGAAAACACTGTCCTGAGCTGTAAGATTCAGCAATTATGTAGACAGTATAGAAAAGGAATAGCAACCATTATCAGATGTAAGGGGGAAACACATAGAAGCAATGCATTCTTACTCTCTAGAATGTTGTAGACTACTTCTCCAGAAATGTAAGACACCTATACCTATAAATATCAAACTTTTTTTTTTAAGTTTATTTTGTTTTTTATTTTGAGAGAGAGAGAGTGACAGGGAGTGGACATGGAGGGAGCAGAGAGAGGGAGAGAGAATCCCAAGCAGGCTCCACACTGCCAGCATGGAGCCCGATGCGGGGCTTGAACTCATGAACCATGAGATCATGACCTGAGCTGAAACCAATAGTTAGACGCTCAACCGACTGAGCCACCCAGGCGCCCCTAAATATCAACTTAAAATAATGGACAACTCCTCCGATAAAGAGGAGAGTACACTCTGTGTCTATTTTAGCAAGATGCTCACAATGCTGGGCAGAGTTTGTCAGTGCTCCTTATGAGAACTTAGAACTGTGTAGAAGGACCCATATTTATAACCTCATAAATTGAAATGAAGGAAGCTAAGCATTTACATCTCAAAAGCAACCTTTATGGAAGGATCGTTTCACTAATTTTAAACAGAAAGAATTCTAGTAACAAAATTAACCCCTTGACAGAATCACCTAAAGGGAAAGTAGGTTTAATTGTGAATACCATTGGCAATTTCCTTTCAGTCAAAGATAGAACATTTTAACAGGAAAGATGTTCCAAGGAAAGACATCTCCATTTATAAAACTGTTATTTATGCCATACTTTTTAATTTTTTTTAATTTTTTTGAGAGAGTGCGTGAGCCAGGGAGGGGGGACGGAGGGAGAAAGAGACAGACAGAGAGAGAGAATCTTAAGCAGGCTCCATGCTCAGCCAGGAACCCAACATGGGGCTCAATCCCACAACCCTGGGATCATGACTTGAGCCAAAATCAAGAGTCAGATGCTCAACCGACTGAGGCACCCAAGCACCCTACACCCAACTTTTTTAAAGTACGGGGACAATGTGAGAATGCTGCAGCCAGCAATGGTACAACACGCCTTGTTCCTCAACTGGGCGTGACTGGAGGAAGAAGAATTGCCCAGAGACACGCTGGGGGTACAGTCTGCATGCTCACCAGCTTTTACTAGCCGTAATACATCACTTTAATGAAATAGGTTCCACATGTGCACTTACTTCCATGAAGAAAGACTTGAGAGAAACAGACAAGTGGATTGGCTTGTCATAACCAACTCCTATACAACTTTATAAGGAGTAGAATAAAACCTGACCCCAAGTAGCCATTAGTATGCACGGTATTGTGCTAAGTACTTTCACACATGTGATCCTCTAAGAACCCAACAAGGTACACTCCAAGAAGTGAAAATAACTCAGCAGAAGCCAAATATCTGAGAAGTGCAGAGCCGAGATGTAAAGATAAGATTCCTTGCTTTTGTAACCTCCTTCATAAGAAATATAAGGACAGTTGCACAAGAAGCAGGTCAATTGATCTCCAGTGTATCCTTTGTGGAGCTTTATTCAAAAAGGTAACTGGCTTCAGAGAGGATGTTTGAATATACAGTATACACAGCAGGACAGGCAATCAAGACCTTCAACAATAAATCTTCCCAGATGCTTGGCTGGTGAGATTGTTTTCTGCACTTCTTCCACCCCCTAATCTGTCTACCTCCCTCCACCTTTTGGTTTTCATTTCTTTCCATCAGTAGCCATGGCAACATCCAAAGATAAAACACAGGCAGGAGATTCTCACAAGCATCTGAAAACATGGCCCCTCGCCAGCATTTTTCGTCAGTATAATGCCGGCCCAACACACCGCACAAACACAGCAGCACCCTCCTCCTTTCCCTTTCATTTCCCACCCACGTAGTGGCAGCCAAGGCCATTTGTGAGGCTTATGAGCTGACTGGTGCATTTGTATTCATAAACTTGCAGATCAGTCTTTCACTGTTTCAAAAAAAAAAAAAAATGCTTGAGCTGGAAACCTGTGGATTCATCTCACTACTCCCATTAACTCTTTCCTAAGAAATAGGCATTCTGTTCATTGTTTGCCTTAATCGGAGGTGAGTGTTTAAACCACAGCACTCCTTCTGGCTTCCCAAATATGCTGCACATGCAGTGAAATGTTACCACAAACAGGCTCTTCCGAATTTCTCAGCTAGATTGTGACTACTGAAAGATGGGACAAAACAGGTGTGGTCCAACGTGTTTTACTTAACAAACAGCCTTGATTAGATTCATGAATATCCGGTTCACCCAGCCAGAATACCTAATTATTGACTGCATGGTTATAAATCAGAGGAGATTACAAAACAACGGTTGTCTGTCTGGAACACAGTAGAACATGAAGAGTTTGCAGGAATGAATACAGTGTGGATGAGCACACTGTATGTATGCTTGAGGATATGTGTGAAAATAAGTCTTGCTTTAGCTTTATTTTATTTCTAATCGCCTAATTTGGTACTGATGATCGTTATTTAGACTTTTTTTTTAATTTATTGGCTTTCTTTCCCAAAGTACTAAAGACTGTGTAATGCACAACAACCCTTAAAAACAGTGTACTTCACGGGTGCCTGGGTGGCTCAAACAGTTGAGCATCCAACTTCAGCTCAGGTCTTGATCTCATGGTCTGTGAGTTTGGACCCCGCATCGGGCTCTGTGCTGACAGCTCAGAGCCCGATGTAGGGCTCAAACTCACAAACTGTGAGATCATGACCTGAGCCGAAGTCAGACACTCAACCGAGACACCCAGGCGCCCCCCCAAAATTTTTTTAATGTTTGTTTATTTTTGAGAGAGAGAGAGAGAGAGAGAGAGCATGTATTTGTGAGTTCTTATTAAGTCATAGCCTCAATGCTTTATATACCATATCTCATTCATTCTTCCTGCCATCTTACATGATACTGTTCTGGGTTTGTCTCAGCTCATCAATAGGCAATGCTCTAGTTAGACAAGCCCTGTGTTTCTGATGATAGCAAGATGCCCTTCAGCAATGACCGTCAGGAAACTTTGAAAAATAAGGTTTATTTCTTATAAAACCTGGTGATCCCACAGCACACATAGAGCCACACAGTGAGGGCATGCATAGAGAGCGTGCACACTGATCTGGAGTTCTGCTTTTATCGGTGTCCACGATGGAGGTTCAAGGGTGGTGGGCTTACTCTTCACTGGTGTATTTAAAAGATACGAGAGGGAATTTAAAGTGAGGGAGGAGAAATAAAGTGAGGGAGTGTCAGCTGGGGGACATCGCCTGGCTTTTTACTAGTTGTGTGGCCAGGCAATGTGTGTATACACAGCTGTCTTTGAAGGGGATGCCTCTTTGAAATGGATGCCTCAGCAATCAAAGCTGAAATCAGGCACTTACATTGCAAAAAAGAAAAAAAAAACTGTCAGGGCTTACACTGATGGACGCATTTTTATGACAGAGGAAACAGAGGCTCAGAGAGATTAAACCACTTGTCTGAGGCCACACAGCAAAATGGTAGCAAAGTGAGAGGGAGGCCCAGGTCTACCCCTGCCCCATACTCTTTCCTCCCATCTTTCTGTCAATTACCCATAACTTCAGTCACCATCAATTGCATAGCTTTTGAAGTATTCCACCAACTGTGAGCCCTCCTTCTGGTGCCATATTTCTTATCTGCATTTCCTCCATTGAGTCCACTGGCCCCTCATCTCCTCTTTTTTCAGAGCCCATCAGCAATGTCAGCACAAAATCCTTCCTAGCTCATCCACTTCAACCGTTAGCTCAGCCGCACCCTTGATTCCTACAAATCTGTTTCCAATTCTTCAACTGTACCCATCATGGCCCTCATCAACCCTTGAGAGACCACCAACCAGTGATGAAGAAAGCCAAGAAAGCTTGTGGACTGTTTGCACACAAAGCAAGGCTAATGAACTCAGTTTTGTTCTCACTGTTCCTTGCTAAGCCTTTAATACATCCCAATTTGATTTACAGTCACTTTCCCCAGAATCTGTTCCAAACATTCTGTCCTCAAACTCCTGGGCAAAGCCCTTCCTAGCCTTATCTCAGCAGTAAGCTCACATTACATTTCACCCAAGTGAGGGAAGCCCATTGATGAGACATGCACAGCTTTTCCCTCTTCAGCTCAATCATCTTTTCTCTTTCTTCCATCTTAGGGGGAGAAAAATACTTCATGTATCGCCTTTCCACAGATTAAAGGACACAAAAAGGCAATAATCAGTCAAAGCCAGAATGTGAGACATTCTACAATATAAAGGGCTCAGGAGGTACCTGGGCAACTCAGTCAGTTAAGCGACTCAGTTGGTTAAGTGACTTTTGATCTCAGCTCAGGTCATGATCTCATGGTTCATGGGATCAAGCCCCACATCAGGCTCTCTGTTGACAGCATGGAGCCTGCTTGGTATTCTCTGTCCCCCTCCCTCTCTGCCCCTCCCCTGCTCACATTCTGTCTCTCTCTCTCTCTCTCAAAATAAGTAAATTAAAAAAATAAATAAAGGGCTCAGGTTTTTCAACTAATAAAAGGCATGGGAGAAAAGGGTTATTGGGGAAGGACTATTGCAGATTGAAAGAGATTATTAAAGAAATAATAACCAAATGCAGCATATAGACCTCATGTCGATGCCGATTCAAACAACCTATATGTAAAAAGCCATCTGGAGACAACTGGGGACAATTCAATGTAGGCTGGATTTTAGATAACAGTGAGAAGTTGATATTAATTTTGGAAGTCTGATAATAGCATTACGATTAGGAAAACTAAGGTCTTTATCAGCTTAGAGATGCATACTAAATTATTACCAGTGAAATGATAGATGGTACCTGGAATGAGTTTCAAAATACTTGGACAACGTTTTTTTAAATACATTTATTTTGAGAGAGAGAGAGAGTGAAAGAGAGCAAGAGCAAGTGGGGGAAGGGCACAAAGAGAGAGAGAGAGAGAAAGAGAATCTCAACCAGGCTCCTTGCTCAGCACGGAACCTGACACGGGACTCAGTCTCACGATCGTGAGATTATGACCCGAGCCAAAATCAAGAATCAGACACTTAATCAACCGAGCCACCCAGGCGCCTCTGGCAACATTTTCTTCCCAGTGTCGGAGGATAGATGAAACAAATTTTGGAAAATACTGGTAACTATCCAAAGCTGGGTGATGGGTAATTATAGACTGTCTCTATAGATGAATTATAGATTGGGAAATTATAGATTTGTCTCTGCCCTTATGTATGTTTAAAAATATACACACTAAAATTTTTGAAAGTAACAAGGCAACTGAAAAACTTTTAAAAACTGCTATTTAAAAATTATTCTCTTTCTCTAACATAGTAAGTCTACCTCTGTTTGATCATTCCTCCCTCTGTCTTCAAACAAGCCTCTTCTGTCCTGATCTTCTCCGAACGGCACTGTTTCTGAGAGCTGTAATTATCTCCCTCTCTCTCCTGAAACCCTTACATTTCAAGAAAGGAGTCCAGATCACTCTGCCTTTCCAAAATGACATTCACTCCCCTCCCCGCCCTCCCTATCTCCTGTCGCCCCTGGCAATCTGACTGTCCTCACTGTCACTTTTCCAACTCAAGAAAATTGAGGTGCTAAGCCACTATCCAACACACGAACAGAGGTCTGTCTGTCTCTCTCTGCCCGCTCCTTCTGCAACCACCCATCCCTTCTCGTCTAGACCATTCTAAAGACTTGGTTTACATTTATCAACTCACATCATCATCCCAACAGTCCTATGAGGGAGGTACTATTATCATCCTCATTATACAAAAGCGGGAAATTGAGGCTGAGGTAAGTCAAATAACCTGTCCACGGTCACACAGCTAGTAACTGGTGGGGTTGCAAGCCCGGACAGCCTGACCTTTGGTCCATGACCTTAGCCACCACACAAATCGTCTCTTTCTGGAGGCTAGCACAGGGTTCTTCTGTTCACGAGCCTGTGCGCACCGTGCACAATGCCACAGGTGATAAAAACATTTGGGACCTGAAGGTTCTTCCGCAGTGTTTTGCTTGCCTAAAGAATGACCTTTTTGCTCTGTTAACGAGACCATCTAATAATTAGCACGGTCAATAAAATCATGACACAGTTCACTTTATTTTTAATAAGGTCATCAGCAAACTGATCCAAACATGACAAGCTAAGAACGAAATCGACAAAACAGCTTGTCAACGGGCAAGTGCTTTATTCCCTGACATTTCCTGAATTCAGTATAAACAATTCCATCTGAGATAACAGTGAGGTGAAAGTATTTTAGGTAATGATAACGTGGCCTCTAGAGATACTATTTGTATAAATGTTGGCATTTCAAAAAATTTTTAAAGTTTATGTATTTTTGAGAGAGAGAGACCGAGCGTGAGTGGGGGAGGAGCAGAGAGCGGGGAGACACAGAATCCGAAGCAGGCTCCAGGCTCCGAGCCGTCAGCACAGAGCCTGACGCAGGGCTCAAACTCACAAACCGCGAGATCATGACCTGAGCCAAAGATGAATACTTAACTGACTGAGCCACCATTTTATTTCAAACGGAAGTAGATGAACCATCACCTTCCCCTGATGAATCTACTTTTCTTTTATTTCCAGCAGCTTCCCACGGGAATGAAGGCTGGGTTCCTTCAGGAGGCCTCCTGCCTACGGGACCAGCCTCATCACTACCAGGGCTTCCTGAAGTCTTCCACACACTCTGTTCGCAGTTTCTCTGTGGGCCTTCCGCGCAGGCTGCTTCCTCACCAGGAGCACCTTAGCCTCCCATGCCCACCTCTGACCCCATGCTGAATCGGAACCTCCCGGGGCTCTCCCTCTTCACCAGAGCTCTTGCACATGCCCTCACATGTATGTCTGTCACTCTTTGTATCCACATTTGGGGGAGCTCGGCTGAGCTTAGCTAGACTGTGGGAATTTTCACAGTGTCTGAGCTCTGTCAGATGTCAGAGCAGCCCACGAAAACAACAAGGCAAAAATGAGGGAGTCCAGCCCTCAATCACTTACTGCAACAGAAGTCAAGAGTGTCACACCAGAGGAAACACCAACTCTTCTCATTCCATTTCACCCCAGGGGACAGAGCTACAGCCAAGGGGGTCCCTCTGCTGCTTGGACTCCGAAGCGGGATGCAGGGGGCAACAAGGTGGGCTAGAAGTGAAGTAAGTCATAGTGGGGAAAAGGGTCTTCAAGTTCTTCCCCTCATTCCCTATAAAGAGAGCTCAGCAGGGGTGGGCGTCTGCAGAGGGCTCTGTCCAGGCCTCAGTGAAGGGACCAGGAAAGCAGGGATCACAGCCAGGAATGTAAACATGCGAATGATCGTGACTGCAACTCCTTTGAGACTTGAGCGCACCAGCTGGGACCCAAACCCAGTGCGGCGAGGACAACTTCTCCTTGAGGCTGGTCATGGAAAGCCTTTGTAACAGACTTTAGTGGGGCCTGAAAAATCACACCCACGCTTTTAACCTGGAGCTGGACTCCTCACACATCAATCTGTCTGCCCTAGTGAATTTTAACTTCTCGAAGGCATCAGCCATGACTTATCTTCCCTTCTCCATACACAGTGGGTGCTTAACCACACGTGAGAGCTTGTGGATGGAGTGGGCATCTCCATGTGGATCCAATCAGAAAACCACTGGAATAGAACATTCTTGGCCTCGTTGTGTTATCTATCAAATCTTAAAAGGTACAAATTTAATAAATCTTTAACAATGTTGTTATGCCAAGATCTACCTGATTCAAATCCATCCCAAAAAATCAATTATAGCATTTTTTTGCCACCCTGAAAAAAAAAAATTCTTCTCTGGTTTAGTAGGTCCAGAAATGAACGCACAGAACTGCTACTTACCCTTGCAAGCTCATCTTGTGCTGATTCTGGTGCCTACGACAAAGGTCTCGAAAGGACATCAATCTGGTTTATATTCAGAATGTAAGGTTGACAGTGATAACTGGTTTGCTTGTTTTTTTTTTTTTTTTTTAACTTTCCCTTCATTCATCATTAATGCCAGGCATCTCAGGAATATCTGATTTTGTTTAGCGGACTTTTTTCAGTATGATTATCCTTGATAATGCAGATTCTAAATGCTTGGAACCTGCGTGCCTTCAAGACACTTCTCCAGGCAATCTACAAGGAAAGCCATGGTTTCAACACATCTAGAGAAGAGCTGGGCTTACGCCCCGATCTACCTCCAGTATATAATCTGGACCCTGGCATATACGAAGGACCCAATTTGTCAGACTGAGTTGACCTACACTTCATCATGAATGTTTGATATTTAAATAATTGTCCGTTCGGGGCGCCTGGGTGGAGCAGTCGGTTTAGCGTCCGACTTCAGCCAGGTCACGATCTCGCGGTCCGTGAGTTCGAGCCCCGCGTCAGGCTCTGGGCTGATGGCTCGGAGCCTGGAGCCTGTTTCCGATTCTGTGTCTCCCTCTCTCTCTGCCCCTCCCCCGTTCATGCTCTGTCTCTCTCTGTCCCAAAAATAAGTAAAAACGTTGAAAAAAAATTTTAAATAATTGTCCGTTTACTTTGCTCTATTTGGAGGAAGAGTATCTTATTTTAGGGAGCATGATCTTTTAGAGATGGGAAAATGTTCCTCTCATCCCTTCCAGGTTCTTGGGCCAATAAATTGACACAAACTGATTGACAGTAGAAAAAGCAAAATTAATTGTGTGTATTCAGGATCCCCACAAGGAAATGAGACTCAAAGGCAATCTGGCAATTGAACCTTGAATGCCATCCTGGGTAAGGAGAAGGAGGCAGGGTTCTAGAGCCAAAAGAAAGGCAGGCAAGTCACAAGAAAAGCAAATGTTTGGTGAACAAATGTTTGCCACACTGTGCAGTAAGCCTTTCTGATACAAAAATTACCTCTGGTAATAGTTCTCTTCCTTGTACAGGTCCTCATCTAAATTCTTTCAGGCAGGTAAGGAGGAGTTAAAAAGCACTTCCTGAGTCTGCTGAGCCTTGATTGCCTTCAAGCCAAAATAACCCATATGCCAAAGTTGTATATTTTGGGGGTCATGTATTCTGCTACCCCCTAGTCTCTGAATTATGACTCCCTGACTTCTCTATTATTTCTTCACATATATTATTACATTAATAGCGGCTCAGCAAACCACAATAACATTTCAGATTTTGTCATCTCACACTAACTGTCTCACTTTTGACAAAATGGGGAGATATTAACTTTCGACCACACATATTTGCAGAACACTAAGCTTCAGTAAAGTTGAAGATAGTATCATTCGGTTTTATTAATCACCTCCAAGCTGGTGTCCCAAGTATCCTAAAGAGATTGTTACCACTTCTATTTTGCTGATTAACTTTAAATCATAGACTTTTTTTCACCCACGTCTGTTTTCTTTTTCATTTGTACATTCCATCAGGTATTAATTATCTTTTGCGGAGACCAGGAAAACAGGGTGTTTGAAAAAGGCTTGAAAAATGTGATATATGTGTAAATACACAGCACAAGTAGTAAAAAGTGCCAAATCAAAGTCCTGAACCAAAGCACAAGCCTAGAAACACAATTAATGCCGAGTGAACTATGAAAAAGAGCCAATACACAGCTTTTAAACTTTAATTATTGCCTGTGTCACACAGAAGGGGAAAAAACTGTCTTTAGCACTTTGTGTACCTGCTAAAGACTCTAAATGGAATCAGATATATAGGTATTTCTCTGGTAGTTACAGAGGTTAGTATCCAAGTACTGTGTGAAGACATTAATTAAATCCCAATTTCAATCTGTACTAAGACACTGCTCTCTTGAAGCTGTAAATAAATGAGACCTATTCCAAATAGATTCAGTGCACTGTACAGCAAGGAAAAACAGGAGTTTGGGCATGTGGACAAACCCACTGTGAATTAGCTCTTTCAGGAAAAAGAAAAATGAAAAGGTGGAAAAACAAAAGTGAGGTCTTATCACAGTACTAATGAGTCACAGATCACAGTACTAATGGTGTTGGACCTCTCATACACGAATATATATACATAAATAAATATATGTATATATATATTCATTGTCATATTATACATAAATATATATTCATACATAAATATATATATTCATACATATATATATATATACATTTAAGTTTATTTATTTTAAGAAAGACAGAAAGCATGAGCAGGGGAGAGAGAGAGAGAGAGAGAGAGAGAGAGGGAGAGAATCCCAAGCAGACTCCACACAGTCAGTGCATAGCCCTAGGTGGGGCTTGAACTCACAAACAATGAGATCATGGCCTGAGCCTAAGTCAGACACTTAACCTATTGAGCCACCCAGGTGCCCCTCACACATAAATATATGTTAAGCCGCTACTATCTGTGTAGCAGAGAAACATATAGTGTCCAAAGGCCTTCATGATCTGGTTGATGAAAAAACACATAAATTCAGAAAAAGGCATTGTCACAACTGTCTACCTACAAGATCAACATACAAAAATCAATTACGCTTGTATACACTTATCACGACCATGAAGAAACTGAAATTTTTAAAACACAGTATTATTTAAAAATCTCTTCGAAGGAGATTAAATACTTAGGCATAAACCTAACAAAATAAGTACAGGATCTATATGGAAAAAAATTACAAAATGTTAATGGAAGAAACCAAACAAAGCCCACATGAAGAGAAATACTGTTCATGAATTAGTAGACTCAACATAGTAATGATGTCAAGTCTCTCTAACTTGATCTATAGATGTAATGTAATTTCCATCTAAATCTCACCAAGATACTTCACAGACACAGACAAGTCTATTCGAAAATTTACATGGAAAGACCTAGAAGAGTGGAAAAAATCTTGAAAACGAATAAAGTGGGAAGAATCACTTTATTTGATGTTAAGGCTTTTACTATATCGCTACAGTAATCAAGAGAGCATGGTACTGACAAAGAGATAAATACATGGATCGATGGAGTAGAGAATCCAGAAACAGACCCACAACATCATGCTTGGCTGATTTTTGGCAAAGGTGCAAAAGCAACTCAACAGAAAAAGGATAGCCTTTTCAACAAATGGTACTGGAGTAATTGGATATCTATCAGTCAAAAATGAATCTCAACTCAAACCTCAGACTTTATGCTAATATCAACTCAATACCATCACAGACTTAAATGTGAAGCAAAAAAAAAAAATGTAAAATTTTTAGGAAAAACAGGAGAAAATCCTCAGGACGGAGGGGAGGCAGAGAGAGTTCTTAGACTTGACACCACCAACAAAATTCATTAAAAAAAAATGAATTAACTGAACTTCATGAAAATTTCAAATCATTTGTTTTGTGAAAGACCCTTTTAAATGGATGAAAAGATGAGCAACAACAGACAGGAAGAAAATATGTGCAAATCACATGTCTGACAAAGGACTAGTACTTAGAATATATAAAGAACTCTCAAAATTCAACAACAAAACAAACAATCCAGTTAGAAAAGGGACAAAAGATAATAAAGGAATGTCTTATTATATAGAGAATATACAGATGGCAAATGAGCACATGAAAAAATGTTCAACATCACCAGCCAATAAAGAAATGCAAATTAAGGCCACGATAGGATATCACTATAATCTACTAGCACAGCTAATGACAAATCATGATAACACCAAATGCTGGCAAGGATACAGAGAAAATCAATCTTCTATACACTGCTGATGGGAATACAAAATTATGTTTCTGGAATATTTCTGGAATACATTTGGCAATTTCTTATAACAACTAAATATGCAATTACCATATGACCTAGCAATTGAATTCTTGGGCATCTACCCCAGAGAAGTGAAAACTTATGTTTACACAAGAACACACAAACACATGTTGACAGCAGCTTAATTTATTATATAGTCAAAGGTTGAGGCAACCCAAATATCCTTCAACAGGTGAATGATCAAACAAATCATGAAAAAAGGCAAAAAGTGAGTATGTGAGGTGATGGGTGTGTGTTAATTAACTAGACTGTGGGAATTTTCACAATGTATATGTATATTAAATCATCAAATTGTACGTGTTAAGTATGTTATAATTTTATTTGTCAATTATATCCCAATAGAGCTAAAAAGAAAACTCTGGTGTATACTTATCTTGGAATACTGCTCAGTCATAATTGGGAAAAACTATCAATATTGACAAAAACTTTCATCACATTCCAACTTCAACAGATGTAAAAGAAAATGGATTCTTCCACTAAGATATACTTTCACTGCTTTAAAGGTTTTGGATACGATGGGCTATTGCCGAGTCAACTTCTTCTTTCAACAGATAGGAAACCTGAACTTTGACAGGTAAGAAACGTACCTGAGGCCACACAGCTAGACAGAGGAACAGAGAGCAGATCAGATATGTCCGACTAACTAGTTGGTAAAATGGAAGTGATTGTAACTTTGGGAGAAACGAAACCTATCTTGGAGTCCTTAATGTCCAAAGAGGGGAATTCTGAGCCACATTAGAGACAGACTTGAAATTTTGGAAAAGTTGCCACTCCCCCCCCCCAAAAAAAAAATCAGAAAGGCTATCTAAAAGCAGAGCAAGTAAAGGCCCATATTAGGGGAGAGATGATTACACAGATATATGAAGAGATACTTCTTAAAGACTACATACAGCAGATAGAATGAGAAAGACTTCATCAATGTTATACACCAAATGAATGACACAATCCTATCATCCTGTAATGTGAGTAAGGTCAGAAGGACTGGACCCCAGAACCACCTGCAAAATGGAAATAAATCAGCAATAAGAATAAATAAAAATTCAAATACAAATAGTTAGCAAAATAAAGCGATTTTTTTAAATTGTCCCATGAGAAAAAAGAACAAGGTTTTTATCCATTTCCAAAAGCAGCTGGTTTTATATTAATTTGACCAGAGAAGCAAAATAGATGATTATTGACAAAATTGGCAGATAATAAGGTCAAAATAAAAAAAAAGAGAGAGAATATCTGCACTCTTTGTTGAAGACATGCATCTTTAGTCATAAAAGCATACAGCAAACATGTTATAAGGGAACAGGGCCCAATATTCATCTATTCTTCACCCCTTCTCCCCCCTAAAAACTATTCAGGCTCACACAATATGCTAGGTGCTTTTCAAAGAGTGAAAAGTGGCATAAGCATGGCACAGAAGACAAAAATGTGACAAGGATCTAAAAGTGACAAAACCAGGTGGCACCTTCTTCCTTAAAAAGTTCATTGATTTAGTGCAGGAGACATATTAACTTCATTGTCGCCCAAACAAACGTAAAATCAGATTTCCAAAGTGCTATGGAGGAGAAGCATGTGGTGCTCTGACTGCACGCATTGGGAAGATCTGATTGAGAGGAACAAAGGAGTGTGTGAGGAGACGGTTAGGAGAGGCTTCCTTAGACAGGGATGATTGAGCTGAGATCTGAAGTTGACAGTGAGCTACATTACGAAAGAGCCTGCCTGGCAGGGGGAATTACCAGTGCCAGATCAGGGAAGCAAGGTGCGCGTGCTCGGGGACAGAAAGACCGGTGTGGTCAGGCATGACGATGCAGGCAGGGTGCAACGTAGCTGAAGAGGTGAGCAGGGTCAGCCTGGACTGTGCTTTCTAAGCCACGGTCAAGATTTTAACTTTTATCCCAGAACAAAGGGAATTTTTTGATGGGATGGTATAATCAGATTCATACCTCAGAAGACCACCACACCTATCAGGAGGAGTCCCAGGGGCCCAATTAGGAAGCTACTGCATTGGCTGAGGTGAAAAATGATGTACTTTGAGCTGGTGGGGGAGAAGTGGAGCTAATTAGAAGTGGAAAATGTGAAGAGTATTTTTAGAAAATATAATCCATTGAATTTTCTGATGGATTGGAAATGGAGTAAGATGTTCTTGACTGTTTTCTAGTGTCCCGGTTGGCTGAATTGACCAGATGGTGGTGCCCTTCACCAAGCTAAGACACAGCAAAGAAGACCACAGTTGAGTTTGGAAATCAAGAGTTCAATCCAATTTGAATTACATTGGAGACATCCAAGTGAAGATGTCAAATTGGCGGCTGGATGTGTGATTCTGGCACCTAGAGGCAAGGTTTCAATCATGGAGGAGATTCTAAGAAAGCCTTTTGCTGATCCCAAGATGTTAGTCTCCTACACACAGATAGAGATTAATATAGAGACAGAGATAGAGAGACATACATAGTATATATTCAGGTGTTAAGAGAAACTGTAGATAGAATCTTGGATCTATGGTTCATAATCGTTTAGGAATCATGCATCAAAGGATTAAGTACCAAAAGAATGGAATGGCCAAAAATTTGAAGGAAGAAAGGTTGATTCCACAAAGATAAACTGGTGAGTTCAAAGATAAGCACCAAAGGACTCTGGAACAGATGAGGAACAGTACGATTTGTGGGCTCTTCAAAAGGAAAACCATAATTACCAAGTGCCAAAACAGGTCAAAGATTAGTCAAAGTCATTCTATCTCATTAGCCTAAAATGTTAACGTTAAATTAGCCTAAAATGTTAGCATTAAAAGTTAGCATTAAAATATGTGAGAACTAAGACCTGGATTTTAGCAAGTCACTTGACAAACACTCTCAAAATACCCTTAGGAACAATGTAAGGTGGGTAGTGATAATGTTAGAGGGACTGACAGCTGGCTCCCAAAAGCAGATTTATGGTCCATCAGGAAAAAGGTAATGGTGGTCTGCAGGGCTTTGATGATAGTCCTGTTCTTTTTCTAACATGATTACAACATTCAAATTTTAACATCTGGCTACAGAAAATGATTATTGATAAAAGTGCCAGATAATAAGATCAAAAGAAAAAAGGATACCTCGAATCCTAATGTTTCCACACAAGTCCATATTTTCTCAACTAGTGATTTGGCACCTCTTCCCAAAGACGTTTTCATAATGTCTGAAGGTATTTTTTTGTTTTCATAACTTGGGGAAAGGCAGGGAGGAAGTGATGCTACTAAAATCTAGTAGGTAGAGGCCAGAGATGTTGAGAAATAACCTATAATACAGAGGAAAGCCCATCCATGCCTCCACCAACCAAGAAAGAATGAGACAATCCAAATGTCACTAGTGAACCGATTAGAACAAAGGGTCAAATACAGCAAAATTTAATAAAGATCTTTATAGTATTCTATATTTACTTCCTCCCATTATCGACTGTATAAGTCACAGGCAAGGAATTAAGAGTCACTTCCTTCCACTATAGTAGAGCCTGGAAGGAGTCTTCTTATTCCAGATATTAATTTTAAGAATATAAACCCATTCCCACAGGCTGACTTATCTCTCAGTGCTTCTGTTTCTTTCTTTGTATGAAAAAGGAGGTTGAACATGGTGGTGTTTTATTATAGGCTGGAAACTGGTCCCGCCAAGAGATATCCACACCTGAATCCCTGGAGCCATGTTTGGATAAAGGGCTGTTTGCAGATGTGATCAAATTGAGGATAGTGGTGTGGAGGTCACCCCAGATTATCTGGGTAGGTCCTAAGTGCCATCACAAGGGTCTTAATAAGAAAGAAGCAGAGGGAAATGGCACCACAGAAGAGAAGGAGGCACTGTGCTCAGGGAGGGAGAGATTGGAAGGATGTTGTCACAATCCAGGAATTTGAGCAGCCACGAGAGGCCGGAAGACACGAGGAACGGATTCTCCCCTAGAGCCTCTGGAGGGAGCACACAGCCATGCCAGTGCCTTGATATGGATCCAGGATTACTAATTCCAAACTTACTAACTCCACGCTTCTACAACCACGAGAGAATACACTGTTTGAAGCCATCGAGTTTATGGTGATTTATGACAGCAGCCATGGGAAACTAACAGTTTGTTAGGAAGGATCTTGAGAAGAGGAACTTATCCTGCATTATCCAGGTGGTCTCTAAATGCAATCGCATTCATAAGGAAGATGCAGAGGGATTCTGGAGACAGACCCACAGAGGTTAAGGCAATATAAAGACGAAGCAGAGACGCAGTCACAAGCCAAGGAATGCCAATGGCCCTGGAGGCTGAAAAAGGCCAGGAGTAGACTTCCCCCTCGAGCCTCTGGAGGAGGTGTAGCCCTGGGACTTCTGGCCTCCAGAGCTATAGGAGAATAAATTTCCAGTTGTGTTAATTAGTCACAGCAGCTACAGGAAACTAACACAATATTCTATGATTCTAAAAATAATGGGGCGCCTGGGTGGCGCAGTCGGTTAAGCGTCCGACTTCAGCCAGGTCACGATCTCGCGGTCTGTGAGTTCGAGCCCCGCGTCGGGCTCTGGGCTGATGGCTCAGAGCCTGGAGCCTGTTTCCGATTCTGTGTCTCCCTCTCTCTCTGCCCCTCCCCCGTTCATGCTCTGTCTCTCTCTGTCCCAAAAATAAATAAACGTTGAAAAAAAAAAATTTTTTTTTAAAATAAAAATAAAAATAAAATGGGGAGATATGATGTAATAACAGCAAATAACTTATATAACTAAAGTAACTGAGGTCTTCATGTGACCCCACACTCAGTTACATGGCTGTCGCCTTCCTTAACAAAAGACACAATATGAGGAAGCTGATGTCCCGTTTTCCCCTACAGTGTTCACTCAACAGTGCCATGCCCAGTCCTCCACGGTACAACTTTAAAGACACACTGGCATAATGAAACTTGTTTAAAGGAAAAAGACCAAGAAGAGAAATCAAGCCTACGACGAAGAGCTGAAAAAACTAAGTACCGTCAGTGCATATCCTGAAAACACTTTATAGGAACATGGTAGCTGTCCTCACACCACACAGAAGACCTTGTTGTGGGAAAGGAAAGAGGTGCTATTCTCTGGCTCTAAAGATGGGGACCTGGACCAACGGAGAGGCTGTGTGGATGCAGATTTGGGCTCCACAAATTAAAAGCCTCAAATTTTTGAGTGCTGCAGCATCGCCTGGCACCTGAGGGGTGAATGAATGGATACCTACTGGGGAATGCTATCTGGGGGATTCCTGAAGAAAGTAACAGATAAGAAGCCCAAGGATCCATTCAAATATCATTCTGTGTAATTCTACCGCCACGAGGAGAGTGGAATGAGGCAAACTCCTATCCTACAACATCGGAAGATGTATTCATTTATTGCTCAACCTCCTCTTTTCCAGACCAATAAACGTTGGCTTCTTTTATCCTTACTGGTAGTTTTATCATCTAACATGGCAGCAATCTTGACCTTCTCTGAACACTCCAAACTCCAACTCTTGACTTCCCCGGTTGTAGGGTGTAGCGCAAAACCCAGCCCTGAATCCAGGTGTGACCAACGATAAGCAGAACTAGATAACAGCAGTGTATACTGTGCCCCGTTAAAGTGCCTACCAACCCAAACTCGCATTGGCTTTTCTTTCTTGCTTTGAACATTCTATTTATTTTTGAGATAGAGGGTGTGAGTGGGGGGCGTGGGGAGGGCAGAGAGAGACGGGGACAGAGGATCTGAAGTAGGTTCCATACTAACAGCAGAGAGGCCAATGTGGCTCGAACTCACCAACCGTGAGACTGTGATCTGAGCCAAAATGGATGCTCAACCGACTAGACCACCCAGTCCCTTCACATTTGCTTTTCTAAAATGGTGAAGCAGGGGGACCTGAGTGGCTCAGTAGGTTAAGCATCCGACTTTGGCTCAGGTCATGATCTCAAGGTTCGTGGGTTCAAGCCCTACATCGGGATGTGTGCCGACAGCTCAGAGCCTGGAGCCCGCTTCAGATTCTGTGTCTCCCTCTCTCTCTGCCCCTCCCCTAATTACACTCTGTCTCTCTGTCTCTCAATAACTAAATGAACATTTTTAAAAATTTTAATAAATAAATAAAATGGTGAACTGTTCAACCTTTGCATCTTCCCTGAGTATTTCTGAACTTCATTTCCTAACGCTTGCTGATCCTTTCCATATGAATAAGGTAACACTTGGCAGGAACTGAACTTAGTTCTATTTGTTTCTAACCTCAAATGCTAATCGTATCCTCCAGAGGGCTGGTGTCTTCAGCCAACTTACACTGTACTTTCTGTTCCCTTTCTCATGTTCTCCAACCAACTAGATAAATAAGACAGAACCCAAGGGGTAACTCTCAACCTTCCTCTTTGGCTTTACCTATAAAAGAGACAAGTAATCTGGACATCAAAGAACCAGTTATTTCAGAAACAGAAAATCAAACTACTGGTTGTCTAATATTTTAACCGTTTCTGGACCAGCAGAGTAGTTATCATCTCCTTCTAAGCTGAAAGTGCTTCATCAATGGCCATTTTGTGGGCATGACCTATCATGACCATGGCTCCAGCCTGTGATATAATTACCCAGGAGAAATCAAATCTTTGCCAGTGGTTTCCAAGTATTCCACAGAAGCCTACAATTCTAATATTGGTTCCCTTTTTTAGAAAGAAATTCTTGAGAGGTACCATTAATATGCATTATCACTTACAATATCCCCATTGTGAAGTTGTGATCTATAATAAAAAATATGTATCTGGTCTTCATCCACATTTCTGGCACACATCTCTTAAAACTCTTAGAATTTGTAGGGGCACCTGGTTGGCTCAGTTGGTTAAGCTTCCAACTTCAGCTTAGTTCATGATCTCATGGTTTGTGAGTTCAAGCCCCGCATCGGGTTCTGTGCTGACAGCTCAAAGCCTGGAGCCTGTTTCAGATTCTGTGTCTCCCTCTCTCTCTCTCTGACCCTCCCCTGCTTGCACTCTCTCTCTCAAAAATAAATAAATTTTATACCTATTCTATATCTATATCTATATCTATACACACACACACACACACACACACACACTCTTAGAATTCACTAAGCGATGAGAGCATTAAAGGTGTCTTCTGTTATGTCGATGAAGTGACACTTGGAAAGCCCTTGGGTAACCTAAGGAGAGGGGCTGGCTGGTTGCTAGGAGGGAAAACCATGTGATTAGAAGGCGAGAACTTTGAGTCTCAACTGTGCACCTCAACCTCCAAGGACGGAAGAGGAGCTGCCAGTTGAGTCACAAACAGTCGACGATGTAATCAATTGGGGTGATATAAGGAAGCTTCCATTAAAAAGGACAGGGCTTGAAGCACTTCAGGTTGGTGAACACATTGGTTGAGATTTGAGGACAGCTGGTACACTCTGAATGGTCGTGGAAGCTCCATGCTCTTTCCCTACACCTTGCCCTATGCGGATGTTCTACCTGGCTGTTCCTGGGTCACATCCTTTTATAATAAACTAGTAATCTGACAAGTAAAGTGTTTCTCCAAGTTCTGTGATCCACTCTAACAAATTCATGGAACGCAAGGTTGCTGTAACCTCCAATCTATAAGCAGCGAGTCAAAAGCATAGGTAATAACTTGCATTTATGATAGGTGCCTGCAGTGGGGAAGGGAGTCTTGTAAGTCTGAGCCCTTACCCTGTGGGACCTGAAACCATCTCCAGGTGAGCGGTGTCAAACTTGAGTTGAATTGCAGGATACTCAGCTGGTATCAGAGAATTGCCTGGTGTGGAGGGTGAGGGGGCACAACACAGTGGAACTAGGTACAGAATCAGATCCCTCAAAAACACAAAAGTGGGGACTAAAGGGCACACTACCAAAAAAATTAGATCGACAGCTACTTAGACTTACTTCCACTGAATCAAAAGACCTAAGAATTTGTACATGCAATTTTTAGTTCAGTTGTCCTGGAACAAAATTGATAACCTGTTTTAACGATATGTCAAATGTATTTCTGAAACACACAAATAGCAAAGGTTTATTTGAATCTACTGATTGTACTATGCAAATGAATTATCAAGATATTCAACTTAAATCTAACCTTGCACCTAAAAATTGGACATGAAATGTTCTACCCTAAGGTTGTTTTCTTTTCTTTTACATAGACAGAGCAATCCACTCATCAACCAACATAAATGCACTGAAATCCCAAACGGTACATGATTGTCACTAATAAAAATGATTAGGATACATTTTACTCATTCATATAAAAATACCATGTAAATGCTGAATAATTATAAGTCATTATTTCAAATCTGATTTGAGAGGCAAAGCATCTATATTTGGCAAGATTTATCCTCTACTCCTAATTACTGAGCAAGCATGAAATTAACTATATATAAACAATGACTGGCATCTTATTTACAAAAGCTTTCATATTTTCATGCTATAACATTTTATGCTAATATTGACAGTTCTTATTTAGTATATCTCATGGAAGAGTCGTAAAAGTTGAGACAATGAAGGGCAAAAATATTTCCTAGGAAGTAGAAAACCAACTTGGTTTCCATCAGCAAGATAAAGAGCCTGCCTTCAAAAGCATGATCAACTGGTATATTAGAGTGAGTTCACTTAAGCCAATTAGGCACAATTTGTTAGCACAGAATACATTAAACTCCAATCTCCCCAAAAGCTAAATGGCTACATCTTTCCTTCATAAAGGAACCCTATATTCCATCAAGTACTCCAGTAGTTTTCAAACTATTTCAAGGGTCCTGAGGAGTCCTGCTCTAGGTCAGAATCTTATACATGATCCTTCCAGTACAAACACAGGTTCTGCCTTGTGGCGGGGGGGCTCACAATGAGAAAGCTGCTCTCCTGGGGCGCCCAGGTGGCTCAGTCAGTTGGGCGTCTGATTTTGGCTCAGGTCACGATCTCACGGTTCATGAGTCCAAGCCTCACATCGGGCTCTGTGCTGACAGCTCAGAGCCTGGAGCCGGCTTCAAATTCTGTGTCTCCCTCTCTCTCTGTCCCTACCCGACTTGCTCTCTGTCTCTCTCAAAACATAAACGTTAAAAAAAAATCTAAAAAAAAAAAGAAAGAGAAAACTGCTCTCCTGAGATTTAGCTTGGAGCAAAGCCAGTGCACCGCAGTCTCCAGAGGGAGTGACTGTCAGGGGCCCTGCCTGCCTCGCACTCCTACCCGCCAGCCATACTCATACACATTTGCATTCCCAGTCTAGGCACCTCCATTCAGAAGCCTCCTTGTGTGTGCTGGGGAAAGGGGGTGCTCTCCATTCCCCTAGACCCCCGGTCCATCAAATGGCAGGAGGCTTTAATCTGAGTCTCCCTTAGCAGTGAGACCATCCCCTGCTCCCCTGTGTGCTGATCCGTCTGACTCATAAACTGGGACATTGGGGAATTAACACTTGTTTCTTTTTGGTCTCTTGCTTTCACTATCACAGTAAGTGAATAAAGGCTACACCACTACTTTTCACTGGGCCTGTTTTCCAACTGACCACCATGACACCTGGCAGCTCTCCATCAGGCCCAAGAGTTCCAAGCCTGGAGGATGTTGTGAGAGAGAACAGAAAGGGTAGGTAACAACAATCTTCCGGGCAACCCCTTCCCAGATCACACCTACTGGTTTCAATGAAATGGTTCTGTGTCCAGCTGTTTTCTATGGTCAGCTGAGAAAAGGATTGTTCAAGGCTCACCATCATGCCTGGCACACAGTAAGAGATCAATCGATTAGCTATGAATACTGCAAATTTGAACATCATTACACTAGCAGTTCTAGCTTCCAGATTCTGAATACTCAGGCCATTTTGGAAAGGAAAGAGCCCAGTATAACTAGGCAGATCGTCATTCATTATGGAGGCCTCTCCCTCAGACCAAGGAGGGCTCAGCCATCACAGTAAAGGGGATCTCACAGTAAAGGAATTTTCCACTCAGAGAGAGGGAAAAGATGGAAACATGCCTTACATGGACTCAGTGATTAAAAGACACAAGAGTTCTTGCTAACACCATGGTCATCATCATACCCCAATGGCTACTGTTCAATAAATACCTACATTGCAAATACACACCAGAGAATTTTCATGTTCTCAAAATTAATCCTTTAACAAAACCCTGAAGTATAATCTGCATTTTATAGACTAAGAAAGTAAAACTTCAAGGGACTGAATAACATTTCCAAGGCCACATAGTAGAGGATGAATTCCAACTATATTCTAACCAGTTTTATTACAAAGGCTGTGCACTTAGCTGCTACTTGATAATGCCCTCTCCACCAATGTTCCAACTTGCACAAAGTGAACAGTGTCTGTTCTATGACTTACCCTTGTACAGGGCACCTTAATAACAGACAAACTAATTCTTTCAAACCACCCACAAAGGAATATTTCCAGAGTCAAAGCAAACTAGCCATGATTGGCTCTGACATATGCAGCTAAACAAAGCCAACAAACAAATAAAAACAAAATCTAATGACCTAAAAAATTTTCAGTCATTGGCCCAATCCACGTGTGATGTCTTTTTAATCTTTCTACCTTAACAGTCTCCTCTCCAAGAGTGAACGATGAACATGAATCCCATCAGCAAACTGCACAAACATCAGATTTGACTTTTTCCTTAACTCCCATGATCACTTTCAATTGCTCTAGCTACACTGTCTTGCTTGTCCTGTGATCAAAACCTAGGTCTTCCAGGAGCACCTGGGTGGTGCAGTCTGTTAAGTGTCCGACTCTTGATCTCAGCTGGGGTCGTGATCCCACATTCGTGAGTTCGAGCCCCACATCAGGTTCTGCACTGATGGCATGGAACCTGCTTGAGAGTCTGTCTCTCCTTCTCTCTGCCCCTCCCCCACTTGTGTGTGCATGTGCGCTCTCTCTCTCTCTCAAAATAAATAAATAACTTTAAAAAATTAGGTCTTCTGATTGTGACGACAAAAAAGAAAGATGTTAAACTAGTGTCTGTGGGTCCTAAACACTTTATCTTAATGTTTTTATTGACCTGTGTTTTAATGAATTCACAGTTAAGATCCAAATCCCATAAAGTACTACATATGACTTCACCTGTTTGTCCCCATCACCACCCTACTACCTTGACACCCATTCCTCACTCCCAGCCTATTATAAAATGCATATATTCCAGAAGAGAATGTAAACTTGAGGCAGCATAATACTTTAAAATTAGCCCACTATCCAGCTATTTCTCTTGAGCTAATTTGCATCCGTGAACAATGAAGCCAACAACGAGTACTTCTGTGTCCTCATAAACACCTTGGCTCTCATTCATCAGTATGACTTCACTGTTACCCACTTCCCAGAAAGTAGATTTCTCCCACTTCTCCATGACTTTCAGGGTCAGTTAAAAGCTCTATCTAGCTGCTAATCCATTCAGCTGACATTCAGTGAACTGTCACCGTAAGTGGTATAAATGGCAAATTTGCTATCTCCTAGGACAGGCGTCACACAGTCTCTACACTCAACCAAAATACAGATGCTCAGTGCACGGCAGGGCATGGCTGACTCACCCAGTGATGGATGCAGGTGATTCATCGTGAAAGCCAAAGACACTACCAATGCAGACGACCCTGTCTTGCCATGTTTTTTCAACCGGCTAACTCAGTTTTAAGGTTGGTGGCTTCCGGTGTGGGTCTTTTTTTCTGCCTGAAAAGAATAAAGACATCCAAGTCAATTCTAGCCAGACTGGCCTCCATCCTTCCTTATGTTACTCCACGACCATAACAGGCACTGAGTCCAAGCAGGTGCTGCCAGAACCACACACACACCTGGAGCATGGTGACACTCTGTGCTCGTCCCCACCACGTTGTTGAGATGGGATGATAAACGAAAGCACAACCATCTCTGCCCTGTGTCCCCCAGGATCGGAAGGAACAGAGGTCAGTGAAGTAAGAAACGGGACTCCAGACAAGGAATATTTGTATTTTAAAGGGGGGGTCACTAAGATGATGCTGATTGCAGCTCACAAATGTTGGTAACTCTGCAAACTGTGCCACAATTGTTACTATTACTTATGGCGTCCTTACTCTGTGCTAGGCATTACACTCAGTGTTTCATTCACATTATCTCACTTTATCTTACAACCCTATGAAGTGGGAGAGAATCATTCTCTGTTCCTATGTGTGAGGTGGTAGCACAAAACGGCAAGGAGATGGAACCTGGAGCCAAACTGCTAAGAGGCTCTGTCCCCTATTAGCTCTATCACCTTGGACCTGCTCTATGGAGAGGTTTTTGTGATTCAAGGTGTTGACCTGTAGAAAGCATTCAGCAACATGCAGCCTAGCTAGGATTACCGTCACGCCATCGGTGGTTAACTGGGAGCCACAGAGTAGGGATAAGGGAAGCAGCAGGTGATACGATGGCTCCCCTGAGACTGGCCCTGAAGGAGCACTGCTAGTAGGATGGTTACCATTGAGGGGCAGCCCTCATCAGTGGTGTTAACACAGACCCTCAACCTTCATCTGTTTGTTTAGCCATCGACAGACCGAGAAAAGGCAAGAGGAGGAAATTTCTCTAATATCACTAAAACCAGACCCTTGCTTCTGGGAAAAGAATGCACCCACAGCTCCAGTACTTACATTCAAATTTTGAGGCAGTGGCAACTGTCTCTTCAGGATGAATCTCCCTCAACAAGATAGACACAGTTCTTAGTTTATCTAGGGTTCCCTAAAAGCAGAGCCTGAGACAAGGACTTGGTGAACATGATTTATTGAGGGGGTGTTCTTCAGGAAAATCCTGAAAGGGAGGGAGGGAGGGGGGGAGAGAGAGAGAGAGAGAGAGAGAGAGAGAGAGAGAATCAGGCTAGAGAAAGGAAAATAATTGAGCAAGGATGTGGTCTCAGACAAATGGCAACCTCAAACCTGGTCCACAGAGGATTCTAGAATATAAATCACACCACAAAGTTGTCCTTGCCTTGTGGCAAGGGGTCTGGTTGTCTGTACCCTCCTATCAGTGAGCCATTGCCCTCAGCTACTTCCAGGGTGAATGGCAGCCAAGGGCAATTCCACAAGAGGGGCAGAGGGGCAAGTGATGAGCCTTAGGCAGCCAATCCCCAGGGTACCTGGGTGATTTGGACAGGGCACCAACAACACCTACTGTAGTCCATCACGCAGTAGAACTATACAAACAAAGTAGTTGCCCCTCACACCCTTTACACAAGTAGATGACTCCATAAAGAAAGACTTTAATCCAAGAGATTAAATGGCCAATGTTCCTTCTTATATTTTAAAACAATCAAAATAAAATCTCTGAATCTCACAGATCAACCCACGTCAGGCAGACTCCCCAGGGTTCCTTGTTCTAGCAGGGATGTAATTGGCTAGGGCTGATTTCAACAAGAAGTTCCAGTTAACAGGCTTCTTGCCCACCCCCTGAATAAACCTTTTCTTCTGGCTTAGCTTTGTTGAAATGGACACAGGCAGAAGGAAATCACTTATAACACTTATTGGCAGGCTACCATATTCTCTCCCCCAGAGAAAGTCAGGGTAGGGAAGGGTGGTCCCGACTTTTCTTCTTTGTTGAAATTATAAGAGTGAGACAGTCAGTTACAGGAGTGTAATTAGTGTTATTAAATCACTGTTAGGGGATGATTATGCCTTGAATTTAGAGGTCACCTCCCCATAGGGACTTGCAAAGGAAAAATCCTCACCCCTACATTGTCTTACTCATCCTGACAGCACCTTCTGTGAGACAGGCAGACAATCTGCTGTAGTGTATGTGGTCTTCCTGGGCAAGCACACACTTTTAATTTAGCATCCTCTGCTGTTTCTCCTAGAGGACTTGTCTTCCCGCATCCCTTTCTGGGATGTATGCAGGTCTGGCTTTGTGAACGTGTGACCTACACAGTTGCACAAAGGCAAGTAAGTTGCTTCACACTTAGAAGGGCCTCGGATGTTACTCTCTTAGAACTCAACAATTTCTGAATAAGGAGACACATATTTTCATTTTACACTGGCCCTCATAAATCGTGTAACCATCCATGGGTGTATGTCTTGAGCACAACTTGGGAAGTATGTGAGGGTGGGTCACAGCAAACTGACTGTAACCTCCACAGGGATTGTGTACCCCAGGGATACGGTAGTAGTCATTAATACTGCCGATCAAGAATTTTGGGTTTTCCTTCCAGACATAGGTAGGATGGACTGAAACTTTCTGCTGAAAACATGTGAGCAACAATGATGACGTCACAAAGTACCCAGGCCAGTACTCCACTTGCCACATGCCCTTTCCCCTACCTTGGTAGTTAAGATGGAGCTTCCCTGGGTGAGTCCCTGAGAGAGACAGAGCCCCCAGACAACCTGCAATAAACACGTTCTATGAGCAAGATAAACTGTGGATTGAAGCCACTGAGATTGTAGGGTTATTTTTTCCCATGATGTAACCTATCGTGATGGGCACAGAAGATCATGCACAGATTATTAAGGCATCCTTTGCTATACTCAGAGACTAAGCTGGGGAAAAGGAGCAAGGTACAAGGCAACAATGTTTCTGATAATGAAGAGGAAGACTCCCACACAAAGATATGAAGGATTGGCAGAAGCCCACAGGCTATGGCTTAATTTATTTAGTCCAACTCGTCACCATGGAACAACAGAAAATACAACATTTGCAGGGTTCATTTGTAATGGTCTCAACAACAAGTAAATTTGTATCACAGAAAAAAAAATCTGATGTAACTTGTATGTTCTTCCATGCCTGCCATTTTGTTTCTCAAATACTCGGCAAGCACCAATTGCTTCTTTTTGAAGGATGAGGAAAAGAAAGAAAGATAAAATGACCCTCAAAGACCCCAAAAGTTTCCTGGGGCTGACTGGCGAGGCTCAGCAAATAAAAGCATTTTAATAAAATCTTTGAACTTTGGAGATGTACCACCTTAAAATAAAAGCCCAACTGATTTGATATTTGTCTCTGTCCTAAGCAAGGAATCAAGGTTACTGTGAATGTACAGTGGCCCCTGGAACAACTCTGTAAAGAAGGGTCTGCAAGCTGGAACAGTGGCAGTGTTCTCTTATTCATGACCAAATGTTTCCAGAGTGATTAAACTAGCATTGTAAATGTATAGTCCGTATCAGCTGAGTGACAAGGATTAAGTGAGATTCAGATTAAAATGCTAAGTGAGTGAGTCCCAAGATCAAGCCAGATATATAGATAACACTAAGAAAATACATGCTGAAAAACAAGTGTGAAAACAACCACCTAGAGAAAACCTCAGAATAACAGATTGTACTAGAGAAAGTGTCTTCAATGGCAAGTACGCCAGTGAGGGCTGAAATTACCTTTCTGAAAGTACAACTGTTTAGCAATGTTTAGAAAAAATATGCAGCCAACCAAACAACTTAATCAACATGCATGTTCACAGTGAATTTGGTTCTGAAGGGCATGTGCCACTTTGGCATGTGGATAATTTTAAGCTAAAGACAATCAATGGCCATAAAAGCCAGGAAGAGATTTTAACTTCACTCTCAAGTACCTCTAAGAATTTAGATAGAGGGACTGACCCAGGAAGACAGCTGTCATCAGAGACAACCACAGAGAGTCTGGGCCAGGTGTAGTAACCTGTAGGGAGCTTGGAAGGGCCTATATGTTCAAAATACTCTCTGTGTCCTCTTCTCTCCCACTGGCATGGCAAACATTTGTTTACCAAACATTTGCTTTTCCTATCTTCCTGTGAATTGTCTTCCTTCCCTTTGAAGCCCCACACCCCTATCCTGTTCCTTAGTTTAGGATGGCATATAAGCCAACTTGCCCTGCATTCCACATCTTTGGGGATCCCATATGTAGGAAATTAAATTTGTTTTTCTCCTGTTGCTCTGTCTTGAATGTCAATTTAATTAACAGACCAGCCAAAAGAACTTGAAAGACTAGAGGAGCCAAAAGAACTTGAAAGAGTAGAGGAAAATTTTTCCTCCCCTACGGTTTAGAAAAAAAGGTACGATAATAAAATTCTATTTCTTTGACACAATAAACATTGACAAATTTCAGAACAAAATATAAGTTGGAAACCAAAAATTACTATTGGAACTGGTAGATTTGCTACTATAAAAGAATAAAAATGGCTTTGAGTCATATAGAGCTTTTCTCCCAAAAAATCTACAATCAAAAGCCAAAATGAAAGTAAATTTATTATTTACCATATACTACGACTATAATAGAATAAAAAATAAAACACCACGAGAAAAAAAATCTGCAGCCACCATATGAATAATGTCTTGCAATTTTTTTTTGTATATAATGAATATAGAAATAATATCACATATCCCTTTGCCTTTAATGATGTTTAAAGTGATCTGAGACACTGATGAATAAATACGGTTTTTGAACTGATACCCTCAAACCTCTGTCTGTGACTGTCTCATCTTCTCTAAATCAGCTCACATTCCATGGAACTTAATCCCATTGGTCTGTAGCTCTTTGCTACAACCTGCATTTCCGCCTGGGAAACTTCCCCAGGTGGCTTCACAGAAATAGTCCTTCTCAGACTCATCATACACTGATATGTGCTCCCGGGGGTGAGTACATACACCCTTCACTCCTGAAGCACCGAACAGGAACAATGGAAAGGTGGTGGTTCTCTTTACACACTTGGTGCCAAATGAGAACACAGACGTGCCTGGGATAAAATAAGTCGCAGCACAGTACTTAAGAACAAGGGCTCTGAGTCCATCCAACCTAAGTGAAAACTGCCTATCGCTCTAGTTTCCATATCTGTGCCATGGGAATGGCAATAACACATATCGCTTCATAAAACAAATAAGCCTTGTACAGAACTTAGGGTTTATCTCGCACATAGGAAGTCAGCAACATATGGTTGCCATTGTGATTACAGTGAATTCTCTTTCTGGGAAAAATTTAGAGACACCCCAAGGCTCTTGGCTCCTCCTACCCGCTTTAAGGAACCACAGATCTCTACTTTTGTGCTAAGGATACTGCTATAAAATAGGTGAACAGATGTAGCTGTCCCAAAATTGGACAGAAAGATAAAATATAGACTGTCGAAGAAAGGTCAGAAAGAGGCAGCTGCACAGGAAGGGTAAGATGAAAAGAAGACTTAAGGTCCAACCCCCAATGAGGTGTTAAGTGGCCGGTGGGAGTGATCCCTGCTGTAATCCAATTAACATTTAGCACCTAATTATCACTTCTCAGTGGTGTCCAGACTAGATAATTGTGAACTGCAACCTCCCAGCTACACAGGAAATGTTTGGTGCTTAGCCACATATTCAATCATTCAACAGGGCACTGGCTATCTAGGAGCCAGAAACAAGAGATGTAAAATATTACTCTAGTTAACTAGTAAAACATCATCTCTCTTCTGGATCTAGCCTGCAGTTCAGCAGATTCTCACCAAACAAAATGTGGATGATTTAATCCAAGATTTCCTTCTAAACTGTCTTGTATACCAGCAGTCATGAACACTGAAGAAAATACAACCTGAGATTCCAAACCTAGATTTTCCTTCACATGGGGTGCAAAGCCATGCTAGTGATTCACCAACATTTTTTTCTGGGTGGGATGATAAATTCCTCACCCTCCAGTCTTCTGGGAAAAAAATTTTTTTTCTCAGTATCTAAACGAGACACCTGCTGATGGGGACGTAATGATGACTGAAACAGCTCCTACCCGTGAGAAGCTCTAATATGAAATTCTAACATGGAAGACTAACAGAGAAGGTAAAGATTTTCAATGTAAGTTTAACAACAACCAAAAAAAAAAAAAATTGTGCAAACACATGAGGCAGAGAAATTAAATCTGCAATGCTATCTATGTCACATCTCAAAAGTAGGAGAAAGAAAAGGAAAGGCATTCTGGGCAGAAAGAAAGGAAAATAGAAGACTTTGAAAGGGCGGACCTATGCCAGCCGACTCCATCTTGTTCTGTGTCCTCCACCTTGAGTGACTATGTCCCCGACATGCCCCCTTTCCGGGAAAATTGCAGAAACCTCAGACCACGCCTCCTCCCCTTGAGTAACCTCCCACTCACCCATTCAAATTTCCCGATCAAAACATGCCCAGCGACCTGCGTTAACAGGACTCCGACCCTTCCCCAGCCAATCAGCTGAGGCCACAGCCATTACCTCACCAACTGCCCCCAGACCCCAATAAAACCTTTGTGCTTTTGAAACTCGCTCTCTCTCCCCAGCATCTCACCACTGCGTCGGTGCAGGTAGGGGATTGAGCTCGAGCTAGCTCGAATAAAGGCTCTTTGCTTTTGCATCGGACTCGGGTCCCTGGTGGACTTTGGGGATCACGAATTCTGGGCATAACAATTTGGCACGTGTGAGCAAACTGAGGTTTATTGTGTGTGACGTAGAGTTGGGGGTGTGACGTTGGAGACATAGGCAAGAGATATTGAGGCAAACATGACATGAGGATTATGATAAAAGAAACCTAGGCGTTTGGATTTAATCCTGTAGTTAATGGGAGCCAATCGTGAGTTTTGTGTTTTTCAATTTTGTTTTTTGTTTTCAGGTTGTTGTTTTTTTTTTTACATTTATTTATTTTTGAGAGAGAGAGAGAGCATGAGTGGGGGAGGGACAGAGAGAAGGAGACACAGAATCAGAAGCAGGCTCCAGGCTCCAAGCTGTCAGCACAGAGCCCAAAGCAGGGCTCAAAGCCACAAACTGCGAGATCATGACCTGAACCGAAGTTGGACGCTCAGCCGACTGAGCCATCCAGGCGCCCCCAGGTATGTTTTCAAGATAAGGAAGTGTACAAAGAGCTGTTCATTTTGAAACATCACAGTAGGTACAGAGAATGTAGTAGGAAGGAAGGGAACGGAGATGGTGAAGCCAAGCAGGATGTGGTTTTGACAGTCCAGGGAGGAAAGGCTGGGCATGTAGGCAGAGGAGAGGGAAGAGAAGACCATTTTAAAAGGCATTTAGGACTTGCAAACCCAAGAAACGAGTGATACTGGAGGTCTAGGATGAGGAAGGGAGTAAGCTAAGAATACATTCCCAGTGATGAGTGGGGGAAAAGCCATCCTGCGGAGCAGGGAGGGATGGAAACAGAAGCCCTCTCAAGTCTTGAGTGAATGCAAGTGAGATGAGGCTTTCCCTCATCTCCTTTATGGAGAAGGTACGTACCCTCAGGATGACAGTGTGCAAGTCATAGAGTAAAATGGAGTCTACTCATAGCATAAAATGAAGCTAAGTGGGTCACTTTGGGTCCGTAATTCACTAGCTTGGCCTCACCTGAACCACCTCAGTCAACCAGCATCAGGCCAAAAATTTTCAAGTGACACACGTTTACAAAGTGCACATGTTTGTCAGGTAAAGCCAGGAAGCAATTGCTTCCAAGAGCCCTGCCTTAGCCTCAGTTCCCCAGAAAGCAGAGCCTGAGACAGACCCGTGTATAAGAAATTTATCAAGTGGGATTCCAAGAGCAGGAAGGGAAAGCAGGGAAGAGGACCAGTCAGCATGGAGACGTCAGCCACTGCCATGGGCAGCTGGTTGTTCAAACCTCCAAGCATTGGCCCAGGGTGCCAGAGGGCTTCCTTGCCTCTCATTCACCCCTCACCATTATCCCTTTTGATATTCAATCATTGAGTAACTAAAGGTATGCAAAACACATTGGTAACATGCAAAGTACTGTAAAAATATCCATTGTTATGTGTACCTAGATCAACACATGTTAAAGTAGGTCTTATTCTCCAGGTTGAAGAGAGCCGGTCTAGCTGTGGGTGGCCGTCTTGTCCTCCTTCCTCTCATAATTTTGCACTCTACAGGGTTGAATAGTGTCTCCCCAAAATTCATGTCCACCCAGAACCTCAGGATGCAAGCTTACTTGGAAATAGGATCTTCGCAGACACCACCGGTTGTGATGAGGTCATCCTAGGTTAAAATGGGCCCCAAACCCAATGACTGGTGTCTTCATGAGAGGGAGGAGGAGATCCAGGATACACAGGAGAACAGAAGGCAACATGAAGAGAGAGACAGAGATTGTAGTGACACATCCGAAATGCAACACACACCCAGGATTTGTTACAACCTGCAGAAGCCAGGACAGAGCACGGGCTGGTTCCCCCCTCCCAGCCTCCAGAGACACCAACAGCGCTGCTAACGTGACTTCGGATTCCAGGTCTCCTGAACTGTGAGAGCTTGTTTTAGAGCCACCCATTTTGTTATGACAGCCCTGAAACACTGACATGGCTTTCCATGACAATTCCTTGGCCAGGGTATGTGAGTACCTAGGGTCCTGTGCTGGGGCTGCCCAACCAGACCTCAGCATCCACACAACGCACACAATCAGACCTCCACGTCCATAAAATGCATTCAACCAGCGGGTTGCCGTAAATTTTCCAAAACATTCCACCAATCTGTGACCAAACAGAGAGCACGCATCATCCAAAACACACACACAGGTTTTCATCCTGGAGAGCTGAGTTGAATATTTCTGTGATTGAATGCTACTAACCTTCAGAAAACTTGAAGAAGGACTCACAGACAGTATAACACACACACGCTCCAAAATTGTTGAATTTGTCGGTGTTTTAGAAAAAGAATGGGCATTCAACTTCACATTATAAAACTGTTTGGTTCGAGGCACCTGGGTGGCTCAGTCGGTTAAGCATCCGACTTCAGCTCAGGTCATGATCTCACACTCCATGAGTTCAAGCCCCGCGTCGGGCTCTGTGCTGACAGCTCAGAGCCTGGAGCCTGTTTCAGATTCTGTGTCTCCCTCTCTCTCTGCCACTTCCCTGCTCATGCTCTGTCTCTCTGTGTCTCAAAAATAAATAAAAACATTAAAAAAAAAATTTTAAAAACTGTTTGGTTCATATTAGGGTCCCTAAAGAGAGAGGAGAAATAGGGGTGGTGTATGAGACAATGCAAGGAAAAAGAAAGAAAAAGAACAGCATAAACACCCTATTTTATCATTCCTAAGACAAATATTCTTTCACGGATTGTGCTCTGAAAGCAAGAGGCATCACACAATTGGGCAGGTTTTATGATCGTGGCGTAGTTTTCCGGTCCAACTGGCTCTCGGTTCATATAATATACATTGCATTGTCACTGTGGGGGGAAAATGCTGATTATGAGAACTCTCACCTCAGGGTCACTGCATACCATTCCTGTTCAATCCAGAGTAAACTCAAATAAGAATTCAACAGAACTTTTCCAGAGTTCCAGGATGAGTAGCAACATTCACAAATCTTCCACTGCTCTTCAGAGGCATTAAAAAGCCTCTCTGTAATTACTGTGGCTAACAGCAATCCAGGGCTCAGCCCTAGAAACAGAAGTCTAGCTTCCACTTCAGGGTTTACACCTGAGGCCCAACGCTTTCCTCCACTCCTGTTTCCAGTCTTCTTTCCTGGACCTCCTTCATTAAGCTTCAGGATCAATACCAAGTGAACACATAGTTTCCCATCCCACTTTCATTCTCACTTGAGATCTCTTCAGTTCCCTTTGCTATTAGAGATACTGAGAATCTCTCTGGAAAATACTCAAAAATGATTCCTTGTTTCAGACTGAAGCACTGGTAACTTGTATGAATGTGCACACAGTCAGGAAAGGACATCTATGAACTGTGCCATTGTCAGCCACGACTCCTGTGGCTTTATTCTGTTTATCAAGTTGAGCCAGCAGTCACTAAACACCGTGCTGATACAGAATCTATACCATGGGTACTCAGAGAAAGCGAGCATGGCTAACCTCAGGGAGCAGGGTTAGAAAATAGTAGAGGATGAGCACTGGGTGGTATATGGAAACCAATTTGACAATAAATTTCACATTAAAAAAAAAGAAAAGAAAAAAGAAAATAATAGAGGCAAATGAAACACAGTCCTAAAAAGGCTCCAGAAAGAAATTTTCCTTAGTTAGCAATGTGCGTTGAGAACTGACCTCTGAAATAATAAGTCCCAATCCTTCCCTTTCTCCCTCTTTCACTCTCATTCTCCCTTACACACACACACACACACACACACACACACACACACACACTCCTACCATTTTAGCTCTGCATTCAGGGAAGAGAAAATATTCCACTTTGTGACACCCATCACTGCTACTGCTATGTGGCTCACAAGCGAATATATGCAAAGCATTTAGAAGTATGCCAGACATATGGTGAGTACTATGTAATTATTACAGAACAATTATTGGCACCACATCCATCCATTTATATATTTCCACACACAATAACAAATTATTGAGAATCCCTTAAATGCCTAGCACTGAAGCAGGTGCTACAGAAATAAAGAGAAACTAAACTGATTGTGAAGCTGTTGGTGTGATGAAAGTACATGAAAACAGGGATGGTGTTCGTTCAAATCCTTCCGTTAATCGTATGAGTTCGGTGTTCTTACCCTCACGACACTCATGAAGAATTCGAGACTCAGAGAAGTGACTTGTGAATCCACAGCTGATAATTCAGGAAGTTAGGACTTGAGACCAGGTCAGTCCAAAGCCAAACCGGTTCTGTAGCTCAGAGTGCACGATGCATGCTCGCTACAGCCACAGAAGACGCCTGGCTCAATGCTTTGGAAAAGGAAACATAAAAGCAAATAGGACTAACTCCACCTGGGAAAACCAGTGGAAGCTTCAGAGAGCAGGTGACCCTGGAGCAGAGGGGGATTCATAAAGAAGGAAGGCAGGGGCACAGAGGGCACTTCGGCTTAAGGAGCAATGCCCGCTATCGAGGTTTGGGCGATGGAGGCCAGTGACGTCGACAGCTACTTGAATCCAGTACCTCCCGTTTCCTTGTTTGGGACAGCTGATCTGCTCCCCTCAGGGAGTATTTATCGGGCGTGTACTCTGGAACAGGCACCGTATTAGGCACCGGACTAGGCACGGTTATAGGTACAAACAAGATTCCAAAACAGGCTCCAGCTCCAGGGACCTCGAGTAAGGGGCTGAGCAGGCTAGCTCCTCCTTCAGTGCTCAAATCCACGTGGGGCTCTCCTCCTGCCCCAGCCTGGAAAGCAGGTATAAAAGGTTTCTGATCAAAGCATGTTTCCTGTTACCCCAAGACTCACTATCGAAGTGCCCGCGTGGCTCAGTCGGTTGAGCGTCTGGCTCTTGATTTCGGTTCAGGTCATGATCCCAGGGTCGTGGGATCAAGTCCTACGCTGGGGTCTGCACTGAGCATACAGCCTGCCTAAGATTCTCTCTCTCCCTCTGCCCCTCTCCCCACTCACACACACTGTCTCTCTAAAATTAAAAAAAAAACATTATAAAAGAAAGACTTTACTATCTGGAATACCAGAATACAGGTTACAAAAAATACTTTTTTTTAAGTTTATTTTGAGAGAGAGAGAGCAGGGAGGGACACAGGGACAGGGAGAGAGAGAATCCCAAGCAGGCTCCGAACTGTCAGTGCAGAGCCCAATGCGGGCTCAACCTCATGAACCATGAGCACAAATCAAGAGTCAGATGCTTAACCTACTGAGCCATCCAGGCAGCCCCCAAAATACTTTTGTTTTCAGAAGAGACAGACATTTATCAGTGCCCTAAATAACAAATTGGAAAAATAATTAGGAATCTAGTGTAATCTAGACTATATGTACAAAATGTGATCTGAAACTGAGTTGAGAGAGGGTACAACATTTCCACGGATAGAGCTGACGATGAGAAAAGTCTAAGCTGGAAATAGGAGGTAAGGTCACACCCACCTGCAGGGTAGCAGAGTCAGAACCTTAACACAGGTACAGACCACATGTTAATAAGCCTTTTCCTTTGAGCCTGTTAAACATGATGAAAGGCATCTCCTTGGTTCTGGGGATGGAAGGAAGGTGCCTGGGAAATCTAAGGAGTTTTTAATGAATTTGAAAAACTATTACATCTTCTATGATTCTAGGACACAGCATAATTAAACCAATGGCAGCACATTCTACTTGTCCCGCAGAAAGGTCCCTGGGTGAACAGGATGTGTCCCCATTCCTGCGGGTTCCACAGTGAAGGCTGATGGGCAAGCATCGAAATAAATGTCATAGCTACTACTGATGACAATAGTAATAGCTAACATTTAAGGACTGCCTTTTACACGGCTGGTACTTGATTTCCTCCAGTCCTTACACATATTCTTGCATCAGGTGTGATTAGCCCCATTTCACAGCGAAGTTGAACAAAACGCCAAGAACTTTAGAAACTTTCCCAAAATGACAGCCTCCTAAAAGTCTCAGACTGCTCCGACTTAAGATAAAAGGCATTGGAAAAAAAAAAAATTTTTTTTTTAAAAATTTAAAAAAAAAAATTAAAAAAAGGAAAAAAAAAGGGGGGCGCCTGGGTGGCGCAGTCGGTTAAGCGTCCGACTTCAGCCAGGTCACGATTTCGCGGTCCGTGAGTTCGAGCCCCGCGTCGGGCTCTGGGCTGATGGCTCAGAGCCTGGAGCCTGTTTCCGATTCTGTGTCTCCCTCTCTCTCTGCCCCTCCCCCGTTCATGCTCTGTCTCTCTCTGTCCCAAAAATAAATAAACGTTGAAAAAAAAAAATTTTTTTAAATAAAAAAAGGCATTGATCACAGACCCTGTAACTGGTGGCCAGGCGACATAGCAATGTGCGGGTCCTGGGGTCTTGATTGCACCACCTGCTAACTTTGTGAGTCCTGAGCTAGTCACGAGGCACACGGCCCTTATGTGCATCATGAAGGTGGTTCTGAAAGAATTCCGTGAGATTACACGACCTGAGCGTGCAATACGAAGCACACAAATTCTCATTTAAAGCGAGCTGAACTGAAAAACCAAGAAAACCAAAAGTAAGATGACAAAAATCAGAATTTACCAAACTTATGTTTTCATTTGCATCCCCAAAGAAAAGGATTCTTCTAGGGTATCATTCACAGAATAATATTCCTAATGCACATAAAATGTAATTTGATTTGCAAATATTAGCTTCATACAACTTCTCAGGCATGTTGATTTCATCAAAGTGTACTGAAGCAAAGTCACGGAGAGACTGCATTTTCCTTGCATCTCCAGATTTTAAAAACTGCTTTTGAAACAAGTCATTAGAAACTTTATAAAATGTAATCACTCTGTTGCTTATTATTCAAATCAACGGTGACTCGCAAAGTACATAGAATGCACTCCGCGTCTATCACGTGTTGGCTTTGTTACGAAAGTGTCACCAGGCAGCTGTACTCACAAGATTCACAAACACCACGCTCTTGATACTTCCAGACTGTCAATAATCCCAACTCCTGGAGGGATAACTGATCTACCTGCAGAGCTTTCTCTCATCTGTAAGTACAGTGGCCACAGAATGACCTGGGTTTTCCAGCTGATTTCAAATACTCTGTCTTGTCATCAGACCATGTCTTGCAACGTCAAGTTTGGAAAATTTGTTCATGGTATCTTTAATTTAAAGCCAGTTTAAAGCATGGATTTCTCTGAAAGAAGGAAGGAAAAAAGAGAGGAAGGAAGAAGGAAGGGAAAAGAAAGGGGAGGGAAGGGGGGGAGGGGGGGAAGCAAGGGGAAGAGATAGGGGAGGGGGGGGCTACAAGAGGAGAGGAGAGGAGAGGAGACCACACAAGGGCCACATGAGGCACATAGCACCCTCATTTACTCAGGAGACTGACGTGATAGCCACAAGGGAGTCACCTACAAGCGGAAACTTCCAGCCTCAAAGAAGCAAAACACATGAACACATCAAGCATCAAGCACAGCAGCAAAGCTTCATCCGTTTGCAGGCCTATCTCCCCTACCACTCCCCCTCCCCATTTTTCTGTGATTCATGGCCACTTGTAGAACTAATCAACTGCTAGATGCGGTGTGAATCTGAGGTTTCTGCTCATCTCGGGAGAGCCTGCTCCTCCACCCAGACAAATGAATTACCCTTGAATACCTCACAGCAGCCCCAGACTTTCTCGGATGAAAGAACAGTGGGTACCTGTGCTCACCGTTTCAAAATACGAGCATAATAAACGGAGTGATGAAAGCATCAGGCTCCACCGTGGGGCCAAGGACAGAAAGCCTGCCGAGGGTTCTTTCCGACACTGTTTTCATCAGCATCACGTACCACAGAGCACAAATCCCAGCACCCGCCGGCACGATGGACTGAATGTTGCCACGTGGGAGGAAGGAAGAGTCACGGAGGCAAAGGAGCTGAGCAATCAGGAGGCTCAGCCTGGAAAGTTCTCCAGGGGAGGAAGAGCTTTTCAAAGAGGAGGAAGAAGACCCAGGAAGCTGCTGTCATGGAGAAGCACCCTACCTTTGCTGGGGACCCAGTAACGGGCTGCTGTACCTGCGTGGGGTCAGAGCTGGTTCCGGACGCAACAGCCCATTCTTGGCAGGGGCTTGCTTCCAGTCACCTTGCAATTTCTCCCTAATTGTTCCACCTGGAACAGCCTGGTTTCAAATGCCTCAAGGGCATGAACCCAGATGGTGATTTCATTTATAACTTCCTACAGGGCCCAGGAGCAAAACGGCATTTGTATAAAGCTTTAGACTTTACAAATGGTTTCTTGAGCATTAGTTTACCTGTTCTTCACCATGACCTTGCGAATTGGGGACTATTATCATCGTTATTTTACAAGGTCAGACTTTAGTATACACATGGATGTTGCTTTACCTGTGAATGGCTAGTCCATTTTGTTAAAAGGCTAGTATGTTTTTCTTAATACACTGGGTACCTACAACCTAGATATAGGAGAGAAAAGCATACACAATTCTGTGAGTGGCAAACTATATTACAAGTTAAATCCTTGCAGAATTTGGAATATAGGTTTTAGTTTAGAAAACTCTGCAAGAGGGGCGTCTGGGTGGCTCAGTCAGTTGAGCATCCAACTTCAGCTCAGGTCATGGTCCTGCAGTCTGTGAGCTCAAGCCCCGTGTCATGCTCTGTGCTGACAGCTTGGAGCCTGGAGCCTGCTTCAGATTCTGTGTCTCCCTCTCTCTCTGCCCCTCTTTTGTGTGTGTGTGTGTGTGTGTGTGTGTGTGTGTGTGTGTGTGTGTGTGTGTGTCTTGCTCTGTCTCTCCAGAATAATCATTAAAAAAAAAAAACCAGAAACCTCTGCAGAAGTATGAAAGGATGTGACGATAAATGGGATAACATGAAATAGGCTCTTGGTCTTCCAGGAAATCCAGTTGAGAAAGTTCCAGAATGCCCTGGAAGGGAAGCTCCCTACCTTCCAGAATAAGCAGTTCTCCAATCCTTGTGGATGACAAGGACCATCTATCGCTGAAGGAACATGTCTCATCCATATACACCTACTTTGTGAATGATCAAATCACATACAAGAACGACTTCACTGACAGTACCCTTTTTTTCATCACATGCATTGCTAAACAACAGTCACGAGATGAACACCTGCTTTTGCGGGACAGCCATCACATTGGAAAGGGGCCCTTCTGTGGTAGCTGGTCTCACTCACAGGGTCAGATCTTGAAATGGACCCTGGGTTCCCGAGTCTCATATGATCCTCAAGAAATGTGTGAGCAGAGAGGTGATGCATCAGAGGACATAACATAACATAGCTCACTAAAACTACACCTGAGTGATGTGTGACATCCTTAGTTAACGGTCTCCTTGGATATTATCTGCGCTGTGTTCTAAGGAGACTTAACTCAGGGAAAAGCTCTCAGCTAAGGAGGAAAAGATTAAACAGAGAAGATGACTCAACACTATCACCGTAATCTTTGTTGGTCCCAGCTCATCCTGTTTGGAACTCCAAAGAGCACTCTGGCAGAAATCAGAGAGCGATCCTTGTCACCCCCACCGATGGCATACTTATGGTCATTACTTCTCCTGATTAAACCCATGCACTCAATATGACTTCCACCAAAGCCCAATGAGTTTCTTCACAGAACATTCAAACTGATTCTAGAATTCATTTGGAAGAGCTAATGGGCCAGGATGGCCAAGGTAATTTTATAAAAGAACAGAACTGGGACCAGCCCTCCCAGTGCCAGGTCAGACTAAAAATTATAATAATTACATGGCAGCAGTGTAGGAATAGATTACTTGACAACACTTAAAAACTAAAGTGAATTCATATATAGATACGAATTTAATATTTCACAAAGGTGACACTTCAAATCTATGAAGAAAGAGCGGATTGGTGAATAACTGATACTGGGAATAACAGACTTCCCTTTGAAACAAAATAAAATTTGTTCACATGAAGATTCTACATGGATTGAAGACAGAAATATAAATATATATCTATAGGGGTACCTGGGTGGCTCAGTTGGTTAAGTGTCTGACTTCAGCGCAGGTCACGATCTCACAGTTGGTGAGTTCGAGCCCCAGGTCAGGCTCTGTACTGACAGCTCAGAGCCTGGAGCCTGCTTCAGATTCTGTGTCTCCCTGTCTCTCTGCCCCTCCCCCATTCTCTCTCTCTCTCTCTCTCTCTCTCTCAAAAATAGACATTAAAATTTTTTAAATACAATAAAAAATATATATCTATAAAAGTGCTGAAAGAAAATACTAAAGAATATCTCTGTGACATTGAGGGTAGCAAAAGTTCTCCCTAAACAAGACGCTAAAAAAGCAAAAATGATGAAAAGAATGACAATTTAGCTGTATCAAATCTTAACACTTCTGTTTATCAAAAGACACCATAAACAGAATCAAAACATAAGCAAAAAGGGGATAAAATATTTGCAACATAGAAAACAAAGAATTCTCTACCAATAAGAAAAAGTCACACAAGCTACCAGGAAAATGGGCAACTTATATTACCAGGCAATTATCAGAGAAGGAAATATAAATGGCCAATAAACACACCATAAACACACTCAGTCCCACTGGTAATTAGTGCATCAGACCCACAAATTATATACCTTTTCTTTTTTCACACACAAGATTATCCAAAATTTTTCAAGTGCTGACAAGTTTGACGAGAAACTAAGGAAGAGACTCCTCTCACCTGCTGTGGTTGACATTTAAACTGGCATAGCCACATAGCTGATCATCGTCCAGAACTGGTTGAGGCTAAAAATATATGTACTTCACGATCATATATATCTCATTCCAGATAGCTTCCCTAGAGAAATACTTGCAAAGTGAGCTGTAAAGGTGTTTGCTGCAACACAGCTTGTGCAAGTGAAAAAGCAGGACTAATGCAAATATCCATCAATAGGAAAATGGATTTTAATAATACGACGCACACATAATATGGTACTCTGCCATAATTAAAATTAATGAGGTTATTCAGACCTATTAACTTGGATAAATCTTGAAAACATAGCGAGCGGGGGGGGGGGGGGAAGCCGTAGAATAATACTGTACGTATTTTCTAGAGAGAAGTATATATATACGTACATATATATGTGTGTGTGTGTGTGTGTATGTATATATATGTGTGTGTGTGTATATATATATATATCCAGATAAGGGGCACCTGGGTGGCTCAGTTGAGCGTCCGACTTCAGCTCAGGTCATGATCTCACAGCACGTGGGTTCAAGCCCTGCGATGGGCTCTGTGCTGACAGCTCGGAGCCTGGAGCCTGCTTCGGATTCTGTACCTCCCTCTCTCTCTGCCCCTAACCCACTCGCATTCTGTCTCTGTCTCTCTCAAAAATAAATAAACATAAAAAAAATTGTTTTTAAGTCCAGAGAAAATACAAATACATACACCCACAAACTCAAGTAGCAAGAGCAGTTACCTCTCAAAAGTGGGGTAAGAGTCTTAGAATGAAATTGGGGAGGATGAAGAGCTTCAAGGGCACTTTGGCTGTCTCTATAGTATTTCAGTATTTTTGCAGGAATAACATATTTTTATATAATTAAAATTTAATTTAAAACTAAAACCATGACTTGATGTTTACTGAAAATGTATGTGTCAAACACTGTGCAAAGACTTTTATGGGCATTATTTCATCTGAAACTCAAAACAAGCCTCCACATATTATTATTTCCATTTTAGAGATGAGAAAGCTGAGTCCAAGAGATAGGAAGTCATGGGTCTGCCTGGCCTCACTATCTACAGTTTGCTGCCTTGGAGTGAGTTTGAAGGGTGCTTAGAAGTAACACGTCTCGGGACACCTGGGTGGCTCAGTCCATTAAGTGGCCAACTTTGGCTCAGGTCATGATCTCACCGGTTCGTGAGTTCAAGCCCCGCATCAGGCTCTGTGCTGATATCAGGAATGAGAATTTCTGGGTCATAAAGTAGGCCAAGATTCAACTTCAACGCATTTGATCAAACCGACCCCCCAGGGTTGCTGGACCATTTACACTAGGCTAACCCTTTCACTTTCCCAAGGATGATGCTCTGGTCCAGGGACCAGAAGACTAGTCTCAACATCCCAGGTCGGTGTGCTCCCCCACGATGCTACATCCTGTCACGGAACTTCATTCCACTACCAGACTAACGTGTCACAAACGCTGGAGTCAATGGGGCCGTGGCTACACCGGTCACGGGACAGTGACAGGCCAAACAGTGCTCATCTTCCATTGAAGGGACCCTGGAGCTGCTGGCAGGGGATTTTTCACTGGGGTTTCTATTCAAACAATTTTGTCCTCAGGGATGTATCATAAAGCAATGAAACAATTAAATCTCATTTGGAAAGACTAATGGATTATTTAGCGTGGGCCCAGCAGAAAGAAAACACGAGTGCTGTCAGTCTCATCCAAGGTAGAGAAAGAGCGTCTAGAACACATGCTCTAAGATGGATGGAAGAGGGGGCTGGGGGGGAGAGTTGCGGCTCTCCGCATAACCTCCTTCATTCCGTCCCAATCCATCCTGCCCCAATTCACAAGAAAAATCTTGGCAAATTCCATTTTGGCCAACTTGTCCCTGGTCTTCACTAGCCCAGGCAATGAGGATAATGTCCCTCAGCCGGGCATCCCTTTCTGGTCTCTACCCTTATTCTCCCACAGAAACAGGATGCGGCTAAATCTCTGAGCTTTTCAGGTATCTTCTTAAAGAGCCTACCCCCGCTGGCACTATGCGTCCCATGACCCCTGCCCAGGAGGCTGAACTGTGGAAACTGGTCTGACCTCACACCAACACCAGCCCAGACGTGCCCAGATCTAAAAGCCCAGCACATGCTCCACAGATCTTAACGGAGCCTGGCAGCAGATTCTGAAGTGGCCACCTGCCACTAAAACGGCTCTCCCAAAAGAAACAAACAACAAAAGAACAAAACAAAACAAAAAAACCAGCAAAACAAGAAAACAAAAAACAAAACAAACAACAAAACAAAAAACCACAAACCAAACACCAACAACAGGTTTCTGGCATCTGCTAATTTCTGTGGTGTAAAGACTCCTACTGTGGCCAATTGCAAGCTACCGAAAGACTCCAAATTCCTGAACATTTAAAATTTTTTTTAACGTTTATTTCTTTTTGAGACAGAGAGAGACAGAGCATGAACGGGGGAGGGTCAGAGAGAGGGAGACACAGAATCTGAAACAGGCTCCGGGCTCTGAGCTGTCAGCACAGAGCCCGACGCGGGGCTCGAACTCACGGATCGTGAGATCATGACCTGAGCCGAAGCCGGCCACTTAACCGACTGAGCCACCCAGGCGCCCCTTTAAATACTTATTTTTGAGAGAGACACGTATACACACGCACACACACACACACACACGAAGCGCAAGCTGGGGAGGGTCAGAGAGAGGGAGACACAGAATCCGAAACAGGCTCCGGGCTCTGAGCTGTCAGCACAGAGCCCGACGCGGGGCTCGAACTCACGGACCGCGAGATCATGACCTGAGCCGAAGTTGGCCGCTTAACCGACTGAGCCACCCAGGCACCCCTCCTGAACATTTAAAGATCAGCTCTTTCCAGCCAGCCCCGGCAGGCTCCAGCACACAGAGGACTCTAATGGATTCTCCAAATAGGAAAGGTAAGCCCCCAAAGGCAGACAAACAAATAAAAACGAATTCCCTGTCTGTTCACTGAAGCTAGCAGCCGGCTCAAGCAACGCAAGCAAGAAGCAGAGGAGTCTGGGGAGAAGAGGCCAATGAGAAGCTCCCGAACAGTGTCCCCTAGAGACTTTTTACAGTCCAACAGGATGTGTCCCCTTGATTTAGGTGGTTTGCAATGTTGTAATAGAACTTCCCTCATTAGCTCTAAAGCTTCCATTGCAGCGAGGGTCCCTCTCAGTCCCGTGGGGATGGCATTCTTGGGAGCAAGCATTCCCGGACGCATCTAACATGGAATCGTGTCAGGAGAGAGAGCTGCACAGGCTGGGCACCAAGGCTGAGACAATCCCAGGAAACTGGATGATTAGGAGGAAAAGATAAGCAAAGATGATGAAGGGAAAGAGCCCATTTCACGGCATCTCCCAGAAGTCCCCCAGGGAGACTGGGGGCATGTCACCGCTGGAGGAAAGGTTCACGTGGATTCCAGGTGACCTTCAGAAGCCAGCGTGACTCCAGGGGACATCTGAGTATTACAGACTCAAATTGCTTTCCTTCTTGTTTTGCCTTTACGTATCACGTTTCAGACACACGTGCATATCACACACACAGGGGCAGACTTGAAGAGTCAAAGTTCCAGAGTTAGACATAAACCCAGCAGAGAATGAAATTCAGCAGCTATCAGAACAACATCAGATCTGAACCAAAGTCCCACAGGGGAGCATACATCAGGGAGAAAGAGAAGAAGTTTCCAAATGGGCAAGGAAGGTTCTGTGCCCAGAAGGTTAATACAGTCGAGCTGGACACAAATTGAGTGAGCCAACGACAGAGGGTGAGGCCAGCCAGCCGGTAAATGGCTCAGGAGCTAGAGGGCCAGCTCTCCCCAGGGGGCACCTCAGGAGTGGGCTGCGGTCACAAGGACAGCAGCATGCTTGCAGCCAGGCACAGGGGTCCCCTCCTTCACAGGGTGAGCAAACGCCAGGCTGTGGCCATGCCTGCTGGGAAGAGGCAGAGGTCGTGGCCTGTGGCTACAGCTGATAACCTGCTGATGATTTTAAGGGTCTCTCAGCTCTGCTCTCGGGACACACATCAACACTGCAGGCTACCGACTTTGTTGATTAAACTACAGATGGATAAATTGTGGTTTATATACACAACGGAATACTACTTGGCAATGAGAAAGAATGAAATACGGCCTTTTGTAGCAATGTGGATGGAACTGGAGAGTGTTATGCTGAGTGAAATAAGTCATACAGAGAAAGATAGATACCGTATGTTTTCACTTTTATGTGGATCCTGAGAAACTTAACAGAAACCCATGGGGGAGGGGAAGGAAAAAAAAAGTTAGAGAGGGAGGGAACCAAAGCATAAGAGACTCTTAAAAACTGAGAACAAACTGAGGGTTGATGGGGGGTGGGGGGGAGGAGTGGGTGGGTGATGGGCATTGAGGAGGGCACCTGTTGGGATGAGCACTGGATGTTGTACGGAAACCAATTTGACAATAAGTTTTATATTTAAAAAAAAACTAAAGATGGATACGTTATCATCTGTTGTCTCTTCTCCTTCCACAGGAAGCCAGTTTTCCAAGGAAGCTCCTGACGGTTGGTCAGCTTTATTCATCCCTGCACCATGAGCCTGCTGATTGAAACTGGGCGACTGACCCTCGCCTTCAGAAACCATAAAGGAAAGCGCAACAAAACAAGTTTGGTGAGAGGAGAGGAGTATTTTAATGGGCAATTTGATGACCAGCAAAACAGAAGCAGGAAGCACCAGCGATCACCAGACACCCAAGGAGCCCACTCACTCTCAGCAGCTCCACTGTAGACCAGGAATATCACCAGGGGGCTCTGGAGGGGGTTCTGTTCCCGACGCACACAGCAAAATGAACTAGGATGCAACAGACTTAGGAGAAAACGGACTGTTCTGGAACACCAGCACATTTTTCTCATAGGGAAAAATTCTGTTGGTCTCTAGCATCAAGGCGCTCAGAAAGGGAACGCGGCAATTAGCATGCCGCCTGCACGCTCAGAGAACCGCACACAGCCAGATACGCCCTGGAATTCATCTTGGTGATTTTATCCAGTCTCGCTCTGCTCTAAATTACTCATTCTGAGCTCAGAAATGGCACCACGGTGGCGGCTGGAAGAGGTCATCTCTCAAAGCCACCACTTCCTCCCAGCCCCAGGTGTCCCTCTCCTGCCAGCTCCTGTAGGGAGTCTTCCTACATCCAGCCTCACCCCTTCCCAACTTCATCCAGCTCACCCCTTCCCAACTTCTACATAGCAACCCAGACAGACTGCTAGAAAACCAGTCTGACTGCACTCACGCTCTGTTGAGAACCACACAACAGGTTCCTAGCGCTCTGACGATGCAGGACACACCGTTACCATGACTCAGAAGGCCCCATGTGCCTTGGCCTCTCCCTCCGTCCCCGGTTCCATCCCTCACCGCTGTCCTGACCACAACGCCCCCACCCCCATGCTCCAGTGACAGCACACTTCATGTCCTGGAGCAACCCCTCTCTCCCTTCTCTCTCCCATCATATCTGCTGTCCCCTCTGGCTGAAACAGTGATCCTCTTGTCCCTTTGCCTAATTCAATCTCATTCACTCATTCCAGGTTGGACACAGTTTATTCTGGGAAGCCTGTCCTGACCCTAAGCCCTGAGTGAGGAACTCAACGGCTTTGGCCAGCACCTGCCACAACCCTATCACTCACTCACTGTGACGCTCTGATTGCTTGTCTGTTGGTCATGGCTGCACTGTCTGACCTCCTTCTGCAAAGCCAGGCACAGGGGTTGGGTGGTTCACAGATACCCCTGCAGCACCCGGCACAAAGCCTGCCCACACAAGTTATACCATCGGTAGCTACTGAATAAATGAAAGGAAAGAAGTACCACTAAGTATAACATACTTCCCATGCGTTATCCCAGGTAAATTAAAGACAGTGACTGTAACGTGTTTCCTCAGTCTCTGATTATTTTTTTTCAAATCTTTGAGCCCCTCCCAACTGTCAGATTAGGGGTTTGACAGGTAGATCTTGGTTCGCAACCTCAGGGATTTCCCGGGTGAAATCCGAAACTGGATCCTCAGAAAGAGGCAGCTCTCTGCAGGTTTGTGGGTGGTGATTTTAATATGCAAAGGAACCTACATAGGAGGTTTGTCACCAGACGAGTAAACCTCCCCATCTGCCCGCAAGAACCTTAGAAGTTTATACAGACACACGTATAGTCCAGATGGTCCCAGCAACACCTGGCTTTCAAGGCTGTGCCCTTGAAAATGGTCACCACTGTGGGAATAGTAGGCAGAAGATACATTCAAGGGCAGAGAAGGGGCTGCAGAGCCTCCGTTTGCCTGGGGCCAGCTTTCTGGTCTACCTGTGGTCACGTCCTCTTCTTGATGACCTCCTCCAACAGGAAGCCATGAAAACTGGGAGGTCTGCACCTTGTCCCAAGTCCTGCAATAAGGTCTTGCCAAAGCCTGCACTACAGAGTCCCGGCTGAGATGCTCTCCACTATGCCAGGCACCCCCACTACTTTCACGGGGGAAAAAAAGTCTGATTTCTAACAAAGAAAAGAGCTTCGTGGGAGGGATTCTCTGATACAACATTGAGAGAGTGAATGAAGTGATTATGCAATCTGTGACCATCTTCAGAAAAGTTTTACATTACCTGTAGTCTTCTATCTTCTTCAAATTCTTGAAAAAAAATTCACGTTGTGGATAATTTCATTTGTCCATTTCATTTTTTAAATGGGAATATAGTTAGGTCAGAGGACCAAAAAAAAAAAAAACCCTCTAAAAATCAAAAAAAAAGAACCATTTTCATGGCACTCTATAGCATCAGTCAAGGGGAAAGTGCAGGGAAGAGGCCAACTGAGATAGGAAAGGGAAGCTGACCGATAAGAGATCTCACTCACCTGTTTCTCTGCCTTCTTGAACTTGCTATGGCTGAAGAGCCCTTGACACAGAAAGTTGCCACCTACACCCAGGAGCTACTGAGAAGCCCTGACTAATTACCTGATTGTCAGAGAGAGAGGATGGGGCAGGGAGGGGAGAGATTCAGAACCAGTCTCTCCTAAGATACTTGAGAACCGCCTCCAAGGAAACCAACAAGTTGCAAGCATTTGGAAAGCGGTTGGTGGTATCAGCCCTTCTCATCCGCCTTCCTTACAAAACAGTCTACACGTGTTTCTTAGTAGCAAGAAATCAACCGACAAGAAATTAGGTACCCACTCTGTTCCCTGCCTTGTGTTTGGTGTAGTCCAGAATTTGAGGAACGTATGTTAGGCTGAGCCTCTGCCCTCACAGACTTTCGAATCTCACTGGAGAGCCAACACACCTGGAAAAAGGGAAAGGCACACGGGTATGGACAGAGATCTCACCACGGAAACTGACATTAAATCTCAACTTGCCAAACCACAGGGAGCTACCACTGTGGTAGCTAGAAGGACTAGAATCCCACACCTTCTAGAAGGACTAGAATCAGAAAGGCTCAAAACACCAAGTGGGATTCTCTAACGTTGCAGGTGGGACTGTAAAATTGGTGGCAGCCCTTCAGAAAACCCGTTGGAAAGATTCCGATGGAACTAAACATATACTTGGCTCAAAAAGTCCACTCTAGTACCCAAAATAAATGAAAACATATACCCACCAAAAGACTTGTATGAGAATGTTTACAGCAGCCTTACCCATACTAGTCCCAACTGGAAACCACCCAAACATCCCTCAACAAGAGACTGGATAAGGAAATTGTGGTATCCCCCTGCAAAGAAACGCTACTACTCTGTGATTAAAAGGACCAAGATACTGATATATGCAACAGCATGAATGATTCTCAAATCATGTTGAGTGAAAGGATCTGGACACAAATGAACATCTATGGTGTGATTCCATTTATAAAAAATCCAAATATAAGAAAAATGAATACATTGTGATCAACCAGAAAGTTCTCCAGGATATAAAGGGTAAGAGAATTTTCTGAGGGAGACAGAAGCTTTACATATCTTATTTTGGGTGGTAACTACATATAACTGTCATATAACTGCATATAACTGTCAAAATTCATAAAAAATCTGTAAGTTTTCTTTTACGTTAATCAGTTCTCAATTAAAAAAAAAAAAAACAGAAAAAGCCTAATTTGCCAATTTAGCAAAAGGAGTTCAACATTCCCAGATCTCAGTGGTCTATGCAAGAGGTTTGTCCTTCTGAAACCCTTCATATGCCACAGACCTCTAAGAAGACGGACTTCTAAACGTCTCCAGGCTTTGGGGATAGATATGGTACTCAGAGAAGGCAGATATCCCATCTCACAATAAGGAAGCAAAAGCTGACAGAGGTTAAGCAACTCTCCCAAGGTCACCCAGCTGGTAAATGACAGGATCAACACTCAACATCAGACTACTTGTGTCTAAAGTTTATGCTTTTTCCAAAGTCCCGTGGCATCATTCTGTAGGGTAGATACCTCTCAAAACTTCAGTGCCAAGACTCTGTATCTCCCATGCCAAAAGAAAAAGGGAATCTTATGACCCAAAGAGCTTGTCAGGGAGGGCAGGTTAATACCTATTAACACAAGTATGAGGCAATTTATTCAACAATTCAGAAAGGCAAACCCAGGTAATACACTTCACAAACAAATCTTAACATTCAAAACATCTAGAGACCTCCAGTAACGCAGTGAAGAAAAATACCAACAACACGTAGAAAAATAGCTGATCAGAAAGCAGCAATTTACAGAAGAAATAAAAATGCCAAAAAAGAAACCACGCTCAGTCTTGTTAACAATTAAACACAAAGTAAATAATGAAATATGAACTTTGTCCATAAATCTGTCAAATGTTTTTATAGACCGATAATAGCCTGTGTCGGCAAGAATATGGAGAACTCCTACATACAGCATAAGATAGTATAATTTGGTACAACCTTTTTGGAAGATAAATGACAGCATCGGACAAAATATAAAATGTAAATTCCCTACAACTCATAATCTCACTTGCATCTGACAGAGATACAAACACAAATATGTGTACAAAGATTTTCATTAAAGCCTCATTTTCAATGGGGACAGTCAGAAGCAATACACATACCTAAGACTAGGGGACTGATTAAATACAGGATGCTAAACCAGGTAACAAAATACTACGTAACTGTTAAAAAGAATAAAATGGTCTTAGAGTGGCAAAGGAAAGGCTATCCTTGGAAAGGTGTCCTTGAAACACAACTAAGTTGAAAAGGTAAACTGCATAGAATATATAGAAAATTGAAAGTTGAAAAGGTAAACTGCATAGAATATATAGAAAATGTTGCCATTTTTGCTCTAGAGCAAGGCAGGCAGGAGCCGAACTGGGTCCTGGGCACTGATTTGTCATTCAGTGCACTTTCATGGATTAAGACTGCGTATTTGAGCCTACTAGGAACTCAAATACTATTTGGGTTTGAATTTCAGGAGCTCTAATGTATTGAATTTCAGGAGCTCCTGAAATTCAGGAGCTCTTGCCATCAGCAAGGAGAGTGGATGCTGATTCTTGGCTGGCATCATGGGAGCTGAGACAAGGTCCCATCTTGGTAACACATTAAGATATAAATGAAGCAATGGTTTCTATTGCTTTAGCACTTAGAGTTTATGGACTACTTTCACTGTATATTCTCTCATTTAATACTCTCATCTCTTTCTTGAGGTTGGCATTGTCACCTTCAAACCACGAAAAGGGAGTCTTCAGATAGGGTACATGAATAACGCATGTCCTCTCCAGTCTGACCGATTCTCCCAGAGTTCCAGGCTTCTATCCACAGTGCATCACACACCAAGGAAAAAGGGGCCCAAAGATGTATTTAATGAATATATGAGTGAGTGGGTGGGTGAGTAAGTGACAATGAGCAGATTTGGTTCCATTTGTAGACAGAACCTCTTTACACTCATCTCCACCACTGCCAGAGATAGGCGGGAAGGGGGTGACCCATACGAGACAAGAAGATCTCAAGAATACAAACCAAAACATACAGCAGCCCCATCCCCAATGTCTACAGTCATGGAACTAGAACTTTCTAGGTCAGCAGCAATGGGACCCAGTACAGACGAGCATCTCTGAGGGCAGACTTACCGGCAGTGCAGCCCAGGAGAGTCCCTGCGAAGGGGCTGTGAGGTCCCTGGGAGGTCTACCCCCTCACACCCTTGCATGTCTCTTACATCAAAATACAGTGGAGTGGTACAGAGACCTGACTTCAGAACTCCGCTCAGCCCCTTTCTAGCTTCATGGACTGAGGCCAATCATGTAATTTGTCTAAGCTTCTGTTTCCTCATCTGTAAAGGAAGGATGCTAAGAGTCGCTACCTAGCAAGAACGTGAAGAATTAATGGGTTCATGTAGATAAAGTCCAGCATCTGATAACCTGGCTGACAGTCAACAGTTTGCTATTAGTTTCTAATTGTCACACAGTGGGACAAACATCAGAAGTATGACCGTGGAATGGTTGCAAAGAACACCTTCAGCAAAGGTGTGTGCATGCAAATGTGTGAGTGTGTGCACAAGTGTGTGCAAGTGTGTTTAAGGACAGTGACAAGCCTGGGTGCTGAGCACAGGTGGTTTCATGTTTTGATTAATAGGGAAGAGGCTACTTCAAGGAAGCGCTGTGAAAAGCAGGGGTTCTCAAACTGCGCTCCTGCCCTTTTGGAAAACCATGAGGACAGCACCCAGACCCAGGTCCATACCAAAGGCTGGAACCCCGCCAGGAACCTCTCCCCTGCCCAAGCAGCCCTGCCAACGTCCTTCCACACACACGGGTACCATTGCGGAAGCTGTAAGAACGCATTCTAATTGGAAGCCTGCTGCTTCAGCATTCAGGCCCCCCAAGAAGTGATGTTTTGCTATGTGATTATTGTGAGGAATGAAAGCGATACCCAGGTTTCTGTGCTTTTGTGTCCCAATCACATTTATTAATCAATAGGCTCTCTTCCAACATGTTACCAAAGTGTTATGCCTCCAAATTGGAGAGGCCTTTAGCAATTTTGCTCAGAATCTGTAACTCCTGGGGAAATGAAAAGAAATAGCTTTTCTGTTACCATTCTTATCTCCCACCTGAGACCGTTTGCGTTTCTGTTGCTAACAGAGCAGCACCAATCAATACCAGGAACCCAGCCACACTCCTCCTACCAGCCATGTTACCGAGATACTCTATGCAGGCTGCACCAGAGGGCAGAGTCTGGGCTGGGCCATGTTTCCCACCAAAACCATCTAACGCAAGAGCTTAAGAAACATCACTGAGGGCCGTCTGGGTGGCTCAGTCAGTTAAGCATCCAACCCTTGATCTGGGCTCAAATCATGATCTCACAGTCTGTGGGATTGAGACCCACGCCAGGCTCTATGCTGATGGTGCAGAGCCGGCTTGGGATTCTCTCTCTCCCTTTCTCTCTGCCCCTCCTTCTCTCTCTCAGAATAAATAAATAAAACATTAAAAATAAAAATAAATTTTTAAAAAAAGAAACATCACTGAGTGGCACAGGAAACAAAGAGGAAGGGAAGGCTTTTCCAGAACAGTCTGGTGTCTCCACAACTCCACACAAACCCCTGCTCAAAAACTGAGCAATCCCCCGGCAAAACTGCCCATGCTGTTTCTTTCCAGAAGAGCAAAGAGAGCAGTTTTGGTATACTCCCCACCCCAGGCTTCCAAAATTCTGGTAAGCTCCCCTGGGGACAGCCTGCACTGATTGGAGGCTGCCCATCCTTTCCCAGGGATGGTCCAGCCTGGATGTGGGGTCAGGTGGCCATTTGCTTGTTTTAAGGATGCCAGAGACCCTGGGACTCAGAACACACAGCAGAAACACAGAGAGCCATAAGATGTGGGAGGCAGTGAGGAGGGAGGGAGGGTTGGCTATTAGGTAACAGGAACCCTGGGTGGCCCCTTCCAGTGGTCTCTAGATGAGCTGTCTGCTAACCCAGAGTCTCCCAGGAATATTCAAGAAGGGCCAACAAAGAAGTGTCTGATTAGCTCCACTAACATGTAGATCATCCTAACACAGAGTCGTTAAAAGTGAGCACAGCACAGGTCTGACCCTTCAGGCACTGGCGAGCTAATGTCAGAAGGTCACCTGTATCCCTTCTGCTCACCTGGTTCAAGCTGGGTTCCAAAGGTCACGCTGTGTGCAACATCCAGTGACAAAGGAGCTGCCAGTCTGGACTCTCAGAGCACCCGGAAAGGGGCGGGCAAGGAGCAAACAGAGGTGCTGCCCAGGGCTGGTGGCGCCTATAAAAGGAATCATCTTCAGGCCTAGATGCTCTGACATTGGAGTGGGAATGGACAGGGGGTTACTTACTACTTTGAATAGCTTTCACTCTACTTTCTGGGTAGCTCCGGAGCTGACCGCTCACCCCTCCCCCCACGTCTCCTCTGCTCCACTCAGAGGAAGAACCTAACACACTGAAAGCTAAAATCTGATCCCCTCAGTTGTCCCTTAGTTCCCTTCCAAGGGTTGGTCTGGCCACCAGCCTGAGCTTCCTCTTTGGCAGAGAACAGACTGAATGCAAAATTACTTAGCTTAAATTATGTCCAACATTTCAAGCACACTTCCTGTTCCAGGACTGTATGATTAACATAAGTACAATAGCTTAGGAACATTAGATATTGCATAATTGCCTGCCTGGGGCTCTTACTATTGTCAAATTCTTGACTGAGCATCCCTGGAATTTAAGGCGGGCCCAACAGGGCAGGACACATCTTCCCTCCATGTGCCTTCCCTCCCTCACCCAAACCCTCTACCCTCAAAACTCCAACACTACAAAGTAGGAATTCATAGGCATGAGACGCTGAAGTCTGCTCTACTCCCTCAGTCCTCCTCCCCATCAAGAGCAAGCCAAAGGCTCTGTCCCTCTCCAGAGGAAGCAAGGCTGGTGATGAGGGGGTAGGGCATGGTCATTTTACAGGAGTCACATTATGGCATCAGTCGCTTACTGGGTAACATCAAACCACACACCCTTCTCATATGTAGGGATTTCTAAGTGTAATCTGCAGTTGTAATTTTTCACAAGTAACCTATTATCTGTTTTCAATCTTGAACAAATGATTCTCCAGTGGGACAGTTGTTAAAGCAGCTAAACTAACTCCTCAGGACTGGGTAAATTAGGTTGATAGAATTTCAAAGCATTAAAATAAATAAATAAATCACAATAATCTTTCTTCTCTAACTTCCAAAATTCAGTGTCCAAGTTCTGGGCCTGTGAAAACCAGAGTACCCAAGCTAGATCGCGTTATGTATCCACAGTCGTTATTTCTGACAAGCCAAGTTAACAGCACCGTTTCTAACTCGTGCAAATCAAACTGCTCTTCAAATTTGCTGCTTCCAGACAGAGGAAACAGTCCCCCAAAGTTCCATTTCTCCATTATGGGCTTGGTTGTCATATGGGCATCATAATAGTGACACATAAGTCTCCTGTACTGTTTTTATTACATCAGGTTTCAGTCGGCCTTGGGAAAAACATGACTAATGACACCCTCTCCCTCTTCAGTGTGACACAAATGAATCAGACACCACACCAGGAAGCAGTGGAAATAGAACTAGCCTATGAATCAGGAATCGTGGGTCTTAGGTAAAGTTTTCTCTCTAACTAGTGATGAAATCTTACAGATGTCTCTCTAGGCATCACTGATTACCTCCTTTTGAAAATATGTCCCCATTAAATTTAACAGCCTTGTCTCTGGACTATTCCTCTAAAATCTAATTAAATTGCTATTTATTATGAAATAGGTTTGATATTTTCATTGTCTGAATATTTTGAAGGACCAAGTATTCTATTCAGATATTTGGACACCTGCTTAAAAAAAAAAAAAAAAAAAAAAACCCATCCAGCTTATGCACAAGACTTGTCTCAACAGAAACAATCTAAAGCATTGGCATTGATTCCTCCAGAATTTAGAGAAGCTACTTAGACAAAGTCTGCCATTTTATTAGGTGGACTTTTTTAAGGCGTGTGTGCGTAGCCAGCAAAGCTGGAGCCCTGAGAAAAAGAAGCTATAGCACACATTTAGTCATTTTAAATGATAAAACTATGTTTTGTTTCTCCTGCAAGAGCTCAAAGAATTTATTCATTAGATTGTCAGGTTAATACTGTAAGACAGAACTTAGAAAAAGTCCTTAGTTACTTGTTCCCAAAGAGGTAGGGACATTATCAAGCATTTTGAGCTACACTATTAACACCGTTAAATAGTATAAATAGGATATGGTTGGTACTGACAGGCTTAAATTTACCACAAAAAAAAGACAGAGGAGTTATCTACCTTTAACCCAAAATTTCTTCTCTGGTCCTGTTGATTTTGTGGCCATTCTCTTAAATGATCCCAGACCCTTTATTGACTAACAGATATAAATAATTATCAACCACTCTTAGAGAATTTAACATGAAGAAAGCTACATACTAGAAGGAGGATACTTTGGAATATTTGTGAAATTAGGTAGAAGTTGGAGAAAGACTTTTTTGAGCAACGATCTTCCCTAGAGCCCTTGAAATCACAGTATTCCTACATGTCAGCCAATTTTGTGTCCTGTCACATAAAATCCCTTCCAGCAGGCAAGATGCCAAACAGCATCATTTTATGGATCACCAGCAACTTTAAACATGAACCAGTTACTTATAAGTAAGCTCAGGCCCTGTCAGTTTTTCTTAGGGTTCAAAACTGAACACCTAAGTCTGAAATGATTTTAGAAGCTGCCTAAGGCTGTAGGAGTGAGCCTGAGAGATGTGTACCTGGCTCAGGTTATCCTTCATCATAAATCAGAAGACTGCTTGGTTAGCAAAGGTTTAGAACAAAGGGAATGAACACTTTTCTTCCACCCACGAAGCAATGCTGAACTGCTTAGCCATGACCTACCCAGAAGGCAACTGAATGGGTTTTAGCTCTTTGAGAATCAACCTACTTACAAAGTAGGGTCCTACTTACAAAGTATCTCTAACATATCCATACCCACATGCTGCTATGCTTAGTCTATCTATCATCTACCCATTTATTAATTTCTGTCTCAAATAATAACCTCATCCTTGACATTGAAGCCAAAGTATGACAACCTCTCTGTAGTGATCACAAAGCACACCTGAAATTAATTTCCACATTTAAAACCTTGAATCCTTGTGTTCGACATGTGTATATCACACACACACACACACACACTCCAGCCCGTTCTCACATCATACCAACTGGTTATAACAGTCTCCAGACGCCTGGGTGGCTCAGTCGGTTGAGTGTCCAATTCTTGAACACTTGATCTCGGCTCGGGTCATGATCTCACAGTCATGGGATAGACCCCTGTGGGCTCTGAGCTGAGACTGGAGCCTGTTTGGGATTCTCTCTCTCTCTCTCTCTCTCTCTCTCTCCCTCCCTCCCTCCCTCCCACCCCTCCCCAACTCGCACACTATCTCTCTTTCAAAAAAAAAGATTCAAAAGATTCTCCCTCCAAATATTAGCCATGACTCAAGATTAAGTCTTGACACATCCTGTCTCCACTTTCACGAAGAACATAAAACTTCAGAAGGCAGCTACTACCATGATCACCAAGCATTTATAGTGCACCAACATGTGCCAGGACCAAGAGTTACAAACACTTCAGAAACTTCAAATCTAATTGGAAAATGAAGTAAAATTTTATTGATTTCTAGACCTACAAGGGGGTCCACACTGGGCATTTTTCCAGTCCCATCTCTGCGTTCCCTCCCTATAGTCAAAAGTTTAAAAATCTCACTTGTATTTCAAGATCCAGGTCATTGGACATACTATTTTCAAAGTCTTCTAAGATTTACCTCATTTATCCACACATCAGAAGTAATTTCTCAATTCTTTCAACTCCCACAGCAACTTATCTGTTTCTCTCCTAGGATACTTGTATCATAATTATTTATGAGCATGACTTATTTCCAGGGCCAGATTAGATTAGGAAGCTCTGGGGGACAGAAGCTATGTATTTGTGAATCTCAATAAAACCTAGCACAAGGGGCTGGCGAGTGGAGGATATAGGGAGATGTTGGTAAAAAGTTCAAAGCTTCCAGTGATAAGACGAATAAGTTCTGGGATCTGGTGCACAGCATGATGTTTATAGCTAATAACACTGTACTATATTGTATATGTATATTGAAAGATGCTAAGAGAATAAATGTTAAATGTTCTCACCAGAAAAAGAAATGGTAATTATGTGAAATGATAGAAGTATTAGCTAATGCTCCGGTGGTAATCATTTTGCAATATGTAAGTGTACAATTTAACACGTTGTACATCTTAAACAATGTAACACGTCAATTATATCTCAGTAAAGTTCTGGGGACGGAACACAGGAAAAAAAATTATGGAAATATATTGCTCTGAGATCTTGGGGCAGCTTTTCAGACTCTCAATCTGTATTACCAGCGGACCCCTAAAATCAATCTGTTACAGGAAAGGATCTAATTGACTTGTTCACTAATCACTAAAGTAGCAGCTAATATATTTCCCCTTCCAAAAATAAACTTACAAAAAGAAACTATTTCAAATGCCAAATATTATCTTGCACCAATTGGTTTAGAAGATCTACAGAAGTCTTCGTTTTACTTCTTGCTGGAGGAAAAGAATACAGAAGAACAAACAAATATCCTTACGGAGAGACAGTGCCTATAACACGGCCCCGCCCCCTACCCGTTCCATCTGAGCAAGGCTAGATGAGGCCACCCCTGCCCACCGGGCGCGCAGTCCACATGAATCTGCGAAGATTCCTGCAAAGAAGGAGGCTGGGCCTCAGAACTGGGCTAAACAGGATTTCTCAGCCAAGGCATTTCAGAAAATGTGAAACGGGATCTTGATCATTGGGAACTTGCCATCATCATTAAACAGAAAAAAAGCAGACAGACATCTGCTCTGTCCGGGAACACAGACAGCATACTAATCACAAGCTACTGCCTGGTATGGAACACTCTGGACTCAGCGTGGACAGGCTGCAGTCTTCCCAGGAGCAATGCAGGCCACCACCCCAGTGTCCTGCCGCCCCAGACTCCGCCCCCCATCGGTGAGTGCACAAATTATATGGAGCCTCTTCTCCATCGCTGGCCCCTCCTCCTCTTGCAAATCGGGGATTCCAGGGGCAAATCTGGGAAGGGAGACTGCATGCTGGATCTTGGGCTCCTCTTTCCCCCAGCCTGCCACAATACCCCCTGCCCTCCTTTTATCCACATCTCATCTCCAGATCCACATCATTCACTCACCCATGGGTTCATTTACCAAAACTGAGTACTTACTTTATACAAAGTGATGGACTCGGCATTGTGTAGAATTCAAAGTGAATTGTGGGTAGATCCTTCCTTGACGATGTTTACCAGCCTGGAGAGTAAATAAATAGATAAATAATGTCAATACAAGGCCAAAAAAAAAAAAAAATTGGTGTTACCGTAAGACAGGTAAGACGAGACGCTGTATGGGTTCAAAATAAAGAATGACTCCTATTCAAGCATATCAAAGAAGGCTTAATTGAAAAGCTGGTGATGATGTTTGGACTTGAAGAATGCACAGCAGTTGGAGACACAGATATGGGGGAAACAGCACAAAGAAGCACCAAAGGAAATAAAGGGAAGGAAGAACGTGTGAGTTGTGTTTACAGAACACTGGATATATTCGGTGAGATGAGAAATGAACTTAGAAGGGAATCATGAAGTGTCCACAAAGACAGGGTAAGGCCTAATCATAGCATCCCTTCTGGAAAACAACTCGGGCAGCTACGACCTCTCCTGACCCCTTTTCTCTGTGACTTTCCATAATGCTTCTGCCTGCATCTCACCCTTCGTGCTCTGAACGGCAGCCGTTCCACAAATGTGTGCTGAATAATGAATTAAGACATTCCCTGGTAAATGTTTTTATGTAATACAACCCGGGGAAACGGTGCAGCATGGTTTAAGTGAAAATTTTGTTGCTTCTAAATGATCGTCTTTGTTCCCTAATGTTTGCAAAACTAATAAATAAAAGCTATGGACTTGAGAAAGGCAAGATAATTGTGATAATTCACATTTTAAGGGCGTCTGGGGATGTGTAAAGCATCTTACTTTACCTCAAGCTACTTCAGACTGAGAAGGAACCAAAGGCAGATGTGCTAGAAGAACTTGGAAGACCTGGGTTGCCCCCGGGGCTCCTGAATAGGCATACCCACCCCTGGGTCGCTTTATCAGAAATGTCCACAGAGAAGCCAGAGATAGCATCAGCTGGAAATAGGTCTGTTGAGAGGAGATAAGGAAATGGAGAATGCTTGGGAAATTGAGAAGACTTGAGACTTCCAGCTGAAAATACTCATAAGCTCCCAACATGTTCAACTAAATCACCATCATCATCATTGCTATAATTTATACCATCAGACCTATAATTTATTGAATACTTAATATGCAACAGTCATTGTGATACATGCTTTATAATTAGAATTTCAATTAATTCTCCTAAATACCATATGAAGTAGATACTCCTATAATCATTTTAGAACTGAGGAAAATGAGGTATACAGTGGCAAAGCCACAGGACCAGCTTAAATAGCAGGAGTTGGCACAGCCAGGATTAAAATCCAGGTTGGTCCAATTCCGAGCCCTCTGAATGTCTAATGGATGATAGATTCTTCATGCATCGCCAAAGGGGACCTGGACACTTAGCGGAAACCAACACCATAGACAACTGGAAGCCAGTCATGCCCTTCCAAAGCCTAAGCTCTGATAGCCATCTAACTGAGAATCCCTGGGTTTTCGTACGTGTGCTGATTCTCACTCACTTTCAAGGAAGGAAAACCCAGCAGCCATGTCACAATCTAAGAATAAACAAATGTTCGCCAAATCTACTCACTGAATATGAGAAAAGCAAGCTAATAAGCAACGTGTCAAAAGTCCTGAAAGATGTACTTTCTGAAGACTGGAAAGGGAGAAAGTAAGCAGTGCCTGTCGGTTTGAATAGTGTTGAAAAGTAGTGTTGAAACTTGGGGCAAGAGCTGAGAACCAGAAGAACCGAGGAAACAAGGCCATCCCTGTGGTTGCTTTGCTTCCAAGCATTTGCTCAGCATTTGCTTTGGTCTCTGCTCACTGTTTCATGAAGATGGAGTTGCTTCCTAGTGATTTTCAGACACCATGTCACGAATACCCTACGTCCCCTCCAAGAGATAAATCTATAGATTCCAGTCCTATCTCCCACTTAGTCGTTATGTGACCTGTGACAGGTAATTGTGAGTCTGTGTCATGGTGGGTGCAAGTGGCTTCTCTCTATACCTCGGCCTCCTCTTCTGAAAAATGGGAATAACAAAGAATACGCCTCCTCCGTACATAGAGTTGATGTGATGATTTAACGACTTATTACGCATATAATTAATATATACCTAATGTGCCTATAGCAATGCCTGCCTGGCACACAGTAAGCACTATATACATGTAACGTGTTGTTACTGTATGTGCAGAATGGCTGCACAAGTATTAACTATTTCAGCGATCATTTTCATTAAATGCCACTTACCAGTGGTCTGCAGAGTCTCCAGGAGCAGGGGTCATTGTATTTACATGCTAACCCGCCCACACCTACACACATTTCCCGAGCTATTCACAGGTAATTTCTAGTGTGCTCTTGCTTTCCCGCATCTGTGTGTGGGGTTTTCCTTGCAGAGCATCACTGAATTCACTCTCTTGACCGTTCTTCCATCTCGCCCCATGACCTTGGGGTCAGGGGACCAGGTGAGGGGCTGAATGTGCCCACGGGTGACACTACCAGAAGGTTCTTTCAGAGGGGCTCCTCACCTCATGTCTCACCAAGGACAAAACTCAAGAGTCCGGAGAAGCCTCTGCACACCCCCAAATGTATCCCAAATGGGGCGGCGGCGCAAGACGCACACATTCACTTTAAAAATAAGCGTGCAGTGCACCTGCTGTGGCCAGGCGCTGTGCTGGGCGGGAGAAGGCACCAGGAGGGCAGGAGGGCACAGCATGCTCCGGGTGCTGCGACGCTTCCCTAGGACACAGCGACCCGCCGCCCAAACGGCCAGCCGCCCCGCCCCCGCTCCCTCCCAGAGCGCGACCAGGCGGGGACCGGACGGCGCACGCGCCCGGCGGGGCCCCGCCCACGCGCCGCCGGAGCGCGCCCGGCGGACGCACGTGGCCCTTCCGGCGGCCGCCGCAGCTGCGCGGGCCTCGGGCGCGCGGGCCGCCCAGCTGTCAATCACCAGCGGGCTGAGCTCCGCAAGGCGGGAGCTGCGGCGGCGGCGGCGGCGGCGAAGGCGGCGGCGATGATGGGACCCCAGCGAGAGATCTGCGGCTAGCTGGCTGCACTTGCTCCACGGGTCAGGGGATCGGAGGGGACAGGTAAAGCCTTGCGGACCCCAGGAGCGGTTTTCTATGCTCCATTCGTCTTTCTCCGATTCTCCCTCTCCTCCCTTTCTCTCTCTCCTTCCTCTCTCCTCGCGCACAAATATTCATGTTCTTTCTGTGTCTGTCACACGCATTCCTTACTCATTCACGTCTATTATTTGTGGACACATCTCTATAAAAAGCATGCACATTAAAATCCGTGCACACATGCAAATTAGGGGTCGCCGACTCCACGCTTTGGTGGTTTGTGGTTTGTGTTACGTAAGAAGTGGGGAGGTATACAGGGAAAACTTTCCCGGGAGAAAAGAAAAGTTATATATTAGGTAAGAGTCAAATGTACGTATTTGGAGTTTGCAAAGCTGGTTTGATTTGTTTTCCGAGCTGAATTTAACCCTCGCTTGCCCTCCCCATTCCTTTGCCATATTCAAAGATACGTGAGTGCTTCGATATAATCTCAGGACCTACTTCTTTGTGTTAATTAGAAAGGGGAGTTGGGTGGGGGTGAGACCAAAGCTGATGACCTCAAAGAAAACAGAGCTGGAGTTAAACAGCTGGTGTCTACTTAATTACTGGCTCCTGGCTCTGTAGCAGAAATGTTTTCAGCACGTTGGAGAGATCCCTGGGCTCCAGACCAGGCCAGCCTTTAGTGAAGGGCATGTGTGGAGTCACTTTCTTCAGAGAAAAGGGGAAGGCGACAGATAAAATGAAAGGACGTTTAAATGAGAGAGACAGGCACTGATGAGAGAAAGAGAAAGAGAGAGAGAGAGAAGGAGGGAGGGCGGGGGGGGGGGGAGGACTTGTTTTCTTTTACTTATCCAGATCCAGGATTCTAATAAAATTTGCCTTTTTCTCACCAAAATCTGCTCACATACCACCTGCAAAACAAAATTTTAGAGCAAAGAAATGAGTCTTGAAGAAGGTTTGACTGTGGTTCGTATCAACTCAAACTGGGAAATACTAAACACAGTTTGTCAGGCCTCACCTAGGTTTGCTCACCTCAAGTCTTTGAGGTTCTCTTGCAAATGGATGGAGAAGTATTCTTCACAAAGAATTTTTAATGACCTCTTGAAAAACATCACCCAGCTATTATTTTATTTCATGATTAGAGTAATGTAGGAAGCCAATAGTTCTATAGCTGGCAATGGCTTTTTAATTAAATCTTGCATGGGCACCTGCTTTTCTTAGGCAGATGGAAAGTAAAATGATCCTGATAGGAAGAAATGGATATAGGAGTAAAAATCAACCCAATGAGTAAATCATCTAAAGAACCTTAAGAAGTCTAAAATGCATGTAAACAGATCAGAAAATACAATGGCTATAAGGTTAATGTATTTTATAATATAATGGAACAGGCAACGAATCAGTTCTAGAGTACCCAGGGAGCAAACAAACTTTGTATTTAGAATTTTTAAAATACACATGAATTAGTCTAGTTGGTATTATTGAGTAGTGGAATAGAATTGTACCAAAACAAGAATAGCATGTGTATAGTGTGTTATAGTTTACAAAGCCCTTTCATTTATGTTGTCTCATCTACCCTGTAAAAGTCTCAAGAGAACCCCCTGAAAAGTTATAAAATATGAATACTTTTGTGAAAACAAGTATCTCCCCACTCTTCAACAAGAAGTCCTTTATCAATATGTTTGTCAACATTAAAATGACTCTCTACAGGTCATAAGAATGGCTTATGAAATTTAGATTTTTATCTGTATCGCATTCTGCAGAGATTTTTTTCCTTAAATAGGTTTGAAGGATGTGCCGTTAAGAAAGAAAGGTCAGAGACTAACAAGGAGAAGGAGAAGAGGAAGAGGAAAACTTCAAAGGTGAGACTCAAACCTTGTCACATGTAAATTCATAAGCACCTTCTGGTTTGCATGTAGATAAGAGGTTTAAGGAGATTATAGGTTTTCTCTTCTCCATTTGGTTTTTGACGTTGTATGCCTTACTTAAAAACACATCTTGAAGAAGTAAAGTAATAAGATTATTGCATATCACTATCCCTTTTTAAAAAATTGTCAAAGTGCTACATATCCCCTGACTTAGAAGGTATTAAAAAGTTCATCATAAGGAGCCTCAATCCCTACCGGTACTGTTCCAAGACAGTAAAATACCTCTGAAATGATCTGTTGGTAGAAACACATTTTCAAGTTTTAAGGTCATGCCTATGCAATTCCAGAATGCCTGATTTAAAAGTGAAAAACCTGTTAGCAGGCTCTCATGCCTTCCTGCGTCCACACTGAGGCTAACTGAGTCCTTTAAGCAAATTGGCTTTTTGGTTTGGTGTTGGATCGATGATCTAAATCAGGTCTGTGCCTATACCTTGCAGCACTGGCTCTGTGGAAAAGTGGCTCTAATGGCAACTTCACTCTCATTATCTCAGAATGATTTTATGGGAGAGAAAAGCAGTATGAAAAATTGAATGATATTTCAAAGAGAATAAATAGAACAGGGCCCGTGCCTGGCCTCACCACTGACTCACACATGGAGCCATGGAAAACACTAATCTCTTTGGCGCCTCAATTTTCTGCCTCTCTTCTCTCAAGGAGACCATGAAGACAAATAATATAAAGTCTGTGGTGTTCTTGGAGTTTCATGAGGCATAAAGACTTATTTCTATTTCCATGGTTATGAACCTTTTCCAAATAAAATAAAAAGTAATTGCATTTACTTGACTGAAATTCAAATTTCCAGCAAATTGGTACTGTAATGTATTGGTAGACATAGAGATCATAATAATACAAATATGGGTTTACTTGCTGACAGAGGAATTGTTCAAGGCATTCTTAGCATTTGCACAGAGAAATCACCAATCACTGCAAATACCTGGTTTTGGTGCCCCCTTTTGTTGCATTTCTTGCTTCAGAAGCGTTTCTCCATCTAATCTAAGTGTCCACTGAAAGCAGACTGCCCCACTCATCTTATTATCCTCTCATGATCTGGCACATAATTAGTGCTGTAAAAACAATGAAGGAAGGGAGGAATGAAAAAGGAAGGACCACTCAGGCCATCATCCGCACCAACCCATGTACAGCTTTGTGCCAAGAAGTTTCAACTCAAAGTGCTTGTCAACAGGACAGGAAAAGCCCCTACCCTCATGAAGCTCACAGTCTATCAAGTACACAGTCTGTCAGACCATTAACAAATAGACCACGTAATGGAGCACCAGATAGTAACAAGCACTATGAAAAGAAAGAAATTTGGACGAGAAGATAAAGAGTAATAGAGGGCTGACATTGAATGTGCTAATTCCAGGAGGCCTCTCAGAAGAGTTTGGGTGGGGAGTGAAGGTCTGATTGTCTCTGCCTGTGGGTCTGGGGGACATGATAGGTGTGCTGTACTGCCAAGAATTGAATACCCATTTTAATGTATAACTGCATACAGTTGAGACAGATACCACAGACAGGTTATAAAAAGAAGAAAACCAAAGGGGCACCCGAGTGGCTCCATCAGTTTTGCTGACAGCCCAGAACGTGGAGCCTGCTTCAGATTCTGTGTCTCCCTCTCTTTCTCTGCCCTTCCTTCACTCGCACTCTGCCTCTGTCTCTTTCAAAAATCAATAAACATTAAAAAAGAAATAAAGAAGAAGGAGGAGAAGGAGAAGGAGAAGGAGAAGAAGAAGAAGAAGAAGAAGAAGAAGAAGAAGAAGAAGAAAACCATGGATGGATCCTCACCTATTAACACCTAGAACGTCCTTCCCGGAGAATGAAAATAACTCTGTCTTCATAGGTGACCAAACAGCCAGATGCTAAGGCTGCCTGTTCTCCATCATGATGGCCATGCTGGCATCCAGGACACAACAGGCTCCCTGGGGTGTTTATAAAAGGAATACTCACATGGACTCATTTAAGTACAACCCTGGAGAAGAGTTCCACTCACCACCCACGCCCCCCATTCACACACCTCCTGGGATGTTAAGGCTTTCTCTGAAGAAAAGAGCCCTCCAGAATCCGTCACTCAACGACAGTCACAGATACGACATTACTGTTTTTGCAGCTGCTACTCTAGCTATCCAGATTGCAAACACCAGATTTCTCATGAAAGCTTGCTCACTAAGTACATGCTGAGCCAAGCTAAAAAGCCTTTGTACATACCTTCCATTCCTTATCAGCCCAAGTTTATTACATACTAATTACCCAGCTTTTCAAGTGACTTTATGAAGTGACACCATATGATAGTAGAGGTGTCAGTCAACCAAGTAGATTCTAAATAGCCGTAGCATTAGGAGCACCTGGGTGGCTCAGTCGGTTAAGTGTCCGACTTCAGCTCAGGTCATGATCTCACGGTTCATGAGTTCGAGCCCCGCATCGGGCTCTGAGGCTCTGTGCTGACAACTCAGAGCCTGGAGCCTGCTTCAGATTCTGTTGTCTTCCTCTCTCTCTCTGCCCCTTCCAGGCTCGTGCTCTGTTTCTGCCTCTCAAAAATGAATAAATGTTTTTAAACAAAAATTTTTTTACATACATAAACAAATAGGTGTAACATTTTCTTTATTGGGACAAAAAGTTACTGGCTTCCTTATGAGGAATGTAAGGTTTTTGTACTAAAATCCTCACTGTAACATGATATCTTTTAAAACTCTTGTTCTTTCTCGTGATCATTCTCCTCTAAGAATGAATCCAATAAGTTACATATTTGGAAAGATGTATGGAACCTCTAAGATCCTCAGGGACTTATGGGCACACCTCATTTCATGCGCACTTTGCTTAAAGGTGCATCGCAGAGAATGTGTTTTTTTTACAAATTGAAGGTTTGTGGAGAAACAAGTCTATCGGCGCCATTTTCCCAACACGTTTGTTCACTCCCTGTCTCTGTGTCACATTTTTGGTTATTCTTGTCAGATTTAATCAAACTTTTTCATTATCGCTCTATTTGTTACAGTGATCTGCGATCAGTGATCTTTGATGCTACTATTCTAACTGTTTTGGGGTGCCAGGAAGTATCCCCATATAAGGCAGCAACTTAACCAATAAATGTCCTGTGTCTTCTAACTCTTCTACTGACAGCCGTCCCTCCATCTGTCTCCCTCTTTTTGGGCCCCCCTATTCCCTGAGACACAACAATATTGAAAGTAGGCCCATCAATACCTCTGGAGAGGTCACTAGAGTTCAACTCAAAGAAAGAGTCCATTGATGTGGAAAACTTCATTGTTGTCTGATTTTAAGAAATTGCCTCAGCCATCCCCATGTTTAAGCAACCACCACCCTCATCAGTCAGCAGCCACCATCATTGAGGCTGAGACCTTCCACCAGCAAAAAGATTATGGCTCGCTGAAAGTTCAGAGGACGGTTAGCATTTTTTAGCAATAAAGTTTTTTTTTTTCACTTAAGGTATGTGCATGTTTTTAGACATAATGCTATTGCACCCTTAATAGACGATGGGATCATGTAAAAATAACATTTATATGCACCGGGAAACCAAAACCTTCATTGGACTTGTTTTATATGATGTTTGCTTTCTTCTGGGCATCTGGAGCCTAACCTGTAATACCTGCGATCCACCTGTACCATTTAGGCAACATACGCAATACTGAAGTAAGCTGTTAAACAGACAAACAATACACAGCCATTTAGGCTACTTAATACCAAGTCATTGGCCTTACTAATAATAGCTTATACGCTCTTTTAAACTGAAGCTTCACGTGTACTATAATGGTCAAGAATTGGGGACAGTCTGACAATCCATCAGTGAGAGTATGGGAGTAGGTGGGAAAACAGTAGACCCAGGTGTTTATCCCACAAAAATAATTGACTCATTCTGTAAATGCATGACCAAAGACTCCTGGAAAAGTATCTCAAAGGAATTAGAGGTTATCTGGCTCAACCATCTCATTTTAAGGGGGATAAAACCGTAGCCCAGGGAGGTTAATGAGTTTGCCTGCCATATCATGACCAATACATTGTAGATCAAGAACAAGGATTAGAACCCATTCTGTGTCCTGTGTGGTTAGCACAGCATAGGCCATGTTCTTGTGCTCTGTATGTCTGGAGAAGTAAATAAGGCTCATTGGGATTCCTTTCCTGGAATGTATCTAACATCACTGAAAATCCATTCTGACTTAGAGTAGAGCCTTCCATCACTCAAGCCCAAAGAACATTTGTTTTATGACACTTCCTGTCTCTTTTATGATTTTACCCATATTTTGTTTAACAAAGTTGGATTACTGAGTCTTATCCTATAAAGCAGAAACATTCAACCTCGTGTATCGGAAACAGCTGTGCAGGAAGGACTACAATATGTCACAGCCCTGCTCTGCATCGAAGCTCAACTCTGAGGGAATAAATGACTTCAGCATCGAAGGAAAATAACTCCTACTATTGCTATGAGGGATTTCTTTTTGCTCCTGTCCTATTTTTGTCCTTTTTCCATGTTAAAGTCTCTGAGGCTTTGTAGGAAACCTGAAAATACATATTTGGATGAGTTGGTCTGATGATGCAAGTACATGATTCAGTCCATACTCCAGCCTTCGGTAATGTCACATTTCGTCTCCTCCCTGACTCACGGTGTATGGCCTTTAGCAGATGACTTTCCTGTGCCTCAGTTTCTTCAATGACCAAGCAGAATTAGTAACATATGGCTCCCATCTCATCCCTTGACCGAAATTTTATTACAATGTCTTAAAAGAAAGTGCCTTTAAAATTATCCTACTTATGTATCATTAGTAATAGGCCCTTATTAATCATCTTCATTGTGTAAGCATCAAGTTAAAACTACTGAAGAGAACATCCTAACATTTAAAATATGGAAACTAGGTTAACAAAAGAATTAGATCCATAAGGCTTTGCTGCTCTAATCAGGCAAAGTACATTCTAAAATCTTTATTTTTTATGAAATAATATCCTTCTGAAATGTTTAAAAGTTAGAAAAGAAATTTTTTAATCTCCTCCCCTGCCCTCTCTTCCTGGGTGATTTCTCCTGGCTGCCATATCTGAAACGGAGAAAGTCACTAAACATAGTGACCAACACTTAAAAATATGAGGTCACCATCAGTAGCATATGTCTGCATCATTTTTCTAAGATCGGGGCCATTTTCTTCATGAATTTGACTACATTTTCTAACCCGAACCTGTTTTTCGCTAACAGCACACCTTACAAGATAATCTTATGGATTCACTTTGTGGCCATGGGGCAGGAAAATGCTAACTATCTCTAGCTTCAACTTTGATTTTTGCCCCATAATTCTATCCAACCAAACTAAGTGGCCACACAGGGGCACTTGCCAGAACTTTAGGTTAATTTTTTCCTTGTTGATAGATACATATCACTATGTGGTTTCTTGATAAGTAATTAGAAACATTTAATATGTCTTCTCTTAGCCTGGATTACAAGGCAGGCTCTGAGAGACCCCTTCTACATCGTTCCTCACTTTGTTATTTTGAGACTGTGTCCACACAGGGAAACCATCTGGAGGATAACTGGAAAATCTAAACAAGTAATTCACATTTCCAGCTACATATTTATCTGCCTATATGGAGAGAAGGAAACCAAATATCAAACAGAGAATTACTGAGAATTCCCTCACTCACCAAAATTGCTGTCTCTCAACAATTCCTTTTTTTTTTTTCCCATGAATTAATAACCAAATGCTTCTCTCCAAGGGTATTGATTAGGTCAAATCAGGTAGAAATTACCATCTTTTTTTAATATTTCTTTTTGAGAGAGTGAGGGAGGGGCAGAGAGAGAGGGAGACAGAGAATCCAAAGCAGGCTCTGAGCTGTCAGCACAAAGCCTGACGTGGGGCTTGAACTCACAAATCGTGAGATCATGACCTAAGCCAAAGTCAGATGCTCAGCCGGCTGAGCCACACTGGAACCTCAGAAATTGTCATCTTTAAGAAGACAGAGACCCAAACAGCCCACCCAGTATGTACTTTCATTAACAGTCCCCTGGCTTCTCGCATATACTAGCCACTTCATGCAACGCAGTGAAAGGCTGGGTCTACCCTGTCCATTATGCTCTATCATCCCACATGGACAGATGTATCCACAAATAACGACTTAAATATCTAGTGTTAGAGTCAGTGAGGTGTAAATTATTGGCTGAGCCATTTGTGATTAATAAAGCATGAAGCGTCGCTGCTCAGCAGCTTTCAAACACAGCTTCTGCACAACCTGACCATTAGCTAAGATGTTAGAACACGATCCGTGAGATCTAAAAGCAAAACTGCAAACTGCCAAGAGTAAACTATGTATTTTCCACAAGGGAACATGGTTAAGCATCCGAGAGGACAATCCAAGACAAATTCCATCTGTAGCAAGGGAGAGTACCTGCCTAATTCTTTAACATGTGAGTGTAAAGACGACTGGATTCTAAGGGATTAAAGATTTCTTGTCAACACAGTGAAAAATCTCAGCTTCTTGCCTTCGTTCGTGTGCTTCATGCTTAAGTTTCTGCATAATTTAAGCGAGCTGTGCTATTATGTCTCATTTCATTTATGGAGAACCAGTTTCTAGTCATTGAGTGTTTGGGGGTAATTTTGCATTAAGTAGAAAAGCAGAGCAGCTTTTAAGAAAAGCTCAAATAGACTTTCAAGTAGACTAACGTTACTCAGCCTGGTTCGCACCTTTAATATGCCTTTTAATCCTGAAGCCAGAGCTCATAGGGCTGACGGCTGTGGATGTTGTCATTCCAGCTGGGAAGGATGAGTTCTTGCAGCAACATCTGTGGCACCAAGCAAGCACAGGCCGCTCCTGAGGGCGGGCACCAGCGCTACGGAGTCCGGTCCTACCTGCACCAGTTTTATGAGGACTGTACCACCTCGATCTGGGAGTATGAGGATGATTTCCAGATCCAGAGATCACCTAACAGGTGGAGCTCAGTATTCTGGAAGGTAAGGAAAGAGGTTAAACATAAATAGGTATCACTGTCATCATTGTTAACTATTTTTGCTACTCTTATTCATGTGCCGCTAAATTCATCAACCGTGAGGACCTCCATAGGCAAAACATTATACACTTCCAGCCCCCCCCCCCCCCCCGCATAGGCTTGGTAATTATCATTTAACAATTTACAGCAATTATGAAAAAGGAATCCTTGGGTGCTGCGAGAGAGTTAATGCTGAGACATAATACAGTGGTCAGTATGCCAGCCCTGCCTCTGCCAGACCCGTGCTCATGAGGCTGTGAGCTCCAGCTTCTTTGAATGAAGGTGCCCCACCAGACAGTGCATTCGGTCACTCATCGTGTCATCGGTGAGCACCTGCTCCGTGCCAAGAAGTTGCAAGGTGCTAGAGGTTAAAGGGGTGAACAGAAAGGAAAGCCCTTTGCAACCCATTGTGGGGAACGGACCATAAACAAATAAACCACATGACAGAATGTCAGGTAGTGACAGCTGCTATGGAGAGAAATAAACTGGGACAAGAGGGCAGGGAGTGACGGAGGCCTGGAACTTAGTGTGCTGATCCTAGACAGCCCTTTGGAGGAGACGGCACTTGAGCAAATAACAGCATGAGTGCAGGGAACAGACCTATTACCTGGCTGAAGGCCCTTCTGGGCCAGGAAAATATCAAGTCCAAAGCTCTGAAATGGGAACAGATTTGGTGTCTAAAAAGTAACAAAGAGGTGCAGTCTGGCTGGAGTGGATTGAGAGGGGGGAAAAGGATCCAGAAAAATAATAGGACACATGATTTAGAGCCTTGTGGATGATAATGAAAACCTTGGCTTTTACCTTGAGAGATATGGGAAGCCCACCTGAGCATTTTAAGTGGAGGAGTGACATGATCTGACTGATATTTTAACTGGATCATTGTAACTACAGTATGGAAAATAGGTTATAGAAGGACAAGGGTATATGGGACACTATGAAAGAATCCAGTCAAGAGATGATGATGGCTTGGATGGTGGTAGTAGTGATGGGGAGAAGTAGTCCGAATTAGCACGAAGTTTGAAGAGCAAGCCATCAGGACGTGCGGTGAAGTAGACGAAAGTAGAAAGAGTCAAGCATGACTCCAAAGCACACAACCTGAGCCATTTAGAGAACGGTGTTACAATTTTCCGGGATGAGGAACACAGGGAGAGCAGCGGGTATGGTGGGGAACCAAGAGTTTGACCATGGCCATGATACATCAGAGCTTCCTGTGGGGATCACATCAGACACGTGAGTGGGGCTCTCTGGTGGCACTTGAAACGCAGCTCACGGATTGGGAATCCCTGACATACAGAACTTATAAGAGGCACCAGACTAGACAAGATGACCCAGGAAGAGAATATGGACATGGAGAAGAGGGCATTGGGATGTCTGAACACTTAGAAATCAAGAAAAGGGAAAGGATTTAGGAAGTGATGCTGAGAAGGCGCAGCCGTAATTAGCTGGTCCCCTCCAGCTCGGGGATCCCGATCATCTTCAACTTTCTCCCAGGAGATCCCAGAGTGTTTTACCTTGATATTGTCCGACACTTACAATATATTGGCATAATTAAGATAATACTTACAAAGAGCTCAGCACAATGTCTGGTATGCACTCAAGCATTCATGTATTAGCTACTATTATCAGATGTCATATGGCACACTGGGTCCTGAAGTGGAAATAAAATTTGAAATCTAGTTAATAAATAAAGAACTGGGTAACATAGTTGTTAATACGGATTACCCAAGACCTGCGTTAATTTAACATCTCACTACTGTCATGTAGTCTGTATTCAAATTGGTTGAGCCCGCATCCTTGCCCTGTAGAAATGTCATCTCTGATGAATCCTTACTGGCGGGGACAGATGAAATACATAGCCAAGCTTGGCACATCTTGTATTTACCCAGTTAAGTGGGTGGTTGCTTTCCTATGTGTCAAAAAAACAAATATTTGCCTGACAGATCTGTTGTGCCAAGAGCGTAAAATGCCACTGTCATACAGGATATTGAAAGTGTTCTCATGGTTCCAAAGCACTCGCGGTGTGATTGGAGAAGCTGTAAATCTGTCAGACAAGATATAGGTATGGATTTAAAATAAAGAACCTGCAGTAAGTTACCAACCCCAGAACTCGAATTTCAGGACTTTCTCCCTTCTAGTTTACACAAACAAGATTCACGAGTATTTGTTCCCTGTTGTGCTGGACCTACTTCAGAGTCTAAAAACAGGCAAAAGTCCATGGCCTCCTGGACTTGTGCAGATGATATTTCAGCATAATCCAAATCCTAGACCCAGAACCTAATCACAAAACACCAGACTGGGCATTCAGAAGCTTGTAGTCAACCTGAATCACCTAAGAATACATGGAAATCACGGTCTTAGAGACTCACCTCTACCAAGGGAATAAACAAACTGGTCTTCTGTTTCCTCCTGGGGAATACAAGTGAATATATTCCAGCGGGTTTATGAAGTGCTTTGTATCAATACAGAGAAAAGCACTGATTGTGCCCGTTCCCATTATGATTCTTTTTTATGGTATTTTTCTTTCATTTCAAACTGCATCTGTAGGTGGTTCAAGTTATGGGCTTCCCATTTCCCCGTTCCCAATGACGTGGGGCTAACATCTTGTTGGTCTCCTGCCAGGGGCTAAGTCCACGGTGCCTCAGCGGGACTCTGCCGCTAAGCCAGCTCCTTAGGAGGCAGCAGCATGGAGGGGTTAATGAGCATGGACATTGAGTCACATGGGCCCGAGTTAGAATCTTTGCCCTGTCACGTGGATCTACACAACCTGTATCTCACAATGCTATCCTCCCTCCTCCCTCCCTCCCTTCCCCTTCCTTCCTTTTCCTTCCTTCCCCTCTCCCTCCCTTCCTTCCTCTTCCTTCCTTCCTTTTCCTTCCTTCCTTCCTTCCTTCCTTCCTTCCTTCCTTCCTTCTTTCCTTCCTTCCTTCCTTTTCCTTCTTTCCTTCCTTCCTTAGGTTGTTCCTTCCTTCCTTCCTTCCTTTCTTCCTTCCTTCCTTCCTTCCTTCCTTCCTTCCTTCCTTCCTTCCTTCCGTCCTTCCTTCTTTCCTTTTCCACGAATATTTATATGTCCACTATGTATAAGGTTACGTGGTAGGCTCTGGGATTCATTTGTGAATAAGACCCTACTCTTCACTTGTGAGTTAGATACCGCCTTGACCTGAAGGAGTCCACAGACAAATAAGGAAGGTAGACATGTCCACAGACAGTTATGATCCAACGTGATAAACATGGCCCTAAAAGCAGTCACGGTACTTACCCGGAGCACAGGGACTTGGGGCCAGGGAGGATCCGATGCAGCCTGGAAAATGGCTCCTCAGAGAGATCACCCGTACACAAGTGGGAACTGGGCATCCTGGTAGGAAGAAATCTATTCCAAAAGCTGTGTCGTGAGAGATGATGGCACGATCAGGAAACCACAGACAGCTCAGTACGCCCGGGGCAAACATTCAGAAGTTGGAGGAGAGGGGTCGAGAGGTGAACAGGGGAATGTGTAACTAGGGGCCGATCACAGACGACTTTGAAAGGCTCTGAAATCGAAATCTCTAAATAAAAAATTAAAAAATAGAAATTTCTCCAGAACCTTCCAGCTTGAGTACAGCAAGGTGGCAAGTTCATAAATCTAGGCTTTCTGGATCACCACATGGTTGCCTCAGCCACAACCAATTTATCCCAGTGCCTGCAACACCTGCCGTCTGCAAAAGCCCCTGTGACCTGGTCCCACCTACTCCCTACCACTCACTGTGCTGCCCAGAAATCCATCAGGCTGTGGTGGCACTTTTCTTTCTTACCCTTGCACTTGACCTTGACTAAGGCTGCTGCCACCTGCTTGTGCCGCCAAGCACCTCAGTAAGGCAGGTATAAAGGAATGGAAGCTGTCCACTCACCCCCGATCATGTGTTGCTCACCTCAGGGCCATTGCCCTCCTTACCTTCTCCTCAGCCCACGTCAGAAACCTCTCAAAGGGTGCTCCACTCAGCGTGCAGGTGCAAAGTAAGACTGCCACCCCTGCAGCCTCACTGGCCGTGAGGGTGACTCTGGCCCCTCTCTTTTCTCTCAAGACCCTCCTCCCATCTGTCCCAATCACTCCGGTTTCCCCCCTGAGCTAAGTCAGAGTTGAAACTTCCGTCTTAGATTTTTTCTTCAAAGCTTTGCTAGATATTATGGAGTTGGTTTTACACTAGAAATGAGAGAAGCTCAGGGCTCCTAGGTGGCTCAGTCAGTTAAGCGTCCAACTTCAGCTCAGGTCACGATCTCATTGTTCCTGGGTTCGAGCCCCGTGTCGGGCTCTGTGCTGACAGCTCGGAGCCTGGAGCCTGCTTCGGATTCTAGGTCTCCCTCTGTCTCTGCCCCTCCCCCGATCATGTGTGTGTGTGTGTGTGTGTGTGTGTGTGTGTCTCAAAATAAACACTAGAAATAATTTTTTAAAAAATAAATGAGAGAAACTCAGGGAATGGGTGGATGGCAGGAGCACGGAGAGAGTGGGAAGGAAGGAACAGAGGGAAGGAGGGAGGAAGGAAGAAAGAAAAGAAAGTAAGGGGCACCATTTTGAATATTTTGGGTCTGAGGAGCCGTTGGGACATTTTTGTGTCAGTCCTCCTATTGGCTGTCAGAAATACAGGGCTAGTGCCCAGGAAGGGAATCCAGACTAGAGCTGGAGATTGGAAGGCATCAGTGTATCAGTAGGAGTTGAAACTACAGCCAGAGACTCGACCCTAGAGAGATCATCTTGAACAAGAGATGTGGGTCAAGGGGGACCCCTGGGGAACGCCAACAATTTAAAAACATCTGGCAAGGGGTGCCTGGGTGGCGCAGTCGGTTAAGCGTCCGGCTTCAGCCAGGTCACGATCTCGCGGTCCGTGAGTTCGAGCCCCGCGTCAGGCTCTGGGCTGATGGCTCGGAGCCTGGAGCCTGTTTCTGATTCTGTGTCTCCCTCTCTCTCTGCCCCTCCCCCGTTCATGCTCTGTCTCTCTCTGTCCCAAAAATAAATAAAAACGTTGAAAAAAAAAATAAAAAAAAAAAACATCTGGCAAAACCGTTTGAGAGTGAGTAGTTAAAGATGTAGAAACAGGAGACAGTTGTGTCAGGGAAAATAGGTGAAGGTTTTAAGAAGACCCCAGTGCTTAACATCAATGACCACAGAATATTTAAATGGAGTAAGAAAAGAAAAACCGAATTGGCTTTGACAATGAGGAGGTCATTAGTGACTTAGGAGAAACCAGTTTCAGTGGAGTTGTGGGACTGAGCTCGGATATCAAGGGTTGGAAGAGTTCAAGCAGTAGCTAGAGGGAGACTCAAGGATCCGGAATCGCTTTGGAAGATGGAAACAAGTGACTGTGTTCACGGGCTGGAGGGACAGAGCCTCCATAGGGTAGAAGACCACGTGGGTGGCCAGGTAAAGTGTGAGGAAGGACCTGGACCACAGCCAGGCAGGGGTTGCTGTTCTGTAAAGCCCAGGGTCCCCACAAGCAGGTCAGGCCAGGACATCCCTCGGGGTTGACTTCTGTCTTGTTGTACTTCCCCTGAGCGCTACCTGGAGGCCAGCTGGCTCTTTCCACATTCAGCTCTGTCCGGCTCCTCCCCATTCCTCCTGCCCTGCTAGCTCTGGCTTCCAGTGGTCATTACCACGTCCTCTCTGCCCGAACATCTGCGCCCGCCGCTCTGGCTGCCAGCCTGCTTTGAGGAGTAAACAGAGGTGTGCTCCGACCTCATTGGCTTGCACACAGACAGTGACGGGGACGTTGGTCAGAGCTCCAGCAGGCTCTGGCTGGTGGCCTCCAGCAGCAGGCTCTTTGGAATCCAGGTCCTCCTCCCTGTCCGTTCCCCCTTTCCAGCTGCAGACACTGGATTTTCACACATCCCCCCACCTCCCCACAGCCAGGAGTCCCTGTCCTTGTGGCCATCTGTGAGGTCTCTCACAGCTGAGAGAGGCCCTTTTCTCTTGGCACTGGGCTGAGCTAACCACCAGGTGCACCAGGCTGCCCCACCAGGTCCCAGGGTCCCCTCACCCCATGGTGTTCCAGTTCTCTGCATAAAGCCAGGCCCCCAAGAACCTCTGTGCTGCATTTTTAAAACTCTATTTAATAGAGCCCCCTTCCCTGTAGACCGAGGACCACCTCAACTTGGAACTGTGTCCCGGGACCATTTTTACGGCTCTGTACGGCATCACTCCCCAAATCTTTCTTCCTTCTGATGCATCCCATCATCCCCTGTCATGCTGTCAGACTCTCAGTTAAGACACAGCGTTCTTCAGATCCCATGGCTGCCCCTCCAGTCCTACCATCCCTGGCTCTTCCTGGTGTGTTTTCACAGCGTTGAGGGTCCTCTCTGGCCACATGTCTTGAAGGTCCCCCTTAGACTTGCGTGGACGGCACCTTCCAGATCCTGGGAGTTGGCTGTTGGCCACCATCGTGCCCCCCTCCACGGAGGGCAGGCCCCTCTCTGACATCTGACTCAACAGGGAAAAGGGAGAAGGCTCAAGGAGGCCAGCCACTTTCCAGTTCTGCAAGTGATCAGAGCTCTGCCATCTGCAAAGCGTGGCTCGCCTTGTAGCTTCTGAGTGAGCTTCCAGGACTGGATTTTAATCGATAAAGCACTGCTCAGTTGGGGAGCAGCGCTGCTCTGAGAATCAGTCACCTGGCTCTGCAGTCAGCAGCCTGGAGGTTCAAGCCAGTCAGTTAGGAATATTTATAGAGTTCAAGGCGGGAACGCGAGATGCGGTGATCAAGACAGAAATAGAAGACCTGAGCACTGACCTTAGGTGCTCTTCAGAACCCCAGAACCCAAGATGGATACATTCCTGCAGAGTCCTGAGTGTTTGAGAATTAGTGCCAGTTCTCAAGGAGGAAGGTGATTTAGTGACATATGAAGCATGTCACCATGGATATTTAAGTTAGTTTATGCATTCAGAATTTTCCAATGTGACTCATTTTTCAGGTTATAAATAATGGTTAGTCTTTGGAGGTGAATTTGCCTCCATTTTTAGAAAAATGTAGAAAGCCATCCAAAATATTATATTTTACAACCCAACTTTTCCTATAGTGCTTAAATCTTATGTAGAATAGTTTCTGGGTTTTTTTTTTTTTTCAAAAGACATTATATTGACTCTTTTCCAGTTTCTTTACAATCGTGGAAATCTGTCCCTATATGGTGACTAAAACTCTGTTGTAATTTTAAAAATAATAATAATAGCAGATAATGTACAAAATAGTAACTGGTGAACTATGGTGGGGAGAATAGAAGTGGAGCAGGGGACCTGGGTTCGAGCCCAGTCACACCACCTGCTAGCTATAGGACTTTGACCTCCACTTCTTCGACCCTACAAACCCCAGGGTCTTACAGGTGAGGTGGGAAAAAAATACCTACTTTTTGTAAGATGCTGGCGATGATCAAGTGAAAAACATGAAACACTGTGCCTAGGTCTTCATAGACGCCCAATAATACTAGCTAGCTCTCCGACAGATTTGTGAATATGTTTTCCTTCTATTATCCAAAGTAATAAAGAATTACTGATGTATCACCCTGAAACTTAATAAATAAGTTAAATAAATATAGTTTAAATTCAAAGCTCTAGATTAAATGGTGTTATGCATTTGGCTAGGAATAGGAGACAATGAAAATGTGTTTAAAAAATAAGTAACTATATTAGCTGTTCTGGGGTCCAAGTGCCCAGAGATTGTTGTAGCTCTGTGGCCAACATTTCACAAGAATGCATTTCCAAGTAGATACCATAATAGCTACTTACTGCTTAGCCAGGCACTGGGCTAAGCGCCTTTGAGCATGGCCTCACTTAGGCCTCGCTAGAACTCCACGAGGCAGTAGGTATGATTATCTTTTATCATTTTGTAGATGGGGAGGTTAACGGTGAGAGTGTTTAAGTAAGTTTCCTCATATGACTCAAGTACCGGTTGGCGGTGCTGGAACCCAAGCCTGGATCTGTTCATTCCCAACCTCCAAGCCACCAAACAGCAAACAATACTCTCCCTCTTCAGTGTGTTCCATTCTATTCCAACCTGAGCTGACGCAGTCTCATCTTCCACCTGCTACTCCTAGAGCTTCTCAACATCTGCAAGGGGAGAGCCCAAATAACTACATGTGAGAGGAGAAAGGACACTGGCCTGGAGCTCACATCTGTGGCTTCTAGCCCTGACTCCGCAACTTGCTAGCTGTCATCCCTCCCTCCCTCCATCCCTCCCCCACTCCATCCATCCATCCATCCCTCCATCCACTTGCTAGCAGTGACCTACCCTCCTCAAGGCTACATCTCCTGACCTGCAAACTAGCAGTCATGGTTCCTTCCCACTAACTTGGGAAATGGGTGAATAGTTATACGATCGCCAGTGACCTCCATCCAAATCACCAGGAAGATACCTGTATGTTGGACGAGTTGAGTTTATCACTCATCACAGTGAGAGAGGTGATACCAGAGGGTCTCCTAGGGTATTTCAGTAAGAGGATGAGGAAGGATGTATTATAGAATGTGGGCCTTGGGTGGGCGATTTGGGGGGAGGGGGTCTACAGGAGCCAGAGTTCCCTCTGGATTGTCAGGGCTGATTCTATGGTTGGATAATAAATAATTAATAAGTATTATCTATAGGGAGGGCAGACCAGGGTGGGACTAAAGCTGTACTTGGTAATGAAGCAGCCGTCATTTATATGAATGGGGGGAAGGGAAGGCATTTGATATTTTGTGGTTTGCACAATGACCTTGTTTTTGTCTGCGCTTAGACAAAATGATGACACAGACTTGTTTTGTGTCACTTCGTCATGGGTACAGAGGGAGCCTGTCTGATGTTGATGTTCTGTGACACAAATCCTGTCAAAGGAGAACAATGTGGCATCACTGGGAGCTCCCGGCCAGCTTCCCGCGGCATCAAGGTCTAGTGGATAGAGTTAGGCTAGTTCCTGGATGTCAGGCCTGCTTTAGTCTTCTTCAAAGACCAAAGGAGAGGGGTGCCTGGGCGGCTCAGTCGGTTAAGTGCCCAACTTCGGCTCAGGTCATGATCTCCTAGTTCATGGGTTCAAGCCCCCCGTCAGGCTCTGTGCTGACAGCTCAGACAGAGCCTGGAGGATGCTTCAGATTCTGTCTCCCTCTCTCTCTGCCCCTCCCCTGCTCACATGCTGTGTGTGTGTCTCTCTCTCAAAAATAAGACCTTAAAAAGAATGTTTTTAACCCAGATATTTAAAAAAAAAAAAAAAAAAAAAAAAAACAAAGACCGAAGAAGACCACGGAAGCCAAAGGTGGCCTTGTCAGCTGCAAAGCATCGTACGAACAGCTCAGAGGGAAAATCAGGGCAGTGCTGCAGATTCCAGTCGGTATTAAAATCAGAAAGGTCCCTCCTCACCTTCTTTTATAACTGGGAAGTTATGTAGCCTTCTCCTAAAATTTGGGGTGAGTGGGAATGGAATATTAACTTCCCCCCAACAACGAGGCCTGCCCTGGGAGGGCTCAGGAGAGCCCAAGCACCGAGCTCACCCTGTCCTGCTTGGCTGTGTCTTTCTCCAGGTCGGACTCATCTCCGGCACGGTCTTCGTGATCCTTGGACTGACTGTCCTGGCGGCGGGCTTTCTCGTGCCCCCCAAGATCGAAGCCTTCGGGGAAGCCGATTTTGTGGTGGTCGACACCCATGCCGTCCAGTTTAACAGCGCTCTTGACGTGTGCAAGCTGGCGGGGGCCGTTCTCTTCTGCCTCGGGGGCACGTCCATGGCAGGGTGCCTGCTGATGTCGGTGTTCGCCAAGAGCTACTCCCAAGAAGAAAAGTTCCTCCAGCAGAAGTTTAAAGAGCGAATTGCAGACATCAAGGCCCACGCCCAGCCCATCACAAAAGCTCCGGGCCCGGGGGAAACCAAGATTCCGGTCACTTTGTCCAGGGTTCAAAATGTGCAGCCTGTAGCGGCAACCTGAAAGGCGTCCCACCCCGGGCTCCCCTCTCTGGTCACTTGGTGTTCACAGGGGGCGGGGGCGGGCTTTGAGATGATGGGGCTTGGGCTTCACTGGCCCCCCGCCGGGGCTCGGCCACGGGCGGCCCGGGCGCTGAGCTCACCTGTGCTCCGTGCAGGTGGTTCAGGTGGTTCAGGTGGGGGTGAGGCGACCTGTCTGCTTGCACCAAGCTGCCGAAAGGGTGCTTCCGTGTGTCCCCCGGGCGCCCTCGGGAGCTCCCCCAGTTATCGTGACTCTGTCGTCTCCCGCGTTAGTGATTGTCACCCAAACGTTAGTCCTTTAACGACATCTTAACATGAGGTTACTGAGATCAGATGCGAACGTACTGGAGTTCTCCACAAATCTTTTGCTTGTTTGTTTTCTCCAGTTTTTTTCTTTCTTTTTTTGTCTCCGCACTCGGAAAGCTAAAATTGCCAACTTTAGAATCTTGGGGAAGAAATTAACATTAGGGGTATCTATGCAGTGTCCACGGGCCAGGGAACGAGATGCTACGACTGACTAGCTGTGTGACCTTGGGGGATTTTATCTCCCTGCCTCAGTTTCCCCATCTGTGTGACAGAGATCCCGGACTGCGGTGTCAGAGATTCCCCTTTTCCTGTGTGTCCTCGTGTCTCTCCAAGGACACGTCTGCGACGTCCCCGTGGCTCTCTCCTCAGTGGGACCGTTTCAGATCTGCACTCCCAGAAAACTCTGAGTCAGCACCTACTTACCTGTCAGTATCCAACCCCAGCAGTTTACACAGTGCTGTCGTGTTTTTATAAAGACAAAAGTAAGCCATCCTCAAGGTGAGTCGGTATTAACTTTTAAAAGGGTTTTCTCTCTCAAGTAAGATGTTTCACGCTGCGGCAAGATGCTCGTCTCGTCCCTATGCACTTTCACTGGATCTGTGGATCGAAACCAGATGGAGGGACGCGCGACCGCGGTATTCTCTCAGAATCTGTGCCACCTTCCAGTTCTGTCTCTCTTTTCTGTCTCCCTTCACTGGGTAAATAAAATATGTGAACGAGGGGAATCTGAGGTGCACCTGTCACTCCTTCAGAGTTTCTATCCTGAGGCTGAACAAGCTCAGGTTCCCCCGGCGACATGGAAGAATAAACAAAGCGATTAGCGCTCTGGGGGCACGCTGTTCTTGTGCACAGTCCAGCAGGAAACGCAGGGCGAACCAGATCGTCAACAAGGGGCGCTGGCCAGATAGGGGAGAGATCATCCCGGTTCCTCTGGTTCTCACCTTGCTGTGAACATAGCATTTTACTTTCATTCTTTGAAGCCTTATACAAGCCCCAAGCATCTGTTCAAGGCAACATCATTTGAAGCCCCGTACCGATGATTCTTGGAGACTTGAGTTGTAAAAGCCTCTAGAAAGAAAAATCATGTCGGTGGGGCTTGGGAAGCTGTAGGTACAAGCACGATAAGAGCCATAAAACAGCAGTTCTGTCCCCCCCCCCCCCAAAGACCTAAAAGAAACCAGGATACAGAGAGCAGGAGATGAGTCCAAAAACACATGCCCCATCTTTCCTGTCCTACCCAGGCTTTTGGGGGGCAGGTACTTGCGAGGCCCCTCACGATGCCCTCGGGAGGGATTGCAGGTGTTCTCGGGAAGCAGAAGAATGAGCAGCACAGTTTTATCTTTGAAAAGAGCGTAGACCATGTGTACTCACGGAGAGCAGCCCGGGTACTTTTTAAAGCCAGAGTGGGCTTAGAGAGCAGAATGGTCTTAGAGCCTTAGTGTGATGCTCTTGCTGGGAGCCAGCCTCTCCTCCCCAGTATTGACATTTCCACAGCAGTGCGTAAGTGCACGGCCGTTGCTGGGGAGGGAAGCCGGGAAGACCACACTCTGTAACCAGAGGGACCGAATGGATTCTTGCCCAGACGTGTGCAGTGGGTCCAAGCCCTAGATGATACGGGCCCGCCAGCAAGTGCACAGGTGCCCCACTGATGGGCCCTGCGGCCTCGCAGGGCACCCCCCGTGTCTCTACGGTGGCTCTGTGTGGTTAGTAAGCTTACCCTCATTCTTTCGAAAATCTACCTTTCTAAACCTTCCACACATCGGACCAAATCCTGTAATTCAAAATTACCTACAAGCTGAACCCCTCTTGCAATGGCCCATTAGTCCATTCTGGACCCCAGCCTGGTCCCAGGCCGGGACAATTGTCATTCAACTGTTTCCATCCCATCCCCTCCCACCTTGTTTTCTGAAGGGAGACACGTGTGTATGTTATTGTTCCTATCTTGTCCGTGCCATCTATGGGGTCCCTACAAGTTTTAGAGTGTGTGTAGGTTAGAGACCCCCTGACACTCTATGCACACCAAGACCAGCAGAACTGATGGCAGGAGAATGTAGCCGCACCTCGGCCTGCACCGGGGCCTCCCGTGATGCAATCACGCCCCAGAGCCCCGTACCCCAGCCACAGGGACACCCAAGTGTGCCCTTACTCACTGGGATGACCTTCCCAGCAATAACCATCTGCCCTTTCAGTGGCTACTGAACCCATCAAGGCCACATCAGGAAATAATAGCAATGACAACAGGACCTAATATGCACTGAGTTCAACTATCATATGTAAGTAATTCATCTAATGCCCACAAAAACCCTGTGAGGTCAGAGCTAGGGTCATATGCCCATTTTACAGGGGAGGAAGCAGGCAAAGTCCTTGCCCAAGGAGACCCAGGATTCAGATCTCAGCATCCAGCTCCAGGGTCTCATGCTCTCTGCAGCTTTTCCACTCTCCCTGCCCCCACCCCTGGTTCACACTCAATGTCTCTTCCTCAGCACAGCCAGCATTTTGTAGAAACACTTTCTATCACACTTACCTCTCTTTATTACAGCGATTTGTTTACACATGTGTTATCTTCCATTAGAAGGTAGACTATTAGCTGCTTGGGTACCGAGACCATATCTTAATGAGGGTGAATCCTCAGGAGTAAATATGTAAAGCTATACACTGCTATGATACAGTCCTTTAAAACAACTGTCGCATTTTTACTTAGAGCCAGGCATTCATTGCACTTGCATTATAGAAAGCAAAGAGATGACTGATAGGGGCACTGAAGTTTCTGTACACCCATCGTGCATGTGAGTGTGTGTGTGCACGTGCACACGTGTGTGTACAGGAGGAAATCACAGGTCTTCTGGATGGGACCAAGACTAGAGTATGGATGTGGGTGCCTCAAAACAAAGCTGTCCTCAACTTAACATTTGGGTTGGGGGAGCCCAGTCCAACGGCTAACTTGCCATTACTACATCTAAATGCAAAATCTTCCAGCCAAGGAGCCCTACTCACTGACACAGAGCTGCCAGGCACACTTCTCATTCCTGGGGAGACGGATGGAGGAGTAAAATGGCCTGGTCAAGAGCACAGTCACTGTCTCCGACAGTTCGCCACAACCCGGTCCTTCATCCTTAAATATGAAAGTATAGCCAGAATCATCAGACAGATCAGCACCTTGAAAGAGAATACACACAGAGATAAGAGTCCACAGGAAACATGAGCATTTCAGAAGTCACAGGAGAACTCTAAAAAAAATCCAGTCTTCAAGAAGAAATTGCGCCCATAAGACAAAAACAGAATACTGTAAAAAGGAACATCAAATAGTTTTCATTTTTTTAAATTTATTTTTATTTTATTTTTTATTTTATTATTTATTTTTATTTACTTGTTTTTTTAATTATTGTTATTTTTTAATGTTTCTTTTTGAGAGACAGACAGACAGGATGTGAGTGGGGGAGGGGCAGAGAGAGAGGGAGACATAGAATCCGAAGCAGGCTCCAGCTCTGAGCTGTCAGCACAAAGCCCGACACGGAGCTTAGGCCCACGAGCTGTGAGATCATGACCTGAGCCGAAGTCAGGTGCTCAACCGACTGAGCCACCCAGGCACCCCCTTATATACTTATTTTAAAATAAAGTCTTAAAATAACAATTTACTACATGAATGATTTGTCTTGTTTTGTTTTTTATATTAACTATAATTTATTGTCAAATTGGTTTCCATACGCACACAGTGCTCATCCCAACAGGTGCCCTCCTCAATGCCCATCACCCACTTTAATTTGAAAGCACTTCCCCAAAAGTAAAATCCCTCCTCATAAAAATTTACAAAGAGACAAAGAGTAAAAGACATAGTCAATCAAAGATTAAAAGGTTATGGGGGGGAAAAAAGAGAAAAATATCAATAAAATAATAGATTTTCTCACGGCTCCAGAACACAGAAATCTTCAGATTGGAAGTGTCTGCAGAATATTCAGCACTGTGAACGGTGAAAGAAGGGTCAGACACATTTTTGTGAAAGTTTAGGGCAAAAAAGAAAAAAGGATCCAGGAAGCTTCCAGAGACAACAGACAGACATCTCCAAAATAATGAAAATTATACTGGGAAGAGAGTAGGGCTGTGATTTCACACAATAGATGGTAAGGTTACTTTTAGTCTACAGATATATGCATTTACTCTTATCAAGGAGAAAAAAAAACGACAACAATAGAAACCCCCCCAAAAATATTTAAAAACAGGGGTGCTAGCGCCAGTCAGAGTGGCTAAAATGAGACTATAGATGGTGGAGAGGATGTGGAGAAACGGGAACCCTCTTGTACTGTTGGTGGGAATGCAAACTGGTGCAGCTGCTCTGGAAAACAGTGTGGAGGCTCCTCAAAAAATTAAAAATACAACTACCCTACGACCCAGTAACAGCACTACTAGAAATTTATCCAAAGGATACAGGAGTACTGATGCATAGGGGCACATGTACCCCAATGTTTATAGCGGTGCTATCAACAATAGCCAAATTATGAAAAGGGCCCAAATGTCCATCAACAGATGAATGGATAAAGAAGATGTGGTTTATATACACAATGGAATACTACATGCCAATGAAAAAGAATGAAATATGGCCTTTTGTAGCAACGTGGATGGAACTGGAGAGTGTTATGCTAAGTGAAATAAGTCATACAGAGAAAGACAGATACCATATGTTTTCACTCTTATGTGGATCCTGAGAAATTTAACAGAAGACCATGGGGGAGGGGAAGGAAAAAAAAATGTTAGGGAGGGAGCCAAACCATAGGAGACTCTTTTTTTTTTTTTTTTGCTTTTTTTTTCCAAAATATGAAATTTATTGTCAAATTGGTTTCCATACAACACCCAGTGCTCATCCCAAAAGGTGCCCTCCTCAATACCCATCACCCACCCTCCCCTCCCTCCCACCCCCCATCAATCCTCAGTTTGTTCTCAGTTTTTAAGAGTCTCTTATGCTTTGGCTCTCTCCCACTCTAACCTCTTTTTTTTTTTTTCCTTCCCCTCCCCCATGGGTTTCTGTTAAGTTTCTCAGGATCCACGTAAGAGTGAAAACATATGGTATCTGTCTTTCTCTGTATGGCTTCTTTCACTTAGCATCACACTCTCCAGTTCCATCCACGTTGCTACAAAGGGCCATATTTCATTCTTTCTCATTGCCACGTAGTACTCCATTGTGTATATAAACCACAATTTCTTTCTCCATTCATCAGTTGATGGACATTTAGGCTCTTTCCATAATTTGGCTATTGTTGAGAGTGCTGCTATAAACATTGGGGTACAAGTGCCCCTATGCATCAGTACTCCCGTATCCCTTGGGTAAATTCCTAGCAGTGCTATTGCTGGGTCATAGGGTAGGTCTATTTTTAATTTTTTGAGGAACCTCCACACTGTTTTCCAGAGTGGCTACACCAGTTTGCATTCCCACCAACAGTGCAAGAGGGTTCCCGTTTCTCCACATCCTCTCCAGCGTCTATAGTCTCCTGATTTGTTCATTTTGGCCACTCTGACTGGCGTGAGGTGATATCTGAGTGTGGTTTTGATTTGTATTTCCCTGATGAGGAGCGACGTTGAGCATCTTTTCATGTGCCTGTTGGCCATCCGGATGTCTTCTTTAGAGAAGTGTCTATTCATGTTTTCTGCCCATTTCTTCACTGGGTTATTTGTTTTTCGGGTGTGGAGTTTGGTGAGCTCTTTATAGATTTTGGATACTAGCCCTTTGTCTGATATGTCATTTGCAAATATCTTTTCCCATTCCATTGGTTGCCTTTTAGTTCTGTTGGTTTCCTTTGCTGTGCAGAAGCTTTTTATCTTCATAAGGTCCCAGTAATTCATTTTTGCTTTTAAACCCTTGCCTTTGGGGATGTGTCAAGTGAGTAAGAGATTGCTACAGCTGAGGTCAGAGAGGTCTTTTCCTGTTTTCTCCTCTAGGGTTTTGATGGTTTCCTGTCTCACATTCAGGTCCTTTATCCATTTTGAGTTTATTTTTGTGAATGGTGTGAGAAAGTGGTCTAGTTTCAACCTTCTGCATGTTGCTGTCCAGTTCTCCCGGCACCATTTGTTAAAGAGACTGTCTTTTTTCCATTGGATGTTCTTTCCTGCTTTGTCAAAGATGAGTTGGCCATACGTTTGTGGGTCTAGTTCTGGGGTTTCTATTCTATTCCATTGGTCTATGTGTCTGTTTTTGTGCCAATACCATGCTGTCTTGATGATGACAGCTTTGTAGTAGAGGCTAAAGTCTGGGATTGTGATGCCTCCTGCTTTGGTCTTCTTTTTCAAAATTACTTTGGCTATTCGGGGCCTTTTGTGGTTCCATATGAATTTTAGGATTGCTTGTTCTAGCTTTGAGAAGAATGCTCGTGCAATTTTGATTGGGATTGCATTGAATGTGTAGATAGCTTTGGGTAGTATTGACATTTTGACAATATTTATTCTTCCAATCCATGAGCATGGGATGTTTTTCCATTTCTTTATACCTTCCTCAATTTCCTTCATAAGCTTTCTATAGTTTTCAGCATACACATCTTTTACATCTTTGGTTAGATTTATCCCTAGGTATTTTATGCTTCTTGGTGCAATTGTGAATGGGGTCAGTTTCTTTATTTGTCTTTCTGTTGCTTCATTGATAGTGTATAAGAATGCAACTGATTTCTGTACATTGATTTTGTATCCTGAAACTTTGCTAAATTCCATAGGAGATTCTTAAAAACTGAGAATAAACTGAGGGTTGATGGGGGATGGGAGGGAGGGGAGAGTGGGTGATGGGCACTGAGGAGGGCACCTGTTGGGATGAGCACTGGCTGTTGTATGGAAACCAATTTGACAATAAATTTCATATAAAAAAATAAAATAAAATGATTAAAAAAATAGGGGTGCTGGGCTGGCTGAGTGGGAGGAGTGAGCAATTCTTGATGTCATGGTCATGAGTTTGAGCCCCATGTTGGGCTTAGAGCTTACTTAAAAATAAATAAACAGATAAAAGTTAGAAAGAAAGGAAGAAAGGAAAAAAGGAAGAAAGGAAGGAAGGAAGGAAGGAAGGAAGGAAGGAAGGAAGGAAGGAAGGAAAGGAAGGAAGGAAGGAAGGAAGGAAGGAAGGAAGGAAGGAAGGAAGGAAGGAAGGAACTTTGAAAATAAACTGCACAATGAAATCATGGTCCAAATATTAAGCATGATTCTGGAATCGTGAGGAAGAATCGATAAGAGTCTAAGAGAAGGCAAACCACGTGAAATCCGACCTTCCCACTGGGCACAGTCTACTGCAGGCAGGACAGGAGCTTGACATGAACCCACGGAGACAGCACCGGACCCTGCACCCCAGGGGTTCTTGCCAGGACTAACATTTACAAAGCCAAAATAATGTGAACTGGTTACTTGTTTCCCACCTTCAGGATCAAACTATAGACAAAAGAAACGCCTACAAGAGGATTATGAAACGGACTATATGTGATGAATCTGACGATGCAGTAATAAAGGTAGAGCTGGCAAGACTGGGAAAGCAGAAGGGAAAAGATAAGGGGAGATAATGGTCGCAGTACTGACAGCATCATCTGATCTAGTGAGGAATGAAGGGTCACTGTCTGTAAAGTTCAGGGAAAGAAGAAATGGGCTATAAAATCAAAATTGTAATAAAAATTTTAAAAAGAGGTATAATGGCTTAAGTTTATAACTTGCAGTGATAAAGATAGTCCAAGGAAAGAACTAAAAACGAACCATCAACATTAGAAAGAGGAGAGGGAGGGGCACGTGGGTGACTCAGTCATTTAAGCCTCTGACATTGGCTCAGGTCATGATCTCACACTCCATGAGTTCGAGCCCCGCGTGGGGCTCTGTGCTGACAGCTCAGAGTCTGGAGCCTGTTTCCCATTCTGTGTCTCCCTCTCTCTCTGGCCCTCCCCAACTTGTCCTCTGTCTCTCTCTGTCTCAAAAACAAATAAACATTTAAAAAAAAAAAAGAAAGACGAGAGGAAATCAAATGAGATCCATAAAAGGTAAATGAAACCCTCATCTTTCAATGATAGGAAATCAGTAATTGTCTCAGTTAATAAATCAAGAAATCATAAATGGCGATGTTATTTACCACTGTGGAAGAATCCACTAAGAAGAGCATCAAGCAGGAATTATTAAAAGAGATTTCCTCTCAGAGAGGCATGGGGAAGAGGCCAGAGGTGGAGGCAGGACTATTTTAGGCCACACAGTGAAGACCAGGACAGACAGCGTTCCTGTCCACGTGGCTTTGACAGCCTTTAAGCAAACCACTGTTGTGTTAGAGTTTACCAGAAAGGAGCATCGAGGGATCCTGTTTAAACAAAAGGATCTACCCTAGATTAAGTTTCTGGGATGGCCTCCCTGAGGAAGTCATATTTAAATTTTTTTTTTTCAACGTTTATTTATTTTTGGGACAGAGAGAGACAGAGCATGAACGGGGGAGGGGCAGAGAGAGAGGGAGACACAGAATCGGAAACAGGCTCCAGGCTCTGAGCCATCAGCCCAGAGCCTGACGCGGGGCTCGAACTCACGGACCGCAAGATCGTGACCTGGCTGAAGTCGGACGCTCAACCGACAGCGCCACCCAGGCGCCCCAGGAAGTCATATTTAACCTGTGCCTTAAAATACGAGAAGTTGAACAGAATGATCATGACCTAAGGAGCAACTTTGTTCTTTTTGGGGGTGGGGGGCGAGGTTGTGGAGGAGTGGACTTGGGAAGAGAGAGAGAGAACTTTTAAGGCGAGGCAACAGCACACACTATCAGAGCCGAGCTGAGTGCGGCAAGAGGGGAGAGCCAGATCAGGTGCCCTCCAGCTCTAGCAGCCTGTGAGCTGGGGGACAGCACCTGGGACAACAAGGCCACCAGGCGGAGTGACTCCAAAGTGACCAGCGCCCTCTAGAGATATGCAACAGGCCAGACTGGAGGATGAGGCTGAGTACCAAAGGTTTTCCGCAGAAGGCCAGGAAGGGGCCAGAGGAGAAAGGGCAGGTGACAACAGGAGAGCTCAGGGCAGCCACCTGCGGCCGAGCAGAGGGCGTAGATCAGAGGTGAACACGCGGCCGAGGGCGGCGCACGCTCTGCGCCCCGACTCTCCAGGTACCTGTCTCCGGAGCATCGCCACCCTCGGTCTGATCCAGGGGAGTCGCTCCCTCGTCCGACTTCTTGTGCCTTCTGAGAAACAGAAAGTGTCCGCAAGAAATGAGGGGCTTGTTACTCCCAAATCTTGCCCTCGCCAATTTACTATCCCCTCTGACGGGAAGAAGAAAGACTAATGGAATTGCTGTTTTGCTAGAGCGTCTGGTCAAGAGCACTGCGTGGCCAGATGGAACCCAGAAACAGAACGATGCCGAGGAAGTAATCAAGCTAGCTGCCACTGACCGAGCACTTTCTCTGCTGCCCGCGACGTGATAAGTGCTGTTACGCATTTTTGCTTTTAATTAATCCTTGAAGGAATTCTAAGGGTGACTACTTTTATTTCTTCTGTTTTACAGATGAGGAAGTCTAGGCTCAGAGAGAGGAAGGAATTCTCCCAAAAGCATGAAGCCAGAAAGTGATCAAACTAGCATTTACACCCAGGTAGCCTGCCCCAAAGACTGCCCTCCCGGGGAATAGACTCTTCCAGAAAGGATGAGAAAATAGCTTCATCTCATCTCTCTTCAAAATGTCCCAGATTAAACATGTCCTTTACCACAGAGCTCTGTGCTTCTATGGAGCATAAAAATATGGGCAGGACGGGTGCCTGGGTGACTCAGTTAAGCATCTGACTCTTGTTTTCAGCTCAGGTCAAGATGTCATGGTTCATGAGTTCCAGTCCTACGTTCTTAGATTCTCTCTCCCTCTCTCTCTGCCCACCCCGCACTCGTTCTCCCTCTTTATCTCTCTCTCAAAATAAATAAACTTAAAAACATGCGGGCAGGAACTATTATGTACATGTTACCACTACATGGGAATTCAGCCTAAACCAGTGCAAGCGATAAAGGCAGGACCCCCTCAGAACTCGAGTGCCGAGTTTACAGAAGATCTGTCCCCACTGCTATTTTTGTGTTTTCCCAGAGATCTTATGAAAGGCAGATCTGCTAACCCTTGAGTGCCTTGAAGGTCAGTACCGTGTCTGACTCCTGTTTCTCCCCGACACCTAAGCTCAGGAAATGTTTGCTCAATCAAGGTATTTTGGTTCAAAAACCTGCAATAATTGTTCTTACCAACCCAATCTCCCTGTGACCTCTACCAATCCATATGCTATTGGTAAGAATCACATGCCTTGCATGTTTTGACCTATCCTAAAATGCATTTGCTGGAATTACTGGAAGGTAGAAGTGGCTCAAAACCCATGGGGGTGGGGGAGGGGGGTTGCGCATTTTTAACTATACGAACACAACCCAATCCCTGATTGAGCAAGGTATTGACCTCGTGGTCAAGCACACAGACTCTGGAGTCACAACCCATGCGTTCAAATCTTGGCTGTATCACTTTGTAGACTGCAGGACCTTGGCCAAGTCATTACAATTCTCTGTGCCTCAGTTTCCTTATCTATCAAGAATTATAACAGCGTGTACCTACTAGGGTTGCTCTTGAGGATTAAACACATTAATGCATCTAAAGCACTTGAAGCAATGACTTCCACAGAGCCAGCTCTCAATATAAATGCTAATGTCATCGGCTGGGATGTGGCTCATTTACAACGCACCCGGTGACATCTCCAGTGGTCGGCACAAGACCCCCATGCACCTGTGCACACTTTTACCTTCACCCCCACAACCACCCCTACTGTCGGGTCTGAAGTGATTTGAAACCCACCAGACAGGGCACTGACCTTTCCAACATCAAGTTTAATGAAGGCTGGTGAGTAGCTAAAGTGTAATGCTTCATGCCTTTCCGTGTAGTTCGGTAAGAAAGATTTACTAACTCATTAAAATGTCTTGTTAGTTATTTTCAGCTGCTCAGAATGACTGCCACTTCCAGCCAGCTACTTATCCCAGAAAACACCAAGAACAGAACCCAACTTTATTGACTTCCTAGATGGGCATCGTGTTGCTCCAACATTAGGATAAAAAGCTTAAACAAGTGTGGTGGTTGATTAAAACTCACCTGCCTCTGGTAACATGCAAAAGGCTGTGGACGTGTCATGAGGCCACATCAGGAGACCCTGCTTCTCCTCCCCATAGAGGGGAGCTGGCCGAGTGGACAGGGCAAGCTACCTCCAAGGAGCTGGGTCTCTCGATGCGCTGACCTTGCTTCCTGCAGACCAACTGCCTGAGCCCACTAACCCTACGCTAACCTACTTCGCTCTCCATTTAGCCCATCAGGCTGTTTTCACTCCTGAAACATAACCTTTCTGCTTCCCCACCTGCCTCCCCCCATCTTTTCAATCAACTTACAAATGTATCGTCTCCTTTTCGGAAGCTGTTTTGAAGAGCAGAAATTCTCCTCAGTATCCGGTTCCCCAAATTTTCTTCTCACCCCCATTCTGCAAAATGTGCTAACCTCTAGCATGCAAGAATAAGTCCACGTTTGGATTTTTGTCCTATATGTACATTCTCTCTATTCTTTCTAGTTTTTTTTCTCTCATTGGATTAAAAGCACTAGGACATAGTCGCTTAATGATGTGAGCTGGGAAGGGGCGAATCCAGACTCTTCGATTGATTAGCTGTGTGACTTTGAGTAAATTATTGACTTTGTGTCTCAACGCTTCATCAATATAATGGAGTAACACTGCGTTCCTCACATGCCTGTTTTAAGGACATTTTTTAAAAGCCAACTAAGGTTTCTAGAAGAATGTCTATCAATAATTAAGTATCAAATTAATACTGTCATTTTGTTCATACGGTTCTTCATTATTTTTGTTGTTACAAGATGCTAATGGGCAGAAGCCCAATCACCTATAGTGCCAAGCAGGGATCAATATTTAATACATTTCTTTTGATAATGGGCTATTGATGAGAATAACAATGAGAGGGGAATAAGGTCTAGGTTTTTAATAAATTAAAATAGGCAAGAGTGATTTCCCTAGCAACCAGATTTCTGAATGCATTTCCACCCTCATGTCAAGCTTCCCATTTATTATGACAATTTCCTGCTTTCAAACATTGAACACTAAACAGGAAATTAGTTCGAGGATGATGGGCTCCACCAGAGAGGAAAGCAATATCCGCATCAAGAAACCAGAGACTCTTCCCAGGAAATCCCCTTCAGAAAACGGAGACGATGAACACAGACGTTGAAAAAAATCTGAGCAGACTTAAGAAGTTCACTCCTAGAAATGAAAGGCAAGTTGTACTTCTCATCTGGATAGCCCAAACCATCATCACAATTTTGTTTTGTTTTCTAACTGGAGACTGCCTTCCAGAAACGCATAGAAGGACCAGACATCGCACTGGGAAAACGGGTGGCCCTCCGGTGACTCCTTCATTGTCCCGGGGTCATGTACATGCACAGGAGCGCAGACGCTGGGATGCAGTCTGGAGGCACAGTGCTGTACGTGCAGGGAGCTCCATCAACATTTCATAAATGATGAAGATGATAATTTTTACATTTTTTAATGTTTATTTTTGACAGAGAGAGACAGAGTGTGAGCACGAGCAGGAGAGGGGCAGAGAGAGAGAGGGAAACACAGAATTCAAAGCAGTTTCCAGGCTCTGAGCTGTCAGCACAGAGCCTGACACAGGCGCAAACTCACAAACCGTGAGATCATGACCTAAGCCGAAGTCAGATGCTTAACTGACTGAGCCACCCAGGCGCCCCTATCCATTTCTGTGGGGGGAAAAATGTCACTAGAGTTTTGATAGGGATTGCACTGAATCTGTAGATTACTGTGGGTAGGATGGACATTTAAACAATATTAATTCATTCCGTCTATGAACACTGGACAGCTTTCACTTATTTGTGTCTTCTTTGATTTCTTTCTTATGCTTTTATAGTCTTATAATTTTCATTGTATAGATCTGTCAGCACAGAGCCTGACGCAGGGCTCAAACACACGAACCACGAGATCATGACCTCAGCTGAAGTCAGACACTTAACCAACCGAGTCACCCAAAGCACCCCTAGGATATTCAATATATAAGGTTAACTGCAAATAGTGACAATTCTACTTCTTTCTCTCTGATACAGATGCCTCTTTTTTTTTTTTTTCTTGTTTAATTAGTCTGGCTAGAACTTCCAGTACTTTGTTGAAGAGTAGTGGCAAATAAACCCCCTTCTCTCATAGCTGATCTTAGAGGAAAAACTTCCAGCTTTTCACCATTATGATGTTAGCTTTGGGCTTGTCATACATGCCTTTTACAATGTTGAGGTGCTTAACTTGAAGTTTTTATCATGAAAGGATGTTGAATTTTGTCAAACGCTTTTTATGTATCTTTTGACATTGATCATGTGCTTCTTATCCTTCCTTCTGTTAATGTGGTGTGTCATATTTATTGATTTGCAGATATTGGACTATCCTTATATCACAAAGGTGAGCCCTACTTGATCATGGTGTATGATCTTGTTAATATGTTGTTGAATTCAGTTTGCCAATATTTTGTTGAGGATTTTTGCATATATGTTCACCAGAAATTATTGACCTATAATTTTCTTTTCTTGTACTATTCTTATTTTGCTTTTGTATGAGGGTAATGCTAGCCTCATAAAATGAGTTTGGGAGTGCTTCCTCTTATTTTTTGGAGGAGTTTGAGAAGGATTAACATTAATTATTTAAATATTTGGTAGAATTCACCACTGAAGCCATCTGGTTCTGAGCTTTTCTTTTTTTGGAAAGCTTTGATTACTGTTGTAACCTCCTTACTCGTTACTGATCTATTCAACTTTTCTGTTTCTCCATGATTCAGTCTTGATAGATAATATGTGTCTAGGATTATACCTATTTCTTCTAGGTAACCCCATTTGTTGACGCATAATTGTTCAGAGTAGTCTATTATGATCCTTTGCACTTCTGTGATACCATTTGTAATGTCTCCACTTTCACCACCTTATTTGAGTTTTTTTTCTTGCTTAGTCTAGCAAGGTTTGCCAATTTTGTTTATATTTTCAAAAACCAGTTTTTAGTTTCACTGATCTTCCTATTGTCTTTCTAGTGTATTTCATTTATCTCTATGCTAATCTTTATTATTTCCTTCCTTCTCACTAACTTTTGGGTTATGTTGTTCTTTTTTCTAGTTCCTTGACGTGTAAGCTAGGTTGTTTGAGATCTTTCTTTTCTCTTAATGTAGGCAATTATTACTGTAAAATTCCCCCCCAGAACTGCTTTTGCTAAATTTCATAGTTTTAGAATGCTGTATTTCCATTTTGTTTGTCTCAAGGTAATTTTTTTAAGTCGGCTCCATGCCCAATATAGGGCTTGAACTCACGACCCTGAGATCAAGAGTCGTACGCTCCACCAACTGGGCCAGCCAAGTGCCCCTTGTGATACTTTTTGATTTCCTTTTTATTATTTGACCCATTGGTTGTTTATCAGTGTGCCGAATTTCCACATGCATTTGTATTTTCCAACTTTCCTCCTGTCATTAATTTCTAGTTTTTCATACCATTGTTGTTGGAAAAGATTCTTGATAGGAGTTCAATCTTCTTAAATTTGTTAAGACTTGTTTTGGGGTCTGGGGTACTGGGTGGCTCAGTCAGTTGAGCATCTTACTCTTGATTTTGGCTCAGGTCTTGAGCCCAGAATTGTGGGGAAAGAGCCCTGCATCGGGCTCTACACTGAGCATGGAGCCTGCTTACGATTCTCTTTCTCCCTCTGCCCCTTTTCCTCACTTGTGCTCGCTTTCTTTTTCTTTCTTCTTTCTTTCTTTCTTTCTTTCTTTCTTTCTTTTCTTTCTTTCTTTCTTTCTTTCTTTTTCTCTTTCTCTCTCTCCCTAAAATAAAAAATTTAAAAAAGACTTTTTGTGGCCCAACATATGATCTGAGAAAGTTCCATGCACACTTGAGAAGAATGTGATTTCTGCTACTGCTGGATGGAATGTTCTGTGCATCTGTTAGCTCCATTTGGTCTGAAGTAGGGTTCAAGTCCGCTGTTTTCTTGTTGATTTTTTGGCTGGATGATCTGTCCATTGTTGAAAGTGTGGTATTAAAATCCCTTACTGTTGTTTTATTGCTGTATATTTCTCCCTTCAGTCTGTTAATATTTGTATATTCATATGCTATGTTGGGTACATGGATCTTAAAAACTTTTATAACCATAGTCATTAATCTTAGAAAACAAAATGAAAAAAAAAAAAAACCAGTAGGTTAGATGCTGCTAAAGAAAGATTTGGGGAACTGAACAAGTATCTGAACCAATTACTTATAAACCAGCATAAAGATATAAATGAGTAAAAAATAAATAAAGACCATGACTTGGAAAATTAATTAAATGCCAATACATATTTTTTCATTTTTTAATGTTTATTTTTGAGAGAGAGAGAGAGGCAGAGTGCCAGCAGGGGACAGGCAGAGAGAGAGGGAGACAAAGAATCTAAAGTGGGTTCCAGGCTCTGAGCTGTCAGCACAGAGCCTGATGATGCAGGTCTCAAACCCACCAACTGCAAGATCATGACCTGAGCTGAAGTCGAACACTCAACCAACTGAGCCACCCAGACACCCCAAATGCCAACTCCTATTCAAAGGAAGTTACAGGACAGAAAAAACAGAATGGGATTAGATATTACTTGAAATAGTAAACCTGAGAATTTTCTAGAAATTCTTTGAGAATTTTCCAGAATTAGAAAAGAGAAAAAGTAAATATGAAACAGAGATCTCATTTTGATATATCTTTTTCATATTTCCTTTTTATGTAAACAATTTTTATTTACATAAAAATACATGTAAATTAAGTAAACTCCCTTTTTGAAACACCAAGATTCATAGACTGAATTTTTAAAATCCAGTTATATGCCATTTACAAGACATAGTTTTATAATGGCACAAACAGGTTGAAAATAAAAAGAATGATATATGAAATGGCCAATCAAATACTAACCAAAAAGAGCTGTAACAGTGGTATGGATAGCCAAAGATAACACAGGCTTTTAGTAAGACCATGAATGTATACTCTTGTCCGCCCATAGAATGCAAACTGCTTCTGGTTCTCCTTTTTATCCAGCATTGAAAAGAACACATATGCCTGTTCAATAGACCTGCATGTCATGTACCCGGGGCTGTGGTAATCTTTTCTAATAAAGATAACAGCATTTGACACAAGCTCTTGTAACGGGGGCTATTATTCTGTTAAATGGTGGTACTATACTATTGTTACCATTTGCAGTAGCCAAGCTAGTAAATTAGAAGGGGGATATGATGGGGACTCCCACCCTTACATCCTTTATAATTTATGAATAGCGCTAATGTCTGCCATTCCCTCAATATGTGATTATCTATTTTCTTGGCCTGGAGGGAAAGTTTCAGGGGCTTGCACTTGGCCTTTCCTACTATAATGGCTCCTATTCTACAGTTCATAAGTATCAACGTGAGGGCTAAGAATGGTCATTCTAATTATTTATTTGGGACTGAGGATATGACACTGGGTGGGTCTGTGTACCTCCCTGGACCCACTGTGATATGGACCTTGGCCAGGACTCCATGTACTATCTCACTCCCATATGTCTCTACAGTAATAGAGGAGCCATGATATCACTTCAGGTCCCCAATAATCAGTGTCAACTTGGAACCTGTATCCAACAGTGTTCAAAAAACTGGCATATCCCTTTCCTCAGTGTATGGTTAACAAGTAAATGGCTATAGTTTCTTTTGGGAAAGAATGTGTGGAAATTACTCAAATGCCCATGTCATGTTGTTTCAGGGCCCTTCTTCATGGGCACTTGGCTTCTGTAGTTAATTGGTTTGGGGACTAAAAAAATAGCTCAGGCTGAAAACCAGGGAAAGGATTGTGACCTCTTATTGGGGCAACTGAGTTCAACCTTCTGCTCAATCACTCTTTACTCCATTTGGTAACATATTAAGCAACACCCTTGCAGCTGCCTATGTATCTTGCCTTTAGGAGCACCATATCCTATTGGCCATCCTTACAGATCCTATAAGGCAGGGCCCTGTGGCTGCCAATCCAATGTTGGTGTCCATAATAGTAACTACTCCAACTCTGGTCAAATGCTATTCTGGGATCCCATCATCTTTACTGTTGCTACAAAGTCCAGTTCTACAAGACAGTCTCCTACCGTCCACTCCAGCCTACAAAATATAGCTACTGCTGAGCTTCTAAAACATTCTGGCGCTCACCAGCACATTCATCGCCTTAATAATGGTGTGTCTTCCAAGCTCTCCTAACACTTTCCTGTCTTACGTGGGAGACTTATTCTAGCATGCTCACCTCAAGGTATTTTTTTATCTCTTCCTCCATAGTCGGCCATGACTATCTGACACCTATACTTCATGTCACTGGAACCAGTGCTTTTTCCAATCTCCCAGGAGCCATCCCAGTAGCACATTGGAACTGGACCCCAGGGCACTTGCTGAGGAATTCAACCTTGTGTCACCAGAGTACGCCTCCACATTGGCAAGCTCTCCCTCGAGCTGTATATTCTTCCTAACCTGATCCAACACCCTTAGGCTCCACTGTGGCCATGCCAACCTGATTCTTGCAGGGTGGTAATCACAATCTAGTAGTTAAGTGATTTGCCCTCAATTGAGACCTCTGCATAGTATTCAAGCAAAAGTGGGGGGGGGGGGGGGCTCTAATTCCCAGTGAGAGGGAGTGAGTGATTTCTTCAGATCCAGATGGTTCAGGAGAAACTAGAGCAGGTTCAAAGTTCTCAACCAGACGGTCCCACACCAAGTCTTGGGGTCCCAGTCCTTCAGCCATTTAAGGATCTGGCATTGCCATAAGGGACTTGCCTAGGCTGAGAATTCAGCCTTCTTTGGGTTCTTCCTCCCTTAATTTATCCTAGGTTTGGTCTTCAGCTCTATCTGCCTCTGAACAGAGGAGAAAAGAATTCTTTGACTGCCAGTGAGGCCCTCAGAATTTCACACTCTACTTTAAATTGATGATTAATAGACCTGAACCCGTCATTTTCTTTCTTGTGTGTTTAAAGAGCACTTAGCAAGTGCAACCTAATTCCAACAGTCCTCCTTAGCATAACCACTTCCTTCACGTACCTCTCAAATCTCAGTGGCATGGCACCACTGAGGGCACCCCATCCACCTGTGTGCCGTCCAAGTTTACCAAGGATGATGCAGTACAACAGAGGCTATCAAAGCTCCACCTACATCCAGTGATGGGATGCCCATTGCTGTCTGGCTAATGACTTCTCTACCCTAAAATTCCACCCGAAAAATCTATTTCCAATGCCCATGCTCTTCTGGTACCCTTGTCTTAGGTTGTATCCTATAGAGGCAGAACCTGAGATGAGGATTGGTGGAGGGAGAGAGGGAGGAGGGGAGAAGATTGAGAGAAATAGGAGAGGGCAGATGGGGAAAATAAAGAATGTGGCCCAGCTTCCAAGCAGCCTGATCCCACAGGGAGGTCTGTAGCACACAGCACACCATCAAGCTGGTGTCACCTTGAGACAAGGGGGCTGACATTATTTGCTCCCAGTCACTGGCTGCCGTCGCCGTGAGAATGGAACCTCCCCCCCCCCCCCCCCAGGCAAGGCAGCTTCTGTCCGACTTCTTGAGAGAAAGTCAACACTCATGGCATATTAGTGGATGGGTGCACTGGCCAGGTAAAATGGGATCTGGGTGGGCACGAACAGCATCCCCTGCCCACACCCAATGACCCGTGAGTCAGTGAAGAAATAGAGAAACTTACAAATACTATTCAGAGACAAATGGCAATAAAAAATAACCTATATTGGAACTTGCAGCTATAGCTAATATGACACAGATTGGTAAATGGATAGCCTCAGAAGTATGTTAGAAATGAATTAAAACCAAAATGTAATTAGCAAGTAGTTACATAAAACACACAGAAAACAGAGGGAAGGAAATATTAGTGATAAGAATAATAGAGAAAGAGCATAGAGGGCCAGAATATTGGGTATTTTTTAAAAATATGAAGGGGCACCTGGGTGGCTCAGTCAGTTTAGTGGCCAACTTCAGCTCAGGTCATGATCTCGCGGGTTGAGAGTTCAAGTGCCAAGTTGGGTTCTGTGCTGACGGCTCAAAGCTGGAGCCTGCTTCTGATTCTGTGTCTCCCTCTCTCTCTGCCTCTTCCCTGCTTGCACAATGTCTCTCTCCCTCTCAAAATAATAATTAATAATAATAATAATAATAATAATAAAGCATTAAAAATTTAAAAAACAAAAATATTAATAAAAGCACATATCTGGCAATACTGAACAAGAAAGAGAAAAGTAAATATAAACATGACTAGAATGAAAAAAAAAAAAACAGACAACATGACTACATGCATTTAGTCAAGAGTTTTTAAATGTGTGGGGCGGCTGGGTGGCTCAGTCAGTTAAGCGACCTACTCTTGATTTTGGCTCAGGTCATGATCTCGCGGTTGGGAGATGAAGTCCTGCATTGGGCTCTGACAATGCCAGCACGGAGCCAGCTTGGGATTCTCTCTCTCCCTCTCTGTCTGCCCCTTCCCTACTCTAAATAAATAAATAAAATGTTTTAAAAGAATACTATAAGTAGCTTTGGCAAACTTGAGAACACAAAGGAAATGAACAAATTTCTAGATAACTATAAATTGCCAATTTGATTAAATAAACAGAAAATCTATTACACATGTAACCATTAAAGAAATTAATTTTTTTTTAACTACTTCAAACATATACACACACAATACCGGGCCAAGGCAGTTTTATAAGCAATCAAGCCCTTAAGAAAGAGATGACGCATATCTGCAAACTTTCTGGTGAACAGAAAAGGAGGGAAACCTTTCCTTATGTTATGAAAGAAGTATAACCTTGAGAGGAAAACCAGAAAGAGATCATATGAGACGCGATCAAAATAGATCAATTCCACTTACAAACATAGATATAAAAATCCTAGCAAATCAAGTCCAGCAACATAAAAATGCAGGTACATATTACTGGTTACTGTTTGTCATAAGCATGTAGTAATAGTTTAACATCAGGAAAAAAAAATAATGTAATTGACAACATAAAAAAACTAAAGGGAAAAAATAATGAAAATCTTATTAGATGGAGAATTTTATAAAACTCATTCAGAGCTTGCAAATAAAACTGCCTCTTAGAAAGTACAAGTGAAAGGGAAATGTAACTTGACAAAAGGTATATACCAAAAATACAAACAAACATTACATTTAATATTAAATACTAGAAGCATTCCCTGAATATCCCTGAATATATATTCCCTGAATATACAAAAATATCTGCTATTGCCCCTTCCATTCAAGATGTGCTGGAGGTTCTAGCTAGTTCATTAAGGATTAGAAACAAACAAACAAACAAATTATTTCTAAGGATTGGAACAGAAAAAAACAAGTGTTACTTTTGCACACAGCATGACAGCCTTCATAAAAAATCCTACAGAGAGGTACCTGGGTGGCTCAGTTGGTAAGCATCTGACTCTTGATTTCCTCTCAGGTCAAGATCTCAAGGTTCAGGGAGTTCGAGCCCCACATTGGGCTCTGTACTGACAGTGCAAAGCCTGCTTGAGATTCTCAGTCTCCCTCTTTCCCTGCTCCCCCCCCCCTCAAAAATAAATAAATACACTTAAAAAAAAATCCTACAGAGAGGCGCCTGGGTGGCTGACTTGGTTGAGCACCTGACTCTTGATTTCAGCTCAGGTCATGATCCCAGGGTCATGGGATTGAGCCCCACGTGGGGCTCCATGCTGAGCATGGAGTCTGCTTGAGATTCTCTGCCCCTCCTCTGCTCATGCTCCCTCTCCCTCTCTAAAAATAATCCTGCAGAAACTTATAATCCTACAGAAACTTTTAATGAGGGAGTTCGGCAAAGTGCTAAATACGAAAGCAATTTACAGAAATCAATGACATCTTCAATATAGTGAATAAATCATCGGAAAACATAATTTTAAAAAACTATTCTATTCACAATAGCCATAGGATGACAAGATATCTGGGATTAAATATATTAAAAGATAGTCAAGACTTTCACAATAAAAATTATGCAAATTTTTGGAAAGACTTTTTTTTAAGACCTGGATACATGGAAGTTTCAAATTTATAGAGAGGATATCTCAATATTATAAAGACCTGTGCAGTTTTAATCAAAATCTTTTCACAGATCCTGACAAGTTTAGCCTATAAATATGTATGCAACAGTAGAGAGCCAAGATGGTTTTGAATGGAGTAGGGCATTCATACAACCAAATATCCCTTCTTATTATAAAGCTATAGTAATTTAAAAGTGAAACTTTAGGGGCGCCTGGGTGGCGCAGTCGGTTAGGCGTCCGACTTCAGCCAGGTCACGATCTCGCGGTCCGTGAGTTCGAGCCCCGCGTCGGGCTCTGGGCTGATGGCTCAGAGCCTGGAGCCTGTTTCCGATTCTGTGTCTCCCTCTCTCTCTGCCCCTCCCCCGTTCATGCTCTGTCTCTTTCTGTCCCAAAAATAAATAAACGTTGAAAAAAAAAAAAAAATTAAAAAAAAAAAAAAAAGTGAAACTTTGGCATAAGGAGCCCTATAAAACAGAATGGAGGCGGAACATGAGGACAATCTATGGACAAACTCTCTTCTTTAGGCCATTTGTCATGAACAGACTTCCTTCATCTATGAATACTAGAACTTAATATACTACTACAAGGAGAGCCGGGTACCTCCAAGGCTTAGGCCTTTCCTGTCCCAAGAGATCATATCTACAGGTTTTAGGAAAGGAAAGGAATCAAGCATGGACTATAACATGCCTTTCTACGCAGCACATTGTCATGACTATCTCTGCATGCTTGTTCTAATTTTTTTTTAGAGAGGAACCCTGTCTTCTGATACCTTAGATAAGACAGGTTTTCCATTGTATCTCACTATTGTCAACCATCCTGGATATAAAAGAAAATAATAGTCACCACATGAATGGAGAAGCAGTGTCCAGATTCTAGCTGAGGAGCTGGACCCTGGGCAAATCTCCTTGGGTCCACTTTTCCACGGAGGCAGTCTCTAATTCTCTTCTAAAGAAGGGGGCTCATTAGCAGGAGACTAGAAAACAAATGTGGATAATGTAGGGTACAAAATTAATGTTATCTTGAGTATAAAATAAAAAGAATTTGTTGGAAAAAAAGTTCTAAACTAGTATCTTCTATATATTCACCGGTTTTAAAAAAAAATTCCTATTAACATAATTCAGGACCCAGAAAGAAGGGATTTGTACTCGTCACTCAGCTGCTATAATAAGACACCTCAGACTGGGTGGCTTAAATAGCAGGTATTTATTTTCTCACCGTTCTGGAGGGAGAAGTCCATGATCAAGGTGCTGGTGGGTTTGGTTTCTGGAGAGACCACGCTTTCTCTTTCTGGCTTGTAGATGACTGCCTTCTCGTGTGTCCTCACATGGCTTTTCCTCTGTGTATGCATGCAGGGAGGGGAAACTCATATGTCTCTTCCTCTTCTTGTAAGGTCACCAGTCCTATAGCATTAGGCCCCACCCTTATGATCTCCCCTCCAAGAAGACCCTATCTCCAAATACAGTCACATTGGGGGTTGGAGATTTCAACATACAAATTTGGGGGCGACATAATTCAGTCTGTTAATAGGATTCTCCCCGATCTTGAGCCAAGAATTTTCCTAAAACACACGGGAACTTGATATACTTCCTGCTACAAATCAACAGGGTAAACGACAGCTTGTTCAATAAATGGTGCTAATGAGGACTGTAAAGTAGAGCATAGGGAATATAGTCAATATTATTGTAATAATTTCATATGACAACAGAGGCAACCACTCTTATTGTGCTGGGCATTTTGTAATGTATACAAATATCAAATCACTATGCCATACACTAGAAACTGAGATAATACTGTATGTTAAGTATACTTTAATTTAAAAACAAAAAACAATTTAAAAAAACAACTGTTGTTTACCTGGTGATATTGGCTTTGTGATTAAAAGCATCCATTGAGCTGCAATGCAGATTAGCAGACCTCTAGCCCCTCATCATATACATGCTGACCTTGACCTGTTCCAGTGACCCCTGGCCCCCACCCACACTAGTCTTTCCATACACTGAAGATTTGTTTTCCGTGATAAAAATGTTTTTAATAAAAATATAAATAAGAATAAAAGTATCTTTTCCAAAGCAAAATAATAATAATAAATTGTGCTAAGACAATCATCTGTATGAAAAAATAAAATTAAATTCCTAACTCCAAAGCACACAAAATACATTCCTTGTAGATAAAGTCCTAAAAGCAAAAAGCAAAACTTAAAAACCATTAGAGAATATAACGGACATCAGGGTTCAGATTTCTTAAATAAAGCACAAAAAAAACCAAACAATTAAATAAAAAGATTAATATATTTGACTAATATTAAAAACTTCTCTGGCTGACATCATTTTTAGAAAACCAAGAGACAAACCATAAGCTGACAGGTGTGTGTGTGTGTGTGTGTGTGTGTGTGTGTGTGTGTGTGTATGTATGTATATATACATATACATATACTATACACACACACATATATACATATATACATATGTATGCTGCCATATATATACGGCATACAAACCACCTAAGGTATAAATAATATATAAAATGCCCTTCAAAATAATAACAAAAAGTCCAACACCTAGTAGAAAGAATGAGAGTCAGTGAAGAAGAACCCTCATAGCCAATAAACAAGGTCAAGAAAATGCCTATTAATACACAGTGACCTAACATTTCCAGGCATCAGATAAACAAGCAAACAAAGGAAAAAGGAAGTGACTGATACGACAGAGTGACAAAGTAGCAATAATTTACGATGATCCCAGGTTTCTAGTCAGGTGGTGACTGACAGCATTTTCCAAGATGGGAAATATAGGAATATATGGATTCCATACACTCCTCATGATAAGCATTGGGTAATGTTTGGAGGTGTTGAATCACTATATTGTGCACCCGAAACTAATATAACACTGAATGTTAACTATATTGGAATTAAAATTAAAAACTTAATAAAAAAAATAGATTAGTTCCGCTCCTCTGACCTGCTGGCCACTCACAAAAGCAATAAAAAATACAATAAAAAAATAAATATTTTTTTCAATAAAATGAAACATTTGAGTTTGAGGCAACTACAGGGTATCCAACTGAGTGCTGTATGCCCAGCTCTACAGCTCTCCTACAGAAGGTACCTGGCCTGGGGACACAGATTCAGGAGTCAAAGTACATAGGTAGCTGTTAAGATCATGACTGTGTGTAAGATTGCTCAGGGCAACACCAAGCATTCAAAGATAAGAAACACCCACAGCTAATATTGTCCTCAACGGGGAGAAACTGAGAGCCTTTCCCCTACAGTTAGGAAAAGACTGGGATGTCTACTCTCACCATGACTATTTAACATAGTACTGGAAGTCCTAGCCTCAGCAATATTTCTCAGACAACAAAGAAAAATAAGAGGCATACAAATCAGCAAAGAAGTCAAACTTTCACTATTTGAAGACAACATGATACTCTATGTAGAAAACTTGGAAGACTGCACCAAAAAAATTGCTAGAACTAGTATATGAATTCAGCGAAACCTTCGGATATAAAATCAATGTGCAGAAAACTGTTGCATTTCTATACACCAATCATGAAGCAGCAGAAAAAGAAATCAAGCAATCAATCCCATTTACAACTGCACCAAAAACAATAAGATTCCTAGGAATAAACCTAACTAAAGAGGTTAAAGATCTGTACTGTGAAACTATAGAAGGGCTTAATGAAAGATACTAGACGGGACACAAAGTAACAGAAAACATTCCACTACCCAAAACAATCTATACATTTAATACAATCCCTATCCAAATACCACCAGCATTCTTCACAGAGCTAGATCAAACAATCCTAAAATTTGTATGGAACCACAGAAGACCCCGAATAGCCAAGCAATCCAGAAAAAGAAAAAGAAAACTAGAGGCATCAAGACTCTGGATTTCAAGCTATAATACAAGGTTGTAGTCATCAAGACAGTACGATACTGGCACAAAAACTGACACATAGATCAATGGAACAAATTAGAAAACCCAGAAATGGACCCACAGCTATATGGCCAACTGATCTTCCACAAAGCAGGACAGAACATCCAATGGAAAAAAGACAGTCTCTTTAGCGAATGGTGCTGAGAGAACTGGACAGCAACATGCAGAAGAATGAAACCAGACCACTCTCTTACACCATTCACAAAAATAAACTCAAAATGAATGAAAGATCTAAACGTGAGACAGGAAATTGTAAAAATCCTAGAGGAGAACACAGCAACTTCTTTGACCTTGGCCAGAGCAACTTCTTACTAGACAAGTGCCAAAGGCGAGGTAAAAGAAAGCAAACATGAACTACTGGGACTTCATCAAGACAAAAAGCTTTTGCACAATGAAGGAAACAATCAACAAAACTAAAAGGCAGCCTAAGGAATGGGAGAAGATATGTGCAAATGACCTACCTGATCAAGGGTCAGTATCTAAAATCTATAAAGAGCTTATCAAACTCAACATGCAAAAAACAAAACCCAGTTAAGAAATAGGCAGAAGACGTGAAAAGACTCTATTCCAAAGAAGACATCCATATGGTTAACAGACACGTGAAAAGATCCTCAATATCACTCATCAGTATGGAAATACAAATCAAAACCATAATGAGATACCACTTCACAACTGTCAGAATGGGTAAAATTAACACCACAAGAAATAACACGTGTTGGCGAGGATGTGGAGAAAGGAGAGCCCTCTTGCACTGCTGGTGGGAATGCAAACTGGTGCTGCCACTCTGGAGAACAGTATGGGGGATCCTCAACAAACTAAAAATAGAACTACCCTACAATCCAGCATTTGCACTCTTAGGTATTCACCCAAAGGATACAAAGATACAGATTCAAAAGGGTGCATTCATTCTGATGTTTACAGCAGCATTATCAACAATAGTCAAACTATGGAGAGAGCCCAAATGTCCAGTGACTGTTGAATGAATAAAGAAGATGTGTACGCACACACACACAATGGAATATCAGCCATCAAAAAGTTGAAATCTTGCATTTGCAACAACACGAATGGAGCTAGAATATATTAATTATACTAAGCGAAATAAGTCAACCAGAGAATGACAAATATCCTATGATTTCACTACTATGTGATGTTTGAGACAAAAAAGATGAACATATGGAAAGGGGGAGACCATGGGGGAGAGAAGAAAGGGAAACAAACCAGAAGAGACTCTTAACTATAGAGAACAAACTGAGGGTTGCTGGAGGGAGGTGGGTGGGGGATGGGCTAGATGGGGTATAGATACTAAGAAGGGCACTTGTGATGAGCACTGGGTGTTGTGTGTAAGTGATGAACCACCGAATTCTACTTCTGAAACTAGTATTGCACTGTATGTTAATTAACTAAAATATAAACACAAATTTTAAAAATACAGAAGAGAAAAAAATAAAGGAAGAAAAGCCAATAAATTAGAAGCCAGAGTCAGGGAAAACAGCAATAATCCTCATGCTTCTCTGTATCCACAAAGAATAATAAATACAGTGAAACCAAGAGGTGTTGCCTCATTGAGTTTTGAACTTAATGTGTGTTTTCTTTTTGCATTTTAAGATCATTTTTGTGATGATTAAACCAATAATAAATGGAAAGAGAAGTGCAGGACATCCCTGTGTCATTTTATGTCATTTTGTTGGTGAGGTTTGCTTTTTCACTCGTGTGGAGTAACAAATATACGTGGGTCAACTGCACCAGAAGCGTTAATGCATTCTCCTCCGTTGTGGGGCCCCGATCCACATCACGTGTTTGTTATCACGCACCAAGAAGGCAAAATGCTTGGGCTTAACTGCCTTTGTTTCTCAAACACGAAGGGGAAAACACAAAACGACTTTAATTCATTAGAATGAAGGAAGGCAGTGACTCACCCACAAACTGAAGCAGAATTTTAGCTGATCGCTCTGTAAAATTTTTAAGTTTAAAAAAAATTGTAAGTTTTTTCCCATAGTTATATCTACACAAAATATGTGTAATTCGTGCAACTTGTCCCGTTTTTAAAGATATCTTTATTTTATCATAACAAAAACTCTGGACCGGTGTTTCCCTAAGACTATCTTATAAAAGAAAAAATAATGATTTTTTTAATATACCTGAAAACTCTATCAACTAAACATGTACATGAAGATGTAAAGAAAATTTTTTTTACATAATGAAGCTTAATATCCATGCTAAACAAAAACAGAAGTATCATTTGGTGTGTTGAATTTCCACATAGTTTAAAAAAAAATTCTACTGCATTTGTGGAAAATGTCATGCAGAGAATTGATACATGCAATATTAGCAACAAGACATCATACACAAAAAACAAATTGCCCAGACACATGTGGGTTGTATGAAACACAGATACATTTACTCAAAAGATACAATAAACTTTTTTTTAATCTCAGAGTGAGCACGGATGTAGAAGTAAAAAAACAAAAAAAAAGAATGCTCATAAGTTGATCAAAGTACAAATAATTTTCCTTACAAAGAGAAGTTCTAAACATAAATCTACATAAAAATAATAAGCTCAACTTAACCTTTACTTACAACATCAGTAATCACCCATGATCGCTGTACACAGTAAAGATTTAAGGCACAAAAAAAGCAGCAAAGCAAAATCCAGGCCAAGTTTTTCTCTAAATGTCTTCTGAAATTGACTACGGTCACTCCCTCTTCCCACTTGCCATGACAAAGCCAGTGAGTGGCCATACATCACTCAATTAAACTGTGTGCTCTGAGCTGACAGAACTACATAGAATTCATTTGATCCCATTCACAGATTGAAGCTATGTCTGCTGTTGGCTTAAGTCAATGGAGCTCCATTACTTACCTCCTGATTTTAGAAATGCTTTATGGTTATCCAGACATTTTTAAATTCTTTCCTAATTCCCATTTTACAGGATGTTCTGCCTCTTCAGAAACAGTTATTTCCTGGGGTGCCTGGCTGGCTCAGTCAGTTAAGCGTCTGACTTCGGCTCAGGTCATGATCTCACGGTTCGTGAGTTTGAGCGCCGCATCGGGCTCTGTGCTGTCCGTTCAGAGCCTAGAGGCTGCTTCAGATTCTGTGTCTTCTCTCTCTCTCTGCCCCTCTCCCGGTTGCACTCTCTCAAAAACTGAATGAACGTTAAAAAAAATTTTTTTAATCGTATTTCCTTCTTCATCAATATGTGGGGGCACACTTTCATTCTCTACCCAAGTCACTTAGACTTCTTGGTAGGAAATACACAAATTTTATGTGGGAAGAACAAAAATCACCTATTTCCAGTCCAGGGTAATTTCTGAAAAGCAAGAATCTTAAGAGTATTTACAAAACTGATATTTAATAACAAAGAACTTATATGCTCATCACTTTAGAAAAAACAAACTAACCTTAAAAAAAAAAAAAAAAAAAGAAAGAAAGAATAAAAGAAAGTGGTGCCATTCCAGGACATTATAGTCACCTAAAGAGGCTACAAAGCTCGAGCACTGAACTAGAACATTATAGACAGAGTGGTGAAGTACTAAGTCTTCTATTCTATTCAGTGGACCTGGCTACTTGGTACCAAAAACAGTCCTCTATGCATTCATGTAAATCATACACACACATTCACAAACAGGGACAACCATTTGACAGAGCCTCTGTTAGTATGAAAGATTCTGCACCTAGAGCATATGGTACTTAAGGCTGGTAACAAAGAACTAAGGAACTGTACTCTCTAGTTACTTCAGGAAAACAAGATTATCTATCATCTATCTATCTACCTACCTACCTACCCACGATCCACCCATCCATCCATCTATCTACATATCATCTATCTATCCATCCATCCATCCAGCTATCATCTATGTAGTATCTATCTATCTATCTATCCATCCATCCATCCATCATCTATCACCTATCTTTCTAGGTATTTATCTATCTATATATCATCCACCTGCAATCACCTCTCCCTAGAATAGATTTTTCATTAAAATTCTGATAGCTTTCTTAGTTTGAAAAATTTAATTCTCTTAAAGCCTTTAGGAAACAAGTTTTAAAGCACCATGATATATATCATTTCTTAGCATTTCCTCTCCACGTGTTTTTAGACATTGCTTCTCTCAGAAGAGCCTTATTCTATTAATAATGCTGTGCCTGAGGAGTCCTTTTCAAGATTTTAAAGTGTGTGAGTGCATCTGTATAAGTATTTGATATGTATATGTGAATATCTATATATATATTCTATTTCTGTTCAGATTGGCAACAGTTCAGATGTGATGCTTTCTCTTTAGCAACTCGATCTTCCTTTAAAAATGTTTCTTTTGATACTTACTGAGCAAAAATAAAAGTACAGAGCTAATTCCTTAGGAGAGTCAGTTAATAACATAAAAAAGCCTTCCCGATGTTCTGTGGCAATTCTGAATACACAGATGTTTCCTAGGAGAATGAACTTCTTCCTTTGTGTATAAGATAGGTCACATAATGAAATGTTTGAGGATGTTGGTGTATGAGTTACAAGTTGGTGTGTGAGCTACAAGCTGAAATTACATGAACAATTTCGCATTAGTACGGCTTCACAATCGTAAACCCAGAGATATCTAATGGACTCCGAGCCAGATATACGTAGGATGGTTCTGTCTTTACAGACCACTGTAGGAACCAAAGGTCTCAGAATAAAACAGGAGGCATGAGAGTATCATGCTCTTCCTGTGAGTCTGACATTTGACTATTCCCCCAGAACACATATGGGCAAAAAAATGTCTTAGTAAGTGAAAAGTTACTCTATGGCTATGGAGAAAAATAGTGAGTAAAAGGTTACCGTATGGCCATAGTATCATGTTTTATAACTAGTGATCGATGCTCAGTAGCTATTTAACAGATACTACCGCCAGATGAAATCTCCTTAGCATGAAAATGATGTTAGCTAAAATCTGTATTTGCTCTGCGAAACTCTAATGTTCCACTTCAACTGAGACACAAGTTGTTTATAGATGTCTTAAAACCCAATTAAGTTTGAGAAAAGAGTCCCATACAACTGAAATTATGGAGTGTGTACACACAGCCTCACAAAGAACTGACAGCACAAAGCGTTCCGTTGGTAATCACATCAAAGGTCTTGTGAGTATTTCACAGCATCCTCTCATTCGGAAACAATACCTGACGTCTAACCGAAGCGTCTTCTGCTCACTCACATAAATGGTCCCCAAATCTGTCAGTGAGTCCAGCTTATTAACTTGTGCTGACACAGAGGCCACCATTCCCATGGAGAAAATGTCCACGTGTGGGAGGTGAATCAGCTTTTGTCACTTGTGTTGACATCATCTCCAAAATGACGTCCACATTTTCCATTCTCTGTGAATGGTGTCTTCCCTGATCTGACGATGCTATTTCATTCATGTTTGTTTTTTTTTTTTTAGTAATATATGTTTGCAAAGTATCTTAAAGTGATTAGTTGTGGTTCCTCCCCTCAAGTTAAGTCACAATTACATCTTGTCACCAGGTGGTAACATATGCCCGTCCAAGACAAGAATTCTAACCCGACTGTTCAACGTTTTTGCTGCCATTATTATGGCCTATCATCTTCTTCAAGTGTTTATATACTTTATTCTTCATGTAAGACAACATTGTGTTTCATTGAGATACCTCTTAAAAACTTCCTGAATTCTGTACAGTGATTTTATATCCTGCAACTTGGCTGAATTCATGTATCATTTCTAGCAGACTTTCGGTGGAGTCTATCGGATTTTCCATGTATAATATCCTGTCATCTGCAAAAAGTGAAAGCTTAACTTCATCTTTGCCAATTTTGATGCCTTTGATTTCCTTTTGTTGTCTGATTGCTGATGCTAGAACTTCCAACACTATGTTAAACAACAGCGGTGAGAGTGAACATCCCTGTCTTGTTCCTGTTCTCAGGGAAAAAGCTCTCAGTTTTTCCCCACTGAGGATGATGTTAGCTGTGGGCTTTTCATAAATGGCTTTTATGATGTTTAAGTGTGTTCCTTCTATCCCGACTTTCTCGAGGGTTTTTATTAAGAAAGGTTGCTGAATTTTGTCAAATGCTTTTTCTGCATCGATTGACAGGATCATATAGATGCTGGAGAGGATGTGGAGAAACGGGAACCCTCTTGCACTGTTGGTGGGAATGCAAACTGGTGCAGCTGCTCCGGAAAACAGTGTGGAGATTCCTCAAAAAATTAAAAATAGACCTACCCTATGACCCAGCAATAGCACTGCTAGGAATTTACCCAAGGGATACGGGAGTACTGATGCATAGGGGCACTTGTACCCCAATGTTTATAGCAGCACTCTCAACAATAGCCAAATTGTGGAAAGAGCCTAAATGTCCATCAACTGATGAATGGATAAAGAAATTGTGGTTTATATACACAATGGAGTACTACGTGGCAATGAGAAAGAATGAAATATGGCCCTTTGTAGCAACGTGGATGGAACTGGAGAGTGTGATGCTAAGTGAAAGAAGCCATACAGAGAAAGACAGATACCATATGTTTTCACTCTTACGTGGATCCTGAGAAACTTAACAGAAACCCATGGGGGAGGGGAAGGAAAAAAAAAGGAGGTTAGAGTGGGAGAGAGCCAAAGCATAAGAGACTCTTAAAAACTGAGAACTGAGGGTTGATGGGGGGTGAGAGGGAGGGGAGGGTGGGTGATGGGTATTGAGGAGGGCACCTTTTGGGATGAGCACTGGGTGTTGTATGGAAACCAATTTGACAATAAATGTCCTATTTAAAAAAAACTTCCTGAAAACCTAAGCTTTATAGTATAATGAAGAAAAGAACATGAGGAAGGAAAAAAAGATATTTCTATTAAAGAAGGAAAAGAGAAACAGAAAGAAAAGTGAAAGAATCACCTTGATAACCAGTTATAATTTCTTGTATTCAATACCTGACTTCTATAAACTATTTAAAATCATTAACCCCAGGCCCAGGAGTAGCATGGGAATTTAACATTAAAAAACAGGCTAGTCTATTTCCCTAACAACACAGGACTGTTGCTTGTAGTATATCACGCTTTGTATCATCCCACTTGAAAAAAAAATAAGCCTACTAGTAAAAAGTGCAATCTACATTTTATACCAGAAATACAGAACCCCCATTTACGATTCATCTTCTCAGATTAATATGCCCTTATATCACTCTCTCTTTCCAATACTGTTACATTACAGTCTCTGCTTATGCTTCCTATTCGTAGAAAATATTAAAATAGCTTCTAGGAAAAATACATTCATTTTCTGTAGTATTCTTAAGTCCTTGATACAACTACTTTCATTCTAAATGATTGGTTAGGAAATCCGGAGAGGAAGAAAATCTTTTAAACCTAAGATTAATAATGAATCCTATGAAAGCACTAGAAGTTTACATTTCAAATATATAACATCTACATAACTAATGAAAATAGTCTTTCACGTGAGAAAAATACATTATTTCTATATTTAAGGAAGATCTGTGTCATCTCCTAAAAATTAAGAAAACTAATACAATTGTCTTTCTCCCCATATACACCCAGCAAGGTCATTGCAAGTTGATTTAATTAGCCCACAAAATTCTAATAAGGAACTGGTTTCATGATGACAATTTAAACATTTTTCAACAATTTCTATCACATGGCTTCTAATTATATAGGGAGGAATCTGCTTGAAAGTCTAAATATAACTGGCCATTAAAATAGACACTTGCTAATACCCCTTGGGGCAAAAATATGACAAAGCTCATCCTAATAGAAATAATAATAGAAATCCTAATCCAAACAGCAAGTCAGATCAAGCAGTGACAAACTCCCCATGTAGCCTCCTCCTTTTTTCCTGTTATGCTTTCTTGGGGCTTTTTTGTTTGTTTGGCTTTGTGGGGGTTTTTTGTTTGTTTGTTTTTTGGCTTTTTTTTTTTGTAAAAAAAACTATTTGGAGAGAATTCAATCTTTAGCCAATATTGAGTCTTCTAACATAATCAGAATTTTTAAACCATCCGACCAAGCTTGGTGACATAACTGGGTTATAGCCTTTTTAATTCATGTGAGATGGGATCAGGGACAAGGAGGAAGAAGGAAGGAATGTCAACAAGTCATTGAAACATTTCGATCTACTGCCTAAAACTACACTAAAATTGGTGGTTATTAAAGAGTTTATTGCTTTAAAAAAATAGTACAGGTTTTCCTATTATCATTTCTTTAAAATTCTATGCCTTCCTAGATAAGTGCTTCAGAATAAGCTCCCATCTAATAACCTCACTTCTAAATTTATGGAAAAGTATACAAGAAGTGTGGTCCTATTCTTTCTCATTGCTTACAAAGACAAGTGGCCAATTGTCATCCAGTGCAAATGCCCCTCTATCCCTCTTAATTTTTCCAAATGACTTTTAAAAACACATCCCATGAAAAGAAGCCACTGTCCTTTAGTAGCTACTCAAAATCATCTAATCTTTCCATTAAGCCTCTAATCTTAAAATTCAGTAGGTAGCAGTCAACCATGTTGTCACATTATGTTCCGCAATAACTATATACTTATCATTCAAGTATTAGAACCCTTCATTTTTTCTGATAATGCACTCTCTTTTTAGAAATGATCTATGCTACGATGGCATAGTCCTTGTTTTGTTCATTGTTCTCATTTTCTTGTGGACTGGTGATTTTTACTTCTGGTCTTGGTGGTCTTTGAGGGTCTAAGTCAGCCTGGAAGAAAAGAGATCAAAACAAAGATATTTATCAGCTCTTTAGTTACAAACGTCATAAAGTTCACAAGGAAAAAGAAAATTACTCAGGGGGCGCCTGGGTGGCTCAGTCGGTTGAGCGTCCGACTTCAGCTCAGGTCATGGTCTTGCAGTTTGTGAGTTTGAACCCCGCATTGGGCTCTGTGCTAACAAACAGCTCAGAACCTGGAGCCTGCTTCAGATTCTGTAACTCTCTCTCTCTCTCCCCCCAACCTTGCTCATGCTCTGCCTCTGTCTCTCAAAAATAAATAAATGTTAAAAAAAATTTTTTAAAAAGAAAAAAATTACTCAGTATTTCATGCAATCACATAAACATTCAACAAAAAATAGTCCTCAGGTTCCTTTTGTTTTTCATTTGGTCAGTACCCAGTGGACACATCCCTCTCAATACCTTACTTGCACAAAAGCCCTTCCCGATGTGCTTTAAAAGCACAGACTCATTTCTTGTGCTGCAGGCTTTATTTTTCTCAATTTTTTTTTCTTCATTTCACTTTAAGTTCTTTTCAACAGCATGTTTATACTCTTCATTTTAACATTTTCGGAGAAAAGGGGAGAAGTCCAATTGCAATACTGCCCTCGTGGCCCATTAACCCAGCCCCACCCCAGATGCTCTTCTGTTAGTTTCCTACTAGAGCTCACAAATTCCTCGTGAATATGGTACCAGGTAAGACAAGAGCAGGAGAGGAAACCAAGTACAGGGACGGTGTGTCTCCAACAGCAATGGCATCTGTGCCACTGGGACTTCTTTTATGGTATTAACAATACTGCCTCGTGTACAGTCTTTCTCCCCCTAGACTGAAGTCCGAGGGGATGAGATTAGAGTCCGTTGGTTTTCCAACTCTGCTCTATGGACTCCTGGAGGCTCGACAGCCCCCACAGGGGCCACCAGTATGGGAGAGTAGGAAGAGCTCCAGGCCCCTTCCCCTACAGCCACGATACATGCTCTAAAAAAGAAAAAAAAAATTGCCGGGACTGTCTCTTATCTCACGCTACTATGTCATGAAGCGTCTCAAGTAGCACTCTGAATATAACACAAGCTCAATAAAAACGTCAGCTGGAGGGTGCCTGGGTGGCTCAGTCGGCTAAGCATCCAACTCTTGGTTTCGGCTCAGGTCATGGCCTCATGGTTCGTGGGTTCCAGCCCCACATGGGGCTCAGTGCTGGCAGCGTGTAGCCTGCTTGGGATTCTCTCTCTCTCTCTCTCTCTCTCTCTCTCTCTCTCTCTCTTCCCCCCCTGCCCCTCCCCCACTTGCGCTGTCTCTGTCTCTCTCAAAATAAATAAACTTAAATAAATAAAAACATGTCAGCTGATTGTTGTGCTTTTGACATGTGCTTCGCGATGTCTTCCTACAATCACAACACACAGTGCACCTAAGAACTCTTAGGTGGAACGAAATGTTACACAACAAACTGAATCTTTAGTCATCGCAGAAGTAAAGAATCCTTTTGAAAAAGTTAATTTTTAATATGTAATTTATAATTCATATACACCTTGTTATGCATATATTCGATATGCTTAAAACGTACCTGAACTAGCACTTTGGGGAGAAGGAAACAACACGTAACTGCCATTATAAGAGAGATGAGTCAAAAAGGATTAAATCTCTTTGTGGGGAATTGCTTTGCTTTGGCATTTGCATAGTTCTTAAAATCCCTAACTCATCACATATCAGGTACTTTTCATTTGCAATTCCACAAATTTAGATTCACTGTCAATACATACCAGAACACCTGTACTTCAAATTATGGAAACTTATCTTGACTGAGGCCCAGTTCTTATAAAAGGCCTATTTTTTTTAATGTTTACTTACTTATTTTGAGAGAGAGAGACAGAGACAGAGACAGAGAGAGAGGAGGGGCAGAGGAGAGGGAGAGAGAGAATCCCAAGCAGGCTCCACACCGTCAGCATGGAGCCCAATGTGAGACTCAAACTCACAAACTGTGAGATCATGACCTGAGCTGAAATCCAAGAGTCAGGCATTTAGCCAACTGAGCCACCCAGGCGGCCTTTTAGGCCGCTTTAATTAAAAGTTAAATTTTATTTTATTTTTTTTTTTTTTTAAATTTTTTTTTTTCAACGTTTATTTATTTTTGGGACAGAGAGAGACAGAGCATGAACGGGGGAGGGGCAGAGAGAGAGGGAGACACAGAATCGGAAACAGGCTCCAGGCTCTGAGCCATCAGCCCAGAGCCTGACGCGGGGCTCGAACTCCCGGACCGCGAGATCGTGACCTGGCTGAAGTCGGACGCTCAACCGACTGCGCCACCCAGGCGCCCCAAAAGTTAAATTTTAAACTTTAATTAAAAGTTAAATTTATAGAATGGAAGCACAGGTAATCCATTCATTTCTTTTTTTTTTTAATTTTTTTAAATGTTTATTTTTGAGATAGAGACAGAGTGTGAGTGGGGGAGGGACAGAGAGAGAGGGAGACACAGGATCCGAAGCAGGCTCCAGGCTCTGAGCCATCAGCACAGAGCCCGATGTAGGGCTCGAACCCACAAACCGTGAGATCATGACCTGAGCCAAAGTCGGACACTTAACTGACTGAGCCACCCAGGTGCCCCTATCCACTCATTTCTGTCAAATCTATGTAGGTTATAACATTGAATGGAAAGCTAGAGCCCTGGAAAAGTGCAGAGTTGGATCTTACTATCTAGGTCTCACACACGATTTACACTTTGATTTCACGCTACGAACTTTCAGCAAAGGCAACTACAACGAAGAGCTTCACGAAGCCTACTATTATAGCTGCCGTATAAACGAGGACACTGTTCTTTCTCTACATTATCATGCTTTCCATAGGATGCCCTCAGATAAACCATCCTGCTCCCCCTGGAGAACGCGTGCACACACATGTGTGTGTGTGTGTTCGTTCCTTGGGAAGTTCATTTCATTTCCTTATTGAGGGAAAGGAAATCATGTAATTGAATTCTTCTTTGAATGTCAGCTACAAACAACTACAGGACACAAATTTTAGCTAAATTTTAGTAACTCTGTAGAACTGCGGATGGGGGGGTTTCTTCCTGACAACCACTGGGATTCTCTCATCTTGAGGAAAGATGAAACGGGGGACACACTGAATGTTTTCATTTAGATTAAGTTGATAATGTTTTTTGTAGACGCCAGACAACAGATTCCAGTTAACTCTGTCCTGGTAACTGAAACCTGACCTGCATTTTACCATGACTAAATTCTATCCCCCCCCCCAGTGAAATAAAACAGATGAGTGAAAATACTAAATCATCAAGAAAAGCCCACTCATCATATGGGGCATCAGGAATAAAGAGAGGGGGTTATAGCTGGAGGGAGGCAGGCCCTGATAAGAAGGACAGACAGGAAGGAAGGGCACAAGCAGGTACTGAGCCTGCTGTGGGGTTCATCCTTCCTCTTATATGAGGACATTGAACTTTAGCCTGTTTATTAGACTCTAATTTAACCATCCATCCTGTGGTAGAATGCCAGCACTTGAGACTATCCTCCTGCAGGGGCAGTGGGGTGAACACAGGCTGGGAAAGAAGGCCTTACCACATGTTTCCTTACCCTCTCTGTATAATAAATAGAACTATATATTATTAAGTGCCTGGTGCATGGAACACTTAATTCAATTAATCCATTTAATGTGGAGTAAACAAGCTAAACTTTAACATCCCTGGAGAGCAAAGACGTCACCCATGACAGAGGTGATGTTCTTTCTTTCATGCCTAGGTTTTATAACCTTGATGTTCATTTCTTCCTTCCACAGTCTTAACTTGTTTGCATTTGTTTATATGTGTTATATACATTCTCAGGAGCCTCTGAAAACTTTGGAGAATGAGATAATGGATGGGTGGATGGATGGATGAGTGGATGAGTGACTGGATGGGTGGGTGGCTGGGTAGATGAGTGGCTGGCTGGGTGGATGGGTGGGTGGTTGGATGGATAGGTGGGTGAGTGGATGGATGGATGGATGAGTGGATGGATGGATGGATGGATGGATGGATGGATGGATGAGTGGCTGGCTGGGTAGATGGGTGGGTGAGTGGATGGATGGATGGATGGATGGATGGATGGATGGATGGATGGACAGGGGGATGGGTAGATGGATGAACAGATGGATGGATGGATGGATGGCTGACTGGGTGGATGGATGAATGGGTTTGTGGATTGGTTTGTGGATGGATGGATGGATGGATGGATGGATGGATGGATGGATGACTGGGTGGATGGATGGATGGATGGATGGATGGATGGGTGGATGACAGAAGAGATGCACGGATTCTCTGGGGATGATTCATCTGGTGGGTGACATATTTGTTAACTGACTGAAATAATACAGTCAAGTAAATGGTATTGGGTCATTCCCTGCTCAACAATAAGTGTTTCGATGCAAGTCTCAAGTGCTTGAATAATTCCCTAAGTGCGTGAGCAGGTGTACCAAACACACACTCACGCGTGAACACAAGTGAGCAAAAGCAATAGAAATACCTCATCCTGTCCACTGCCAGCTCCTTCAGACTTTACTTCTTCGTCCACTGTGTCCTGAAGCTCCGTGTTAACCTGATCCAGCTCCTCGCCATTTTCTTCATCGGTGCCTCCATTATTGCGAGTGGGACCCGCCTGCCCCTCGCCGGGATCGGGGACCTCCTCGACTTCCTCGGGGGCGTCTGCAGCCTCCCCAACTCCTCCCTCTTCAACTTGGCCATTCACTCCCGAAAAATCTTCTTTCTGCTCTGCTTCCTTGTTGGCTTTCTCTCCATCTTCTTCCTCACCTACTATTTCTGCTGGCCTCTGGTGGATCAGAACGAGTGACAGGTAAGAGAAGCGTGACAGAGATTTTCCACTGCACAGTATAATGCCATAGTAATTATTCTGCTACCATCAAGTGAAACATCCTTTACTTAGCACACAGTGTGCTAACCCTTACTGAGTACCTACTGAATGTGACCCTTCCCAAGGACTTCCTCACTTACTCCTCACAACAATTATTATTCCCTTTTTACAGGTGAGGAAATGAAGGTATAAAGAGACCAAATGTGTAGCCCAAGATCCCACTGTGTATCAGTGGTAGAGCCCGAACTGGAACGAAGCATGTAACTCCAGAACCAGTGCCCTGAAGGCCCGTGGCAGAGAGGAAGCCAGACTGCAGGGCCCTTGGCCGATATCTAGCAGAGCCTGGCCGATATCCAGAGTCTTTGTGGAGAAATCATCATCCTCATGGCTACTGCCAGGTGTGTAGTTACATCTCCAAAGGCTAAAAGAGAGCAATGGTGGTGGCACCAGAACGGGAGCCCAGGCTTTCTAACACCAGCTGTGGACCACTTTCCGCACAACGCCTGGGCGCGGACGGCCTATCTCTAAATGCAAAAACAGTCACACAGATCCAAGGTCAGAATGTATGTCCTTTCTGTAAAAATAGTAAGTGCTCAAGAACGTATAAGCTCAAATGAAGCATTTTACTGTTATTTTGGTACATGTAAATCTGCTTCAAAAGACAGCAGGGGGCCAACGACCAGAGCTAAGACCCTGGAGAAAGACCCAGGTTCAAGCCCTGGCCAGGCACTTACCGTTACCTAACTTCTGTGAGCGCCAGAACCCCCACTGGTAAAATGCGAGCGTAATAAAACCTCCACGGGGAGTCAATGAGAGAAGTTACATGCAGTGCCTACCACATCCACCGCATCACATGCCAAGGAAACATTAGGGTCGCTTTGTTTGCATGATGCGTTCTGTCCTGGAACACTCCTACTTCTTCACTGTCTCCAATAAAATAATAGCTTGTTGTTCGGTTTTGTTTTTAAGTATAGACAGGATTTGTTCCAAGTTAGGACCCTAGACCTGTCTCTTTCTGGCTGATACCGGACAGGTCGTGTAGTCCTTCAACAGCTATGATAATATGCAGGTTTGAGGGGCACCTGGGTGGTTCTGTCAGTTAAGCTCAGGTCATGATTTCGGCTCAGGTCGTGACCTCATGGTTCGTGAGATCAAGCCCTGCATTGGGCTCTGTGCTGACAGTGCAGAACCTACTTGAGGATTCTCCCTGTCCCTCTCTCTCTCTCTCTCTCTCTCTGCCCCTCCCTGCCTCTCAAAATAAATAAATAAATAAACTTTTAAAAAAATAAAATGAGGGTTTGAGTTGCTATCAACCCTGATTCTCTCCCCCCCACCTTCCAGCTCTGGAAAACCATTCTCAAACCGCCCAAATGCTCGTTACAAGGTCTCGACGGTCTTCTTGCACAAATTAACGTAACGCTCTCCATTTCTAAAGTAAAGAAGAGATACAGAACAGAGTGGGCTGAAAGTTCAGGGCAAAACTCCACACGCTGTTTTCAAGAGGAAAGAGTTGGAACTGTGAAGTCATAACAACCTGGTCAATCGAGTCTCCGAAAGATGCACTTCAAAAAAAATGAAGGAAAAAAATTAGTTGTTCTTAAGATATCCCCATAACCATGGTGTTCATCATCACGCAGCTTAAATTACAGTACAGTGAGGCTGTGCCTCTCCTATTTCCATGCAGATGCTTAAAGTCAAACAGCGTGCGGCCCCACGATCCTTGAGCTGCTGTCTGGGGTGAGGCTCTCGGGAAGGCCAAGAGCTGGACAGAAAGGGAACAAAACATGGTGAATCTGCCAGTGGTGCTAAGAGGCACGACAGACACTTATGTAATGGAGACTAAAGGAAGGATGGTGAGAAAAATCTCCCATCTCTGCACAGGAACACACACAGCAAAGCCCCGGGCAAGCGATGAGCAGAGGGAGGGTCCGGTCAACGAGAGGGTGGGCTCTGTCATCACGAAAGCAGAAGAAGGGGAATGTCCCGGGCCAAAGGCGGCACGTCCGCGTCCCTGAAGAGCAAGGGCTTCATGGTGGCCTCCTCAGCAGGACACCAGGATGGAGAGGGGATTCTGGGCAAAAAGAACCATAACAAGGGGCCAATTCAGAGAAGCACTGTGGGTGGCTTCCCCCTTATTCCCCCTCACACATCACAAGAGACCAAGAAAAGGCCAAGGGGTCTGGAGCACAGAGAGCAAGCTCCCTTCTTAGTGACTCTGAAGGACACGAGTGGTACACGCCGTGCGACCCTACGAGACATCTGGAGGAGGGCTCTGTCGCCATGACGCGCGTGAGTGGACCCGGAGCGCCCCCCTGGGCTGAGCAGTGCTCTAGACTCTGGGCATTCAGAGACAAATACGACAGACAGATACTCTGCAATCAAGGAGCTCAGAGCAGTGTGGGAACAGGTGGCATTAGCGCGTCAGGACAGGGACCTTTCACGCTAGGTGTGGCGGCCTCTGGTCGCTGTGACTGAAATCCCACATGAACGCCGTTCACAGATGCGGTTCGTACATGGAGCACTGTCTCCCGTGAGTGCCAAAGGTCACGCTCTGGGCTTATCTGTTCGTCCTTCCATGAAACCCTCGTAACAGCTCTGCGGGGTCCACTGCTTATTCCCCGCTACACGCGGAGGGAGAACTAGGAACCACTCCACGCCTTTCGCATCTGCATCGCACAGGCGGGAGACAGGTAGGGCCAGGACTTGAACCCAAGGCAACAGCCTGCCCCAGAGTCCCGGTTTCCTTCCTTAGAGAAATAACTCGATAATCCGTTGTCTCACCTGGTCACTAAGGCAAGCACTCTCAAGTGCACTTTCAAGGACCAGAGGGCAGGACGCTACAAGGCAAAACTGCTTTTAGTGTCTAAGTAATTACTGACTGGAAAGCACAAACATTTCTGGATTTCTGTTAAAGACTTTTGCTGTGATCTAGGGAGGGAACATGATAAAGACTTTTAGGCAGAGTCCTCAAAGCCATTACATAAACAAGAAGCCAGAAACACAACCCGCATAGGCTGCCGGCAGAAACAGACTGCTTTTTCAATTATTTCTGAGAATTGGGTAATTGCATTTCACCCTCCTAGAAACTGTCAGTGTACCTGAACGTGCCCAATTCAGAGCAATGGTTTTGGTTTTAAAGGGAAGTGATACTGATTTTTTTTAATAAAAAAATATTTAATAATAGTAACAGAAAAAAACTCAAAATTGACTGTGATCGTGTAGGAATCCGGACCTGTCCCTGGTCTCTGTGGGAATATATTCCAAGAGCTTGATAAAGTCTGTTGAGGTGACTGACTTCTGTGTAAATGGGAAAAGTCTGTTTTCCTCTCCTGAAGTTGGGATTTATAACCTAAATGTTGCAAAACGAGTGGGAGTTGGCTTTCAGTTTTTAGTTCTGTGTTTCTCATCTTATCCTTTTTCTTCACTCCCAACTCCCAAACACATTCACACTTTTCCTTCCCTTTGATACAAGCGGACGGGACAGACTCCAACCTCTCTACAAAGGAGGAGATGCCCAGCCCTGAACTGAGGCCCTGGTCTCCCCTCCCCACCATCAGCATCACCACTCACTCACACTATTACGCTTCCGTCCCGTTATTTCTATTAGACTTCCCCAACATGGCTGTTTTACAGTCATCGCATGAAGCCGCAACCGGTTAGCTCAACCTTTCGAAATGCAAAAGATTAAGGCGCAATACCATACCAATTTGATCAATTTAAATAAGACAGCAGCATGAGTTAAAAGGTTTATAATCCTTTAAATATCCTGAGTGTAGAACACAATTTATTATTACTACAACACTACAATTCAGCACCCCCCCCCCCCAAAAAATCCTCCGTGACAGATCTGTAATGAATAAATGAAAAGCAGTGTGCTTTTTGGTGTAATCTCCTTTGAAGCAGGCATTAAATTATTAAAGATGTTTCCAGTGCACACATCAATCAAATCATCCCCAGAAGGAACACTGGGTTTCACACCCACACACACACACACACACACACACACACACACACACACACACACAGACGCGTGCGCACACATAAAATCTATACCATGGTGAGGGCCTGCAGAGAAACAAAAGAACACCCCTTCCACAAGAGGGAGGGGGTTCGCAGTGAGAGCGGTCCTTCCAGGACAGGACAGCCAGGAAGAGAAAAGCAAGGTCAGCAAGATGCACCTTTCCTCAATCCCTTCCGTCCTCCTGCACAGAGACACTCTCCAGGACGACTCTGGTTCCCCACACACAACCCTGACCCGGCATGCGGCCCTAGCCGTGGGCGCCCACAAAGGAGAGTTGACTCAGCAGAACGCGGTTCTTAGGAGGTCTTGGGATGTCATCTCACAGCTAGGACGGCACTCCCCTGGGGGGCAGGCTGCTCTACGCACAGCCAGACACAGAAAGTCACATTGTAGGGCTTCATTTCCACAAAACGCTCACAGGCCTGACTACAAAGACAGGAAGCGGATTCGTGCTTGTCCGGCTTGGGGAGAAGAGAAAATGGGGAGAGTGTTTAGCAGGCACGAGGTTCCCTTTTGGGGGGACAGGAGACGCCCTGGAACTAGACAGAGGGGACTGTGGCACAACTGCGAGTGTTCTGACGGCCAAAGAGCTGTGTATCTAAGAACAGTTAACGCTGGGCACCTGGGCGGCTCAGTTGGTTAAGCGTCCGACTCGATTTCAGCTCAGGTCATGACTTCACCATTCATGAATTCGAGCCCTGAGTCAGGCTCTGCGCTGACAATATGGAGCCTACTTGAGATTCTCTCTCCCTCTCTCTCTGCCCCTCCTGCCCCTCCTCTCAAAATAAACAAACTTAAAAAAACAATGGTTAATGGTTAATTTTATGTTATGAGAAACTTGCTTCACTTTTTAAGGAAACTATATGCCCCAACTCCTGACCACCAGGTAGAGCTATGTGGCCACCTCTGTGTGTCTGCTAAGATGTCCCCAGTATGTGCCACCTAAGGGACCAACCTCTGCTTTACTCTGTAACTGCACTCTGGGCAGACACCTCCCTGTCTCAGGTATAAAAAGCTTCCCTTCACAGAACATTCGGGGATGCCTGGTAGGTCCTCATTGGCGGTGTTAAATGAATAACAAGGCTGAATGAAGAAACTAACAAACACATCTGAGACCAGCAGCTTACTTAGAATTAAAATATAGAAAGTACTAGAAAAATATCCCTACTCCCCCGACACCCAACAAAAAAAAGTCTTTGGAACTATTTAATTTCTTCAAACTCCCCAAGTTGCTCTCAGCCTCTGCCCACTTGGCTGGACCTGCCTGACTGCGGGCTACGCGGCCCCTGTCACGGCTAGCCAGACACCGGCATGAGGTCACTGAGCATGGCCGTCAGGTGCGTGGAGACCCTGTGCCACCCCCACCTCAAAGAGCCGGACAAAGACCCTGATAATGTTAACAACTCAGATACAGAGAGGTAGACACAGCAGCCAAAGCGAGGGGCTGGGGAGTGTGGGGAGGACGGAGCAGCAATCCCAAAGGAAGAAGTAAGACAAAGAAACAGCAATTCAACTTGAGAGACAGAAGGAAGGAGGAAGGGAAACAGGAAGGGGAAAGGTCCTTTTCCCCCAGGTCCAATCACAGGGTCCCTCCTGCAGAGAAGGAAGCAGAACTCCTGTGCATGACCCCTCACCACTCCACCGGGCAGGAGCCAGTGCTCAGGTGATCCCCAGAGACCGTGTCCATACCTGAGAAAGATCACAGGGGGTTCCTGCATGAGGTCTACGACTGCTGATGTTTTCTGCAATGCTGGCATCACCCGGCAACGTGAAATACACACTGTGAGGGGTGAGGCAGCTGTGACCGCTGCTTCAGGCCAGCAAATTCACCTCACCTCGCCTGAGCCCCCTCTGGAATCCGAGGACGATCGCAGCGACCTCACAGGGCTGTGGTAAGGAGGAAACAGGATCGTGCACGTAAAAGACCACTGCAAACTTAACAAACTATCTGTATGTTTATTAGTGTTATCCCTCCACTTTTCTGGCCATTGAATGGAGGGAGTTGGGAGGTTGTCCGATGAAACAGTAAAGTAAAGGGTCTGCAACTAACGGAAGTGAGTTCGGGTGGGCCCCTCAGGACCGTCTCCCTTCTAAACCTCTGGGGAAGGAAAACAAACAAAACATCAGATCGAGACGCTTAGCGACGGTCTTGCCCTTCTCAGTTAGTGCAGTTAAAAGGCAGGCTGATGTGTGCACGTCTGGTTCAGTGAGACTGTCGGGTGTGATTTCCACAAATAAAGTGATCCCTGCTCTTAGTTACGGCTGGTTACTCTTTGCTTCAGAGTCCCCTGCCTGCATTTCTCGCAACTAGTTTGCCACCCAGTAGCTCTGTTTCTCAACTGCCGGCCACTCTCTAAAGTCACGCAGACGTGCCCAGCAAGAGGTACCAAGACCCAAAGCTGACCTGCATGAATTAGTATGTACATGCGGGTCGCGTACTTCGCTGTGGGGTGGAGGGCAGGCCGGCAGGAGCCAGTTATGGGGACAAAAATGACAGGCAGGCAGGCAGTAGCATCTCAGGCTTCCCAGAGCACTTTCACAAATAGGTTCTCATTGCATCTCCCAAGCAGCAGGCAGGCAGGGTGGGAAACTGAGCCTGAGAAAAAGCCAAGCATCTTGCCAAGGGTTACATGACCAGTGGGTGGTACCTTTCATTTGCACTGAAAAAAACAAAAAATGGACAAAGATTCCAGTTGAGGGACACGGCTCCCAGTAGTTTATAAACTGGTCACCGTGGTAACCAGGCACCTGCTCAGCCCCACCCTTACAGTGTGACAAACAAAGTGAAAGACAGAGGGACTGGCTGGCTGAGTGGGCTCCATGTCTCTCCTCAGCTCCAGTCATCTATCTTACAGACACAAGACTTCAAAAGCTGTGCTCCCTGAATATTATCCCTTTGATCTATCAGGCAGCATCAGGCCAGAGACAAACCCCATTTTCCCACTGTTTTGAGCTGAACTGTATCACCTCAAAATTTACATGTGATGGGGCGCCTGGGTGGCTCAGTCAGTTAAGCGTCTGACTCTTGATTTGGGCTCAGGTCATGATCTCATGGTTCCTGAGTTCGAGCCCCACATTGGGCTCTGTGCTGATGGCATGGAGCCTGCTTGGGATTCTCTCTCTCTTTCTCTCTCTCTCTCTCTCTCAGCCCCTCCCCCACTTGTGCTCACTCTCTAAATAAATAAGTAAACTTTAAAATTTTTTTACATGTTAAGGTCCTAACCCCCATTACCTTAGAATGTTACTATTTGGAGATGGGGCTTTGGAAGAAGTAATTAAGACAAAATGAAGCCCATTGGGTGGGTTGTAATCCAACATGACTGACATCCTTATAAGATATTGGGACACTTATATTAGATCTAAGTGTCCAACTTCAGCTCAGGTCATGATGTCACAGTTCATGAGGTTTGAGCCCCGTGTTGGGCTCTGTGCTGACAGCTCAGAGCCTGGAGTCTGCTTCAGTTTCTGTGTCTCCCCCACTCTCTGCCCTTCCCCTGCTCACCCTCGCTCTCTCTCAAAAATAAACATTGAAAAAAAAGAAGAGATTAGGACACAGACATGCACAAAGTCAAGACTACGTGAAGACACGGGGAGGAGACGTCCATCTACAAGCTAGATAAACTGTACAAAACACGGCATTGCAAAGGCGATACATGAGGAAGATACTTTTACCTAAAGAGAGAGAGCTCAGAAAATACCCACCTGCCGACACATCGATGGCAGACTTCTAGCCTCCAGAACCATCCACTGTTGAAGCCACCCAGTCAGTGGTACTTTGTGATGGCAGCTGAGACCACTACACTCAGCAAGTACCTCCTGACGTCCCTGCTGCTCCCTCCCCAGCCCACGTACATCCACGTTCAGATTCATACTCTTCCTTCATTCTCCCTCTCCCTTCCCCTGTTTCCTTAAAAAGCCCATTAGCACACCTTCCCATTAGACCCGCCTTCTCTCCAAGCCTTCCTGGCTCCCTCAGGCAGCCAGCACACCCTACCTGTGCCCTCATGGGGCTGGGACGGGTCAAATGCATCAGTACACTCTGCCATGGTAAGTGTGAGATGTGTGAAATGAAAACAGTGGACAGGAGCTGCTATCAAGCAGACGCCTCCGACAATATTTGGAACGAGTATGGAATAATGGGGAAATATCCGCCGTGGCTCTACAGAAGCCGTCTGGAAGTTTCTAGAAGCAAGAGCTCTTTCTTATTCATCTTTGTGTCCATCACCACATTTGCCATGGTATTATATGTCCACTGTCTTGACCTAAACACAAATGTGCCTCCCACAGGTAAAAGCCGGCACAGTATGTCCCTTTGGGAAGGCAGAGATGATGGTAACACGGCTCACATTTACTGAGCCTTGTCTAGATACCTGGTCACAATATAGTCACAAATGCACCACTTCAGAAAGGCACTCTAATTGTAAATACTACCTTGAAATAATGCCCCTTTAAAGGAAAATAGTATTTTTATTGTAAAAAATACCAGTGTAAAAAATACCCATTTTACTGAAAGTTGGGAGAATATCTGGGGCGCCTGGGTGGCTCAGTCAGTTGAGCATCTGACTTCACCTCAGGTCATGATCTCACAGTTTGTGGGTTCAAGCCCCACATCGGGCTCTGTGCTGACAGCTCAGGGCCTGGAGCCTGCTTCCGATTCTATGTCTTCCTCTCTCTCTGCTCCTCTCCCGCTCACACTCTGCGTCTCTCTCAAAAATAAATAAACGTTAAAAAAACTTTTTAGAAATTAAAAAAGAGAAAGTTGGGAGAATACAGGATTGACTGTTGACAGAATGATGGTTAGCCATAAAGATAATTCTACAAGGTTTATTCTAATTACATCACCCTGCCATCCTTTATGAGAGTCACATCATAAAAAGGAAACACAGCACTACAAAGGCAATAAATCAGAAAGCTACTATTACCTATGCTTAAAGTCTTCTCCCTTAAAATTTACCTCAAATTTTACACAACTTGTGACTAAAGTTTCAAGAGAACCCGTTTTCTGGTAGCAATGGTTTCTCCAGAGTTCATTCATCCTAAAATCTCAGGACTAGCTCATGCCTGCGAGTAGCTGCGGAATCCTTTATCCTGTATAAAGTACAGTTCCTATGTTTCAGCAGAGTCACGAAAGGATTATACCCTCTCCGTGATACTCACTAAACCGATGTGCATGATGGTTCAGGGATCACAGAAGTCATCCAAATGACTCCAGCCCCTCAGCCTCTCTGACATCAAGAACATCCTCAGCGCAGCTAGAATAATAGACATGTTGACATATATGCACAATTACACAATAGGTACCCTCACACACAGAAATTTTTATTAAAAAGCCGAGATCTCTTACCTTTCAAAAAGCACATTTACCGTAAGCAACGGCTCTTAACATTTATTAGAAAAGTCCCACTAGAAAAGTTCTGTGTTTCTCCTTAATAGGACACTAGTGCCTTTTGCCTGCACTTGCTCATCTGCACATCTCACTATTCATTTCGTAACGGACATTCTGAGATAATGGTTGATTTGTGTGGCAAGTCAGGAAAGGTCTGTAGTTACGACGGCCGTCTGCGTCCTGGCGGGGACGGCTCAGGGGAAACCACAAGTATTCAGGCTTTCTAGAGAATATGCATGCAGTTTACTAAGGTTAACTCAGGATTCCTGAGTGGTAAGAGGAATGAAGATGAAATATGGAAATCATATGGAAATAAGTCACAAAATATCGAAAGCATCAATTACTTGGATGGCGTTCGCACAGACAGACCAGGCAGCTCAAATGATTTGCACTTTAAAACTCACATCACATCTCTGAGAGTCACGGCATCACTAAAAATGATGTGGGGAAGGCATCTAAACAGAGACCTATAGCGAATGTCCCGTCCACTTTAGAAGTAAATGCTGGGGCGCCTGGGTGGCTTAGTCAATTAAGCGTCAGACTTTGGCTCGGGTCATGATCTCATGGTTTGTGAGTTCGAGCCCCTCGCAGGCACTCACTCTGTGCTGGCAGCCTGGGATTCTCTCTCTCTCTCTCTCTCTCTCTGCCCCTCCTCCGCTTTCTCTCTCTCTCTCTCTCTCTCAAAATAAATAAACTTTAAAAAAAAGGAAGTAAATTTGATTCTTATATTTACATCGGAATCCCTGAGGAACGTGTGTTAATGTTTAAGACCTCGCTGTCTGAGACAACAGAGCAAGTTAGAACTTTCTAGTCCAGGTATCCTACCTAACCACCATGCATGTCTCTCGTTCCCCCTCCCGGAAACACACTCCACCAGGAACCGGGGATCAGAACCAAAAAGAAACAAAAATGACCACCTTAGATATGTCCGCTTCTCAGGTAACACCTGCTACATTTGCACATTGGGAAAGAGAGAGGGTTAGTTTCCGGCTCCCGCGTGGACAGATGTTTCTGCAGATTTCACCCACAGAATTCGGACACTGGTGTTAAAAATACAAAAGTCACCTCACTTGCTTTTATTTCCACTGCCATGGAAACTAAAAGTCATCTCCTACCCAAGTTGAATGATGTGTTTTGAAATAATCAGTTTCAATTTTTCATGACAGCAAAGAACAGCTTCCTGTTTTCAGTTTTCACAGAGGGAAAAGGCAAAAAACAAAACAAAAAAACGTTTAGACATCGTTTAAAGTACCATGACCTGCAGAAAGGATGCTCATGTTCACAGATGTGACCCCCGTGAGGATATGGCAAAGAGAAGCTCTGGCCAGCCACCAGCTGAGAGCTGGCTCACCCAGCCCCACGAGGCTCCCCATGTTTCCACAACACCCATTTGGGAAGGTATAACAAACACACGGAAAACACGTATGTAGGGGCACCTGGGTGGCTCAGTAGGTTAAGCATCAGACTTCGGCTCAGGTCATGATCTCACAGTTCATGAGTTTGAGCCTCATTTCAGACTCTGTGTTGACAGCTCAGAGCCTGGAGCCTGCTTCGGATTCTGTGTCTCCCTCTCTCTCTGCCCCACCTCCTCCTCCTCCTCTCTCTCTCAAAAATAAACATATTTTAAAAAAAGAAAACATCTAGATAGCATGAGAATATTCTAGTCATCATTAGAAAGAAGAAATCCCCATTAAGTTCTCTCCCTTTAGAAGTAAATGTTGATTTTTCTCTTACATCAGAAATCCCTGAAGGCTGTATTTTAATGTTTTATACCATTTCCACCAAGTAAACACAAATCCATAGACAGGATGTCACAAAAACCCTCGTTGTTGATGCACAGGGAAATTAAGAAGCCAGATCATCCCCCTCTAAACTCCTGCAGCTGTGTGCCAGGCTTGTGGCAACATGGAGCAGGATTCGCGGGGAGGACAGGACTCAAAAAGGAAGCATGTGGAAATACTGTTGCCTTTCCCTTCAGTGAAAGCAGTGACAGCTGAGGAGCGCTCCACGCAGATGGAACATGTTGCTGTGTGGGATAATCAGAAGTCCGTAATTTCCCCCAATGCCCTTCTGCTAGGTATTCTGAGAAAGAGACAGAGAGACAGAGATCCACGCTGGAAGCCAGGAGCCTGGGCGCCTGTGTGGACATCAACAGGCTACGCCTTTGTGGGAAAATGGGGCTCGTGTCATTGATGGCAAAACACTTTGCACGAGCTTCTTTCCTGGTTTTAAACATTTTATAATTCTGATTGTAACAAATACATTCCATTGAAGTACATCGATGGGTCTGGTCAGAAAAAGCAGCCTCCTTCACATGAGTAAGTCACACAGGCAAGCTCTCCACCTAGCTCGCGGGTCGCAGGAGAAGCTACAAGTGGCGGCTGACCCCCCACAGGTGGCAGGTTGGGTAAGTGGGGAGACCACACGAGGGCTCAGAGAACAGAACGATGTCAGTGGGCATCGTGGGACTTCAGACCTCCTGCTTCTAGCTACAGCCTCTAGACTACAGTTTGTTTTTGTTTTTTTTAATGGCATTATTTAAAGTTTACTTATTTATTCTGAGAGAGGAAGAACAAGCAGGGGTGGGGCAGAGAGACAGAATCCCAAGCAGGCTTGACACCACCTATGTGGGGCTCGAACTCACAAACCATGAGATCATGACCTGAGCCAAGATCAAGAGTAGGAAGCTTAATGGACTGCGCCGCCTAGGCGCCCCTTAAATGGCATTCGTCCTGAACGTGTAGATCAATGATCACCAGGACAAATGCCCCCAGGGGCTGGGTGAATGACACAGGTGTGCTGCCACCTGGTGGACAGAAGAGTGTCGCGGCTCTGAAGGAGGTGCTCACCCTGTGCCAGCCAAAGAGGATTCTCTCCCAGGGGATGTGGTCACAGGCTGCCGGTTTCTCATCTAGTGTAGATTCTGTAAAGATGGTTTATTTTCCCCGTGATGAATTAGTGTGGAGGCGATTTCTGGTTAAACACAGCAAACTGAACAAATGTCGGGTTGTTGTTTTTTTCCTCAGCTCCCTTCTAATGCCACTCTAAACTGCCAGTAAAGGCAATTAAAAAAAAAGGGGGGGGGGATGAATGTGTAAGGGCACACAAGCCTGAAAAGAAATCACAGCCACAAAACTTGGGAAACAGTAAAGCCAAAGGATGTGGGGCCAGTAACAGCAGAACTGAGGCAGCTAAAATGTGCTCTTGCGGGAGGGGAAGCCAAGAAGCAAACCTGTGCAGGCCGGAAGACCTATAGAAAGCCGAGAGACTGGAGGCACCAGCAATCTCTGGAAGAAGGGAAGTGACTAAAAATAGGGGGGTTGGTTTAGGGTCTTTAGGAGAAGCAGACAGACTCCCAAGATCCCCTCCCCACCCGTGAGAACTGCAGGAGGCTTCCTCTCTAAAGATCCTGAACTACAGGGGAGCTGGACCTCAGCCGAGCTGAGAACAAGGGCAGCAAGGGCACAGTCATGGAACCAAGAGGAATAAATCTCTTGGGTTCATGGCAAGGTCCCCGAGCCCCCTTCCCACAGTCAGATCCCCAAATGTGCACCGCCAGGCTTACACCGCCAGGGCAACAGATTGAAAGATTCCATTCAAAGAAAATAGACTGACCCAAAAGAAGAACACAGATATTGAAAAATGGAAGTCTGCCAATGAAATGGCAAAAACCAATCACCCTACAGTGAAACGCCCCCAACCTGAGGAGCTGTGTCTGTGCACGGTTTCCTCAATGCTTCACTCTAAAATCTAATAGGACACACACCTTAAACTCATACAATGGTAGATGTCAGATATATTTCAAATTTTTAAAAATTTTTTTAATGTTTATTTTTGAGAGAGCAAGTGAGCAGGGGAGGGGCAGAGAAAGGAGGGTGGGGACAGAGATTCCCAAGCAGGCTCTACACTGACAGCACAGACCCCAGTGTGGGGCTCAAACTTCAATTTGTGAGATCATGACCTGAGCCAAAGTCGGACACTTAACCAACTGAGCCCCCAGGCACCTCTATATTTCAATTAAAAAAAGAATCTAACCAGAGAGCCAAGGAAAGCCTCTAACAATGAGACAGAGATAAAAACATAGAAAGAAAGAAAGAAACCCAGAAGAAACAGAGATATTACAGGTAAATAAAGTTTAAAATAATAGATGAATCCTTGGAGATATAAAGGTAGATACCACATCCATAAAACAAGATGCTACAAAAATGTACATTCAGAGAAAATGAAAGAGCTCTTAGAAATTAAAATATGATAACAAAAAAATCAACAGATGGAAGATAAACGCTGAGGCTTTTTGATTTTAAAAGAAGTTGAGAAAATACAAGAAAAAATTTATAGAGATGGAACAAAGGAGAGGTAAATGGAGAGTCAGTCTAAGAAGGCCGATACCCAAATATGTGCAGGGGTGCCTGGGTGACTCAGTCAGCTAAGCATCCAACTCTTGATTTCGGCTCAGGTCATGATCTTGAGGTTCATGAGTTCAAGCCCCACATCGGGCTCTGTGCTGACAGCACAAAGCCTGCTTAGGATTCTCTCTCTCTCCCTCTTGCTCTGCCCCTCTTCACTCACACTTACTTTCTCTCTCTCTCTCAAAAATAAGTAAACATTAAAAAAAAAAAAAAAACATTCCAAATACTTGCAGTTCCAGAAAGAGAGAAGAGGGGAGAAGGAAATCGTCAAAGAGATAGTTCAATAATTTTTTTCCAGACTGAAAAATAAGCATCTCTAAAATTTAAAAGTCCACTGGGTACCCAATCCAATCAGCAAAGGAGCTTCACCAAGGCACATAACTGGAAATTTCCAGAACACCAGGAACAAAAGAGCCTAAAAGCTTCCAGAGAGGGGGAAAAGGATTATTTACAGAAGTTCAGGAAACAGAATGGCATGAAACTTCCCAACTGGCATTGTGGATGGACAACTAAGCAGTGGTTTCAAAATTCTGAGAGAAATCATTATGTAACCTAAAGTTTTATACCTAGCCATACAGTCAAGTTTGAGTAGAAGAAAAGGCACGTTCAGATGTGCAAAGTCTCAAAAACAATGTTCTTCCCACACAGCTGTTCCCAGGAGGCTACTAGGAGTGAGTTCCATAAAAAATGAAGGTGTGTCCAAGAAAGAGAAAGATGTGGAGGCCAAGGAATAGGAGATCTATCCCCTGGAGAAATGAAAGAAATTCCCAAAACAATAGTAAAGAAAAATAGTGAGATAACTTGAAAAAGCAGAGCCAGAGAATACCTACCCAGCTTGAGGCAGATGATGAAGGGTCTGAGAAAAAAATGAAGTTGAAATTTCATCATCATTGCACATGCTTTGAGTACACTAAGAGGAAATCAACCCCTGGCAGTTTAGAGATCACTTGGTAATAGCTACACAGAAAACTATACAACTGGAAAAAAAAAAAAAAAAGGTAACTGAAGTGGGAAAGAGGAAAAGAGGGTTGCACAAGAAAGGAAACGGAACCAGAATCCATTCTGTGGCTCAAATAATATAGCAAAGATAATGTACAGATTAAATACTGACTCAGCCAAAAATCATCATGAAATTAACGTGCAGAGAGAGAAGAGGGTCACGTGTGTGTGCGTCTGTACGCCTGTGGCCTTATTGTGGGGTGGGGGATAAGACTAAGACTTCCACGGTCATTAGGGATAAAATTAATCATACCTAAATTTGAAAAGAACAATCACAAAATTTACTTGATACCAAATTTGAGATAGCACCTAGTAAAAGCATCTCCATTATTTTATGTGCCCTTAAAATTAACAAAAAAAAAGCCAATTAAACTATGACATACAATCGCCTATAAGACCCAAAGGCCCAAAGATTTCAGAGACATTACCGTGGAAGGGAAGGAAGGATGTATGGATTAGAAATACAGCAGTGTGTTCGACACCAAAGAGTTCTGAACAAAGTGGTGTGTTCAAATGGGTTACCTGCGAGGAGCAGGAATCCAGCTGGGGAGGGGTGAGGCACGTGGTTGCTACTTCTGTTATAATCTTTGTTAAACTTCAAAAAAATATTATATGCGTAACTTTACTGTTAAGGGTTTAGTAAGTTTTAAATAAATAAATAAAGACTGTGTATCACAACCTCCAATTAAAAAAAAAAACGAGAAACGGTTTCACTGCTCTACTGAAAGAGGTTCAATGATATTTAATGAAACTACTTAGCATAAAAACATCTTGTAATTCTCATTATTTTACTATTCAAAATCAACTGCAAATGGGTGAGGAAAGCTACAAAAGAATCCAAAACCACTCCAAAGCTGCTATCCTTATCTTCTGCCCTCTTCTCTCAAATGGAACAAGATGTAAAATATAACTGCTCGTTGCCTATTTTATACGTATTTATTTGCTTGTGTTCCTGAGACGGTGGGTTCTCCCATCCGGCCCTACTTACCAGAGGCAGTGTACTTCAGTATAAAGGAGCAGGCTAGGGGCGCCTGGGTGGCGCAGTCGGTTAAGCGTCCGACTTCAGCCAGGTCACGATCTCGCGGTCCGTGAGTTCGAGCCCCGCGTCAGGCTCTGGGCTGATGGCTCAGAGCCTGGAGCCTGCTTCCGATTCTGTCACTCCCTCTCTCTCTACCCCTCCCCCCTTCATGCTCTGTCTCTCTCTGTCCCAAAAATAAATAAACGTTGAAAAAAAAAAAAATTAAAGGAGCAGGCTCATTCCTCGCCTCTTTAGCTTGGAAAAGCATCAATTTACAAAGGACACATGAGTCATCAGCGCCAGCGTGTTAACACAGGTATTGGTTAGTCAGGCACTTGCTCTACTGCTTAGGAAAAAAGACTGATTTGGAGTGTGCATACAAAAAATAATAATAATAATAAATTTTTAAAAGAAAACTTTATTCCTGTTAGACCTAAACTCTGTCCTGAGAAAAGATATTTATTCTGGCCTCCCCATTTTTTTTAATGTGCCATTCTTCAGTTTTCCATGGGTTTGGAAGTAGCACTAGATGCAGGATTGTTAACCTGTCTCTAAAAAATGACAAGAGCCTGGACATGGGAACAGAATTCAACCATGCTTTTAGATGGAATTAGTCCGCAGTTATACACACACTTAAGCACACAAACACCATGCACCGTCCAGCAGAGGCTATCAAGGACGACAGGAGGTCTGAAATTTTAAAAGCTTACCCATTAGCCTGTCGTTGGTTTCACGGACGTGGCAGAAGACAGAAGACTTCTAGGTCAGGGACAACGAACTTTATTGCTCACAACAGCAGAGGATCCCCGTTTGCACCCACTCCCCAAGGCCTCACCCCCACAGGGCAATGGGAAGGGGGGCTGGTGATACACATAGTGGCTCACCTTCCAGGGAAAGAACTCTCAGCTTAGGGAACCCAAATCTTTTGCTGAATACTTTCATCGTGCTCAAATATACATCCCATAAAATTTACTGTTTTAGCTAGTTTTGAACGTCCAGTTCAATGGCACCGTGTCTTTTATGATAGATAGTAAACCTGCCTGCCCTTTGCACCACGGGAAGACATTACCTTTACTATACCGGACAATAAACAAACCAGGCCTTTGCCCCAAGGCAGGCGTTCTCCATCTCACTACTATTAACATTCTGGACTGAACAGGTTTTTGTTGTGAGGGCTGCATTGCAAGATAATTCAGCAGCCGCCCTGGCCACTTCCCAGCAGATGCCAGTAGTCCCTCAGCTGTCACAATCAAATGTCCCCAGAAACTGCCAAACAGCCCTTAGAGGCAAGACTGCCTCCAACTGAGAATGACTGTTCCAGAGGAAGTCACTAGGTCTTTCAAGGTTGTTCAAACACCCCTGAAAAGATAGTCCAGAACAAAGGCACTCTGTGCCTCTGCTCGTAATGTAGGCCCAAACACAGGAGACCCATGGAGAATTGGCTTCCAGCAGAGGCCTCAATATTTACTTCTAGAACTTGATCTGCTTTTCAGGCACAGACAAATTACTTGGCCGATTACGGATGATAATTATACACCCACCCCCCCCCCACCACACACAAGTGCACACATGCACACCTTTGTTCATGGCCCTCTGACTAAAGCTTTAATAGGAACCACTTAGATGATAGGAAATCAGTCCAAAGAAGTTAATAGCTATGGCCCAAAAGGGAGTGTATGTTAGCGTCACTCACAGCTGAATCAAGTAGTATATACAATGACTACATTTCCTTTCTTACGAAGGAATTTTTTCTTTCTTTAAGCCAATAATTGACTTTTTTTTTTTTGCATTTAATACTCTTCCCCCAGATTACTCAGATGCTTTGAAATTGGACAGACCTGTATTCAAATATCAACTCCTGGGGCGCCTGAGTGGCTCAGTCGGTTCAGCGTCCGACTTCAGCTCAGGTCATTATCTCGCAGTTCGTGGGTTTGAGCCCCATGTCGGGCTCTGTGCTGACAGCCGGGAGCCTGGAGCCCGCTTCGGATTCTGTGTCTCCCTCTCTCTCTGCCCCTCCCCTGCTCACACTCTGTCTCTCTCTCTCTCAAAAATAAGTAAACATTAAAAAGTTGTTTTTTTTTTTCAAATACCAACTCCTCTGCATAGCGGTACAACCCTAGACAAGCAATCCCATCTACATGAGCTCATTTTCTTCCTACATATAAAGTAGGTGGGATGAAACCGATGTTTCAGGGTTGTCATCACAGTTGTATGAATACAAAAGCACCTGGTACAGTGCCTGGCACACCACAAGGGTGCGTCCTCAGAGTTGTTCTTACTGTAATGGTCTCCACACCCTCGCTTGGCCCTTCACAGTATTTATAACACAGCCGCTTAGGATATGGAGCAAGAGGTCTCCGGGCCATGGAGAGAATGACTCTATGACCCGACCCTATAAGTATCTCTCGCCAACCACGTGTGCTAGCTAAGTCCAGCTCTATTATTAACAGGGTCAAAGAAGAAAGTAAGCCTGACCTTCTGTTACCCGGTTTTTATTTCCTTCAAACCGACATCAGTGTGTGGACGGTGCCCAGCTTTTACCAACCTGTTTACTCAGTCTCTCTGCACACTTCTATTTCAATAGGTTACCCTCTCCAGTCGAATGAGAAATCAAGCTCTGTGGACACTTATCCAAGGCCGTTCAGGTAGTTTCAGAGACCAGCTCCCTCTGTTGGCTCCTTGCGATACCAAACTTACAAAGAAAGAAATACTAGGGCACCTGGGTGGCTCAGTAGGCTACCTGTCAGCCTCCTGATTTCGGCTCAGGTCATGATCTCATGATTCGTGAGTTTGAGCCCCACGTCAGGCTCTGTGCTATCAGCACAGAGCCTGCTTGGGATTCTCTGTCTCCCTCTCTCTCTGCCCCTCCCCTGTTGGCCCTCTCTCTCTCTCTCTCAAATAAATAAATAAATAAACATGAAATTTTTTTAAAAATAAAGAAATACCTATCACAGATTTTGAAACTTGTTAAGTGATTAACAAAGAGATTTCTCTTCTGGTAATAATGGTATGACTTGGTTTGATTTTTGACATTTTGGCTTTGGAATAGAAATGAGTCTGGTTTGGGGCAGCTGTTAGGTGCTGTATACACATGATGATTACTCTTCCTTGTCTTAAAATGTAACATTTAATTATAGCTTCACAGAAGACCTCAAATTCCATTTTCCCTCAGGGGAAAAAAATACCTTTAACTGGAGTTTACGAAAAATTATTAGTTGTAGCTAATCCTGGCTAATAAATTGGATTTTTGAAATCTGTGTGATTTTTAACACATTAGGTTTTTCATCAGGAAGGCGATGCTTACAGAAAATGCCTGCAGAATAATCAAGTAGCAATCTCACTGCCACACTGCTAGGACAAATACAATTGAGAAGATCATCTATGGAACTTGCTGGATTGTGAAATTTGCTTTCTGAAAAGGAAATATCACATAATAGTCCAAGGACAAGTGGCAAATCCTAGTGACTTCTCGTTCCCTTTAGCCAGGGGTATGATTTCCCCCTCCCCAACCTAAATTCCAATCCTCCATTTAGAAATGCAAGAAATCTGCTTGAATTGTATTAAAAAGCCTACCTGACTTATTTCTTGCATCATTTAGTGAACACTAACACTCCCTCATCCCTTCCACAAGCACATGTACACACATCCACAGAGTCTCTCTCTCTCTCTCTCTCTCTCTCTCTCTTTTTCTCTCTCTCTCTCTCCCTCTCCCCTCCCCCCTACAAATACAGTGTTCCGTTGGCCTAAAAGGAAAATCAACAGAAGACACAGCAAATACTTGAGTTGCATCTGTATAGGCAATTCTTCTATGAAAACCAAAATCCAACCACAGCAATTTCAAAGACCCTACAGGAGAGAATATCACAGTATTCAAAACAGAAAGAAAGAAAGAAAGAAAGAAAGAAAGAAAGAAAGAAAGAAAGAAAGAAAGAAAGAAAGAGAAGAGAAGGAAGGAAGGAAGGAAGGAAGGAAGGAAGGAAGGAAGGAAGGAAGGAAGGAAGGAAGAAAGATAGGCAAACTCCTTTTCTAAATGGAGGAATTTTTTTCTAGATAAAAACCCCAAGTCAGTATTTTTTTTTTCTGTATCAAACTTTCTCCCTCTTTGCATCCCCTGGCTTACCCCCAATGCACCTTATTCTTCAATGTTATTTATTAAAGTTACATCTTTTTCCAGAATTACCAAAACAACAAAAAATAAAAAAAGACAGTCCAAATGGCTGTTCTCTTTGTAGGAGTACCAGGAAGACCTGAAGGTGTATTGTGTTGTCTTGTGTTTAACGTTGTTTGGCCACCTGACTACCTGAGAGGGTTTAACCAGCACCTGCATGGGAACAGCCTGAGGCCGGTAACCCGGGACTGGAAAGAAAGAAGTGGCGATTGGTTTAGGCGCATTTTTAAAGACATGGAAAAAAAAAAAAAGAGGTTAGAGAAGGAGAGAGCCAAAGCATAAGAGACTCTTAAAGCCAACTGAGGGTTGATGGGGGGTGGGAGGGAGGGGAGGGTGGGTGATGGGTATTGAGGAGGGCACCTTTTGGGATGAGCACTGGGTGTTGTATGGAAACCAATTTGACAATAAATTTCATATTAAAAAAAAAAAAAAAGACATGGAGACTACCTGATCAACTGGGATCTCGACTTGAGTATCTTCATCTTCTTGGACTTCTGCTGCCCCCTGTGTCTCAGACCTCTCTGCTCCAGCTTTGAAGACGCCTTCATCTATTATTGGAGACAAATGCACAGCGAAAATCAAAATCCAATTGTGACATCGTGTGGCTGAATGCTGAAATTACAACCAAATACCTAACGAAGATCATGTTTTCTAATAGGTATTTTGGCTCCCTTTGTACCCTCCCCCCCCCCCAATTCTTCTGCATTTTCACACTGGGAAGAGGGACAGTGGCCAAGACGAGGTGGACCCAGCAGGGCAGAGCTGCGTCCCAGACCCCTCTCTCACCCTCTGGCTGCTGACTTAGTAACACAACCCTGCAGATGTATTTACACAGAGAGGACCTCACACCTATTATCTGCTCGCCACTCCTATCCAGGAAGCAGTGACGATGCTTGGTGCCTGAAAACACTAGTTTTAGAAGCTCTCCTTTCCGAAGAGAAATCACAGAGCTGACTCCGGGTCTCACACAAATCAATCTTCTATTTTGCAGATTTCCGCAGGATTTTCACAACCTAGGTCTTAAAATCCTTAGGTGTAAAATGGAACCTAAATCTCTAAGACTTTAGGTTAAGCTCCCGTGACCTGTTTTCCCCCACTGAAAGCAGCGATAGCTGTTTTCCGTATCCGAAGTCGTTTTCCTGTTTCCCCTCAGTCTTATCTCCTCCGGGCCCCATCATCAAAGAATCCCAGAACCGTCTGTCATTCTCTCTGCGTGCCCCCCAAGTAGGTTTACGGCTTCGGTCCTTCTCACAGAGGTTTCCTCTGGCCAATTTTTAAGGATCTCCAGGAATGGAGAACTCACCTCCTTCTCTGCTAATCTATTATAGGACTAGATTACCCCCTGCACTGTACCAAGTACGGTTTCACCTTTTGTCTTGAAACCCCCTCTATTTCCCCAATAGAAGCTTGCTTCCCAGAGCACAGTGACCGGACACGTGTCACATGAAAACACTCCATAGTGTTCAAGTTATAAAGTCACTCTTGATTAAACGTAAAACAGATTCTTACATTCGTGGAGGCTCAGTGATGTAAAAGGCACCGTGCCAGTCGATGTGGCCACCTAAGGTATAAATGAGGTGTAGACTGTCCTCTCAACTTGCCTGCAGACCAATGCATGTCTGTAGACATGCACACACGCCCTCAGTAGGGCTCCCTGACAAAGCGCTGTAAGAGGGGGTGTATCCAAGGGCTGCGGGCACTTAGCCCTTCTGGTTTCTCCTAGAGAAACCATTTTCCTTTTTAATTACTTTTTTTTTGTACCTTGACTAGATATTGGCTGCTCTACTCTCCTTTTTAAAAAGGAGACAGCTGCCCTCAAAGCTGATTATATGCCTAAGATTAATTCGCATGGATTAACTCATTTTGAGGATTATCTACAGCAATCATTCACTCCCAGGCTGGTCCTTCCTATCACTCAACAAAGTCTTTCCACCCACTGATCCCTTCTTCCATCAGCTCTTGTATGCTTACGCCATCCAGAGTAATTTTTCATTCATGGGTTTTCTCACTTAAGTCACCTATAGGTACATGAACATTAAAAATATACACGTATATAGGAATCCTTGCAAAACCATTACCAATGATGATGTCAGCATTGTCATTACCACTAGTACTAATCCTCCCCCAAAGACATGTACCATACGGCATATCTAAGCATTATGTCCTGACTCTGTCCTGTCTTGCAACCGAGAACACAGATCCACAATGAAATCTCAGCCAAAATCCCAGCCACATCAGAAGAAAGAATATAGAAAGTGAAACAGAGAATGCGATGACATCCTCACAGATGTAGGAATAAATGCACAGAGTTCTGATCGTGCACTGAACAAAGCCATCCTTCACCTAACAAGAGTACAGGGAAAGCCACCTCAAGGGGCTAGGAAAATAACTTACAATTATTCTGTCATAAAGGAGGAAAAGTGGAAGGGGGTAGTCCAGTCCACAAAAGTGGAGGCAACAGAGACCGGGGAGGCTATTGGTCTCTCAAGGACTCGGAACTTGAACCTTGGAACTCAACGCAACAATGGTGGAAACAATTTCCAACAATGGTGGAAACAACAGAAATAAATACTGTCTTATTCACATGTGGAGTTCGTAACCTTGTGGATGTTCACAGGCAGATTTCAAAACACAGGCTGCACAATTTATCAAATGTTATCTCCAGTATGGTTTTAAAAGGAAAACCAGGCATGTGTGACATTCATTGCTACCTTCTAGATTACTTTAGAAGACAACAATCACACTCAGCCCCGAAATGTCCCTGGAGTCAAACCTGCAGAGAAGGACGCTACACTATGGCGATGACCTAAGTACCTGACTTTTTGGGTGACATTTTAGCATTCATGTGTTGCACTTGCTTTCAAAGACACTCCCAAGAGCAACCTACAGATACAAACGGAATATATTATTAAATACTCACATTCAACGAAATGCTTAACTGTATCCAACCAGAACTACAAATGACTTACCGATGTGTTTCAGAATAAACATTTCACCGGAAAAGAAAAATGAAATCAATGGTAACAAATAAAATAAAATTGAAAGGGCGCTGGAATGGAAAATGGCAGCCACAGGGTAGAAAAGGCAAAGAGACAAATCAAGAAAACTCAGTGTCTTGTGTGGCGACACAGAGAACAGAAAGAGAAAAGTGTGTGTCTGTGGCGTGGGCAGAGGGCCTTGCTCATCAGCGAACTGATGTCTGTCTCCTGCAGCAGAGCAAGAAGGGAAGGTCAGAAGGGAAGTCACAGGAACAGTGGCAACAAAAGGAAAAAAAAGGAGCAACAGCTAGAAAATTACTCTGTGATAGGAGACAGCCTACTAGGATTTCAACGTTTATTATACATGTTATATGCAATTAAAAATAGAGAAATAGGAATTTCTAGAGAAAAAACATTTTCACACAGCATGCGCTAATTATAAACTGTTTATATAATATGTATGCATGTTTGAAAACGTGGAAAATGAAGAAAATAAACATCCTTCTAACCTCATGATGCAGAGACAATCACCTCTAATAATCTGACAACAGATTTTCCCTCCCTTTCTCTCTCCCTCCTTCTCCTTACACACACACAGATGCGCGTGCACACACACTCATTCATGAAAGTGGAATCTTACTGTACATATAATTTTCTAAGGCTGTTTTTTACTTTAAAATCACATCCTGAGCGTTTCCCGTATCACTAAATGTTATCTGAACACAGGTTGCTGCACATGGTATACCACACTGCAATTAAGGGACAATACTGAACGATGAAAATTGTTTTTAAACGAACAGGGTGCATTTCATTCATCTGATCGATGGGTAAATATGTATCAAGGTCCAACACACAAAAGTCACCCTGGGACACCTGAAAGGGTTGCTCTTTACAGGCTTAGCATCTTGTGGAAAAGTCACAGAGTCATGGGCTATTTATCTTTCCACGTACATGCCTTGTAGCTCCTTTCCTGCCTTATGGGTCCTTGTTTGCTGGGAATAAGCACAGTGCCCTGCCCACTAAGTCCTCGGGAAATGCTTATTGAAATGTAAGTCAAAAGATAAGTTCCTGGTTTGATCTCTCTCTCCCATGTTGAGTTCCCTCTAGCTCTACACCCCTTTAACCCTGCCCCCTGCACCGTGGCCAAGTATTGAATTTTCTCTTCCAAAATGTCCCCTGAGCATGTGGACATCCTGGTTTTGATACAATTTTGACTTATGTGATTAACTCATATAAATCCCCAGTCTCTCCACTGAATGTCTCATTTTAGAGGCAACCTCCCCAATCCGGTCTTGTCCATCCTGTATCTATCACCTGAGTGCTTTCAATACTCAGGTGATGAACCGTTCCACACCCAGGCCTCAATACTCTGGCTTCTCAACTCCACTGAGATCTCCAACTCCGCCTTACCACACGTCCTCTTCATCCCGTGCAGGGACTGCCATCACAGCCCGCCCACAGAGCCCACGGTGTTAGCTCACGTCTCATGCCTGTGCCCTCAACATCCAGGTGATGCCTTTCAGCCTTGTCCCTGTGCGGCTGCCTGTTGGGAGTCTAGGAGTCTGGCGCTCTCTCTCTCCATTTCTCCATTTCGCTCTCCGGGTTTCAGCAGCACTGCTGGCTGCTGCTTCTCAGTCTCCTTGGCCAACTCAGCCTTCTCTGTCCACCCTCTAAGTGGTGGACCACTATTCTCTACTCACACACTCTCCTTAGACAAGCTCACCAAGATCATGGTTTGAACACCAGCCATAGGCCAATGATTCTCTGATCTGTACCAGCCTCTTCAGAGATCCCCAAACTTGTATCTCCAATTACCTAACTTGACATCTCACCTTTGATATCAAATGGGCATCTTAACATCATCAAAAGAGAACTCTGTTCCTCTGCCGGCCAACTGCCCATCAACTCTATTCCCCACTCCGGGAAATGGCAGTACCACTCAATCCCCAAATCTTGGAATTATCCTGACTTCCTTCTTGCTCTCATTCCGTGTATCCACTCCATTGTTGTCTTGTCAATTCAATTTCCTTTTAAATATATCCCAAATCTGTGAATATTATCCCTATTTCCATTATCAACTTGGACTAATCATCATCATCTGCAGGATGGGCAATTGCAAAGCTTACAACACATCAACATCTCTCTTCTTCAACTCTTGCTGTCCTGTAATTCATCCCCCACAAAATAGCCAACTGCACTCAACAGATGATAAAAAGTATTTAGAAACTCTCTCACATCGTTCCATCATGCATAGAACCCAAGGTCTTTACCATGGCTCACAAGGATGTGATCTGGTACTTACCTCCTTCTTGGCACATGCTTCCTACCACATTCCCTTTGCCCATTAAACTCCAGCTACATTCTGCTTCTCCAACAGAAAGTTCATTCCCACCTTTGTACTTCTTACGCCTTCTCCCTGAAATATCCTTTCCCCTTTTTTCACAACACTGGCTGCTCCTCATTGCACAGATCTCAGGAAACTCTCCTCTTTCCTATTCCAGTAGCCACCCAGTCATTCATATTGTTGGTTTTTTTTTTATTTTTTTAATGTTTATTTATTACTGAGAAACAGACACAGAGAATGAGCAGGGGAGGGGCCAAGAGATGGAGAGACACAGAATCGGAAGCAGGCTCCAGGCTCTGAGCCGTTAGCACAGAGCCCGACGCGGGGCTCGAACTCACAAACTGTGAGATCATGACCTGAGCTGAAGTTGGATGTTTAACCTACTGAGCCACCCAGGCGCCCCAATATTGTTGTATTTTAATTCTCTGACTAGCACCTACTACTAGCTGACATTTTCTCAGGTTTATTTTCCTGTTTTAGTGTTTGCCAGTCTCCACCAAACCATAAGCTCCAAGAGAGCGGGTACCATGCCCACGTCGTTTAATGCTGTATCCCCAGCATGTAACAGAGTTCTGCACACAGTCGTTCAAATGGTATTTGTTGAGAGAATGAAGATATTTGCTGCACTGAAATAAAATGTAAGGAGCATCCACTCATTCACTATTTTTAAAGACTTTGTTTTTAAGTAATCTCTACCCCCAGTGTGGGGTTCAAACTCACCACCCCAAGATCAAGACTTGCATGCTCCACCAACTGAGCTAGCCAAGCACCCCAGGAGCATGCCATTTAGAAGCCAGGAGCCAGTGGATTAATTTTTCATGCCCTTACATGGTTTATGCCCCCATCTGGCCAACAGGTGGCAGTACAGCATCTGGATGAGGAGGGGGATAATGAAGGTTGAAGAGAAAGGCTAGAGTGTGGCCAACACAGGGATCAACTATGTATGCTATTGTGGTGGGCAAAGTAACAGCCCCCCAAAGACACCCATGTCCTAATCCCGTTAGTGTCATTGCGCTACATTGCATGGCAGAGGTGAATTAAGGCTCAAGATAGAATTACTGTTGCTAACCAGCTGGCCGCGAGATGGGGAGACTGTCCCGTATTATTCTCGTGGACCCAGTGTAATCACAAAGGTCCTCATAAATGAGAGAGAGGGGCAAGGGGATGGGGGTCATGGTGACAGCGTGTGAGAAAGGCTCGCCAGGTCATGGCTGGCTTTGAAGATGGAGGGGGACATAAACCAGGGAACTGTAGACGACCTTCGAAAACTGAAAAAGGCAAGGGTACAAATTTTCCCCCTTAGAGACTCCAGAAGGAACAAAGCCCTGCCAGGGCTCTGATTATAGGCCAATGAGGACCATTTTGGAAATCTGACCTCCGGGACTGTAATATCAAGAATCTGTATGTTGTCGTAAAGTGCCCAGTTTGTGGTGAGTTGTGACAGCACCAATAGGAAACTAATACACCATGTGTCTAAAAGTCATGGTCTAGGGGCGCCTGGATGGCTCAGTCAGTTAAGCACCCCACTTCAGCTCAGGTCATGGTCTCTCAGTTCGTGAGTTCAAACCCCACACTGGGCTCACTGCTGTCAGCACAGCCTGCTTCAGAGCCTCTGTCCCCATCTCTCTCTCCCTCTCTCTCTCTGCCCCTCCCCTGCTCATGCTCTTTCTCTCTCAAAAATAAAATAAAAAAACATTAAAAATAAAAATAAGTAAATAAATAAGTAAAAGTCATGGTCTAGAGAGAATATCAGGACAGTAGCCATGGCAAATCCCCTTTCCGACTCCTGCAGGCACCTGCTGGATGGGGTGTTCAGAAAAGCCCCTGCAAACCCACTGCTTTCTGTTCTCCTGCTATCACCTCTCTTTCTCACTCCTCTACAAGGTGCAAAAACCAGCACCACCCCCCAGACACCCACCCATCTGCCAGAAGAAAAGGGATTCAATTTTTTTAATGTCTTCCCCTACCCGAAAACATCTGTAACAAAAGCCATTCGCTAACAAACTAAAGAGCAGGGATAAATTTGATACACAATACTGCTCCCATTCAATTACTACATTAAGGATCAAATCCAACGCTCGGATGCACACACACCCACATTCAGCTCTAATCTCTCCTGCTTGAATCGCAAAGAGACATTTTTAGTGTATATTACACCGTAAAGCAACAGCAAAGACGCTGGTAAAAAATAAAAACGCTCCTCAATTATTTTTCACTTGTCCCTTATGAATTTTATTGCCTAAAGAATGAAACGGCACCACTGTGGAGTTCATAATAAATAGGAATCCGTTTCCCTGCAGAAAGGGAAAATAGACACTCATGTTTGTTTAGTTTCCACAACTAGAACAGGAGAAATGAAGAGGTTTCCCAGTTTCAGGGTGTCGATATTTCAGTTGAGTAATGTTACAATACTCTAATGTTCTTGAGTAAGAGAAGTTACCAAGTGATGAATGACACACGCAAGTAACTGATGAGAATTAGTGTTTAAGCCCAACCGTCTTGTTTAAGGCGTACCTCCTCACCAGAATTACTAAAAATTATTTTTAAATAGCATGATAAGCCATATTTTGATGTGCTCCGCGTTTGAAATCAATGGAAACTTATCGGGGCAAAGAAGAAAAATAATGGAGTGATGCCTGGTTCTGAGTACTTTATGGAAATATTAGATATCTACTAAGTGGAAGTTCTACATGTAAGCAAGAAAAGCTTAATGTGACTATAAACATTTTACTATGATTTACTACTGAGACTGCCTCATACAGAAATGCTCAATTAGAAACAAGACATTGATTTTAAAATGTAGCTCATTAAACCCAGTAGAGAAAAAAAATGTGGGAAACAAGGAGTCTGTAACTTTCAGTGTATAAGACAATACTCTAAGAAGAAAAAAATACCTAGGCTTACTTACAAGAAAAATCATGCACTCTTTCTATGTTGTCACATCAGTTACCAGAGGCAGAATTAAGATCAAAATTGGCAAGGAGACACAGAAGTTATCTTCATTAGCTAACGTTAATGGGATCCCCACGCACACGTGAAATGTATTGAATTTCTAATACGTAACTCTTCGTGGAGATAGATTTTTGTCATCATATCTTACTGAAATTTAAAGAAAGTGCTTCCGGAAAGCTGGCCCAGGGTGAAGCAGTCTCCCTACGTTCAGGAAGCAGCGAGGCAGAGACGAAGAATGGGCCCACGTGCAACGGCGTGTCCTCGTGAGAGGACGTTGGCCAACCTGCCCCTGACCCTCGGTGGGACGTAGCCCATGTCCTCCCACCACTTCCCCCAGATTAAAGCATACTATCATCGGGAAGAATCAGATCAAACGGCAGCTAATGTTTTGAGCACGTCTGAGATGGTACCGCCATGTAACCCAAATATTTTTTAATCGCTGACCTTCTCCCTATGTTTCATCATGTCCCACAAACTCACTTGGAAACTCTTTACAGAAACCAGAATATCACAAGATTTCATCTCCTTTGGCAATTCAGAATAGTACGTGACAATGACCGTATCCATACACTTACGGAGGCTGAGTTTTCTCAATCGCAGTGAAATATTTGACTTCTTTCCATTCCCTGACTTCTTCTCCAGGGTATTAACTATCATCTGCTCTGTAATTGATGTTTAAATCTGTTTGCATCTATTAAGCAACTGTAACTCTTTGCACAGAGTTGATCTTAACCGCCATGGTTATTTTACCTTGGCTTTAAATGGGTGCAACACAATTTTCCAAGTGTAAGCACAACTTAAAAGTAGGATTATTATCGTTGACGGCCCCAGATCACAGGCAATTTTGTTCTTATCCCTACATTTCTGCGTTAATCTTTTTTAGATACAGATGTTTCAGATTTTTATCAAAATTAGTAATATTCAGGGGCACCTGGGTGGCTCAGTCGGTTAGGTGTCTGACTTCGGCTCAGGTAATGATCTCGCGGTTTATGAGTTTCAGCCCCGTGTCGGGCTCTGTGCTGACAGCTGGGAGCCTGGAGCCTACTTTGGATTCTGTGTCTCCCCCTCTCTCTGCCCCTCCCCTGCTCATGCTCCGTCTCTCTCTGTCTCTCAATAATAAATGTTAAAAATTTTTTAAATAAAAATAAAAAAAATTAATATTCAGAGTTACAAAGAATGAAGCATGCACTTACAATATATAGAATTCGTGACTTTTTAAATAAGTGGTTTATTTATTTAATTTTTTTTAGCTTGGAGAGACAGCATGCAGGAGCAGGGAAGGGACAGAAGGAGAGGGAGAGACTGAGAGAGTACTCTCTCAAAAATAAACATTAAAAGAAATGTTTTTAAACAAAAAATAAATTAAAAAAGAAAAATAAAACTTTGTCTCATAGAACAGACTCTGAACTTGATCTTAAAGATGATGAAGACCCTCTGGGGGACTGGGGGCGGGGCGCTGTCCTGAAAGAGGGCTGCCTCGATGAATGGGGTTGGGGAACCCCGGGCAGGGCGTGTGTGGAGGGAGGAGATAGGGAAGGTACCACTCAAGGTGCTCTCACAGGTCACTGCTGAGCGGGAGGCATCAGGTCAGAGTGAGCAGACTGGCTGAGATGCAGGAAGGAAAGGCTGGAATGTGGGTCAGATGGAAGCTACCACAGGCTGGTAGCCTGCAGAGTTCCCACAATGGGATGGGAGCTAGGGCAGGGAATGACGGGTCCCCAGGTCCAGAGCACAGAACCCGCAGCACCTGCTGTGGTGGCAGGAAAGGCACTGCTCTGGGGACTGTGGTCTGCACAGTCCTGTAGGTCCTGCGTGAAGGCAGCACCAGAGGGATGGGCAGAGTGGACACAAGGGAAGCAAGGCTGTCCTGGCAGGGCTCCGTGACTGCCTGGAGGGAAAGGGATGAGATGAAAGAGCCACAGGGGACTCAGGTTTACAGCCTGGATGCATAAGCGATTAGTAGCGCTATTTACCAGGATGAGGGCCAGAGGACAAGGGGGGCGGGGGTGGGTGGTGAGAAGGGAGGCGAGGAGTTCTGAACTGGATGTACTGGCTGGAGTCTCCTGGTAAGCATCTCCACAGACACATCAAGGTAAGTGGCTGGAAATACAAACATGTTAACTAGGATAAAGCTCTAGGAGGAGGATATTGATCTGGGAACGGTCAGAATGCAGTTGGTAAATAGTCATGGGTCTAGGGGCACCGGGTGGCTCAGTCGGTTGAGCATCCGACTTCAGCTCAGGTCATGATCTCACGGCTCGGGAGTTCAAGCCCCGCATCGGGCTCTGTGCCGACAGCTCAGAGCCAGGAGCCTGCTTCGGATTCTGTGTCCCTCTCCCTCTCTGCCCCTCCCCTGTTCATGTTCTGTCTGTCTCTCCCTCTCTCTCAAGAATAAATAAATGTTAAAAAAAATTAAAATGTAAAGTCACGGGTCTGGACAATAACCTGCAATGAGAAGAGAAGATGATTGGGGGCTAAAGTTCAAGGAGACAGCATTTAAGGGATGGGAAGAGGAGGAATGTGCAAAGACTGACAACAAATAAGGACAGGGATGAGAGACAGAGACAGAGAGAGAGAGAGAGAGAGAGAAAGGAAGGAAGGAAGAAGGAAGGAAGAGGAAAGAAAGAAAGGAAAGAAAGAAGAAAGGAAGGAAGAAAGAAAGAAAGAAAGAAAGAAAGAAAGAAAGAAAGAAAGAAAGAAAGAAAGAAAAGAAAAGGAAAGAAGGAAAGAAAGAAAGAAACAAACGAGCAAGCTGTCCAGGAAGCCCTGGGAAAATGAAAGCAACAACAAAGGAGCGATCGGTAAAGTGTCCTCCAACGTTGGCATGCCAGTGATCGGTCAACGAGGTGAGAGGAACTTCAGTAGAGCATGAAGACCGGCTTACACTGGGGTGTGGTTTGAAAGAGCGGTGAAGAAGTGAAGACAGGAGTGTGGACCGCTCTTCCCAGATGATTCCCTGTGAAGCAGAGAGGTCCTATAAAACCAAACTCAGAGGCCACGGAGGTAGCAAGGGCTGAACGGAGGTCAAATCCCATCTTTTCTGACTCTCGCCTTCCAATGAATTTGTCACAGATGTCAGCACCATAAAGCTGTTGCTAAGCCTATGTCCCCCATGCATGAGCACATCTAATGAAATCCAAGCATTCTTGCAGAAACTCAAACAGTTCATCCATTCATGCCCAAGTTAAACCAAAGCGGAACACCTTCTTCTCGATGACATAAATGTAACTAGAAACTGTATGTCATGAAAATACCAATCATTCTTACTATGCAGACATTTACTGGAGTTCACACCTTAGCTAAAACGCCTGAATGAATTACAATATGGTAATCTGTCTGCAGGGAGTTGGGGTGAGGAGGCAGCAGGACCAGACGGACAGAAGGTTGCGCGCAGAACCCATCCCAGGAAACAAGGCACCTGCAACTCGCGTGCCTAATTAGCATGGTCATTAACAATCACCTCAGACAAAGAAATAAGAGACTCCTTAGCTTCAGAAAACTACTAAGAATTCATGCAAGGAATCCCCAAAACCCAAGACCGGGGAGAAACGCGGATTTGAAATTTTCTTTTCTTTTTTTTTAATTTTTTTAACGTTTATTTATTTTTGAGACAGAGAGAGACAGAGCATGAGCGGGGGAGGGGCACAGAGAGAGGGAGACACAGAATCCGAAGCAGGCTCCAGGCTCTGAGCGGTCAGCCCAGAGCCCGACGCGGGGCTCGAACTCACGGACCGCGAGATCGTGACCTGAGTTGAAGCCAGACGCTGAACCGACTGAGCCACCCAGGCGCCCCAGGATTTGAAATTTTCAAACTCTATCTGCAGTCAATGAAACTTGAAGAGCAAGACCGAAAAACTTTTCTAGATATTTGTTTCCAAATTACAAACACGGTATAGACTTAAGGGATTGAATACCCGGCCCAAACATGAAACTGGACTGTGCATTTTAAAAAGTTGGTTACTAATCCCAATTATTACTAAATTACTCCTTTGAGAATCTAAGACTCCAACATGTGCTTTCATCTACCAGCAACAATATGCTTTAAAATACTACGCTCGACAATGCCAATACCACTGTAATTGTATGAAGCAAGTTATCACCGCTTTCCAAAGTCATCTAATCCTGAGACGGGCACTGGAGATTCTGTGAGCTGTGGTCCTCACTCAGGGTAAGGAGATACACGGCACAATGTGCAAATAAGCCCAAATCAGTCATTCTGAATAAAGGGATCGGATAATTTGTCATCTAATCTGCTTGGCGCAGGTAGTATGCCTGAACTGTTCACTAAATCTGAGTGAGGGCATTTTCAATTTAACCGTTCCAACATTTTACAGACAGCATGCTTCCCTCTGCCTTAGACAACTGAAGTGAAATCTCTTAAACACTTAGCATTTCAGGTGTTTTATATCCACTCCACAGTAATTCCTGGAGAGGATGATAAATTTTGATCAGAATTGATGCCCTGCTAAAGATGTAACTTAGCTTTGACTGATGGTTATCCTTCCACCTTAACATGCAGTGGTAAGTTACAATATATTCAATTCAGCTTATCTTTATGAGTAAACTCTATAATTCAAGGAGCTGCCGTCAATAAATAGTAGACAAAAACAAATTTTTGTGTGAGATGTCTTTCTCTGCAGTATCTATCACGTTCCAAATTTTATTTAAAATAGTCTGAGATAAATGCACTTATGGGAGTCTACTGAATTCTATCGTAAGATGACTATATAACCACAAATATGCCCACATATCAGCAAGTGATATAGACATTCAGATATAAAGTGACTATATATTCACTTAGTACAAAATCTGAGAGAACCAAGGAAACATAAAATGTCACACCATCAATGGGAAAAGTGATCTTGATAGCTTCAATTAATGATGGGAAATATACAGATTAGGTACAAAATAGTACTATTTCTTACAAAACGACCACAAAAGAAAACAGATCAAAACAAATCAGTCTGCATTTTGCTCACTTAGACTTAATGCTGTTCCAACAACAGATACTGAATGAGTATCTGCCAGATTCTATAATCTTTCATTTGGTATTGAGACTTAGAGACTTAGTGTGTATTATAATAAAAATCTATGGGGCACCTGGGTGGCTCAGTCGGTTAAGCATCCGACTTTGACTTAGGTCATGATCTCATAGCTCACGAGTTAGAGCCTGCGACGGGCTCTGTGCTGACAGCTCAGAGCCTGGAGCCTGCTTCAGATTCTGTGTCTCCCTCTCTCTGTCTCTCCCCCACTTTCTCTCTCTCTCTCTCTCTCTCAAAAAAAATAAACATTAAAAAACATTTTTTTAATATATTGATGCTGTACTTTTGCAAAAATAGAAAACACTCACCTCTAGCATTTTTACCTGTGACTGAAGTTCATCAGCTAACAGTTTCATTCCGAATGGAATAATTCCGGATCCTTGGGCTTGCAGAATGGTATCTTTTTGTAAATGTTTATTTATTTTTGAGAGGGATAGAGAGAGACAGAGTGTAAGTGGGGAAGGGGCAGAGAGAGAGGATGACACAGAATCTGAAGCAGGCTCCAGGCTCTGAGCTGTCAGCACAGAGCCCGATGCGGGGCTTGAACTCACAAACCGCAAGATCATGACCTGGGCGGAAGTCAGATGGCTCAACCGATGAGCCACCCAGGTGCCCCCAGAATGGTATCTTTCAAATATCCTTGCTTCTTTCTTAATTGATAATTGAGAAATACCAATAATCTATTTGTTTTAATCTTGGGGAGGGGGAAAACAGAAATAAAGTAATCTTTCATTGGATTTTCATTAACCTATAATTTTTATGTATTCTCATTGCATTAAGTCAGTAAGAACTAACTTTTGGTTGGTTATTAAGATGTTTTGCATACTTGGAATCAAGATAAAACAAAAATACTGGTAAGCCTAAGAAAATGTCTATTTTGGAATAGGGTAGAAATGCTTATTATCTAGCCAAGAAACATTTTTTTCTTCAGCCTTTACCTACAGCAAGATGCAAATTAATAACAGTAGTGACAATATTAACAATGATGATCATTAGCTCATAGGTCTTGGATGCTTACTTTGTGACAGGCATTGTTCTGAGCACATTACCCGTGAAACTCATTCAACGCCCAAAACAACCTTAGGAATGACTGCTAACGCTACCCGCATCTTACAGACAGAAAGCAAAGGTGTTCTGAAGTTCACAGACAGCAAGTGGTGGAAACAAGGCTCAGATACAGCGACTGGAGCGAGATGCATTCACCCCGTGGTTAACGGCAGGCTTCAGGTTTTCTGACGTGCCCGTCATGACCCGTTCGTGGGCTGCAACAGGAGTTTGCTGGGTTGCAGCTAGTGTCTTTCAAGTAAAACAGAAGAAAACAGGAACTAGATTGTGCCTCCACGCTGGGCTTCACGAGCGCACAGGGGCGCCGGAGGAAGAACATTCCACCTGGCTTCAGTGACGGCCCCTGGAGGCCACACTTTCCATTGAAACCAGACCTTGCTTCCCGGGAAGAAAGAGTCTGGCAGCACTCCGAGACATAAGCAAGACCAGGGCTCATCCTGGCGTGCTCCCCCTTGTGCGACCTCCCTGTAGAAGCCACGCGTCTCTGCCGAAATGAGGAGGTGGCAGGGAATGGAAGGTGACCCTGGTTTACTTTCTCGTCCGGCCTTCCTTCCTCCCCGGCACACCGAAGGCAGGGCGTACTGGTGTGACGTGTGCATATGAGAAGTGCAGCGAGCAGCCGAGTGCGTCCTAACACGGTATTTCCACCCGCCTGAGAAGAGCAAAATGCACGTGCAGGGACGGGCCCCGAAACACAAGTTGCGTGACTGTGACGACACGTGTGCGCTGCGTGCTCTTCTATTTTGCACATAAACGGCACTGCGCGACGTAAAGACAAATGGGGGCGTTCACCTTAGTTAAAATTTTTGCTCCTTCTCCGTGTAGGATGACAATGACAGCAAATGAAAGACGCCATCGAGGAGAGAGACCACGGGAGCGAGGGAAAAGTATGTTTAAGGATCATCCACGGCACTTTTGTGCTGCTCTTTGGACAAAAGGCGCTGCACTCTCATCGTGCACTGGACCCTCAAACTTAGGCGGCGCCGTGCGGGACGCAGAGGAACGGTCACGGCTATTTCACACAACTTTTGTTTCACGAGACGAATACGTATAAACGTATGTGCGTGTACTAGATCACGACGTACAGTTTTTTTCACACTGTGGGTCACGGAAAACTTAGGAAGCCCTTCACTACACTGGAGAAAATCAAAGGCATAAAAACTCTCTCTCCTTGCCACCCTAAAAGACAATCCACTGAAACAGGGCAACATGGTTTCTCGAATTCCTGCTCCCCACTATGTTCTACACGCCTCTGCCCAATTTCTAGAGGCCACCACGACTTGACCCAGGTTGGACTTTCCAACATGTCCCACAGCTCTGCCACCAGGTTCTTCACCCCAGCCACCCCCAGAAGAGCCTTCGTGGCTCTGGGCTCCCCATCCTTTCTGCCCCTGTCCCCACCTGAAGCACCCCATCTCCTCTTCACCTCTGCACCTCTGTTCACATCACCTCTGCACGGCCACAATGCCTGCCCACCCTTCCCTTCAAGATGGAAGTCAACGGCCACCTCCCCAGAAGTCTTCCCCCTCTCTGAACGTTTCACACTTTCACTCCCTATCCTAACAGTACCACGCGATAGGCAATTACTGTCACCCAGAGGAGAGGGTTTCAAACTCACTTCACGCCTCCCATACTCACAACACAAGGTTGGGCTGCACACAGAGCTCAATATGGAGCCAGGACTAGGGCAAGGGACCTGGCTGTTCTGAACGCCTAACTACGCGGAGCACATTCCTCACAACCACCCTGTGAAGTAAGCACTTTTATGCTACTTTATGGGTAAGGAACCTGAGGTTTAAATAATAACTTGCCCAAGGCTGCTCAGAGCCAGGCCCAAGGCCCAAGTGTCACCCATCATGGTGCCTTCTAAATGACACCCACCTTGGGAAGAAGCATTGCCACCATGAAGGTCATCAACTGCAAATCACACCCACTGGACCAACCCGGAACAAATGTTTTAGGAGTCACGGTGGAGAGCTGTTTTAATTTTGAATGTCCAGGCTGCCTTGTAAGTGACAGAGGAGGAGAAACAAATGCAAAAGTCAAGAATGGAAATAGAGGCCTGGAGGGGGGGGGGGCGGGGGCGGGGCCTGAGGGGGGAAGGGGAGTGCTCCTGAGACCATTCTGGGAAAACAAATGAGAGGGAGAATACTCTTTGGAGAATAAATCAGACCTGGAGGAAGGTGTAAGCCATTAACCCTTGCAGGAACAAAAGGGAACTGAGGGGTGTCGATTTAAAAGTGTTGGCAATTCAGGCATAGAACGCAAAGCATGAGTTTGAGTCTGATGTGTGGCCCTGCAGGCAGTTTGGAGAAAGAAAGAAGTTTCATCTGCTTTCACCTTCATGGACAGAAAGCTGAAGACTCTCTCTGTGAGCTTTTCTTTTAAACATCTTAATCTGAGGCGCCTGGGTGGCTCAGTCGCTTAAGTCTGACTCTTGATTTCGGCTCAGGTCCTGATCTCACGGTTCATGCGTTCAAGCCCCGCATCAGGCTCTGTGCTGACAGCTCAAAGCCTCCTTGGGATTCTGTATCTCCCTCTCTCTCTCTGCCCCTCCTCTGCTCACGCTCTCTCTCTCTCTCAAAACTTTAAAAAAAAAAAAAATCTTAACCTATTATTGAATCTTCCAGCCATCTTTCAGGATAATTCTTCTTCCATGTGGAGTAAAACCATGTATTTTCCTGACTTAACTGTTGGAACCCTTCCATCAAAGTCCTAATTTGCCAGAATAACCACAGATTTAATACCTGATGGTACCAGAAATCTGGTGCTGATAAAAACACTAACCTGGGGTAGGACCATTACAGGCACGGATACCCATATGAGAACATTTGTAACAATTTCATTCTTAGCTCCAAAGTGAAAAGCAGGAGATTTAATTTCAGAGTCAAGAAGTTGTGAAAAACCATCTGTTTTCCTTAGATGTTCCTACGATGATATATATATACTTTTTCACTGGAAGGAGAGTTAAAAATAAGGAGAGTGTAACAAGTTTGAGCTATAGCTATAGCAGTGTGTAACTAGCCCATCAAGCAACAGAATAACGCAAGACTACGAAATGAAAACAATCAAAATACTAAACACCTGTTTCAACAGCGAAGTCACAAAGGTCCATCATCATCAAAGCTATTTTTATTTCCAATCATATTTGCTTATTGGAATATATGTTCCTTTGGGGGGGGGGGGACAGGAAGCTGACATTTTATGGAAAAAAACGGTAATGATGAAAGTGTGTATTTTCCCAGGAGTACTCCTATGTATGTATATCAAAAAAAAAAAAAACATATTTCTTTTCGAAAAGTCATTGGCCAAATGAATTTAGCACACATTGATGATTCCCACAGCTGGGTTTATTTTTTTTTTTTTTTTAAATTTTTTTTTTTTTTTTTTTTTTTAACGTTTATTTATTTTTTTGGGACAGAGAGAGACAGAGCATGAACAGGGGAGGGGCAGAGAGAGAGGGAGACACAGAATCAGAAACAGGCTCCAGGCTCTGAGCCATCAGCCCAGAGCCCGATGCGGGGCTCGAACTCACGGACCGCGAGATCGTGACCTAGCTGAAGTCGGATGCTTAACCGACTGCGCCACCCAGGCGCCCCCCACAGCTGGGTTTAAATGGAATCTGGCAAACCTCTATTAGAGAACATTGGAAAAAAGCTTTTAAATAAAGAGGGAGCTCATAATATTGAAACTGTGTCTAGTTGGATTGACTTCATTCTGAATGCTTTTCAAAAAAAGGTTCAACAGTCCAACTTTACGTTTAAATGTATTACATGTTGTTCTTACAGACAATGTAAGAGGCACGTTTTAAAGCCAGAAGATGAGGGCGGCTGGGTGACCCAGTTGGTTGAGCATCTGACTCTCGATTTCGGCTCAGGTCACGATCTCACAGTTCATGGGATCGAGCCCCACATTGGGCTCTGTGCTGACAGTGGAGCCTGCTTGGGATTCTCTCTCCCTCTCCCTCTCTGCCCCTCTCCCCTGTTCACTCTCTCTCTCTGGCTCTCTCTCTCTCAAAATAAATAAACAAATTTCAAAGCCAGAAGAGGGAACCACACGCCAAGGAAGCAGAGGCAGACCAGCCATCGTGTGCACACATGGGCGGGGCTGACTCGGCACCTGCACAGCTCGCCCTCTCTTTCCCAACTTACATACTTTACAACATTCACGCAGGTTGCAACAATTTTACCTTAACTTCAGAAAGGTCACTGAATTGTCGGAGAGGGACACACTGGCTAATTAATTGAGGAAATAAATGCATAAAGAAAGAAATTCTTGCACTGAATAAATCATCTACATAAACCTGTTGCACATCAGATGAACTTCCCTGAATTTATCAAGTTGCAAAAGGAAGCTATAAATTGTACTGCATAAGGGATCACGCCAACCAGGTTTTCTTTTGTTTTGTTTTGTTTTCTTAAATGAGTATTTATTTATTTTGAGAGAGAGACAGAGACAGAGACATGCATGAGCAGGGGAGGTGTGGAGAGGGAGAGGGAGAGAGAGAATCCCAGGCAGGTTCCACACTATCAGCACAGAGCCCAATGTGGGACTTGATCCCATGAACCCAAGATCACGAACTGAGCCAAAATCAAGACCAACTGAACCACGCAGGCTCCCCCAACCAGGCTTTTTCATAAATCATGCTGTGCCTGAGGACGTGCGGCTATCATGGCCCGCCATATGCGCTTAGGTAACCATCACCCCAGCACTCACAAAAGGAAAGCAAAAGTGACAGAGAGGAAACGGTTCAACTACTACTCATTTGAGGGAGTTTAAGAGTGAAAGCTGTTCTTAAGCTTCACTGTACCGAGCTTTCCCGCCGGTGGGAAATAAAAGTGAGACGTGGCTCTGTCTGATGTGCCAAGTGATCCTGACCTCACCCCTTACGTTCCTCTTAACACAGAAGATGGAGACAGTCTGGATCACCTGTAGATGCCCATACAGCATGTGGGTCCCCACCGGCCCTCTCAGCAAAGAGAAGGAGAAAGATCTCTCTCTTTCAAGGTCTCTCCCGGAAGGGCAGAGGGCAGCAACGGGATGGGCATCGCCAGAGTCCCCTGGGAATGGCTCTGCGGTTCATGAGCCCTTCCGAGGGGGCATCCGTTCACTCACTTGTCCACTGTCTGAGCACCAACTCTGCACCCACCGCTGTGGCTGTCCTTCGGGCGCCGAGGAAGCAGGGAAGACAGCCCTCGCCCCAGCACATGCAAACCACACGCCAGGTGCCATGGGGATCTGATGGACATCCACGCGGGGGCCAGTGGTGTGCCAGAGGACAGAGTCATCGAACACTCAAGGAGAGGCGCACGCAAGGTACAGAGCCCACCGGGTCAGCTTCCTTTGAGGAGCTGTGACAAATGCCTGCAGGCGACGTGCCAGAAACGTCAAGACAGAAGTCGTGCAGGGTCGGCTGAAGCCCGCGGGGGGAGAGGTTTTGTGAGCCAGGGAGAGGGGCTCCGTCCTGTCAAGGGGGGCCCCTGGCAGGGTTTTAAGCAGACGAGGAGGCTGCCAGGGTCTGAGTTTTAGAAAGAGCACTCTTGAAGCAGCTGGGATGTGAGCTGTGCTGGGGGACAGCCGGGGGCAGGAGAGCCCGGGGGACGGATCAGTGTGTCCGTCTGGGAGGTCAGCTGAGGAACCTAGAGACTCTACGAGCAAAGGGGAGGCGGACTAAGTGGGAACAGCCCACAGAGAAGGCAGGAGGACACAGAGGCGAAGCAGGAGAGTCAAAGAGGCTGTCAAAGTTGGAGAGAATTTTTTTAAGAGCTTTCAGAGGAGTTAAATGACACTGCACCATGCCTGATTTGTACCGCGCACCCTGCATAAATTAGCTCAGCTAATACGGGGCTGTGATAATAATGATACCACGGTCATCTCGTTTTATACTGGAGGCAATCGGCACAGAGGTCATTTGAGTAACCTGTCCGAGATCCCACAAGTGTTCAGTGACGCAGGAGGCAAAGACACCACCACGTGGGGTGACGCCGGACTGGACCTTCCGGAGGCCACGGCCAGGCTTTGCCACCGTGTGTTCACCGAGAGTCAAAAAAGGAAGAAAGCTTCTGTTATGACGAAGCATGATTTGTAGGTGAGCCGTCGGGGGCATCGGGGGTCAAGTATTCTTTTACAGGAGCCAGTGACACCTGAGTGTTTACTAACATGACCTCCGTTCTCTTTAGCTGAGGCACTGGGTGGGTGGGTGTGTAAGCACGTGCACACGTGTGTACCCACACGTGCAGTGGGTGCTGATGCTTGAAAATGAGGAGACAGATGCAGCCAGAAGGTGAAGATCTTGTGAGCCCCCCTCTGGGGACTACTGTCTTAAGGATGGCAGGGAGCCACTCACGACGACCGGACTCTCCATGCTTCCCGCAAGACTTCCCTCGGTCTGGCTTTGGCTGTTCCTCTTCTGTGACCCCACAGCACCCCGGACCTGCCTCTGTCACAGGGAGCCCTGACCACCCAGACCGTGCAGACTAACTGGCTCACCGGACTGTGGATATCTTCAGGGACGGGACAACATCCTGTTCATCTTTGTATCCTTAGCATCTAACGGAGCCATGAGATAGACTGAGAAAAAAGTAAACGTGTGTCTAAGTATTTCCGGCAGGTATGTGTTTTAGAAATATTCTTCTTGGAGCCATGTACTAGATGGCACGGACACCGCTGGGGACAAAGACCTTTCTTCTATATCATAAATGCCCTTTTCTGCCCTCAGGTTTCCTCCTCCAATTTGAGGGTCCCTACCACACCCAAATGTTTATAAGTGTCCGCTGCGTCTATGCCCCAACAAAAACTTGTAAGTGCATCACTGCTGGGGGACTCTGGGTGCTTTCAAAAAAAATTTTTTTTTTAATTTTTTTTTAACATTTATTTATTTTTGGGACAGAGAGAGACAGAGAATGAACAGGGGAGGGGCAGAGAGAGAGGGAGACACAGAATCTGAAACAGGCTCCAGGCTCTGAGCCGTCAGCACAGAGCCCGACGTGGGGCTCGAACTCACGGACCGTGAGATCATGACCTGAGCCGAAGTCGGACGCTTAACCAACCAAGCCACCCAGGCGCCCCTCAAAAAATTTTTAAATTGAGGGGCGCCAGGTCACGATCTCACGGTCCGTGAGTTCGAGCCCCGCGTCGGGCTCTGGGCTGACAGCTCAGAGCCTGGAGCCTGTTTCCGATTCTGTGTCTCCCTCTCTCTCTGCCCCTCCCCCGTTCATGCTCTGTCTCTCTCTGTCCCAAAAATAAATAAACGTTGAAAAAAAAAATTAAAAAAAAAAATTTTTTAATTGAGGGACACCTGGGCGGTTCAGTCGGTTAAACATCTAACTCTTGGTTTCGGCTCAGGTCATGATCTCACAGCTCGTGAGTTCCAGCCCCACATCGCGCTGACAACGTGGAGCCTGCTTGGGATTCTCTCCCTCTCTCTCTGCCCGTCCCCTGCTTGCACATGCTCTCTCTCTCTCTCTCTCTCTCAAAATAAATAAATAAACTTAAAAAAATTAAATGGAACAAAATGTTTGCACCATTTCAATTAGATGTACAAAGATAATCAGGCTGTCAGTAAGAAATTCTCCATTATCTGCTGTGCGCTGAACAGCTTGTTACACGTATGTGTCTAGAACAGGCGAAGAAACACAAATAAATGAACAAGTCTGTCCCTGATGTGGAAGAGTACGCAGCTTAAGTGCATAAATATGCAGGCAAACAGATGAGTGTGCGTGTATACATCGATGCATGCATACACACGTGGGTGTGCAGACTCGTGCACCTGACGATGGACAGAAGTTCACAAAGGAGCGCTACAAACTGAGCGGTAAACTGACTGCAGAGTCCATCAACCATGCTGAATGTACCAACTGGTTCCCCTTCACAACATGTCAGCAACACCAGCCTGTCAGATTTTAACTCTTCATTTAAATGGTAGGTAACCTCTAACATTGGCCAGCCCCTGATTTATTTATATCGTATACAAAAGAGAGCCTCAGACAGGGGGTCCCATGCATCTGATCACACACACACACACACACACACACACACACACGGATATGCATGTTCTGAGACAACAGCTCTTTGGGAAGTCTGAAACTCCCTGTTCTTTTTTTAATTTGACTACCTAATTCAATGTGAATAAATATCCCCCACCCCCAATCCTGGCAATTCATTTCCCACTTGGAAATCATGTGCTCCCATCAGCCCCGGAACAGTAAAAGCAGCCCATCACACCAAGTCACGATGCAGCACGACTCTACCCACTAGCACGCATTGGTGAAACATTTGCACCTGATATTCAAACCACATGCCTGCCTCCTGCTGGTCCCTTCTCTCTTGCTTACAGTTTTCATCACAGAGTAGCCAATAAGCATTTATTCTTTGTCACATTTGTTCCCCATTGTATAAGGATTTCTAAAAGTTTAACACACAATATTCGCCCAGCTGTGGAGCTGTATTCTAACTGGAAGTGAACACCCACTGACTGACAAACTTTTATTGATCCCCTCCCCCAGCCCGCCACGACACAGGCAGGTACTGGACTAGCATTCAGGACACAAAGACGAACAAAAGACATGGACCTGGCCTCAAACAGATCATATTCATGATAAACACATTTTTAATTTTAAGAGTTTATTTATTTTTGAAAGAGAGAGAGAGAGAGACTGAGTGCCAGCAGGGGAGGGGCAGAGAGAGAGGCAGACACAGAATCTGAAGCAGGTTCCAGGCTCCGAGCTGTCAGCACAGAGTCCGACGCGGGGCTCGAACCCATGAACTGTGAGATCATGACCTGAGCTGAAGTCAGACACTTAACCGAATGAGCCACCCAGGTGCCCCACAATAAAAAACATTTTATATAATACATACCATATGAGGGTGTATGCAAAGAGTTAATGGTACCCTTAAAACTTGGGGTGACTATTTCTGACTGAGGGTCTAATGCCGCTTTCACAGAAAAACGGCAATCTTAGCTAGCTCCGGCAAGGCATTTGCAAGCCCAGCAGGGGGACCATCCCCTGCACAAGCAAGCGTGGACCCTGAAAGTCCAGGGCAGACCCCACAAGACTCACAAACTATGCAAGAGACACGGGCCCGGCTCTGGGGAGCAAGAAGCCACTGGTTCCCAGGACACAGTCATGATCCTATCTGTGTTTCAGACGCCAACTCGTGGCTCTCAAGAATAAAGGGGAAGAAGACTGGGGGCTGAGAACATATGAGGCAGGGCTGCTCACGGGTCAAGAGAATATGACCCAGGGTGATGGCAGGATGGAGGAGATTCCAGGATATGTGTTGGAAATGGACCAGACGGTGCCCTGCGGGATGTAGCAAGGAAGAAAGCCAGCCGAAGGGCGAGGCTGGGGTTTCTCACTTAAGCCACCTCAGTGAACATGTAAGGAAGATGTAGCTGGAAGGGGAGCCACAAGGAATCGGTTGGTTCAGAAGATTCTAAGTCCGAAAATCCTGTGGCAACGGTGAAGGGATACAGCAGGTAGCTGGGATGCAGGACTGGAGGGCCAGGAAGAAACGGAGGCTCGAGATGCAGACTCTGGCCTCACCGAGGGACACCACACTACACGGCGGACAGAGAGGCGGACTGAGCTTTCTTCTCAGACTGAGAAGAAACACGAAGGTAGAGGGGAAGACAGCAGGCAGGAGTGTCACGAGATCCAAGGGAAGATGGAAGGGTGCCCAGGAAACATCAGCACCGTGTATGGACTTCATTAGCTGATAAATAACACAGATTCCTTTTTGAAAGCAAACCTCCACATCAGATGCCCGTTTGTGAGTCAGCAAGTAAATGCGAAAGGTTCAGGTCCGTGAGGGTGAGGGTCACAAGGTCTTCCAGACATGGCTGCCCCCCCACCTTGGACTTTCAGAGCATACGACTACAAAGAAGAGAAAGAACACTGAGACATTCCAGGCAGGAATTTAAAGCAAGAACAGGGGCACCTGGGAGGCTCAGTCGGTTAAGCATCCGCCTCTTAGCTTGGGCTCCGGTCACGATCTCAAGGTTTATGAGATCGAGCCCCATGTAGGACTCCATGCTGACAGCTGGCACGGAGCCTGCTTGGGATTTTCTCTCTCCCTCTCTCTCAAAATAAACAAATAAACATTTAAAAAAAAAAAAAAGGCAAGAACAGAGCATTGGAGGAGCAGGGATCATCAAGGGACCTAAGGAAAGGGACCGATCCCCTTGGATTCCCATTGAGGGGTGTTGTAAGATAAAGCTGGACCCGTTGAAAGGCTACTGATGAGCCCGGACGGTCCAGCAGAGATGTGGGGACCCTCCCACGGGTCCCACGGGTCCCATCTGCCAGGAGTTCCCCACTCTGTACAAAACCTGACCATGACATCCCCAAATTCTTTTATTTATTTATTTTTTAGTTGTATAAGTTTATTTATTTATTTTCAGAGAGACAGAGAGCGAGCAGAGAAGGGGCAGAGAGAGAGGGAGAGAGAGACAATCTCAAGCTGGCTCTGTACCGTCAGGGCTGAGACGGACGTGGGGCTCGAACTCACGAATCTGTGAGATCACGACCTGAGGCGAAGTCAAGACTCGGGCGCTTAACGGACTGAGCCACCCAGGCGCCCCTGCCCCCAATTCTTCCCGGCAACTCTCTCGGTGCCAGCCTCCTGCCCTCACAACAGGCCGGACAGGAAGGCAGAACGACAGAAGTGGCCTGCTGCTTTTCTATGAGCAGAGGCTGCAAACGCCCCCGCCTGTCCACTCTCCGGCTGCCCTTGCCTGCCCAATGCGCACCGTGGCCCAATGCGCTTAATCTGGTAAACCAAAGGGGGCATGTCAAAGGTGCCGGGTGGCTTACCCCTCAGAAATTCTCATTAACCTATCAGGGTGGGAAGGAAGAGCTAAGAGACCGGGACTTTCTCACGGCTTAAAAATTGTTCAAAGGTGGTGATTCTGACACCTGCTGATTCCATCTCAAAAGAGCCTTTCAAGGAAGGGGGAAAACAAAAAAAAAAACGAACACTGCTCACTTTTTCTCCCATCCTCTTCATTCTCTTCTGTGATTTGTGCAAAAACACACGCCTGTCTCAGTTCACAGGTGGGATCCTGGCCGGCTTCTTTCTTAATTTCCATTAAACACACATAGCAGCAGATTATATGGGAATCATCAGCATCTCAAGTAACTGAACTTGGTGAACAGAAAGGGGTGTAAATAATTAGGTGAAAATTCAATTCTGGCTTCTATTCGGAATCTGGGAACCTCTTCCTACTGCAGACAGGATCAAAAGGTTACAGTAAATGTGAAGACATGTCTGCACCCAGCTTGGAGATATTTACACATTGGCTTTTCAAATGAAGGCACTTTTTGTAGCATTAATTGGAGATTTTAAGCAGCAGGTGGTGAGATTTCATTTTATTTTGTGAGGAAAAGTCTAAGCGTTGTCAAATGGCCTGGGTAGAAGTGAATTATTTTGAGTTTTTTCTCAAACTCTCAGAAATGAAGCTTTTACTGCCTGCCGTGTAATGGCCTTCTTTTGCCGTGTAAATGTGGGATCAATCTAGTTTTAAACAGAAAGATTTTTCTAATGGGTTTTTGGTATTTTTCAAGCTGTGATACAGCTGATAGGAGTTCTTATAAAATGCGAATTACAGGAAATTCATATTTATAAGCTTCTGCGAGTAATTTTAGAGCGCTGACTTTTAAACACCTGCTAATGAAGAATTCCAAGAGCAGCCGTGCGCACTCACTTTCAGCATTTCGCGCGGACGCCCCTTCGCCTGGCCTGGGCCCTGTTGGGTGCGGGGGGGGGGGGGGGGTCACCGCCTGGGGTCTCCCCAGGGAGGGTCTCACTTTGTGAGCTTCTGGTCACTGTCCCTAAGCGAGGGTATGACTCACAAGGCACACGGCAGCAGTGGAGGAGAGAGGCGCCTGGATCCCAATCCCTGGGCGAGGTCCACGGTGGCCACGGCCAGGCGTGGCAGCCACCGACTCCTCAAGTGCTCTGTGGTTCTGCGTTTGGCTTTTAATTTTCCCTGGAAATCCCAACATCGCGAAGTGGACACGTGGTGGAAACACGGAGGCGTGTTTTCACCCCCTCTCTCCCTGTACCGGTTTCCCATCATGGCTGTGACAAATTACCGCAAACTTGGTGGCTTAAAACTACACACATTTACTGTCTCGCGGTTCGGGAGGTCAGAGTCTGAAATGCGTCTCCCTGAGCTAAAATCCAGGTGTCAGTAGCACTGCCTTCCTTCCTGGATGTTCTGGGGAAGAATCAGTCTTCTTGCTGTTTCCAGCTGGTAGAGGCCACCTGTGGTCTGGGGCACAGGGCCCCCTTCCATCCTCCTGGGGTTTCTTAGCATGTCAACTCTCCCGCCTCCTCTCCCATTTGAAGGACCCCTAGGACTACACTGGAGCCACCAGCATAATCCGGGGCCATCGACCTGTTCTAAGGTCAGCTGATCAGCAACCTTAATGCGCCCCTGCCCTATAACATAACACAGTCACAGATCCTGGGCATGAAGACGTGGCTCCTTGGGGGCTATTATTTTGCCTACCGCATTCCCATTAAATCTTTCGAGAAAAGGTTTTCACAGTAAATCAGCTAGTCAAATAGAGAAGCTGGTTTCCTCATAACACTGGCATTCTAATATGATTTTTTTAATGTTTATTTATTTTTGAGAGAGAGAGAGAAAGGGACAGAGAGTGAGCAGGGGAGGGACAGAGAGAGAGGGGGACAGAGGATCAGAAGTGGGCTCTGTGCTGAGAGCAGAGAGCCCGATGTGGGGCTCAAACTCACAAACCTTAAGATCATGACCTGAGCTGAAGCCGGACGCTCAACCGGCTGAGCTACCCAGGCGCCCCTACGATTTTTTTTTAAATCTCAAACACTTATGACCATGTAGTCAAACAACCAGTAAATGAAGATGAATTGTAAATATCTTCCGGTTACGTTATTTTATACGTGTGTCTTTAGGACCACACAACCAGAGAGAAGAAGAAGAACCCCACATCCACGCTTACAGCCACTAATTTCAGGACTGCAGGAGAAGTCGGGGGTGCTGAGCCCACATCCCGCTGCCAGCCAGCTCCCAGTGACACCGTCTTCCCCTATGACAGGCCCGTGGTCTGGCCACTGGCCTCCCTCTCCCCCTCCTCTCTGGACCAGAACACAATTACCACTTCGGTCCTAACCACTAAGTCCTGAGAAGCAAACAGCCCTAGTGAGATTTTTTTAAATCTCACTTGAGAAATAATTTTTTAATGTTTATTTATTTTTGAGAGAGAGACAGAGAGAGAGAGAGAGAACACGTGCCAGCAGGGGAGGAGCAGAGAGAGAAGGAGACACAGAATCCAAAGCAGACTCCGGGCTCTGAGCCGTCAGCACAGAGCTCGACTCGGGGCTCGAACCCATGAACTATGAGATCGTGACCTGAGCCAAAGTTGGACGCTTAACTGACCGAACCACCCAGGCGCCCCAAGAAATAATTTTTCAACCTTTCATGAATTAAACAATTTTTGCTGGGCACCTGCTCTGTGTCAGGTGTGGTTCTAAGCACCAAGAATGCAGACATGAACAAAAGCAGAAATCTTTGCCCTCATGGGCGGGCTTGGACGGAGGATGGATGATGGAGAGAGAGAGACAAAAACACATCAAACAAGACTATGATGTCATCTAAGTGCCATGAAGTATCTGCCAGAGGGTGCAATTTAAAGAGACTACCAGGGAGGGCCTCGCTGAAAAAAATAACACCTTAATGAAGACGTGAAAAGCACAAGGAATGGCTATTTGAGGGGAAAAAGTTCCAGGCAGAGGGAATGGCTGGTGCAAAGGTCCTGAGGAGGGAGCAAACAAAGAAAAAGTTACCAAGTATGAGGGGGGTATAGACTTTTCACTACAAAGCTACCCCTGACATTCACTGATTAGCAAAAAGACTGGATCCTGTCCTTAAAAAATTCTCTACAACCATCTCCATTTTTTTAGACTAGACTATGCCTAATCTATTCTTCTTATCACCAAATATTCTGCACAGGCCATGCTCCATTCAATAACAGTAGGAGCCAGGACCGGGGACCCAAGAGAAATGGGAAGAAGTCACTGCTGAGGGTCAAAAGTGCCCGGAAAAGAGAGGGTCCAGGAGACACGTTTCACTGGATCCATGACGTGCCCTCCATTCAGAGAATTCCAGGTGCACAAGAGGGAACATGGAGAGCACGCACCCTCAGGACACAGCTCTCTGTCCCCCCACCCCCGCCATGCTCCCTCCACAGCATCTCTGGTCCCTGACCTGCCTGATTCCTGCATCTGTTTCCTGCTGTGCCATCGCAAGAGCTCTCACTCCCTAAGAGCAAGGATCTTGCCTGACTTGCTCGCCCCATATCACCCAAGAGGATGGCCCAGTCTTCGGTACCATCATACGTGGGGTGTCCCTGGTGAGACACAGGCGGGGATCTGGCTGCAGAAGCAGGCCCCTGAGGAAAGAGAAGGTACCAGGCCAGAAGCCGATTTTTTCTCTACAAAAACACTGCAACTTCTCCATGCAAGAAGTTTATTGCTAAAAGAACATGCAGCTGGGGCACCTGGGCGGCTCAGTCGGTTAAGCGTCTGACTTCAGCTCAGGTCACGATCTCGCAGTCCGTGGGTTCTAGCCCCACATCGGGCTCTGTGCTGACAGCTCAGAGCCTGGAGCCTGCTTTGGGTTCTGTGTCTCCCTCTGTCTCTGCCCCTCCCCTGCTCATGTTCCGTGTCTGTTTGTCTGTCTGTCTCTCTCTCTCAAAAAATGAATATAACATTGAAAAATTTTTAAAGGAACATGCACCTGAGTCCTGATACACTTCTTTCCACCCAGCTTGGACCTGGATCTTGTTGGGGCAAGCGTCTGCCACCGAATTCCTACCTTTGTCACTACCTGGGGACACCTTCATCTGATAGAGTGCTGTTCTCCTCACTCGAATGAAAAGCAGTGGAGAGGGGGAGAGGGGGAGGGAAGTTATGGCAGGAGGCATTATAAAAAACCAGAAGTGTAATTATTTATGCGAGGAAAAGGTTGCTCTCAGGATGCTGTGCAGAGACACGATGTGGTAAAGCTATTCCCATCACATTAATAATAATAATAAAAAAGGCCTTCACCTCCCATGACAAGAAGCTGCAAATCTAAATAATTTTATCTTCTCCTCTGAATATTTCCCAGGATACAACAGTAGCTCTCAGGCAGAGAGAAATTATTCACTGAGAACATTAAAATACTCCCTTTCAAAAACGACTCTGAGATAATATTTGTTATGTGACTTTGGTAATTACATATATGCATACATAAAATTATATTACAATATATATAATTATACACACACACATAAATTTCTTTTACTTAAATGCTCAATTTTGTTGATGGAATGGTTTAAACTTTATACAGCAATTTCGTCTGCTGTAACATACATGGAAAGATCTATGTCTGTGTCACAAATTACTGATGTCTGAAACATCAGTAATATCCGTGTTCTCAAGCAGCGCGTTTAAAAACGTATTCCTATAAAATGCCATAAAAGCAAAGCACCGCATCTCAATTAACCAGGCTCGGAAATATTTTAACTATTCTCCCACAGCATAATATGAACTCGTTACGTTTTCAAACACCCGAGCCGTGAAAGTTTATAACTCCCCTACAAGCGGGTTATTTCCTCGTTTAAGCATCTCGGAACTCTGTTTCCCACCGCAAGTTCGCAAAGGCAACTCAGTCGGCACGCCCAGGCACTAAACAAACTCACAAATACTAAAGCGCGAGCCAGAAGGCCATCAAAATTAATTAGATCATCATATTTTAGAGCCTCAAAGGACTGTCGAAAGCAAATGGTTCGACCCTTTCGTTTTCCAATTGAGAACAGAATGGTTGAATAAGTTGCCCAAGGCGTGAGTAGACCCACTTCTCTCACTCGCGAAGGCAACGCTCTTTAGTTTACAGTACGCTCTATCCGGTCGGTCGGGAGGCAAACGATTATTGGCGGGGGTGAGGGGCGGTGTTGAAGATGGATGGTCAATTGGTGACACTGCTTTAGCGACCATGGAATTGTCTCTAGAGCTAAACAGACCACCGTCCAGAGACTCGGTGCTCGATAAACAGTTCCTAAAGGTAAATGAATGAACGGAGGTCTTGAAAAAATCGTATTTGCTTCAAATTACACTTCCTGCTGGCCACGGGAAAACCTAGCGAAGTTTCTTTTCCGTGTCTGCCTAGGAGCAGCGTGGGGAATCGTGTTCCCAGCCTGAAGCACAGAAGACAGGATAAAACCTATCCTGGGCAGCACGCCATGCTCTTCCTGTGTGGAATTCTTTTTCCTCCCCAACCCCCTCCCCCAGGTCTAATTTGTTTTCAGGGGACACCAAATCAGTAGGCAAGGCGTCCCATCTGATTGTAGCAGCTATCTGACTTCGTCGGAAAGTTCTGATAAGAGTCTGCCACTATTCCAAACGTGACGTCGTTTTTAAATTTAGCTGTACTGTGATGCTCATCTCTAGACTAACGCCACCAGCCTCACAATTAGCTCAACATACAATCAAGGGAGGTTGTGTCTCCTGGACCACTGCCTGAGTCCCTTCGTAGCTAATTTATCCCTTTTACCTGGAGTCTCTGCCCATCGATTATGTGGTGTGGTTGTCTGTTTGCTTTTTGTTTGCCTCAATCACTGCTATAAAAACGCCAGACACTTCTCATCTGGGCTAGTCTATCCTTGACCACTTGCTGAATTTACCGCTACCTTTTTCATATTTATACCTCCTTCTCTCAACGCGATTATAAAGTGCTCAGTGTCAGGGGGCACATCTTACAGGGAGTATCGCAGGGAGCAGTCAATAAATCCGTGCTATTTTACCTCAGGTTCGATTGTTTGAAGCTACTGGAAAGAAAAAGCCATGAGAAAAGAGCTCTCAACTCAGGCAGTTTAATGAGAAGTACACTCCTTCCAGAATTGTTTCTGTGCATCTAAGAAAAGACGCAGTAAAGGAAAAAAGTCCAAAACAAGTTCACTTAGCATGTCAGTAATGAGAACATTTTTCTTCTTTCCTTTCTTCTTTCTATCCCTCCTTCCTTCCTTTTTTCTTTCTTCCTTCCTTCTCTCCCTCCTCCTTTCTTTCTCTTTCCTTTCTCTCTCTCCCTCCCTCCATTTTCTTCCTTCCTTTCTTCCTTCCATCCCTCCTTCCTTTTTTCTTCCTTCCTTTCTTCCCTCCCTCCTTCTTTTTTTCTTCCTTTCTTTTCTCTCCCTCCCTCCTTCCATTCTTTTCTTCCTTCCTTTCTTCCTTCCATCCCTCCTTCCTTCCTTCTTTCTTCCTTTCTTCCCTCCCTCTTTTTCTTTCTTTCTTTTTCTTTCTTTCTTTCTCTCCCTCCCTCCTTCCATTCTTTTCTTCCTTCATTTTCTTTCTTCCTTCCTTCCCTGCTTCCTTTTTTCTTTCTTTCTTCCTTTCCTTCCTTTTTTTCTCTTTCTTTTTTTTTAACCAGGTTGCTAGTCTGACAGATGAAAAAAATATCAAACATAGAGTGTCTGCATTTCAACATACTAATTAATGGATTCACTAGCCCACAGAGCTTTGTGTATACGATGGGAAGATGTGGGGTGGGGAATAAGATGATTATATGGGTTTAAGTAGGTTCATTCATCCATCACTTTACTCAACAAATATTTACTGAGTATCCATGAAAGGCCAGATGAAATGCAAATAATACCAAAATGAGTGAGCCATGGAGCCTGATTTGCCAAACTCATTATCCGGTGAGGGACAGCCATAAAATGTGGATAGAGTTCTATACAAAGGTACCCAGGTGAAGACTAATAAACCAGACTTGGAAGGGATCAGGTGGCTCCTGTAGTCACAGAAGAAGGCTTGGGGAGCATCTCTGAATGTTAAAACAAGTAAGCTTTGACAAAAAGTAGTTTGGTCGGCAACAGGAGTGGGGAGGATCTCATACGAAGAACAAACAACCAAGAGAGCGTGTGGGACATAGAGCGAATTACAAGATGCTATGAAAGCATCAAGCCTAGTCTGGGGAGTGTTGAAGGAGATGATGCAGAAGATTCGGACCATGAATTCGAGTGCTGTGTTGAAGAGCCAGGGCTCTGTCACGCAGGGAACAAGGGAGCCCCTAGAGGGTCTTCGGTATGGGAACCATGTATAGCCAAGTCGTGTTTCAGAGTGGTGACACTGGAATGGAGTGCAGAAATCGGTAGGGAAAGAAGGCCCAGAAGGAAAGATACCTGTTAGGAGGTCACTACTGCCTGCGGAGAGCAGAGCAGAACCTGAACAAGCATTGTGGGGGAGAGAAGGAAATCGGGGTGCCTGCCCAACACTGAGTAAGTAAAATCAGCACAACACGGCAAACAACTTGGGAAAGCGTGCTGACGAGGGGAAGGAAGAAGTCAAGACTGTGCTAAGATGTCAGGCACAGGTCCAGATGGATGATGACACTGATCCAGATGGAAAGTCCTGGGGTGGAAGATGGTTGGCTTGGTTTCAAGAATGTCTTTGAAACACCCCCCCGCGAAAATGCTCACCAGTGTCCGGGTATCAGTTTGGAGAAGAGCAGATACTCTCACTGACCCCCCGTTTGTTTCAGCAAACTTCCCCAAATAATTGGAGACCATATGGAGAGCCCAGTGTAAAATGTCCAGATCAAGGGATGATGGAAAAGATAATAAATAAATAAATAAATAAATAAATAAATAAATAAATAAATAACAAATTCAAGACCCAAAATGGTCCTGGCAGGCTAAAACACAGATCGACAAAATTAAATCTGATAGGAAAACATAAGGAGTCCTGCCTTAAGGGATCAGGTGATGTGACCTGACAGATATTCGTGTTAAGACAAATGGAAGTTTTAGCAGCACTTAAACATCACATAACCTATACTGAGTCTCAAAACTTCTGCTCTGGGGGCGCCTGGGTGGCGCAGTCGGTTAAGTGTCCGACTTCAGCCAGGTCACGATCTCGCGGTCCGAGAGTTCGAGCCCCGCGTCGGGCTCTGGGCTGATGGCTCAGAGCCTGGAGCCTGTTTCCGATTCTGTGTCTCCCTCTCTCTCTGCCCCTCCCCCGTTCATGCTCTGTCTCTCTCTGTCCCAAAAATAAATAAACGTTGAAAAAAAAAATTAAAAAAAAAAAAACTTCTGCTCTGTAAAAATACGCAATACATTTTCTAACAATACGTTTTTCAGATGCAGATGGACCACCAACACGTTTCAGTGGCCACCACAGTATCTGAGGAGGGGAAAACATGGGCAAGCATCCAGAAAATTCCCTTCCACCAGAAAAGATCCCCTTTATTTATTATACAAACTGGACTTTGCATATCGTTTCCTTTACTGAAAGTGTTCCACTTCCAAGGCCAGATTATAAACCCGGGGTCCAATCATCTCACAATAAATTCTGCACCAAGTCAAACCACACCCTGGATGCCTGTGCTTGCTTCCAGGCAGATCAGATTAAGGTGGCCCACTGGCACACCCAAAAGTTTATAGGTAGAAGGCTACCAGGGTGGAGGGAGGGGGGTTCAGAAATCCTCCTCTCTACAGAATGGCTGAAAGAACCAAGGATGTGTTCGCTGGAGAAAGACTGAGATGAATGGCAGCATCTACCTCCAAATATCGAAAGGGTTGTCAAGTAGAAGAAGCCTTCTGATGGGTCCGCCAGGAGCAAAGGGCACAGATTATAAGGAAGTGGATGATGGGTCAGCACAGGAAGGGACTGGTCACATTCAGAATAACAGAAAGGGCTGCCCTGTGAGGACTCGAGCTCCCTGATGGTGTGCGGGCAACTCTGTGTGCCAAAGTTTATCAGCTTTTTAACAGCTTCGTTTTGCAATTCTAAAATAAAAGACGTGTGTAATCCAACTATATTCTGTGCCTCAACTCTGCTAGGCTGCTATACCCCCACCCCAAGTTTATTCCTGTAGCGAGTTACCAGGCATTCATGTCTGAACGTGAATATTTTCTTTTTTTTAAATTTTTTTTTTCAACGTTTATTTATTTTTGGGACAGAGACAGAGCATGAATGGGGGAGGGGGCAGAGAGAGAGGGAGACACAGAATCGGAAACAGGCTCCAGGCTCTGAGCCATCAGCCCAGCGCCTGACGCGGGGCTCGAACTCACGGACCGCGAGATTGTGACCTGGCTGAAGTCGGACGCTTAACCGACTGCGCCACCCAGGCGCCCCTGAACATGAATATTTTCAAACGTGAATAAGCATGGTCCCAGTCCTTGAGGGGTACACAGCCCAGTGGAGGAGGCAGGTTGGTGAATATCATCGCAGCATGTATGAGAAGTACGAGTGAGGAAAGGACAATGCTACAGCACCAACCTGGAAGAGGGAACATGAATGGCGCTCTCTTCAGATCAGAAAAGAATAGAGTCAGGATATTATCCTTCCCCTGCTGAACCACAATATCCACAATGGAAACACATTTCTCTTGGGCGCCAATATCCTACTTTTTAAAAGAATTATTTTTAATGTTTATTTTTTTTTATATTTGAGAGAGAGACAGAGACAGAGTGTGAACAGGGGAGGGTCAGGGAGAGAGGGAGACACAGAATCCGAAGCAGGCTCCAGGCTCTGAGCTGTCAGCACAGAGCCCGACGCAGGGCACTGAACTCATGAGAGTGAGATCATGACCTGAGCTGAAGCTGGACTGAGCCACCCAGGCGCCCCAACCAATACCTTACTTTTGACCAGACACAGACCTCCTAGATTAAGGTCTCTTCTCCTCTTACTTTCTAATCCTGATCCCCTATATGCCAAAGTCACTTTGAACAAAAATACACGTACAATGGCATGATTCTGTAAAATTAAAACTTAGAAAAAGATGTCACCAATCCAAGCTGGTGTGCGATATACAGAAGACAGAAACAAAAGAGACTGAGATTACGTATTTCCATTTGTTCAACTAAGGACACTACTGGGCACTAACACCGTGAGAGGCAATGGGTGAGTGCTGGGGACAGAACAGAGCTCCCAGGTGTGCCCGCCAGCCAAGCATGGGTACATACAACGCAAGTGCATGTAGACTTGGGTGCACATGTAAGGTAGTTAGAATACACACACACACACACACACACACACAAATCACGGGTGGCATTATGTGCAAGTTAAAAAGTCAAAATACTTTGAAACAAATGACCAGTGGCAGTGACTGGTTGGAAAATCCCAAACAACTACTGTGGCTCTCAACCATGATGGTAAGCCCCAGCTGAAAATCAGCCCTGAGATCGTCAAATGACTTCTTTTAATTCACCCTAAAAATTAATTATCATCCCTGAATCCTCAGTGGCTTTAAGGGGATACATCAGGAAATAGGGAGAGGTTAGAGGGAGTAATTGAACATTGAATTTATGCCAGTTTTTCTGATTACGGGCATCATGCAATTTATCTCCCGCTAATTGAACTATAAAGTTTTTTCCATGGGGGTTTGGAGCTACATTTGAACCGGGTGGACTTTTACGAAATTATTTGGTCAACATGGTAAGAACAGGCCCAGTCAGCCACATGGCTTGCCTCGCTCCTTCCACGAGCTAACATTTACATAGCAGGCCTCCGTAGTGGAAAATCATTCATGTTATTCTTTTGATTACCATTTTGGAATAAATGACTCTACTAGTCAATTTCAAAATCAAAGTAATCCGGGGAGGCTAATCAGCACACTACCACTGCACACGGCCTGGATGGATAGCGTGTGGTTAACAGCATCATGCTGGGGCCAGAAACAAGAGATAGCCCACACACAGAAGGACCAGATAAAGCAGGGAAAACAAAGAAGCGATTCCTGGTGCAGCTGAGAGTTTAAAATATTCATCAAGCTTCCACTGCCCAAAAGCAGCAGGGGCAACTTCATTTCAATTAAGAGAACGGAAAGGAAATTGAATATTATAACAAGATAATGGGCTCCTACTTGCGCACAACTATTTGTGTGAAGTCAGAATGTCTGTTCACAAAGCGCCTGATGCTGCTGTCAAGAGAGACCAGTAACAGTGGAAGTCATTTGTAGACGCTTCCTCGGGTGAAATCATTTTTCGCTGGTTGTGGGATTCAAGGACTTGTCAACCCCTGTAACAGAGTGCAGGCTGAAGTTTTACCATCGGATTATGAGACCTGTGACCCTCAGCCAGCTGGCAGAGTTTAATGACCCATTACAGCCACGCACAGGGCACAGTCAACCCAAATAAGCATTTAAAGAAGAAAACATAGGGGCACCTGGGTGGCTCAGTTGGTTACGCGTCTGACTCTTGCTTTTGGCTCGGGTCATGATCTCACAGTTGGTGAGACTGAGCACCAACGTCGGGCCCTGCACTGACAGTGTGGAGCCTGCTTGGGATTCTCTCTCTCCCCTCTCTCTCTGCCCCTTCCCTGCACACACTCACTCTCTCTCTCTCTCTCTCTCAAAATAAATAAATACACATTTTAAAAATATAACAATAAAGAAAAATGGCTCTTGTTCTTTACCTGGTAGTTTTCTTACAGTCCCTTCCAAACTATGACCAAGCAGAATAGAAAGAACCATGAATCCCAAACCTTCACAATGATAGCACTTTTCTACATGCAGTGCCCTGGAGGACAGGACATTCTACATAAACAAAATCTCACGTCTTCATACCCTAAAACCTGACTGTGCCTTGAGATCAGCTCTCGTTTATGGGTCACGATAAAAGGAACAATCAACACCTTTCCTCATACTTATATGGGAAGACTTCAAGGAGGAAGTGAAAATTTAAAGAGTTGGGAGAAAAAAATAGGCAGTGAACCATATTTTTAAAATGCATGTATTTCCTGGGATTTTAAAATAATTTCTCAAATATTCCCTAACTGCAAAAACTCTGGAGCAAACAAGCCAACAAACAAAAAACTGTTCTTCTACACTCATGAAAAGTTCGCTAGGGAGAATATTTAAATATCTTCTGGCAGTGTTTTTAAAGGCCTACAAAGGACTCAGAGAGTAATCTCAACAAGAACGTATTTAAACAGGCCACCATCCCCAAGGTGTACAAGCCTGTGACTGCTTACTTTACATCTTCTGGATTTTCCTATCTTACTCCTAAAGGACAGTAGGATATAGGAGTAGACTTCATATTTCAGTAGCTGTACAAATGGAGAAGACAATTTTCTCAAAAAGAAATGACCCAAATAGCAAATTCCTAGTTTGTTTTTATTTCTTGGCACCTGTATCATCTGCAAAATGAAATCTGGACCCTGTAGCCAGGTGCCCCAGGGCTGTCTGTGCTTGGGCTCCATTCCAGCTGTGGCTCATTCCACCCCCTGCCAGCCAGGCATCGGACTGGCCAGCCTCCGGCCCCCCATGTTCGCCCACGCCTCAGAGCCTGGGTGCGACAGCTTTCCTCTGTCTGCCTGGAGAAGGATTACGTCGACCCCTGCTCCACAGTCTTCCCTGACCGCTCCCCGTCACAGCTCACTCCCAGGAAGAGTGGAGTCTGTGTGACAGCACTAACCACAGCACAGAAGCCACATCTAATTCCTCACCAGAGACTCTGAGCTCCCTGAAGACCAACACTGCACTATGTCTACCCAGATGGAGCCTGACAGAGGCAGGTGGTTGATAAATGTGGAAAGACGGACGGATGGAAGGAAGGAAGGAAGGAAGGAAGGAAGGAAGGAAGGAAGGAGAAAGAAAGAAAGAAAGAAAGAAAGAAAGAAAGAAAGAAAGAAAGAAAGAAAGAAAAAGACAAGGAGGGAGAAAGAGTGAGGGAAGGAGGGAAGAAATGAGGAAGGAAGGAAGGAAAAGGAAGGAGGGAAGGAAGGAAGGAAGGAAGGAAGGAAGGAGGGAAGGAGGGAAGGAGGGAAGGCGGGAAGGAAGGAAATTTTCCACGGAGAAGGCACTGGACACTCCCAGTGAACACAGCCTGGAAGCCTCTTCTCCGAGGTATCTCCTCTGTCCAAACACATAGCAAAGACAGAAAACAGAAGAGAAAAATGAAACCGACACAGCCAGATTCAGAAACAAGATAACCCTCTCAGGAATCAAAAACAGATCGGAGAAAGAGAGCGCTGAGCAGGGCTGAAACCACGGCCCACGAGTTCCTCGTCTGGAAAAAGGGGGTCTTGGGGGAGCTCCCCCCGCCGGGGAGCCGCGTCCCCTCCCACACATACACAGCACCAGAGTCACACGGACCACGTGTGATCCAGGCCACTCGACCAGCAAGCGCGTGGTTCAGGGCAACTCACTGAACCCACCTCTGCCTCAGCCTCCCCATTCATCAGAGGAGGCCGGGAAGAGTCCCACCTCAAGGGGGCGTGGGGCCTCTGCAGGTGTGGGCTACCCCATTATTATGATTACTATTTTTTTTTATTATTATCACTGTCGTTGTGAAGAGAATGACAACACCTCTCTTGCCTGTGGCTGCCGGGGCTAGTTTGGAAGGAAGGCCCAGGTCGGGCCTGTGGCTCCCGTGACTGGGTCCCACGACTGGCTCGGCAAGGTGCGGGGACCCTGACTTCTGGAGAGAGTCTGGCTCCGGCCTTCAGGACCAGTTAAGCAGACAGCAGCACCTAAATGCCACAGGGAGGGGAGCAAAGAGTTGAGTGGGCAGTGAAGAGATGTCAGGAGAGAGACAGACCAGCAAGAGACCAAAGACAGAACTCAGTATGTCCTCCCCACCCGCTTCCTAACTTAACGCTTACCTTCTGGGAACAGTGCCTGTTTTTCAGAATTCACCCAAGTGGTCGTTAATAAGGCTCGCGGTGAGGCCTCCTGTTAAAGAGAACTCACCTCTACGTGTATAGTAGCATCCGACGGATGTCTGAGCAGGTACCAAAGCTTCTGTTTTAGAAGCAAATGGCTGCCATAAACAGAACGTTTTCGACCCAGAGAGTAAAGCCCAGGAGACTCCAGAAGGGACAGATCACGTTACTGCTAACAATTAAAGTCTCCTTCTTTCCCTAAAGCCACTGAAGGAAAATTCAGAAATGGGGACCCCCTGCACCTGCTGCTAACAGTCCCGATGGAAGAGGTGCAGAATAGTTTGGAATCAAGAAGCCTCATCAAAAGACTTTCCTTAAAAAAGAAAGAAGCACGTGAGGTTGGTTTGAAAACAAAGCAGAGTTGGTGGGAAAAGCAGCGAACTTGTCCACCGTGAAATCACGAGATGAGCAGAAATCACCCTGACCTTTCGCCACAGGGCTGCCTCTGACGCGTTAGATTCTCCTTCGCTTGGTCTGGTGGAATGAAGGTCGCTGTGTTCAGCGACTACAGATGGTGTATCTGGAGGGCGAGGGCAGGGTGGCCCCCAAGCAAGAGCAGGAAGCTGGTCTCCCTCCCCTGCCTTCCAGCCTCCCTCTCTGCGCCCTCACCCACTTCTCTCTAGTCTGTACCCCGAAGACCGACGCTCCTCTCGCTCCTGGCAAACCCCCTCAGGGTGCCCCTGGCTCTACCTTGCTTGGCGGTGCTCCGTGTCCCCAAGTCCGCAAACCCTGACAAAGCCCCTCAGTGCAAATATATGTAGCTGGGACTTAAAGTGACGTGATGCCTGGGGAGGGTCGCAAGGTCTCTCCTGCTTCGAACACACAGAACTGCAGATCATACGTGACACAGAAGTTTCAGCCATACCTGAGCTCCACGAGAGGGCAGTCCCCAGGTTGTGTAAGTAAAGAAGGCCGAGTCTGTGCTTCAAGGGGGGACGGATGGAGATGTAGGCTCTAGCGGCCTGGAGCCAGGATTTTAACGCCCACAAGGTAGAGGGCTGGAATCGAGTCTGCGACACAAAATGGGGACCGTTCCAGAGACTCCCAGTTCCTGAGAAGCGGGATTTAAACTGTGCAATAGGGGGGCCTGGGTGGCTCAGTCAGTTAAGCATCTGACTCTTGATTTCAGCTCAGGTCACCATCTCATGGTTCGTGGGATCAAGCCCCGTGTCTGGCTCTGTGCTGACATCGTGGAGCCACCTTGGGATTCTCTCTCTCTCTCTCTCTCTCTCTCTCTGTCCCTCCCCCACTCACTCTCTCTCTCAGAATAAACTTTAAACAAACAAACAAACTGTGCACTAGACCAGAAAGCAGCGAGGAAACCAGGCACCCCCTTGGGGTCCCTGGATGAATTCAAGCTCCCACTGTGTATTACGCAGAAATCTAAAAGGTTTACATTTATACTCTTCAAGTAGTGAAGAAATCTCCAGCCAGGAAATGGACCATGAAACTGGTCCAAAACCAGGACAATTTCTGCAGCCTCTGCGAAAGCAAACACACAACACAACACACACTGAAGGGCGGCTTCTTCCTCAACCCCGGGCACATGGGGACTGCCTTTAGCAGAACAACCTTCCCACTGAAGATCAACTCAGCACGAAAATTTACCAGCCAAGTTTAGAAAGTAACTGCCATGAGGGAAGGTCAGCACCCACAACAAACAGGACTGGAACTCCCAAGGGCAGGAGAGACTAGGACAACTTTAAAACAGTGTTTAGAAATGCATCAATGCACAATCTTTCGCCCTCCCCAGAATACTCGACTGAATATCCTGGAACATACATCTTTGGGCATGTGTGCTAATTTATGTGCAGAAGCCGTTTGCAGAAGTTAGAATGGCTATAGGCCAAATGGTATATCCTTTCTAATAATGACTTTTTTTTAAAGCACCTTCAAATGATTAGAGAAATACGAGCGAATGGAAACCATGCTGAAAGAAAAGTATGTGCAAAACCTGGCTGATCTGGAAAAGGATCAAATAGAACTTCCAGAAATGAAAAACAACGTCACTCAAATTATAACTCAATGGACACATTAAATACCAAATACACTAAGGAGATTTTCTCAGCTGAAGAGAGCATCAGTGATCTGGAAGATGGATCTCAAGAAATCACCAGGGGGCGCCTGGGTGACTCAGTCAGTTAAGGGTCCCACTTGGTTTCTGCTCAGGTCATGATCTCAGGGTTCCTGAGTCTGAGCCCCATGTTGGAATCTGTGTTGACAGAGTAGAGCCTGCTTGGGATTCTCTGCTCTCCCTCACTTTCTGCCCCTCCCCATGCTCTCTCTCTCAAAATAAATAAATAAACTTAAAATTTTTTTAAAGAAATCACCAGAATACAATACACAAAAGAGTGAAAATCATGAAAGATTAAATTCCACCAAGAAAGCAAGTTGAATATTTTCCCATTAGATAGTTACGTCATGAAAGGATATGCTTATTCCCAAGGACTATTTACACATATATATGTTTTATACATATGTGTGTATGTGTGTGTGTGTATATATATATATACACACACACACACACACAGATACAAATACACGCATATATATACACACATGTATATATATACACACATATATACACACACATATGTGTATATATATATATATATATATATAAACATACACACACGCGCACACACACACACACGCACATATACACACACATACGTAAAAAGGGGCACCTGGGTGGCTCGGTCTGTTGCGCGTCCGACTCTTGATTTCCACTCAGGTCACGATCTCATGGCTCAAGGGATCAAGCCCCAAATTGGGCTCTGCACTGACAACATGGAACCTGCTTAGTATTCTTTCTCTCTCTCTCTCTCTCTCTCTCTCTCTCTCTCCCCCCCACCCCACCTTCCCCACTTGCACATGCTCTTTCTCTCTCCAATATAAAAAACTTAAAGAAATAAAGAATACAAAAATGTATTATTCCAAATAACTAGATGTTTCGTGGTGAAAATTTAGAGAAATTTAGAGAAATGCCCTAACCCATTTAGTTGCATGCCATCTTACAGGTATTCACTTACTGAACCAGACTGTAAACTATGTCTTAGTGATGACAAGTCTTAACTTGGTAAATGGGAGAGAGTCGGTTTTGTGTTTTCATCTATTTTTGTGTTTTTATCTATTTAACTCTCTCTCTTTTTTTCTTCTTCCTGAATCCATACATGTGCTTCCCCTGCTTTGCTTCATGGTGCAAATGTGATGAAGGGAAGGGGAACATTCTGTGAAAACGGGTCCCACTTCCTCACTGGTTTTCCTTCTAAAATCGGAAGTGTGTCCTCAGAGGAAAAGGTGACCTCAAAAGAGATGAAAAGGCCTCGGAAAACAACTGGTCTTTGTGTATGCAAAGGGAGTCGACTACTGTTAGGTTTTGAAGAATCCCAAGAAAACCACACACAAAAAATCATTTCCCAGCCAGCGCTTGCTGTCTGGGATTCTACAAAAATTTACCCTGCCAAGTGCCCATACGCTGGGAAGGGCCAAACATTAAGGCACCACTATTTGTAACATGGTGCAAAGGAGCTCACCTTCATCTTCACAACACATCATTTTACTGGGGAGGAAGGAACAGAGATGGACAAGGGGCTCTCGTCACCCAAAGATGAGCCCCCAAAATGGGGTGTGCTCAGGGGAACAGATGCTGGAAACGGGAAGGAGAGTGATCTAAACCTGGCAAATTAAACCACTCGGTCCCTCAGACACATGCTGGACTGTCTTTAATTCAAGCAAGGACTGGCTGCATGTGTCAAAGCAATGGGTTCTGGAACCAGAGTGATCTGTCCTGAACCTCAGCTGTGCCCCTTAACAGCTCCGAAATCTTAAGTAGTTTCTCGAACTTCTCTCCAGCTCAGTTTCTGCATCGGCAGGTTGGGGATAAAATGCCTTCAGTTGTGGTGGGCATTAAATGAAAATCCGTTGTGAAAGCGCTTTGCAAGACACCAGCACTAACTAGCTGCTCAAAAAACGCGGCCACCCTCAGCAATGCCAGACGCGACCTGGTACAGTCCTAGGGAGCCACGCCGTGGATTCCAACCCCAACCGTTTCAACCACCAGATCTAGGACCTCAGACACAAAATGTGTGGTCTGAATGCCTCCGAGCCTGATTTCTCATCTGTAACCCTGAGAGAGTGGCTGCCTCACGGCGCTGTTGTGAAAATTAAATTATACAACACGTATAAAGGACTGAGTATAGTGTGTGGCACATGGGGAGCCCTTAACCCACACGAGGCACTCTTGTTTTGAGGCACGATTTGCTAACACCAGTTTCACTGGCAGGAAAGGCGTGATTAAGCAAGGGTCGCTGTGTGACCTGTGGAGTATTAAGACACTAAGAGGTAAATTTTGCTTTGCCGTTCTCACGTTTCATCAAGGGCAGGAACACTCCCGTCTACTTCGTGCCCCATCCTCCACACGTCGATGACGCACCCATCTAGAAAGATACGTTGCTGACCCACTTCACAGAGAAGACACAACAAATAAAAACGACCGTGAACATTTTCAAAATATGAGCTTCTACAGAAATGTTAAATTGGGACAGGAGCTCACCAGGGAGTGACTAGGAAGATGTTGAAAATACAAAGCATCTGCCTTCACATTATGCCAATTAACCTAAAGCCCTGATTTCTTTAAAACTGCCAGCTGCCAATTACCAACGTGCTACCTGCCCAGTGATCAGTGTCAGTTTCTTTTTGGCACTAAATCATTTTAGGTATTTGCTCTTAGGAGTGAAACAGAAAGGGGTCAAATGCAGAGACCATCATCTCAAAGGCCCCTTCGACTTTGATTTCTGTTGTTCTTCTTCATTCTATTAAAACTCGAGCCTACAATGAGCCATTCATTCTGAAGTGACTCACGGAAGAATACTTGGGTGACCCCGAGACAAAGGAATTAGCAGAGTGAACCGCTCTGCTCTATGGATTCTACTTAAAGGAAGTTAATGTGAGCTGATCACTGTCAGTGCCTCCATAATTAAAAATACACTACAATCGCAGCTCCATGGAGACGTCTGACTTGCTAAAGCCTATTTAACCAGTATAAATTGCTAAAATTCTACTTAAGGGGTCGAGAGTTTGAGTTTTGTGTGGGAAGGCATCCTTTTTCTTATTCAACTGAGAAATTTAATACCTGTTCTCTTCTAACATTTTCTTTTTTTCTTCTTCTTTTTTAAAATGTTTATACACTTTTGAGAGAGAGAAAGAGAGCTGTAGCAGGGGAGGGGCCAGGAGGGGGGTGTTGGACAGAGGATCTGAAGCAGGCTCTGTCTGCACGGACAGCAGGGAGCCAGGTGCAGGGCTCCAACTCAGGAACCAAAAGATCACGGCCTGAGCTGAAGTTGAACGCTTAACCGACTGAGCCACCCAGGCACCCCTCTTCTCACATTATCAGATAGTAAAGCCCAACTTTGCTCACAGCTATGCTGCTGAGACAAACGGTAACATAGCCTTTCCTGAAGAGACAATTTACAAGTTTCACCATAAGGTGTGGACGTGTTGGTCACAAAACGCCTGTATTTTAGGTTTCTGCCACCATATCCTTAGTGTGTATTTTATCCAAATTTAAATAAACTCAACCAAAAGGGTGTAAATAAAAAATACAAACGTTAAAGGATGCAGAGAGAAGGCAGACTTCACTGCAATTTACGAACTCTTTTGAAAACTGCAATCCTCAGGATTATCATGCCCCTGGATTCAGTGTTTCAGAATAAACAACCCCCATGGACTTGATGAGTGAGTGATTCTAGCCCCTCTCCAACCCCATTTCCCTTTATTTATTTACACATTTAGGTTGCAATGTCCTCTGAATTGCAAATTTAAGAACTAAAGGTCTTCTTCTCTACTTCATAACAGAATTACTGATTACAGTCTAACAGGGTGAAATATGTTATGTAGAGGAGGAAAAATAACTTTTGGCCCACCTTCTGAGGTTTTAGCGATGAAGGCGTGTGAATTAAACTGACAAAAAGGTCAACAGGAGAAAAAGTTTATCCCACATGCACGAAGGGGGCTTCACAAAAAAGTAAAAACGCAAAAAAAGTGGTAAGGCCTGGGGGCTTTTAACCGTTTTAACAAAGATGGAGAATTTGTGGAGAGGGAGGCAGGACTAGGAAAAGCAGGGAGAGTAAACCGTGGGCAGGGGAATATATGGGAGAAACAGAAGATAAGGGTTATCTGCGCGAGATTCCTTTATGCAGTCTCAGGTCATGTTCAAGGTCTCCAATGACTAAGGGCTGTCCTCTCACTGGTATGGGACAGACACACTTCTACAAATGGAAACGTACACTTTGCTTTTAGGCAGAAAGGCAAAGGGCAGTGAGTTCCTGTGGCACCTGCTGCTTCTCAGTTGCCTTCAGCTCTACGAGTGGCAGGGCTGGGGGTGGGATAATCTGATCGTCTCCACGCACTTTGAGAATGGCCGTGTGTAGCGAGGAGCAAAGACAACACGGGCTTGCATTCACCCCTGCTGATGGCGGTGGTCTATGCTCAGAGCGCAGTGCAATTTGAGAGGTCAAGTCCTTTGTGATTTGTAGTCTTTTACCCCTGTTCCTGTGAGTTGCCACCCACCCATCCCCCCCACCCCCGTCTCCCTGACCTTGTCTGATAGTCTCTCCCCTGAGGCAGTGAGAGGTGAGGGGTGAGCGCTGGAAAATACTCACTGGCAAGAAGAACCACCAGGCAGGCGGAATTCATTAAGTCACAGGTGAGTGCAGACAGGTAACCAAAAAAAGCAGAGAGGCCAAAATCAGATCATCAAGTCCAGGTTATGGGGCCAAAGGAGAGAACAGGGCCCAGGGTAAGCCAAGGGCGGCCTGCACCACTGGCCCTTGACTGTTGTCAAGTAATCATAACTGCCTAAGGGGCAGCACCAGGGTGGCCCCACTGTGCTTACAGGTCAAGGACCAAAGGGACCCCCCATAGGGTCACGATTTTACAAATATCATACACTTCCTCCTTGGGGCAATAAAAAACCATGTTCTGAACATGCATATATTCCGTGCATTCCATTTCTGAAAGCATATGGAGCCTTCCGGTGCTGTAAAGCAAAAGCTCTCAGCGGCACAATCCGCAAACTCACAACTTGCGTACACTAAACATGTAAAATATGTGAACAACTCCTAAAAAGAGACTACATTAGAAGAACGGAAATACTACAACGTATTCTGCCAAGTGTCATTTCCCAACTTAAATTCCGATCCTTACACCCATCCTATTAATTTGGTACTAAAAAACAAAACAAAACAAAACAAAAAAAAACAGAAAAGAAAGAAAAAAAAAAACCCAAAATATAAATCAAACCCCTAAAGCACTAATACATCAGGCACCAAAATTACATGGCATGATGATGCATAATTATGGCACTTTCAAACAGCATTTGAGAGCGTGTCACAAGCGATGAAAAATGTAATTTATTTCTGCTGACAGATATTAATTGCTCTGTGTTAGAAAATTTTTGAACCATTACTGATAAGCAAAAACGGTAACCTAAATGCCTGAAAAACAACTGCAAGGAAAGAAGTATAGTTCTAATCATAAAACCTCCCATAGCAGAAGGAAAGGCAATTTCTCAAAGAGGACAACCATTATTAAAATTTGTAAATTGTTGCCGTGATACATAGGAAGAGGCTCAAATGTGAAGTCGCCTCCAGCAGGCCTAAAGTGTTATTAATCTCTGATAGCACTGCCTAATTGGAATTTAGGATTTTGCCTCGTGTCCTTAGCAAGCTGTCTTTATTATGGCAAAACTGGAACCTTCAGGACGGGAGGATGCACACAGAATAGATTATTCCTTTAAAACAAAATAAAGGGGCGCCTGGGTGGCGCAGTCGGTTAAGCGTCCGACTTCAGCCAGGTCACGATCTCACGGTCCGTGAGTTCGAGCCCCGCGTCGGGCTCTGGGCTGATGGCTCAGAGCCTGGAACCTGTTTCCGATTCTGTGTCTCCCTCTCTCTCTGCCCCTCCCCCGTTCATGCTCTGTCTCTCTCTGTCCCAAAAATAAATAAACGTTGAAAAAAAAAAATTTTAAAACAGAACCCCAAATGGTCACAGATGAAACTCACTTGTGGCTCAGGAGGGCTGGGCTCCTCCCTGATTACTATTATTTATTACTATCACCTTTTTCCCCTGGTACTTACTGCCTCTACTGCTGCTACCTGGTTGCAGCCTGTGCCTTCAGAGGCTGGGGGATCTGGACAGCAGCGTTGGGTTATGTTGGCCTCCACAGCCCTTGTAACTAAACACAAGTCGTTGCAGATCTTGTGAGGCTCTGCTCTCTTCACGAGAAGTCTAAGTGAGCTCCTTCAACCCAGCATCCTCTCCAGCTCCCAATGCCCATGTCGACACCTGCGTTCAACACTCTCGGGGCCCTTAGCTAATCCTGCCCTCACCACACTGCTTCCCACTCCTTGGTCTCCCACACCATTCTGATACCTGGTGTCTGGATTCTGGTCAATAGCACCTCCGGTCTCTTAAAAACCTATGCTGGATTTCTTGAATTATCATCGAGTCCACCTTATCCCTCGCCCTAAGACTCCTTAGTAATCTGCTATTATCTTGCTATGCACATTACCATCTCAAATCAAACGATTTTTGCACGGTCTCTCTAAACTCCTTCCAATTCCATTCTGTCACAACCACCAGATCATTCTCCCTAAAAACACTACTTTCCCACATCAGACCACCGTACACATATCATCTCCAACATCATCCCTCTGTACCTGCGGGATAATGTCTAAATGCATCAGCGTGACATTTAAGGCCCTTTGGGATCTGACCTCAACCCACCTTTCTGGACCAGGTAACTGTAATGTTGCTAACCGATACTGTCCCCTCTGACTAGTGTGATCTGTGAAACACAAACGCAGGGTAGTGAGGTCTTCCTGCCTCTGGATTTTCACTCAAACTCCCTGTGGTTCACATCGCTGTCTTCTCATTTTTTCATTTCAGAACAAATTCTGGGTTCTCTAGAAAGCCATTCCAGGCCATCATGACTGCCTCCTTCCTACTCCGCTCACGTAATTTTTATTAGATGCATTCTTGTATTTGTTGTATGTGGGGGTCCTGATTCCAGTCAGATCACAAGCTCCTGAGGGCACAGACTATGTCAAATATTTCTGGAATCCCATAACCTGTGCTCCACGAATGCCTGCTGACAGCTGTCTGTTCAGCATCTTCAACACATAGAATCTAAAGGAAGGGGAGTGTCGTGCCAGCCTACAGAACAAAGCCACGGAACCAAAGGGATGAGGGGCAGTAACGGAAAGAATCTTAAACAGAAGACAGGTCAGAGCCAAAAGAAACCACGTGAAAAAAACATGTATGGATTCAAATACAGCTAGGCCAGAAGAGGAAGCCAAAGACAGGAAAGAGACTCAATGAGCTGGAAAGGAAAGAGCAGATGGTAAAAGGAAGAAGGGTCTGGAGCCACGCCAAAGTGCAAAATTAGGAAACCCGAGCTCACTAACACACACAGGGCACGCAGCAAGCAGCAGTGATGGTGCGCAAGCATTTGCAAGTACCTCTGGAATTGGTAACAAAGTTGACCCTCCGCAGAGCCACAAAGTGGGCCTCGCCAATTTGAAGGGGTGGATTTACTTAAGTACGTTCTTTTACCACAGTAGAATTAAGCTCAAAATCAAAACGGGACAACTGGCATAATCCAAAAATGTGGTATTAAAATTAAGTCATACCAAGGTAAACAACCCTGTATCAAAGACAAAACAGCAGTGGAAATTTTAAAACAATTTGCACAAATAATGAAAATATGACAAACCAGGTGTGTTGCATGCAGCTAAGGCTGTGCCTGGAGGGAAATTTATAGGATTGTGTGTATATATTAGACTGAAAACCCTATGTTCTAAATATCCATCTCAAGAAGTTAGAAAAAGAATGATAAGTTACATGCAAAGAAAGCTAAAGAAGGGAAATACAGAGGAGGACAGAAATTAAATAAAAAATAAAACTATTATAATACAGAAATATCAACAGAGTCAAAATTAGTTATTTTTTTGAAAGGCCAACAAAATTGATGGGACAAAAAAAAACCCACAAAAAAAACTAATGGACAATTAGCAAAACTGATAATGGAAAAAGAAAAGAAGTAAAGTTATCAATATGGGGAAATGAAAAATAGTACATTAGTATAGACCCTATAGACTTTTTGAAAGAAGATACAAGGTGGCACCTGGGTGGCTTGTTAGGTTAAGTATCTGACTCATGGTTTCCGCTCAGGTCATCATCTCACAGTTCATGAGTCTGAGCCCTGTGCACACTGCTGGTATGGAGTCTGCTTCAGATTCTCTCTCTTTCTCTCTACCCCTCCCCTGTGTTCTCTCTCTCACTCACTCACACACACACACAAAATAAATAAATAAATGTTTTAAAAATTTAAAAAAAAAAAAAAAAGAAGATATAAGGAGTAACTTTGCACTAACAAATTTTAAAATTTAAATGAAGTAAACTTTTATTTTACTTTTTTATTTTAGAGAGAGAGAAAGAGAGACAGAGTACAAATGGGGGAAAGGGGCAGAGAGAGAGAGAGAATCTCAAGCAGGCTTCATGCATGGAGCCTGACACAAGGCTCAATCCCATGATCCTGGGATTATGACTCGAGTTGAAATCAAGAGTCAGATGTTCAACTGACTGAGCCACCCAGGCAGCCCTGGAGTGACCTTTTAAAACACAACTTACCAAATCTGACACTGAAAAAGATAAAGAACATAAATATCCCTAAAGCTATGAAAGAAATCAAACCTGCAATTTAAAACCTTCACATAAAGAAATCTCTGGGTCTAAGTGACTGCAGCACTGAGATATCAGAAGGATAAAACATCACTGGCCAATTTGCACTGATTCCAGAAATTCCAAGTAAGTTTGATAGCTAAAAATCAATGTAGTTTACTACATCATAAAGAACAAAGGGGAAGAATCATAAAAAATCATTTCAACAGAAACAGAAAAGTCATTTGATATTTAAAACCCATTACAATTTTTAAAAATCTTAGCAAACAAAAAAGGAAACTTCCCCTAATAAATAGAACCTTCTAAATCTGATAAAATACATAAAAACTTAGAACAAACTTTATTCTTAACAGTGAAATACTGAAAACTTTCCCCCTGGAGTCGCGGATGAGATCAAGATGTCTGCCCTCACTAATTCTATTCAATTTTCTACTGGAAGTACAAAAAAGTAAGGAAAAGGCTGTGAGAGTGAAAATAAGTAAAACAGTCATTATTTGTAAGTGAAATGATACCGTATTTAGAAAATCCAAAAGAAATCACAGAAACTATTACAAGTAATAACTGAATTTAGTAATGCCATTGGAAATAATGTCAAATATACAAAATCAAGTGTAGTTCTAATATATCAACAACCAATAATTAGAAAATTAAAATTTTAAACAATATAATTTATATCACCTAAAACTATTAAGTACCTGTGAATAAATCTAATAAAAGAGATGCCATACAGAACATACATAAAACATAACTGAAAAAAATAAGAAAGAGTTAAACAAATGGAGAGATATAACCATGCTTATATACTATTAGATTCAATATTTTATTTTTTTTAATGTTTATTCATTTATTTTGAAAGAGAAAGGCTCGAGCAGGGGAGGGGCAGAGAGGGAGGGAGGGAGGGGGAGAGAGAGAGAGAGAGAGAGAGAGAGAGAGAGAGAGAGAGAGAGAGAGAATCTCAAGAAGGCCTCATGCTCAGCACAGAGCCCAACACGGGGCTCAATCTCCCAACCATGAGATCGTGACCTGAGCTGAAATCCAGAGTTGGTCACATAACCATGTGAGCCACCCAGGTGCCCCACCGACTCAGTATTTTGAAGACTGGTCTATAGATTCAATTTAGTTCCAATCAACATTCCAGCAGAAGTTTTTGTGTAAATTGGGATGTTGATTCTAAACTGTCTATAAAATGAGGGGCCTAGAATAAAGACAGTCTCAAAGAAGAATAACATAAGCTGAAGGAAGGATTCATACTACCTGATATGAAGATTTACAATAAAGCGAAAAGAGTCAAGACAGTGGCACAAAGATAGACAATAAATAGGTCAAAGGAACAGAATAGAAAACACAGAAACAAATTCGTACATAGATAAACATATAACTCAAGGCAAAGGGAAAGGATACAGAATTTTCAAGAAACTGTACAGCATCAACTAGATTATCCACATGGAGGAAAACTAACTTTGCCTCCTACATCACAACATACACAAAAGTCAATGCCAGACAGAATGTAGCTTTAACGTTAGAAGGTTAACAATTGAGCTTGCAAAAGAAAACATAGAGGTCCTCGGGATATGCAAAGATTTTTTTTTTAACAAGAAGACACTAACACTAAAGAAAAAAAATGAATGTATTAGACTTTTTCAAAATTATAGACTTCTGTTCTACAAGAGAAATCATTGAATCCACCCAATGACAGAAGGTATTTTTGATACCCATATTCAACAAATGAGTCAAATATAAATAACTCTTGCACGTCAGTATGAATAAAGGCAGACAATGCAACAGAAAAATGGACATAAGAGTTGAAGGGAAACTTTACTAAAAAACATACCAAAATGGCCAAAAGATGTACGAAAAGGCAGTCAACTTCATTAGTCATCAGGAAAATGCAAGCTAAAATTGCAATGAAATACCACTACTCATCTACTGGAATGGCTACAATTTTTTTTTTTAACTGACAATCATGCAAGTTAGGGAGGCCGTGTAGCAAGCAGAATTCTCACACACCATTAGCGTGGACATGAACTGGTTACAACCACTTTGGCACACTATTTGGCAATAGCTACTGAAAATGAAATCTACACCTCATGTGACCCAGCAATTCAACGGAAGTACTTACATATGTGCACCAACAGATAAATAGAAAAATATTTATAGGAGCACTGCTCTCTAAGGCTCCAAACCGGGAAGACACAAAAAGCTATCAACCACGGAACCCGTAAACAGTGCCATGTAACACCACGGAATATCACACTGCAACGAGGGCAATTATTGTTAAGTGCAACAAAATGAATGAATCTCACAAATGTACCTTTGAATGAAAGCCATGCATAAATGGTTACAATATAGTATATAATTCCATTTTGAAAAGTTCAAGAACAAGAAAAACTCATCTATGATGAGAGAATTCAGGATAATGGTCTTCTTCAAGGAGGGATCCTTGGCAGGATAGAGGGGGTGGGGTTTCCATGTTGCTAGTCATGGTAACATGGGAAGTGTTTGGTCTTTGTCCCCGGTTCCTGACACAGAGCTCCTGATATCCTTGTAATTGATGAGAGTGATGAGAGTTAAGAGGGGTGTGTTTTGTTCCAATGAGGTGACTCTTGACAGACACCTAGACTTCAGGAGGGAGGCAGGTCAACAGAAAGACCAAGCCTTGATTAAAAGTTTGGAACTTTTGGGGCGCCTGGGTGGCGCAGTCGGTTAAGCATCCGACTTCAGCCAGGTCACGATCTCGCGGTCCGCGAGTTCGAGCCCCGCATCAGGCTCTGGGCTGATGGCTCGGAGCCTGGAGCCTGTTTCCGATTCTGTGTCTCCCTCTCTCTCTGCCCCTCCCCCGTTCATGCTCTGTCTCTGTCTGTCCCATAAATAAATAAAAACGTTGAAAAAAAAAATTTTTTTTAAAAATAAATAAATAAATAAAAGTTTGGAACTTTCAATTGAAGGATGAATGGATAAAGATGACGTGGAATACACACACACACACACACACACACACACACACACACACACACACACTGGAATATTACTCGGCAATCAAAAAACTGAAATCTTGTCATTTCCAACAACGTGGATGGAACTAGAGTGTATTATGCTAAGTGAAATAAGTCAGTAAGACAAATATTATATGATTTCACTCATGTGCCGAATTTAAGAGACAAAACAGATGAACATAAGGGAAGGGAAGGGAAAATAAGATACAAACAGAGAGGGAGACAAACCATAAGAGACAAATACAAAGAACAAACTGAGGGTTTCATGTGGGGTGTTCAGTGTGGGGATGGGCTAGATGGGTGATGGGCATTAAGGAGGACACTTGTTGGGATGAGCACTAGGTGTTGTATGTAAGTGATGAATCACTAAATTCTATTCCTGAAATCATTATTATACTATATGCTAATTGGCTTTAAATTTAAAAATACATAAATACATAAATAACTAGTATCTTTAGGAAAAAAAGGAAGTAGCTTTCTGAGCCAGAGAGAAGAACATGAGGAAAGATACAGAGAAGTGGAAATACAGAGTCACGCAGGGGCCATTTGTAGTCAGGCTAGAATGGGACATAGTCACAAAATCACCTTCTCTGAGGAAGCTCTACTGGGGAAAGGCTTACCTCACCATGAGGGCCAGCTCAGAGGCCCTCAGGTGAGCTGGGTGATAGACCCTCTACCAACACTCCCAAGAGGCCATGTACTCCTAAAAACGGGCAGGGTCTAGACCTGGGTTTGATTTCTAACTCTGCCACTTAACACCTGTGTGACCTTAGGTAGTGCCGTTAGGTATTCAGTTAGCTGTCTCAGGCTCAGGATCCAAGTGTAAATAGTACCTTTCCTGGGTACCCCCACAGGACTGGCATGGACATGAGGAAAAACAGCGGACACAGAATAGCATTGGCAAATGCTTTCCAGTAGTCAGCTATCTCATCATGTACGTGAATCACCCCCAGGAAATGCTATTAACATCTCATTGCCACGACACAGCAGATCCCTGAGGCCAGGCACCACGTCTTCTTCAGGAATGGGAACATAGGACATGATTCTTTCTTTAAAGGTACTTGATGGATGAATAAAGCTCAGAGTCCTCCAACTAGGTAATAAAATTAATCTCCTAACTACACTGAAGAAAAAAAAAGGTGTGGAACTCTCAGGGGCACCTGGGTGGCTCAGTCAGTTAAGCGTCCAACTCTTGATTTCAGCTCAGGTCATAATCACCTCACGGTCCGTGAGATCAAGCCCCACATCGGGCTCTGTGCTGATTGCGCGGAGCCTGCTTGGGATTCTCTGGATCCTCTGTCTCCCTCTCTGTGCCCCTCTCCCCCCCACTCACTCTCTCAAAAATAAATAAATGTTCAAAGAAAATTTAAAAAAAAAACGTTTGTAACTTTCAGCCCTATCTCCCAACCTCCAAGGAAGGGAGGTGGGCTGGGAACTGAGTTACTCATCAGTGACCAGTGGTTTGATCGATCATGCCTACATCATGAAACCTCCACAAACATCCCTAAGTGACAACACTGTCACAGCACTGTGTGGTGACAGACAGTAGCTCCAGCTGCAGTGAACACAGCACAATGTGCAGAGAAGTTGAATCGCTATGTTTCACGCCTGAAACTAATGCAATATTGTGTATCCACTCTACTTAAAAAAAAAAAAAAAAAAAAAAAAAAAGTTTTATGGCGGGAATGCAAACTGGTGCAGCCGCTCCGGAAAGCAGTGTGGAGGTTCCTCAAAATTTTAAAAGTAGAACTACCCTACGACCTAGCAATCACATTACTAGGTATTTATCCAAAGGATACAGGAGTGCTGACTCATAGGGCCACATGCACCCCAACAGCAACACTACCGACAAGAGCCAAAGTATGGAAAGTGCCCCAACGTCCGTCAACTGATGAATGGATAAAGAAGATGTGGTTTATATACACAATAGAATACTACTCGGCAATGAGAAAGAATGAAATCCTGCCATTTGCAACAACGTGGATGGAACTCGAGGGTATTATACTGAGTGAAATAAGTCAGTCAGAGAAAGATATCATATGATTTCACTCATGTGGAATTTGAGAAACTAAACAGAAGACCATGGGGGAAGGGATGGAAAAATAAGATACAAACAGAGAGGGAGGCAAACCGTAAGAGGCTCTTGAATACACAGAACAAACGGGTTGATGGGGTGGGGGGGTTGGGGCACTAAGGAGGGCACTTGTTGGGACCAGAACTGGGTGTTGTATGTAAGTGATGAATCCCAGAAATCTACTCCTGAAGCCAAGACTACAGTGTATGTCAGCTAACTTGACAATGAATTTTTTTAAAAATGTTTTAAACCCTAAATGACAGGGTTTGGAGAGCTTCTAGGTTGGTAAATACAACAAAATGCTGCCAAAGTGTCACATAAAGAGGGGCAAGCTCTATGCGCTTCCCCTAAGTATCTCTTCCAGATGCTGTTCTAGAGTTGTACCCTTTATAACAAACCTGCATTGGTAAGTAAAGAACTTTTCCTTTTTTTTGAAGCTTACTTATTTTGAGAGAGAGACAGAGTACACACACACACACACACACACACACACACACACACACACACACGTGTGAGCGTGGGGGGTGGCGGGGGGCAGAGAGAGAGGGAGAGAGAGAATCCCAAGCAGGCTTCTTACTGTCAGCACAGAGCCTGACACATGGGCTTGATCTCATGAACTATAAAATCATGACCTGAGCCGCCGAAGTCAAGAGTCGGGTGCTTAACCGCTAAATCGACTGAGGCACCCAGGCACCCCAGAAAAGTACTTTTCTGAGGTCTGTGAGTCGTTCTAGCAAGATAACAAATGGGAGTGAGGCGGGTTTCAAAATCCCTGACTTTGTACCACGTAGGACAGGAGTGAGAGTACCCTGGGGATGGATGTTTGCAGCTGGCATCTGAAATGAGGGCTGTCTGGTGGGGTGGAGCCCAGCACTGACTCTGGAAGGCAGTACCACAATGGGACCGAACTGTGGGACACCCAGTTGGTGGAAAAATGGTGCCGGGAAAGCCACCAGGTACCAGGTGTCGAGAAGAAAAGACAACCTCACACTGGCAACATTCTATTTCCCGAGCCAGATGCTGGCTACCCAGGTCTGCTCAACTTGTCCAGGTTCACCGAGATGTGTACTTCTGATCTGAGCACTCTTCTGTATGTGCACGTGAATACAAAGTTTATGTTTAAAAGGCATGTCTGTGTTAGGGGCGCCTGCCTGGGTGGCTCAGTCGGTTGTGTCCAACTTCTGCTCAGGTCATGATCTCGTGGTTCAAATGTTCGAGCCCTGCCTCGGGCCCTGTGCTGATAGCTCAGAGCCTGGAGCCTGCTTCAGATGATGTGTCTTCCTCTCTCTGCCCCTCCTCTGCTCGTGCTCAGTCTCTCTCTCAAAAATAAATAAAACATTTTTTAAAATTTAAGGAAAAACATGCCCACGTTGTATGTGTGGGTCTGTGGGGCCCTTTGCCCTTAAGGTAGGTAGTTGGATGCTCACGTACAGAGAAGAATCTCCAGGAGTGCCTGGGTGGCTCAGTCAGTTTGGTGTCCCATTTTGGCTCAGGTCATGATCTCGCGATCCATGGGTTCAAGCCCCACATTGGGCTCGGTGCTGACAGCCCAGAGCCTGGAGCCTGCTTTGGATTCTGTGTCTCCCTCTCTCTGCTCTCCCCCACTCGTACTCTGTCTCTCTCTCTCAAAATTAAATAAATATTTTTAAAAATTTTAGATAAGGATCTCCAAAAATTAGGATATTTCTGCTGGTTAAAGTCTAAGAGAACAGAGCCCAAGAGAAAAATAAATAGAGCAGAGGGAGTGGCCCAAGCCTGTGTGTGGACAGGAGAGGGGTTCATCAAGAGACTGAGCATACAGCCTTTGTAAAATTTTGTTGGGGGCTGGGGGGCACCATTTAAAGTTATGCTCCATCACTTAATGCAGGAAATTAGAAATGTAAATAATCTTTAGTCCAAAGTGGCTTTTAAATCCTCTAATAATGGAAAATCCGATAGCCTGTAGACAGCATTACACAAAGAATAATTTCACATTATAAATTGAAGAAAATTCATCAACTCTGGTTTTAACAGCCTCTTTTTTTTTGTTTTTGTTTTTTTTAGTGGCATCTTCTTGGGGCTGTTCTCTTAACAGCACAGGGCACCAATTCAGGGGCCATTCAACCCTGAAAAATGTGATTTTTTTTTAAATTATAGCAAGATAAATTTTTCAGTTTTCCACACACACAGCCATATATTGTACCTAAGCACTAATATTGATTTCTGAAGTCAAGGAAGCAGTCTTGTCTCCAACTTATTACTTCACCTTGAATTTGAGTAACACGCCTCCACCTCCAGGGCTATAGATGTGTTTTGCCTCACCAGGGCGGCAGGCTCAGACCCTGCTTACCGCCACGCCACTGTGAAACATTTGATTAGCAATCTGATTTCATCAAGCTAAGAAATATCATCAATAACTGCAATGCTCGTTCAAATAAAAGCCCAGCAAAAAAAAAAAGAAAAAAAAAATCACACAACGTTCAGAACATTCAGGCATTCTCTCATCCAGCTTCACAGAGAACTAACTCCATGTGAGAAACCAGACTGTACCATGAGCTCACAAAGATGAGTAAGGCAATGGTGAGGAGGGCCCTGGCTGTCAAACCATTCACAGGCCAGCAGAGAAGAAGGCCACGAGGACAGAAGGTTCTGCTGTGATGTGACAATGGCATGGCAGGAAGATTTTACAGAAGAGAAGATTCCACAGGGAGTCCCCGGGAGAACACAGATGATGGGAACCTGGAAGGACATTCTAGGCACATACAAAAGGACTTGGAAAAGGCTCATACAATCAAACTCTAAAAAATTCTCTATGGGCAGTGGAAGAGGAGATTGGAAGAGAGGCTGTGAAGGCCATAAACTTCCAAAGGAATCCCGTCAGAAGAGTTTCTGTGTCTCAAGGGCACCCATCTGGCAGAACTGTGAAGGGCCGTCGAGGAGGGAGCTCAGGAGACCATCTAGAAGGCTGCAGTCGTCTGCGTGGAAAATAAGGGGCTGGAATGGAATGGGGAGGAAGGCTTGGTTCCAGAGATTATGAGAAGGTAGAATCAATGTCAGTTGGTCCTGACTGGATAGAGAGGGCGAGGAACATGGAAAAATCTAGGTGGACTCTAAGTCAACAGGATTAAAATGATGGGAGGGGTGGGGCGCCTGGGTGGCGCAGTCGGTTAAGCGTCCGACTTCAGCCAGGTCACGATCTCGCGGTCCGGGAGTTCGAGCCCCGCGTCAGGCTCTGGGCTGATGACTCAGAGCCTGGAGCTTGTTTCCGATTCTGTGTCTCCCTCTCTCTCTGCCCCTCCCCCGTTCATGCTCTGTCTCTCTCTGTCCCAAAAATAAATAAAAAACGTTGAAAAAAAATTAAAAAAAAAAATGATGGGAGGGATAATAACAGGAAGGGCATTAGAAAGGAATGGGCAGCACAGGAGGCAGACTAACGCCATCGTGGACAAATCACCATGGTGACCATGAAGCCTTCCTGGGATATGTCTTTCTGGGACCTGAAGTCTTCTTGAGCACAGCCCCCACCCCCAGCCCCCAACACATACATTCTTTCTGTCTAACCACACCCTCAAGTACAATTGGGGCACAACGTCCTCCATCTGCACTGGATGGAGATAGGACCACTGTGAGTCTCCAACATCTCCTCTAGGCAGTCCTCCTGTGTGCTCCCAGCCTCCAAGGCTATAAAAGCAGGTCTCACAGGAGGTGGGGTCACCCAAGATACGCTTCTGTCCCTAAGTCCCTTTAATAAGCCATTTCTCCTCAAACTGGATTTGTCAGCCTTTTCCTTTGGTCTTCAGACTCCTTGGGCTTTTGGGGGCTATTTTGTGTAGACCTCCCTTCCACAGAACAGGCGGGGACCACTCCTGCCCTGAATTATCACTGCAAACTGACAGACTGTAACTGCTCCCTTGGACCCCCACCCACACACATGGATTACCCCAGGGTTCTGGCTTGAGGATACCCTGAGACAGAGAATGCAGGGAAAACTAAGCAACTAAACAAATAAAGGCAATTCAGGGTTTGGATAAGATTTTGTTTAACACGTGTGGTGGGGGGGCGGTGCAGAGGGAGAGGGGTGCTGTAGGGAAATCAAGGGTACAAATTTCAAGTTCAGGGGCACCTGGGCGGCTCAGTCAGTTAAGCATCCGACTCTTGATCTTGGCTCAGGTGACAATCTCAAGATTTGTGAGTTCGAGCCTCGTGTCGGGCCTGTGCTGACAGCAGGGAGCCTGCTTGGGATTCTCTCTCTCCTCTCTCTGGCCCTCCTGCTCGTTCACCCTCTCTCTCACTCTCTCATTCTCTTTCTCAAAATAAATAAATAAAATAAATAAATAAATAAATAAACAAACAAACAAACAAACTTAAAAAAAAAAAAGAAATTTGAAGTCAAGTTGGCCCTTGCAGAACACAGGTTCAAACTGCATCGGGACCACTTATACGCAGACTTTTGTTTTTGATAAACACTGTACAGTACTGTATAAATATTTTCTCTTCCTTATGATTTTAATAACCTTTTCCTTTCTCAGGCTTACTTTATTGTAGGAATACAGTATACAATGCGTATACAAAATATGTGTTGACTGACTCTTCATGTTACTGGTAAGGGTTCCAATCAACAGTAGGCTACTGGTGAAGGTTTTAGGGAGTCCAAAGTTCTCGGATTTTCAACTACAGTCCCAGACCCTGCACTGTTCAAGGGTCTAATACAGATGGAAATATGGGCCTTGACGTAAGAAAAGTGGTTGAGCCTGCAAACAATTTCCTATGTCATGTCCGTAAGGTTGCCGTGGACCGTGTGTGAAGGGTCTTTTAGTGAGAGATTCATGATAGTGAAAAATTAAAGCCTCCTAGTCACTTTTAAGGGAAAGTCACAATTTTTTCATTGTTTGAGCTGGGGTGGGGAGGTTGCTGCGGGAAGCAATGGCCTTTAGCATAAACAATGATGTTCACTGTCACTATTATGATGTTTAAGAAAAGTACACAGGAACTTCTGAGCTGGTCTGAGAAAGGATATAAAAATAACATTGTAAGATTAAACCATCAAGGAAGGAAAGCCTCCCACCACCAATCAAACAACATGACAGCAATTCTCCACCATCCAATAAACCAATTCCTGAACAATCCCTCCTCTTCCTTGTTCATATTAAGTTACTATTCTAATTTGGAAGATTAACATTTAGCTACTCTGGTTTTAAAATGCACTAGAGATTTAAATTTTTTTTTTTTAACGTTTATTTATTTTTGAGACAGAGAGAGACAGAGCATGAACAGGGGAGGGTCAGAGAGAGGGAGGAACAGAATCTGAAACCGGCTCCAGGCTCTGAGCGGTCAGCACAGAGCCCGTCGCGGGGCTCGAACTCACGGACCGCGAGATCATGACCTGAGCCGAAGTCGGCCGCTTAACCGACTGAGCCACCCAGGCACCCCAAAATGCACTAGAGATTTAAATGCCAAACTCAGTCCTGACTTTTTTTTTTGCCCCCCTCAAATTCTCTGTCCAGAACTTCTTCTCTCAAATAAATATCAACTCCCAACTTCAGTGACTAGATTCAGCCCCCCTCCCCAGTTCTCGAAGCCTTTGACATGGACTCTGTCCCGCCACATCTTACTGTGACCTAGACATGCTTCTGAGTCTCCAACCCTGTTTTATTTTAAAGATGTTATTTTTAAGTAATCTCTACACCTAACGCGGACCTTGAGCTCACCACCCTGAGGTCAAGAGTCACTTGTTCCGCTGACTGAGCTGGCCAGGCGCCTCCTCTCCAACCCTATGTTAACCTTCCTGAAAAGAAAATCATGTTTTCCCCCATGATTACGCCTCTCCTCCAGGACACCACTCACCAACGCTGATTGTACAACAGAGCAGAGAAAGATTAACTTCAGAAGCTTACTGGAGTGAAGGAGAATGAATGTTGAATGTCATTTTTAGTTTTGTTTTTAATTTTATTGGAAAAAATGACGTTGTCTGCCCAGCTGACCCTTTTCCTCTCTCCCCCCCCCGCTACTCCTCTCCGACCCTACTGACCTTCATCACGCTTCAAACACGCCAGCTCTGGGCATCAGCCTGGAGCGGCGACTGGGTCTCGGAAGGGAGACGGAGGGAAGCAGTAAGGCAGACTTCCCAGGGCAGCGTGTGTGAACTAGGGGTGTCCTGGCTCCCCGGCTCCAGGCTCCCAGATTCCAAGTACCCAAGCCCCTCACTTCTGACTCGGAGACCAGGCCAAATGAAGTCACGTCTCCTTACACAGACATCGCCTCTTTAGGCACTTGCTACTTTACACAAGTGCTTCCTCCCTCATTTTCGTGAATGCTCCATCATCATTAAAAAACGCGAAATAACCATAATCATGCTTCTAAATGATAACCTTGGGGTGGCCCTGGGAATAAAGTCCAAGGAGAGTTTGACTGTCCTCCAAACTAAATTTCTAAAAGTCAAACCAAAAAACCTGCCTCACCAATGAAAAACTGCCTTATACCCACCTAGTGACCAAAGAAAATCTATTCCCCTGTCCCTTCTGTCTGAGACTTGCTGAGAAAATAAAAATCCCTAAAGGGTGAACCTGTCCATCTAAAGGTTACCAAGTGCTGGACAAGCGAGATCTCTGGAACTCGGTTTTAGGCAGCAAAACTTACCAAACTGAAAGTGTGATAAATCCCCAGCATACTAGGTCAGAAAGCATCTGAAAAAAATCTGAAGACCGTCTATCAGCAATGGTGCCCGTCGGTTCCTTTGTTTCTGTCCCACATGGTCACACTTCTTGTCTCCCAGAGCAGTGATAGCCCACAGCACTCACTCCAAAATTAGAGGGAATTACTGAGAACCTTGGTACCAGTGAGGGGTAAATGGTGGTTTTCTTCTTGTAATGAAGAAAATCAGCCATCGTCTCCTTTTGCTCCTAATACATTCTTGGGCTAGTCCGACACGGGAACTTTGAGCTGGATCTTTCTGGTAGTTTTACAGTCAGAGCGGAGTGGTCATTCATATTCAGATGGCAGCGTTTTCACCTCTTACGGAAAACAATTTCAGGATTCTCGACTCCCATCTCCTTCATATCCCTCGTTAAGTACAGTTTGAATCAATTCTCTTGCTACTATTTTTTGGTGTTCATTTTTTGGTGTTCAATTACTGTGCATAATGACTCCGTCTCTGTTTTCGATCTGAGATGGCAGTGCTTTTTCTCTTGTACCGGTGCTGTGCCAACAGGTTAAGGACACCGCACCGGGAACCTTGTAGGGAAGACACCGCACTGCTCTGCGTCGGGCTTTGCGCCTTCTGCTTGGTCTTAGCTTCACGTAAAACCTACACAGAAATCTCTCCAACACACTTAGGCTCTAGACAACCACAAAGTCTGATGAAGGCCGTTGCAATCATGGGAACAACTCTAGACTAGAGGGCACAGGACCTTGGCTCACATGCTGTGACACCCTGGAACTAAATCTCATTTATTAAACGCCTTCTGGCTTGCTGCAGACTGTGGGATACTGAATCTCTCCATACTTAATCTGCAGGTCTGTCGAATGGAAATGAGGATTTCCGTCTGCAAACACCACCCACCCCTCAGTGTTCGCTCCGTAAGACGAGCAAGCTAATTAGCGGTGCAAGCGCCATACAGGTGTGTTCCTTCCTACTTCTTCCCACCCTCTTTCTGAACTTGCCAAGGTCTCCCCGTCTCTTCTAGGTCCTTGGGGTCCCCCCCGAGAGGGACCTCTGCACGCGGAGTCTTTCCATTTCCCGCTGAACCATGCACACCTCCACTGGCTGCCAAACGGGTCCCTTTAATCTCAGCTCCTCGTGAGCGAATTCCCCAAAAGTTAATGACACAGCCATCTACCCAGGCCAGTATGCTCCGTGCCCCCTTGGGCCCCACTTAGACTCTCACACCCTCCCACGTGACCTCAGGTCACATTCATTCTGTCTCCTACATATTTCTCAAGACTGTCTCCTCTGTCCACCATCAGAGACTGTCAAGTGTGACATTTTCCTGCTCCCAGTCCACGGCAGGCCTTCTAGAAGATTCCCATACCTCCAGGAAATCCTCCTCTTGCCCTGCTTTCATCCTCTCGGCCCAACCCGGGAGTCTGCTGCACTTGGGTGAGAAGTTCCCATATACTTCCAGGCCTTTCTACCTCAAGTTTCTGACTTTGCCTGAGCCCTTTCTCTGGCCACAGAAGCTCGTTCAGCCTGAGTGTGGACAGGTCAGAGCACCAGGAGTCAGTCTTCCAAGGACCACCATCAACCAATGAAGGACAGGAATTAGCAGACAGACATCTCAGCGTCCTTACCCCTGCACCGACAATTCTGAGATGTGTTTCATACACTCTCTGTGGCAGGACTGAGCCCTAATTGCCCACAAAGGCCCCTATTTAAGAGTGACACCCCCCCCCCTTATAAACTCTCCTCTCTTCCATAAGACCTGCCCATGCTTTCTGTGAAAACCTCCCAAATGACCTACTTGCAGTCAAGTCCATTTCTTAGATCCTCATCTAGCAAGCAAAGTTTTGGGGAAATCCAGATAAACAGGAATGAGAATGACATCAGATTTCCTAACAGCCACAGTGGAAGTAAAATGGCAGTGTAGAAATACATTCAGAACTCTGAGTGAAAAGGATCTCCAACCAAGAATTCTACATCCGTCCAAACGAAAAATTAAATGTGAGAGTATAATGAAGACTTTCTCAGACACGCTGAATGTAAAACTGTCATACAGTAAGAAATACACTTTGGGGTGGAGGCGTCTGGGTGGCTCAGTCGGCTGAGCATCCGACTTCTGATTTCCACTCAGGTTATGATCCCAGGGATTGAGCCCCACATCAGGCTCCACCCTGAGCACAGAGCCTGCTTGGGATTCTCTCTCTCTCTCTCTCTCTCTCTCTCTGTCTCTCTCTCCTCCTCCTCTCCCCCCCCCGCCCCCTTCCCCACTCATGTACGTGTGTATGTATGCGTGTGTGCACTCTCTCTCAAATAAAATAAATGTCTAAAAAAATACACTTTGGCCTTGTCCGTGGTTCCCGGAACAGAGCTCCTAAAATGCTTGTTAATTTCCTAAGTGATAAAGAGGAATGTGACCACCTTTTAATATTTGGTTTTTTGTCCTCAAATAGCTCCTGTTCCTAAAACAGCTCCAGAGCAAAAGTGACAAAGTGTCTTGCTATTCATAACAAGTCCTTCCAACCACATCTGACTTTAAGCTACTCAGGTGACTTTCAGAAAGCTCTTGCGGGCAGGGGACCCTTGCTGGGGAACCAACCGCGTGATTACAGGGCTGCGAACTTTCTGTCCCATCCCCTACCCCCACACCTCCAGGGAGGGCAGATGGGCTGGAGGTTGAGGTCATTGCTAATGGCGATGGCTGACACAATCATGCCTGCATAATAAAACCTCTATTTAAAAGAACCCCACACAAAGGGGTTTGGAGAGCTCCCAAATGGTGAACCACGGAGGTACCAGAACGGCACAGAAGCCCCACACACCCTCCCTCACACCTTGCCCTGTGCATCTCTTCTATCTGGCTGTTTCTGAGTCGTACCCTTTACAATAAACCAGTGAGCTGGTAGGTAAACCATTTTCCTGAGTTCCGCGGGCTTCCCTAGCAAACCGTCAAACCCACAGAAGGGTCACGGGAACCTCCAGTCTACAGCCAGACTTGAATCGGGCATGGGATGTCCCTTCTTTGACCCTGGAGCCACCATCCTGGTCAGTGAGGGTGTGGCACCCTCTCCACCACGGCCACGAAATCACATTAAATTCGTCGTAATCAGTAAGGGAAGCGAACATGGTGAGGCAGAGTGTGAAACAACAGCAGCCTGGCCCCTGCTCCCAACTCCTCCATCTGTCTGAACATGAGCACTTTTGAAAGCATGCTGTCAATTTTATTTTCCCATCACTAGTAAATATCACTGGCCCTATGTGCACACACGCCATTGTGAACTCACACTCGATGGGACAGCAGACGATAGCACTGAGGAGCTCAGGATCCAGGGTTTCCTGCCGTGACATGAGGTCACACAGGCCCCCAGACGGCATCCTACAACAGACCCAACAGCGGGTCCGAGCCTCCACCCGTGGGCTGCTTGTGTGGTCGCATGCAAACTTCTTAACCCTTCGGCGTTTGGCTCCTTTATCAGTACAATGGGGATGACGGTAATAATGATGGCACTTGTGTCACGAGGCTGATCGTAAGATTAATGAGACTGCAAACCTGAAGCGCTCAGTCCTGTCCCTGGCGCAGAGTAAACACTCAGAAAACCTGAGCCGCCTACGTTAGCTCTTGCTCCCATCAGAACCACACCAAGAGAAGGTGTCTCATTGACTCCTCCTCGGAAATCCTCCTCTGCCCTGCAACGGGTGACAACACTGCCTGTCTGAGCACCCCCGTGCTCCCCATGTTGTGCCCTGGAGAGCAATCCTGCCACCAGATGTGCTCCCCTACGGCATCCAAAGTCGGAAGAAGGGCTCTGTGGAATCCTGTAGCCAAGACGACGGCTCAAGTCTGTATAATCCAACGTCTCCCGAATTGATATTGGGGCTTGGAACTCCTACTACAAGAAGCGTCGGTTAGGAGCCCAGTTCATGGGCTCCTGAACTGTTCCATGGAACCCACTTTACGAAGTGACAGTAACTTCCCTGGGTAAAAGCCCCTACCTTAAAGGCACCCAGAAGCTCCAGGCGATGAGAGGAGTCATGACGCGGTGGGCTGCATCACCAAGGCTACAGGAGCTGTCTTCGACGATCTGGGTGGAGGACTCCTGCTTCTCACCGCGGCACAGGCACCCTCCATAAAATGCCTGCCCCTTTAGGACGGTACCTTTACCATTAAGCACAATAAAGCCTGGGATAAAGCCAGCTGCAATCAGTGCAAAGGTGACAGACGTGTGCTTTTAACTTGGGCGGGGGGGTACCTGCCAGCTTTGCTCCCCATGGAAAGCGGCTTTTGGTACAGCATTTTAAAAGGAAGGATGGGGCACCTGGGTAGCTCAGTCGATTAAGCGTCCAACTCTTGATTTCAGGTCAGGTCATGATCTCCCCGTTTGTGAGTTTGAGCCCCACAATGTGCTCTGTGCTGACAGTGCAGAGCCTGCTTGGGATTCTCCTTCTCCCTCGGCCTCTCCCCTGCCCACTCACTCTTTCTCAAAATAAATAAACTTAAAAAAGATAAAGTTTTTTTAAAGGAGGACACCTTGCCCAATTTCACAGAAACAATTTGGTATCACCATCCAGCTGTATAAAATAAGACTAAATGAGGGGCGACCGGGTGGCTCAGTCAGTTGAGCGCCCAACTTCAGCTCAGGTCATGATCTCGCAGTTTGTTGCTTTGAGCCCCACGTCAGGCTCTGTGCTGACAGCTCAGAGCCTGGAGCCTGCTTCAGATTCTGTGTCTCCCTCCCCCTTTGCCCTCCCCTGCTCACACTCTCTCAAAAATAAACATTAAAAAAAAAATTTTTTTAAAAGACTAAATGGATAGCTTTAAACCTACAGAGCTCAAAAGTACTTTGTAGGCATTTGCTGTTTATCCTTGTCCCCATGGTGATGGCATGCTACGTGGTGATTTGCAACACAGGCTATGTCTTATTTCGAAAACCAGAAGGGTAACTGAAAGCATAAAAATAGAGTTCAGGGGCGCCTGGGTGGCTCAGTGGGTTGAGCGTCCGACTTCAGCTCAGGTCACGATCTCGCGGTATGTGAGTTCGAGCCCCGCGTCGGGCTCTGTGCTGACTGCTCGGAGCCTGGAGCCTGTTTCAGATCCTGTGTCTCCCTCTCTCTCTGCCCCTCCCCCGTTCATGCTCTGTCTCAAAAATAAATAAATGTTAAAAAAAAAATTTTTTTTAAATAGAGTTCATACATAAAACAGGCCACATTGTACAAAGGAGTCCCAGTGTATTATGGGAGTGGAGAAAGGTCCCTCCCCCATCTTGTGGTACCAAGTAGTATTCAGCCACTGTTCCAGTCACCGTACTAAACGCATTTATGCAAAAACGCTATCTTCTACGTGGACAAGATGGATACAGAGGGTTGATACCAAGACGGAAAAGCACATCAATGCATAGGACATAAACATATTCTGGCATTTAGTAGTGGTAAGTGGAGCTTGGTCACTGAAAGGGAGAAGGGAATTGCTTCTACTCTGTCGAGAGCAATTTCCTGGTACAGGTGTAATTATGGCTCCTGGAAGAAAATGTGCTAGTGCTGAGCAGTTAGCACAGAGGACAGGGAAGGGAGGTGGCCTGCTGACTGGAAAACGTGTGGTACACAGTAAGCACTCAGTGTTTACTCAAGAAAGGAACTGCGTATTCTTGGAAAGGGGGCGGGGCTCCTCAGGCAGGGTGTTCACGAAACCCGGTGAAGGAAACTCACATGCTAAGAAGGGCATGGGTTGCAAGAGTTTAAGTCCCAGAAACCAACTAAAAATTTAAGTAATAATAATAATAATAATAATAATATTTGGTCATCTGATACATAAACTAGAGGTCAGCTTCAAAGGGTTCCCAAACCCCGAAGAAGTAGGTCTGAACGTGGTGGGGAAAACCCACCATCACACCATGTTGCTAAAAATCTCGTTAATAATAACTCGCTCCTCCCACCCACAAAACAACAAGGGCTCCAATCAGTCACTCCCATTTACAAAGGGGATGTGAAATACTGAGGAATGGAAGTGAAGAAAGGTGGGAATCCCTCACATTCTCTCAGGTAAGCTTCAAGGTCAACTGCCATCCACACACACTCTCACCACCAAATGGAAGGGAGACCAGTCAGAGACCCTCCGCACTGAAGCCCCCTCACTCTTCCCCCTAGACTCACGGGGCATCATGGTCCCACACATAACCCCACAGGTACGCCCGCCTTTCAGCCAGCAGTGGGTCAGCGTGGCAATTTCCAGAAATCTCTGGGCATTGGTAAGACTCTTTGACTCTGGGCAAATGGGCTTCTCCTCTTCTTCTCCCATTTGTAAAACTAGGGACATGCCATTGATTTAATTTTGAGGATTTGTAGATGAAGCTTATAAAATACCAGGTTAAAATCTACTACTGAGATTTTCAGAAGTGTGGGTGTCAGAACTGGGCCATTAATCAGGGTTTGGAACGTGTAGGCTTTGATTGCAATAGTTACCACGGATGTAGGCATAACGGATGGACACACACACACACAACTAACGCTAAGCGTTGCTCTGGGTGCTTGTCTGTGCCTCGTAGGAGACTGGCGGCTGAGGGGTTGCTGATGCCCTCGAGGACCAGGCCCTTCCTGGTCTTGCCTCATTACACACTAGCAGAAGAAACGGGGAGCTGGGAAAAGCAGTGGCTGTTTCTTCTCCCCCCCGCCTTCCCTGTCACCCCCAGCGATCAGCACAGACATTCCTGACAGGAGGCCTGCCCCCAGCCAAGCCCCAGTCTGGGCCCTACCACAGACTTGTGATGAAACGCCCAGAAGGGGTGACCCAGTTTTAGCTTCTTCTGGAAAAGCAGGAGTCTCTTGTGTGCCAGAAGTTCACCATTGGTGCAGACCCACATCTTCTCTAGAGTAGGCTACAGAAACGTTCACAGCTAACTCTGGAGGCAGCGGGATCAAGGAAATACTGTGAATCTGTCGGGGCCTCTGATGGGCCAAGAAGAAATGAGCCCTGCTTACAATAAAGGGCGGCATCTACGAGAAGGGAGATTGGTAAGCCAAAGCCTGAAGCTAGGGGGAAAAGTAAAGACGAGGCAATCCCAACACCCTCCTCTTCAAAGAGGATCAGATAATAAAAGCACCTAATCCCAGGCCTCAGTGTCCGCCCCCCAAAATTTGCATTCTTCCTCAGACCCCACACCCAGTTAGCTGGATCCCTGCCCTCACCCTCTTTGGTGGACGCCAGAAATTTGACCGAGGGCAGTTCTCTGTGCTTCAGCAGCAGGGTAACATGGGTCCCTGGCATCCTGAAACGGATCTCCTAGCTCGCCTTCCCACTAGACACGTTAGTGCACACGGCAGGGAACCTGCACACACACAGGAGTCTGGAGCGAGAAATAAAGTGCATTACGGGTTATACACAACTTTGTGGAGTAAAATCTTCCAAAGGTTTGGAAACATCTATGTAACTCAAGAGCTTACAGACTCTTCCTCGTGAAAACAAAAAAGTAACTTCACACCCCATCCCTGGGCTACAAAAAAAAGAAAACGGTCCCCAAAAGAGGTTTCCTGCAGAGGCCTCAACCCTCCATGAGCTGTGAAAGAATGCTTCTCTCAGAGTGATTCTCCTTCCAGTGTATAAGGTGTGTAAGAAAGCAGGAAATTAAGTGGCTCAGTCGGTTGAACGTCTGACTTTGGCTCAGGTCATGATCTTGTGGTTTGTGACTTCAAACCCCACGTTGGGCTCTGTGCTGACAGCTCAGAGCCTGGAACCTGCTTTGGATTCTGTGTCTCCCCCTCTCTCTCTGCCTCTCCCCTGCTCGCTCTCTCTCTCTCTCTCTCTCTCTCAAAAATAAACATTAAAAAAAAAGAAAGCAGGATATGAAAAGATTCTTTTTTAAAATGATTCTCCTCTCCAAGACAAAACATCTTCCTGGTATTCAGCCAGCCTCGAATTTTCCAATCTCTCAGTACTAAGGGGAACAGCAAAATGTACACTCCCAAACTAGTTTTTATTAGAATTTGGGGCCCAAAACAAGACTTCCAAGAAATTACCAAAATCCTCTCTGTGCTAGAATTCCGTCGGACAACAGGCCATCCCAACGAGGGTCACTGAAATGTGGAGAAGGCTTGCTTTACACATTTTTATCACAGGAGTACTGGACGTAGTAAACTTTGACCCAGATCCCACAGTCCACACTGTCCACGAGGTAAGTCACGGTCAGCGAGGGAATGAAAAGCCTGCGTTTCCCCGTCACAAGGGGAGTGGACAGAGCCAGACACCAAGCAATCCTGAATCTTAGCGCAGCTTCTTAAACGTGACCGGCTCCCTGTTTCGCGAACTCACCCTGGCGCCTTCTCACGTGCGTTCTTCAAATACACGATCCCCCACAGAGGGTGAGGCTTGGGGGGGGGGGGCGCATTCGGAAATGTGCTTCCTGTCCCATCTCCAAAGCTCCCTGTGATGGGGAGCCACCACGCAAGTGCCAGAGCTGGTTCATCAGCTGGACCAAAGCTCAAGTTCCCATGCCCCGGGATCAGACCGTGAGGACGACGGACCGACCGCACGAACGCTGCGTGCTCCAGTCAACACAGCAAGCCGTGTGCAGGTTGTAGCTGTTAGAAAACTCAGGAGTGTGACCGCTCGAGGGCAGTCAGCCAGCAAGGTCGTGACATTCACACATCTCCTCCCGGCCCCGCACCTGCTCCCTATCATGCATCAGGAGTCCACACGGCAAGTTCCTTAGGAATGATCACCAAACGATGCTGGGAATAAGCCAGGAGCTGCATCAAGGAAGATACGAGAGAGAGACAGAGAGAGAGAGAGAGAGAGAGAGAGAGAGCGCGCGCGCGCGCGCAAACAGAATCAAACATCCTTTGAAGGAAACAAGAAGTCTGGCTTTTGCTTACATTTTAAAACTCTGCTTTAAAAAAAGTGTTTATGATTGTCAATACCACATAAGCCACAGCAACACAGACCAGGCTATTTTCTCTGCAGCCTGTCCGAGATTTCTAAGGAGCCCTAAATTCACTATACTTCCTGTTCCAATGGTTCTAAAGACGGTATTTTTTCTCACGCAGAAAGTATTAAAAATACCAATGAATATCATCAATCCCAAAATACTATTTTCAAAACAATCATCATTACTACTTTGCTCATGGTGGAAAGTGTAGCTAGTTAACAGCCTCTAAAACGCATCTCAAGGCACTGCAAATCAAGTGGAAAGTGTAAGGAAATCACACCGGCCAGTTAAGCTCGTATTTAAATGCGGCACTAAAAATGCATTTCACACCCAACTTCATCAATCACCAACCAATCTTAGTTTGCATCTTGGCTACCAAAAGTAAATGGGATTTGTTTCCCTGAAGAAATATGTCACAGCTCTGCTTGAATTATTAAGCTTTACTATTACGGAAAGAAACACAGTCAGAAAGAAAAAAAAGAGAGAGAGAGAGAGAGAGAGAGAGAGGGAGAAAGAAAAGCAAAAGCAAAAGACCTAAAATTAGAGGCAGACTGCCATCTACAGACAGACATTACCACTGCTCATTCATACAGCGTCAGAAACCTGAGCATCAGTAAATACCAACAGTAAAAGACAACACGTATGACTACAGTCTTAATCACAATGAAAATCAAGACAGCCTACCAAGTCTCTTTTTTTGAAACTAACATGAGAATAGAATATAGGTGACCATCACTGGATCAAAAATTTGCACAATTTAACATATGATAGGAGAGGAACTAGACATTGATCCTCGCTCTAAAACGTAACACTTTGAAAGAAAACTGAGTCAATTACTTAATTCCAAATTTAAAATACCGCTAAGTAGGGGGAAAAAAATGTTTCATCTCTAACATCAAAATCTCGCTTGCGTGTTTTACTCGGTATTTATATATACTACAGAAGGATCACCACAGTAAGTGTAGTTAACATCTGTCACCATACCCAGTTACAAAAAAAAAAAAAAAAACAAAAAACACTTTTTCTTGTAATGAGGACTTTTCATATCTACTCTCTCAGCAACTTTCAAATATGCAATATGGCATTAAATTCTTGCATTTTGCACTCATCTTGACTCACCACATACCTTCCCGTACATTTTGCTTACCGTGCCTCTTGCTTTTACTTTTCTAAAGAGTAAGAGCCCCCTTGGGATAGGACTATCCAAAGGCTTGGTTCTAACTACTAGGATAAATGACATTAAAGCAAAAAGCCATTGCAATAAAAAATGAATATGAAAGTTGACTTAAGGAATCAAGAAAGAGAGATTGACTACTATAACCTGGAAAATTCTGATAGCCAAAGACATCTGGAGGGAGATCTGATGGGGGAAATGACTCAACTTTCAAAAGCATGGACTTGACGCTAATATCCTTATGCTTGTCAAGGGATGATTTAATCTAGTGAACTGCACAAAATCTTTTTTTTTTTTTCTCATTTTCCCTGGAAAAAATTGTTTTGGGAAGCCAAGATTCATTTTCCAGGTTACATGTTCTTTCTATCAAGATGAAAAGACACAAAATGCTTCATCTCAATTCTTATATACGCTTATATGTACTGAAGAAACTTAAACGGATCACGTGAGTTTCTTACTGGGAAAAAAATCCACTCCTCAAAACCGTCACTTGACAGACACTAGCCGTCGTTCCATGGAAATGAGATCCGGCGGTTAGAAACCTATGGCCCACACGTTATAACATGTCACTGGAACACACACACTTACCATGGGCAAGTGGGCAAGTGTTATCTAAAACACCAGCCAGGCTCTCCAAACACGGGAGAAGAACAACCATGGGTTTCTACCTTCCCTTGGCGCTTTAAAAAGAAACAACGCGCTTCAACGTTCAACGAGTTATTTTCATCCCCACGGCGATACGGCTGTTGCTGGAAACCGCAAATTTCTACAAAAGCAAAAATCCTGATCATCTAACTTTTTAATAAAGGTCACTTTCCAGTGAAAGAGGGAACTGTAGACACAGACTTGTGATTCCAGGTCTCCCCACAGAAGAGAAACAAGGTAAAAGTTCCCTTTCTTCTTAGAAACAACTACTAAATTGAAAGACTTTAAATGGATAGACATCGGGTGGCTCAGTTGATTAAGCGTCTGACTTCAGCTCAGGTCACGATCTCGCAGTTTGTGGGTTTGAGTTCCGCGTCAGGCTCTGTGCTCACAGCTCAGAGCCTGGAGCCTGCTTGGGATTCCGTGTCTGTCTCTCTCTCTCTCGCTCTCTCTCTCTCTCTCTCTCTCTCTCTCTCTGCCCCTCCCCTACTCATGCTCTGTCTCTCAGTCTCAAAAATAAATAAACATTAAAAATATTTAAAATAACATAAAAATAGACGTATGTTAGAGGGAGGAACTGGGATTTTTCACAGGCTAAGAAGAGTCTCTGAGAAAATAAGCAAGTAACATTTTCCAAAAGCCTTTAGTAAAAAAATCTGTGAAAGTTTAAAAGAGGTCCTACTTCATCATGGGTTTCAAAGTATTACAGAGACTGATCTATGTTGGGATGTCCAACGTTCATTCACCAATATTTACCGTCTCCTATCAGATCTGTGCCTGGTGTTAGGAATAAAAACAAGACAACTGGTAGGAAGACACAGCACAGGGGGCTTCACCATCTAGTGTAATGACTGACATAAAGCCTCTTATTTTTAATGCTCATGAACATGGAATGCCATGTTCTTGTAGGCTAGCTTTCTTTGTTTGGTGCCTGCCATCAAGCACACATTCACTAAACATTTGTTGACTACATTTTACCTTGGCCTTCCATTTCATAGCCACCAAAAGGGATTATACAAACTTAAAACAAAAGCAAACTTTAAAGCAAGATCCTTTTTTTTTTTTTTTTTTAAGTAAGCATCACGCCCAGTGTGAAGCCCAATGTGGGACTTGAACTCACTACCCTGAGATCAAGACCTGAGCTGAGATCAAGAGGTCGATGCTTGGGGCACCTGGGTAGTTCATTCAGCTACCCAGGGGTGTCTGACTTTGGCTTAGGTCGTGATCACACGGTGTGAGTTCAAACCCGGCATCGGGCTCCTCGCTGACAGCGCGCAGCCTGCTTGGGATTCTCTCTCTCTCCTGTGCTCTCTGCCCCTCCCCCACCCTCAGAATAAATAAATAAACTTAAAAAAAAAAAAAAAAACAGAGTCAGATGCTTCACTAAGTCACCCAGGTGCCCCTAACATAAAACCTTATCACGAACCCACATTTTGTAGATAGCTGATGGGGCCCCCAAAAGTTAAGTGACTTGGCCGAGGTCCATAGCAGAACTGTAAGTAACCAGAATCTAGGACTCCCCGTCCCCAGCTGGTCTTCTGTCACCGAAACCTTGAAGAGGTCAAGCCCCCTCCATTGTCTCCTCTGTCACTGGCTCACTCAGGCAACCCGTTTCTTTAGTCTCACACGGCTTCCCAACAACTCTTCCACCACGGGGACCACATTGTGTGGACCCCTACAAGTTCCCGTGTCCCCTGAGCTGTGGGGCGCACGTTAGCCGGAATTCTAATGTGATTCTGCGCGTCGACCTCAAAATAAGCTGAAGCTCCCAGGTGGAAGACAGAGCGCTGGCCAGGAACTCGAAACCTCGGCCCATCCCTCGTCTTCCTGGGTGTCCAGCCCGGCCCCTTGCAGGCATGTGAGTGGATCCCGGGGTGAGTGGGGAGCAGTGGCCCGGCCAGCCCTCCACGCCCGCAGGCTCACCCCGCTGACACTGTGCATGGGATGAGGCCAAAAAAGAGCCCACCTTCCCAAAACCACCGTGAAAATTCAGAATCTGCACAAATTTCGTACCGATGAAAATTTTTTTAGAATTATTTTTTAGAATTTTTTTAGAATTATTTTATTTTAGAATTACTTATTGTTTTAGAATTTATTTTAGAATTATTTCTGTATCTGCTAATGCAAGATACAGAACCAGTTTGGGTACATACTGTCTACTGGCAAAGTTTTGTAGTATCCTCTTGGGTATCAGTAAAATTAGTAAAACATCTTTTCGGAGAAAGGAAGCTATGACTGACAGTAACTAATGATCGATGTGGACGAGGGTTGTAGACACACGAGAGAGAGACCAATGTCAACAGTAGTTAGTCAAAACGTCAATCAAGCCCTTTCAACAGAAGAAAAGGATGACAAAATTTACCTTTTTCTTTGATATAAGACCACCACAAGAAATATTTTATCTCAGAACCCGTGTCCTTGTACACGACCTCTAACTATAAACTGAAACTTAGCAGGAAAAAACAGAAGAATCTTGTACACAAAGATTCTTCCTTGGAAAACTCTCTCACGTGATGGTCAGGAGTATCTTCCGTGGGTCCAGAGAAACAGATCTATTTAAGAATCAAAATCGTACCATAGCCTTAAGAGGATAAACAATAAAAACAATGTAATAGCAGGAAGGACAAACTTACCGCTGTCTGGAACTATCTGTGGTGAATTCTTTAACTTTACATTTTGTTTCCCTTTCTTGGGTTTTTCCAAATTCACTTCTTCTTTTTTCCCTTTCCTCTTCGGGGGCTGAGGGGATGTGTTGTCACTGGATCCAACTGTTGACTTGGACTGACGATCATTTCCCTAAGTGGCAAAAGATTGGAGACCCTTACCATTGGCTAACAAAATCCCAAAGCAACTCCTAGTCCATACGAGTCATTAACCAGCAGTAAACCGGGCAGGGGCAGGGGCGGGAGACGAATGGATTCTGCTGAGTCCCCGCTCTCCATTTTAATATCCACGTTAACTTCTCCAAATGCCACAGGAAGGGTCTAACAGAGGCAGGAGAACAAAAATAATAGCTAAAAAGTGTTGAATACTTAACATGTACCAGAAATTCCAGAAAATTATTTCAATCCTCACAACCCTGGGAGACAGTCGCTGTGTCGCGCCATTGCAAAGAGGAAGCAATGAGGTCATGGAGCCAGCAAGCCGCTGCCTTAACCATCCTCTCCCTCCTGTGACTTCTGGAAAAAGCAGCAGCTATCTGTTGGCTGAGGAATCGCGACAGCCTTCAGTTTGATTCACCGGTCTAGAGACACCTCCTCGACCAGCGGTCACCGTGAATGTGCAGGTGTCATCATCCAAGGACACACACACTATGCTTGTAAAAATCCTCAAATCCATACTCATCCGCTGGCGACTGCCACGCTCCCTGGAGATCACAAATCCAGAGTGACACAGACACAGCGGCTTAAGACCACACCCGGGCAAAGGCAGCCACCAACTGTCACACATTCAGCGGAGCCTCTGGAGATGAAGACTGCATCTGCAAAGCAGGCTCCTTATCACGAAGGTGAGGTTGAGTTTCGAGGGCTCCCGTCACTGGCCTAAGAACGGCTCCCGGGGTGGGGGCGGGGGGACCGGGGCACATAACCCACCACAGGGGTGGCTACCACACACACCCACCGAACAGCTGTGTTCGTACTCCGTCACTGCTTGCCCATGCCTACTGCAAGAAACTCCCTCCTACCAAGAGCACCTTGGTCCCTTCGGTGCTCAGGTGCTAAGCCCACCTGCATGCAGAAAGCGTGAGGCTGCAGGTGGTAGAAAGAATGAAAGTTCCAGAGACCAAAGCACCTGGCTCAGAGCCACTGCTCTGCCACTAACCACTGAGGGGACCCTGGGCTAACTAACTCCTGGCTTCTTTGATCCTGGTTCCTCAGCAGTTGCGTGGGGCCAACGTACCTGCCTTCAGGTCCATCACGAGAAGGAAATGGTAACACTTATAAAATAACTAGTACAGCGCCTGTCAGGCAGTATTTACTCAGTGAGCATCAGAGTGCTTCTTCCAAGAGCAGAGTTAGTCTCTTTTTCTTAAAAATCGTATTGAACTCACACCATATTGGGTGAAATCTTTTTTTTTTTTTTCAACGTTTATTTATTTTTGGGACAGAGAGAGACAGAGCATGAACGGGGGAGGGGCAGAGAGAGAGGGAGACACAGAAGCGGAAACAGGCTCCAGGCTCTGAGCCATCAGCCCAGAGCCCGACACGGGGCTCGAACTCACGGACCGCGAGATCGTGACCTGGCTGAAGTCGGACGCTTAACCGACTGCGCCACCCAGGCGCCCCCATATTGGGTGAAATCTTTATGCAACATCTGTACCATGCTAGGATCTGAAAATAAATGTAGTAATATTAAATAAACAAATCTGCCTAGAAACCTATTATAACTGCTCATTTTAAACATTTATATATTCAGCCATCCAGAAGCATTTAAATGGTTTTAGCCATCACCCAATTATGGGTAGAAATATTCACAGCCTTACAAATGAAGTTATTTATGCTACTTTGTCGTAGCCTACAAGAAAATGAATTATGCATAGATTTATTAACAGTATGAAAACTTGTCCAAATCTATAACACTCCTTTGCATAATTTAATTTCCTATTCCAGCTGCAATTTAAACATACGTTTCCATTTAATTATTGCATTAACAGCAACCAGAGTTGTTGGTTTTTTTCTTTCCTTTTCTCCAATGATTCTTTCTCACAAGGCCATAGGCTGCCTGGCAGAGAGACAGACAGGTAACATGATTAAGTAGAGATCCCAAAACCATCAGCCAGGCCTCATATCCCCACCTATTTTCAATCAAGTCTATCCATCCCAAGATTTTAAAACTTTAAAAGCCTTGGATGAGTGAAGTAACCCTTCTAGCAAGCCTACTGGAATGTTCAGAGATGCCGTTGAACTTCCAAGGATTAAAACAAAGCTGAATGTAGAAGAACCTCTCTGAATCTTGGCAGGACGGCCTTTTACAGCTGTCTGGGAGAAGTCATTTTCACAAGGGGGAAATAGAAGCCCCATCCTACAGTGCCTGAGATTCACACGATTTTAAAAACCAGCTCTCTTGTAAACTATACAGGAAGTTCTGATATACTACATTACTGATAAGGACACTCAAAAGGGCGATTTGGGAGCATCAAGAAAGGCTGGTGACTTCCAACAATATAAGGCACAGCTTTGGAAACCAACATCCACGTATCCAATTATGGAAGCACCAGCTTGCATTCTCACGGATCTTCCTTTCTTTTCTGAGACTTCCACACGTGACTTATAACATAGATACATAAATAGAGAGTTGTGGCTATTTGGGGGGGGGGCATAGGTAAGAGGGGAGTTTTGCTATCTTGTACAGAAAAAGCAGTATTGTTGAGTACTTTCTTACATTCTAAGTACCCACTTGACACAAATATGGTATTACTGTCACCATTTTACAGATAAAGGGGATTAACTCTCTCACGGTTACCCAGGTCTGGTTTTTCTACATGAAGCTGCCTGATGCCAAGGCACTACAAATATTTATAATATGGCATGATTCCCTGAAAAGACCACCTGCAAGTGACAAATTGGGTCAACATGCCTGAGAACAAGGAGTCAAGAAGCAGCCTGATTTTACAGCGTGTCCTATGCAAACACTGGACCCCGTGCGGTATCTCGACCACTGCCCTGCCTCTTGCCCCACACACATCAGTGTATCCGACAGGAAAAGCAATCTGCTGGCTCAAATAAGCAAAAGAACTGAAAAGAACCCTTCCATCTCCCCTCACTCTACTGAAACTGGGATTTTTTTAAATAGTTCCCTCGGCTCTTTCCAATAAGAGCCACTCAACTCATGACTACAGGAAACGCATTCCCAGTCCCCATGAACAGGTGCCAAAGGCACAGAGGTCATAAAACACCAAGTTTCGCGAGGGATCTGCCTCACACGACAGCCTCTGCCATGCGTGTCTTTCAGAGACGCACCCCAAAGGGAGACTTCTAAGCAGGAAAGTAGACCCAGAATCAGGCTGGCATTTCTCTCACTTGCGAATCTGGTGATGGTAAGTGTGCAAAAAAAAAAAAAAAAAGAAAGAAAGAAAAAGAAAAAAAAAAAAGCCCTTTTATCCATCCTGGACTCAGTTTCCCAAAAGGCAAAATAGAGCTTTGGAAACATCTGGACCTTATCTTGCTTCACAGTGACTTTGGGATACACGGATAATCGTATTGGGTTTTTTTTTTTTTACCAGAACTTTACCAATTATAATATTGGAATCTGTAAACTACTCATCACAAGATGTAACAGCCACATGGTAATAATAAACAAGAACAACTTTTAGCCTCTGGTTTTAGTTCTCAAATCTCTGAGTTCGCACATCTGCCACTAAGGGGCACCCTGACACTACACGGGGCGTCCCGGCTGCTACACCACAGCCTCCCCTATGATGGGGTGTGTTTCCACTGTGAACAGAATTTAACATCATCCACGCATATCTTCCTTCTGTTTTCAAGGCTAGAACTGCACGCTAAAATTACTCTCCATTTGCTCGTGTCTGTGATTCTCCCAGGACTAGGCGTTCGTGTAAGGAATGGCTTTCTGGTCTCGTCCTGCTCTGCACGGGGCATTCCTTAGGGGCTCTGGAAGGGCCTGCAAGAGCCCAGAAGCCCTCACCACCCGCACTCCCTACCACAGGGTAGATGCGGCTGCGCTAGGCACTTACACACCAGCAGGGGCCCCTGTGCAGACTCTGGTGGCTTTCCGCCCCGCTTTTTTTTTTTTTTTACTAAACTCTATCAGGCCACCTCCCGCACTCCCCTTCCTTATGCAGTAGAGCAATTCCTAGAAAGCCTGGTGAGAAATGAATTCATAAAAACCCAGTTCTGCATCCCCTTTGATCCGTATCACGAATTTGAGGGTGCTTTTCCTGCTGACTTGGCAGTGATTCCCAAAGCCCTGAGCTGGGTCTCCCCTAGCCACTTCTCTCCCACCCCCACTCAGTGCCAAGCGGCTAATGATCTTAAAAACATGTACATTCTCCAGGGACCCAATTAATTAAAGGAAAGGAGTAAATGAATCCTTCTGTTAAAAACTAAGTTTGTGACTTTGGAATTACTGACCAAAGACGGTCTCTCCATGCAGCTCACTGCCCGTCATTCACACACCTAGACAGGTTCAGTGAGCACCTGTTATGTGCCAGGCACGTTATGACTCTGCTCAAATACAATCCCTTAAAGGAGGGCTGTCCTGACCACCCAGATGCTGCAACATCCTCTCACTTGCTCTTCCCATTCCTTGATGTATCTTTCCTCAAGCTTATCCCTTATCCTCAAGCTTAATACCAAATGCATTGTCTGTTTGTTTCTCTTTCTCCTCCTCTAGAATGTAAGTTCCACACACTTCGTGTTTTCTCTAGAATCTCTGCCTCCCTCTCCGCACAAGCACTAATACAATACCCCAGGACATAACATGCACTCAAGAGATGCCTGTTGGATGAATGCATCATTCAGTGACAAGAGCTACAATATACTCAAGGAAGAATGGTCACAGACATCCATGTCACCTGCAGCCACCTGACCAGGTCACCTGCATCACATGCCTGGGTCCAGCCACCCCACCGCCTCTGTTCTTCCCCAACCCACTTCTCTGCAGACATCACACGCAGAGTGATTTCTCAAATAAGTCCAACATGGGGCATGTGGGTGGCTCAGTCCATTAAGCATCTGACTCTTGATCTCGGCTCAGGTCATGATCTCACGGTTCATGAGATCAAGTCCCACATCGAGCTCTGTACTGACAGGATTTGCATGATACACAAAAATGGGGTGAAGGGGAGGGGAGATACCTAAACAGTATCAGTGCCCAGCATTAGCTTATTTCACAAAATGCCAACAGAAAAATTTTGCGTAGTTAAATCAGGGGGAAATGTTCAGACAGGGGGACATGTCAAATCCATTCTGATCACTGCCGGTCAGGCAATTCAATCGAAAGAGCAGAAAGAGAAGCCTCAGCCAGAAAAAGCCACCCCAGCAGCACTCCGGCTGGGATGAGACTCATCACTGTGAGGAGGTACCACAGGCTAAGAAGTTAGGACTAAATGCTGGTCACAGTTCCCCCAGGAGAGCAGCTTAATGGACATCTGCTGAATTAACAATAATTACTGTTAACAATAATAAACAATAATTATTTGTTAAATAACAAATAAGTGGATGAATGATGGATAGGGAAATATTTAGAGTGCTTCTCAATCTTTTAAAGAAATAGAACAGGATTATCTTTTTTTTTTTAACAAAGACTTCCTCTTTAATCTTTTCCAGAGACAAAAATACCGGACTGAGAAATACAATTAATGTGACATAATACAGCATTTCTTCTACTTCTTGGGTTTTTTAAAATTTTTTTTTTATTGTTTATTTATTTTTGAAAGAGAGAGACAGAGCATGAGCAGGAGAGGGGCAGAGAGAGAGGGAGACACAGAATCCGAAGCGGGCTCCAGGCTCTGAGCTGTCAGCACAGAGCCCAATGTGGGGCTCGAACCCACAAACCGTGAGATCATGACCTGAGCCAAAGTCAGAGGCATAACCAACTGAGCCACCTAGGCACCGCTTTTTGGGTTTTTTTTTTTAAAAGTTCATTTATTTTGAGAGAGAGAGAGAGCAAGCAAGCACGCACAAGTGTGGGAGGGGCAGAGAGAGATGGAGAGAGAGAATCCCAAGCAGGCTCCTGCTGTCAGAGCAGAGCCCGATGTGGGACTCAAACTCATGAGCCACAAGATCGCAACCTGAGCCAAAGTCAGACGCCTCACGGACTGAGCCACCCAGGCACCCCGCATTTCTGAAAAAGATTGCCTACTTTGAAACCTGTATTTTAAAAATGTTGGTTCAAGGGGCACCTGGGTGGCTCAGTCGGTTAAGCGGCCGAATCTGGATTTCAGTTCAGGTCACGATCTCGTAGTTGGTGGATTCGAGCCCCTGGAGCCTGTTTGAGATTCATACTCTCTCTCTCTCTCTCTCTGCCCCTCCCCCACTCCCTGTGCTGGTTCACTTTGAAGAGCTTAGCTGTAACACTAATGTTCTAGCATTGTTTCACATAAGTGCTCACATGCCACAAGGCAGGTAAAGTTTTATTTCTTCAAATTTAATTGAAACCCAGAGGACAGTCTCTCTGTATCACATAGAAATATAGAACATTAATGAGTAAAGCATCTGATACTTACACTCCCTTTAGACTTTCTGGATCCTACGATAGGAGGTAGTGAAGAAGACTTCTGACTGCAGAAACAAATTGCAATTTAGAAATCTGAACGTTATTTACAAAAAACACATAATGCCAGATAATTGTCATTCCAACTTGTCGTCCTGACCTGCAAGTCAACTGTTGACGGACATCGGTGTCTCACAAAAAGCACCACAGGGGCGCCTGGGTGGCGCAGTCGGTTAAGCGTCCGACTTCAGCCAGGTCACGATCTCGCGGTCCGTGAGTTCGAGCCCCGCGTTGGGCTCTGGGCTGATGGCTCAGAGCCTGGAGCCTGTTTCCGATTCTGTGTCTCCCTCTCTCTCTCTGCCCCTCCCCCGTTCATGCTCTGTCTCTCTCTGTCCCAAAAATAAATAATCGTTGAAAAAAAAAAAAAAATTTAAAAAAAAAAAAAAAAAAAAAAAAAAAGCACCACATACTTTTTCCCAATTTCACAAAGACCACCATAAAGTTTCCAAATTGCCCTCCAAAAGATTTTTAAACTATTTTAATCAATGCTCCCTTATACTTTTAGTACCACCTTAAATTGTTTCATGGCATTTTTATTCAAATCCCCCAATTTTCTATACGCATTTCAAAAAGTCATTTCCTAAGCTGAGTAATTTTGCCAGATTGAGTCAAAAACAGTAAATTTCCATTCTTTTCATAATGTCTGCAGGGTCGACCGCAGAAGCTCAGACACGGCAAAACACTGGTGTTTGCTTCCATTCAGGGAGCTTCTAAACCAGTCATTCTCTACAAAAAAATAAAAGTTCTCCTTGGCTATAAGAATGCGGTTTCAGAGATGTCTGTGTTGTTAGGAAGCATCCTGGAACCCAGCGAACCTCTGAAAACAAGACCACACGTCCATAAAGGTCTTACTCGTTCGGTTGAGTGAGGCCGCCTGCGAGCTACAGCTCTCTCACTGCCCTCAAGTACACGCTGAGGCTCATGGCAGGCGAACCCAGTGTTGCTGGGGTTGAGTTCGTAGATGGGTAAGCACAGCAATCGATCAGTGTGCTGGTAAAGAATTCTAAAGTGCTGGAAAACCACGTGCTCTTGCACACCCCAAACACCGCCCCCTGAAGTTCCATTTCATCCCTTACTTATTTAGAAACCCTCGGCCAGTCTCTCCTGATAGCTTGATAAAGCTTGTGCTCTGTCTGCACGAGTGTCTGTCACACACCCTAGCAGAGGACAACCACAAAGAGTCCGTTTCTGATAGCAAAGTGGCCACAGAACCACTGGAAAAAGCAGCACCACGGGCAAACCAAGGGGCGCCTGCATCCACCCAGGGCTCTGAACCGATGCCTTTGCCAGCCATCAACTCACCTGGAGTGAGGCACCCTTCACAGACACAGGACATCTCATAGAGAAAAAAAGGGGCAACAGAGTATTGCATGCAATTAAAAGGGTCATCTTTACGGGTGCCTGTGTGGCTTAGTTGGTTGAGCAGGCATCCAACTCTTGATTTTGGCTCAGGTCATGATCCCAGGGTCGTGGGATCAAGCCCCACGTGGGGCTCCACACTGAGCTTCGAGCCTACTTGGGATTCTCTCTCTCCCACTCTTGCAAGCTCTCGCTTGCTCTAAAATTAAATTTAAAAAAATTTTTTAAGTATATTTACAAGTGTGCATGTCATAATTATACTCTGTATCACTGCTTTATTTACTTATGCAAGTGGAATTATATCGCTTTTATCTCTTCCTATTATTGAAAGGACTGAGGCACCTGGGTGGCTCAGTCAGTTAAGTGTCCGACTTCAGTCCGTGCTGACATCTCAGAGCCTGGAGCCTGCTTCGGATTCTGTGTCTCCCTCTCTTTCTGCCCCTACCCTCACGCTCTTTCTCTCTCTCAAAAATGAATAAACTTAAAAAAAAAATTAAAAGGAGTACAAAATATTGTTTTTAAACTTAAATGTTTTAAACTTTTAGATGCTTGTATATCCACCAACTAAAAAATTATCTTGTGCAGCTAAACAGTGGAGACATTATTAAATGTCTAATAATGTATGATACAAAGAAGTCCATTGCCGTGTCTCCTTCACAAAAATAAGCCTTTATATTTACTATGACTTCATAAGTGAACGGTTAAAAAATACTGTATTGTCTTTCATAGATTCCCCAAAATTGTATTTTTGTGCAAAAAAAAAATAAATCTCCAATCTCGGCAAAAAGAATAGCTATATGTATAGATAGATAGATAGATAGATATAGATATAGATATAGATATAGATATAGATATAGATATAGATATAGATATAGATATAGATATAGATATAGATATAGATAGATATAGATATAGATATAGATATAGATATAGATATAGATATAGATATAGATATAGATATAGATATCTTCCCCATGCTTTCCATTCTAACTGATAATCAGTAAGATTATATAAAATAGACCAGTGGTGAGCATTAGACTCGTTATTTCAAGTGGTAACTAAAGCAGGAGACACGAATGAGGGGGAACACTTACCCATAAGACCTTCTCATTGTTGACTTGTCAAACAGTAATTCACTGTAAGGCAGTTTCTTGAACCGATCCCTGCCGACCGCCACGTAAAATTGCCCATTCTCCAACTCGGCCCCGCTCGCAACCAGTCTTCCTTCTAACGTGTAGAGTCTGCCAAAAATATGAACGCCAACAATTCAGCTCTTAACAAGCATGAGAGAGCTACTTAACATTACAAAGTTCAGTAAAAATCCTCTGCTCTTATGCTGGCTCATTTGTTACTAATTCTAATTATTGAATTACAAGTGCCTCAAAGTCATTGGCTTCAATTAAATGCCAGCGTTATAATCCACACAGGACATCGTCCCAAGAAACCTTAACCATCCAACAGGGGGATCCCGTCTTGCTTCCATAGTAAGATTTGGGACGGAGAGCACGAACTTGTACAGGACACGGGGCTTTAAATGGAGCTCCACTCCCGCTGAAGATCGATTCTTCTATTTCTATTTTGCGAGCACTTTTAAAATTTATTTTCTTGGGGCGCCTGGGTGGCTCAGTCGGTTAAGCGGCCGACTTCGGCTCAGGTCATGATCTCGCGGTCCGTGGGTTCGAGCCCCGCGTCGGGCTCTGTGCTGACAGCTCAGAGCCTAGAGCCTGGAGCCTGTTTCGGATTCTGTGTCTCCCTCTCTCTGACCCTCCCCCATTCATGCTCTCTGTCTCAAAAATAAATAAATGTTAAAAAAAATTTTAAATTTATTTTCTTAATTTATTTGTCAGGTTGACAAACTTACTGCATTCTGTGCAAGAGCCCTCAGCCAAAATCATACATCCAAACACACACAGAATGGGATCAGACAACAAGAGGCAAAGGAGCCCATTACCAGGATTAATGGTGCAGAACCACATAGCATTCCTGCCTCTTCCTTTTTGGGTTGTTGTTTTTTTTTTTTTTTTTGGCCTCCCCTCATCTTCCCAGAATCAAGGGATTTCACAAGGACTTCCCTTTACTGTAAAACCACTGCTGCAAACTACAAGGAATATGTTACTTATTAAAAGAACAGTGATAACTCTGCTAGACGATTTAAACGTGTCCACAGAATCTTTTTTTCTCCCCCTGAAGAACAAGAAAAAGCAGACTATTAGAAAACAACACCAGAGAAGTAATGCCTATTCTTGAAGGTTATAAACAGAGGAGTTAGTGACTGGAAGGATTTCAAGATAATCACTAAAGAAAATGCTCAGACTTCTTATATTACCTAATAAAGGTTAGTGACATTTGCACAGAAAAAAAAAGAAAAGGCAATGATCTGTCTGCTTCTTTACTGATTCTGTAAATGGCCATATCAAAAGGAGACAGCAAGTACAAAGAAAACAGCCACAGAACCCCCAAAATGTGTATGGATGGATTTAGTATAAAGATGCTCCTTCTTGGGGCGCCTGGGTGGCGCAGTCAGTTAAGCGTCCGACTTCAGCCAGGTCACGATCTCGCGGTCCGTGAGTTCGAGCCCCGCGTCAGGCTCTGGGCTGATGGCTCGGAGTCTGGAGCCTGTTTCCGATTCTGTGTCTCCCTCTCTCTCTGCCCCTCCCCCGTTCATGCTCTGTCTCTCTCTGTCCCAAAAGTAAATTTAAAAAAAAAAAACGTTGAAAAAAAAGATGCTCCTTCTTTAGAGCACTGTAATTCTATCCCTACGAGTCTAAATACCAACACTTAACCCAGATTTTCTGGTTTTCCTTCCGTTCAACCCAGACCAGGATTTCTGAGCAGTGATGCTACTGGCCTGTTGGACCCGACAATTCTTTGTTGGGGGTGAGGGGAGCCTGCCTGTGAACTGTAGGATGTTAACAGCACCCGCCTCCACCCACTAGATGGAATAGTAGCTGCCCTGTCCCCAGGTGTGACTAACAAAAAGGACTCTGGACACTGCCAAATGGCCCCTGGAGGCACAATCGCCCCTGGCTGACAACCACTGGCCTGGACCCAGACCTTCATCTTCCTCCACAACAGGAAGATCTGAGTCAGTAGTTCACGTTTATGGCTTGAAATTAAAAGGTGGCTTCATTGGGGCGCCTGGGTGGCGCAGTGGGTTAAGCGTCCGACTTCAGCCAGGTCACGATCTCGCGGTCCGTGAGTTCGAGCCCCGCGTCGGGCTCTGGGCTGATGGCTCAGAGCCTGGAGCCTGTTTCCGATTCTGTGTCTCCCTCTCTCTCTGCCCCTCCCCCGTTCATGCTCTGTCTCTCTCTGTCCCAAAAATAAATAAACGTTGGAAAAAAAAAAAAAATTAAAAAAAAAAAAAAAAAAAGGTGGCTTCACTCTGGATCTGGAAGTAGCCAAGATTTGACTGATTTCTTCTGCAGGTAGTTACAGGTGTGAGTAAATTCTAACCCACGTTTTAGCCTTCATTTACAGGACTTTCGTTAACCTGCTTCTTCCCTTTGTTACAAAAGGCAAGACACATACACAGGGAGTGGAACCAATTTTAATGGGATGCTTCTGATATACACATATACTGAAGCACAGGGAGGGTCCAAGCAGGAGACTTTTTAATGTTCTGTGAAAGGAAAACGGGCATGTCCCCAGTGACCAGCAACCAAACCTCACTCCTATCTGGCATCGCACTGAGAATTAAATTTCTCCAAGTATTCAAGTATGGGGCGGGGGACATATATTTTCATTTCTGCATTTATACTCGCATATATTTTATTTGTGTATACCAGTACATGTATGAACAGGTGTATCTGGGCATACAATTGTGTGTATAGATCTTTGCATGCTTTATATTATTTATTGAGTGGGTTTACATTTATGTATATGTCAAAAAATACAACTGTATATCTAACAAATATATAAATATAAATATAAATATAAGTGTGTGTATATATATATACACACACACACACACAAAACTATTGGGGTCTGCCTTCACTCCTGACACTAAAATAAAATCCAGAAGGATCAAAGTTTTAGGTGAAATTTAAAAGTACACGATGAAAACACTACAGGATATTTTTATAATCTTGGAATGGGAAAAACCTAAACTAGTCATAAAACTTAATGATCGTAAGATTGAAAATTTGCACCAAAATTCAACTTAACTATATACCCCCCCCCAAAAAAAAACCAACAAAAAACACAAGGAATATCAAAGACATAAACTGGAAATATATTTAAAACTCATATGAGAGGGGCGTCTAGATGGCTCAGTCAGTTAAGCCTCTGACTTCAGCTCGGGTGATGATCTCAGGGTTCATGAGTTCGAGCCCCACATCAGGCTCTGTGCTGACAGCTCAGAGCCTGGGGCCAGCTTCGGATCCTGTGTCTCCCTCTCTCTCTGCCCCTCCCCCACTCATGCTCCGTCTCTGTCTCTCTCAAAAATGAATAAACATTAAAAAAAATTCTTAAAAACTCATTATGAGAAAGAGCCAATCTCCCTACTACGTAAAGAGTGTCTCTAAATCAGTAAGATAAAAATGCAAATGTAATACAGACAGTTCATATATAATGGAAGATAAATTTGTGGCATTTATTTAGAGAATAACTTAGAAGTTAAGAGCACAGGCTCTGGAGCCAGACTGCCTACTCAGGAGGCCTGAATCCCAGCTCTGCTAACCACTACCCGCCTAATCTTGGAGAAGTAACTTCCGCCCCCCACGCCCACCCCCCATCTCGTGTTTCATGTTTACTAAAAATGAATAATAACCCTACTTACCTCACAGAGTTGCTGACTTAATTAAGTTTAAAACGTAGAACACCTGGGAGAATACCTTGCATGCAAGAAAGGAGCAGCAGATGCTGTTTCGGCTGTTACTGTTGTATATTAAATAAATAAAAAGCAAGAAACGACGAAATACTGTGTTTACCCAATGTGAACGAAAAGACAAAATGTTTGATACTTCTACAGTATGGATGAGAGTAGGAGAACCAGGCAGTTTCATGTACTTTCAGTGAAAGTTCAAATCAGCACAGACTCTCTGGAAGACAGCTGTCAGTATCTAGCAAAATTTTATTTCATTTTTAATGTTTGTTTATTTTTGAGAGAGAGAGAGAGACAGAGCATGAGCAAGGGAGGAGCAGAGATAGAGACAGACAGACAGACAGAATCTGAAGCAGGCTCCAGGCTCCGAGCTATCAGCACAGAGCCCGATGCGGGGCTCGAAACTGCGAACCGTGAGATCATGACCTGAGCCAAAGTCAGACTCTTAACCGACTGAGCCACCCAGGCACCCCCTAGCAAAATTTTAAATGCATTACAACTAGAAAGCAATTCGACATCTATACTTCAGTCTCCTGATAAACTCTGCTTACATACAAAGACATGTACATGTAATAGCATAGGATTGGAAATAACCTAAATTTCCATCAAGAGGAGACTCTTAAAACAGATTAGGGCATACCCTTAAAACGGAATATTTTGTACTCATTAAAAATTGTAAGATAGAGAGCTATTCCTGCTCCAAGATTTGCTGTTATAGGAAAAACATCAAGGTATGTTTATATACTTACTCATATGTGTGTGTCACGTGTGTGTGTGTGTATGTGTGTGTGCACGCGCCCATCTGTGTTTTTAAGAAATAAAAGATGTACGTGTTTCCGAATGCACAAAATATTTCTGGAATAATGCAGAGAAGTATTAGAGAGGGGGGCTGGAGAGCCAAGGTGAGACAAAACACTTTTAGGTCTTTTGTCCTGTTTGAATTTTTTTCTTACCACATCTAAAGTATTACTTTCAACTGCATCTAAATATGGGTATGCGTATTTATATTATTTATATATCATACCTGATTATATGTAAAATCTCAATGGCTGTGAAATTATGCATATTAACAGGTGAATATACATATATGAATCTGTATACAAATTTAACTGAAAGAATATGCAATATTCTGAGAACTTATCAGATAGGTCTATAAACAGATATGTAGACATACGGATATGAAAACAGGCACAGGAAGTTGAAAGTAAGAGTACACTCCTCTAGCAGAGTATGTTAGACTGAGAGAAAGACAGGATCTGAGAATACCAGAAAACTCTGGACTGGATTTCAAATATTGTGTGTCACACGGTACATAGATTCTTAATATGTTCTGTCTTTGCACATATTATTTGTAACTCTCCCACCAAAAAGAAACCAAATTAAGTCAGCCTTCATCAAGGGATAATTTCCTATGCTTCACAATTTAAAAGCCACGATTTGAATCTTCACTTAAATTTCATGGGGCGCCTGGGTGACTTAGTTGGCTAAGCGTCCAACTTCGGCTCGGGACGTGATCTCACGGTTCGTGAATTCGAGCCCTGCATCAGGCTCTGTGCTGACAGCTGGGGGTCTGGAGCCTGCTTAGGATTCTGTGTCTGCATGTGTGTGTGTGTCTCTCTCTCTCTGCCCTCCCACACTCATGCTCTGTCTCTCTCTCTCCCTCTCTCAAAAATAAATAAAACATTAAGAAATTTTTTTTGAATTTCATAACTTGAGGAAATGCTCTTGCTTTCTGAAGTTTAAGTGACCCCACTTAATTACCTCTCTAACCTACCTCCTTCCACCTTAACCCATTCAAACCTGCTCATCTCTGACTTTTTATGCTAGGCAAATAGGTGTGAGCATCAAGGAATCAAAAATATCTCCTGGAAAAAAGGACAGCTAATTAAGAGCCAAGAAGCTAGCTCATTCAATAAAAACTCCTTCTCAACCAAAAGAAAGTTGACATTTACCTATTGGCTCTAAACTAAAAGAACAAAAACAGTTAATACTTGAGGATGCACTACTATGTACCAAGGACTATCTTAATCTCTTTATGTGGGTTATCTCACTTCTAACAGGACTCTATAAGGTAAGTACTACTACTTATTTTACAGATAGGGAAACAGAGGCAGATAAATGGAGCCTCACCGGAGAGCTGAAATTCACAATCTGGGGACCAGTGACTCCGGAGCCTGCTGGGGTCACCCTGAACAGTTATGAAACCCGTCAGATTGCCCCGATGTACCTGTGGACAGCCCCGCTCCTCAGAGTTATTTTGTCCGTGACCATTTGTAGGACATGATCCCACTGACTCAAGGTTTTTCTAGGGATGAGGAGGCGAGAAGCCGGACTTATGAGGTCTCCGTTGGCAATCAAGCTGGGGAGAAAAAAAAGAGAGAGAGAAAAAAAAATGAGTGAGCCACACCATCGGAAACGGTCATACTTTTAACACCACGGAACAAATTCCAAACCACAAGGAGAGCAACCAAGCCGCCAACCTCAATAGGAAAGGGCTCCAACTTACAAGATAGTGCAGGGCTCCTGCAGCGGTTTTCTGAAGCGAGCCGACACGTTGAGTCTCCTGTGCATCACCGGTTTCACCTTTAGAAACAAACACATGTAAATCACTGAGCTTCAGTTTTCTTTCTTTCTTTTTTTTTTTTTTCCCTAGGAATTAAAACTACAGGTGTCCAAGGAATGGGCTTGTTAAAAATCTTGTTGTTGTTGTTTTTCCCCCCACTTACATAGAGCCCAGAGGGTATTATTACCTGCCCTGCAATATTAGCTGCCCTTAACAAAGCTCTCAAGAAAAATTTCCCTTAAGCTCTGGCACACTGCCTCACAATTGGGCTTACTGTGAGAATTTTAAGGCAACATTTTATATGTTTTTATTTATTTTTTTAAAGACACATTCTAGAAGTGATTGGCCAAGTAAGTTTGTTTAGTTTATTTATTTATTTTGGGGGAAGGGGGAAATAGAGAGAGAGAGAGAGAGAGAGAGAGAGAGAGAGAGAGAGAGAGAATCCCAAGCACGCTCTGCACCATTAGCACAGAGCCCAACATGGGGCTCAAACTCACGAACTGTGAGATCACAACCTGAGCCAAAGTCAAGAGTCAGATGCTTTAACTGACTGAGCTACCCAGGGGCCTCATACATTCCTTTCCATAAAACAAAAACAAAGTAATTCTCGAGTCACAGCATACTTCTCTCCTGCGCTGAATCTGGGGCCCCCCGGGCATGTGACACCATCACATTCTCCCCAAGGACTCCACTTCTCCCCTCTCCAACAGCCCATTTTCCTGGGTCTTTGCTTCCAGGCTCATGGCTGCTGCTGGTGAGAAGCAAGAGCCCCATCCCCACACCCCACCCCTGCCCCAGGACACCTGCTCCTGAGCCCAGGTTTTGGCTCCCAGTAGCCCTCTCCTCCCCGTCAATTACTTGTGTTTTTTCCAGCAATGAGCTATCTGAATCCCTCCCTCTCACTCTGAACTCTAAACTTCCACTCCAGACACACTCAGCAGATCATTTCCTTCCAAACTTAAGGAAATTGGGGCCAACAGACATGAAGCCCTTGGAGCTGCCTTCGCTCCACAACTCAGCTCATCCACGTCTTCTCCCACTTTTCTCCTTTCCTGCCTGTCTCGTGAGGACCCTTTATAGAGCTAACCCTGACCTTGATTTTGTCCCCAGCTGCCTCTACTCCATCCACTAGTCATCTGCTTGACTTAAAGCTGCTGCCACATCCTGGTTCCCTATTGCCCCTCCCGGCAGTTTTCCCATTGCACTTACCATTGTCTGACGTAGGACACATTTTATTAAAGTAAAACCTTGGTGTGTGAGCATAATTCGTTCTGGAAACATGCTTGTAATCCAAAGCATTTGTACATCAAACTGAATTTCAAGAACCATTGGCTCAGTTGTGATCACGTGACATTCAGCGTCCTGAATGACTCCTATTGCAAGACACAGCTCGTTTATCAGAAAGGTTTGCTCGTCTTGCGGAACACTGGCAGAACAAGTTACTCGCAATCCAAGTTTTACTGTATTTGATTTTCAACTGCTTGCCCCCTATTGTGTCCCTTTTGGGTTACTCTCAATATTACCTAGTAATAGACTGAGCACATACTTCATACTTTTTTTTTTCCAAATGTCTTGCCTCTTAACCTTGATAAAGACCTTCATTGCTGGACTCTTGAAGGTGAAGGTGAGTATGTTACATAAACAAATAACTTCAAAACTCTCGTCAAACTGACTAAAATACACTATTTTTCTTTAGAGCATACATATCTATAATATATACAGAAATTCATAAACACATGATTTAAAAATAATTATATAGTTGTGAGTATATAAGTTCTAACTAGAATTAAATCAAACCACTGTTCTGAATAATAGTTGTTTTCCTCATTCTGCATGGCCAATTTTTCCCCAAATGTTCATGAGTAGCCAGTTGAACTGAAGATTAATCTTAAAGAGATATTTGAGTCATTATAATTAAATTAACTAGGCTGTTTTCAGATATACTAAGAATCTCAAAATATAATCCAAGTAACATATGTCAACTGAAAAAAAAAAAAAAGAAAAAAGACCATCGTATAAAGCAATTCAAACTTTTTGGAAAAAGTATGATTCTTTAATTTACAATGCATTTTCAAATAATACCTTCAATCACACACAAAAAAATAAGTCAAATCAACTGCACACAAGGGAAGCTTTTCCAGAACCCTTATCAGGAATGAAATATTGGTCGCTTGGTGCTAACCTAGAGAATTATGGCTTTAGATAATGGAAAACATAATAATAAGTTAGAATATGTTTTTAAATTTGTAAATTTTCTTATTAGCCCATACAAGTTCCCTTGCCCTTTAAACAGTATTTGAAATATGAGTATAATGTTAAGCATCAACACACCTAGTTATGGGGGGATGGATACCCCAGGATGGAATGTGAGGTACTCGCAACCCAGACCCTTGGGTGCCAGGAACAGCTTTCATTAGTGACTGACCACTGGCTACAACGTTAGTTGTCAAATCCACGACTATGGAATCAAGTCAAGTGAAAAGGTATCAATTCAAAACTCAAAACTGTTATAATCTGTTATAAAAATAAACTCAAGGAAAATGAGTTTTCCTTTTGGACCCACATGCTTACAGCGGACCTGCTGCCTGGATTCTTCACTGAGTTCAGCACTGTCTTGGAAAAACCAGTGTGTTTGGATATTGACAAGTAGAGTCTGACTGGAGAGAAGAGTCATTCCCTCAGTGGAAGTTAGATAGGTAAACAGGTGGGTAGGTAAGTATTAACTGAATAAATACTTGGCTAACATTTTTCTCGAAACTAGTTCTAAAGAGAAAGATGGTGAAAGGGGCATTAGACATGTCCGCTCTGTTAGGATGAGGTGAGCCAGGACTCTAGTCTTCAGACAGAAATCACAGGTGCTTTCTAAAAGATCCCTATGTCTCTCATTTCTTTTATCTTAATGTTTTTATTTATTTTTGAGAGAGAGCATGAGTGAGGGAGGGAGGAGCAGAGCGAGGGGGGGCAGAGGATCTGAGGACGGCTCAGTACGGACAGCAGCGAGCCCGATATGGGGCTCAAACTCACGAACCGTGAGACTATGACCTGAGCTGATATCAGACGCTCATCCAACTGAACCACTCAGGTGCCCGTCTCTCATTTCTTATTTAGATTGTGTTTATGTCACAGATGGCCATATCAAACAATTTTTAATGCCCACAATGCTTATGTGAACCTGGTAAATCTATTTGTGATTTAACTCAAGTTCATAAATTCCACATCACACTTAGGACAATAATCACAGCTGGGTCACATTCAAGTTAAAACCTACATGACTCAAAAAGTATGAATCTGTTATAAAAATAAACTCAATGAAAATGAAATTGTTGCTTTGAAAATATATATCTGAAACAACAACACCAAAGTCTGCAAACGGAGTAACTGAGTAAAGATCTACAATTCTGAAACTCCAGCACTGACTGCCAAAACTTTTGACGTGAACCAATTCAAAGCCTCACGCCTCATTTTCTTAATCTGCAAAAATAGTGATAATCCTGCTAAACTAGCCCAAAGGGATGCTGCATGAACTAATTAGCTAAGTGGCAATACCACTCCCTCGGGCTGTTAGGCTGAATGCTTCAGAGAATCCACCCGCCTCAAATCTCAGCACGGATACATCACCCTCTTGAAACCTCTTGAAATCTAGCCCGAGAAAATCAAAGTCAGTCTCAGGACCTAAGGAAATGCTGTTAAATAGATGCCATCCCAAAAATCTAGCGACCACTGACCTCTCGTGAACACCCGTTATAAAAATTTTTAAGTCAATATTAAATAACTTTTAAGAACACATACCAGGTTTTTATGACTATCCGTAAGATAAACTTAGGCATTTTGGGGGGGGGGGGGGGGAGGAGAACGTAATGAAGCTATTTATTTGAAAAAAATATAGGCCAACCCACACAAAGAGATCTCAACTCTATATTTTCCTTATTGTTTGAAGAAAAAGTAGGTTCTCCAAATGGGAATCTTTGAGGAAACTTTGTTAACTTCTTTGCAGAGACGGCACACAGCATCAAAGAGGAGAACAAAGTCCTTTACAAAGATATTTAATCAATTTTCACCAATTTTTTACAAGTTTTTATTTATTTATTTTGAGAGAAAGAGAAAACAAGTGGAGGGTGGGGCAGAGAGAGGAGGGGAACAGAGGATCCACAGTGGTCTCTGTGCTGACAATGGAGAGCCTGACGTGGGGCTCAAACCCACAAACTGCGAGATCATAACCTGAGCTGAAGTCAGACTCTCAACTGACTGAGCCACCCAGGCGCCCCTAATTTTCACCATTTTTTGATAAATGAGAAGAAAAGGGCCAAACATTTATAAAAGACCAGAGTTTCAACCAGAGTTGAAAATAACTCGCCTAGGAGTCCATATAGCAGACATGTCCAAACTAGGCTAATTAGGGATTGTCCTAAAGAAGTTTTTCAGGGGCACTTGGGGGCCTTAGTCAGTTAAGCATCTGACTTTAGCTTAGGTCATGATCTCACCATTTTTGAGTTCAAGCCCTGCATCGGGCTCTGTGCTGACAGCTCAGAGCCTGGAGCCTGCTTTGGGTTCTGTGTCTCCCTCTCTCTCTGCCCCTCCCCCAATCACACTGTCTTTCTTTCTCTCTGAAAAATAAACATTAAAAAAAAGAAGTGTTTTTTAAAATAATTATCCTTTTTTTTCAATATTACTATTTTTTAAGTAATAATATTGAAGAAAGACTGGCCAAGATGCCTGATGGATGCTGACAGTATGATGTGATGGTTTCTATGATAATAAATAACTGGAAAATGCCTCTGTCAGAGGGGATTTCATGCTGGGAATCTCTCCTAAGCTTCATGGAATGAAGCCATTTCTCATGGAGATACTCCAGACACATGGACTAAAAGAGAAATGGGACAAGAAAAGGCGCAGAACAAGATGTGAGGACAATAACCAAACTTTCCTAAAGAATAGTTGACTCACCCTCTCCTTGGATTTCTACCAATGGTCTTACACTGCATCTCAGTTGTGAGTTTTGCCACATTCTAACCTACGGATTAACACAGACCTTCTGAGACACAAAAATTGCACCCTTTTCCTATCACTATGTGTCCCTTTTTCATATCTGAGGAAATAAATTCTAATAATTGGGACATATTTTGATAAAGAAAATGCATCTTCTGTGCTTGTATCAGGATTGTGTTTCTGGGGTGCCTGGGTGGCTCAGTCAGTTAAGGATCCGACTTCGGCTCAGGTCATGATCTCACGGTTCGTGGGTTCGAGCCCCGCGTTGGGCTCTGTGCTGACAGCTCAGAGCCTGGAGCCTGCTTCGGGTTCTGTGTCTCCTTCTCTCTCTGCCCCTCCCCCACTCACACTCTGTCTTCCTCTGTCTCAAAAATAAATAAACATCAAAAAAAGAAAATTAAAAAAAAAAAAGATTGTGTTTCTATTATTAAAGGTCGTCCCCCTCCCAGGGATAGTTCTGCTTCTGGTAAGAAGGTAGAAGGTTGTAGGGAACTATTGTTCCCAGCATGACAACAAAAACTGAAAGATACGCTAAATATCATGATTTTTACATGTAAAAATCCCATGTCATTATGTACATGCGTAACATGTACATGTATGTATACACCCTCATAAACACATAGTGACTTTTTTTAAAGTTTTATTTATTTATTTTGAGAAAGTGTGTGAGTGGGGGAAGAACAGAGAGGGAGAGAGAGAATCCTAAGCAGGCTCTGCTCTAAAATAGCACAGAGCCTGATGCGGGGCTCAAACCCTCAAACTGCAAGATCATGACCTGAGCAGAAATCACGAGTCAGACGCTTAACAAACTAAGCCACTCAGGCTTAGTGAAATTTTTAAGTGTGGTTAGTCTTGGAGGGTGCGCTGGAGTAGGATAAGTGAGGGGCTGTAATAAGGGTACTTTCCTTTTATACTTCAATTCTTTCTATATAATTTCTTTTACCTTTTGACCCCTTCACCCATTTCTCCTACCCACCCTCTCACCTCTGACAATCACCCATCTGTACTCTATCTATGAGCTTGTTTTATGGGGTTTTTTTTAACTGCACACAGAAGAGAGATCATATTGTATGTGTCTTTCTCTGATTTTTTTTTCACTTAGCATAATGCCCTTGAGGCCCATCCATGTTGTCAAATGGCAAGAATTCATTCTTTTTTTGTGGCTAAATAATATTCCCTTATATTTATAATTATATATACAAATATATATCTCACAATTTTTATCCACTCACACATTGACAGACACTTAGGCTGTTTTAATATCTTGGCTTTTGTAGACAATGCTGCAATGAACATGGGGATACATATATCTTTTCATTAATGTTTTTATTTTCTTCAGAAAATACCCCCAAGTAGAATTTTTGGATCCTATGATGCTGAAGGAACCTCCATACTGTTTTCCACAGTGACTGCACCAATTTACATTCCCACCAACAGTGCACAAGAGTTCCTACTTCTCTGCATCTGCACCAACACTGTCATTTCTTGTCTTCTTGATAACGGCCAAATACGTGTGAACTGGTATCTCCTTGTGATTTTGATTTGCATATCCCTGATGATTAATGATGTTGAGTATCTTCTTATGTACCTATTGGCCATCTGTAGGTCTTCCTTGGAAAAACGTCTACTCAGATCTTCTGCCCATTTTTTAATGGGATTGCTTGGGGTTTTTTTGCCACTGAGTAGTACGAGTTTTTTTTTTTTTTTTTTTAATTTTTTTTTTTCAACGTTTTTATTTATTTTTGGGACAGAGAGAGACAGAGCATGAACAGGGGAGGGGCAGAGAGAGAGGGAGACACAGAATCGGAAACAGGCTCCAAGCTCCGAGCCATCAGCCCAGAGCCTGACGCGGGGCTCGAACTCACGGACCGCGAGATGGTGACCTGGCTGAAGTCGGAGGCTTAACCGACTGCGCCAGCCAGGCGCCCCTACGAGTTTTTAATATATCTTGGAGATGAGCCTCCTGGCAGATGTAGGATTTGCAAATATTTTCTACCATTCAGTAGGCTGTTTTTGCTTTCTTTCATTGTCAGATTCAAATTATCATAGCCAAGGGGCACCTGGGTGGCTCAGTAGGTTAAGCGTATTACTTTGGCTCAGGTCATGATCTCACTGTTTGTGAGTTTGAGCCTCGCGTCGGGCTCTGTGCTCACAGCTCTGAGCCTGCAGCCTGCTTTGGATTCTGTGTCTCCTGCTCTCTATGCCCCTCCCCCACTTGTGATCTGTCTCTCTCTGTCTCTCAAAAATAAATAAATGTAAAAACAAAATTTTTTTTTAAATTATCATAGCCAAGACTCAGGTCAAGGAGCTTAACTGCCTATGTTTTCTTCTAGGAGTTTTATGCTTTTAGGTCTTAAACATTCAAGTCCTTAATCCATTTTGAGTTAACTTTTGAATATAGTGAGAGATAGCGGTCAAGTTTCATTCTTTTGCATATGCCTGTCTAGTTTTCCCAACACTGTTTATTGAACAGACTTTCCCTGCTGTATATGTTTCCCTCCTTTGTCATAAATTGACCATATGTGCATGGGTTAATTTCAGGGCTCTCTGTTCTGTTCTATTGATATATATATGTCTGCTTTTATGCCAATACCATACTGTTTTAATTACTATAGCCTTGTAAAATAGTTTGATATTGGGGAGTATGATGCCTCCAACTGTGTTCTTCTTTCTCAAGACCGCTTTGGCTGCTTGGGGATTTCTGTGGTTCCATACACATTTTAAGATGATTTTTTTTCTATTTCTTTAAAAAAAATGTTACTGGAATGTGCAATAGGGATTGCACTGAATCAGTAGATTGCTCTGGGTAGTAAGGACATTTTAATAATATTTATTCTTCCAATCCAGGAGCATGTTATACCTTTCCACTCATTTGTGTCTTCTTCAATTTCTTTCATTACTGTCTTATAGATTTCAGTGTATCAGTCTTTCACCTCCTTGGTTCAATTTATTCCTAGGTATTTTACTCTTTCTGAGGCAACTGTAAACAGAATTGCTTTCTTTTTCTTTCTCACGGTTTGTTATTAGTGTGTAGAAACACAACTGATTTTTGTGTTTTAATTATGTGTCCTCTAACTTTACTGAATTCATTTACTAGTTCTAACGGGTATTTTGGTGAAATATTTAGGGTTTTCAATATATAATATCATGACATCTGCAAGCAGTGACAGTTCCGCTTCTTCACTTCCAATTTTGATGCCTTTTATTTTTTTTTCTTGCCTAACTGCTCTGGCTAGGACTTCCAATATGATATTAAAAAAATAATGAAAGCAGGCATCCTTGTCTTGTTCCTAACCTTAAAGGAGGCTTTCACTTTTTCACTGTTAGCTGTGGGTTTGTCATACACGGCCTTTGTTATGTTTCCCCTATTCTCACTTTGTTGAGAGTGTTTCATCATAAATGAATGTTGAATTTTGCCAAATGCTTTTCCTGCATCTATTGAGATGACCATATGATTTTTGTCCTTCATTTGATTTCATTTATCCACATTTTGCTAATGTGGTAGTGTATCACCCTGATTTGAGGATGTTGAACCATCCTTTCATCCCCAGAATAAATCTCACTTGATCATGGTATGCCATCCTTTAAATGTCAACTTTGGTTTGTTAATATTTTGTTGAGGATTTTTGCTATGTTCATCAAGAGCACAGGCCTGTAATTTTCTTTCCTTGTGGCATTCCTTGTCTGGTTTTCGTATCAGGGTAATGCTGGCCTTATAAAATGAGTTTGGAAGCTTTCCCTCCCCTTCTACTTTTTGAAAGACTTTGAGAAGGATTCATATTAATTCTTCTTTGAATGTTTAGTAAAATTCACTAGTGAAGTCATCTGGCCCTGGACTTTTGTTTTTTTGGTAGGTTTTTGATTACTGATCCACCTATTCAGATTTTGATTTCATCATGATTCAGTCTTAGTAGGTTGTATGTTTCCTGGGATTTATCCATTTCTTCAAGGTTGTCCAGTTTGGAGCATACCATTTTTCATAGTAGTCTCTTATGATCCTTTATATTTCTGTAGTATCAGTTGTGACATCTCCTCTTTCGTTTCTGATTTATTTGAGTCTTCTCCTTTTTCTTGGTGACTCTAACTGAAGGGTTGTCAATTTTATCTTTCCAAAGAACCAGTCCTTAGTTCCACTGATCTTTATTGTCTTTTTAATCTCTATTTCATTTATTTGTCTTCTAATCTTTGTTATCTCCTTCCTTCTTCAAATTTGGGACTTTGTTTGTTCTTTTCTTCCTAGTTCCTGGATGAATAATGTTAGGTTGTTTATTTCAGACTTTACTTGCTTCTTGAGGAAGGCATTTATCTCTACAAACTTCCCTCTTGGAACTGCTTTTGCCACCCCCTATAAACTCTGGCATGTTGTATTTTCATTTTTGTTTGTCTCAGGTATTTTTCATTTCCCTTTTGGTCTCTTCTTTGGTTCACTGGTGGTTCAGTAGCATGTTGTTTAATCTCCACATATTTGTGAGTTTTACACTTTTCTTCATGTAATTAATTTCTAGTTTCATACCAGTGTGGTCAAAAAGGATGCTTGACATGATTCCAGGCCTCTTAAATTTATTGAGAATTTTGTAGCCTAACAAAGGATTATGATCTATCCCGGAAAATATTCAACTCTTTATCAGGTAAATTACTTATCTCTATTTCATTAAGGTTTTTTCTCATTTGGAATGGATTCCTCTTTTTTTTTGCTGTGTTGGTTTTCATACAGTATGTGAAACAACCAAGTCTCCCAGTCTTGAGGAAGTGGCTTTGTGTAGCAAGTGATCCTGGTTCAACCCTGCCCTAGCCCTCTGTCATCTCCCACACCTTTGAGCTTGCCCATGCAGCCTATTAGATATTTAATGGCTCCCAGTAGCTGAAGTGCCAAGACTTGTCAGTGTCCCTAAGGGCAGATTCTCAGCACCTAGACTCAGGCTGTTGGGAAGCCAGATCCTCAGGCAGCAGCTTTTAAAAGTATGTAAATATATACAGTCCTACATATGCCCTTGGGGACCACAAGCATAAGCCCCACTGGCCTGGAGATCTGGCAGGGTCCCAAGGGCATCAGTCACAAAAATTAGGGCTCTAGACATAAAAACAAGGGTACCAGCTGTGAGTAAAGTTCCCGTCTAGGAGACACTGGTGCTCTGGAGCATGGCAGAGAGAGAATGTGAAGACAGCACCCACCTTCCACAGTCTCTGGAGAAGATTGGAGTTAGCCCCTCATATAATTTAGAAGCCTGCTTCTCAGGCTGCCATCATGATTAGCTAATAGACTCCTTCACAGAAAGACAGAGCTCCTGGGTCTGTTGCCTTTTGCTTGGTCCTAGGGGTGTGGTAGCTCACAGAAGAACTCTTTCTCCATTGGTTACAGTCTTGTGGGAACCACAAGCATAAGCCCCACTGGCTGCCAGAGCCAGGCAATGCGGCAATGTTCCCTGGCAGTAACTGCAAGAATGGAGGTGTGAGATAGGGATATAGAAGTTCCTTTCTGGATGACACCAACTATTACAATCTCAAAGCCAGGTGGTCAAGAGGTGTCCCTTACTTGGGAGCCCCAAAGACTGAGGGACCAAACTCATACAAAAGCCTCCTTCCAGGAGATACTGGTGCTCTAGAGCCCAGTAAGGATAGAGTGCAAAGGTGGCACCTGCCAGTGTCCATCCCTGGATAGTGTTCCAGCAGGCTCCTTGGATGTCAGCATTAAATTAGACATCTGCCTCTCAGGCTGACACTTCAGTAGAAGGAAGTGAGCCTCCTTCACTTTGAGTGTGAGCACAATCTGCTGCTTCTGAGCTTGACCTCGGAGCAGGTGAGTTCCACACAAGGCTTTTAAGAGATGTCCTCCAGATCACTGCTATCTTGTGGGTCTTAGGACACAGGCCCCATTGGTCTTTAAAGTTAGCTATTTTGGGGGTCTATCTCTCAGGAACAGGCTCTAAATGCTGAGGCGCCCAGTGTGGTGTTTGAACCATTCACTCCTCGGGAAGGAATTTCAGGTTTTGAGTTTTCTCCCACCTGTGGGTTTGCCTTGGCCAAGGGTGGGGTTTAAACGTGGGGAGTTTATGTCCCGGCCTCTCCTTCCTGCTTTGATGCACCTTGTTTCTCGTTTACCTTATGTGTAGTTGCCACTCAGCAGCCTTTAGAGTTTTTTAAAAAGTTTGTTCCACATGTAGCTGTAGACTCAGGGTGTCCACAGGAAGAGGTGAGTTCAGGATCTTTCTCTGTCGCCATCTTAAACTGGAACCCATCATCTTTTTTTTAATGCATCAAAGACCTTAGGATGCAAAGAAATCTAAATGAACTAAATTCCAGAAAGGGATTAGCCCTTTCTAAATGAGAAGAAACCTATAGCTGCTTTCATCCCCCGGGGCACAGCAGGCAGAAAAAAAAACCTTCCAGAGACAGCCAGTCCATGGGCTGACGTGACAGAGAAGACCGAGACGTAGGGCACACATCCTCATCATCCACTAAATTCTTCCCCACGAGACCTTTAAGTGCACAGAAGTGTAACAAAAGCTAAGAGCAGGGTAAAAGAGCAGAGGAAGCAATCCCATGGCGTGGAAGGCTAGAGGTGGGGCTGGAGAACAGAGAGAAGACTCCAGGTCTGGGCAGTTTTCAACCTGCTGCTTTTGCACTGGGTCCTGGGGCAAGCAAGTCCGTGCACAAGCCCTTTGAGAGCCAAGTTTCCTACAGCCGTTTGGGTCTGTTGGACATAAGCCCTGTTCGTTTTCAAAGCCAGACATCTGGAAGGCTCGTCTCTCCAGAGCATGGTTCCAAGGATTGGGGGTCCCACACCCCTTGCTCCTCAGGGATGTGTTCCATTTTTGCAAGACCCTTCCATCTTGTAGCGAGCTGTTCTGGGAGTGGGGTTTTTGGCAAGACTGTGCCTCTGCCTCTCCTAGACATCTTGACATGGCCTTTTTATCCTTTGTCGTCAAGGAGACATTCAGCTAGTTCTCAGGTCTCTTTCAGAGAGAATTGTTCTATAGATAGCTGTACACTTGGGAGTGTCTGTGGGAGGTGGTGAATTCAGGGTCTTCCTAGGCCGCCATCTTGAACCTCCTCCAGATTCTTCAGTCAACACAAAATTACATGATATACATAATGCCCATCTGCTCTATTCATTCTCGTAACAGATTTAAAGGGTTTTTTTTTTAAACAAAGACAGATTTTAACCTTGGATATTTCTTACAAAACATACCCTTTATGATATCTGACATACTAAAATGTCTTTTTTCTCGTACTGAGCTCTCCAGGACTTAAGAAAATTAAGTTCCAAAAATACCGTTAATCTGGAATAGCATAGGTCCTAGGTATTTGGGGTATGTGATCCTCTATGAGAGTGAAGAAAAATAAACATGGAATGTGTAGCTCAAAAATCTGTCATAATTCAGCAATATGTCAATACATTGTCCAACTCCATCATTCTGTGATCATGCTAATGATCATGTGATTCATGTTTCCTATGCTAAAGAATACTTCTGTCCACACCTAAATGTTGGTTCTTCCCCCAGAGTTACATCCATGCACTCTACACTCTTATGTACATACTGTAAATACATATTACATACCTAACATTTATTTCTTTTTGGGAGAGAGCAAGCTCAAATGGGGGAAGGACAGAGAGGGAGAGAGAGAATCCCAAGCAGGCTCCATGCCATCAGCGCAGAGCCCAATACAGGGCTCGAACCCATGAGCCATGAGATCGTGACCTTAGCCGAAACCAAGAGTTGCACACCCAACTGACTGAGCCACCCAGGTGCCCCCTTGTACTCTTTTCTTTATAACTTCAAACACTCTCCCTAGTCAAATTTATCCAACTCAATGTTATTTATTAACATCATTTTGTTGATAATGATCAAATATCTATCTTTAGTCCAGATCTTTCTCCTGACACCAAGCCATTTTTTTTAGCACACGCCATGCCCAGAACTGTATCAGACACTTTCCATATGTTACCTTAACTTTTTACGTCATTTTCATATGATAGTTATTTTCAAGTAAGTTTACAATTGTAAAACACACCAGAATTTATAAACTGCTTTCATTTACAGTGACATTTGTTCCTCAAAATCACATTATAGGGTTAGTATTACTCCAATTGTATAAATGGGAAAACACGGACCTCTCTATCTGTCAAGGTCACACAGTAAGCAAAGAAGTGGACCCATGAATCTGTGTCTTCTGTTTCCCAGTCCACACAGGATCCATTCCTACTGCTAATGGTGCCCAAGACAGAAGTGGGCCACCAATAGTAGACACATATTCACACTTATTTAAATAAGATCTTTCTTGAATTATCTATAACTGAATATATATAAATATTTATATATAGGCAAGCCCAGAATGCCCTTATTCAGTGGTCTCCATATTCTCTCAAGACCACTCAACTTTCTCTCCCTTTACCTACTACCTATCAAATATTCTTTACATGATTATATCAGTACAATTTATAGAACCCCAATAGAATGAACATTGAAATCTTTTACCCCCCAAACTTCTAGAAATTCCATAAAGGCATGGTGGCAAAATCAGCCCAGCCACTGAGATATTTTGGGGAGAAAATATTCATTGCTATATAATAATGAAAAATTCCAACTACTCTAACCTCAGTGAGAACCTAGTTATAGAAGATGTCTCTAATTATAATGAACAAGCTGGTTAGAACATTCCCAGAAGGGTCCAATTAGTTTCCATGAGCTGATGAAACCACTCATCTCTACCTGGATCCTCTACAGGTCCCCATGCTGTTGTAACCAGTCCAGGGGCGGATTCCCAGAGGAAGGAGTTGGATTCATCTGTCAGGTGTGAATTAGTATCTCTTATGCAGAGGGTTATTTTTCTGCCAGTAAAGGATACCTTGGCAGCGGTTTGCAGATTTATCTTTTTAACTACTCTCCAAATGAATGCCTCCCTTCTTTGAAACAGGGAAACCACCCAAAACAAAGTCACAAATAAATGACATGGGCATTCAAAACCATAGTAGCAAGGCAAAGGATTTTCTTCTAGCTTAAAAGTAACCTGAAAGTGACATGTCATTAAAATTTGTCCAAATCCACAAAAAGCACAGCAGAGTGAACCCTAATATAAATATGGACTCTGGGTGATTATGACGTCTCAATGTACCACTTGAACAGATTGATGTTGATAATGGGGAAGGCTGTGCATGTGTGGGGGCAGGGAACACATGGGAAATCTCTGTACCTTCCCCTCATTTTGCTGTGAAAATGAAAATATTCTAAAAACTAACATCTAGGGGCACTGGGTGGCTCAGTCAGTTGAGCATCTGACTTGAGTTTGGCTCAGGTCATGATCCCAGGGTTGTGGGATCAAGCCCCATGTCGGGTTCTGCACTGAATGTGGAGCCTGCTGAAGAGTCTCTCTCTGTCTTGCTCTCACTCTCTCTCCCTGCCCCCCTCCCCAGCTCACACTCTCTTTCTCTCCAAAAAGTAAATAAAAAATAAAAATAAATAAAAAATAAAAAGTATCTAACAAAAATAACTTTAAAAAATAAAGTGTCCAGGTTGTTAAATCTTCTTGCATTAACAAGCAGAATGCCATCAATTTTCATCAAATTTTGAACAGTCAAATCGATTTCCCAGCATACCACAAATTTTTAAACTACTGCCATTCTGGTTTAAAGTTTCTCTTTATTGCATTTTGTGGAATATTTTTTAGATCATCCTAAACATTCTGAATATGTAATATCAAACCTCACATTTATTACCTTTATTCTAAAAATATTACCCACAATGGGCACTTTACCTTATAGGAAAACTGAATGTGCCTTGAGTCATTTTTAAGGCATTTATAAGTAGGTCTGCATGAGTTTCCCTAATGCTGTGCAGAAGAGGATAATATCACCCCCATCAAGTTAAAAAATAACCAATTAACCCAAGAGAACTCAGGAGGAATCACAGGAAATACCACCAACCAAGCATTGCAAACTTATTTTTTTCATTGTTTGCCTTTTCTTTTGTATTCCTTCTTAACTCATTCCACCACACTTACTATTTTACCACAGTCATTTTTGTTTGTTTTGTTTTCCCAACTGGGATTTCAGTTCCCAAACCAATCCAGGCAATGGAATGTAAAATTTCCACTAGGAATGCAGGGCAGGGGGAAGTGTGTCCAGAGCAATGCGAGATGAAAGTTAGCAATGCTGAGTATGCAGCGCGGTCCCTGTGGGCGGGCAGAGTGCAGCTTCCACCTGCATTTAAATAGGTCACCGAGTCCCCAAGACTCCCACTCAAGAATGTGCCAAAGGTCCATGATGTACGGTCGGTCATTCATCAGCACTAAGGAAGCTATTAACCCACCAGCAGACGGCCAGGGGAGGGCCGCAGCACTGACTGTGCTCCCTGCTGGGGATGCAGTACCGAGGAGGGCAGACAGGGGCCGCCATTCTCACCGAGCAGCCTGCGGGGTGGGGTGCGGTGGGGCAGTGAACAAGGCGGCACCACGTCACTGAGGAGCACGGAGCTGGGCATCGGCTTCAAGCCCTTAGCGGCCCAACTCCTACCTGAGTCACTGAGGCAGGTCACCTCACCAACCTGGGTAGCCGCGTCCACCCGGCCGTAGGAGGAGGGGACCCCATCCTGGGCCTCTCTCCGTTCCCTTCAAATTCTCACATTATCCAAAAATATTCAAGTATTATTAAAATGCAACCTATCTTGAACTAAAAGTAAAGCTTTTAAACTTAAGCTCTTACAAATATCATTTGCTAACCCTACGTGTCAAAGAATTGCCAAGGCAATGGAGATCTCCATGGTTTGGATTAAAACGTCATTATGTACACCAAGTGGGACCCATTACAGGTATCCTCTCGTAACTGTTAGAAAAATTAATATAAAATTGACCCAGGTGGGTTTTTGATAAAATTTTCCATCAACTTCAGCTTCAACTGCGGACAAGATGGCGTATCTGCAGCCGTGCACCTCACAAAACAGGTATGACGGTAATTAAATCTGAATTCTCAAGAATCAGTGACGGACCAGTGGTCGTGTGGTCGTGAAGACCACAACCACTCCCTGAGCTGGTCATAACACTTTATATTGCTCACAGAAAGACCAACGACGCCGCTGACTCTCACTGTTCAGAAAATATCCATCTTGTTTACTCTCAACAAAGAGGGTTCACGCATTCAGTGACTTCTATCTACTGTGCACCAGGCATTGGGGTAAGTGTCGAGTATTCGCCGGTAAATAACTCCAGATCCCCGCCCTCGTGAAGCCCACAGTATAGTGCAGGGGTAACAAACAAAAAGTAAAAAAATAAACTAAAACAAACAAGTGCATAATCACAAATTACGGAAAGTGCTCTGAAGAAAATGAAGTAGTCGCGAGATACGACAGGTGGGAGGCAGGAGTGTGGTAGGTAAGAGGGGAAAAGAGCAAGCCGCAGGCACAATGCCGGGCCTCCTGAGCCAAGGAGAGGAGGCGAGATGTTAGCCTAAGTGCAATGAGTCTCGACCACAGATTTCTACAAGGGTGGCTCTGGCTGCCACGTGGGGAATAAGTGGAGAAACCAAAACAGGAAGCAAGGAGACCTTACTTACTTACGTCCACGAAGGGACGGTGGTGGCTTCTCCGAGGGGATGACTATGGGGAAAGAAAAAAGGAGGGAGAGCCAAGACACATTGGAGGTAGAAATTAGAAGTTCCCGGAAGAAGCGTGTGGAGAGTGAGGGAAAGAGGGCTTGAGCGGTTGGACATACAGTGGTGCTGCATCTGAGGCAGACAAGAAAGATTTGCCCCGGCTGGAGAATCAAGAGTTTCGTTTGGGACGTTACGCGGGAGATGTCCGTGAGACCTCCAAGTAGACCTCCGTGTCACCACGTAGGCGAGCTGCAGCTCATGGAAGAAGCCACAAGAGATGCAAACTGGGGGCGATCAGCACGTGCGTGACATGTAAAGCCATGAGGCTGAGTGCACTCGCCAGGGGAGGGCATGGAAAGCAAAGACAGGGGCTCAGGACCCAGGCTGGGGACTGGATGACGGAGGAGAAAAAATTCCACAGGAGACGGGAGAAAAGTGGACAGACAGGTAACAGGTAAACCTAGAGAGTGCAATGTTCCGGAAGATGAGAGAGAGGACCAGGTGTGCAGAGATGGATGAAGAGGGGGACAGGAAAAAATGCTTACTGAATTGGTCAACACAGATACCACTGGAGAGCTTGACGAGAGCATCCGGAGAGGAAAGCAAGACACGGGCTTCTACTGAAGAGTTCAGGGCTTGAAAAGGGGGTAAAGAAGCGGAGAGGGCTCTTGCTGCTTGGTATTATCAGCGTCAGTAGGAAACACGGCAAGTTTAGGACACGTTCCTTACTATTCATACCAGTATCTGTATCTGCTAAAGCCGGGACATGTAGAAGGCATTTAGAACAGGGAAGAAAGAATTTCCAGCTTCCCTGGAAACACCGAAGCAGCTCAACTCAAGAAGCCGACCAAGGGAGACTTTTGGGATCACACAATTGTGAGCCTCACATATGTGTGGTCATAAAATAGGCAGATGCTAAGCCCAACCTCAAGAAGACACACGGGACCTTGTTGACCAGAAGAGGCACAGAGGTCACCTGGGCAACAGAGAGGGAAGAATGAGTCCCAGAAAAGCAAACCATCACATCTGCACCAGGCTCATCCGATAAAACTGGTTAAAATTGGAGAATTCGTGCTAAATTACTATCCTACTTTCCTCTTTCCAAAGGGATTTCTTGAAGCATTTCAACAAACAAGAGAAACACATGCCAAAATACTGCCAAATTCAGAGTGCTTTAAGAAAATCGAAACTCCTGCATGTACTTGAGATGAATTAAATACCATTCTCTCAATGCGAGGAACTGTATGGAAAAACTACGTTACTGATAACATTAAATTAACAGAATAGTTCTTCAAAACTCTGTGGAATTTCATATCCGGAGCTCTAATATGGGCTGTGTGTGCCCTTTGGCACTGAATTTCTCACATTTATCCTGAGAGAATAATTCAGAAGTAGGAAAAAACTATATAACTTAAAGATGTTAAGTAGAATATTACAGAGCAAATAGAAATTATCCAAAAATAACTGTAATGGATTGTATCAATAAAAGTATATATTAACTATCAAAAATGATGACAAACACCATGTAAATGTGAAAAATAGAAACAATATAAGTAAAATACAGTGAATAACATAAGGTATGCATAAAATGTATGTAAGATATGTATAAAATTTGTGTAAGATGTATTCTGTGATTACAACGCTATGCATAAGTAGATAAAAGACAGACGTATGTATGGAGAAAAAGTGGAAGAGAATTTACAAAAATGAAATCCAACTGTTTCAGTGACAGTCCCAGGGAAAATACAGTTTTCACTAAATTGTTTTTTACTTATTCTAAACTAGTATTTTGATCATTTTTAAGCTGCTATTTTAAAAATTAATTTTAGCAAGGTGGTACCTGTGCATGAATAAACAAAGTCCAAAAACAAACCAAAGTGAGCATACTGGCAGTTTAGTATATGGTGAAATTGGGATCTCAAATCACGGGGGCAGAGACAGATTTTCAATAAATGATACTGAGAACTGGGTAACCCTGGTGTCTTGGGAGAAAGATAAAATTACATCTACACCGCGCACCGCAGACAGGACATCACCTTAGTCAAGTGCCCAAAACAAGTATCGCTAACGAGAAGGCCTATCACCGTCATGTACTCTAAATGTACAAAACAAGAGGGTTAGTTGTCCCATGAAAATAAAAGCTTTCCTCCCCACCTCTTCTCAGAGGATTTACTTTAGAAAACCTGCACTTGCAAGTACTTTCTCCTGTCTTTGAAACGTACGCGAAACGTTTCTAAAGATTAGGTACCCTTTAGTCCACTTCGTGTCCCAAGTCCTTCTCAGGTACCAAGAATGTCAACATCAAGCCACACAGCACCACTATTTCCCAGTTTCAAGTAGGTGGACAGGAGCCTAAATTCTCTGGGCACTTTGCTCCAAGTTGCAAAACTACCTCCTATTATAAAGATAGCTTGGTTTTCTTCTGAGTAAAGCCAACGAGCTCACACAGATTGGTCACCCCAATTACCAGGTGAATTTAGGATGAACCATGTGTGACAAATTGTGCTCTCAAGTCCTCTGCTTAAAGACCAGTTATTTTTGATCTTCAAAATGTGTGTGAGGGCCTGTATCTGCCTGGGTATATGAAAGAGTCAGATTTCCTTCTGTCTTTGCAATCTCTGGCCTGTGATACACAGCGTATCCTGGTTTAATGCATAGTCAATAATATTAGTGCTTTCTTTCTCTACTACCTTTGTGAAGAGGATTTCTGGATTAAAAAGAGATTTGGATTTTTTTGTGGGTTTTTTTTAATATTTATTTATTTTTGAGAGAGAGAGAGAGAGAGCAGGGGTGGGGCAGAGAGACAGGGAGACAGAGAATCTCAAGCAGGCTCCGCACTGTCAGTGCTGAGCCAGACACGGGGCTTGAACCCACGAACCATGAGATCATGACCCGAGCTGAAATCAAGAGCTGGGTGCTCAACCGACTGAGTCACCCAGGTGACAGGTGCCCCAGAAATGTTTGCTTTTAAATATATTTCTCCAGCAGTACCCACTGATACGCACTGAGCAGGCACAACCTCAACTCAATCACAAGAAAACATCAGGCAAACCCAAATGGAAGGACATTCTACAAGATAACTGACCTTCAAAGTGGTCAAGGTCATGAAAAATGGAGGAACAGTACCAGGTTAGTAGAAAGTAAAGAGACATAATAACAACTAAATGCAGTGGGGGCTCCTGGATTGGATCTTGGACCAGAAAAAAAAAAGACATCAGCGTCAAAACTGACAAAATTTACATAAAATCTGTAAAAGAGGAGACTGTATCCATTTTAAATTCCTGCTATCAATAACTATACTATGGTCGTGTAAGGTGTTAACAAAGGAAGCCAGATGCAGTAAAACATATAAAAGATTCTCTGTATTATTTGGCAACTTTTGTCTAAAACAACTTCAAAATAGAAAGCTAAACAAATGTAGTGTTTAATACTCCTTATCATAACTAAAAATCTAACATATAGTAGGCCTCCCCCACCCTGTCTGCACATCCCCTGCCCGGTCCTCCCCCAATCATCAGCCACAACTCTGCATTTAAAATGTAACAGAAAGTAAAAATAAATACCTTTTGAGAAAACCAACAATAGCCTCCATTTGTACTCAGACTAAGTTTAAGCATCTGTCATGTGATTACATTTGGTTTTCGTTCTAGTTTCAGAGAAAGCTGACCCTCTTATCACTTTGTTAAGCCAAGAGACAAGTTGAAAAGAAGAAGAAAAAAAATAGCCAAGCTATACCTGACATGAAATTACTTATTTCTGGCACTCCTAAATCAGGGAAGAAAGTACAGTTACTCCCCCAAAGATCAGTCAGGTCATGGGTTTGGTCACCAATATGCAAAGCAGCTTACAAACAATGGTTTGTCTGAACCAGTGAACCTGGCTTAATTGGAAATATATTTGCATTCCCTTAGGGTAGAGCTAGGTCAAAAGAACCTCACTGTTGTGTCAAAACTGCACCACCCAGGAGGTCAAAGCACATGATGTCCATGAAGGTACCGTGAGGATTTTTTTCTTAATTAAAAGCATTTAAAAAATCTCAAGAAGTCACAGTTCAAAATGATCACTGGCCCAGTGATGCCCCCTTTTATGTAATTAGCCGACTGTGAGCTTACCTCCTGCCCACCTGAATGAGATACCTTCACCTAAGAACAGAAGATTAATGACAGGGCAACCCTTTTAAAGAAAATGCAGGAAGAAATAAACTCTGTATTTGGCCCATTAAAGACCTAAGATTTGTTAAAAAAAAAAAAAAAAAAAAAAGTGTTGATGATACTTTGTTACTTTGTGTCTCACTCATGAATTATCGTCACTTCCCACTTTTTCATACTTCTGTCCCTTCTCCATCTGGATTGCCTGGGTGAAGGTGGCTCATTGAAGAGCCTGGGCACTTTGGCATCTAGAATATTTTTGACGGAATCAAAGAAGACAACAGACAGAAGACTTTCACAGCAAACACAACTGAGGGAGGCCAAGTTCTTCTCACTCCCAGTCTGCCGATCCCAGGGAAAGCCTAGGAACCAGGGGGTCCCTGGAGTGAACCTCACCTCGTGGGATAATCTCAAACCAGCATCTTCAGAGCTGCCTGGTCCACACCCAACACCCCACCAAACACCACTTCCTCCCAAACCGCCCCCTTTTCTTTCCAGATAACAGCTCTCGCAGGCCACCATCTTTGATTACTGCAGGAACAGCTTTTGCATTACTGCAAACAGGCGGCTCAGGAGGTCCTCCCGGGGACAGGAAAAGCAGTGTGGCATGTAGGGTCCTCTGCTTCTATTGCACCCTCTGGAGAAACTCTGGAAGTCTTGATGCCTTAACCAACTAGCCATCTTGGAAGGGTAATTAACTTGGACCTTCCCACCCACCTGCGAAGACAGGGGGACACTGTGCCCTCCACACTGAGGGCTAATTTAACTGTCCCTCACATGTCACACCAGAGGCCATTTCTGCAAGGCTGTTGTACAAAGAGCAAATTAAAGATTTCAGTTACGTCAGCTCCGCGTCCTTGTCCGGGAGTTTTCGACAAATGTGTTCCACAAAATCGTCTACAATCCCAAGCAGGTGGTGTGGATTTTTATTAGTTTTAAAAATAAATTAGTGGGGGCGCCTGGGTGGCTCAGTCAGTTGAGTGTCCGACTGATTTCTGCTCAGGTCATGATCCTAGGGTCATGGGATCAAGCTCCACACTGAGCTCTGTGCTGAGTGTGGAGCCTGCTTGAGATCCTCTCTCTGCCCCTACCCCACTCACACACTCTCTCTCTCTCTCTAAAAAATTAATTAAAAATAAAAATAAATTACTGGAGAACATTTTTCCGTCTCTCTCCTCTGTCATCACTTTCTCAGACCACAATAGGGTATATTCCTTAGCATAATAGCAAGGTTTTCAAAAAACAAATGCATACCTTTAAGGGTCAGATGAGTCCCATTTATTTCACCATGTCTCTGATTTTTAAATAAAAGTGAGAGGACCAAAAGCTGTTTCCAGTCACACAACCTCACCATTCTTACTACCACATATTTCCTGCCATTATTTCTGGCCTCCTTCTCCCACTCCCATTGTTGAATCCCAGACCGGAAACCAGTATAATTTTTCTTTAATACCATCCTATGTGGAAACCTCATATGAGAGTTGAAATTATTGATCAGGTTTCACAGGAAATTCCAAATAAAGGAAGGGAGGGAGGGAGGGAAGGAGGGAGGGAAGAAGGAAGGGAAGAAAGGAAACAAGGAAGAAGGAAGAAAAAGGAAGGAAGGATGAAGGTAGGGAGGAAGAAAGGGAGGAAAGAAAGGAAGGAGGAAGAAAGGGAGGAAGGAAAAAAAGAAAAGAAAATTCCTGCTCTGACCAAATGAAGTAACTGAAGAAGCATCTGTACCTATACATGATTTGCAATTTTGTTAGTAAGCACACCTACACAAAACCTCCAATTCTCTCTATTGATGGAAAAAAAGGAGGGATACAGATAATCAAAACACTGGGTAATCCAAGAGTCATTTAAAATTAAAACTCATTAAAATCAGCATTTACGATATATTTACTATCTCCCTTTTCAGCTCAAGTTAATGTTTAAACGAGTCTTCCTTTTTAGAACATATCAACCACCAAAAGAAAATCCCCTCAAATGCTTCCATGATAGTAGAAAATCAGTCCAAATTTTAAAGGGTACTATGAACGATCCATAAAAAAAAAAAAATTGCACAAAGATTATTAAGAGTTGGTGGATGTGGGCTGCCAGGGTGGCTCAGCCGGTGAAGCATCTGACTCTTGGTTTTGGCTTGGGTCATGATCTTGTGGTGGTGGGATCAAGCCCTGCATCAGGCTCTGCCCTCACAGCACAGAGACTGCTTGGGATTCTCTCCGCCCACCCCCACTCTGCCTCTCCCCTGCTCATGCTGTCTCTCAAAATAAATAAACCTAAAAAAAATTTTTTTCAAGAAAACATAGAAAAGAAGCCATAGTTTATCTAGCATGTGATAAGCAAAACAATACCCACTAGTGGCCATAATCAATAAAAACTAAGAATGAAAAACAAAAACAAACCACAAGAAGGTATGAAGAGCTCCCACTTCCAGCCTCATTTAACCCGCAGCATCCTGCACTGTGGTTATAGTGTTTGTTGACTGCTGTCTCCCCAGACCTCACGCCGTGAGCCCAGGGATGCTATCACACCCGGTGCATCCAGTGCCTGGTGCCCTGCCAGCCACAGCAGCAAACACCTGTGGAGCCGTCCACGGAGCCATCCACGGGCCACGAACAAGCCAGCCAGGCCTCCTGGACTAGCAGAGCTCACAAGTAACCGAGCACGATGTGTAGCCTAGGTTAGGAAAGGTAAGGTTTATACCGCATCACTAATTCACAGTTGAGGAAACCAAGGACACGAGGCAACCCAGGCCAGGACCTTGGACTACTAATCCTGAGATCCTTCGACGTGACACAAACATTTTGTTTTCGTTTCTACTGACGCTGTCTTTATTGACCCACTAACTCGAGACCAGTCCATGCTAACATTTTCAGAGTCTTCAGCGTGTAATGGGTCTGAATCTCACATATATGTAATTAGCTTCCACCGCCGCAATCCACTCGTAATCCATCTTCTAATGTTATAAACTTGCAATAAAGAAATGGGGTGTTTCTAGTAAACAAAATGAATATTCTTTAAATACAGAATTTTTGAAAGCCTAGTCTCTATGCTAACAGGTCTTTCCCCTTGAATTTATTAGTCTCGCTTAATATGTATCTAGCTCGATTTACACTTTATTTTTTTATATTTATTTGAGAGAGAGAGAGAGAACAAACATAAGAGGGGGAGGGCTAGAGGGAGAGGGGAACAGAGGATCTGAAGTGGGCTCCATGCTGACAGCAGACAGCCAGATGTGGGGCTTGAACTCATGAACCTTGAGATCATGACCCGAGCTGAAGTTTAGATGCTTAACCAACTAAGCCACCCAGGTGCCCCTCGATTTACACTTTAATGACCACCATCGGTTGCTCTCCAACAGATGGCTAAAATGCCACGCACAAGAAAATGAGATCTAGATGAATGTTCTTCCCTTTCAAGGAAGATGATGTAGACTACTTTCTGATCAAAGGATAAATTCCCTGACGATGAACAAAAATGGTGTAAATGTGTCCAAAGATGTCTAATACGCGGGATTTGTTCAAGAACCACAGAGGAACACTTTCTCTGTATATACAGAAGCTCTCCTGCTCGGGTCACAGGGTAATTCTAAATCCCCTGCCTATTGGCACGGAGTTGTCGCCAACTGAGGATTTTAAAGTGGATTCCCCTGTGTAGATTTACCTTTGCAGTTAGTTGATCTCCAGGTAAGGGAGGGCTTAGATTCCTGTAAAGCACACCATAAGGGATGCAAAACTGGCTGTGCTCTGGACATCCAAATAAGTATGCAATGCTTGCAAATTCGACGAATTGAGGCCACAACTTCTATCTGAACATCTCTGGGCACAGGGGGAGTTTATAGAGTCTGAACGTCCCAGGAATCGTGAATCACTGCTTTGAGGACAGGTTATAGCCAGGGGGCATTTCTATCGAATAGAATACCCTTGATCTAGAATACCCTAGAATACCCCAAAGGTCTGTTGAACAAACAGGTGACCGTGGCAGCCATGATTCTGTGTCCTTGCTCCTGGATTCTTATCTCATCCTCAGTATGTCTAGTGAACTACTACTAATTTTTTAAGACTGAGCCCCTGTCCAAAGTGTCCTCTCTCTGATCCCCTTGCTATACAATCTTAATCACATTCCCCTCAGAACACTCATCAACTCTGGCTTACCTGTGATGCACTTACCACAGGTATGACTGTCACTTGTACGCATGTCTATTATTCTTGCTTAAAAAAGGATAATCCCTGGACAATAGGGACCACATATTTTTCATTTTTCACCCAGTTCAGCAGCTAGCACATGGCAGATGTCTACTTAATGTTTCTTAATAACTGAGCGCCAAGACAGATAAAACTTTTGTCCAGTTTCCAATGAGGAAACTACTTTAGAGCCTACAATTGGGATTAAAACCCAGGCCTGTCTGGTTCCAAAATTCACGTTCTTTCCTCCATGCCATCTCTCCAGGATAAACAATGCTAACCTGAGACATTCACATAAAAACACATGGCCTTGGCGCCTGGTGGCTCAGTTGGTTAAGCGTCTAACTTCGGCTCAGGTCATGATCTCGCGGTTCGTGAGTTCGAGCCCCGCCTCGGGCTCTGTGCTGACGGCTCAGAGCCTGGAGCCTGTTTCAGATTCTGTGTCTCCCTCTCTCTCTCTGACCCTGCCCCGTTCATGCTCTGTCTCTGTCTCAAAAATAAATAAATGTTAAAAAAAAAATTAAAAAAAAAACAAAAACAAAAACGAAAAAACACACGGTCATTCCCTTACTGATGGAAGCATACAAATTAAGGCCTGGAGACATAATTCAGGGTAGATATGCTTTGTTACCCAGAACGTACGTAGATGGGGAGTAAGCCGGGAGACGTGCAAAATTAAAAAATGATGTAACTGAAGGAGAAAGCTTGTTCTCCTTTTCTCCTTTGAGAAGGCTCGAAGAATTCTTATTCCCTTCACCCAAAGATAGATTTCTTGGAAAATCTTTACCAACTTTATTCTCCTGAGCATAAAGCATCATATTAAGAAAAAATCAGTGAAACCTTTTATCAACTTAGGTTTGTGGAAACACTCGTTGGACACAATGACCACTGCATTTCTGCTTCCTTTCAACTCCTCATCTTTGCCCTGCAATCACAAAACGAAAAAGATGGTGACTTGGAACCACGGAGATGCTGGATGGAGGAGGCAGCTCAGGCAGCACTCCGCAGCAGCCGCCTAACTCCCAAACAGAACGCGAGATGAAGGAGGGAGTCCTTCCAGCGGCCCCCAGGTTGGAAGCAATCTATTCCCATGCTTGACCTAGGTTTTTACCAGCGGTCCAGCTCAGTTGCCGCTTTAATTACATTCAGGACAAATAATGCAAGGCACCAAAGCCACGACACAAAATCAGCCCCAGGTGAAATACTGAATCTTCCCCACACTAATCTGCTGTCCACCAGCGTCTGTATTCATAACGCCAAACTGAAGACGTGAATGAATAAAATGGAGAGGGGTTCCTTGTACTCAAATTTCCACGCTGTGTTCCTTTCCATTTAATTGTAGTGCTCACCTAATCTGAAATACCGAAGGGGGGGGGGGGGAAGCGCATTTATTAAAGAAAGCAAAGCCTCACCCGCTTCTCCTGGATATGGAGAAAAAACAGCTGCATTAACCTTCCAATGAAAAAGGACACTTCAACCAGTCTCAGTCCCTGATCAAGTCTTCAGCAAACATATTACCAGGGACGGTGGAATTCATTATTTTTTTTAAAAGAAGTTCCACTACACATGCTTCAGAATTACTGTACCCCAATTAGCAAGAATCATAAGCTAGAAGCTGGTTTTGTTTGCAAGGACAGGGGAGTCAATTCCTGGCTGATCCCTCCCGGTATTGCTTTCAGCACTCAGAATAGCTGTGTTTGGCTGGCTTGTTGTTGCAATTAGGTTTCCAGGTTACCGACAACCAAACAACCCTGGGCTGAATATAACTTCTGGACATGCTTTTTAAGACTCCAAAACCTGCCATATGCATCAACAGATAACTATTGCCTTTAATCAGGATGGACGACTGAGCATATATAAATTGGTAATATTTTAAATCCAACACTTTTTATTGGATAGCATGACAATTTTCTGAACATGGGTGCAGATTTAGGGACATACAGAGGACCGTCGGGTCAGCACGGGATTATCAAGGGTTACCTAATCGCCATTCACTCATTCATTCATTCAAGTGATTTCATTCATTCATTTTGGCCAATCGTAATTTGTTTTTATGTTACCTAAAGTTTTTACTCATGGTGTTTCACTTCTTTTTCTATTCTAATCATTAACTCATGTCAACTTCAAAGACCACTTGCTGGAATGACATGGAGTACTTTTGGCCAAAATTAACATGTAAATAAAACTGTTATTAAGAAATAAAACTCAGCTGGGAGGGAGGGGAGTCAACAATGCTTGTACTTGGCCAAAAGAATTGCATTTAATCAAGACATCATGGCATATAGACATTTTTAACTTTAAAAATAAGGCACAGGACACACTGCAAAGAGATGAAGTGAGAAGGTGCCTTAAGTTTTTGTGTTTTTTTAAATCATGTTTAATAAGCACAGTAAAGGTTAGAAGAGAAACATGCAAACAGCTTAAAGATCAATGAATAAAGTAAGGGAGAAAATGAAGAAAAGTTGGAAGAGATTAAGATAAATTTGGATGGAGATATCCAAAATGCTGAATATATATGAACAAAGGAGAGAAAAAAAATACTTGGAAAAAAAGTAAATGTGGTCTGATAAAAAATTAATTAAGCAAAAAAATTATTAAATAATTATGTTTAGAATTATCCTTTCTCTTTTTTTTAATGTTTATTTATTTATCTGACATAGAGAACGTACAGGAGAGGGGCAGAGAAAGAGGGAGGGAGGGGGAGAGAGGGAGAAGGAGGGAGAGAGAGAGAGACAGAGAGAGAGAGAGAGAGAGAGAGAGAATCCCAAGCAGGCTCCGCACCATCAGCACAGAGACCGACGCGGGGTTCGAACCCATGAACCTTGAGATCGTGACCTGAGCCGCAATCAAGAGTCGTACACTTAACCGACTGAGCCATCCAGGCACCCCAACATTTCTCTATTTCTTAGATGTAAATATATCTATTTGGACAGAATAAAAATATTTAGATATATTGAGAATTATCTAAATGCTTTCAAATATTTTTGCCATAATCATATGAAGTCACTCTTTTGGATGAATGTTCAAATTTAGCAGATTAAATTCTACATATTAATAATATGTTTCTACTCAGTTGTAGTGACAAATTGTATTTCGGGAGATCAAATTAAATGGTTCCTTCATGTTCTCTGCCCTGTACTGGCAATACTCTACAGGAAAAAGTTCCCAGGACAGTGTGGTGCTTCTTTGGGAACCAGAAAACCAACAATGAGAACGTGTTTATGGAATGGAATAAACCATACATATAGTATAGCTAGTTCTGGAAGCAATTAAGTGAAAAAATCAATTCTTCAGTATGCTAAAAGAGAGAGAGAGAGAGAGAGAGAGAGGAGAGGCTGTGGGCTAATTCACAAAGTTATCACCAAATCTATTGACCCCTGAAGGTAGGCCATTAATCATACCTAAATGTTGTAAGCAAAAGAAATTTTCAGTGTGGCAGACTATCTTTTCCAAAAATGGCCACAAAAATATATTTGGCCCACTTCTTTTGCTAGAATCTTGCCACTCTCCACCAAGAGATAAAGTCTATTTCCCCTCCCGGAAATCCCAGACAGGGCCTTGGACCAACTGGAAGATAAGAATGTAATGGAAGTGACTCTGAGTCTTTCTCCCTCTCTCCCTGTCCCCTCCTCCTCCACCTCTTCCTCTCTCTCCCTTTCTTTCTCTCCTTCTCCTCCCCATCTGTCTCTCTTCCTCTCCCTCTTTCCCTCTCTCCCCCCTTCTCTGTCCTCTCTCCCTGTCCCCTCCTCCTCCACCTGTTCCTCCTCTTCTCTCTCCCTCTCCTCCCCATCTCTCTCTCCCCCTCCCTTTCCCTCTCTCTCCTTCTGTCCTTTCTCTCTCTGTCCCTTCCTCCTCCACCTCTTCTTCTCTCTCCCTCTCTCCCTTTCTCTCTTCCTCTCCCTCTTTCCCTCTCCCCCTTCTCTCTCTGTCCTCCTCTCCCTCATCTTCTTGTTCATCTTCATCATCACCTTCTTCTTCCTGTTCACTGTGGCCATCGCCTCCTCCTCTTCCTTCATCATCTTCGTCTTCCTCCTCTTCATCATCTTTATCACTTTCTTCTCCATCATCTTCATCGTCGTCATCATCACCTTCTCCTTCCTCTTCTCCTCCTTCTTTTTCTTCTGTCTCCCCACCTCACTGCCTCCCTCCCGCTCTCTCCACACTTGCCCCTGGAACCCCACCGCCATACCATAAAGATGTTCCGTCTAGCCCACATGGAGAGACCACACGAGACCAGGCAGGTGAGGGGGGAATGAACGCCCAGCAGATGACCAACAGCAGCCGCCACTCACGTACCTGAACAAGCCTTCAAAGGACTCCAGGGTGCAAGGGTCCAGTCTTCAGCCTGGACTCGGACATAGTGAGGCCGAGAAAAGTTATCTCTGCAGTGCCCTCCCTCCCTGAGTTCCCAACACACAGGACCCATAAGCAAACTACATCATTGTTTTCCATGACTAAGTTTTGACGTTGAAGAACAACTCCAAGATTCAGTCGCACAAAGAAGTTAACCGTGTGTTATTTTATGTGCTGATGTATTTTCTTTTTCACCTACCACTTGTCAAGCCCTTACTCTGTGGTCACCGCCGTCAGAAGGAGCGAGAAGTAGCACGCCGCACGCGTACAGGGTTTGTAGTTGACAGAGCGTTCGCGTTTACGTTGTCCCCTTCTGGCCACAGCCTGTAGACACAGCCAATGTGATTTCTTACTCCGCTTACCAGCTACTCAACTCACAGGGCCTTTACTGACCTTCTTAGGAGAAGGTACGATAATTTCCACATTGCAGATGAAGAATGTGAGGCCCACAGAGATTAAGTGCGTTACACTTTGAGACCTTGGGCGAGGCAAATGCAATTTGTGTCCCGCACGTGATGCCCTCCCTACTCCCTTCCTCAGATCCTGAAGGTCGCTCTGTCTGCCAGGTTACCTGGCAGCTGTCACTTAAAACATCTGGTCAGAAACGGCTAAAGAAACCAAATGGCCCTCTGACAGTAAACGTGGTGACAATTAAAAATTCACGCATGGTTCTAGGTTCAATGTCTCCTCCTCTACCTCTTCACACCCTGTAGTAAATTTCCATGTGAAAGTCTCTTAGACTTCCTGTGGGAGCTGTTAGTACACATGCCAAAGCCACTTCGAGGGCTGTATTGGAAACATTCAGCATAAATATCCTGTCCTATAGGGAATATTAGCAAAGGTCAAAAAAAAGAAAAAGTCAATTGAGAATATAACTAAAATAATTCTAGGTTTTGTGACTAATGGTAACTGGTTAAGGAATATTAAGGATAAAGGGGTGCCTGGGTGGCTTTATTTCGGCTCAGGTCACATCTCACGGTCTGTGAGTTCGAGCCCCGCGTCGGGCTCTGTGCTGACAGCTCAGAGCCTGGAGCCTGCTTCGGATTCTGTGTCTCCCTCTCTCTCTGCCCCTCCCCTGCCCATGCTCTGTCTCTCTCCCTCTGCCCATCCTCCCCTTCCAAAATAAATAAATAAACATTTTTTTGAAAAAAGGATATTAAGGATATTACAAGGAAATTGTGCCCCTCTTCTGGATTCACTTCCAAATTTGAGGCTTCTTTGTGTGTCTTCTCTTTCCTATCATCGTTAAATCAAAGTATAAAAAATAAATAAGGCCCTTCGCCCTCTCGATGCCCCTTCAAAACCAACAGGGGGCACAGTTCGTGCCCCGTCACCGTGAGCTCTGCAGGCCCAGGTCTTGGTCACCAGTGTCTTCCTCTGCAAAATGGAAATACTGACAACCCTACTGCATAAGGATTAAACTCTCTCTCTCTCTCTCTCCACTCCCCCCGCCGCCCCCCGCCCAGTGTGGGTCTCTGGCTTTATTCAACTTCCAACACTTGGGTTGGCTTCATCTCCAAACAGTTAAGACTTCAAATACTTCTGACGGCCATGGTTATCAAATAACAAACAAAGCGTTCTCCCTGTCGCCACGAAGGGGACCCTATCGGCCCAGTGATGACAGAACCATCTATCCCACTGCCGGGGCCAGAAATCCCAGAGTCACCCCACTGATCTCCCCTCGTTATTCCCACACCCAACCAGCCACTAGGTCCTGCCTCTCAAGTCTGGTCCCTCCACCATCCCCTCAGCCTCGCGCCCCGTGAGCTCCACGTTCCTCCCCACTAAGTGGTCTCTGGGCTCCAGCCTTGCTGTGACAGCGAAAGTCACCATGCCAGCTCCCTGCTGAACCCTTTCTGGAACTTCCAACGGTTTTAGGAGAAAGTCAAAACTCCTTCAAAAAAACCTTTTCTTGGGGTGCCTGGATGGTTCAGTCGGTTAAGCATCTGACTTGGGCTCAGGTCATGATCTTACTGTCACAGTCTGGAGCCTGCTTCAGATTCTGTGTCTCCCTCTCTCTCTCTCTCTCTCTGCTCCTCCCCCACTCATGTTCTATCTCTCTCTCTCTCCCTCTTGAAAGTAAACATTAAAAAAAATTTTTTTTTCTAAATAAAATAAATACTGGGGAGCCTGGAAGGCTCAGTCGGTTGAGCTTCCGACTTCGGCTCAGGTCATGACCTCACAGTCTGTGAGTTCAAGCCCCGCATCGGGCTCTGTGCTGACAGCTCAGAGCCTGGAGCCTGCTTTGGATTCTGTGTGTGTCTCTCTGACCCTCCCCCATCCATCCTCTGTCTCGGTCTCAAAAATAAAATAAAACATTAAAAAAAAATTTTTTAAATAAAATAAATACAAACCCTTTCTTAAAAATTTTTTTTTAACATTTATTTATTTTTGAGACAGAGAGAGAGCATAAGCAGGGGAGGGGCAGGGAGAGAGAGAGAGAGCGAGCGAGAATCCCAAGCAGGCTCTGTGCTACCAACCCACGAACCATGAGATCATGACCTGAGCCGAAATTAAGAGTCAGTCGCTTCAGCAACTGAGCCACCCAGGCGCCCCACCTTCAAAATCCCTTTATGGCCGGGTCCCCTGGTCTGTCACACATCTCCACCCGGGCACCTTCCCATTCTGCAGCCAAACACAATTTGGGTGAGTCTCTGAACACGCCCTATGTTGTCTCACCTGCAGATGCTCACCAATGCTGTTCCGTGTGTGGGGACCTCTTCCTCCCCTGCTGGCCTGCCTGACACCCCCTCATCCCATTGGGGCTCAACTTACACGCCATTTCTTCCAGGAGGCTTTCCAGGATTGCCCTGGCTCTGGGAGCTGCCCCTCCAGGCCCCCGTACCATCCGTGCCACAGGCTTCGTTATACGGCTTGCCTGCCTCCGCTAAACAGTGAGCTTCGTGAAGGCCGTGCCCTTGCCTGGCTTTCTTGCTGCTGTAAATCCAATTAGCATGATGCCTGGTGCACAAATAGGTGCTCAAAACTTTTTTTTATGAAAAAAATTGTGGTATTAATTTTTTACTACCAAAAAGAGCCATAAACTTGTGATTCGTGTCATTCCCTTAAGCTCCAAACCCTCCTACATGAAAGATGGCCTAAAATAATGGCTCAGACACAGAGCAATTCATCTCCAGACTGCCCTACCCCAAGCCATCTGCTTTAATTCTGCAGAACGGCTTTGGTGGAGTGCACAAAGACCGCCATTAGCATTCCTAATTCCACCTGTATACTCAGAGTCGTCTCACGGTGTCTAGGACACACAAGTGAAACCGACACTGCCACAGATTAAAATGCACACATTGAGCCCAAACTGTCTTTCTATGAATGAATGCATTTATGAGAAGCACTGGGCATGTGCTGTTGATACCAAATTTGACGCCCATGACTCCACTACCTTTGTACCAGAAGGCAGAGCAAAGAGAATTCCCAGAGGGGGAACCACAATCTGAACATGGTTATATGGAAACGAGTGAATTAGAGAAGTGGGGAGGGGAGGAGAGTTTAGAAATAAATTACAGGGTCACCTGGGTGGCTCACTGGGTTGAGCATCGACTCTTGTTTTGGCTCAGGTCATGCTGCCAGGCTTGTGGGATCGAGTCCCGCATCAGACTCTGTGCCGAGCGTGGAGCCTGCCTGGGATTCTCTCTCTCCCCCCCCCCCGCCCCTCCTCTGTCTCAAAATACGTAAACAAGCTTTAATTTAAAAAAAGAAAGAAAAGAAAACTACAGTCATGAGTAAAAATGCTGAAAGTTTCCAGTGACAAATGACATCGCCTTCTCTTCACTATATACATAACTATGTACACCCATTTACATAGACTAATAGGTGAGAAGAGCCAGAGTTAATCAATACTATTGATAAAATAATTGACACAGGAATAGCACAAGGGAATAGCAACCTGACCAGGAGAAGCACCAGCCAGCAGAAAGGTAATTTAATTCAATTTCCACATACTCTTTGAGTAAATTAAGTATCAGCCAATTGAGCATTCACGATATCCACGATATCCAGCTCCAAAAGCCATACTAAGGGAGTCCCTCTTCGGGAGGCAGGTGCTGAGCCTGGCCAGCTCCGTCAGAGGAGTATGAGGACTCTTGATCTCGGGGGTTGTGAGTTCCAGCCCCATGTCCAGTGTAGGGATTACTTGAAAATAAATTTTTTTTTTTTAAAAAGAATCTCTTGGGGCGCCTGGGTGGCGCAGTCGGTTAAGCGTCCGACTTCAGCCAGGTCACGATCTCGCGGTCTGTGAGTTCGAGCCCCGCGTCAGGCTCTGGGCTGATGGCTCAGAGCCTGGAGCCTGTTTCCGATTCTGTGTCTCCCTCTCTCTCTGACCCTCCCCCGTTCATGCTCTGTCTCTCTCTGTCCCAAAAATAAATAAAGGTTGAAAAAAAAAAAATTAAAAAATAAAATAAATAAATAAAATAAAATAAAAAAGAATCTCTTTTCATAGTAATACGTACATATATACATATATATACATACACATACATATACATACATATATACACATATACATATATACGTACATATATATACATATACATACTTATATATATACATATACATATGTATATATACATATACATATATATGTATATATATCTGTATATATACATATATATCTATATATATATAGAAACAGTAATACAGATAATAGACATATAATTTTAAATTGATATTTACAATCACTCTTTTAATCCAGTTTTTAAAAGCAGCTGTGGGAGAGCCCATACTAGCTAATGCAAAACTTGTAGCACTGGAAACTGAGTTATCTGTTTCTAGAAAAACAGGCTGTGAATACGGAGTTTTTACCAATTAACATACACTCTACAAAGTACAAGTTGGGTGATTATCAGGTGACTTGTTTCACAGAAATTTCTAAAAGTCAGCAGCAGAGTTACATTAGGATGCATAATTGGAGGGGCCCCCTGGGTGGCCCAGTCAGTTCAGCATCCGATTTCAGCTCAGGTCATGATCTCACACTTTGTGGGTTCAGGCCCCACGTCGGGCTCTGTGCTGACAGCTAGGAGCCTGGAGCCTGCTTCCGATTCTGTGTCTCCCTCGCTCTCTGCCCCTTCCCTGCTCATGCTCAGTCTCTCTCTTCTCTCAAAAATAAATAAATGTTAAAAAATAAATCTGAAAAAGATGGCCATGGAAGTCCATAAATCTCTGAAACTCAATAATACTTACTGCTACAAGGTGAGGAAAAAAATACAAAGCGGCATAGACTGCCATAAGAAATTTCCTGGACAGAATGCTCTGGGTTAAACATTAGACACTGCAAATATACCAAGTAATTTAGTTTTCACTCTCCCACCATCCCTTACCACTGAGAGCTTGCCCCCAGCTAGCAGGTGGGCTGAAATAAACCTTGTTCCAACAAACCAAACATCCAAACTATGTAATCATGGGATGACATCTGAGCTTGATGTGGCTGGCTGCTTATAAAGGAGTCTTTCACAATGATAAACGGGAATTTTCATTGTTGACTAAGCCAGACACTTCCTGCTGAAATCAACCAAATGCAAATAAACAGCCCTAACTTTAACAAAAAAAAAAAAAAAACTTCTATCCACTCATTGCGAAGTACACTGAAATCTGTTCCTTTGTATAAAAGGATAAGACTATCATATTAGCCTGTTACCTACCTACTAGACAGAGACCTTGAAAGTTGTTTTTTCAAAATGAAATATGGCCTTTTGTAGCAACCTGGATGGAACTGGAGAGTGTGATGCTAAGTGAAATAAGCCATACAGAGAAAGACAGATACCATATGGTTTCACTCTTATGTGGATCCGGAGAAACTTAACAGGAACCCATGGGGGAGGGGAAGGAAAAAAAAAAAAAAAGAGGTTAGAGTGGGAGAGAGCCAAAGCATAAGAGACTGTTGAGAACTGAGAACAAACTGAGGGTTGATGGGGGGTGGGAGGGAGGAGAGGGCGGGTGATGGGTATTGAGGAGGGCACCTTTTGGGAGGAGCACTGGGTGTTGTATGGAAACCAATTTGACAATAAATTTCATATATAAATAAAAAAAAAAACAAATAAAAAAAAAAAAGTTGTTTTTTCAGTACCGCGATACAGGTAAGCCACGTTACGTGTAGATTCTCACCCGCGTCTTAACCAGCACTGCACTCAAGAAGGCAGGGTGATGCTTCAGGTTCAGTCTGGGGCCAGGGACTTAGCAGAACCAAAAGACCCATGGGTCCAAGCACAAACCCCTAGCTTCACTAGCATGGCATTCTTCCCATTCTATTCCACCAGCAAAAGTCCAAGGATTTATTGCTACTCTACACAACTCTGGATCTTTGAAACAAAGTTTTTACAAGTAGCGCATGTAAAAGTAAAATGGGAACAGTAAACACAGAAAATTTGTTCTAAATTAAAGCGAAATAAAATTTTAAATTAGACCTACACCGATGAAGCTTCAATATATAACCAAAAATCAATGTTATGATCACAGATGATATTACATGCCTGTTTCTTAGTACCGATTCCTCTGGATTTCACTTCTATTATTCTTCTAACGTATCACCCTCTTGGCTTTTCTTTTAGGGACTTAAATAGTGTGTGGGAAAAAGCTGAAACATCGATCTGTATAGTGAGTGGAAAAAATCTGAAACATCGATCTGGATGGTTGCTGCATTGGTCGAGGATGTCAGGCTACCTTCAGTTCTAAATACAAAAGCCACACTCCAAATCAGGAATATTCTCCAAAACCTTTACTTTTACGATGTTGCTTCAAATTTTGTTGCTTTTTTCAAAAATTCTGACTGGAAGTGCCAGTGCCATCACAGCACTGCACTCTTATTTACAACGAAGAACTCCCTGAAATGAGAGATCCTGGCACACGGCACCAGCATAGGTCGCTGCCAGTCACTCGCGCAGCTCTCTCCCACATACCGCCTGCTCCGTGGAGGGGGTGTGACAGCCCAAGCACTTGGTCTTCCCAGGCTTCCCAGGAAGCCTCCCACGAAGCCCTGGATTCAAGGGCATTTTGAAACTCAAGTCAACCTCAATCCAGTTCCGCCATCTTGGTTATGCAACTGAAATATGCAAGTGGGAAGAACTGGGCTCATAATTAGAAATGGACAGAAAGGAGACAGAACTTTCAATAAGTGGTTAGTAGTCTTCACCAATGTTGTGGTTTGTTGGGTTTTTTTTAAGTTTTCTTTCAATCAATCTGACCCAAACTCTTCAACCCTCACGTTATAATTTTGGCTCTCCCTTTTTGGTAACCAGCTGTGATGGAGAAGAGCTAGTCACCATATTCTTTGTAGGTACCAAAGCCAATTATTGACTAGGTCTGAGTAAATCATTTTATCCCCTCGGAGTAACAACCTCCGGTATTGTTTCAATTTTTTTATTCTTTCTGGTGTAGCTTAGCTCTTCAGACTCTTTCTAGAATCTTCCTACAACATTACCTTGTTGTACTTTATGATTGGCACCTGGCAAACGTCTTTTTATGTCCATATGGCTGGAATCTAGCCCACTGTCTGGCTCTTGATAAATAGTCTTGAGAGAATGTGAAATCGCGCATGAGCAGTAATCAATAAATGGCTGGGCATGATTCATTTGTCGACCTTGGCTATCTTTGGCTATTTATTTGGTCGTTGTTTCCCTATGATTCCTGCCTTATGGAAATCATCATGCTTTCATCCTGAATAGTCCCTTTGACCTTTCCAGACAACTCCATAAGCTCCTCTTGGTAAGTGTACAACTGAAAGCTTGGCATGCTTTGGCAGAACTTGAAAATCTCATCCTGTATGTGTCTGAGTCCCATGTGGTGTAAGAACAAGAAGTTTTTCTCTGTTCAATAGGTTTTGCTGTTTACTGGGGACTTACATGAAATGTCTTACTGAGAATAGTTTGATACCTCATCCAAATGGTATTTTTAAACATACACACTTGGTTAGGAATTTATTTTATGAGATACTTTTTCTGTTTTCCTCTCAAAAGGTTGATAATTATTTTGTAAATTTCATTATATTCTTGTGCTTGCTTACAATAGCTTATTACTAGAAATTTTAAAATGATACATGTTCTAATTCACATGTCTTATGCTTCACATTCAATTTCCTAAAGTCATGTCTAAATGCCAGCTGACGGAGGGGTGCCTGGGTAGTCGGTTAAGCGTCGACTCTTAGTTTCAGCTCAGGTCATGATCTCAGGGTTCATGGGATGGAGCCCCACGCCGGGCTCTGTGCTGACAGTGAGGAGCCTGCTTGGGGTTCTCTCTCTCCCTCTCTCTGCCCCTCCCCCAACTGCATGAGCATTCTCTCTCTCTTTCTCTCTCTCCTCCTCTCAAAATAAATACATAAACTTAAAAAAAATTAAATACCAGATAGACAGAATACAAAATACTTGGAACAAATGTCATGATTCATGCTAATAGACCAACTAACCAACTAATAGACCAACCTTTCAGCTTTTGATCAGAGCTGATTAGGGTTATTAACAGACAGTTTTCATTAGACCAATATTTTCCAGATTGACATAAACACATGTCTCTCTTGTTCAAACACACACAGCTCAATACTGAGAAAAAGGTAACACAAGAAAGTGTGAAAGAAAAATGAAATATAGCCAGTTGTGCTTTAATAGAAAACTGTGTCTTCACAGAGCCTTGGCAAGGTCATAGTCACCATGACCATGATGGGAACTAGCTATCCTTGGAAAAAAATGCCTCTTACTTAGCAGTTGCCTCAGAGAAGTGGGGGAAGGGGGGAAATAAAAGACTGGGGAGGGGCTTCAATTACTGTGGAAAGAACTCACTGAAGTGGGCTTTATCTTCTTTGATTCCTCATTAAATCAGCAAACCTGTCTACCATAATCTGGAAATCTTTCCCTAAGTTAAAGAAATATTTAGGACTTTAACTATTTAGTCATTCCCCCTTTGAACCCAGAATTCCCAGGCTAACGATTAGTGAGTTAAACCACAGAGCCCCATGCCTTCCCCACAGTATGGTTAATAATTACACCCAATTTAATGTCTAGAATCCCATTTCCAACCAAGAGCCTTTAAGTAGCAAATTTCATAGTATGTTTCATTAGAGAGTATGCATTAATGATTAAACTGAGATATGAAGTTTTAAAGGTTATATTCAAAACCTTAAAGACGTGCACCAGAGTAGCTGACCTGAAGGGCAGACAACCCCCATTATTGCAAACTTGTCAGAGGAGCTAAAGCTTTGATGTTTAGAAAACTCTCTCCCTACCTCTCCTCCTCTCCAAGGTGCTCCTGCAAGGGTTCCTCCCCACTAGGAAGACACAAGGTTTACTCAAATTCTGCATAACTGAACAGTCTAAAGATGAGGGACACATACTCAGGAGGATTCAACCTGACGGCGTATCCAACAAGGAGGCTCCCATCTCTCTGGAAAGGCATTCACTGGGATCTTCTCTCGGATTTGAATCTGCAGATTTCTTTTTAAGGCACCACCTCTCAGAACTACAGACGGCACACTCATTCCTGGATAGATCATACAGAATGAGGCGAGCGTGACCTCTGCCTGTCACTGCACATGTTCTGGCACCTCCACTAGCAGATGAGAAAGAACAGATAAAAGAAGAAGAAAACCAAACCAATCCTTGAGTTTTTAAAAAATATAAATGTGAGGAAGGGGGTAAAAATGATCTTTTCTGAGGACTCTGAGAACACACATGAGCAGTATTCAAGAAAACAAAATAAAGCTCCAAGTTCTTCTGTATTAGGCATCGATAGAAACTGTCACTGGGGGTTGAGAAGAGCCCACAGAGGGAGAATCCCACAGAGGAAGCCAACAAGGAAGGTCAAAGGCCAGAGCCTGAACTGGAACATGAGACCAAGGTACCTTTAAGAATGAGGAAGTTTCGGGGCGCCTGGGTGGCGCAGTCGGTTAAGCGTCCGACTTCAGCCAGGTCACGATCTCGCGGTCCGTGAGTTCGAGCCCCGCGTCGGGCTCTGGGCTGATGGCTCAGAGCCTGGAGCCTGTTTCCGATTCTGTGTCTCCCTCTGTCTCTGACCCTCCCCCGTTCATGCTCTGTCTCTCTCTGTCCCAAAAATAAATAAATGTTGCAAAAAAAAAAAATTAAAAAAATAAATAAATAAAAAATAAAAAAAAAAAGAATGAGGAAGTTTGGGGATGCCTGGGTGGTTCAGTCGGTTACCCCTGGGTGGTTCAGTTCGGCTCAAGTCATGATCTCACGGTTCGGGGGTTCGAGCCCTGTGTCTGGCTCTGTGCTGACCGCTCAGAGCCTGGAGCCTGCTTCCTTCAGATTCTGTGTCTCCCTCTCTCTCTGCCCCTCCCCCACTCATGCTCTTTCTCTGTCTCTCAAAAATAAATTTAAAAACGTTCAAAAAGTTAAAAAAAAAAAAAAAGGACAAGGAAGTCTGATATTCAGTGCAAAAACTGTTTAGCCCACCAAACAAGGGAACCCCCCTCCCCCACCAACCAGGGAAATGTACAAGTTTCTTCAACAAAGATCACTGTCTACGGAGTTAAAGTCAACCACAGCAAGCAAGAGAAGCTAAAGAGTGTCCAGTCCATGAGGACAGGGGCCCTGCGGCTTGGCTCGTGGGTCAGGAGCACACCACCTGACACACAGCGGGCACACAATCAACCCTGGCTACTTGAGTAATGTTCATTTACTACGGCTCCAAATTACGCTCCAGAGACAATAAATGTGTCTTAGGACACAAACAAAGGTTTACCTGCAACTAACTTTATCCCTGAAACAAAATCGAAATAGATGGTGGCTGGTAAGACCTTTCAGCCATTAGCAACATCCCACTCACGTGCGAAGTGAGGCACGCAGGAGGCACGAGACGCCTCCCTTAACTGTTGATAAGGAGTATGCGGCCTGTAGGGAATTACAACCATTACCGGCCCATTTCTGCCGGGTTCCGCGCAGAACCCACAGACCTCCCGGAGACTCACAACTGAACGCGCAGCTCTGACACACACACACACACACACACACACACACACAGCCGAGCCTAAGCAGCTAGAACAGGAACCCACCTGCGGTCCCACGAAACCGCATTCACTGACTTGGTGCAGCAAGGGGCGGCCCTTGGAGAAGGCGCAGGGAGGCTGAGACGGGGGGAGGGGGAGCATCTTAGGTAAGGTTCGGGTCCTCCTCGGAGGAGTCCGAGGAGGTGTCTCAGGGAAGCAGATTCAGTTCTGGATGGATCGCGGTCTGGAGGGGAGATGAGGAGAAGCGGAGAATAACGCGGGGGTGGTGATGAGGCGAAGGCGGTTCAGCGATTCGAGATCCCCAGGAAAACATGGGCACCGCAAAGCAGGTCTGGAAGGTCAGCGGTAAAAGGGCGGGAATCACGGAAAGAGGGGTCCTTTTGGCATCTTACGGCTGGCGCACAACACAACTGTGGGAGAAGCCACATCGTGCGCTCACTTTGCGGCCGGCTTGCCGTGGGTCCGCTCTCTTGTATCCCCGGTTGACTTCCACTCTTTCAGAGGGAGACACGCTGTGCCTCTTACACAGACAGGAGCATTAAATAATCTCCCTTAATCAAGTTGTAGGAAGAGACGTTCTCAAAACCTTAAGAGAAGCAGGTGGCAAAGAAACGACCCTGACCCATAACCCTAAACCTAGCACCTGCAACTCGACAGTCCTCCCAGCAAACCTCTAGCCCAGCACCCGGGCCCTGGGTAACAATGGTGGGTTTGATCCCCAGTCCTCTCCCCTGGACCCCAAATCCCCCAAAAGAAAGAGCAGGGAAGACTTCACTTCTGCCTGGACACCCCCCCCCCAACCGGCCCCCAGCATAGCACCTGTGTTCTGTAGCCATTTGTCTGCTAGTCCCCTCCTATATAACGTACACCAAGGCCTCCCAAACAGTAACACAGAGTGGCATTAAGAATGTCACAATCTTGGGGCACCTGGGTGGCGCAGTCGGTTAAGCGTCCGACTTCAGCCAGGTCATGATCTCGCGGTCCGTGAGTTCGAGCCCCGCGTCAGGCTCTGGGCTGATGGCTCGGAGCCTGGAGCCTGTTTCCGATTCTGTGTCTCCCTCTCTCTCTGCCTCTCCCCCGTTCATGCTCTGTCTCTCTCTGTCCCAAAAATAAATAAACATTGAAAAAAAAATTAAAAAAAAAAAGAATATCACAATCTAAAGGATGCCACTACGTGGGTGAAATACAGCACAGGACGACTGAAATGATCTACAACACTACGTCAAAGAAGGAAGCTTCCACTTGAAGGGCTCACGAGTGGCTTTGTCACAACAGGATGGAGTCAAAAGCACTTTAACAGCTCGACATGCGACACGAACAGGACTAAATCCCTAACAAATGAAATCGCTTATCAGGCGGTACTAGAGATGTTTGTATATCCGTCTTTTCGGTAAGACTGTTGTTCCTCAGGGTGAGGGGTTACGCAGGTCTTCTTGAGTTTTGCACCCCACCCCACCCCCCAGCGCTCTGCCCACCATGCTGCTCGGTATCAGCATCCAGTCCCGTGAAAGCAAAGCAGTTATTGGAAAAGTAAGAAAAAGCTCATTCGGGTAAAGCAAAAAGGCAAGAGCACAGTGCAGGCTGGTAAGGAAGAGACAAAAGGTGTCCCGGATGCAGACCAGAGGCTTCTAGCACTGGAGGACAGAGGACTCCTCTGCTTAGGTGACAGAGGAAAGAGAGACACTGGTGAGTTGACTTGGAACGTGGACACATCACAAGAGATCTGTACCTGGGCTGAGAGGAGGGGAGAAGGAAGCAAGGAGAAGATGGGGAATGTAAATAAGAGATACGCTACCAAGGTCCTCAGTGGCTGAGGACTGGGGGCAAGAGTACAAGCAGAGTCCAGGAGCTTTCGTTACCCGGGTATTAGTAAAAACAAGACCTGCATGTAGGGAGGCATTAGAAGTCTGTTCTGAGCCCACAGTGCTATCTCACCTTGGAGCAGGTGCAAACCACCACACAGCCACCTTGTCATTCTCTAATTCCTATCTCCTTTTTCTTCCCCTTTCTTCCTGTTTCACCCCCACTTCCTCCTGCTGCCCTAAGTGTTGGCTGAATAAGACCATGGACTTCTTCAGGGTTAGCAGAAGAGGTCCATTAGAGGTCTGCCTCTTTCTGCCCCAGTGATATGGCCACCAAGAACAGGCCTGGCTGTCCTGTCAGTGTCTCTTCAAAGATGAGCCTCGTGGAACAGAAAAGCAATGACAGAAACCACAAAAGGACTTCCAATGTCAAGGTGACCCGTACCTTCTTGTTACCGTGACCTGCGGTCAGCAAGTGGATACCATGGTGTCTGAATTCTGAACTATCTAAAGAGCACCCAGGTCATATCATGGACGTGGGTGAGGACGCTCTGGGAGAAGGGAAGGAGTGCCACTAACTCCCAGCGCCCGCTGCCTGGGCTTCCTGCCACGTGTGCGAATGGAACCACGGTGGCTAGGACACAGTGCTACACATCCAACTGAACTACAAGGGTCTTCCTAGAGTACCACGTACCGGGAATTCCTAGAACCAATATGTTTTAAGCAATTGTGATAACTGAATCATGGGCATTAGTGTCACGGCCTTTGTTACGTACCCAACCCAGACAACTCTAACAGTGTGACATGACCTCAGACTTGAGGGAAATGCCCCCAATTCCGATAAGCAATTTGACTCACCCTTCATACTGGGACATCTTTGAATGAGCATTGAAACGTCTCCCCTTTGAAACTGTTCGCTACCCTCCGGTACTAGGTATTCATATTCTGGACCGACTTCAAGGATTCCGTGAACCCCTCCCTGTGGTTGGGAATAAGATAGGCTATCTTCCTCCAAAGAACAGGGGTCACCAGTAGACTTTAACATAGTGTGCAAGCTTTTCTCCAAAGACACGAATGTTGAATGGAATCACCCCCTTAGAGCAAGAAAATAGCATCTACAATTTTTGTGAAAGGCCAGTGTCTATTGATAGTCTGTTGTCAAATTCTGAACATAGATCATCCTCTAACTTTCCCACTTGTTGAATTCTAAAAGTTTGACTGTATATTGGCTGTGGAAAAGAGAGAGGTACTTCCCCACAGTAGGAACTACACACGTAATAGTTAGGCTCTCAGAACAACTCACAAGAGCTTCCGTGTTACCTCAAAACAACAGTAAGAACACTGTAGAACCAACTGTTGAAGCGATACCTTCACAGGAAAGTACATTCACGGTTCCCTTTGCGGGGGGGGGGGGTGGCCAGGAACAGAAAACTCTCCCTTTCTGGCGATGAAAGTAGGGACTCCCCTTGCTCAAAGCAGGCGTTGAGGGTGGTCATGGTGTGGACTTTGGGGAGGAAGGTCTCTGTGTTGAAGATGAGGCTGGGAATGCATAGTACAGTGGATGAAGACATACTCATCCAGACCAGGAAGGTGGGCGGGGGAGGACAGAAGTGGGGCAGAGGGCCCAGGGGAACAAGTGGAAGGGGAGGACTTGGGCAGTCCACGAGCAGACACGCTGTTTCTCGCCACCTCTCCCAACTCCTCTGCAAACCCAAATTTCTGCTCCTTCTTCCTCTTTATCCCCTCTGGAAGTCTTTGTGGGTTATTAGCACAGCAGGGTCCATGCAGCAAGAAGAAAGAAGCGGAGGGAGTCACCAGTTAGAAACAGAATGAAAGAGATACAGTCTCCTGGCTGAAGGGAAGAGGTGAGTTTCTCACAGGGAAGATGTGCATTGCTAGATCAGAGTCTGGTCTGTGTGGCTGGGGCACAGACCTTGCTAAAGAGAAAACAGCAGCCACTGCTCCGAAGTGCAAGAACAATTAGAAGTTAAGTTAATGAGAATCTGGTGAATGCTTCCCTTATTAAGGACAATCGTTTTTTCAAAAGTATATTAGAAAGATTCATTGCACACCTGTTGCACTTTGCCAGGCACAACGTCTTCATCGGAGACCCAGAATCCAGAGCAAATAGATGCTCGTTTTTAAAGAATTCACACATCTCACATTCTAGCCCAGAAATTCAGCCTCGGTCACCAATTTCAAGCAAGGCAGCCTACTTTGAAAGGTCGTGGATCCTTCAAACAAAATTACACCCAGAACCAATTCACTAATGCACTTTGTATTTGCTACAGATACTAAATTCTAGTGGTCATTCATTAGCTAGAAATAAGCAAAACCTGAAAATTTTATACCTTTGTCTATAAACGATTAGAACGTCATCCAAATTCTAAGACCCAGAAATATGGCACCTGTTATTAACTTGAACCTTCAAAATGTGATTTAGGTTACCTCTGTGTTAACAACTTCCATAGGTCTTTTCTTGGTTTCTCCTATGTCCAAGTAACTGGGGGAGAAAAAGAAAAACAATAAGGGTTTCTTTTATTGCTTTTGAGTCAGTTATATAATTTTCTTACTAAAAATTATTAAAAAGCAAAGCAAGCCATAGGAAATACTTACGCCTAAAACAAAAAATCAGTGGCTACTAATTAAAAGCAATTGTGGTGGTAGGAACTGCTTTCAGTATCAACAACCAGAGCGGATATATGTCCTCTGGTCTCAACTTCAATGAAACTGAAGGCTTGGAAATACATACTTCTTAGGGGGGACATTTTCCCCCAACAATATTTGGCCCCTGACTATATATGTGGTGTTTCTAATTCTTATGTCAATTTTGACATAAAGAGTGGTTTGCCTGTGATGGTGCTTAATGGTTCCATTAAACACAGCCTTTAGGTCAAAACAAAGAAAGTACTGCTATAGCACGGCATTAGACCATCTGTGAAAGGCTGGGGAATCTTCTTCCCTTTGAAAGCACCTTCATGATACAGAAATGCTCAGCCATGTGGGATGGTTTAGGCATTGGTTCGGCTAAAATGCACATCGCTGAACTAGTTAACCTCTGGAGACCCCTATTACTCCATTGCTACTTGCTATAGATATTAACTAGTGATCATTCTACACACTGTATACTTTGGTCAATGTCGAGCCCTAAGTCCACCACTGTGATCTGGTCCCCACTGTGATTCATACAGAGCAGGTGCTAAATAAATGTTTCAGTATAAAAAAGTATAAATCTAGCATTTAATTTATAACCATAAATACAAAGACAGATACCTCAATTACTGTAATCGCTGAGTTGCAAAAAAAAAAGTTTATATTAGGATTAATTATAGCTATGTTTTATTATTTTGCTTCCATTTTGGGATAGGATGCTTCAGTTAATCAATACCACTGGAAATTACATTTCTCTTACATGAATAGTGTTTACATAGGACAGTGCAGAACTCCCTTTGCTCAGCAATAAAATGGCTCTTTTGCAAATTGGCAGGGAGGGACTGCTTTCTGACATAACAGCAAAACATGTTAACTATCATGTGAAGCAAAGCGATCCTGGATCCACAAGATTAATGAAGCAGAGTCAACTTCCAGAAACGCATAGGAAAACTTTGGGGAAAATAACTACCTTTACAATCCTGTGCTATACAATAAAAGTTTAATAACTACCTCGAGTTTAATTATGGTTTCAACAATATTAGGGAAAATCTGAGTAAAAGAAATTCAAGAAGGAAGATGATCATTTTCATTTGAGTACTATTCTTCCACCAATGCTAAATTCTTCAACATCGTTTAGGGTCTAAATGACACAAATCACCCTCAATATCTTCTGGCCTGTCTTTTGTTCTGCCAGTTGCCTCAACCGTTAGGTAAACTTACAACTGCTAAGCTTCAAATATATTCATTACTTAAATCTTCTTGGCTTCTAATCATGATAACCATAGACACTACTCCTTTAACTGAAATGAATCCACTATTCATCCGTCAGCATGGAAAACTAGCAAGGGAAACTGTCGTGACAAACTCAGTTTTTTTGTATGTCAACTAAAAGCAAAAACAACCATGCAGATCTCTTACCTATACATAATGACTCCGAGGTGACCTTTCTATTTGGTTTGGAACTGGACCTCTTTTTACCTTTTGAGTGGGCAGGGCCAAGTAAACCAAAAAAACAGGGAGTTACAAAAGTGAGTCTGCAACTTTGAGCTGTTAATAGATTCTGAAATATACTTCCATTCCCATGACATTGCTTTTTACGGGAATTATTTAATAAAAGAAAAATCAACAAAGTACGTGATGGAAGGAACTGGACGTACACATGGTTTGCATTTTCTACGACATTTTGGTGTTCACAAAGCACATTGACGTCCGCACCATTCGCTTTTCTAACAACCCTGGGAGGTAGGAACGGTTTACGCTCCTCGTCCGCATCAGGAAGAGGCACCAGCTGAGTCCCGTGGCTCAAGGATACACAGCTAATGATCAGCTCAGTCTCAGGTCTGATTTTGAGACTCAAGATCTAAGTGTCTTGCACATCGTTTCACTTAGTTCTTTTCTATGAAGTTAGACAAACGGTGCTAAAGGAGTAAAGGAGCTTTCCAAGAAGGGAAAACTAAATCCAAATGTATCCCTCACCTCGCATAAAAGGAATGTCCAGCAGAAGAAAAGGCAGAACATTCAGAACTCAGTTTAAGCAAATTTAGGAAAAGAAAAATGGTATTTGACGACACTAGTGATATTTGGGAAAATATTTCTATACAGTTAAAACCAGAATTCACAAGCACACACTTTACGCTGAAGATAGTTTTTGCTATCCTGAGGCCCAAGCTCAATTTCAATTAAAATATATTAAAAGCTATGAAATATAAAGTTTCCACACAATCCAGGAATCCCACTCCTAGGTATATAAACAAGAAAAGTGGAAACTTGCACACGATTGTTTCCGGCAGCATCATTTCATAATAGCCCAAATATCTATCACCTGATTAATGGAGAAACAAAATGTGGCACAGCCATACCATGGGATATTCTTCAACAATAAAAAGAATGAAGTTCTGATACCCACTACAATATGCATGAGTCTGGGAAACATTCAGGCCAAGTGAAAGAAGCCAGGAACACAAAGGGCCACATATTGTGTGATTCCATTGATATGAAATATCCAGAACAGACAAATCCATAGAGGGCAGAGCATTGATTAGCAGATGCCAGATGGATGGGGTTTTGGGCTGCTGGTGGGGGGGGGGGGGGTCGGAACTGACGGCCAAGAAAGAATTCTTGAAGATGTCTTTGGTGCAAAAAGGTGATTTTATTAAAGCACAGGGACAGGACCCGTGGGCAGGAAGGGCTGCACTGGAGTTGTGACGGGTAACCGATTATTATATGCCCTCAGGTTGGGAGGGGGTTAGGGATAGAGTAAGTCTCTAAGATATTTTGGACGCAAGGTTTCCAGAACTTTGAGGGTCTAGCTGTTGTTAGGAAAATGCCATTTACTACTGTTTAGTAAAACCTCAAGTCATGAGGCCCTTCAGATGTATATGAGGGGCCATAAGCCTGAAGTATGATTGTCAGCATATATTTTATGGCAGAGTTGAGATAAAGGATGTTTCCAAAGGAATTTTTATATGTTAAAGTAGACTTACAGGATCCTGGGGGGCTGGGGGGGGGGTCAGGATACTGTTAAGCCAAGATTCCCTTTTGCCCCCAGCAAAGTGTCATCATCCAGGCAGCTGAGCTCCTAGAAGGAGGTTACTCTGTTAGTTTCAAGGACTTGTCAGTGGGCTGTAGGCAGTAAGGGAATCTAATTTCTCATTTGCCTTAGTTTCCTCCACCACCAAGGCAAACACTTAAACCCCTTTCCTTTGCGCTTGAGTAGCCAGGAGTGTCTGAGGAATATCACACATATTCCACCTGGGGGTGGGGGAGGAAGGGGCAGGACTGTTAGTCTGTCCTTTGCCCTCAGCTTGCCCGAAGTTCCCTCATCAAGCGGATGGGGAGAAAGGGAAATTGGGATGGGGTTTCATTTTGGACTGATGGCAATGTTTTAACATTAGCCTGTAGTGATATTGCAAAACTCCATGGACCTAACACAAACGATTAAAATAGGTGAACTTTGGGGCGCCTGGGTGGCGCAGTCGGTTAAGCGTCCGACTTCAACCAGGTCACGATCTCGCGGTCCGTGAGTTCGAGCCCCGCGTCGGGCTCTGGGCTGATGGCTCGGAGCCTGGAGCCTGTTTCCGATTCTGTGTCTCCCTCTCTCTCTGCCCCTCCCCCGTTCATGCTCTGTCTCTCTCTGTCCCAAAAATAAATAAAAACGTTGAAAAAAAAAATTAAAAAAAAAAAATAGGTGAACTTTATGCTACGTGAAATATACTTCAATTAACACAGTAAAAACAAAACAAAACAAAAAACTATGCACTGTTAAAAATCTACCTGCCCTGCAATACCCACCCCCACCAGGAATAATCTCCCTCAACTGTGAACTTCCACAGGACTTTATTTTTTTTCTAAGCGCAGTTACTCCTGTGTGCATGTAGTGTCTCTCCTGTTAGATCGTAAACTCTTAAAGGCAAGCAGTCACATCTTGCTTATCATCGTTCTCTTCACAGACCTAAGCAGTTTGCTCACTCACTGAACACCTACTATGAGCGACCTCTCTGCTAGGACCTGGGAATAAGCACCAACATTGACCCCCGTGCTTGAAGGTTTTAGCCCTCAAGTACCTAGAGACAGACCCGTAGACAAACACAGTAAGCCAATAAGCTTTTCCAAACATAAGGCCAATAGCACAAACGTGCAGGCTGTGCGGGCTGGAGAGGGTCACAACCGTGGGGGCGTGGTCAGCTCTACTCGGAATGCAAGTCTGGAAGAATTTAAACAGTAGGGGGGGTGAAATGCAGAAAATAATTTTCTCCTCTGGTGACACAATATCCAATACTTCTAAATAATCTTTAAGAAATCTTTAAACTCAAAATGGCAGGTTCCAAGAAAAAGGAAAAAAGAGGAAAGGATAAACAGAACGGAAAGTGCTAAATTACCAGTCTGGTCACTGAATACTTTTCTAAGATTCCTGTTCCTCCTGCTACCCAAGTGAAATTCCTTCTCCACTTTCAACCCCCCACCCCACCTGCAGCAGGGGCTCCGCGCAGTCACAGTCCCTGGACACGCCGAGGGTGGGCGAGGCGGGGCTCACTGCTTCCCCCAAGCCAACCCCACACTTTCATGCAACGTACAGTGGTGGGCGGCGGTGGGGACAGACAGACTCACTTGAGTTTCTTGAAGGCTTCCTGGCCTCCGGCCACGTAGTTGCCCCCGCTCTGGATCTGGTCTAGCTTCCGGATGCGGTGCCCGGTGCGCGGGGTGTAGATGTTCCTGACGGCTCCAAAGGGCGCCTGAACGCCGCCCGTCACCTCCTTCAGAAAGACGTCGAAGCTGGACACCTTCTTCTCATGGATGACGACGCGGCGGCCGGCGAAGAAGGGGTCCCCGTTGCGGTACACCAGCACGCTCTTCACGACCGGCTGGGACAGGTGGCTGGACCTGGCGCCGGTGCCGCTCATCTTCCCCGCGGGACGCCGCCCGGCTGGCTCCTCGGGGGAGGCTCCTCTGCTGCCCCGCGGCCTCACAGCACGCACCCCGTGGGGGTCGCTTCCTGAAACCTACGCGAAACAGACAAGCCCGAGGTTAAAAAAAAAAAAAAGGAGCAGCTGCAGGGCGCCTGGCGTGCACCCAGCCGAGACCCTGCGGGCTGCGGACTCGCGGGCCACGTCCAGGCATTTCACCAAAGTCTAGACAGCCAATCAGCGCTCGCCGTGCACGCACCACACCTGCTTCGCAGGCCACCGGCCGAGCCCAGGTGCAGCCGCCGCCGGACAGGAGCGCGCGAGGGGCTTTACGCAGGCAAGCGGAGGGGGCGCCGGACGGAGAGGTGGGCACGCGCGCTCACACGCACACACGGATTAGAAAGATGCCCAAGCTCCATTTCTAATATCATATTCGTGTTACTCTTTCCAAAAGGCTTTTCTCGCCTTGCTTCCTCACTTCTGTCTCCTGCTTGCTCCCCCAAATGAAAGCAATTAAGTTCTGCCTGGAATTGCCCAGATTCTTATTTGCTGAAAAGTAATAGCCTAACGTGCACTGAGAGAGAGAGAAAGAGAGAGTGAGAGGGAGAGAGAGAAGACTTGAGAGCTATGGGGGGAGGCTCGAGCTTCCGGGACCCCTAGCCCCCTCCCGCGACCCCCCGCGCCGCCGCCGGCCAAGGTCCCGTGGGCACCGTTTGAACACTGCGGGCAGCGGCGCGCAACCGAGTCCCAGGACGGGAGGCGGTGGGTGGGGTGGGGCCGCCCGCCGCTGGGGTACCTGGCGACACTGGAGGGCGGGCTGGGGGAGGAGCGGCTCGAGCGGGCCCGGCGGGGGCGCAGCGCGGCGGCTCCGCCGGCACAGCGCTCAACTCCGCGGTGGCGCGACGCTCCCGCTGTTCCTCCGCTGCCGTTGTCTCTGCGGGCCTCCCTCGCCCCGGGGGGGATGGACTTGTTACTTCTCGCCGTTTCCATAGCAACTGCAGCCACGCGCGGCGCCGAGTCCGCGAACGAGTCCATGCGCGCGCCCGAGCCCCTTGGGCTTTGCCCGCAGGCTCCCGGGCGAGAGTGGAGAAGTGAGGGTTGGGTGCGGGGGTGGAGGGAAAGTCTGGGTTATCGGGCGGTCATTCTCCGAATGGACGCCTACTGTGTGCCAGGCGCTATGCTGGAAGCTGGCGATACGGCGGTAAAGAGGACAACCTGAGATGTTTTGCGCGCCTACCACCGCCTAACTTTAGAAGGCTAAATGGCTAAACAGCTGTGTGTGCCCCAGACCCCACATCCTTGCATCAGTGCCTGGGTGCGACAGGGGAGGGGAGCTTTAAGAATTCTAGGAAAGAGGTGTTGTCCAGTGCACCCTGGGACATATGTCTTGTGGGACCAAGAAAATTCTCTTTAAAAAGTTGAACTCTTTCAGCTCATTCCTGCCAGGATTCCCTTTATTCCTCCTAAGACCTTGCTGCTACCTGTATGTGCAAATTTCATCACCCGCTGTTACTCTTGCATCAAATATGAGTAAAAGTAATACTGATAATAACTACCATTAATTGAATGTTTTTGCATGTAGCAGGCATTGTGTTAGGGACTTTAAGTAAACTGCCTGATGTTCACAATAGCCTTCAGAGGTAAGTATTATTCTTTGCTCAGATGAGGAAATGGAGAGGTAGAGATACCAAAGAAGCTTACCTCAGGTCACACACAAAAATTCAAACCTGGTTCTCTGGGATTCCAGAACTACTTTGACCACCGTGTCATAGTAATCTAAAAAGTGAACATGTAAAACATTGCAGTCTGGGGAGCAGAAACATTTTTATTAAAGTTTCCTAATACATTAATTCCTTGGAAGTGAACAGGTTTTCTTTTTTAATTTTTTTTATTTTTTTTATTTTTAGGAAGAAAGAGAGTGTGAGCAGGGGAGAGGCAGAGGGTGAGAGAGAGAATCCCAAACAGGCTCCGTGCTCAGCGAGGAGCTTGTTGGGGGACTGGATGCCATGACCCTGGGATCATGACCTGAGCGAAAATCAAGAATCAGAGGTTCAACCAACTGAGCCACCCAGGCGCCCTGAAACTTAACAGTTTTCAAAAGAAGACCAAAGACAAGGGAATAATGCAGAGGAAAAAAAGAGAAAGGAATTCTGTGAACCAGTTGTAAACAATGTACAGGTTGCAGGAATGAGCAGGGAAAATATCTGTGCAAATATGCTACCAAGTGAGAAGTAAGACAGAATACCTGTTTTGAGGGATGATGGAAGACAGTAAACCGAGCAACCCTTGGACCACTTAGTATCTAATTACTGGCTATTGGGGAGGGGAAGGCCTTGATTCATAGCTTTTGCCAATATTTGTGGTTAAAATACTGCAAATGTGGCTGGTTTCCAGCTACCAATTTGTGGTCACTGAAGGCAAGAGATGCACGGTTGCATGCCATTATTTGGTATTTCCACCATATCATTACAGTAGACATGGAACTTCATAGATAATAGTAAAATCTAGGTGGTGATGAATTTTGAGCATCTATTACCTTTGTTTTTAATATAACTTATTTAACTGTCCATTTCTACAATTTAATTTTTTTAGTGGCTATGTTTGAGATTTTTGAAAATTTAACAACTGCCTCTCACAAGGCAGTAGAAGGCAGCTCTCAGCAGCCATGTTCCTGAACAGCTACCCTATGCTAGGAAAAGGCAGTCTAGACTCAACACGTTGACATGATCGCATGTTTTCACCAACACCACCTCTTTTCCTATATTCTCTGTCTCCATAAATGGACCCTCATCTACCCATCTGAACATGCACATTTCTCTTCCTCACAGAACACATGTAACTGCAGAGACACAACAACATAGCCACCTATTCAGTCTCTCTGCTCCTTCTGTTTGTTGAATTCGTTTGGGAGCTGTCCTCTCTTACGCAGAAACCCAAAACTGAGCCAAGGGAGGATTTCAGAAGCCACAAAGGTTACAGAAACCCTGATCACGAAGGGCTGAGGTGGAATGAGGAGCCACTTCAGGTGGATGCTGGGGAATGTTCGAGCGGTCACCCACAGGAGAGTTTTGTTTCTATGCTTCTTCCTAAGTGTGAGAAAGAAATCGGGAGTGAGAGACGGCAAGAGATTCTCAAAGAAGTTTTACTGTGCATCAAAAATATTGCCATAAAGGTATTTGGCGTTTCTTCAAGAGCCTGAATAAATTTCTGAAATGCTTCTGATTCTGTCTTACTGTGGAAATAATAATTATTTCAAGGTAGGGGCGCCTGGTTGGCTCAGTTGGTTGAGTGTCTGATTCTTGATTTTGGCTCAGGTCATAATCCCACAGTCATGGGATTGAGCCCCAGGTCCAGTTCCTCACCGACTGTGGAACCTGCTTGGGATTCTCTCTCTCTCCCTGTCTCTCTCCCTCTGTTTCTCTCTCTGCCCCTCCTCCACTCATGTGCACACAGATAGGTGCACATGCTCTCTCTCACTCTAAAATAAAAATTTAAGGGGGAGCCTGGGTGGCTCAGTAAACTTAGCGTCCAACTTTGACTGAGGTCATGATCTCATGGTTCGTGGGTTCGAGCCCCACATCAGGCTCTGTGCTGACAGCTCAGAGCCTGGAGCCTGCCTCAGATTCTGTGTCTCCCTCTCTCTCTGCCCTTCCCCCATTCACATTCTGTGTGTGTCTCTCTCTCTAAAAATAAACATTAAAACATTTTTAAATAAAATTTAAAAAATAATAAATTATTATTTCAATGTAATACTGTGCTGAAACCAGACCACACTGCATCCCGAGTTTTATAAGGGTTCTTCAGGGGTACCTGGGTGTCTCAGTCGGTTAAGTGTCCAACGTCAGCTCAGGTCATGATCTCGAGGTCTGTGAGTTCAAGCCCCAGGTCGGGATCTATGCTGACAGCTCAGGGCCTGGAGCCTGCTTCAGAATCTGTGTCTCCCTCTCTCTCTGCCCCTCCCCCCCCTCAAAAATAAATAAACATTAAAAAAAATTTATATAATGTTTCTTTAGTCACCAAGTTCTATCCATTCTCCCTCTCAAATATTTCTTGATGAGTAAATCCATTCGTACATCTCCAAATCCATTTCAACTTTCTGAATTCAGGGCACCATCATCACCTAAAATGTCACCTTGTCTCCACCTGTGAGAGCCTGGAAGACTGTTGGAAAACACACATCTAATCATGTCACTTTGCAGCTGAAAACCAATTGGATGTCCCCCGTTTTTTGTACGATAATTTCCAACATCATCAACAGTGATCACAACAGCCTGGCTTTGCTGGCTTATAATGTTTGAATACCATTCTCTTCTCGCTCGATTCTCCCTGCAGCTTCCCAAAGTCAAGACTTATCCTTCCACGTCCTTGAATATTCCTTTGCACATACTTTATAGCTCATTATCCCCCACTGCCTTTTTGGCTCCTTGCAACCAAGTCCCAATTAAATGTTATTTCCCCAGGAAAGATTTACTACCTCAGTTCCCAGATCAGAATAGCTCTGCACATATTTTATATTTTCCTCCACAGTTCTTACTGATTGTAATGATAAACCTTTGTATAATTACATGTTTAATTTTTGTCTTTGTATAATTAGATGTTTAGTCTTTCTATAATTATATGTGTAGACATATAAATACCCTGAAGGAAAAGACTTGTGTCCATTTTATCCATCCATATATCCCCAGTGCCTAGCACAGAGGCTGATATATACGTAATATATTATATTATAGTAAGTACTAAATAATTTTCAGTTTACAAATTAAGCTGGGGCACCATTTTTTGAGCGTCTGACTCGGGTTGAATGCCTGAGTTAAATGCCACTTCCGGATCCGGGCAGGAGGTCCGGCCCCTCAGAGCCACCAGGCAAGAGCATCCGGTGTCAATTGGGTGGACCCACCCGGAACCCCCGCGTGGAGTCGCAGGAAGAGGCGGGGCCACCCAGGAAACTCACAAGGGGGCACAGGCTTCGCGCCTCCTGGAGCTCTGCCGGGGCTCCCTGGCCCTTGCTCTTCTTGAGCTCCCGGACCTAGCACAGTAGACGACGTAGCTGCTGCCGAGGCCCAGGGGGACCAGTGGACGCCCTTCCGGTCCCCGGCAGGCTCTGAGGTTACCACGTTCACCACCGGGGTTTGTACCCGGCTCTGATGGTTTCCTGTGCAGGAACTGTGTTTTCCGTCGAGACGTGGCTGGCTGACTCCATCTTCCACCTTAACACCCTACGTGTGCTGGTGCTGTAACCCTCCAGTCCGAGAGGGACCCCGCAGAGCAACCCTCTGCACTCTCTGCCGGATTTGCAGGCCACATTTGACGCCAAGATGCCCACCTTCCAGCTTTTCTCTGTCCCGGCCAACATTCCCTTCACGTCTAGCTCCCGCTGACCTCCCACCGTGTTTCCCTTCAAAGTCTCTCTTCTGCTGCTTAAGCCCCGACCGAGCCGTAGTTCCAGAAATGGAGTGGATGAGCCAAGTCCTGCTGACGGTGGACATAGTTAACTCTAGGGACTTGATGGAAATCACCATCTTCGGACAGCCCCCGTGTACAGAATCGGGTGAAGAACATGTTCCTGAGCCTGGCAAACTGGCACCGGAAACATCGTGCCCGAGGTGAGGGTCTCTGAAAACCTGCAGATGGAGGGAGCCACCCACGAACCACCGTACCTGCCTCTCTTCCAGCCTTTATTACCTTAGCAAAAGTGTTCTGCATGCATGCAGTGTGCTGGGCATCCCTTAGTGAGAGGAATCTAAATAGGACCTTGGGAAAGTAAACAGATCTGACACATTCAGGCCCGTCACTGCCCACGTAGCCTCAGCTTGGCGTCACCGCTATGTCCGGGTCTCAGCTTCAGTCTCCACCTGAGAAGTGAGGCTGCGAGCACCTCCCCTCCTCCACCACGCCCCTCACTCAATGAGGAGTAGTTTGGAACAGTGAGCATTTTTCCTTATCCATCTGAGAAGATGAAACAACTTGAGGAGTGTTTGAAAGCTGATGTATCAGGTCCCTGGATTCCTAAACATCTTTTTGCATAAGTATTTTCTTTTTTTTTTTCAACGTTTATTTATTTTTGGGACAGAGAGAGACAGAGCATGAACGGGGGAGGGGCAGAGAGAGAGGGAGACACAGAATCAGAAACAGGCTCCAGGCTCTGAGCCATCAGCCCAGAGCCCGACGCGGGGCTCGAACTCACGGACCGCGAGATCGTGACCTGGCTGAAGTCGGACGCTTAACCGACTGCGCCACCCAGGCGCCCCTGCATAAGTATTTTCAAGAGCATTGTAAGAAAGTCCTGCTTCTGCTGCTCAAGTTCAAGAGAAGCAAGTATGCATTACTCTCTGCATTCTTTTCTTTCTTTTTCTCCTGTGTCTTGAGGGGGTAGTGCCTTGATTATTATGATGCAAAAGTAAGTTTGTGGTGACCTGGCTCAGTCAGTTGGGCATCCAACTTTGGCTCAGGTGATGATCTTGAGGTTCGTGAGTTCAAGCACCACCTTGGCTCTGTACTAACAACTCAGAGTCTGGAGCCTGCTGGGATTCTTTGTCTCCCTCTCGCTCTGCCCCTCCCCCACTCATACTCTGTCTCTCCTCTCTCTCAGAAATAAACACTTAAAAAATTTTAAGTGAGTTGGTGGTGCCATTCTAGTAAAGAACTGAATTTCCTCTTTGTCCAATGGTACAAAGACCTTTGCTCACTTAAAATTAAATATAGGGAGGAAGGGAGGAAGGAAGGAAGGGAGGGAGGGAGGAAGGAAGGGAGGGAGGGAGAAAGGGAGAAAGGAAGGACGGATGGACACAGCCAGATGGGGAGGAATGCACCTGCACAGGATGCCAGACTCTTACCCACCACTGAGTTTTGACAGTCTGTCAAGGCAATAGAGATATTTATGACATGTGGAACATATTCTGCTAGTTTTCCTTTGAAGAACATCCTCACCGTTACAACTGGTGTTCTCATCTCAATCTCAGAACGAACACCTTCAGCTTCTTGAGACTGTTTCTTGGACATGCGTTGGAATAACGGTGGCTGCTTCTGATGAGCCCTGCATTCCTCTTGTCCCATTAACTCAGCTGATGTCAGTAATGACCAAACTCTTCTTCATGTCTGTGTACTGAGTTGCCTACCCCAGGTGGCTGTGTCGAAAGTGCCCAAAAGTGTAAGAAGGACTGTCCTTATCTCCTTTTCACAGCCAAATCATGTAGATTCTACTTAACATGCCCTAAGCCTTCCCCTTCTCATTTTACCCCCTCGCCCTACCGAGGTTTAGAGCTTAGTAAGAATGCTTGCTCTACACATCACTATGTATTTAAGGAGTTATGAGTAATAAAAAGTAATCATTTCCTACTTTAGTTGATTTGGTGCCATTTAGAGTATAAGATGAGTAATCACAATCTCCTGAAACAATAAACTTGAACCTTCATTTTTTATGTAGCTTCCTGTCATAATGCAAACCCCAAAGAAACCTATAGCAATTTGTCTTTAAATTCTACTTAAACCAGGGGCACCTGGGTGGCTCAGTAGGTTAAGCATCCAACTTCAGCTCAGGTCATGATCTCATGGCTGGTGGGTTCGAGCCTCGCATCAGGCTCTGTGCTGACAGCTCAGAGCCTGGAGCCTGCTTCGGATTCTGTATCTCCCTCTGCCCCTTCCCCACTCACACTCTGTCTCTCTGTCTCTTAAAAAATAAATAAACATTAAAAAAATTTAATTCTATATAAACCAAATGTCACATTTTTCTAAGTTACTATTTTCTTCTTCTGAAAAACATACAATTTCATGGCAAGAGATTTAGTATCAGTGAAAAGCTTCAGTTCATTAGGGTATGATCTGCAAGCCCCACAGTAAAATGGCAAGTTTAGAGGCAGAGAGAAGTTGAGAGAATTCACACAGAGGGTTTCTATTTTCTCTGACCTGCAGAAGGAAATATTATCTTGCCGGAATCTTCTGGCACTTAGCATCATGGTAAAGGCAGGTATTTAATAAATATCTGTTACATGAATTAATCTAAGAGTTAAGGGTGATGCAGACATAAGAAAGAACCAAGGTATCTTGAGGAGAGCCAAACAGCTACTATGATAAACCCAATGTTGTGTTAGGTGCTACTGTGAAATGTATTTGTTCATAGATGATTTCTGCCTTTATGGATCCCTTAAAAAGGATATTTATAGAATCCCATTTCCAACATGAGCTAAATATCCTGAATCACTCTCCTTGTAAAACAATTACAAAATGCTGGATTTAAAAATATTTAAGGCTTTCAAAATGCATTGCCAATTTAGCAAGAATAAAAATCATTCAGAAAAGCCAAAAGCTGAGTGAAAACAGAAAGCTGGGGAGGTAATCAAGCACTGAAATCAGCTTCAACCCTAAGAACACCTGCCCATGCCCTGGTGACCTGAGACTCATGTTCTTTTTCTATTTTTTAAAATTTATTTATTTTGAGAGAAAGTGGGGGGAGGGGCAGAGAGAAAGGGAGAGAAAATTCCAAGCAGGCTCCACACCAGTGCAGAGCCTGACTCAGGACTTGAACCCCGAGATCATGACCTGAGCCGAAATCAAGAGTCAGACCCCTAACTGACTGAGCCATCCAGGTGTCCCAGTCAAAGGCCAAATTGAGACTATTTTCCATGTCTGATCAAAGTTCCAGAAGGAGAAATAGATACAATGGAACAGAGGCATTATTTGAAATGTTTTCCAGAATGGCTGAAAGATATAAATCCTCATATTCAGGAAGTCAAATGAATCCCAGGTAGGATAAATTCAAAGAATCACCATCTAGGTAAATTGAAGTGATTCTGCCATAGAAAATATACAAAATATGATCCTAAAAGCGGTTTGTGGAAAAATACAAATTACCACAAATGAAACACATTAATGGCTGACTTCTCAAAAGCAACAATAGAAATAAGACGGTGAACTAAGATCTTCAATGTGTTGAGGAAATAATTCTAAATATGAGATTTCTACCCCAGCAAAATTATCTTTCTCAAGAATGAGTGCAAATTAAGAGCATTTTCCACCAGTAGGAATTCTCTGAAGAAAATTTCAAAGAACTTAACTCAAGCATAGAAGAAATGATCTTAAATAAAAGTCCAAAAGGCAAGTAGGACTGATGAACAAAGACAAAGACATCATTAACTATGTGGTCAACATTTTTAACAATTACATAACACAGTAAGAACAATGTCTGATGTATGGTGTTTATGACACAATTTGAACTAACATACTGGAAAATAATTGCATATAAATGGAGAGGGGAGTGGCGGCGAAAGTTTAAGTATTATAAGAACTTTCACACCCACGAGGATGGTTGTGAGAATTTAAAGCACATAAAAATGAGTGTTGGGGGGCGCCTGGGTGGCTCAGTCGGACTTTGGCTCAGGTCATGATCTCGCGGTCCGTGGGTTCGAGCCCCGCGTCGGGCTCTGTGCCGACAGCTCAGAGTCTGGAGCCTGTTTCAGATTCTGTGTCTCCCTCTTTCTGACCCTCCCCTGTTCATGCTTTCTCTCTGTCTCAAAAATAAATAAATGTTAAAAAATTTTTAAAGAAAATGAGTGTTAATGAGTATGTGGAAGAATTAGAACACTCATACATTTCTGGGGGGAATGTAAAATGGTGTAGCCTAGGGGCGCCTGGGTGGCGCAGTTGGTTAAGCGTCCGACTTCAGCCAGGTCACGATCTCGCGGTCCGTGAGTTCGAGCCCCGCATCAGGCTCTGGGCTGATGGCTCAGAGCCTGGAGCCTGTTTCTGATTCTGTGTCTCCCTCTCTCTCTGCCCCTCCCCCATTCATGCTCTGTCTCTCTCTGTCCCAAAAATAAATAAATGTTGGAAAAAAAAAATTTTTTTAAATGGTGTAGCCTCTTTGGAAAAGAGTCTGGCAGTTACTCAAAAGTTAGACATAGTGTACCATATGACCCAGCAATTTCATTTCTAGGCATATACCCAAGAGAATTGAAAACATATGTTGGCACAAAAATGTGTATACAAATGTTCACAGAAACAGCGTTTATAACAGCCCCAAAGTGAAAACAACACCATCAGCTGACGAGTGGGAATTGGAAGCTGACAAGTGAGATGCTAATCTTCACACTGTCCCATGCCCCGTGTTCCAGCCTTTGTTATTGGGACCAAATTTACTTCCCTTCCTACCTTTACTCTACGGTGTGTGTTTTTCTCTGGTGATGCCTCAGTTTCTCATAAGAACACATTCCTAGCAGGTCCACCTGACAGTCTAGCAGACGTGTTCAGATGCATGTGAATCCCTGTAGTGGACATAGCTGAGACGTGAGCTAGGACGCCTTCCTTCCACCCCCACTTCTCTCCTTCCCTCCCTTCCCTTCTCTCTCCTCCTCCCCCTTTCTGTGTCTCTCCTTTTACACACACACACATATAACATTTGCTCAACTATTTGGCAAGCACTGTTCTAAGCACTTGGAGCAGTGACAAAATAGACAATGTGTCACCCTTCTGGACATTTTAGAGAATGGCATGGCAAGTGCTATGAACAGGAAAAGGGTCGTGACAGACAGTGACTATGGGATACTTTACGTGGATTAAGGAAGGCCTTCCTTTCTTTCTTTTTATTTAAATTCCAGTTAGTTAACATGTAGTGTAATATTAGTTTCACGTGTACAGTTGGATTTTTTTTGGATTCCATACATCATCTGGTGCTCACTCCTTAGTCCCCATCTACTTGTGTTTTTTGTTTTGTTTTGGTTTTGGTGTTTTGTTTTTTAGAGAGCGTGAGCAGGGAAGGGGGGGCAGAGGGACAGAGAGAGAGAATCTTAAGCAGGCTCTACACAGTGCAGAGTCTGAATGGGGCTCGATCCCACAATCCTGGGATCACGACCTGAGCCAAAATCCAGATCTGGATGCTCAACTGACTGAGCCACCATTTTTAACTTTTTGAGGAATTTCCATACTGCTTTCCAGAGTGGCTATACCAGTTCCTAAAGAATGTGTAAAACTCAACACCCCTCCAAAAAACCAAATAATCCAGTTAAAAAATGGATAGAAGACATGCATAGGCGTTTTTTTTAAAGAAGACATCCAGATGGCTAACAGATACATGAAAAGATGCTCACCATCACTCATCAGGGAAATACAAATCAAAACTACAATGAGATACCACCTCACACCTGTCACAATGGCTAAACTTAAGAACACAGGAAATAGCAGTGGTTGGCAAAGACGTGGAGAAAGGGGAACGCAAACTCGGGCAGCCACTGAAGATCTTTTTTTTTTAAGTTTATTTATTTATTTTGAGAGAGAGTGCGCATGTGAGTGGGGAAGGGGCAGAGAGAGAGAGAATCCCAAGCAGCCTCCGCATGTTCAGTGTAGACCCTGACTTGGGGCTCAAACTCACGAATCATGAGATCATGACCTGAGCAGAAATCAAGAGCCAGACACTTAACTGACTGAGCCACCCAGGTGCCCCTAAGGAAGGTCTTTCTGATGAGGTGAACATTCAGCTCGGTTAAATGACAAGAGATACTCAGCTGTGCAAAAACCTGGCGTGTAAGCATTCCATACAAAGAAAACAGCAGTGTATATATCTTATATATTATATGCCATAATCTGAGAGCTGCCCTCACCCCTAAAGATGGAAGAAGTGGGATTTTACACAGAACCCACCCCTGGTTGGCTTGTTCCCCTCACCCAGGTAGGATGCTGGAATCCACCTTGAGCGGCACCCCAAATGGGAGACCCCGACTCACAGGGCCCTCAGCTGTGGGGACTCTCCACCAGATCCCTCTTGGGGCACAGCCATATTTCCAACCTACTGCATGCTCTCATGGGGCCTCTGGGCGTGTGGTTTTCAGGGTTTCTAACCTCATTCCACAGGGAGGGGAACTTCAGGGAAATCCCAGCCTAGGTGCAGAATCACAGCAAGGAAAAGCCAGCGGGAAGCCCTCCTCCCTTGCTTTTAGGGAATTCCGGACTCTGCATATCTAAGCTTTGGAAGACAAAGAGTGGAAATTTCTCCAATCCCTGGAGGACATTCTGATAGAGCAGGAGCATAAAACGCGGATTCCCCAAGAGGAGTAAGGGACTCAGGGCTCTTGTGCCCCTACGAGGGTCAGAGGGGACAGTGGTCAGCACCGGCTGGGCCTCCTCTCAGGCAGCCTCACTGATCGTTCCTGGCTTTCAGGGCCCTCCCTGACGGGGCCTAGCCATCTCTGCAGTGATGTCTTTTGAGTGAGTATGGGAGAGAGGACTATTTGCCTTCTGGATTCTTCCTGGGCTCATTCCTCCAGATTGTCTTTGCTCATTTTCTTTTCCTCATGAGGATTCCTTGCATTTCCTCTCCCATCTCTTCAGGGTATCATATCAATCAGCTCTTCAAGACCCATCTCAAAACTCACCTCAGCTGGGCGGCCCTCCCTGAGTGCTGTTACTTCATTAATGTCTTCTTGGCTGAATGCCAAAAACACCTAGACTCTTATTCATACCCTCTTGTTATTTCCCCTCTCTTCCTCACTTCCTCCCTCCCCACTTTCTTCTTTTCCTTCCTTCCTTCCTTCGTAATAATAAACTTACTCATCTCAACCCTTTTTGAAAAAAGTTATTACTAAGTTTGGAATGTGTAATGATAATATTTCAAACATATGTGAGGGGTATAAAACATTAACAATAGGGGCACTTGGGTGGCTCAGTCAGTTGAGTGTCAGACTCTTGATCTCGGCTCAGGTCATGATCTCAGGGTTCGTGGGATCAAGCCCCAAGTCCGGCTCTGTGCTAACAGCATGGAGCCTGCTTGGGATTCTGTCTCTCTCTCTCTCTCTCTCTCTCTCTCTCTCTCTCTCTCTCTCTCTTCCTCTCTCTGCTCCTCCCCCACTTGTTTTCTCTTTCTCTCTCCCAAAATAAATAAGCTTAAAGAACATTACCAATAATACAAAGATATGTATGCCCCCCACCACACACCAGCTCAAGAACAAAATATTACCAGGGGTGCCTGGTGGCTCAGTAGTTTTAATGCCCCACTCTTGATCTTGGCTCAGGTCGTGATCTCATGGTTCATGACTTCTAGCCCCGCATTGGGCCCTGTGCTTACAGCAGGGAGCCTGCCTGGGATTTTCTCTTCCCTCTCTCTGTCCCTCCCCCACTCGTGCACACACATGCACTGCTCACGCTCACTTGCTCTCTCTCTAAATAAACTTTTTAAAAAATGTTTAAAAAGAACAAAATATTACCATTTCCCATGATATCTCAGTGCTTTCCTGCCCACCCTACCCCAATGGGTCACTGTGGGGAAATAAGTTCAAGAATTCCTTATACTTACATAAATGGGTTAAAAAAAGCTTAGGGTGGAAAGCTGCCACCACAGGGCGAAAGTGCCCAAGGTTAGTTAGTGAGATATTATGATTGGATCACGGGTAACTTGTTATATCACCTGCAGGCAACGACTTGCCATCTGGTGCCAATATGCTTTAATTACAAGCTCCACTTGTCCCCCAGACCCTTTGTTTCTTGCACACACAAGTTAATGATTACCATCTGATTGTTTTCTTCACATTCATCACGTGTGTAAGATCTTAAGAACTCAATAAATAGAGACAAAAAGCCTGTTTGGGGGCTCTTGCCTCCTCCCAGACATTAGCCTCTCTCATTTTCAATTCTGTGTCCACGCTCTCTTGCTGGACAAGAGAGAACTCCAGACTCATAGTCTGCGACAGGTAACCACTATCCCGAATGTTGTGTCTATCATTCTCCCTTACTTTTCTTTGTAGTTTCACCACTTTCTACCTCTAACCAGTGAATGATTTAGTTCTGCATGCTTTTGAATTTTACACCAGTAGAATTTTACTATAAGTACTTGTTTTGTGCATTATTTTTTGGACTCTGCATTTTGTTTGTGAATGTCCTTCCATGTTGGTGCATGCTGCTGAGTTCATTTTCACTGCTGTATGGTGTCCTTGGGATGACTGCATCATTATTTGTTTATCCATTCTGTTATTCTTCCACATTAGGATTGTCTGTATTCTTAATTATGAGCTATACCTCTATAAGCATTCTTGTAGATGTCTCCTGATGCATCTGTGTGGGAGTTTCTCCAAGATATGTACAAAGTATTAGAAATGCCAGTTCTAAGAGTACACACATATCCAACTTTATAGAAATGCCAAATGACTTCCAGAGTGGTTGTCCTAGTTTACAGTCTCACCAGTGGTGGATAAGCGCTCCTGGGGCTCCACATCCTTCATGACCTCAGTCTGTCATCTCTTAATTTTTGCCGATGTGGGGGCAAAATCTTGGAGGGTTTAGTTAGAATTTCTTTGATTTCTATGAAGCTAAATATTCTTTCACATGTATTTATCGGTCACTTAAGTTTCCTCTTTTGTTAAGAGCCTGTTCAAACCTTTTGCCCATTTTAAAAATGGAGCCGTGAGGTATTTTTTTCTCCTTACCTTTCTGGATATTGAGTAGCTCTTCAGATATTCTCAATATATGCAGTCCTGTATTGGTTATATATTTTACCAATATCACCTCCTTGTTTGTGGAGTTTTTGTTTTCTATTTATGGCTTTCTTAGAACTGAAGTTCTTAATTTTAATTAAATTAGATGTGTAAATATTTTCCTTTGAGCTTTGTGCTTTCTGTGTATTATTTAAGCAATTCTTTCTATCTTGGGATCAGGATGATATTCTCTTACATTACCTTCTGAAAGCTTTACAGTTTTGCGTATGGCATTTAGGGTTAATTCACCATGAATTGATTTCTGTGTGTTGTGAGAGAGGGATCAAATTTCATTTTGTTCACATGGACAAAAAGTTGTTGCCATAATTTATTATATAGTGTCCAATATAATATGCTGCTACCTCTATAATATGTTGCTACCTCTATCATATGCCAACTGTCCAAATATAATGTGGATCTGTGTCTGCTTTCTCCTCTGTTCCATTGGTCCAATTAGCTAGGCTTGCAGTAAAACTATGCCATCTTAAGTATTATGGCTTATAAGAAGTCCTGATATTTTCGTGAGGCATGTCCTAACACATTTTTCTTTTTTTTTTTTTTAAGGATATTTTTGGTATTTTACTCCCCCATAACAAAAAGAGATAGGTTAAATAAATTAAATTGGAAATGAAAAAGGAGAGGATAATTGAAGTTGCTCCAGATATTGAAAAGAAAATCAGAGCATGTATATACAACATTATACCAATACATTTGAAAACTAATACAAAAAAAAATTCTGCAGGGGCGTCTGGGTGGCTCAGTCGGTTGGGCATCTGATTCTTTATTTCAGCTCAGGTCAAGATCCCAGGGTAATGGGATTGAACCCCTTGTCGGACTCCAGGCTGAACATGGAGCTGCTTGAGATTCTCTCTCTCCCTCTCCATCTGCCCCTCCACACTCTCTTGCACGCACTCGCTTTCTCTCTAAAAAAAAAAAAAAAAAAAAACTAAAATAAAAAATAAGGGGCACATGGTTGGCTTAGTTGGTTAAGCATCCAACTCTTGATTTTGGCTCAGGTCATGATATCCCAGTTCGTGGGATCAAGCCCCTCATCGGGCTCTGCGCTGACAGTGCAGAGCCTGGTTGGGATTGTCTCTCACTCCCTCTCTCTCTGCCCCTTCCTACTCATGCACTCTCTCTCTCTCTCAAAATAAATATAAGTAAATGATAAGATAAGATAAAATTTCTCCAAATGTATAACTCAGTCTGACTCAGCAACTGATTTTTTTAGAGAATTTTTTCTAGTTATTGCTGACAATGTATATAAATGCAATAGATCTTTTTATAGTGTCCAGAAACCGAAGCTCTCCTGGATTTTGCCAGATAACATTTAGATTGGAATTTTTACATTAATGTAATTTGCTTTTTGTTGTTGTCCTTGGCCTATATATATTTTGATACATAAAGGTCATGCTACCTTCTGAAAGATTTGGTATTAGATCAAAATTATAGCTCTTTAAATACTTGGTAAAACTCACCAGTGAAATTGCCAGTGAACTCATTTGGGTCCTGTTAGTTGTTTTTGTTTTAATCAGACTTGGGAAGTTATGTATTTTAGTACTATGTCCATTTCACTCTTCTTCAAGTTCACTGGCATAAAGGCGTCCATTGCATCCTCTCATCTGCTAAAGGTCTGCAGGGTCCGTGGCAGGTCCCATCTTGTCCATTTCCACCATTGTTCCTTTTGGCTGCATTCTTCTACTCTTCGTTAATTTCACCAGGGTTTTGTCAATTTTATTAGTCTTTTCAAAAAAAAACAACTTTTGGCTTTATTGATCATCTCCATGGTGTGCTTTATTACTTTATCACTTATTTCCGGTTCTTTGAAAAACATCCCCTTTCCTGTTATTTCCTTGAGTTTACTTTGCTTTCCACCCCCCCCAACTGCCTAAGATAAAAGTTTATTATTTATTATTTGTTAGCTTTTCCATATCCATTATCAGAAGTTGGCCGGAAAACCCAAAATAAATATTTCACTACAAATTCTTTAAAGCATTGAGTACAAACAGTCCTTTTATGCCATGTGTAAAATAAAATGTGGAGACAGGGGAAAAAGGGAGGCATTCTGGTGCAGGAAGCAGTGTCACCTTGGCAGTGTCTCCCTGGACCCTGAGGACTCTAACATGGCATCCGTGGAGGTGGCACCTGGCCAAACACCATGTCACCGCAGAGGCAATGGTGCACAGGTTCTGGCGCCCGCCTCCTCAAGCAGCGGATGCCTCAGGAAACAGGACCAGAAGGAGCGAGAGCAGAAAATGAGGGACATTCAGGAACCATGCTGATGAAAGGGCTCATTCCCTGGGAACTCCTAGAAGTAACTAGAGGGAACCTACGGGACGAGGGAAGGTTATGGGATGCACAGGTACTTTTCATAGGAAGCAAGAGCCTGAAAAGATGTGCCTTATTAATTTTGACCAACTTTACCCCCTGGCCCGATATGGTCTGGGAAAATCTAGGGTTTTGAGCCATGAGAGCAAGGGAGCAGGGTATATGCAAAAAAATGGATAGAATCTAGTAATGTTGAAAAAGACAAGTTAGTAACTTTTAAATATCAGTGTGGGGTTTTTTCATTTTATTTTTAATTTTTTTTAATTTACATCCAAATTTGTTAGCGTATAGTGCAACAATGATTTCGGGAGTAGATTCCTTAATGCCCCTTACGCATTTAGCCCATCCCCCCTCCCACAACCCCTCAGGTAACCCTCAGTTTGTTCTCCATATTTATGAGTCTCTTCTGTTTTGTCTCCCCTGTTTTTATATTATTTTTGTTTCCCTTCCCTTATGTTCATCTGTTTTGTCTCTTAAAGTCCTCATATGAGTGAAGTCATATGATACTTGTCTTTCTCTGACTAATTTCACTTAGTGTAATACCCTCCAGTTCCATCCACATAGTTGCAAATGTCAAGATTTCATTCTTTTTGATTGCTGAGTAATACTCCATTGTTTATATCTATACCACATCTTCTTTATCCATTCATCCATCAATGGACATTTGGGCTCTTTCCATACTTTGGCTATTATTGATAGTGCTGCTATAAATGTGGGGTGCATGTGTCCCTTCGAAACAGCACACCTGTATCCCTTGAATAAATGCCTAGTAGTGCAATTGCTGGGTCGTAGGGTAGTTCTATTTTTAGTTTTTTGTCGAACCTCCATACTGTTTTCCAGAGTGGCTGCACCAGTTGCATTCCCAATTATCAGTGTGGTTTTAAGATAAGAAAACAACTCTGCATTAGAGTTTCGTCCAAAGATGCTGAGATTTACATTACTGTTTCTTCACAAACAGGCCATTCCACAGACCCCGCTCTAAAGGGGTAGAGTTAATGAGATTCTTTAACCAGTAAAGCCACTTGTAAACTACAGAAATTCTCAGAGGGATTCATCAGTGCCCCATGCCTTCTGGAGGCATTTAACTAGCCACCTGGAGAATTTCCATCTCTAGACAATTATTTCACAATAAGGAAGAAAAAAAATTGCCTGAGGTTTTCAACTACAGTTAAATTCATTGGAGTCAACATGTCAGACAGTCGGTGTAGCTGCCCCGGGTCTGTTAGGCACAAAACTTTGCTCTTGAGGGATTGCTCATGTCCCACACTGGATAGCATATAGATGGGATCAAAAATTGTATATTCCAGATGACAGAGAATCTGACCTCCAAAATCAGCTCACTCAATAGTTATTAGTAATGATAGAATTTTATAACAAGAAAGAGATGAAGAAAATTGCTGAGATATTTATATTTTATTTTTTATTTTTTAATGTTTATTTTTGAGAGAGAGAGAGAGCACGTGACAGAGCATGAGCAGGGGAGGAACAGAGAGAGGGGGAGACACAGAATCCGAAGCAGGCTCCAGGCTCTGAGCTGTCAGCACAGAGCCCAACTCAGGGCTTGAACCCACAAACCGTGAGATCATGACCTGAGCTGAAGTCAGAGGCTTAACCCACTGAGCCACCCAGGCACCCCAGATATTTTATATTTTATAATGCACACACATTGCAATGCATTCATCAAATGACTTAGGTCAGGTTACTTCGTAAGTATAAGGTATACTTTAGAGTCCCTGTGTGCAGTCGAGTTCAAGCTGCCCTTGGTGAGATATTGCCTGAAATCACACCCTCACCTGGCTTCCTAATTACCAATCACCCTGAAAGCATTTCCGTACTAAGTCACTGTACACAAACCTATGACCTTACCCATTCTGAGTCTCTAACTTCCAGTCCTGGATCTTAACTGCCTACTGCATGCATGCATGCATTCATTCATTAGCAAATACTCAGAATCTACTCTGGACAAAGCGCTATTTCTCATTTACACAGTGTGGCTGATATTGGGCCCTTCCTCCCCCATCTGCACCTTCTGTTTCTCTCTCCTATACGTCACAATAGTCAGCTATGTAGCCTGGAATGAAGGGAGGAAGGGAAAAAGAGAGAAAGAAAAAGAAGGGAAGAATGGTTTGCTTCCAGCTGGATTCAAGCAGATCCTGGCGTCATGAGGGTGCATGCACCCTTCAGCACCCCCAATCCTCTCCCCGGTGGTGAAGCTCCCCAGTCAGGACCAGGGGTGGTCAATTTCCCTTCAGTCACCAGATGGTTTCTTTTTTCAATGTTTACTTATTTTTGAGAGAGGGAGAGAGGATCCCAAGAGGGCTCTGTGTGGACAGCAGAAAGACCAGAGAGACCCATGCAGGGCTGGAACTCATGAACCCTGAGTTCATGACCTGAGCCAAAGTCGAAAGCTTAACCCACTAAGCCACTCAGGCACCCCTGCCAGGTAGTTTCTAATCCAGCTTTGGAGACAGGGACCATGGGAACGAGCCCCAAGTGAAAAACATTACGCACCCGGGGCGTTGCCTGTTGGCTGTTATTAAACCACCTCTCCTACAAGGGCCTCTGGGTGGCTGCACTTCGGTTCAGGTCATGATCTCACAGTCCACAAGTTCAAGCCCCATGTAGGGCTCTGTGCTAACAGCTCAGAGCCTGGGGCCTGCTTCGGATTCTGTGTCTCCCTCTCTGTCTCTGCCCCTCCCCCACTCATGCTCTGTCTTCCTCTCAGAAATAAATAAACATAAAAAAATATTTTTTAACCACTTCTGCTACAGAGCACAATCAGGATGCAGCCAGGATGAGCCCCATGTAGGAGCTGGACATAAACCAGAGGACCTCAGCTCCAAAACTCACCAATGGGCTGCCTGAGTTGCCACTAATATCCACCGATCAGGACGAGGCCCTTCCAAGCAATCCAGATGAGGCATTTTTCTTTCCCTTTCTCTCCTTAGCATACTGGGCCCAGGGGGAACCTGGGTTTTGTCTGTTTAAGCAGGGTCCCCCCTCTGTTCCAGGAGACTACATTAAGTATCCTCTGTCAGTGCTGTGTCTCTTTTCGGCTCCAGCCGTAGCCTCCGTAAAGCCTTCTTGTGCCTTTGTTTTTGGGGGACTCCTCTCATTGCTGTCATCGTAGGGCCAAAAACGCAATTCCGGTAATGTTTTTGAAGGATTTCCCTGGTGTACCATCTCAGAAACTAGGAGACGCCCAGCATTTAATAACTGCCGTATGTCCCACAAGTACTGTGTGAGATACTTCATCTCAAAAACCAGCGGTCACGGGACTAGAGAGTGCCTGAATTCTGGCTCTCCACAGTGAGCGTGGCACTTACCCTCTCTATGCCCACAGTCTTCTCATCTGTAAAATAGAAGCAAGGATATTACCTATTCCATAGGTTATAGCCAGGATGAGACAAGACACTCCATGTAGAACATTTAGTACAGCTAATTATGAATGCTACGCTTCTTGGGTTTTGAAAAAAACCTTCATATTCTAAACCACCCTTTTTGTGTATGATCACAAGTACAATAAATTACAGGATCGTAATGTTGAGAGGTTAACACGTTTAGCCTATAATATAGATAAAAGACTATATGTCTATCTTTTTAAAAACAGCATAACCTCAGAGTGAAGTGTAAAGCTGCCAAGAAGGAGCTAGTCCTGTTTGAGGAGCATGTATGTGTCTGTGGGGTCAGCCGGCCAGGCTGCAGGTCACCCGCAGACTGGGTGGCTTAACAGAAATGTATCATGTCTGAGTTCTGGAGGCTAGAAGTCCTAGATCAAGGTGTCAGCGGGGTGGTTTCTTCTGAAACCTCTCTTGTGGCTTGTAGATGGCTGTTTTCTCTCTCTGTCTTCACGTTGTCTTCCTTCTGTGCAGGCCTGTGTCCTAATCTCCTCTTCGTGTAAGGACACCAATCTTTGGATTAGGACCCACCCTAAGAACCACACTTTGACTACCTCTTTAAAGACCTAGCATCAAGTGCAGTCACGTTCTGGGACAATAGGGCCTTGGGACTTCAATACATGAATTTTGAGGGGTACACAATGCAGCTCATAATTCATTATTTGTAATGAATTATTTGCCGATTCTAACCAATCACCACCCCCTTTATTTTACACGCTTTTGTCCTAAAGAGCATCTAGCCCTTACACCGATTTGCTTCCTTTCTGGGAAAGTGGATAGGCCTGCAGGTCTGAAGTTGAGTTTAAAACTAGTGGCAAATGAAAAACACAAATCATCGAGTGTTTCAAAAAGCCTTTAAATGATAGTTGAGTTGCATGAGGTACCAGAGAAGGATGTGGCAGGAGTCAGGACTACAGCGATCTTCAGCTGATTCCCTCTGGTTTGTTTCTGTGTATCTGTTGGCATGATGGTTCACAGCCCTCTCTGGAGCTCTCTAGATGGGATCTGAAACCAGCTGTAGGGGGGAAGGCAAGGACACATGGAAGAAAGAGGCAGGCCATTTCAGTTTGGTAGGTGGCAGTTGTGATAAACAAAGGGAGCTTTCATGTCAGGTTTGTCTCTTCGGGAGCAAGATGAATGGATCCCTGCATCTGCCTGCCATATCTTAAAAGTTCATAAAGAGGCCCCAAAAGGGTTCAGCCATGTATACCATGCAGGTGTTCTCAACACCACATCACCATCTCAAGGCTGTGTCCTTAGAGCAGCCTCTGGGGGCAGGAAAAGCAGGAGGACCCCACATCCCCAGGACGGGGGAGGGGGAGAGGAACCTCTAATACCTGAGTCCAGCTCGCAGGTCAATCGTGTCTTTTCAATGACCTTCTCCAACGTGGCAATATACATCATATGTATCATTGATTTCCTTTATTCTCATACCTTCTAGTTTCTGGAAACAGAAGGATGAATCACTACATTATCTTACAGAATACCAGAACCCCTGGGAGAATGGATCAGTTATGACACGGAAGGTGTAGAACAAAGAGCCTGGCTTTTTATTTATTTTTTTCAGTTTATTTATTTTGAGAGAGACAGAGAAAGCGAGCAGGGGAGGGGCAGAGAGAGAGGGAAAGAAAGAATCCCAAGCTGGCTCCACACTGTCAGCACAGAGCCCAAATGTGGGGCTGGAACTCCTGGAACCGTGAGATCATGACCTGAGCCGAAACCAAGAGTCAGATGCTTAACCGACTGAGCCACCCAAGTGCCTCAAGAGCTTGGCTTTTTTTTTATTTATTTATTTATTTATTTATTTATTTATTTATTTATTTTTATTTATTCATTTATTTATTTTTGAGAGCTTGGCTTTTTAAATGATTTCTGCTTTGTGGCAAGAAGCTGCTAGGCGGATTTCACTTGCCTGCGGCACGTCTGGAAGGACATGTAATATTGGAAATTTTCTCTGAGTAATTTCACCTATGGCACAATTTGCTCTGTCACCCGAGGAGTTTGTTGTAATACTCTGGTTCTTGGAACAGAAAAGCTATTTAAACAAAGCAGTTTCTCCTCCGTGGTGATTTAACAATCTAGCAATGAGGAGGGGAAAAAAAAACTTTCAAAATTAGGCAACCTAAGCTCAAAATTCTTTCTGCATTTCAGGCAACTATACATCCCCTTCACTTACAATTAAATCCCTTGGGTCACTCTCAACAGAAGCAACACTTTGATTCCAAGTTAATAAAATTGTTACTCATTGTCTTCAGCTGGGGTCTGTGAACTGGCAAAAACCTTAGGAATGGTTTGACTCTGTCTCTCGGCTCTAAATTATTTATCTGCATAATCATTAAGTAAGTGGTGTAAATATCTTATTTACATAAGGCAGAAGTGGTGTTTACAGATACAAAACCAAAGCTTAATTAGCAGTCAGTGTCTCCCCCCACCAAGAATTCAAGGTGCTGGGGGAGGGGCTTACTGCTGCCTCTCCAAGTTATCATCAGGTTTCCTTAACCGTGGAAATTAGAAGGATGCATATCTGAGGTTGCTGATTTCTTTGGTGGTGGTGGTGAACTGTGAGTTTCCTTTCACGATTCAGATTTGGAGCAAAGCAGTGAAACTGCATTTTAAGGCCTGTTCTCCAATATCCCAGGGACTTCTTTCATATTTTCCCACAATGGACAGACTTTTTCCACTGACCTTAATTCTATATGACCTCAGAACAAAAGTTTTTTTTCTTTCTTTCTCCTTTCTTTCTCTCTTTCCCTCTCTCTTTCCTTCCTTCCTTCCTTCCTTCCTTCCTTCCTTCCTTCCTTCCTTCCTTCCTTCCTTCCTTTCTTTCTTTTCACAAAGTTAAAAATCACTACCATTTAGGGGTGCCTGGGTGGCTCAGTCGGTTAAGTGTCCGACTTCGGTTCAGGCCGTGATCTCACAATTCGTGAGTTCGAGCCCCACATTAGGCTGTGTGCTGATAGCTCCGAGCCTGGAGTCTGCTTCAGGCTCTGTGTCCCTCTCTCCCTCTCTGCCCCTCCCCTGCTCACGCTCTGTCTCTCTCACAAAAAAACTTCAAAAAGTAAAGTGTTTAGGGGCACCTGGGTGGCTCAGTCAGTTGAGCATCCGACTTTGGCTCAGGTCATGATCTCACGGTCTGTGGGTTCAAGCCCTGTGTCGGGCTGTGCGCTGACAGTTCAGAGCCTGGAGCCTGCTTGGGATTCTGTGTCTCCCTCTCTCTCTGCCCTCCCCCGCTCATGCTCTCTCTGTCAAAAATAAATAAACATTAAAAAAATTTTTAATAAAAATCAAAAAAAATCACTACCCTTTAACACCAGCAAGATGACTTAGATGACTATGTCTCTGGCTCTATCATCATTAAAAGGCTACTTCTGGCAAAATCTTAGATGCCCAGTTTGGACTATCAATTGTTTAGTAAGCACTTTGGAAGGGTTTCCTTAGTTCACTGACAATTAGTGAGGTAAAATAGTACTACCACTTAGTACCTGGGAGGGTTTTGTTTTGTTTTAAGGCATAATGTCTTAAGCCCTGGTGGACTGTAATAAACAGAAGACTTTGATGAAAGAGAACTACCCCCTGCTGTGAACAGCCAGGAGCAAAGTTAACCATTACAAAATACCAATTTTGCAAGAAATTATGTCACTGATGCAGAAGTTACTGGTTAACTGCAGTCCAGTCTCTGAATTAGTGGGAAGAGCTGCCTTCGTGAACTATAATGTTCTGATGTCATTTAAAGTTTGGAAGTTCCGGGGCGCCTGGGTGGCGCAGTCGGTTAAGCGTCCGACTTCAGCCAGGTCACGATCTCGCGGTCCGGGAGTCCGAGCCCCGCGTCGGGCTCTGGGCTGATGGCTCAGAGCCTGGAGCCTGTTTCCGACTCTGTGTCTCCCTCTCTCTCTGCCCCTCCCCCGTTCATGCTCTGTCTCTCTCTGTCCTAAAAATAAATAAAGTTTGGAAGTTCCAATTTAGAAAATTGGTATTGGTCAACAAGACATGAGTAGCATGGCAAGTAGTATGATGGAAGCCAGACACCCTGGTACTTTCTCCTCACATATATTGATTTCTAACTTAATTATAAACTAACTCCAGAAGTTTCAATGATTGTGCAATATAACATTTTTCAGCCCATCAGATTTATGACCTGTTTGATCATTTCCCAGTGACATTTTCAGATAGTGCAGAAAAACCACAAGGGGTGTAGATTTGAAAAGAACTTCTTAAAACATCTACGTGAACAAATGAGAAGGCTGTAGGTCCATTTAAGTTCACATGCAGTAAAACCTTACCTATTTAAAACCCAGCACACCCTGAACTCTGCCTGATTTTTCCCATGATTAACTCAGTTTTCATCTGAAAGAGACAAATGAAAAAAAAAAAATTAGTATCATGAATTTACTCGAGGCAGAAGGAGGAAGAGAGGAAAGAAAAAACAGATCACCACATTACATTTATTGCAAGATGCATACGTTTTTTCATCGTCTCTGAAGTCAGGATGTGCCTTACAGTCAAGGTAGTCTTATACCTGTCCTTGACCAGGTAGTGGTGTATTGTGTGAGCAAGAAGGAATCAGGCCAAATGGTTCACGTTGCCACCACCCAAGCTGAGAGATGTGCATGGTTAATACTTCATATGTGAGGCTTAGTTCACTTTTTTATTCTTTTAATATTTATTTATTTTTGAGAGAGACAGAATAAATAAAATTTATTTATTTTTGAGAGAGACAGAGCACAAGCAGAGGAGGGGCAGAGAGAGGGAGACACAGAATCCGAAGCAGGCTCCAGGCTCCAAGCTGTCAGCACAGAGCCCGACACGGGGCTCAAACCCACGAACCTCAAGATCATGACCTGAGCCTACGTCAGACACCTAACCACTGAGCCACCCAGGCACTCCAATTGTGGTATAATCTTTAAAAAATTCATTTAAGGGGCGAGCCTGGAGCCTGCTTCAGATTCTGTGTCTCCCTTTGTCTCTCTGCCCCTCCCCGGTTTGTGCTCTCTCCCTCTCTTTCCTTCCCGCTCTTTCTCTCTCTCTCTTTCCCTCTCAAAAATAAATAATAAACATTTTTAAAAATTAAGATTAAACTATGATTTAACATTGGAACAACAAGTCTTAGGAGTGTCTTAACGAATATTTTGCTTACATTTTCCCATTTATGTACAAGACTGTTATACAATAGAAACCTATGTCTAAATAAAATCTGAAAAAGAGCTTTCAGTAAGTAAAACCTTAAAAAAAAATCTATGAGAAAGTATTGTGTCCTCGTTTATTTGAAATTATCTTCCTCGTTTGTTTGAAATTATTTTCCTTCTTAGGGTTCTGTCAAACACTGGGGCGTGTCTTGTCATCACAGGTGTCTTAACTGGAAGAAGGAATGTCATCCCGTGGGGTCAGTCCTCACTAATCTCTCCGACAGCCTTGCCCCAAGACCTCATCCTACCTGACAAGCCCCCGCCCCTCCTGCAGCCACCACTTCTCCACCCCCCAAATCAGAGAGCCCCCGAGAGCGCGGGCAGCAAAGCCGGCAGCCGCTTTCTCGGGATCCTGCCATCATCGGCCAACCATGATTGTAAGATGTTACGGCAATCAGAAGTCGGTTTACCTGGTATAAAACCCAGTGCCAGCGCATCACTCAGTAAGCAACTGCATTTAGCGTCATGACCCAGGTCACCAAAGCTTCACTGACTGTCGCAGAAAAGAAGAACACGGTCAGACACATTCCCAGTAAGAAGGGTTGAAACAAAAAGCGTCATCTAGCTAACTACCCATAACTAAATCTGAGCCTCATTCCCTGCACCCCCTCCTCAGCTTAAATGATGCCGTCCTGTATCGTAATTTGGATCATAGGAGACATTTCCTTAGGCATTTAGGACTATATTAAAAATGTGCGGTTGCATCTCTATCGGTTTCAAAATGTCACTTCTATGTCTGGTACACTGCAGAAGGGGTGGCCCCAGACATTTCCCACATTCCCGGAAGAGTGAAATTCCATTCTTCCCAGATTATCCTAGATGGTTCAGACCTTAACATGGGCTTCCCGTTGTGCTGGGAGAGGAAAGAGGAGACGGTGATCTATCCTATGACAAGCTGGGTGTTTAGAAGACAGGAATGGTAAGATTTAATAAAACTTAATACATTTTTGAAAAATGTATACATTTTACATAAATTCATGTACATTTAACAAATAGAACACACATCACACAAGGCTTTGCTCTACTGAATTCTCTCTCTCCCAATCTGAACTACTTTAAAGTAAATTTTCATCAGATTCACCGTATCGTGTTCTTGGCTGTCCTCCACAGCCAGTTCAAGCGTAGGGTAGTATGAAGGGCATGGACGTGTATTTTTTTAAAGCCTAGAAGTGTAAAACTTATTAGGCCTACTATCTTCACAAGCGAAAACTTAAAACTTTTGACAGATGCTAAATCTTTATAAAAAGGAAAAAACTAATAATGAAACACACACACACACACTGCCTCAGATTCGACACCTCCTCATCGTACCTGCAGATGTCATATAGAGGTGGATACTACACCCATTAGCAGGGGTCTGCGCATATGTGCTCTCCTCAAAGTACAAGAGGTTAGTTCAAACACCTTCAGTCTGAGAAATTCTTTAAAACGGTTGCGTGGGACAGCAATCTTTTGTGTAAATTCTACCTTGGCCTACTGCTTTCCAAAATTACAACTGTGAAATAAATGCAGTGGCAGGTGGGCACAAGCTTAGATCATAAGAACGGAGAGGTGTTTGGATTCCCGACGTGGATGGTGGTGATGGTTACATTTAGGTGCCGACTTGACGGGGACACAGAGTGCCCAGGTTGAACGGTATTTCTGGGTGTCTGTGAGGGTGTCGGCAGATGAAATTAGCACTTGAAGCAACAGACTCCGTAAATTGTTGCTGCCGGTGTGGTGGGCGTCATTGAATGGGTGGTGGGCGTCATTGAATGGGTGGTGGGCTTGACTAGAAAAACCAAAGCAAACCAGCAGAGGAATTCACCACTTATTTCTCTTCGGCCTCCCTGCTTGACCTGGGATGTCTGCTCTCATCTTCCGCTCCCAGACTGGCCCTTCCACCATTGGGTCCCCTGGCCTCGGGCCTCAGACTCAGGCTAAATCACACCACAGGCTTTCCTGGGTCCGCGGTTTGCAGACAGCAGATTGGCAGACGTTGGAACTTCTCAGACATTATCAAGTGGGCCAGCTCTTCCTGACAAATCTCCTTTCCTCCTGTTGGTTCAGCTCCTCTGGGAAATCCTGACTAATACACTAACTGTGCCTCTGATTCCTAGGTTAGGAATTCCCTGTATCACTTAACTCTGAAAGCATGTATTAAAATAGTCAATAAATGAACAAGCAAGCACAGGAATAGTGCTCCCTCCTGTGGCCAAAGTTCTGAAAACTTTTCAAACGTGGGAAAGCTATCTCTTGGAACCCCCAGGTGGATCACAGACCCAGACCCCAGAGATCCCAATTTACCACTGCAGGTCCTGGGTGTAGACAGGATCATGATTTAATTTTTAAAACATGTTGGTAATGTTTATTTATTTTTGAGAGAGACAGACACAGAGCACGAGCGGGAGAGGAGCAGAGAGAGGGGGAGACACAGAATCCCAAGCAGGCTCCATCCAGGCTCTGAGCTGTCAGCACAGAGCCGACACTGGGCAAACTGTGAGATGAGATCATGTCCTGAGCCAAAGTCAGACACCCAACCAACTGAGCCACCTAGGCGTCCCAATAGGATCATGATTTTAAAAGCTGGACTCGTGGTTTGTGGTAATGGAGGCAAATAAATCAGGACACATGTTTAAGTCATAAAGAATAAAATTTAATTCAGTGCTACAGTCCGGTAACGTTAGATTTGCACTTTTGAATGTCTACTATGTGTGAAGAAAATGTCTGTCAAAATTTAAAGAGGTCTAACTTGCAAAAGGAGAAACGGTCTTGGGGTTGGTGGATTCTTCTAATTCTTATAAAATACAGTGGTTCCCAGTCAGAAGTGATTTTGCTGCCCAGGAAAAAGTGACCACACCTGGAGACATCTTTGGCTTCACATCTCAGGGCCCGTGTGCTGCTAGGACCTAATGGGTCAGGGCTGCTTCTAAATGTCCTACAATGCCCAGGACAGCGCTCCCCGCCAATAATGAATCACCTGATCCAAAATGTCCGTAGAGCTGAGGTTGAAAAACCTTGATACAAGAATGCTCTGTAATCCTTTCCATTCCTATGCAATATATAAACCTTCAGCTTGTACGCAGTACTTATTCAGTGCGAAACCAAGTACGTTTTGCTAAATTTCCAGCAATAAAGCCAGTAACTCAGAAAGGAAGATTCTTATGAATCATGAATCACGTCTGACTACATTCTTTTGGAATATGTATTTTTTTCTTGGAACATAATATGCTAACAATTTTAAGCCATTGTTTTTCAAAATAGAAAATGTATTTGGGTGTTTTGGTTGATACGCTCCATGAGATATAAATTTAGATATTCTTGTCCCTCAGAGAAATACTAGAAAGGTGAAATTGTTTAAATTAACTCTACATGGGGCTGAAATGTTTTCATTAGAAAAACATGCCTGCTAGCAACAGGTGCATCGAGAGCAGGAGAAAGGAGAGAGGAAGATCGACTTTAACATAGTCACCCCTCTGGCAACCATGGAAAAGCATTTCTTTTAGGACCAGGATCCCCAGCCTGGGATGCCCAAATCCTGAGGCTCTATGACAATAAGGAGAGTCTGAAAGCTACTTTCAACATTTTAGAAATGACTTAATAATAATTGACCATTTATCTACTTGAAAACATATTAGACTCACTAAAAAGCAAAACAACACGTGTACTTATTACATACAAGTTTATTTCATCTGATGTAATATTGTAGGAATTGCCAGATCTCTCTGGGAAGGAGGGAAGTAACACAAAGCATCCTTTGTGATTAAACAAGAAGTTGGAGACTACTGCCTTGAGGAAACCTGGCAGTTAGATGAGGCTGTCTGGGAAACTAAAGCAGTAACACAATGTTGCACGGACCTTGTCCTCCGGTTTACTGCATGTGGTGCTTAGTGCATGCTTGGTATATAACAGAAAACGCAATACATAGTCGCGGTTGAGGCAGAACTTTCAAAAGAGTGAACTCCACTTCAGAATGATGGCAGTGGCAGTAAGAAAGCCCCAGGGAAAACAGTGGAGGGACAGTGTGCCAGACTTCCAAAGCCATCAGGGAGAGCCTTCCTCCCACCCCACCCCCACCCCCCCAAGGATCTACATTCATTTTTATTAAGGAGAAGCCTTTACCTTCACTACCTTCCCTACCTTCCCTACCTTCCCACTGTAGTCAAATACAGCAAGCTCTCAGAGTGACTCCACTATTTTATTGGGGGCTCCTACCACTTGGGCTAGTCCATGCTGGACCACAGGGCCCATCCCCTTAATCTCTTGGAGACCTCCTGCTCCAGGTTCCGGTATTGGTTGGTGTCCCCTGGAGAATGTGATCTGGACCCTTCCTCCTTTCACATCCTCCCCGGGCAACCTCCTACATGCCCACAGCTTCGCTTATTTCTACATGCCCAAGCCCCACATTTCTCCGTCTAGCCCACCGCTTTATCCCCTACTCCAGACCAACGTTATCTAGATATGTGCTCGGCAATCTCCAACTCAACAGGTCCAAATAGAATTCCCACTCTTTCCGCTGAACTCTCCTTCCTCCGGGTTTCCCTTACTCAGTACATAGCACTATCCACGACCATCTTGCTTCTCTCAGAATCATGGGTTCATCGTTACTTTCTGCTATTGAATGAACGGTGTCCCCAAATGCATATCTTAAAGCCCAAACCCCCAGGACTTCAGAACATAACATATTTGGAGAGAGGATCTTTAAAGAGGTAATAAAAATGAGATTATTAGGGTGGGCCCTGATCCAATCGAACAGGTGTCCTTACAAGAAGAGGAGATTAGGACACACAGAAACACCAGGGATGTATATGTGCAGAAAAAGGCACAGGGGAGGGCACCATCTACAAGCCAAGCAGAGAACCTACCAACACCTTGATCCTGGGCTTCTAGGGTCCAGAACCGTGAGAAAGAAATGTCTGTTGTTTAAGTCTCCAGTCTGTGGAATTTTGTTACGGCAGCCCCAGCAGGCTTATATGCCTTCTCCCTCTTACCAATCACCTGGTCCTACCCGCTCTACTTCTATATATCTCTCCAGTCTTTTCTCCCCATGACCGTTCTCCCTGCCCTCACCCAGCGTCCCCTCAAGTCTTCTCTGGATGCCTACAGAAGCCTCCCAATGGTCTCCCGGCTCCTCCTCTTCCCCTGCCCCATACACTCCCGTCTCCAAAGATGTCTCCAGGGTGGTCATCTAAGAATGAAAATGGAATCCTTCCCCCAGCTTAAAGCCCTTTGATACTTTCCCTATTTCTCACAGAATGAAATCCAAACTCCTTAACTTGTATAAAGCCCAGGACAATCTAGTTCCCACCTGCCCCTCTGGCCTCACCTAGACCCACTCGAGGGCCTCATCCACCATGCGTCGTCAGACACCTCTGGCAATTCTTCCAATGACCAAAAAAACCCCACTTGTTTTCCCACGCATTTTTCCCCTTTTCGGAAATGTTTCTCAGTCCCTCCTTGTTGCTAATGTTTATGCATCCCAGTCTCAACCAAACTGTCATTTCCTGAGAAAGGGTTTCCCTGCCCTCGCATGTTGGTTCACCGCATCCAAGTGCCCTGAGATCCTGCACTGGTCACTGATAGTGACCTTCTTCTCACAAGGGAAATTAAACAGTTGTCTGCATTATCATGTTTCTCAGGTGAGCTCCCCAAGACTAAAATCAATCTCTTTATTTTGTATTCCCTGGACCAAGTACAGTGCCTGGACCATATTTGTTGTGAAGGGATAAGAGTAACCAGAACATACATCTGAGGCTCCGAAGGAATTTACTTCTTACTAAAGGCCCACAATTCTTTGGCAGGAGGCTTTGATTTGAATCCTGAAGCCAAATATTAAAGAGCCACATGGGGCGCCTGGGTGGCGCAGTCGGTTAAGCGGCCGACTTCAGCCAGGTCACGATCTCGCGGTCCGTGAGTTCGAGCCCCGCGTCGGGCTCTGGGCTAATGGCTCGGAGCCTGGAGCCTGTTTCCGATTCTGTGTCTCCCTCTCTCTCTGCCCCTCCCCCGTTCATGCTCTGTCTCTCTCTGTCCCAAAAAAATAAATAAACGTTAAAAAAAAAAAAAAATTTTAAAGAGCCACAAAAGGTCGAACTTAACAGTAAATTAAGCTGAAGGGAAACATAAAACTATAATATGTCTTGTTTGCTTTTGATCTGTAGCGTGTATTTCCCCTCAGTAAAATTATTTTGTACTGGAAATGACTGGAGGAGCTTGGCTGGAATAAGAGGTTTGAGGACACCAGTAAAGACTTAAAGGAGGTATTACGGGGAGAGAAGGGGGGCAGGGACTGAGAGAGGGCAGTGAAATAATCATCGGGTGGTAGTGAGGGCACAGCTGGGGCCCCGAATTTTATGGGCCCCCATCAACTAGGATTTAAGCTACAGGAAAGCAGGGTATGCATTTTCTGGGGCTGCCGTAACAAAGTACCAGAAAACGGGCGGCTTAAAACAACAGAACATTATTCTTTCACGGTTCTGGGGGCTAGAAGACCAAACTCATGGTATCAGCAAGACCTCTCTCCCACTGAAGGCTCTAGGGGAGAATCCATCCCTGCTTCTTTTGGTTTCTGGTGGCTTCTGGCGCTCCTTGGCTTACAGCTGAATCACTCCAATCTTTACTCCCACCTTTACGTGGTGGTCTGCTAGGTCTGAGTGGTCAAGCCTCCCTCTCCTTTCTCTGATAAAGACTACTAGTCACTGAATTGAGGGCACACCGTAAATCCTCGATGATCTCAACTTGAGATGCTTAACCAGTTGAACCTGCAAAGACTCCTACTTCCAAATAGGGTCACATTCTGAGGTTCCGAGCGAACATAAATTTGGGGGGGGGGGCAGCATTCTACTCACTACAGACAGGTACTTTGTTTCCTTCACGCATTTACCCCAGAACCTAAAATAATACTTGGCACATTGTTATGCTCAGCAAGTGCTTGTGAAATGAATAACTTCATTAATGAATAAAAGAAGTGCAAAGGATCGAGGGTGCTGAGGAATATAGGTGTTTCTGCTGAAGTGCCAAGATAGGGTACCAGCACCAAGGTCAGTTACCAACTTCTGAAGGGAATTTATAGAGAAGCCACTACACAGGTGGACCTCTCACCCAGGTGGAAGATGTCAAAGGATCAGAAGACTGAAGACTGAGGCCAGACATGGTGTGGAAGATTTAGAAACACTTCCAGAGAAAGGGGTAAGGAGAGTGCTTGCCACTCACTTCAAGTCTATTGAGAGGGACGTCTTAAGATCACTCTGAGAGCTTGAAGATGTCACAGGCTTGTACCTAAGCAAAGGATAGCAGCTCTATGCTGGGGAAGTAATTGTGCTCCCTTCTAATGGTGCATGAATCCTGGGGTGAACACGTGACAATGGGAAATCAGTCTGGGTTGCTTTTTAAAGGATCCTGCCCAAAAGAGCAGCAGGTTGGGAAAAGAGGAGCCTGGTCATTTGAGGCAAGAAGAGGCAGAATTTGTAAGTGATCAGGAGGGTCACTGTCCTCATCAAAGGACTGGCAACCAGATGGGCCTGGAGGGAAGAGGGGAAGGTCTTCCAGAGAACCCATGGACATGCCCTCAATGGGGTCAGCTTCAATATCTGCCCTGCCTATAGAGAGCACGATGCTGCCTTTCAGTCAAAGACTCGTTCATTCTAACTTGGCTTCACTGCCCCGGCAGAGTCAGAAATGGCAGCCATGGAGTAAGAAAAGGAGTGGGAAGGGGTTGGGGGGAGCTGTCCAAAATCTCTGTCCACACCAAAAATTTTTGTTTGCCTCCAGGCCCAACAAGGAGAGAGGTACCAAGTCCTTTCTTTGAATGAAGATTGCAGCTGTGATTAGTATAAGGGGCCTGATACTGCAAATTACTGAATTGAAATTGGTATATGGAGTGGACGTTTTCAATTACTGAATTGATAACAGAGTGAACATAGGGCCGAGGGACCAGAAGAGTCATGGGACCTACCCAAGTTTTCAAGAGGCTGGAGAAGGACTAGCCCCACTCAGCAGGATTGGAGGGACAAAAATAAAGTAGTTTCTAGGATTACACCCCTGAATGCTACATGTTCCAAGTACTAAGTCATAGAGGTTTCAGATGATCAGTTACATAATCCAGGCTAGGTAGAGAAGGGAGAACAGCCAGCAAGGGTCTGATGTGAAAATATAATTGTGGGTATAAAGCCTCCAGAAGGCTAGTGTCAGAGAGTGTGTTACTGGTATGGCTTTCCTGACATGAAACATTTCTAGGTAAGAATATAATCCAGAGGTGGGGATGAGGTAACCGACATGCTTTGGAGCTCAAGAGGTGAGAAAAGAGATTAAAGAAATTTAAGGCAGGGTGCTTGGGTGGCTCAGTCAGTCAAGCGTCCAACTCTGAATTTCGGCTCAAGTCGTGATCTCACGGTTCTCAAGTTTGAGCCCTGTGCTGACAGCGTGGAGCTTGCTTGGGCTTGTCTCTCTCTCCCTCTCCCTCTCTCTACCCCTCCCCTGCTTGCTCTCTCAAAGTAAGTGAACTTAAAAAAAAACTTAAGGCTAAATTGTTATATAGGTGCAGAAGTCTTCTGGGATCTTGTCACGGCTTGGGCTGAATAGGAAGATGACTATTCAGACCCCAATCCCTACCCCTACAGAAACTGCTCCTGTCAAGATCACCAGGAAACTCCAGTGTCACTTCCAACATAAGCAATTCCCATTTCTCATCTTACCTGTCAGTAGCATCTGACGTAATTGAGCACTTCCTCTTTCTTGAAACACTTTCTTCACTTTGCTTCAAGGATTCCACCCTCTGATTTTACTCCTCCTTCCTGGCCACCCCTTCTCATATTCTTCTGCTGGATCCACCTCTTTTTTCGACGATTAAATGCTGGAGGATCTGGGGCTCAATCATAGAAATTTTTCTCTTTGCTGTCTCGCTTCCTAAGAGATCATACCCAGTCTCATGGCTTTCAATACCTCTACACAGCTCCCAATGTATATGTTAGCACCAACATCTCCCCCAAACTCCAGACTGCTTACTTGATATCAATGCTTAGATATTTGATTTAGCATGTCCAGAATCAAACACAATGCCATAACCTGATCTCCAACTTTCTCTGCTCTCAAATTCCCTCTCACTAGATGCCATCATGATTGCCCAGTTGTTTAGGCAAAAAAAAAAAAAAAAAAAAAGTAGTCAACTTCTATGCCTCTTTGCTTACATCCCATCTGCAAATCTTGTCAACTAGGTCTTCAATATATAGGACCAAGCTCGCCCTGTCTCCCCATCTCCATCTTGGCACAAACCATCATTGCCATCTCTCTGCCTCCACACTTGACTCTCTGTAATCTCTTCCCCACACAGAATCATCCATTTAAACATACCTCAGATCTTTACCTCGCTGCTCATTGAAGTCCCCCTAAGGCGCCTACCCTTCTCAGGTTAAATTCCAAACCCTTGACACGAATTGCAAGGTGATGTGTCTGGCCATTTCCCAGAGCTTTTCTAAGGCTCTGCAAGGCCATCTTAAACAGAGCTGTCTCATTGAGCTGGGGGGGTCAAGTTTTTTTAAAAGAATTATCACATATTGTCTCAAAGAAAGGTCTCTGAAGGCGTGTTTTAGGAAGAACTGTTTCATCACTGAAGCGCTTAGTAAAATGAAAAATCTGTGAGGTACGTTCTTTCCAGATTTTAAGGCTTGATGTTATCCTTTGCTCTCAGTGCTGAAGTCAAACACCCCCTCTTCTGTGAAGTCTTCTGTCTGCTGGCTTCCTGATTCAGCTTCATTCCCAATACCCTACAGAAAAAACAAAAAGTTCTCCATTGTTCTGTGTTTATACACAGTGATTGGGAATCTGTGAAGCTCGTGTCTGTCTTGTGTTACTACTCTGGAAGGCACAAGTCTACTAACTCATGCTTTAAAAATATGCATATATATATACTGGGTGCCAGGGTGACTCAGTTCATTGAGCTTCTGATTCTTGCTACCGGCTCAGGTCCTGATCCCTCAGTGATGAGTTCAAGCCACTAGTGGGGCTCCTGGCCCACAAGGGGGCCTGCTTGGAATTCTCTCTCTCTCTCTCTCTCTCTCTCTCTCTCTCTCTCTCTCTCTTTCTCTCTGCTCCTCCCCTGCTTGTACACATGCATGATCCCTCAAAATAAACATTAAAAAAATAAAAATATACACATATACTGTATTTAATCACTTCTAAAACCCACTTTTTAAATAAAGACTGAAATTAGGAGATGCCTGGGTGGCTCAGCTGGTTAAGCCTTGGACTTGATTTCAGCTCAGGTCATGATCTCATCGTTCACGGAATGGAGCCATGTGGGGCTCTGCACTGACAGTGTGGAGCCTGCTTGGGATTCATTCATATTCTCTCTCTCTCTCTCTCTCTCTCTCCCTCTGACCCTCTCCCACTGGCTAGCCTGTGCATATGCACAGGCTCTCTCTCTCGAATAAAAAAAAAAAAAAAAGACTGAAATTGGGATGAGTCTTAAAATGATAGAAAGCATAATTTCTCAGCACTTTTTCTTTCTTGCTGGTACATAAAATAATGCTACCTTGGAATTGATACTATCTTACAGTTGATTAAATACTGAGTGTAAATCTTGTGAGTTTATGTGCTTCCATCTTCACCAGCAGAAGTTTAGTCCATCATTCCATATGGCAGTTGTTTCTGCTACAATACATTTAAATATAAATTGAGTTAGGAACGGGGTAGAAGTTCCTCACTTCCAAACTGCATATCTGATCCTCAGTACGAAGACGCTCCAGAAACGACAAAGCATTATGGTCGTGTATTTCTTTACATCCAACCATCACCAATCACTAGCAATGACCCACCCTTTACGCTCCAGCCTGACCTCTGCAAGGTCGCAGGGGTTAAGCTCCGGCTCCGCAGCTGGGGTGGCGCAGGTAAGCGCGCCCCGCCCACCTACCCCCGACTTGCCTCGTACGGGACGCGAACTCTGATTGGCCAAGGGACTCAAGGAGCTTGGCCAAGGGACTCAAGGAACTTGCCCAAAGTCACCTTCCGAGCATGCGCGGGAGAGGAGGTGCAGGCGCGGCGCCACCCGCGCATGCGCCGTACGCAGCCGTCGCTCTTTAAAGCGCCCGCGCGGGGCCGCGTCTTGCCGGCCGACCCGCCACCGTCCGGCATGAGGGGTTGGGGTGTTGCTGTCACCTCCTGCTCGCTCAAGCACCATGGAACGCCTGCGGAGCCTGAGCCGGCTCCTGCCCCGGCGCACGCTGTGCGCTCTGGCCCAGGGCCTGACGCCTGGGGCGCGCCCAGTTGCCGCCTGCGGCCGCGCGGCCCACATCCTCGGGCGGAGCCGGGCCGCGCCGCTGTGCGGGCCCCGCCGGCCCCCGGTGGCAGGTACGGCCCTCTCCGCGGCCCTGGACGCCGATCTTGCGTCGACCTCAGGGCCCTGACCCGACCGTCCGACCCTGCGCAGGCCTCAGCCCCGAGTCCGCCCTTGGGGCTCCCGCCCGGAAGGTCCGCCCAGCGCCGAGGTCCCCACGCCCCTCGCTGCAACCCTCCCTCTGCAGTGCTCCAAGGGGAAGAATGTTCTTAACGAGAATTTCTCCCTAGTTACTTATATGGTAGCTCTGAAGCCGAGATTGGGTTCGTCCGCCTGAAATAATTGTCTGTTACTGTCTCTTCCCAGTCTTCTTTCCCTTCCTGATGGACACTGGTAACCCTTTTCCCATTGCTCAAGTGAGGAATGGGGACGCACCTATAAATAAGGCTGAAAACTTGGGAGACTTCGTAGTAAGAGTTGCTCCCGAGGAAGCTCTGACTTAGTTTTCCAGGGCAGTGTGACAGCCACAGGGGTCCGAGCAGTGGCGAGGAGGAGGAATCGGAGCTGTTAATGTTTTCACCATGTGATACAGCATAATGATCACATTTCCCCAAGTGTGAGAATGTGGGTGAGAATACTCAGAAACGAGCGACGTTACAATGTATGGCTCCTCAAAAGTATTGCGCTGCCCTCTAGTTTGCTCAGTTTTATTCTCAAAAGCTTTCTGAAGTACAACTCGCCATCACCACGTCCTTCCCCACGCTCAACAGGGAGTCTGTATTCGGGTACATCGCATTTTCCCTCCTTTAATAATGCTCGAGATCCCAGTTTCAGCCCATCTGATGTTTTAGGACAAACGTTGAGATTCACAATTCCCAATTTGGAAACACTTTATCTAACTTGTGGTTGATTAGCAAATGCTGATTTATTATCGCGCTTTTACTTTTATTCACCTGACTCTTATAATTTGTATTTTCTAAAGGGGAACCAACAAGCCCCAGATGCTAACAATTACAGGAGTCACTAAGTGTATGTAATGGGAAAGAATAAGATCGGAAAGGAGACTGTGTCTCCACATTTTGTGGAGTCCGTGTGATTACTTTGGAAGTGTAAAATAATTGGTAATTTTTTTTACACCTTCTTCCCATTCCTTTTTAGTATTTTGAATACAGCATCCTTTGTGTCATTAAATCGACATGGTTATTCTTCAGAACTCACTGCAACTCAGTCTGATTACATGTTTTAAATAGATTAATTTTCGAATAAGGATTTGTTTTCATTCCAATTCATTGGGTTTTTTTTGAGTATGGGATCTGCATTCCAGTTCAATGGGCTATCACATAAGTATTTACTGTGTAAAGTATATGTGTGGAAAAGTTAATACATGGAGGTAAAATCTATAGGTTTCATGACTTAGAGATCCAATAATCCTGATCCTAGAATGCTGAAACGGGTTTTACTTGCAATGTGTTTTCTAAAATATGTCTACCAATATAATTTTCATGAGAAGCCTTTTTAAATTCTGCAAAAAAAGATGGATATTTTCTTTTAATCTCAGAACAGTGTTATACGTTTGTGCATTCAACTCTGAGATAGCAGTAATCATTAGAAAAAAGGTGGTTGGAATCCGTAAATTATTCTAGTACCTCACCTAAGCCATTACTTTTAAAAATCATTCCCTGCCAGATCTAATATAATCACCTACAAGTGTTAAAAGGGACATTCCTCTAGGAATTCCTCATTCCTCTAGGAAAAATGTTTCCAAAAAATAATCTGAAGACTTCTGCATACTATAAGAGCTCTCTATCTTAGCCATACGTTGAAACCTGTTGTATGACCACAGAGAATTCCTTGATTTATTCTTCAGGTGAAATGCACCGGTTTAGAACTTCTGATGTCTCTCAAGCCACTTTAGCCAGCGTAGCCCCGGTGTTTACTGTGGTGAGTATCGATGGTACATTTGATAACTTAAAGAAAGTACTTCCCGTACTTATTAAGTTAACTGGGGTGGACTGGTCAGCCAAGATAATACTTATTTTTTGTTTCATAGTGAATCATTATACTTGTAAGTCATGTTGTCTTTGTGTTTTGTTTGGTGACCTGAGTGCCAGCTAGATTTGCTTAAGAGCAGCTTGAAACTTCGGTGTTGAATGTGGAGGTCTTCTTTTGATACTAGAACTGGTCGTTCAAATCACAGCTCCTCACTGCCTCCTCAAGATTTCCCTGTGAATATGTTTAGAAGTCCTTGAAGGCTGTTGGCCGTACAGGGGCTTAAACCCGTGCTATGCAATACAATATATGCAGAAGCATGTTGAAATGAAAAAGTGTAGTGTTTAAGAGTGTATGCTTTTTTTTTTTTTAACGTTTATTTATTTTTGAGACAGAGACAGAGCATGAATGGGGGAGGGGCAGAGAGAGAGGGAGACACAGAATCTGAAGCAGCTCCAGGCTCCGAGCTGTCAGCACACAGCCCGACGCGGGGCTCGAACTCACGGACCGCGAGATCATGACCCGAGCAAGCTGAAGCCGGACGTTTAACTGACTGAGCCACCCAGGCGCCCCAAGAGTGTATGCTTTAAAGGTTCATGATCTCTGCGATGATCTGAAATGATTCAGGGGGGAAATGAGTAAAATAATAAGAATAATGTGTATCACAGACACATATCTAAGAAAGAGAAATAGGCCATTGGGGCAGAATCGTAGCAAAAGAGGACTCTAGGTGAAAGTTGCACAGGGTTTGGTTGTAAGATATTGCAGCTTTTTTTGTAGGGCTTTAACTTTTTCAAAACAACAGTTGAATTTAAAAAAAATAATGTGTCTGTTCTGAACGAGCATTCCTAAATTCAGAACTCAGCTCTACCTCTGTTAACTGGGCAGACTTGGACAAGGTGTGATAACATTTTTGTGCCTTAGTTTTCTCATTGGTATACACTGGGGGTAATAGTACCTAGTGAAGTTCAAATTAACTCTCAACTGTGTGTGAAACCCTTAAGATTCAGGAATAAGACAAAGATGTCCACTCTTACCATTACTCTTTAATACAGCACCGGAAGTCCTAGCCTCAGTAATCAGACAACAAAAAGAAATAAAAGGCATCCAAATCAGCAAGGAAGAAGTCAAGCTTTCACTATTTGCAGACAACATGGTACTCTAAGTGGGAAACCTGAAAGACTCCACCAAAAAATTGCTAGAACTAATTAACCCATAAATTTACTAAGTCACAGGATATAAAATCAAGGTGCAGAAGTCTGTTGCATCTCTATACACCAATAAGGAAGAGGCATAAAACCGTTAAAATAGTGCCTCACATGGTAAGCGCTTGATATATATTAGCCATTATCATCATTATTATTCAGGCTTATGAACATAAGAACTTTTCTTTATAAACTGTACGAAGCAGGGGTGCCTGGGTGGCTCAGTCAGTTAAGTCTCTGACTTCAGCTCACGTCATGATCTCCTGGTCTGTGAGTTTGAGCCCCATGTCGGGCTCCATGCTGACAGCTCAGAGCCTGGAGCTGGCTTCAGATTCTGTGTCTCCCTCCCTCTCTGCCCCTCCCCCCATTCACAATCTCTCTCTCTCTCCCTCTCTCTCTCTCTCTCTCTCTCTCTCTCTCAAGAATAAACATTAAAAAAAAATTTTAAGAATAAATTCAGAAATTAAATACTGAAAGAAGGTTCTTTGCAGGTGAAATTGTGTACCAAAAACACTTGAGAAAATCAGTTGATACTATTTGAAAGGAGAGCTCACTAATCAGCTCATTTTCTAGGTGATGTTACTTTATAAGATAAACATTTTTTTTAAATCATAGTTTGTATGATCTTTATCAAAATATTAAAGAAAAAATGGTGAATATTGACCTGCAAAAGTATTCATATATCGTTAAGTTGGAAAAGGAGGCACGACTGCAAAGAAGTGTGTGTAACATGAGTGTATTGAAGAGGAAAAAGGCTGGGAGAACGTTTAGTAAAATATTGGCATGGCTTTCTCCAAAATTTGTCATTTGGGGTGATTAGTTTTATTTTACTTTATTTTCAAACTTTCTTCAGCTGGTATGTGTATTTGTGAAATTAAGGAAACCTAGTCTGTATTACACAAAATAGTTCCTTTTGAGGTAAATTTGCCCTTTGATGGCTTATGGTACTCATATTTATGTTGACCTTACCTTGCTCATGAGAAACCAGCTAAAATATATACTGTGGGATGTTGTTCTTTTGCTGTTAACACAGCATGCATACGTTTCCATGGTAATAACCCAGCATTTGTTGCTTCAACTATATCTTAGGGTCTTTCTGGAAATGCATATTAAACAGTAATTAGTGCAGCCTAGTATATAGTGATTCATTAAATGTTATTTGACACATTCAAACTTGACAAGTATTCAGTACTTGTGGACAAGTATTGTAGAAAAATGTTCCCTCTGCTTTCTGGGAAATAGGTAGATTTTCTGCATTGTGTCCTCTCTTCAAACTATCAGAAGAGGCCTTTTCAGTAAATCATTATTGATTCCCCTACACTCACCAGAGAGACTTGATAGCCTCCAGTAGATCCTTAGATTCACAAGATGAGCCACAGTTGGTTTCAGTCTACTCAGAAGGATAAAGGAAAGGAAACACAGAAGGGCAGCGTCAGATGTGTCCTCTTCAAAAGAAGCCCTTGCAGCCATCCAGCAGCTTCTCTGGACCCCATGTGACAGCTCAGGTACAAGGAGTTGATGTTCTTAAAGGTGGGTATGCGTGACACCTTGGCTCAGAATCCCCACACCTTGTAGTGCCGGTGTCTCCTATAACCAGCTCCAGGGCCCACCCTCCAGGCGAGGAACGCGGCCAGTTACAAGAGCAGCCATGCTCCAGGAAAAGCAGAGCCATGGCTTCCCACGAGGTTTCTAATTTGTCCACAGTCTTCCTGGTCCTGTGCGGTCTAGCAGGTATCAGGCATTTTTACCAGAAGCAATGTTGCCTATGACACATTGATACTCCTTTATCAGATTTCCAGTGGAACCAAGACAGAAAGTTAATCCAAGGTCACATTTATCCTCGCAAATGAAAGAGATTCTTTTAAACCTTAACTCCTAACCGAATTTAACCTAAAGAAGCTGTTATGGTTTATCTGTGCATTTTTTTTTTGTATTTGGGAGATATAATACCATATGGTATAATACTATAAGTAGTCTCATTTGGGAGAAAATAATATTTTGTTTTTATTATCTTTCTTCAGACAAAATTTGACAAAGAGGGAAACGTTACTTCTTTTGGTGAGTATGTTTAATTTTTTTGTAAATTACTTTTTTAATCAGTGAATGAATCTGATGGAAATTAAAAAATTGTAGTGTTTTGAGTAGGATTGTCTTTGCGTATGTGGATATATTGAAAGAGATCTGTCTTCAGCATTTGTCCATCTGTCCTAATTGAAACTGGCAGTACCTGGACAATTCTCCCAGAACTGGTTTTTGTTTTTTTGTCAGGAGCCACTTCCTCTCTAACCAGATGTTAAAGGGATATTTTGAGAGCAGAGGCTGGTATGCAGCTGGAGTGCATTTAATTTCTCTTTAGTCTCCCTTTCACTGCCCTAGTCCACATACACATCTTCTGTTCCACATGTAAGACAGGCTTACAGAATACTATTGACATTGCAGTGGCAATGGGTGACAGAAGACAGGAAGGACAGGGCACTAGACGGACTCTGCTGCTGATGGACTGTTACTTTTTAAAATGAAACTAAGCATCGCTTTACTGTCTGACCTCAGATGCCGGCCGCAGATCTCTCATGTGCTTCCAACCCCATGATCCTGTCCCTGCCATTGCTGAGATCCTGGTGGGATATTTTGGGTGTGTTTTGCTCATTATGTCCTTCAAATGACTGTTGTACTTCGAGCTCTGTCACAGGTGTGATTTGACACTACAAGTACAGATGCTACTGTAACCATATCGTTTCTTGAGTTTCTTCATCCATCATGCTTTCTCTTAGGTAGTAAGTTTAGTTTTCAGGTAGGAGAATCTAGTGAAGAACTGACTTTATTTTCTCATTTTCTGTTAGTCCAAGGACCAAGAAAGTTGAATTATCTCTTCACAGATTTAAAATACTGAAGATAGAAAACAGGAAATGTAGTTCTTTACAATATGTATTAAAACAAAAAACAAAAAACAAAAAAAGGTGGTCCGTCTCTAGAGCTTGAAATCAATACCGTGAGTCCTAATCATGTATGGCTGTGGTTATTTTGGTCCCCGGGGGCTTCTGTGTACAAAGACATTTTATGAAGTATGGATAAGACCAAAAAAGAATTATTAGAGTTTGACCAAGTTTACTTGAATTTGTTTTGAGGCTAAAATGGCCACTAAAAAGACTAATTTTGGCTTGTTTCTGGTAGTAGAAAGTGATCTTGGTGGTGGGAGGGGTGCTCTGATACAAAACTAAACTCCTCACTTTATTGGTTTGGCCCACGCTTTTTGTTAAAAATCTTTCTTTTATAGAAAAGAAGAAAACTGACTTATATCAAGAATTAGGTCTTCAAGCCAGAGATTTGAGGTTTCAGCATGTGATGAGCATCACAACAAGAAACAATAGAATTATCATGAGAATGGAGGTAAAGGGTTTTTATGTCATCGTCCTTTCCTGCTTCCTAGCTGTCTTGATCAGTATCTAGGTGAAAAGTACCTTTGTACTGACAATGGATGTGTGAGACCTAGGGTACTTGATAACATAACGTGTCATTATGAGCGTAACTCTTCCGTGCGTTCTGTACATATGTTCAGCAGGCATGACTCTTGCTCTATTTTGTGTTGGAAGAGTTCTGACTGCAGTCTCTATTCTCGCTGTTGGAATTTGGTTTCTAGTTTCTGAAATGGTAGGAGAAAGAATCTTGATTATAATAGACATTTTCAGTTGTATACAGTTATGTGTCATCATAGCATAATTTTAGCCACCAAGAACATATATTCTGGGTCCAGGAATATCCCAGGAATATCCCTTAAAATTTATAATCTTAACTTATATTTTTATTTCAACAGAAAGCTTTCTAAAACAAAGTCTTCTCCCGTCTACTCAGAGTACACTAAATACAATGTAATTTTCCTTAGTGATTCAGAATAAATTTGAACCTATGTAATTTGGATGGGCTAATGTCTAGAGTTCAGAAATAGATGAGACATGGTTCTCAATGGTATTGGCCCTCCAGTAGACACGAGACTTGCTTTCTTTAAAAAGTCTTTGATGGCAGATTTCTGTCGTTTTAACTAGAATTTTTAAAAAAACTAATAATGGAAGCAGTCTTCAGAAAATATTCTTCACTTTTGTTATTGATAGCTAGAACCCTTTAAAAAAGTATCTTTGTCCACCAAAAAACTACAAGAACTGATACGTGAATTCAGTAAATCACAGGATACAAGATCAACAGACAGAAATCCATTGCATTTCTGTACACTAATAACGAAGTAGTAGAGAAATTAAACAGTCCTGTTTACAATTGTATCAGAAATAGTAATAACAATAATACCAAAAATAATAAAATACCTAGAAATAAAACATTGATAAAAGAAATTCAAGATGACATGAAAAAATGGAAAGATATTCCATGCTCATGGATTGGGAGAACAAATAGTTAAAATGTCCAGATTTCCAGAAGCAATCTGCAGATTTATGCAATCCCTGTGAAAATACCAGCAACATTTTTGTTGATTTTTTAAAAAATTTTTACTTTAATTACCAGTGCTCATCATGACAAGTGCAGTCCTTAATCCCCATGACCTGTTGTCCCCATCCCTCCACCCACCTACCCCTCTGGTGACCATCAGTTTGTTGTCTACAGTTAAGGAATCTTAGTTTCTTGGTTTGTCTCTTTTTTCCCCCCTTTGCTCCTTTTTTTTTTGTCTTTCTTAAATTCCATATATGAGTGAAATTACAGGGTATTTGTCCTTCTCTGACTTACTTCACTTAGCATTATACTCTTCAGCTCCATCCATATCTTTGCAGATGGCAAGATTTCATTATTTTTTATGGCTGAATAATATATGTATATATCTCATCTCTTTATCCACTCATCAATCAGATATTTGGGCTGCTTCCATATCTTGACTATTGTAAATAATCTGCTATGAACATAGCAGCACATGTATCTCTTCAAATCAGTATTTTTGTATTCTTTGGGTGAATACCTAGTAGTGCAATTACTGGATCATAGGGTAGTTCTATTTTTACCTTTTTGAGGGACCTCTGCACTGTTTGCCATGTGGCTGCACCAGTTTGCATTTCCACCAACAGTGCATGAGGTTCCTTTTTCTCCACATTCTCCTCCAGCATCTCTTGTTTTTTGTGTTGTTGATGTTAGCCATTCTGACAGGTGTGAGGTGTTATCTCCTTGTAGTTTTGATTTGTGTTTCCCTAATAATAAGTGATAATGAGCATCTTTTCATGTGCCTGTTAGCCATCTTCTTTGGAGAAGATGTATGTCTTCTTTGGAGAAACGTCTGCCCATGTCTTTTGCCCATTTTTTTTTTTATTTATATATGAAATTTATTGTCAAATTGGTTTCCATACAACACCCAGTGCTCGTCCCAAAAGGTGCCCTCCTCAATACCCATCACCCACCCTCTCCTCCCTCCCACCCCCCATCAACCCTCAGCTTGTTCTCAGTTCTCAACAGTCTCTTATGCTTTGGCTCTCTCCCACTCTAACCTCTTTTTTTTTTTCCTTCCCCTCCCCCATGGGTTCCTGTTAAGTTTCTCAGGATCCACATAAGAGTGAAACCATATGGTATCTGTCTTTCTCTGTATGGCTTATTTCACTTAGCATCACACTCTCCAGTTCCATCCACGTTGCTACAAAAGGCCATATTTCATTTTTTCTCATTGCCACGTAGTATTCCATTGTGTATATAAACCACAATTTCTTTATCCATTCATCAGTTGATGGACATTTAGGCTCTTTCCATAATTTGGCTATTGTTGAGAGTGCTGCTATGAACATTGGGGTACAAGTGCCCCTATGCATCAGTACTCCTGTGTCCCTTGGATAAATTCCTAGCAGTGCTATTGCTGGGTCATAGGGTAGGTCTATTTTTAATTTTCTGAGGAACCTCCACACTGCTTTCCAGAGCGGCTGCACCAATTTGCATTCCCACCAACAGTGCAAGAGGGTTCCCGTTTCTCCACATCCTCTCCAGCATCTATAGTCTCCTGATTTGTTCATTTTGGCCACTCTGACTGGCGTGAGGTGATACCTGAGTGTGGTTTTGATTTGTATTTCCCTGATAAGGAGCGACGCTGAACATCTTTTCATGTGCCTGTTGGCCATCCGGATGTCTTCTTTAGAGAAGTGTCTATTCATGTTTTCTGCCCATTTCTTCACTGGGTTATTTGCTTTTCGGGTGTGGAGTTTGGTGAGCTCTTTATAGATTTTGGATACTAGCCCTTTGTCCGATATGTCATTTGCAAATATCTTTTCCCATTCCGTTGGTTGCCTTTTAGTTTTGTTGGTTGTTTCCTTTGCTGTGCAGAAGCTTTTTATCTTCATAAGGTCCCAGTAATTCACTTTTGCTTTTAATTCCCTTGCCTTTGGGGATGTGTCGAGTAAGAGATTGCTACGGCTGAGGTCAGAGAGGTCTTTTCCTGCTTTCTCCTCTAAGGTTTTGATGGTTTCCTGTCTCACATTCAGGTCCTTTATCCATTTTGAGTTTATTTTTGTGAATGGTGTGAGAAAGTGTTCTAGTTTCAACCTTCTGCATGTTGCTGTCCAGTTCTCCCAGCACCATTTGTTAAAGAGACTGTCTTTTTTCCATTGGATGTTCTTTCCTGCTTTGTCAAAGATGAGTTGGCCATACGTTTGTGGGTCTAGTTCTGGGGTTTCTATTCTATTCCATTGGTCTATGTGTCTGTTTTTGTGCCAATACCATGCTGTCTTGATGAGGACAGCTTTGTAGTAGAGGCTAAAGTCTGGGATTGTGATGCCTCCTGCTTTGGTCTTCTTCTTCAAAATTCCTTTGGCTATTCGGGGCCTTTTGTGGTTCCATGTGAATTTTAGGATTGCTTGTTCTAGTTTCGAGAAGAATGCTGGTGCAATTTTGATTGGGATTGTTTAACATAGTGCTGGAAGTTCTAGCATCAGCAATCAGACAACAAAAGGAAATCAAAGGCATCAAAATTGGCAAAGATGAAGTCAAGCTTTCGCTTTTTGCAGATGACATGATATTATACATGGAAAATCCGATAGACTCCACCAAAAGTCTGCTAGGACTGATACATGAATTCAGCAAAGTTGTAGGATACAAAATCAATGTACAGAAATCAGTTGCATTCTTATACACTATCAATGAAGCAACAGAAAGACAAATAAAGAAACTGATCCCATTCACAATTGCACCAAGAAGCATAAAATACCTAGGAATAAATCTAACCAAAGATGTAAAAGATCTGTATGCTGAAAACTATAGAAAGCTTATGAAGGAAATTGAAGAAGATTTAAAGAAATGGAAAGACATTCCCTGCTCATGGATTGGAAGAATAAATATTGTCAAAATGTCAATACTGCCCATTTTTATTTCAACTATTTGTTTCTTGGGTATTGAGTTTTATTGGTTCTTTTAGACACTAACCCTTTATTGGATATGTCATTTGCAAATATCTTCTTTCATTCCATAGGTTGCCTTTTGGTTTTGTTCATTGTTTCCTCTGTTTGCTCTGCAGGAGCTTTTTATGTTGATATAGTCCCATTAGTTTATTTTTGTTTTTGTGTCCTTACCTCAAGAGACATGTCTAGAAAAATGTTACTATAGCCAATGGCAAAAAAGATACTTACTGCCTGTGTTCTCTCCTAGGGGTTTTGTGGTTTCAGGTCTCATGTTTAGGTCTTTAATCCATTTTGAATTTGTTTTTGTGTATGGTGTAAGAAAGTGGTCCAGTTTCATTCTTTTGCATGTTGCTGTCTAGTTTTCCCAGCACCATTTGTTGAAGAGACTGTCTTTCCCATTGGATATTCTTTCCTGCTTTGTCAAACATTCATTAACTATATAACTGTGTGTTTATTTCTGGGCTTTCTATTCTGTTCCATTGGTCTGTGTGTCTGTTTTTGTGCCAGTACCCTACTGTTTTGACTATTGCAGCTTTGAAATACAACTTGAAATCCAGAATTGTGATGCCTCCCATTTTGCTTTGCTTTTTCAAGATTGCTTTGGCTATTTCAGGGTCTTTTGTGGTTCTGCACAAATTTTAGGACTGTTTGTTCTAGCTCTGTGAAAAATGCTGTTGGTATTTTGATAGGGATTGCATTAAATGTACAGATTGTTTGGTGTAGTATAGACAGTTTAACAGTATTTATTCTTCCAATCCATGAGCATGGAATGTCTTTCCATTTCTTTGTGTTGTCTTGAATTTCTTCTTTCATCAGTGTTTTATAGTTTCCAGTACAGGTCTTTCACCTCTTCGGTTACATTTATTCCAAGGTATCTTTTTTTTTTTAAATTTTTTAATACTTATTTTGAGAGAGCGAGAGAGAGAGAGCAGGGGAGAGGGCAGAGAGAGGGGAGACATAGAATCCAAAGCAGGCTCTAGGCTCTGAGCTGTCAGCATAGAGCCCAGTGTGGGGCTCAAACTCATAAGATCATGACCTGAGCTGAAGTTGGATGCTCAACTTACTGAGCCACCTAGGTGCCCCAGTATCTTATCATTTTTCATGCAATTGTAAATGGGATTTTTTTTCCTAATTTCTGTCTCTGCTGCTTCATCATCAGTGTATAGAAATGGACAGATTTCTTTACATTGATTTGTACCCTGCGACTTTACTGAATTCGTGTATCAGCTCTAGCAGTTTTGTGGTGGAGTCCTCAGGGTTTCCTATATGTAGTATCACATCATCTGCAAATAGTGGAAGTTTTACTTATTCCTTGCCAAATTGGATAATTTATTTCTTTTTATTGTCTGATTGCTGTGGCTAGGACTTCCAGTACTATGTTGAGTAAAAGTGGTGAGCAAGCACATTCTTGTTCCTGATCTTAGTGGAAAAGCTCTCAGTTTTTCACCATTGAGGATGATGTTCGCTGTGAGTTTTTCATATATGGCCTTTATTATGTTGAGGTATGTTCCCTCTAAACCTACTTTGTGGAGGATTTTTATCATGGATGTTGTACTTTGTCAAATGCTTTCTCTGCATCTGTTGAAATGATCGTATGGTTTTTATTCTTTCTCTTGTGGATGTCATGTATCATGTTGATTGATTTGCAAATATTGAATCACCCTTGCATCCCAGGAATAATTTCCACTTGATCATAGTAAATGATTGTTTTGATTTATTGTTGAATTTGGTTTGCTGGTATTTTGTTGAGGATTTTTGCATCTGTGTTCACAGAGATATTGGCTTATAGTTCTCTCTGGTCTAATCTTTATTTCCTTTTTTCTGCTGGCTTTAGGCTTTGTTAGTCTTTATCTAGCTTCTTCAGGTGTAAGGTTAGGTTGTTTATTTGAGATTGTTCTTCTTCAGGCAGGCCTGTATTGCTGTATATTTCCCTCTTAGGACCGTTTTTGCTGCATCCGAAAGATTTTGGACCATTGTGTATTCATTTTCACTTGTTTCCATGCATTTTGTTTCCAGCTTTCTTCTTTTGTTTCCTGTTTGACCATTCATTGTTTAGTAGCATATTATTTAACCTCCATGTATTTGTGTTCTTTCCAGGTTTGTTCTTATGGTTGATTTCTAGTTTCATAGTGTTATGATCAGAAAAGATGCATGGTATGAATTTGATCTTTTTCAGTTTGTTGAGGCTTGTTTTTTTTGCCTAATATGTGATCTATTCTGGAGAATGTTCCATGTGCACTTGGAAAGAATGTGTATTGTGCTGTTTTAGGATGGAATGTTCTGAATATATCTGTTAAATCCATGCGGTCCAGTGTGTTATTCAAAGCCATGGTTTCCAGGTGCTGGGTGGCTCAGTCATTAAGCATCTGACTTCGGCTCAGGTTGTGATCTCATGGTTCGTGAATTTGAGTCCCACATCAGGTAATCTCGAGCCCTGTTTCTTTCTCTCTCTCTCTCTCTCTTTCTCTCTCTTTCTCTCTTCTTTCTCTCTCTCTGCCTCTTTTGGGATTCTCTCTCTGCCTCTCTCTCTTTTTCCTCAAAAAAAAAAAGCCATTGTTTCCTTGTTGATTTTTTTTTTAAATATCTGAAATTTATTGTCAAATTAGCTTCCATACAACACCCAGTGCTCATCCCAAAAGATTCCCTCTTCAATGCCCATCACCTAACTTGTTGATTTTCTTTTATTATTTTTTTTAAATGTTTATGTTAGAGAGAGAGAGAGAGAGAGAGCGTGAACAGGGGAGGGGCAGAGAGAGAGGGAGACACAGAATCGGAAGTGGGTTCCGGGCTCTGAGCTGTCAGCGCAGAGCCCGACGCGGGGCTCAAACTCACGGACCGCAAGATCCTGACGTGAGCTGAAGTCGGCCGCTCAACCGACTGAGCCACCCAGGCGCCCCTAACTTGTTGATTTTCTGATTGGATGATTTGTCCATTGATATAAGTAAGGTGTTAAAGTCCCCTATTTTTATTGTATTATTCTCACTTAGTTCCTTTATGTTTAACTATTTTATGTATTTGGTTGCTTCCATGTTGGGTGTGTTAATATTTAAAATTGTTACATCTTCTTGTTGTATTGTCCCTTTTATAATTATATAGAGTCTCTCTTTGTCTCTTATTACAGTCTTCGTTTTTGTTTTTTGTTTTTTTTAAATTTTTTTTTAACGTTTATTTATTTTGGGGACAGAGAGAGAGCGTGAACAGGGGAGGGGCAGAGAGAGAGAGAGACACAGAATTGGAAACAGGCTCCAGGCTCTGAGCCGTCAGCACAGAGCCTGACGCGGGGCTTGAACCCACGGACCGTGAGATCATGACCTGAGCCGAAGTCGGATGCTTAACCGACCAAGCTACCCAGGCACCCCAGTTTTTGTTTGTTTTTGAAAACTTTAAGTTTGTTTATTTTTGAGAGATAGAGACAGAGTGTGAGCAGGGGAGGGGCAGAGAGAGAAGGAGATACAGAACTCAAAGCAGGCTCCAGGCTATAAGCTGTCAGCACAGAGCCTGATGCAGGGCTCAAACTCATGAACCACAAGATTATGACCTGAGCCAAAGTCGGGCATTCAACAGAGTGAGCCACCCAGGTGCCCTGATTACATTCTTAAAATCTATTTTATGTGATCTAAATATTGCTATCCCAGCTTTCTTTTCACTTCCATGTGCATGACAAATATTTCCACCCCCTCACTTTTGATCTGCATGTATTTTTAGGTCTAAAATGCATCTCTTATGGACAGCATATAGATTGGTCTTTTTTTTTTTTTAATCCATTTTGTTACTCTGTGTTTTTTGATTGGAGTGTGTAGTTCATTTACATTCAAAATAATGTATTTATGCCATTTATATGATTTGTGGTTGTTTCTGAAGGTTTTCTCTGATCCTTTCTTTCTTTCTTTCATGGTTTGCTGGGTTTCTTTTGTGATATACTTGGAGTCTTTTCTCTTTATTTTTTTCATATCATTGGTTTTGATTTCTGGTTATCATTAGGTTTATATACAACGTCTTTTGCAGTCTGTATTAAGTTGATGGTCATTTAAGTTTGGACCCATTCTTTACTTCTCCCCTCCTGCCCCCACATTTTAGGTATACATGTCATATTTTACGTCCTTTTATTTTGTGAGTTTCTTGACTGATTTTTTTTTTCCAGAAATGTTCATTTTTACTGATTTTGTGTTTCTTACCTTCATACTGTCATTTTTGGTCTTTCCTTTGCAGTCAAGGATTCCCCTTTAACATTTCTAGCAGGATTGGATTAGTGGCCATGAGTTCCTTTAGTTTTTGTTTGCCTGGGTAACTCTTTATCTCTATTTCAATTCTGAATGACAGCCTTGCTGAATAGAGTATTCTCTTTTTTAATATTTTAAAAATATTCAGGGGCGCCTGGGTGGCTCAGTCGGTTAAGCGGCTGACTTCAGCTCAGGTCACGATCTCGCGGTCCGCGAGTTCGAGCCCCACGTCGGGCTCTGGACTGATGGCTCAGAGCCTGGAGCCTGCTTCCGATTCTGTGTCTCCCTCTCTCTCTGCCCCTCCCCCGTTCATGCTCTGTCTCAAAAATAAATAAAACATTAAAAAAAAATTAAAAAAAATATTTATTTGTTTTTGAGAGACAGAGTACAAGCGGGGGAGGGGAAGAGAGAGAGGGAGATACAGAATCTGAAGCAGGCTACAGGCTCTGAGAGTTAGCACAGAACCTAATGTAGAGCTCGAACTCACGAACTATGAGATCATGACCTGAGCCAAAGTCTGACGCTCAACCAACTAAACCACCCAGGAGCCCCTGGATAGAGTATTCTTTCTTGGCAGCAGGTTTCTCCCATTTTGTACTTTGAATGTATCATGCCATCTCTCTGTCTTGGAAAATTTCTGCTGAAAAAAATCTGTTGCTAGGCTTATGGAGTTTCCTTTGTATGTAACTGTCTTCTATTGTCTTGCTGCTTTTAATATTCTTTATCACTGTATTTTGCCATTTTAATTACAATAGGTCTTCGTGTGGATATGCTTATGTTGATTTTGTTGGGAGTTCTCTGTGCCTCTTGAATCTGGATATCTGTTTCCTTCCCCACATTAGGGAAGTTTTCAGCTATTTTTCTTCAGATAAATTCTCTACCTCCTTTTGTCTCTCTTCTTTTGGGGTTCCTGTAATACGAATGTTATTATGTTTGATGGAGTCACTGAGTTTCCTAAGGCTCTTCTCCTGTTGCATAATTTTTTTTTCTCCCCTTTGTATAGCTTGGTTACATTATTCTGTCTTCTAGGTCATTAATTCATTCCTCTGCTTCTTCAGCCTGCTGTTTATTCCATCAAGCGAAATGTTTCTCGTTTCATGTATTGAGCCCTTTATCTCTTTATGTTTCCTCATCTCTTTGTCAAGGGTCTCACTTGTTGTCCACTCTTAAGTCCATTGAGTATCCCTATGATCATTGTTTTAAATTCTCCATCAGGTTTGTTACCTATATCTGTTTTATTTAGATCTCTGGCTATGGCCTTGTCCTGTTCTTTTACTTGGGACAAATTCCCTGTCTTCTCATTCTGTATGAGTATCTCTACCTGTTTCTGTGTGTAGGAAAGTCAGCTACATCTCCTGTCCTTGAAGGGAATGTTCTTATGAAGAAGAGGTCCTGTGTAGTGTCTGCAGTGTAGTTTCCCTTGTTCCCCAGGGCCTGGCACTTCTGGTACTATCTCCAATCCATGCTCAACACCAAAAATACCAAATAATCCAATTAAAAAATGAGCAGAGACCTGAACAGACATTTTTCCAATGAAGACATACAGATGGCCAACAGACACATGAAAAGGTGTTGAACATCACTCATCATCAGGGAAATACAAATCAAAACCACAGTGAGATATTATCTCACAGCTATCTGAATGGCTAGAATCAAAAATGCAAGAAACAGCAGGTGTTGGTGAGAATGTGGAGAGAAAGGAACCTCGTGCACTATTGGTGGCAATGCAAACTGGTACAGCCATTGTGGAAAACAGTATGGAGATCCCTGAAACAGTTAAAAATAGAACTACCCTATGATTCAGCAATCACACCACTGGGTATTAACCCAAAGAAAACGAAAACACTAACTTGAAAAGATATATGCACCCCTGTGTTTATAGCAGCATTATTTACAATAACCAAATTATGGAAGCAACCCAGGTGTTCATCAGTAGGTGAATGGATAAAGGAAGTGAGGTATACACACACACAATGGAATATTAGCCATAAGAAAGTATTAAATCTTGCTATTTGTAACAACATGGATGGAGCTAGAGAATGTAATGGTAAGTGAAAAAAGTCAGAAAGACAGGTGCCATATGTATTCACTCATGTGGAATTTAAGAAACAAAAATGAACAAAGTAAAAAAGGCACAAACCAAAAAACCAGACTCTTAGCTACAGAGAACACACTGGTGGTCACCAGTGTGGAGAGGGTGGGGGGATGGGTGAAAGAGGTGAAGGGCATTAAGAGTACACTTACAATGATGAACACTGAGTAACATATACAGTTGCTGAGTCACTATATTGTACACCTGGAACTAACATAACACTGTGTTAAGTATACTGGAATTAAAATAACTCTTTCCCCTGATAATTTTTAAAAAATTATCTCTTTGATGGAGAAGTGTGTGATAAAGCAAATTTAGCAGAATGCTAATTATACAGTCTAAATGATATGTATGTAGGTGTTCACTGTGATTTTTCAACTTTTCCGTATAAAAAATGTCATAAAATGTTAGGAAAAAAATGTGAAAAATCTCTAATTTTTATGTCACTAATACAGTGGCCACAGGCTACCTGTCCATATGACTCTTCTCACTAAAAGGATGCCAGTCTTTAGAATAAATTTCTAATTTCATGGTGTTCTAAATTAGAGCATTAAGATTATGTTTTGTCTTTATATTTTCAAATAGCTTAATATGTTTTGGTAACATTTTAAAAAGGCAACTTTCCCATTTCAGCCAAACTAATCAGGATTAAGTCATTTCTGAAAGTCCACCAAAACGTGACTTTTAAGAAAACCTTTTCTTTGTTCCCTGTTACTCTCATGATTACCCGTAAGTCTTCATATGTAGTTTGATTCCAGTTCTGTTGAGGGTTAGAGGTATCAAGACTTACATATATTTTAGGCTTCCTTTCTTTAAAAAGTATATTTTAGGGTTTTTTTTAAAAAAAAAACCTAATTAACAATGATTTGGTTTAGGCTTAATCCAAGTTTAAAAAAGTATTAAACCCTACTTTATGGCTGTTACTCTTCTCCTGCAGCTCTATAACTTGCATATATGCATGTGTATGTGTTTGTGTATACATATATATGATTTCTTTTTTTTACAGTATTTGAAAGCTGTGATAACTCCAGAGTGTCTTCTGATACTAGATTATCGGAATTTAAATTTAGAGCAATGGCTATTCCGGGAACTCCCCTCACAGTTGGCTGGAGAAGGACAACTTGTCACATACCCTTTACCTTTTGAGTTCAGGGCTATAGAAGCACTCCTACAATATTGGGTAAGCCTATATTTTTATTTAGCTTCTTGAATTTGTTCTTGTTTATTAAAAAAATTTTTTTAACATTTATTTATTTTTGAGAGACAGAGACAGCACAAGTGGGGGGAGGGCCAGAAGGAGAGGGAGACACAGAATCCAAAACGGGCTCCAGGCTCTGAGCTGTCAGCACAGAGCCCAATATGGGGATTGAACCCACAAACGGTGAGATCATGACCTGAGCTGGAGTTGGATGCTTAACCGACTGAGTGTCCCTGTTCTTTGTCTCGTTTAAGACAAAGTTGGTGGGGCGCCTGGGTGGCGCAGTCGGTTAAGCGTCCGACTTCAGCCAGGTCATGATCTCGCAGTCCGTGAGTTCGAGCCCCGCGTCGGGCTCTGGGCTGATGGCTCAGAGCCTGGAGCCTGTTTCCGATTCTGTGTCTCCCTCTCTCTCTGCCCCTCCCCCGTTCATGCTCTGTCTCTCTCTGTCCCAAAAATAAATAAACTTTAAAAAAAAAAAAAAAAAAAAAAAAAAAAAGACAAAGTTGGTATTGTTGCAGTGGCACTTTCCCTAACCACACCCTGCCTCCAAACAAAAACATCTCTAAGGGTCCTGTATAGAGAAAGAAGTTAATTCTTTTTTTTTTTTTTTTTTTTTTTCAATATATGAAATTTACTGTCAAATTGGTTTCCATACAACACCCAGTGCTCATCCCAAAAGGTGCCCTCCTCAATACCCATCACCCACCCTCCCCTCCCTCCCACCCCCCATCAACCCTCAGTTTGTTCTCAGTTTTTAACAGTCTCGTATGCTTTGGCTCTCTCCCACTCTAACCTCTTTTTTTTTTTTTCCTTCCCCTCCCCCATGAGTTTGTTAAGTTTCTCAAGATCCACATAAGAGTGAAACCATATGGTATCTGTCTTTCTCTGTATGGCTTATTTCACTTAGCATCACACTCTCCAGTTCCATCCACGTTGCTACAAAAGGCCATATTTCATTCTTTCTCATTGCCACGTAGTATTCCATTGTGTATATAAACCACAACTGAAAGAAGTTAATTCTTAAGCTATATGACCCAATCAAATAGATCTAAGGTCCCTAGGTATAGTTTACAAAGTTTCTTTAAGAGTCCTATTAGGACATTCCCTTAAGCACATTTTAAGTTGGCTGTCCTTTGTGCAGTGTTGATAACTGTATTCGGGGCTAATAATTCAAAATATTTAACATCCTAAGTATCATACAAGAGAACATATCAAAAAAGTTTTAAATATATTCCATTTTATTCTGTAACTAAATTGTATATTGTAAAACCGCATATACATGATAAATGTTATAGCTCAGATCACTCATCAGATCATTCTAATACTTTCCACATCACTCTGTTTGTACAATGCTTTGTTTGAGACAGCTAGTGATGCCACTGTTTGAGACGTAGTTTGACCTAGGAGCCACGTGTAATTCTTCTAATGACTCCCCCATTATGTTGATAGTCACTGAGTGTTTGGAGACCCTGTCAGGCCCTGAACAAGGATGGTCACTGGCCTCCTGGCCCCCACAGATTGTTCATTATCTGTCCTTCTCGTTAGGTTAGTGTCCGGAGCTAGCTGCATGCAACAGTTTTAGGAGCATGCTAACCAGAGTGAGGGAAGGAAGCAGGGAAAGAGCACGCACAGTGGGTGAGGACCGGGTGAACCTGCGTCCCTTCTCTCTCGTCTGCCCTGCTGTACTGAGGGAGCCGGAAATGGCTGCATCCCCCACTCAACCCGGGCTAATGAAGCAGGAGCTCAAGCTAGTATGAGCCCATGCAATGGTGACTAGTTGGAGCAGGGGACGGAGAGAAGAGAAGGTGCAGCCAGGGGTCAGTGACAGGTTACATAGGCTGAGGAAGCTCTCGGTTCTCATGCTGAGACCAACAGTAAATGCTGGGATTTATGGCATTAACTAGTTTTACTAATTACTGCTTAATTCTGTTACACTCTGTACCAACTGTTATATCCATATTTAACCACTGGAATAGCTCTGTCAGTGCTTTCTTGCTGAATGTCTGCCATGCTTCTATATACCTGAATAATAGACTTTGACTTGACACTGATTTGTTTTTTTAAAGTCCCAAGTTAAGTTTTGATTTTCAGAAGAGTTTGTTATATAGGAATTTTGAACTGCATTCTGTTGACCGAGAACATGGGTTATCAACTGTAGAGTTTGTGTTGTAGCCGTGGAATGGCAGGTTTACTTTTAGTCCGTCAGTCCTGTGTTCCTTTCATAATGAGTGTTTATGCAGGAAGACTGTATGAGAGCTGATTCCCTGTTGACCAAGTGCAAGCCGGGTGATGACAACATCACGTGTGCTTATCTCATAACCTGGTAGATGTAGTTCTTGAATTGTCCAGAGTCAGCATTCCAGCAGTGACGTGTTCCCAGCCATTACAGATTTTTGTGTTTAATCAGAAGATAGATCACTGACCCTGAGTATTCTAAAAATATTGTTTTAATTCTTATGAAAGGTCATGTTGTTATCTAGATCAGCACTCTTCAGGGGAAACTTAGCGTTTTGCAACCACTGATCCTTGAGACATTGGAAGCTTTAGTGGATCCCAAACATTCCTCTGTAGACAGAAGCAAACTGCACATCTTGCTACAAAATGGCAAAAGGTAAATACAGGTGATTTACCTATTTGGGAGATAGACACAACAGTGAAATGCATTGTATAAATTCAGATACAAAATTAATATGTTTGTTACCTGTTTTAAAAATACCAACTAGTCTTGGTAATGATAACGACTTACTCTCCATGTCTTCAAAATAGGAAAGTAGCCTAGGTGGGAAGTTGAGCTAAAAAGGGCACACGGGCTAATGTTTATTGAAAAGCTGTTTTGCATGAAATGCTGCATTAGGGTCTTTAATGTATTTTTGGTTTGGGAATTGATTCTTAATGTGCATGGTAAATATCAAAATTTTTTTACAAGTCAGTGTTTACCATCAATGTATAAGTGATCAATTTGATAAGATACTTTAAAAAGGCACTTTTCTTGTAGTGAAATGTGTAAGTTTATATTATTGATCATTTCCATACAACTACTCTTCTAGTCTGTCAGAGTTAGAAACCGATATCAAAATTTTCAAAGAGTCCATTTTGGAGATCTTGGATGAAGAAGAGAGGCTGGAGGAGCTCTGTCTAACAAAGTGGAGTGACCCACAAGTCTTGTGAGTATGTAGTCGTGCTTTGCTACTTATTTTGGTAGGATCTGTCACCTGTCTTCCTCAGGGTGGTTTTTCATAGAGAACGTAATGTTTTCTGAAAAGCAGAAAATAGAGGCACCTTTTATCCCCGGTGGTTTCACTGTTTCCCCATATGTATTGCATCTTATTCAGTGTAAAAAGGATATATTGAGTGCACACTGTGCTGGTCTACGATGAGTATAAACACACCATTACCTGTATCTTCAAAGGACTGGCCACCAAAGTGGCCCACACATCTACCCAGACAACCTAGGGAGCACAGTGGAAGAGAGGGAAATATTCACGTGGGGATGGGGAGATGGCGGCGAAGGAAGGGAAGACATGGACATATGTTCTGTATCTTTTGTCTAGTGTAAAAACGCTTATCTTATAAATCTTTTATCTCTTACAAAATTAGAAATCATTTACTCTCCTTATGCCCACTCAAGTTAAATGTTTACTTTTTAAGTACTCAATATTTTTTTGTTCTTTGTAGATGAGTTTTAGAAATTAATGGAGACATCTTTGTCACGTCCATAGTTTCCACAGTCTGTACAGATTTTTTAAAGCATTTTGAGACATTAGTTACCTATATTTTAAAAAGGAAAAATTAAGATTAAAAGGGCTATTATAGCAGAGAGAAATAATAGCAGGAACTTGAACACACTTTTATTTGCTTTTTATTAGGCCAGTCTGTGTCTAATATACTTTGTAAGTGTCTTTCACAGAGCACTTCACTCCTACTTACTCCCTATGGTAGGGTGGTAGGGAGTGTAAGTAAAGGCTCACAAAATAACTATTGACCTCATTCAAGAACACTTTTCTTGGGGCGCCTGGGTGGCGCAGTCGGTTAAGCGTCCGACTTCAGCCAGGTCACGATCTCGCGGTCCGTGAGTTCGAGCCCCGCGTCAGGCTCTGGGCTGATGGCTCGGAGCCTGGAGCCTGTTTCCGATTCTGTGTCTCCCTCTCTCTCTGCCCCTCCCCCGTTCATGCTCTGTCTCTCTCTGTCCCAAAAATAAATAAAAACGTTGAAAAAAAATTAAAAAAAAAAAAAAGAACACTTTTCTTCCTATATGAAACTAACATTAGGTATCTATCTTGGAAAGGAAATGCTATGTTCGTTTTTAGTTTTACCTGATTTGCACTAATTTGCACTCCTTCACCAGAATTTACACATCTGGATTTTCCTATAGGTGGTAGTGCATATTTGCATGAGAATCCTGTGAATTGGGGCCCTGGAATACAGTGAACCCGGCTATCCTGCATTGGGGATAGGACCTGTGCCATCCCCCGCCCCGCCCCACTTAGTCTAATAGTGCTTGGGGTCTCCTGACAAAGCCACTCACAGACTGACCTCCATCACAATAAAAGAAAAGACAAAGGCCAGTTTTGTCATTGGTAGCTGAATATTGTATACAGAATCAGGAAGTTTTTGGTATGAATGTGTGATGCATGTATTGGGGGTATGTTAATTACATTAACGCTTTTAATTGAAGTGAAAAGAGCAGTGCAGGAATCGACCATGCAGAAGAGATGGAGTTGCTGTTGGAAAACTACTACCGATTAGCTGAGGATCTTTCCAATGCAGCTCGGGAACTCAGGGCACTGATTGATGATTCACAGAGTATCATATTCATCAATCTGGACAGGTAAGAAAGCATTCTATAAATCAGTCAGTAAATATTTTCTTTTAAAGTAATTCTAAAGTGATAAAGCTTTTAAGGCCCCGTCATTTTGGGAGGAGTTACATCATCATCTATGAATGCCACATGGGAGTATGTCCTCTTTTTAAGGTGTAGATTTAATCTGTGTGGCCTCCAATAGATTATTTCGTGAATTTGCTGTATGGCTAGCGGGCCCTTCTCATCCAAGTACATGTTCTCCTCTCCAGCCACCGTAATGTGATGATGAGGCTGAACCTGCAGTTGACCATGGGAACCTTCTCTCTTTCACTCTTTGGACTAATGGGAGTTGCTTTTGGAATGAATCTAGAATCTTCTCTTGAAGAGGTGAGACTGCATTTCAATAAGCTAGGGATTATTTTTTATGTTTTGAAGATCATTTTTTAAAATGGATTTTAAGGGGTGCCCAGGGGGTTGGTTCGAGTCCCATGTTGGATGTAGAGATTGCTTGAAAATAAAATCTTAAAAAAATACAATGGATTTTAAGAAGAGTCTTAAAACGTATGCACCCCAGTGAATTAAAATGTGTAGTCTAATTCATTCAAAATTCAGGCAGTGTTTTTAGCCCCTGTTACAACGTAAATATAACTGTAGCCTAGGTTACCTCAGGTTTCTTGAAACCTGGAACCACACGTGGGAAAGGTTTGACAAAACAGTGTCACACCGTGCACGGTGCTCTTGCAGGATCCCACTGTGGGCCTCTGGTATGCAGGAGCACAGTGAGATGGTGCTCCCGGAGGATCTTGCCATAGGTGCGGGTAGTGCGGGATCGCACCGTGAGGAGACCGTGGTGCAGGTCACATGATGCGATGGTGAGCCCGCAGGGTCTTACCGTGTCGTTCCGGTAATGCCGGATCACACCGTGAGGCAGTGCTTGTGCGGTGTGGCACCATGAGGCGACGGTAATGCAGGATCCCCCTGTGCGGTGTGTGCAGGATTGATTGTGAGGTGGTGCTCCTGCAGGGTCCTGCCATGAGGTGGCGGTAATTCAGAATCACAGAGAGGCCATGCTAATGAAGGACTTTTTTCCTAATTCTTACGTGCCAGGCATTGGTAGCTTGCTTATTTCAGTCAAGTCACAGCTCTGAAGATGGAAGTGTTACCCTACTTTACAGATGAGAAAACTGAGGCCCAGGAAATTGAGGTAATTTGCTCAAGGGCTCAGTGCTATAAAGTAACAGTTAGGATTTGAGCCCGAGACTTGTACTTTGCACTTGGCTGCACTTTCACATTAATGCAACACTAAACTGCCAGAGTTCTTCATATCATCGTAGCCTTGTATTTTCAGAAAATACCTTACTGTAAGATTTCCAGAAAATAATCTGAATACGCACTCAGCACTCTTTTTGGCTCCGTGTCCTACGTAATCTGTAAGGTCGTTCTCTGTCTCATCAGGACACTTCCGCTTCTAAAAAGTGGCCTGTAAAAGAAGCACATCTGGTGGTCACTCTTCTATGAAACTGTCCAGTGGTTTTTGATTGCCCTTAAAGATCCAGGCTCCTTGGGCTGCAGGACTCTTCCTGGTGTGTGCCCTCGTCTGCACGTTGAGCCAACCACTCGGCCCCCCTGTCCATGCTGCATTGATCTTTCTGTACAGGCTCACTTCCTCCCACACACGTTCCCTCAGCTCCCACCTCCTCTGCCTCATTGGCTCCTACTTCCTCTCAGGTCTCAGCTTGCTTGTCACTTCCAAGGACAATCATCAGCGAGGCACAGTGTTAGTCATTTTAGTTCTCCTTGTACTGAGATGTAAAGAAAAATAAATGCAGTCCATTCATTCGTTCATCCTCTAAACACAGTTTTGGTGCCTGTTACATACTAAGCACTGCTTTCAGCCTTGGGGAAACAGCAGGGAGTCCCTGCCCATGTGGGGGTCACGTGACAGTAGGAGAGAGCATAGAAATAGACATGTAGTACGTTAGATGAGAAGTGCCATGAAAGAAAAGCCAGGCACAAGGATGATGCTCACAGGAAGTGAGATGAGGAGATGGGCTGGTCAGGGAAGGTCCTTCAGAGGAGCTGACCGTACAGAGTGGGACGGTCTATGGGAAGGTACGTGAGGCACAGGGGGCCGCACACATACTGACTGCAGCAGGGATGGGCTGTGCTTCTTTAAGGAGCAGAAGGCTGGAAGGGGCAAGAGAAGGCGAGTCAGGAGGAGAGAGGTAGGGAAGGAGGTCACAGAGTAGACAGGTGGGAGATCGTGGTGATTTTGTAGAGCCGGATAGGGTTTGGATTTATTTTAGGTGTGCTGGGCATCTGTTCTGAGGCCAGGAGTTTTAGAATTCTTCTGTGATAGCTCCCGGCCCGTGCGGTCCCCTCTGGTAGCTCCTGGCCTGTGTGGTCCTCAGTGTGGAGCCGCCCCGTTGAGATGAGAGGTGAGTGGTTCGGGGGGATTGGTTCCCACACAACAAGATTCAGATCAGTACCTCACCCGTTACAAATTCCGTCTCTGGGGATCCTGAAGGATAGGAAAAACTTCTTGTTTTTTTCTTTTTAAGATAATTTTAGAATCTTCCAAGAATAGTCCCAGAATTCCCATAGAGCCTTCATGCAGTGTCTTCAAACACCAACGTTACATCACATTCACTCTGTCATTGTATCTATTTGTGCAGCCTTTTTTCCTGAACCACTGGAGAGTAAGCAACACATGTGATGCCCCTTCACCTGTAAATATTTCACTATATACCTTTCAGTATATACTTCCTAGAAACATGGGCATTCTCATATATAACCACAATGCAGATGTCAAAATCAGGAAACTGACATTGAAACAGTGCTGTTTTACAGTCTGCGGACCCTATTTGGATTTAGGCTTTTGTCTCGGTGCTGCTCTTTGTCTCTTAGAAGACCCTGGATCACATAGTTACCCTGTCTCCTGAGACTCTTAATGGAGCCAGCTTTCTGATCTTTGTCTTTCATGGCCATGACACTCACTAAGAAAGAGATTCGTTATTTGACCTTGATAGCCGTTCTGGTTATGCATTGTCAGTATGTTCTTACATTGAGTCCCATCAGGAAGCACATGATGTCTGTTTGTCCCGTTATTGGGACCATAGGTTAGGGAGGTGTCTGCCAACTTTCTCTCCCGTGAAGTGACTCTGTCTGTGGAGTGAAATGTCTCGGAGGGAGATACTTTGAGACTGTGTAAAAATCCTGTCATTCTTCAAATTTTCACCCTCTGGTTTTTGCATCTGTCACTTGACCAAAAACTAATTCATGCCTGAATCAAATATTACTGTGATGGTTACCAAATGGAGATTTTTTTTTTCTTTTTAAGTTTTCATTTTAATTCCAGTTAGTTAACATCCAGTGTAATATTAGTTTCAAGTGTACAATGTAGTGATTCAGCACTTCTACACATCACCGGGTGCTCATCACATGTGCACTCCTTAATCCCCACCATCTGTTTCCCCATCCTCCCCCCACCTCCCTTCTGGGGACCATCAGGTGGTTCTCTACAAGAGTGTGTTTCTTACTTTATCTCTTTTTCCCCCCTTTGCTTGTTTCTTAAATTCCACATATGAGTGAAATCATATATTTGTCTTTCTTTTTTTTTTTTTAACATTTGTTTGTTTAGAGAGAAAGTGCAAGCAGGGGAGGGGCAGAGAGAGAGAGAGGGAGACGGAATCCCAAGGAGACTCCACACTGTCAGCACAGAGCCCGATGCAGGGCTTGATCTCACCAACCGTGAGATCATGAGTTGAACCAATATCAAGAGTTGGTAGCTTAACCAACTGAGCCACCCAGGTGCCTCATGACTGACTGTGTGTGTGTGTGTGTGTGTGTGTGTGTGTGTGTGTGTGTGTAAAACACATCTTTTGTATCCATTCATTTATTGATGGACACTGAGGGTTCTTCCATTGTTTGTTGTAAATAATGCTGCCATAAATTGTTTGTTGTAAATAATGCTGCCATAAACATAGGGGTGTGTGTATCCCTTTGAATTAGTGTGTTTGTATTCTTTGGGTAAATACCCAGTAGTGTGATTGCTGAATCATAAGGTAGTTGTCTGTTTTTAACTTTTTGAGGAACCTCCACACTGTTCACAGTGGCTGCACCACTTTGCATCCCTACCAACAGTGCATGAGGTTCATTTTTCTCCACATCCTTTCTAGCATCTGTTGTTTCTTGTGCTGTTGGCTTTAGCCATTCTGACCTGTGTGAGGTGATACCTCATTGTAGTTTTGGTTTGCATTTCCCTGATAATAGGTGATGATTATCTTTTCATGTTGTCTCTTCTGTTGGCTATCTGTATGTCTTCTTGGGAGAAATGTTTGTTTATGTCTTCTCATTTCTTAATTGGATTATTTGTTTTTTGGGTGTTAAGTTAGATCAGTTCTTCATATATTTTGGATACTAGCCCTTTATCCAATATGTCATTTGCAAATATCTTCTCCCGTTCCATAGGCTGCCATTTAGTTTTGTTGATTGTTTCCCCTGCTGTGCAGATTTTTCTGTTGATGTAGTCCTGATTGTTTATTTTTGCTTTTGTTTCCATCGCCTCAGGAAACCTATCTTGAAAGAAGTTGCTGTGGCCAAAGAAGTTACTGTCTGTGTTCTCTTGTAGGATTTTTATAGTTTCACGTTTCACATTTAGGTCTTGAATCCATTTTGACCTTATTTCTGTGTATAGTGTAAGAAAGTGGTCGTTTCATCCTTTTATTTGTCCAGTTGAGCCAGCACCATTTGTTGAAGAAACCATCTTTTTCCATAGGAGGCATATTCTTGCCTCTTTTGTCAAAGATTAATTGACCATATATTTATGGGTTTATTTCTGGGCTTTCTGTTCTGTTCCGTTGATCTGTGTGTCTGTTTTTGTGCCAGTGTCATACTGTTTTGATTACTACAGCTTTGAAATAGAACTTGGAAGTCCAGAATTGTGATGCCTCCACCTCTGCTTTTCTTTTTCAAGATTGCTTTGGCTATTTGCGGTCTTTTGTGGTTCCATACAAATTTTAGGATTGTTTGTTCTACCTCTGTGAAAAATGTAGTCAGTATTTTGATAGGGACTACATTAAATGTGTAGATTGCTTTGAGTAGTATAGACAGTTTAACAGTATTTATTCTTCCAATCCATGAGCATGGAATGTCTTTCCATTTCTTTGTGTCGTCTTGAATTTCTTCTTTCATCAGTGTTTTATAGGTTTCAGAGTACAGATCTTTCACTTCTTTGGTTAGGTTTATTCTAGGTATCTTATTTTTTTTTATGCAATTGTAAATGGGCTCTTTTCGTAATTTCTTTCTCTGCTGCTTCCTCATCAGTGTAGAGAAATGCAGCAGATTTCTGTACATGGATTTTGTACCCTGCAACTTCACTGAATTCATGTATCAGCTCTAGCAGGTTTTTGGTGGAGTCCTTCAGGTTTTCTACATGTAGTGTCATATCATCTGCAGATAGTGAAAGTTTTATTTCTTTGTTACCAGTTTGGATGCCTTTATTTCTTTTTGTTGTCTGATTGCTGAGCCAAGGACTTCCAGTACTATGTTGAATAAAAGTGATGGGAGTGGACATCCTTGTCTTGTTCCTGATCTTAGGGGAAAAGCTCTTAGTTTCTCACCATTGAGGATGATATTAGCTATTGGGTTTTCCGGTATACAGACTATTTTGTTGAGGTATGTGCCCTCTAAACTTACTTTGTGGAGGGTTTTATCATGAATGGCTATTGTACTTTGTCAAATGCTTTTGCTGCATCTGTTGAGATGATCAGTACGGTTTTTATCCTTTCTCTTGTGGATATGATGTATCATGTTGATTGATTTGTGAATATTGAACCACCCTTGCATCACAGGAATAAGTCCTACTTGCTGGTAATAGGTCTTCAAATTTCCTATTTCTTCCTGATTCAGTTTTGGGAGGTTATATGTTTCTAGGAATTTATCCATTTCTTTAGGTTGTCCAATTTGTTGGCATATAATTTTTCATAATACTGTTTTACAATCCTTTGTATTTCTGTGACACCACTTATTTCCCATTTCATTTCCGATTTTTTTAAATTTTTATCTTTTTTTAAAAATTTTTTTTTTAACATTTTTATTTATTTTTGAGACAGGGAGAGACAGAGCATGAACAGGGGAGGGTCAGAGAGAGGGAGACACAGAATCTGAAACAGGCTCCAGGCTCTGAGCTGTCAGCACAGAGCCTGACGCGGGGCTCGAACTCACGGACTGTGAAATCATGACCTGAGCCGAAGTCGGCCGCTTAACCGACTGAGCCATCCAGGCGCCCCTAATTTTTATCTTTTAATATTTATTTTTTGAGAAAGAGAGCACAAGCAGGGAAGGGACAGAGAGAGAGAGAGAGAGACACAGAATCTGATGCAGGTTCCAGGCTCCGAGCTGTCAGTGCAGAGCCTGACATGGGGCCTGAACTCACAAACTGAGATCACAACATGAGCCAAAGTCGGACACAACCCACTGAGCCATCCAGGCACCCTCATTTCTGATTTGAGTCCCCTCTCTCTCTTCTTTTTCGAAGAGTCTGGCTAAAGGTTTATCAATTCTGTTGATCTTTTCAAACAACCAGCTCCTGGTTTCATTGATCTGTTGGTTTTTTTTTTTTAGTTTCTATTTCATTTCTGCTCTTTTCTTTCCTTCTACTAGCTTTGGGTTTTGTTTTTTCTAGTTCCTTTAGATGTAAGGTTAAGTTGTTTGAGTTTTTCTTCTTGAAGTAGGCCTGTATTGCTATAAACTTCCCTCTTGGCACCACTTTTGTTGTATCTAGAAGATTTTGGACCATTGGTTTTTCATTTTCATTTGTGTCTCTGTAGCTTTTTTTTTTAATTTCCTCTTTGATTTCTTGGTTGATTTATTCATTGTTTAGTATCATGGTATTTAACTTCCATGTGTTTTTGGTCTTTCCAGATTGTTTTCTTATGGTTGATTTCTAGTGGTCAGAAAAGATATGTGGTATGACTTCCGTCTTTTTGACTTTTTTTGAGACTTGTTTTGTGGCCTGATATGTGGTCTGTTCTGCAGAATGTTCCATGTGAACCAGAGAAGAATGTGTATTCTGTTTTAGGATGGAATGTTCTGAATATATCTGTTAAATCCATTTAGTCCAATGTGTCACCATTTCCCTGGTGATACTCTGTTTGGATGATCTGTTCATTGATGTAAGTGGGGTGTTAAAAGTCCCCTACTATTATTATTGTATTGATTACTTCCTTTATGTTTGTTATTAACTGTTTAACGTATTTGGGTGCTTTCATGTTGGGTACATTAATGTTTACAATTCTTATATCTTGTTGGATTGTTTGCTTTATGATTATTGTAGCATCCTTCTTTGTCTCTTGTTGCAGTATTTGTTTTAAAACTATTTTTTCCATCTAAGCATTGCTACCCCAGCTTTCTTTTCACATTCATGTGCATGATAAACGTTTCTCCATCCCTTCACCTTCAGTCTGTTAGTGTCTTTAAGTCTGAAATGAGTGTCTTATAAGCAGTATATAGATGGGTCTTGTTTTTTTATCCATTCTGTCACCCTATGTCTTTTGGAGCATTTAGTCCATTTACATTCAAAGTAATTATTGATAGATATGTACCTTTTGCCATTTTGTTACTTGTTTTATGGTAGCTTTTGTAGTTCTTCTGTGTTCCTTTGTTCCCTTGCTCTCTTCTCTCACGATTAGTTGGCTTTCTATAGTGATATACTTGGATTCCTTTCTCTTTATTTTTTGCATATCTATTACTGGCTTTTGATTTGTGGTTACCATTAGGTTTGTAAATAACATCTTCTGCTAATATAGCGGTCTGTGTTAAGCTGGTGTTCACTTTAGTTTGAACCGTCCTTTACTCCTCTCCCACATTTTAGGTATATGGTGTCATACTTTACATCCTTCTATTTTGTGAGTCCCTTGATTGATTTTTTACAGATATACTTATTTCTACTGCTTTTGTGTTTCCTACTTTTCATACTCTCACAGTCTTTCCCAAGAGTCCCCTTTAACATTTATAAGGCTGGGTTAGTGGTGATAAATTCCTTATACTTGTTTGTCTGAGAAACTCTTTATCTCTCCTGTTCTGAATGATAGCCTTGCTGGATAGAGTAATTTTGGCTGCAGATTGTTTTCCTTTCATCACTTTGAATATATCCTGCCACTCCCTTCTTCCCTGTAGTTTCTGCTGAAAAATTAGCTGATAGCCTTATGGGGTTTCCTTTGTATTTGATGTTCTTCTTTTCTCTTGCTGCTTTTAATATCCTCTCTTTATCACCACTTTTTGCCATTTTAATTACCATATGTCTTGGTGTGGACCTGCTGGGTTGATTTTGTTGGACTGTCTCTGTGACTCCTGGATCTGGATTTGTTTCCTTTCCCAGATTCTTGACGTTGTCAGCAGTTATTTCTTCACATAAATTTGCTCTCCCTTTTCTCTTTTCCTTCTGGGATCCTGCATTGCGAATGTTATTACACTTGATGTGTCACTGGGTTCCCTAAGTCTATTCTCGTTTATAACTTGTTTGTCTCTCACCTGCTAATAAGCTCGATTACTTTCCACTACTCTGTCCTCAATGGATATGTTCTTCTGCTTCCTCCATTTATTCTATCTAGTGTATTTTTAATTTCATTTATTGTGTTCTTCATCTCTGATTGGTTCTTTTTTATGTCCTTGTTAAGGGTCTTACTAATGTCCTCCACTCTTAAGTCCAGTAACTATATGATCATTGCCCTATATTTTCTATCAGGCATGTTGCTTATCTCCATTTCACGTAGGTCTCTTGCTGTGATTTTGTCCTGTTCTTTTATTTGGGACGTATCCTTCTGCCTCATTTTGTCTCCCTGTCTGTTTCTATGTATTAGGAAAGTCAGCTATGTCTCCTGCTTTTGAAGGCAGTGGCCTTGTGAAGAACAGGTCCTGTGTGCCTGCAGGACACCGTCCCCTGTTCACCAAAACCTGGCGTTTCAGAGGTGTCTCCTGTGTGTTTGGAGTGCACCTGACTGTTGTGTCTGGGCCACGTTTACCTTCAGTCCCGCTGTCTGCAGTGGCTCTTTGCCTGCTCTGGGCGATGTTTGGTCTCTGTGGTGTTAGTGGGCCAGTCTGGTGCCGCCTTGGGCTTGAGTTGAGTCACACCAGGCATTTGTCAGAGATGCAGTAGCACCGAACTGCAGGCTGCTTTCCAGCATTATCCCCTGAGAAGCTTTCATTGGCGGACAGGGCCTACAGTTAGATCAGCTTTCTGCCCCCAGCCCACTGCTGGGGTCACATTCTGACCTTCCCCTGTCCCTGGGCAGGAGGTACTCTGGAGCGGTGCTGGCCCCCATTGGGGCTGCTTGCACACAGCCAGGCTTGGCGGTGCTGCTTCTGATGGGCCCCTGCCCTGGAGTGTGTGGATGCACAAAGTGCCCAGGGTGTAGGAGTGTCCGTGTTCTCAAGGTTTGTTGGGTCTCCTGGGGGAGGAGACCACAGCGCTGGCACTGAGGCAGGCCTGGCTGTGGGTGTGGAGGGAAATGGCACCTGCCAGGTCCTTTGTTTTGTGTGTCCCGGAGGGACAGACACCTTTGGGAGACTCCTCCAGGACACGCTCTCACACTGCTGCTTCTATGCTGTATCTCCCCTGGGCTGTTTCTCGTGTTGGCTCTTTAAAGGCAGGGACTCAGTTTCCTCTTGACTTCTTGGCTCTCCCAAAGTTGAGCCTGCTGATTGATTGATTGATTGATTGATTGATTTTAGTTATATATTTTTTAAGTTTATTTACTTATTTTGAGAGACAGTGAGAACAAATGGGGGAGGGGCAGAGAGAGAGAGAGACAGAGAGAATCCCAAGCAGGCTCCACACTGTCAGCACAGAGCCTGACACAGGGCTCGACCCCACAAACTGTGAGATCGTGTCCTGAGTCAAAATTGAGACATGCTCAACCGAGCCACCCAGGCGCCCAAGTCTGCTGATTTTTTTAACTTCCAGGTTTTAAGTTTTTCTGATTATAAGAATTCACAAAATTTAGCCTCTCTGGTTACAAAGCCGGTGTTATGTGGATTTGTCTTCCCGTGCAGGCCCCCCTGTGTGACGGTCTGTTTCTCTCCCCTCTTCTGTGCCAGCAGGTTCCTCCCTCTGTGCACAGCCCCACTTTCATTTAGCTCCCCACCCTGTCTCCATACTCCCTACCCTCTTGGATGTAGCTTCTTCTCTACATTTATTTGCAGAGTCTGTTCTGCCCATCTTCAGGTCGTTTTCTGGGCTAATAACACTAATGTGAGTCTGGTTGTGTCTAGTTGTGTCCTGGGACGAGATGAGCTTAGGGTCCTCCTACTGCACCATCTTCCAAATGCAGTTTCTCTGTATTTTAGTAGCACGTGGAATTTCAAGCTTGGTTGGAACTTGGCTTACCTCTCGAGTGTATCACATTTTGGCATTCCCAGATGTTTGATTCATACGCGGATTACTGAATCAGTCTGCAGCAAAGATAGTAGTGATCCGTGTACACTAAGTCTCATTTAAACATAACTTTTACTTGGGACACCTGGGTGGCTCAGTGAGTTAACTGTCCGACTTCAGCTCAGGTCATGATCTTTCAGTTCATGAGTTCAAGCCCCGCATCGGGCCCTGTGCTGTGACAGCTCAGAACCTGGAGCCTATTTAGGCTTCTGTGTCTCCCTCTCTCTCTGTCCCTCCCCTGCTTGCACTCTGTCTCTCTCTCTCTCTCTCTCTCTCTCTCTCACAAGTAAATAAACATTAAAAAAAAATTTAAACATAACTTTTACTTAATAAATTAGGGCCTTTTTTTTTTTTTTTTTTGGATGACTAGAAAACGTGTGAACATTAACAAAAGTTAACTCATTTAGCATTTGTCTCCCTGATAGCTTATGTCTAACTCTGAGTTCATGTTCCATCCAGGGAGGTGGGTTTCTCCTTCATGCATGGTATGAATTTCTAACAGTGATAGTTTATCATTTGTGTAACGGAATTACCTGGGGGACAGGTGAGCTCTCAGTCACTGGAGCTAATGAGGCTGTGGTTGATCACCAACTGACAGAGGTATAGATGGAATCCCTTCCCTGTGGGATAGTAAACATCAAGTCTGGTTCTGTACATGGATGCATTACACTGCAAAAATACAACGATTATGAAAATCACAGGGGAAATATTTATTGTATAAGTCGGAGCTTCCCAAACTTCCTTGGTCCATGATGCTCAGTGTCTTTCCATAGTATCACTAGACCAAATGTTTTTTTTATTATGTTGTAGTTTTTGAGATGTTACCTAACAATTTTTATATGAAGTAGTTAAGTCAAACAACTTACTAGTGGTTCTCAGAGTACATTGCAGATGTCACTGTGTTCCTCTTAAAAACTTAAAATATTCAGGGGGTGTTGTGATGCTCAGGACACCACAGCTCACAGTTTGGGAACTGTAGCCATACGCAAAAAATGTGTGTATACTCTCTGTATGTAACTGATCAGGTTTGTATGTATGTAAACAAAGACTGGAAGAAAACAAAGTACAAGTTATCTTTGGCTTATAGATGATTAAAATAATTTTTTTTACGTTTATTTATTTTTGAGAGACAGAATCAGAGTACAAATGGGGGAAAGACAGAGAGAGAGGGAGACACAGAATCCGAAGCAGGCTGCAGGCTCTGAGCTGTCAGCACAGAGCCTGACATGGGGCTGGAACTCCCAAACCGTGAGACCTGAGCCAAAGTCAGAAGCTTAACCAACTGAGCCATCCAGGCGCCCCGATTTTAAAATATTTAAGCCCTTTTATTTATTTATTTTTTAACGTTTATTTATTTTTGAGACAGAGAGAGACAAAGCATGAATGGGGGAGGGTCAGAGAGAGGGAGACACAGAATCTGAAGCAGGCTCCAGGCTCTGAGCTGTCAGCACAGAGCCCGATGCGGAGCTCGAACTCACGGACCACGAGATCGTGACCTGAGCCAAAGTTGGCCTTTCAACTGACTGAGCCACCCAGGCGCCCCTATTTAAGCCCTTTTAAATCATGTTTTGCTTCTAATTTATTTCTGATTCTTGGGTCTTTGGGTGCAGTCAAGGCTTGTTCTTAGGTCCTTTCTACAGAAAGGAGCTGGACAGACAAGAGGCTTCTGTTAAGCTCTGGGGCAAGAGTAGTGTGGGAAATTCTACTGCTAAGGAACCCAGCCTTTTGTGATTAAAATTAACTGTGTTCTCTTTTAGGACCATAGGGTGTTTTGGCTGATTACAGGAATTATGTTTATGGGAAGTGGCCTCATCTGGAGGCGTCTGCTGTCATTCCTCGGACGACAGCTCGAAGCTCCTTTGCCTCCTGTGGTATGTGGTGTGGAGAGTCTGGCTCGCAGCAGTGCAGCACAGGGGTCACATCTGGGCTTACGTGGTCACAGGCTCTGCAACCCTGAACACATCACTTAATTTCTCTAAGCCTCCCTCACTTTCCCCATCTGCCAGTTAAAGTGCTAGTGGGAGAGTTAAATAATATATGTAAAGTACTTGTCAGCACAGTGCCTGGCACAGTAAACAAGTTAGAAATACTTCTTCCGTGTGCAGCACTGTGACGAGCATTATATAGACAGATATTAGCAATTCTGCCACAGGCTTTGTCATAACCCCAATTGAAATGTAGAAAATGTAGTGTTCTCATCAAGATACAAGTTTACCCTTTTTCTTCCCCTTCTACTCCTTGTTCACACCAGGAGTAAACATGTAAGATACTGATACAAGTCTTACGGTCCTTCCCTCATGTGGTAGGTAGCTATCATTTTACTAGGGGCTTTTCTTTTCAGACAGACACCAACTAAAATGATTAATTTCCCTTCTTTATTTAGATGGCCTCTTTACCCAAAAAAACCCTTCAGGCAGACAGAAGCATGGAAATGAAACACAGCTTCCGGCCAGATGGACCCGGATCAAGCAGGAGTGTCCTGACAACCCGGTAGAGACTGGACTATTTTTTTATAGTAGTCACGAGAAACTTCTGATACCTTTATTTTCTTTTATAGAATCAGAGACTTGAAAAAAATCACTGATACTTAAATTATAATGTCTGATAAAAATATTAAGGTACTCACAGTACTAGAACTTAATTGCAAAGTACTTGCTTTGTAAAAGGCCAAAATTCTATCTTCCACAAACTGAAAAGGCTGTTTTTAGAGACATGATGTGAGGCATGGAGAGACTGATTTATACATATCAAAAAAAGTACAGCCTCACTCCCAGCAAAGCCTGAAAACTTGATGAACCCGTGTGATGAGACCAGGTAGTGGCTCTTAGGAAGTTCCCAAGAACAAGATTCCCTGTGCTGACTCTCAGGTGACTGGAAAGGTAGGAAAATCTATATTAACCTCAAAACACACTTGGAAAGTTTGTGCTTTAAATCAGTCTTTTTTTGAATTTGCCTTTTTATATAAGGCAAATAAAAATGAAACGATTGAACATCAGCTTACATGGATTCCATTTAATCAAGATTTCACTTTCTTGAACGCTGGAACAATTTTTCTTTGCTTGGCTATAACACAGCCTTTAGAAATAGTGTCAAAAGAAACTATTTCCCTTCTGTTACTTGGTCGTTCCCGGACTTTAGACAGAGGGGTCACCTCGACCACCCCCGAAAAAAAGTGTACATAGCCACAGATGGGCTTCCTAAAACCAAAAGGTGGATAAACTTCAGAATTTCATCTACAGTCAGGTTGGGATTCAAAACTGTGGCTATTTGTAAGTCTCAAAATTGCTATCCTACTTACCATCTTAACTACCATTTTTATATTTTCTGGAGGTTAGTTATGCAGAACATTATAGCTTTCCTTCCCTTCAAAAGGGACATGGAAGATTCCAGAGAGTCCAGAGCAGCTCTTGTACTCCAAAGAACAAATATGCCACTGATGTTGGGGTCACCTGATACTACAATAGGATGTCATATGGGGAAGTTTAGGAGTCCATTTACCAAGTGGTTTGGTGATAGCTCCTGGAACAGCATTTTTATTCCTAACTTGAAAGAAAATGGATGAAGTTGTCAATTTTCCCCACTCCCAGGTGTGGTTACAGGAGGCCTGCAAAGGTGGAAGATAGAATGGCAGGAGCTGTGGCCTGAGCTCAGGGCAGAGTGGCCCCCAAGTACGCTCTGTGGTGTGGGTGTTGGGACATGGATAGACATGGCTCTCTAGTGTCCTAAATCTGTGTGGTGGTTTTCAAGACAAAGTCTCTCTGATAATCCTTAGATTTCACAGGACACTCTTTGGCCCACCTCAGAGCACCTGCTGCTGGTCTTGTGCGATCACTGTAAAGTAGGTTATAAACATTTACTGTGACAGGGGAAGAATTGAAAGCCCAGAGGACTTTAATTTGACTGAGATCAGACACAATTGAATTTTGGCCTTTTTCCTTTTGGTGTGACTTATGTTTGCAGACTTGGGTAAAATAATTTTTTTGATGAGTCCCATCTCGTCAATAAAAGGGAAGTGGCAATTACCTCCTTAGTCTGCAGAGAAGTCACTGATGGTTTATCAGGTTCTGTAAGGTGCTCACATCAAGGAGGATTTCAAAAATGTCAGCTAGCTCTGCTTAGCGGACAGTAAGTAATAAGATGGCCTACACTGAAAATTACAAAGTTTAGTGGTTTTAAATTTTGAAACAGACTGAGCACATAAACTTCTGTAAATAAACGATAATACCAAATACTTGGTTATGTAAGCGAGCAGTCTTATCGCCTGTTTAACAAGTTCAAGGAACAATATTCTTCAGACTGTCCATTTTTGGAAGGCAGAAAATAGCATCCTAAAATGACATCTGAACACTCGCTTTATTCTTGATAAACCGATTGTGATGAATAACCACTAAATAAAAAGATAGTGGGGAGTCATTCTAAAAGTTGTACACAGCTTTATTTTTTGGAATTGCAATGTTAAACACACTTTAAGTGGTGCCTGTGGAGGTGGGCTAATGGATGGTGCCTGGACCGGGGCATTCAGAGATCTGAGTTTATTCCAAGACCCACTTCAGATCTTTCTAGATCTGCAGTACAAAGGCATAAAACCATTCTGATCTCGAAGCAAGTTGTTACATATACATAGAAAAACAGACCGCAAGTATGTACATGTGTTTTGATATCTTGAAATAAAGGTAACTAATTATTAAGTTCAGATTTGTGTTAATGAGAGCTTAAAACCCTACAAGATGTTTCCATTTCTGTTATGCATTTCAGAATCCATGCTGAGAACTACAGTTAGTGGAGTGAAAATGTAACCACATAATGCATTGGACTCTGTGCCAGGTTGACCTCCGACAGTAGGAATCCAAATTAGCACTTCTGAATATGGCTAAATGTCCTATATAAAATCCTACACGAAAACTTGCCTCCAACCTTATACATTTTAACCTTCTCTGCCTGGTGCTTGCTATCTGGTATGTTTAAGCATTAAGAAGAATGTAAGTCGTTAATGATCGTGTTTCAACACAGGCCCTATCAGTGAAGCGTGGATGTCTTCCGCGGTGCTGGCAGCGTAAAGGAACCCACGCTTGTAAGGAAAGGTCCAGTACTAGACAGGCATCCGTTCTGCACTCAGACTTCTCAACTTGTATTACAGTCAACTAATTTCTGGGCCCTAAAGATGAATTTCCCTTAAACTAAAAAGAATAATTCACATAAGAACTAGCAATAATTGTTACCCAAATGAAACCAAATGGTATTTGTGCTTTTTGCTGTTCCCTAGAGAACCATGCAGATGGCCTGCCTCTCTTTAGGAAAGGGGACAGTCACAGGACTCATCCAGAGGTGACTTTGTGTCCTGTTTCCCTGTATGTACTCACCTGTGCTCACAATTAACTCTAGTAGCTTTCCCTAGATGTCTAATTCAACTTTTACTCTTCTGCTGGACTCCTTCCTTGGACCAGTCTCTACTCTGCCTCTAGAGAAGCTGGGTTCTTGTCATTACTTCTCCCTGCACTTTTAGTACCTTTCACTAGTGTGCTTCCCTGTTACAGGATCAGTAGTAATGGTTTCTCACATTTTTAGTGAAGCTAAAACCCTGGGGTAGATTCCTTTCCCTTAACTATGCCACACTGCAGGATTGGCGGATGAAATCTGCTAAAACCAGCCCAGGAACAAGAGAGACCAAGGCCTGCTTCTCTGCCTGGTCCCTTGCAGTGGCCACTGGCTCAGGCCAGATCTCTTCTCTCTACATAGTTTGTACCAACTCAGTGCGACAGCAGCTCCTCTTGGGAGGTCCTGGAACAAGTGGAAAGTCACTAGATGCCACAGTTAGGACAGCTGCTTCTACAAAAGCATTTGAGGGCACTAAAAGGTAAGGAGGTTTTAGTCTTGTATTTATCCTTCACTATACGAAACACTGAAAATGAAATAATCCTCCCAAGAAGGGACCAAATCAGGTACAGCAGATGCCTTTGCAGTTGTGAGGTTATCCTTCACCCCCTTACTTTTCACTATACTAGTTCTCTAATTTGTTTTCCTATATACTACACTATTTCACTTTGATTGGAATGGGTCACTGTTTTTAAAAGGAAAATTTTAGGAGAAATTGTGATAGAGAACCACAGAGAGAGAGGTCTTTCCAGGCACCAGAAAGACGTAGCTAGTCCTGTGAAGAGGAGAGACATTGTACAAAGGTTTGAGCACAGGCAGTAAGTCAGGAATAAGTTTAAATGCAAGGGAAGCAAGGACTGAAACTCTGGAAGAGGAGGGGACCTGGCTCACCAGAGCCCCTGTCACCGTCTACTGCATCGTCATCCCAGACGGAGACATCTCTACTCCCAGGAGCCCTGCCCCCAGCAGGAACGCTCCCCCTGGAGATGACTGGGCACAAGAGACGGACAGAGGAGGACAGCCTTTAGTCTAGGCCAAGGCTGTAGACGTGAAGTGCCCCAGAGAGTCGGGCTCCCAAAGAGCTCCTTCCAGCAGCAACGACAACTTGGTTCTGCAGAGGACACAAAACATTTTGATGATTCATAATGCCTTTAGTTTCTGCCATAATCCAAGCATCACGTTATGCTCTGGTGATAAGATGTTGTTTAAATCCCGCATTCTCAGATCTGTATGTTCAGAAAACCAGGGCTGAGGAAGTTCCGTCCCTTCTCTGGGGGCAGGCCCTGCTGCTTGAACCAGTTTCGGAACCGTCCTTCAGAAGTGTCTTCAAAGCCTGCAGCCAGTGTTTAAACTGTTTTCCCTGGGGGCCGGTCTACATGCTGGGAGCCTGGACTTGATGATCCTAAACCCAGGCTGGCCAGGGTCCAGCCGGCCAGAGCAGGGAACGACCGTGAAACGGCCAAACCTCCTGTGAAAAGTTCTACTGATTTGATTTTGAGAACTACAGATGGAATCCGGAAGTAATAATGGCTAACATTTCCTGACCTCTTACCACACTGCCCTTTGCTGTTTTATACCCTAGTGTCAAAAGGAAAAATGAAAATCTTGCCTTCCTCTTATTTATGGAAGTATTTACTTGATTTGCCTGTAGTTTAGTTTCGTAGTTGAGCTTGGTCTCCATTTCACACCTTCCTTTCCTGCCTCCTGTCCAGCTAGTCAACCTCCTCCTGGTTCCTGGCAGCTCACCTTCCCCGGCTCCCGCTTTCTGACTGCCTTTGGCTCTTGCTCAGCATACGTGGGCCTGTGTTACCGGGCACATTTCCACCTAGACGGCAAGCACCTGCGTGCAGGAACCAGACGTCAGGTTTGCGTGCTTCTCCGGGGCGTCGTATGACACAGCGCGGCCAAGGCTCACCTGTGCGCCCCGTCCTGACTCTGGCTTCACGCTCTCGAGTCTTCAGACTCCCAACCTGAGCCTCCGTAAACCGCCACTCTGACCGGCCTCAGCTGGTCCGTGTCCAGCTCTAAGCTACTCCCAGGCTCCCATCCCAGGTGTGTGTTGGGGGGGGGGGGGTTGGTGCAGCACATTCAGTGTTCTCCCCAGGGGAAGGGTCGTTACAAAGGAGAACGTGCAGCGTTGTACGCAACCATAACTTCTAGATGATCTGTACCACTCCTCAGGTGGCAGAAGGGATGCTGGGTATGTGTGATTCTTACATGATACATGGGTTCTTGATAACCTCTAACTTTGAGAAAATGCATTTTAAATGCAAGCCAAGCTTACGACACATTCTGTCACCAGACATTCGGAGAATCCTCCCATAAACTTCATCTCTTTTTCTGGATAACCCTAAACGTTTACTTAACCAGGCTTGACTATATAGATGGTAAAGCAAGAGCCATCTGAACTGGTGGCCACCCGAGAGCAGTTTCACTAAACGGCAAGAAGCTGGAGGTCACCCGCCCTGCCACACTCCATGATCTATGAAGGCCTCCCATCCCACCGCTAGTACTGGTCAGACTTTCAGACTATGCTTTAGCCTTAATCCTGTCAACTTCCCACGTGTATAAATCTTGTTTCTCTCTCAAAGCTCACATAGTTCTGTAGAACATCCTCTCCTAAATGAATGAATGGGTTCGGTACTTTAGTTTTATATTTGAAGATAAAACTCTTTAACTGCTGTACCCATTAAAATCCAAAATGTGCATACCTTTTGGTCTAGCAGTCTGCTAAGAATATCATTAGCAGCACAGTTTCTTGTAATGGTTAGAGAGAGGGAGAGAGAATTCCAAGCAGGCTCCATGCTGTCAGCACAGAGGCTGACACAGGGTTTGATCTCCCCAACTGTGAGATCATGACCTGAGCCCAGATCAAGATTATCAGATGCTTAACTGAGCCACCCAGGCACCCTGAGGCTTGCACAATTCTATAAAAATGGAAATAACGGAGAAAGGGAACCAAATAAAACCAATACGATGCAGCCATTGAAAAGACCCCAACAGCTCCATGTGTATTGGTCTGAGAAGAGCCATCAGATGCTATAGAGCACATGGAGGTGACGAGGCTGGGCAGGTAGAGCGCGTGCACGCGCACGTTTACGTGTTTGTCCCGGAATCTGGACGAAACCGTGCCAGCGTATTAACAGTGGTTATCTGACATGGCGGGGTTTGCAAACTCTCTGAAAGGGCCAAGATGATGATTACTTCAGGCTGTGGGGGACCTCGGTCTCTGGGACAGCCAGTCGCCCACCATTGCATTACAGTAGCTGCCACAGAGACACGGGAGCAGGAATGTGTTCTGATAAAACTAGGGACGCTTCATACAAGTCTCAGGTGTCACCCAGCCACTTAAACTGTAATAATCATTTTTAGCTCATGGCCTGTACAAAAACTAGTCCCACAGGCTGTAATTTGCCAGCCCAGCCCTGAGGGTTGAATGGGAAAGTGATGAGATTGTGTATGGATGTTACTTCCTTTTTTGTGTTCCTCTTTTTCAAGTACAATCTTTTAGATGAAAGACCACCCCCCCCCCCAGCCTTAGGATATAAACCTCCAAAGGACAGTCTTCATACCCACCTTGTTTTTCGACCTCACGGTAATCACGGAGCTCCCAAACCTTGAACTTGCCTGTAAAGCAGTGTCTGTTAATGGTCTTTTGAAAACATACTGTGATATCTTATCAGTTTAAAATAAGGGAAAGGGCGCACTTCTGTGGTTTCTCTTTCTTCATTCCTTCAGGAGGTACTTACTTCAGGAGAAATCAGTACATACTGAGCCTGAAAGGAAGGGGAGAGAAGGGAGACTTGTGTTACTGTCGATTCAGGTTTTAACCACTCATCCTGAAGCCCCACACTCACATCTACATTCTGGAGAAGTCCTCAACTCGTGCATGCCCTTTGACACCAGAAATTCCACTCACAGGAGTGTAGCTCAAGAAGACAGATGGACAGAAATGTTCATATATGGATATTTATAACCGTGAAATGAAATGGACTGAGGGACTAATAGTCCCTCAAATAACGTCTACATAAACTATGGTGTGTCCACAGATAAAACAGGCAGCCAGGAAGTCCACTGTATGAGAATACAAGGCATGGAGAAATGTTAACTACGTTGGCAGGGAAGACCAGATCAAGTTACAAAATTGTGGACAAGATGTCACGGCTGTTAATAAGCCCTATCCACACACACACTGTAAGAGTGTCCTAAAGAATCAGCTCCTGGTGCAGGGCCCTGGCCTGCCCTCTCCTAGCACCGTGACCTGGTGCGCCTTCCTCATGGACATTCAATGTCTTCATCTGGCACAGTACCCACATAGTAGCTTGGAGGTGGCTTGAAGAAGTAGCAGTGAGGGAGACAGATCTATCAAGTGTTAACGCAGTGCCAAGTACAGAGTAAGTGCACAATAAATGGGAACCATTAAGCCGACAGAAAAGCATACCGGAAGGATACACCTCAGAAGGTTAACAGAAGGCATCGTCTCTGCAGAGTGCAAATCTAGGTAGAGGATTCGTACCACTTGTATTTTCTAAAATTTTTACAATGAACTGTACTTTTGCAATTAAATAAGGTTGTTTAAATTTAAAAATGGTGTTTTAGGCCCAGGCAACTTAAAAAAAAAAACCCACCTGAGAAAAGGGATGAACAGGAAACAAAAGAGGGGGCGTTTTGATGGAATCCCAGGGGGCTGCCGTGGGCCCTAACCAAGCAAGGCAGGCTGGGACCGGAACGAGCAGGACACTATGTCCAACTGGACTTGAGCTACAGTGCAAGCAGACGTGGAAGAATGCAGGGCTACTCGGGCCTATGCCACACAGGCAAGTGATTGTGCCCTGACCGCCAGACAGCTCAGAAACCGTCAGAGTTGCACAGTGGACACAATGTCACAAGGCATCCGCAGGTAGCCGCCTTTCCCAGCGTAGCCTAGGATTCCACACGGGCCCACGTTACCTTTTCCTCAGGACACGGAGCTGCCCAGGATTTGCACCTGCCCGTCATGTCACCAAAGGTGGTCTGTTTGCCATTGTAGACGTACACCCGGCCATCTTCCCCTCCCAGCAGCCCGGACGTGATGTCTGTTATCCGCAGTGGGGCTGCCACGAGGATTTCATCTGCAGACGACAGAAATCAGAACTGGGTCCTAACCCAACCCCCCGCAAGTCCCATGAACGCATCCCCTAAATCATCTACCCGGTTTCATCCCAGCATAGTCAAGGCTCTGGTCCCCAGTCAGTCATTCCTGGACAACAACTGACGTGCATGGCTCTCATGTTACCACCTTCAAGAAGTAGAACTTTCTCTTGGCTCTGGTCTTACCGAGCTCTAAAATCTACCTAAAGGCCTTGGGTCACTGAGCTGTCGATGCTAAGGGCAGAGCCTAGATGACCCAGTTCGGGGGCCGGTCTGATGACTGGGGAGCCAGTTCTTGGCTAGAGGCCCTGTTCCTCTCCTACCTAAGCCGTCGCCATCCAGGTCACTCAAGTGCAGAATGCCACCAAATCGGGAGAAGCGGCGGTCTCCGCTGAAGGTGCCGAGCAGAGGGGGCTGCGTGTCCAGCGTCAGTTCATACATCCGACCGGTTCCACCCTGGTGCAAGGTCATGGTCAGGAATGCCATCTTAGACTTCTCATCTGAAACAAACCAGGGCATGGTGTCTGCTGCCATCACAGGAATGAAGAGAAAATGTAAAGCGCTGAATGGAGTCCTATTCTCACTTCAGTCTTCTGTACCTTGAGTGACACAACTGCTCAGAATCCCACGGGACTGCGGGGGGGGGGGGGGGGAGGTTAGCACTGACCAACAGTGGCCATGAGGAGACCAAACACTGGGTGGGCTCAGTGACGTCCCATCAGACCGGTCTGGCCCCTGCAATACATTCTCCATACAACCATCTTTTTTTACATCACAAACTTCCTGTGAGATACACAGTCTAAATTCTTCACGAGGCCTTCCGCGGGCTCAGGAGGCCTTAGAGAATTGGCTACTTACAGCTCTAGTGTTTGGGGGCCACGTCCCCCTTCTCACCCATACGTCACCCATCACAGATTTAAACCACAGCCCCTTCTATTGCTTAAGTCTGGGCCTCTGAACATGATGTGCTGTCTGCCTGGAACCGGCATCCTTCCCCCACACCCCTCTGCCGGCCGACTCCTGCGCTTCTGGAACACGGCCCTGCTCTCGCCTCTGCTGCAAAGCCTTCCCTTCCCTCCCGTGTGCGGCCACAACACGCTGTGCCTGCTGCTTCCCGTGCCCCTCGCAGGGGAGCCTCGCTTCTGTTCACCGGGCCTCTCCTGCCCCTGGCTGTCAGTTCCATAATCAATGGGACCGTGACTTAGTCCCACAATGTGCTTAGAAACACGCTGCTTGGTTCAGTGCACGTATGGGATGGATGGTTTTTAAATGGGTGAATATTGAACGGTTTTTAAACAAAGCTAGAATTTCGCCTATATAGATCATCTGGAACACAACCTTCATTTCAGAAATAAGTACCTTCTCAAAAACAACAATGGCATCTGTCGGTTGGGGTTACTGGTCCTGGGAGGCTTACGATGACCCAGGCAACGCGTCCATGAACAGGTACAATCTTGTGTCAGTGTCTTAGTATTGTGTGTAGAACTGACTACAGTAAAACCTTGGATTGCAAGTAACTTGTTCTGCGAGTGTTCTGAAAGACTAGCAACCATTGCTAATAAGCTTTAACCTGATCAATGAGCGATGTCTTACAATGAGTCATATATGACCCTGAATGTCACATGACCACAGCTGAGCCACTGGTTCTTGAAATTCGCTTTGATGTACAAGTGCTTTGGATTACAAGTGTGTTTCCGGATTGAATTATGCTTGCAAGCCAAGGTTGTACTGTATTTTCTTGGACAGCCTTCCCTCATGCCCTGTTCATAGCCAGCTGTCAAGTAGAACCAACTGAAAGCTCAAAGCAGAGCCAAGAATAGCGGTGGGAATAACAGCGAGGACAAAAAGGAAACAGCCAGCACTTTGAAAGGCTCAGCAATCTGGGTTCTTGAACATAAAAGTACAACCTGACCCAGAACAATGTTCTCAAGAGGACAGTGTTTCCATAAACTACAACCACTAATATTAAGGGTGAAAGCCCAAAGTATGAAGAAACGTCAAAATGAGAGGACATTCTCACGCCCTTCTGCTTCCTGAAGGGACTTGAGCTCCCTGGGGTCACAGAACACAGTAATGCTGGGAGCTCTGGCCACAGGGAGGAGGAGGAGCCTGCCTGCAGGGGCGGGGGACAAATGTGGCTTCTCCCTCTGGCTCTGCCTGCCTGCAGAGTGGGCATATCATGCTGGTTTTGCTTCCCGTGGGATGCACACAGACCACAGCCAGGTCTGCCTTCTAGATGCACTCCTGAGTCCACACCTCTGCCGCTCGTACTGCAGGCCAGATGTGATGGCCTGCAGACCCAAACTTTCTCTCGGAGAAGTCACCCCATGGTCACTTTGTGGGCCAGGATCAGAAAAGCCTGAATGTGGCTGCCCATCCAGACCACATTCTCCAACCCAGTTTTTAGAAGACACATATTTTGATAGGAATGATTCATGAGTCCACTTCTCAAATGGCTCCAAGTGCAGAAGGTTGGGGGAAGGGAAGCAGTGATTAGCACTCCCAAAACTCTTGCTTTTTATCATAGTCACAATTTCAGCACAGTGTTGCTTTCAATTCTCAGAATTTGAAAAGGACTCAAAAATCAGCAAGCCATGAAGACATGGGAGAACCTTAATGCAGAATATGCATAATGCATAAAGAAGCCAATCCGAAAAGGTTGCATACTAGGATCCCAACTGTATGCCATTGTAGAGAAGGCAAAGCCATGGAGAGGTAGAAAGATCACTGGTTCGCCAGGAGGGAAGATGGATGAAGAGGTGAGCACAGAGGATTCCTAGGGCAGTGAAACTATAATGGATACAGGTCCTACGTTTGTCCAAACCCATGGAATATTCAGCACAAAAAGTGAATTTTAATATAAACCATAACCTGGGTTCTAATGGTGGGTCCGTGTAGGTCCATCAGGTATAACAGATGCACAGTCTGGTGCAGAAGACAGCAGGGCCCACAGTTCATGTGGGGGGGGGGGGGCAGGAGGGGGTTACGGGAAATCTCTGTACTTTCCACTCGATTTTGTTGTAAACCTAAAACTGCTCTAAAAAAGTCTATAAAGGATTCAGATACTTTAAATTTTTGGCCATTCCAAATACCTCATTTCTGATAGATGGTAACTAGAACTTCCAAGGGTCATGTCATAATGTGTACGTTATATACACCTGAAACATATTTTTCAATAAAATAAATTTTAAAATACTTCATCTTCAGGTTGATGCAAATTAAACAGTGGCTTACAATACACATTTTAAGCAAGAGGGAAAAAAACAAACCCAAGGTTATGTTTCAGTATTTCTGCATCTGTTATTTGAATAACAAAAGTAATCCAGCAGACCAGGTTTTGTAAAAGGGATAGATCAGGGTCGGGGGTGAAAGTTTTTTTAAACACACAAGTGTTTTAGTCACTTCTCAAGACTAAGTTCACTTACTGTGACAGCAGAACACACAGCTGTCGTAACACATGGGTGTGTCCCTGCAGCTGGACCCCTGCACGAGCCACAGGAATGGAGACACCGCTTTGCCATGTGGCTCAACACTTGCGACTCAAACTATGAATCATGTTACTTCACGTGGCTGACTTTCCGGACTACCGTGAAATAGTCAAAACTAGAAGTGTCAGACTTGGGAATGCCAGGATTTTTTACATATCATTCATTACAAAAGGTGTGGAAAACACCCCCAAAAAAGTATAGTGAAGTTGTACAATGCATCTGTTTCTTTCTGGAGATTGACACCCATAGACATGTTAAACAAAATGGAGATTGTTATGGATTATAAAATTTTATAGCCACTTAAGCCATTTCTAATTTTTTGCTATTATAATTAACACTGTGAGAAAGATCTTTCCCTGCAGCTCTGAAATAACTTTCTGAGAGCAGATTCTTAGAGACAGCATCCAAGGGAATGAGTATCTTTAAGGCTTTTGCCATTTAACCAAACCTTTCTAGAAGGGCTATATCAGTTCACATCTCAGCAGCACTGTATGAGTGCCCACCTCCTCTCAACCCCTTTCAGTACTGAAAACGCTTCATAGGTCATCAACACCCTAAAGTCCCCGCTGAATATTTAAGCCGTTCGTTGTGGCCACGTTCTGAACCAAAGATTCTGCTGAGCCAGAGACAGAGCTCAGGGTGAAGGGGACAGGCCCGACAGGGTCAAGCTCCAGACCACCAGCATCTGGTGAGTACATCCAGTTGTTCCAAGTTAGGTGACCCTGTACCACAGAGCCGTGATTCCCATCTACACCGAAGCACTCCCGTGAGCCCCCGGGAGATGCAGATATGCTGACCCTTGGAAGGGAACACAGTGACGCTGTCTGCCGTCCACATGAACTACCTGTTGGAGGCAGTTCATGGTTTTCACACTAGTTCCCTACGATCCTTTGAGTGACATCATATCTTTGCCAACTGGGATTTTAGGGGTTATAATAAAGTGCAGGTACCATGAGAAAATCCGTGTGGATTAAAAATGAGGGTGGTCATGTCTAATCTGATTCCAGGTTTGAGAAGCTGTACAGCAACCGAAAGGAGCCAAGTTCTTAGGACGTAAATACAGCATGTGCCACACAGGCAACCACACGGGGCCCCAGGCTTGGCTTGATGCTTTCCAGTCACCCGCCTAAAATTCTGAATAGTTTGTAACAAAGGACTCCACATTTTCATCCGTACCAGGACTCACAAATAATGTGGGTGAAATACAGGCAAAATATAAGTAAAAAATAGGTAAATCTGGGATGCCTGGACAGCTCAGTCAGTTAAGCAACCAACTCTTGATTTCAGGTCAGGTCATGATCTCACAGTTCATGGGTTCGAGCTCCGCGTCGGGCTCTGTGTTGACCGTGCAGAGGCTGCTTGGGATGCTCTCTCTCTGTCTCTGTCTCTGTCTCTCTGCCCCTCCCCCGCTCACATGCGCTTTCTCGCAAAATAAATAATAAAACCATTAAAAAAATAGGAAAATCTGAACAAGATTCAACTGGTGGATTACATCGTGTCGATAACCTGGTTGTGACACTGTTGTGGTTTACAAGTATTATCTTGGCAAAAACTGGATAAAATGTCACGTGGATCTCCCCATGTTATTTCTCACAACTGCATGTGAATGTATAATGGTCTCAAAAAAGGTTAAACTGTATATAATACACATGTAATAAGATATATAAATTAGCCTTTTTATAATTTATACAGTATTTTGTAATAGGAAATTACTAAGACCGTAGGAACGTTAAAACAGTTTGGAAAGCTCTAATGACAGCATTCCAGTAGAAAGAGACGTGGGGCAAGTAAAATCACTAATGTGTTGCCGGAGTTTGGAAATCACTACCTTGACTGTGTAAAGAGGGGTGGGGAGTGGGGAAGAACAACTTTTCCAAAGCTAAGTCAGCAAGTTCCTGGTGTGACAATGCTGCGTCCTGAATCATGCAATGAAAGAGCTCACCATTCTTTTGCCCAATCCGCTCTGCTTGTTATATCGTAAGAAACAAAAATCTTCCCGAAAAATAATTCGACAGTATGCAGTTAAGAGCCTTACTATTAGACCCTCGAGTCCAGAAACTCCACCTCCAGGAACCGATTTTAAAACTATTCAGAAAGGCAAGGTTTTCTGTACATGGATGTTCAATGAGACCCTGTTCACAACAGTGAAAAATTGGAAACATCCTAAATTTCCAGAATAGGGATGATGTTAGTAAATGTTGGCATGAGCACGTGGAAAAAAAAAATGTGATAGGTATCGAAAACCACATTTAAGAATCTTAGTAACATGAGAACACACACAAGATATAGAATAAAAAATCAGGTGTGAAAATGCATATATATTATACACACAACACATAGTATGAGCTTAAATTGTTAAGTATCTGGATAAGGGTGATTTTTATATACATCTTTGTATTTTCACAAATTTCTACAATAAACATGATTCACTTTGACAGTCTTGAAGTGAATACGTTTTTGTCGGCTTTTTAAAACTCTTCCCCCATAAAGTAAATAAAATAATGGTTTATGAACAAATGTCCTCAGAGCAGACCTAGTCCTGGTGAATGGATTTACGGAATCTTCTGAACTCTCCTCTCATCCAAGCACAGTGGGACAGGAGCTTTAAAAACACACTAGCTCACTTTCATGGGGGATTTTCAACAAATCTTTGAGAGGGACGTTATAATTTGTGTTTTGCAAACGATGATGCTAACATTCAGGGAGGTTAAGTAACTTCCCCCGGGCTTGTGCAGCTTGTGATTAATGAGAAAAGGAAATCCTCAAAATCAGGTCTGTCTGGCTCCAGATTTCACAACTCTCCCCCAGTAGGGCACAGTCAAGGAGCCACGTGAGAAACAAGCAGCCAGGTTTCCTGGCAAATGACCTACCGTGCGTTGGGGCTCCAACCAGCAGCACCTGTTTCCGGGTCCCATTCACCATCACGTGACCACTTGACAAGGAAGTACCCAGCTTCCCCATTGCCTGTGAAATGCAAGGAGTCAGTATGGTACAACTCAGAGAACCCTCCGTGGCGCCCCCTGTCCTGGGGAGGGAGCAGCGGCCATACCTTGTCTCCAGAAATGGTGAACCAGCTTCGGCAATTTGGCGGGAAATAACCATACACCCGTCCGAGGCTCTGTTTCTCATCCTGAGTGCGGGACAAACGGCCCAGACTGGAATGAAGCAGGCGGGGGTCAGCTGCTGGGGCCCGGGATTAAGAACTGACCGGGTGTTCAGGTCCAGGACCGAGCAAAGAGAAGCCCCCTCTTCCCCACCCCGCCCCCCCTCCCCGGATCCTTGGCATGGGAGCAGGGGTGGCTTCCAGAGCGAATCCCAGTATTAAGACTCTCCAGGTCCGGGGCTCACCACTCGGCCTCCCAGCTGACAGCAGGTATAGGGAGGCCTACGGTCACGGCTGAACGGTGCTCCCCCAAAATTCGCACGTTGGAGTCCTAACCCCAGCACCTCAGATTATGTATATTTGGAGATGGGGTCTTTAAGGCGGTAGTTATGTTACAATGAGGTCATGAGGGTGGGGCCCTAATGCAATCTGACTGGTGTCCTTGTAAGAACAGAAAGACCAGGGAGGCGCACGGAAAAGAGGCCGTATGAGGATGGAGAGGCGGCCCTCTGCAAGCCAAGGAGAGCCCTCAACCCTGCCAATACCTTGACCTTGGGTTTCCGGTCTCCGGAACGGTGAGAAAATGACTTCCTGTGCCTTACGCTACCCAGTCTGGGGCACGCTGTCACGGCAGCCCGGCAAACGGATGCGCCTCTCTACCTCGTTCTTAAACTTCTAAGGAGGAGGATTTGCAACCTCGCCCCAGAGCCTTCTTCGCTCTTCCTCGCAGCGTAAGGCCTCGGCCCCTGTGTCTGAGCCCCACCCTTCCGCGGGCTCCCACGGCGGCCTCGGGTGCCCACCGGTCCCCGGCCCCACCCTGGGCGCTTGCCTGTTGCTGTTCTTCCAGGTCGGGCTCCCGACCAACAGCAACGTCCTGTTGTCCACGCTGAGCCCGTGCAGGGAGTAGCCTAGCCAGGAGAAGTCCTCCTCGCCCCTCGCCATCCAGTCGGCCGCCTCCACGTCCAGCTTTTCTACGCGAGACCACCAGCGCCGTTTACCCCACACAGGAGGGGGGGCGCCGAGTTTTTGCCGGAGCTCTCAGATACCCTCCAAGCTGTTTGCAGGGCCCCCACCATCAGAAATGGATCCCCCGCTTCCCACGAGAAGGAAATATCCAGAGCTCACTTCTGTGGCCCACAGGATGCAATACGGATGGGGTGGGGGGGGCGGCGGGGCGGGCATCCCGGGGATGCCTTCGGGCTTCCCACGCTTCCGCAGAGAGACTCTGCCAACAACCCACCGGCCCCCTTGGATCTGGACCTAGAAGCTGGATCCCTTTCTGTACATCCTGTGACTCTATCCACAGCACCTGCGGGAACACCCACCAGACTAAACGTGGTAGATTTCAGCGAAATGATCACGGAGTGAGGAAGAAAGGACACGAGGCCACGTGCACCAGCACAGACTAGAGCCGGGAGGCCTCCGCCCCCACCCCCCACCCTCCCAACAGGCGTTACCTTTGCCGCTCCCGTTGGGGCCCGAATGAAATGCAGCTACCATGCCCTTCTGTTTCCCTCCACCCGGTGCAAAGGGGGAGCCCATCACCAGATCGGGCGCGCCGTCGCCATTCACATCCGCGGCCAAGAGCGTCCAGCCCAGGTTACAGTAGGTGTCCTGTAGGGGAGACCAGGAAACTGCGTGACTCCCAGAGGCCGACGGCGGGATGCGGCGAGGTCTGGTTCACCGCCCTCGGCCAAGGCGCAGACATACCTGGCAGGTGATGGTGACGTTGGGGCGAGAAGACATCCCTCTTCGTGTAGGGCCGAAGTAGACGTACACGGCACCCTAAGCAAGGCAAGGCAAGGCAAGGCACGGGGCGGTCGGGAGGCTTGGGTGGTGAGCCCAGAGCCCCAAAGAAGAGCAGGAGACGCAGGAACGGTGGTAACATAAGCCACACAAGTCCCTACTGTCAGGAGCTCAGTGACGGAGGGAAACCCGGCCCACGCATCTGCTGCTGGGCTGAGACGGTTTTGAGGTCACCTCCATCAGACTGGTGGAGCCCCCGACGCGGACACAGTCACTGTCACTCATCTGTGCGTGCCACCCACACCTGTCCGTGCGTTCGCGGGACCACTCGCCCGCCTCCCCCGTTCGAGGCCAGTTCGGTTCCCGGCTCCTCCGTGGGGCCTCCCCTGACCCAGCCCATCAGTCCTCTGGACACGACTCGCGTGTGCCTCGAGACGCACACGCCGTGCCATCACTCTGTGACGCAGACCATTTCCTGTCCTCTCACTTGCCGGTCTCCATCCTCATTCGTTCTAGAAGCATTTATGTGCCACTTTGGGCCAAGCACAGGAGGAACCATGATAAATAACAACACTGTCCTCCCGAAAAGCTAGCAAGCGGGCAATGACAACACCACGGCATGAGGGGCAGAGGGTGCCGTGTGAGGCCGGGAAGTGTCACCCACACTGGGGTTTGGGGGACAGTTCCGGCACGGGTCTCATGTGGCCTCTAAAGGAAAAGGGGAAAAAAGGACTTTCCAGCAGGGAGGGAGCTGCCCAAGCTGGGTGCTCGTGTGCAGGGGCCTGTGGGCCCAGGAGTAGAGGGGGGAGGCAGAGGGTGAGCTCGCGGCGGGCGGTGGGGTGAGGGGGGGTTGGTGATGAAGGGCCTTTGACCTTTGTGCTCACACATGGCACAGAAGCTGGGCCTGCCGTGCACGGGGTACACGCAGACAAAAGCCCACATTCCAGGACTGGATCTGGGCAAGGAACAGGGACGGGGTGGGGTCTGTGCATGAGCGGGAAGATCCAGGGAGGTCACCACTCTGCTGGGATGACGGGGCCTCCGGATCGGCTGGAATCTCCGTCCCCCTCCAGCATCCAGCATCTGAGGGGGTCAGGGGAGTAATTTCTGGTGGAATTGAAGCCACGCTAAGGCCAGCAAGGCAGGGACTAGGTGGCACCTGGTCACCTGTGGTCACGTCAAGGACCCCAACTGGGGTACCTGAGATCATCTCCCTGCACACACTGCGGCCGACACACTTGGCTGTCCGCTTCCTGCAGAGGCTCTGTCCAGCCGGGCCTCCCGCCCTGGCCTCCCCCCCTGCCCCCCCGCCCCCCCCGCCCCCCTCCCCCAGCATCAGCCTTACTTTGTAGGTGAGCTGCTCAGAGCCCACAGATGGGGCTCCCACGGCCAGGTCAGGCACACCATCCTTGTTAAAGTCCAACACGGCCAAGGCCGAGCCGAACCGACCTGAGGGCTGAAGAGACACAAGTGACTCCCCCCAAGCCGAGCCACAACCTTCAGAAGCACACAGGACTCCCCGGGAATACAGAGACCCAGACCCCTGCCCTGGAGCCCCAGGGCCCAGGAAGGAAGCAGCAACCTGTGACACTCCTGAGATGCCCAGACTCCCCGCTGGGCGGCTCTGCCCTAAGGACATTTTTGGCAAGCCTGTCTTGCTTTAAGGTGGGGGGGGGGGGGGGCAGGAAGAAGAAGGTCCGTCCTCACAAGTTGCAGAGTTAGAAACCAGTCTAATGTACATTCTGCCCCACGTTCAGGGCCAAACTCCCCCCTGGGAAGCATCCAAAATGATCATCGCACCCACCAGCAACAACAGCTATAGTCTGATGAGCACTCAGGATGTTCTAGAGCCACACAATGGCCAGAGCAGGGGCCACGAGCTAAATGTGGCTCTTACAGTTAAAGTAATTCGCACCGAACACATTAAAAATTCAGCTCCCCAGAGGCACCAGCTGCCTGGCAAGTTCTCAAGAGCCGATGCACTTAGTGGCCCTCCAATTGGACGGCATAGCTACAGGATGTCGCTACAGAAAGTTCTGGACAACACTGCTGAGGACCCCGTTCTAAGCACCTTACACGGACTAGGGCAGGCACGTTTATTAATCCCCCCGTTCATGGTTTACAGGTAGAAAACCCAGCCCGTTCAGGGACAATTTTCTTCCAAGGTGGATTTCCTAGACCTTTCATCCCCCACCCTCTGGAACCAGCCTCAACCCAAACGCAACTCCCTTCGTCCTCCCGTTCTTACACAACTTCTAGAACAATGACCAGTCTTGCACAAGTGAGTGGTTTGCCACATACACACGGCCCAGAGTCCGCATCAATTATGTACTGGCTCATGGCACTACACCCACGTGCACGGTGCCTCTGAAGACTGCCCCTTCCTGCGAGGCGGGAACTCGACAGACTAGAAAGGAATGCTCCAGGGCACAAAGCACGTGGGCCACGAGGAAGGGGCCACGACAGATGCATTTCACCCTACAGACAAGGACACAGAAAGGCTCACTGCAGACTCGGGCTGCACCGAAGGAGTCCCCTCCCTAGTCCCCGCCTTCCTCTGGCCATCTTCCTTCTCCTCGCAGGTCACTGGGAGACGAGAACACAGAGCTGCCCCCTCCACGTCCCAAGTGCGTGACACTTGATTGTCCCCAGGCGGCAGCCGCCGCTCTCGCTACCCGTCTGCAGGAGCCCAAAGGGTTAGACCCTACCCAAAAGGCGGACACGGCAGTGGCTTTGTGAAGAAGTCAGGAGCAAACAGCAACGGGCAGACTGATTTCGGAACTTTCTCGTGTGGTGTCAGAAGGTTCCAAAAAATGCTGTCCCTCCGGGACTGTGTAACCTCGCACACCGGCCAGCCGACTTCGGACGAATGCGCACATACAGGGCCCCTTCCATCAGCTCAGGTCCTAAACCCCGTGCTTTTCATTCGTGGACATGGGTCCAGGAACGTCGTCATCTTGTTTGGTCTCCACAGCATTAACTCGACAGCAGGGGGTTTTGCTGTTTACCCGGGACAGGAACCAGCTTCTGATCCAAGTCCGGGGCTCCCTCCCCCGGTGCTTGGTATTCAGAGCACGCAGTCCTGCCCCAGCTCCCACACTCGTCTGTGCCAAGGAGCATGGCTGCAGACAGCTCTTGTGAGAACGAATGCCGGTCAGGTCCCCGGGGGAACCTTCCAGGCTCCTGGTGCTCCCAAGAGGGGTCAATGCACACTCCGTGCCGAACATCCATATAGTCCGTGTGGGATTTTTCTGCTGATGAACCACTTAAAACCAAGGAATGAGGGGCACCTGGGTGGCTCAGTCCATTGAGCATCCGACTTCAGCTCAGGTTTTGATCTCACGTCTCATGGGTTCGAGCCCCGTGTCGGGCTCTGTGCTGACAGCTCGGAGCCTGGAGCCCGCTTCGGATTCTGTGTCTCCCCCTCTCTCTGCCCCTCCCCTGCTTGCATTCTCTCTCCATCTCTCAAAAATAAACATTAAAAACAAAACAAGGAATGAAATCCAAACAAAGTCTGGAGTTTAGGGAACAGTCATGCACCAGGTGCTGGTTCACATAAGACGTTAATTTAGGAGAAAGTGGGTACAGAACTCTGTACTGTCCCTACAGCTCGTCTGTGAATCTGAAATTCTAACAAAATAAAAATTTGTGTATAAAAAGGGGGAGGTTTACAAAAAGTGGGGATGTAATATCAAGAAATCACGTCCTGACTGGCTACTCAGAGCCCTTCTAAATAGGTGTGTTTTCAGAAGGTATTCGACTAAACACATCCAGTTGATGATAGAATGACATCAACGAAGTGGACGGGCTTTGAAAAACGGAAAAGCGTGGAGCGCCTGGGCGGCTCAGTCCATTGAGCATCGACTTCAGCTCAGGTCGTGATCTCACGTCTCACAGGTTCGAGCCCCACGTCGGGCTCTGTGCTGACAGCTCGGAGCCTGCTTCAGATTCTGCGTCCCCCTCTCTCTCTGCCCCTCCTCCATTAGCACTCTGTCCCTCTCTCTGCCTCTTCCCTGCTCAAGTGCTGTCTCTCGCTCTCAAAACTAAAAACAAGCATTTAAAATAAGCATCGGCCACCGGCTGTGTGTTGCTACCGTCATTCTTGTGACTGGCTGTTCACTCTGGAGACTCAGCCGAGAAAGACAGGCAGTGGCTTATGGACACCAAAAGGAAAAACTGGAGATAGGTGCCTCACCTCGAAGCCCTCCAGGATCACGTGGGCCTCCTTGTCAAGATCCAGGTCGATGGGGGGCAGGCCCAGGTCGTTGCCGTAGAGGAGGTACACGCGGCCGACCTGGACGTGGCCGGGGCGGCTGTATCCCGGAGCGCCCACCACCAGGTCGCCGTGCCCGTCCTGGTTGAGGTCAGCTGAGGTCATTGCCCTGCGGGGAAGAAGACAGGACCCCCTGCAGTATCTGCTGAGAACTATGGGTAAGACGGTCTCCTGTGTCCTTCCTCCCTAGAACTTCCTCTTGTTGACTTCTTCACCCTGCCTGACTGCGGAGAGCATTCACGTCTGAGTTTACGTTGTGATTCGGTCTTGCTCTCCAAGAAACACAACGACGACGACGACACTGAGGCCACCAAAGCCTCTGGGCATTTCTGGGCCCTATGACCCGAGCAGGTGAAAAGCGTCTTCACAGAGCCTCAGGTCCTCTATGCAAAACCCAGAATAGCTGTGCACGGTCCTGAGCTCGCCTGGCAAGAGAGGACAACTGCACCCAGCCAGTGGCACAGGCTCTGACAGGTCAGGTAACAAATGGACACGAACTGAGTCTGGGACAAACGTGTTAAGTATACATGCTATCTCTACCTTAGCTGCACAGGGTGCCGTGTGCTGTGAAAAATACTAACTGTTCAATGTAGTTAGTAGATCTTGCTTTCTTTTTTTTAAGTTTATCCATTTATTTTTGAAAGAGAGCGAGACAGCACAAGCAAGGGGAGGGGCAGAGAGAGAGAGAGAGAAAACACGGCATGAACCCGTGAGATCATGACCTGAGCCGAAATCAAGAGCCAGACACTTAGGCGACTGGGCTCCCCCAGGCGCCCTAGTGGGTGATTCTAAATGAGAATCTATGACGGAGCAGGTACAGAAGTAGACAAACCCAAAGGTTCAAAGGTCTTTGCTGGGGCAGCTGGAAAGACCAGAGATCATCTGTTTATTCTCGTTCCTATGGCCACAAAAGGAATGAAAGGCAGAACAGAGGGAGACAAGTAGTTTCCAAGGGGCTGACAGGCACCAGGGAGACACTGCTGTTCCCTGCGCTCTGAGGCTGGGTGCAGGGGGAGAGACCTCCGTCTTCACTGCTGCTCCCCCACCCCCATACCCCCTCCATGTGACGGCAAGCCTAGCAGGAGGCCTCCTTTGGCTCCTTCGGGAAGGCGGCCACGAGGAGCCATTATGCACGACTGAACGGCCAGTAAAAACAACATTCACCCCCCATTCCCGTGCTGGGGCTGCACGCGTTAGTGGCCCAAAAAAGAAGAGCTGTCAGTAAATGTTTCCAAGGGAAACAATGTCATACGGATTTAAGGAGCGTGGCTTAAAAAAGAAGTGTCCCCAAACCTCCAGAAAACAATCACTTCTATGTACTGGGGCTCGGTTTCGGTTGATTATTAAAATCAGAGGCATCCCCAACATTGTATTTATAATTACCGTGGTTTACCAGGCTTTTGTCATATGAAGTTAGGATATTCCGATCACTGGATTAGCCATCTGTTCATATGCTTCTAATGTCATTAGATTCCCAAACGTCTGTGACATTAGGTCTTCAAGAACACTGAAGCTTTGCAAATATTCTGTAATACTTTATTGTTGTAATTATTCAGTCAGGTGAAAGCTCCTTGTATTTAAACACATTTTCACCAATTTTAAGGAGATCGTGGTTATTGGGTTTTGAAAATTTTTTTAATGTATATTATTTTGAGAGAGAGTCCGAGCAGGGGAGGGGCAGAGAGAGAGAGAGAGAGAGAGAAAGAGAGAAAGAGAGAGAGAGAGAGAGACAGATCCAAAGCAGGCTCCAGGGTCCAGGCTGTCAACATAGAGCCTGATGCGGGGCTTGAACCCACGAACCGTGAGATCATGACCTGAGCCAAAGTCAGACGCTTAGCTGACTGAGCCACCCAGGTGCCCCAAGTGGTTATTATAAAGATGAAATTAAATTAATATTTTTGTTGATGGTGACCGGAACGGAATATGAGGTGCCAACAGGTGCCATCCGAAATCTGTTCAATGACTGAAAGTCATGCTGATGATAGCATTCAGGAATAGGAGAAACTTCTACCTACCAACCGAGTCTTGCATAGGGAGAAGACAGGAAGTAAGAAGCCAAGGGGCTGGAGACGTGCTTCAGCGACTGCTGAGAGCCGCCCGTGAACATGGTCCGTATGTTCCTCTCCAGAGCCTGGTACGCAAAACTAAGGGAATCCTGGAAAACAAAATTAGTACAGGCAGGTAAAGACACATGGCATCATCGGCAAAACTATTATTTCTTGTCAAAAGTGTTAGACTAAGGGAAGCCAGTTTTGACAAGTGCTAAATAAATAAATAAATAAATAAATAAACAAACAAACAAACAAACAAACAAAGCGCTGATTCCAATCAATAGCTAAGACCACTTGGGATGGGCAGTCAGGGCAGGCCAATCACTATCCCAGTATGCGGGGGGGGGGGGGGGGGGGGGAGCAGTTACAGCCCCAGGTCTCACGCCAGCGGGTAAGGAAGTTTGCTGGGGCTTAGCCTGAACCAAAGTCAGGATGGTCTGTGCTCTGTGTTAACCTGAAGAACAGGACGAAAGAAAGCTAATGGATTAAAATAGCTTAAAAGTTCATTCAATATGGAACTGATTGTGTATCTGTGTGTCTATGCATGTGCAGGGGCATGTCTGCGTGTGTGTCTACGGGTGTGTGTGTGCAGATCTCTGTGTATGCATGCGTCGTGTGTGTGCACTTCTGTGTCCGTGTCTGTGCATATTTTCACCCCCAAGAACTGGACCACCACCGAGATGCCCCAAACACCCTCCAAACCACAGCAGGTAGAGGTGCGTCAGGCGGGAGAGCTCAGCTGCAAAGCACTGGAGCGGGGACCGGGCCGTCCGTGTGGGATGCTCAGCTGTTCGTAACTTGCTCGCGCACCAAAGCAGCCCTGAATAATCCGGCCACGTACCAGATCCGTCCAAGCCCAGGGGATACAACTCTAAATCCACCTGAGGGCGTCATGAGACCAGACCAGAATTCCGAGGCCTGCCCCGGGCGGAGTGGCATCGGTCAGAGCAGGGGGACAGCCGCTCGCAGCTCGGGCTCCAGAGAAGAGCCCGCTGAGGGCCCTGCAGGAAAGGCCCGTGCCTCCTGGTTTTCCCATCCAGCCCCCCTGGCGGGCTGCACACAGACGCCCAGCCTAATGCCCAGCTCTGCCTCGCTCGTTCAGCCAGGAAGCATTTAATCAGCACCTGCTGTGTGCCAGGCACCACGACAGGCCTCAGGAACATAAAGTGTTTCTCTTACAGGACTTCCCTTTTTATGAAGGGGATCCAAATAACTAGGACAAGAGGATAAGTGCGTGATAGAGGATCCCGGGTCAGGACTGGCTGTGTAATTTGCGGAGCCCAGTGCAAAATGGAAGCACAGAGCCCCTAGTTCAACAGCGAGTAGGAATTTTAAGGCAGCAACAGCAGAGCGCTAACCCAGGTAAGGGGCCCTTCCCGGGGTGACTGCAGCCCGTCCCCCGTGTCGGCACTGCTTGCACCCCCACAGAACAGACCCGCCCAGGCCCTTGCCCAACTCCCAGAGGCGCCGTTTAGACGATGTCGCGTGAACCCTTCTCCCGGAGTTAAGAGCTCTTTCACGGTCCAGTGCCTTCCCAAACCTCTCCGAGTACTTTGTACCCCTTGTCTTGTTTTCCAGGCCAAAAAGTCTACTCGTATTTCCAAATATCCCCCAAACTTTCCCAACCCACAGAGATACATGCTCACCGATGAAATATAACCTCCTGTTCAAGGCCTAAGTCAAAGAGGGAAGTTTTGTCTCACAGGCAGAGTATTGCCCACCCGTGTTATTTGTTGCATACTACGTACATATGATTATCTGTGTACTTATCACCCCAATTAGACACCTTTTCTCAAGGTCACAGTCTATTTCCCTTTCATCTTACACACCCAGTTGAGTGTCTGACACCTAACTTTTTTTTTTATTATTAATTTTTGAGGGACTGAGACAGAGCAGCAGCAGGGGAAGGTGAGAGAGTTTGAGAGAGAGAGAGAGAGAGAGAGAGAGAGAGAGAGAGAGAGAGACAGACATAGAATCTGAAGCAGGCTCCAGGCTCTGAGCTGTCAACACAGAGCCCCACGCGGGGCTCCAACCCACGAACTGTGAGATCGTGACCAGAGCCGAAGTTGGACGCTTAACTGACTGAGCCACCCAGACGCCCCAAACTGACACTTAAAAGATGATCGCATGGATGGATTTCATATGCAGCATCCGCCAGGGCCACCTCAGGCTCCGCGGGACTTGCCAAAGGCCACAAAGGTCCAGACTCACATCTCAGGACGTCTCTGGAGAAAACCAGATTTGGAGGCCAAGGGTATTTGCTGGCCTGGAGGCACACAGGGCGCTCAGTGAACAAGTAAACAGCCAGTACGTCTGCAGGTCAAGATCGCAGTGGGCAGCTCACACCCTCCCCCCCCCATAGCAACAGAAAACTCTTACCGAGGTCCAGGAATCCACGCGGAAGAACACTCCTCTTTCAGTATAGTTTATATTTTTTGCAGTCTCTTTAGTGAGGGACGCAGTCAAATTCCTATGGAAATCACTTTTCTGTACTTTGGAGCTGCTGGAAGGGAGAACCACAAAATGGGACAGACTGAGGAAACAACAGGCCCCCGAGCGATGGACGTGAAGTCAGGTCCATCTCGGGTGAAAGACCATGAAATCCTATTATCTGGAAGGTGAAAGAGAAAAACCTTCCCAGGACATTGCACAGAATTTTACTGAACACATTTCCAAGGTTTAAGAGCCGGTGCTTATAAAAAACTACTTCCTGGAGCCTCAAACTCTTCTGGTATAAAAGGTGTAAAGTTCTTCCAGATTACTAAAAATAACAACAACAACAAGACGGGATTTCAGCATTTCGTGCAAATGGTCAAGAGATAGTCGGTAGGTGGGGCGCCTGGGCGGCTCAGGTGAGCGTCCGACTTCAGCTCGGGTCATGATTGCGTGGGTTCGCGAGTCGGAGCTTCGGATTCTGTGTCTCCCTCGCTCTCTCTGCCCCTGCCCCGCTCATACCCCGTCTCTCAAAAATAAACATTAAAAAAAGACTACTTAAAAAAAAAGAAATGGTAGGTGCTTGGGACGCCGGTATGCAGGCACACAGATTTATCTTCAAAGACACGCTGGAATGAACCATGCAATAAAGTATGTTTTCAAAGTCATATATTTTAAGAGGCAACAAACCAGATGCGCAGAGGAGCGGGACAGAGCAGCCGGGAAACGGGAGTGAACGCAGGGGCCCACGTACAACGCCAGCCGGTGTAGGGACTCTGACATCCTAGACATTACAAGCTCGAGCCAGAGGCATTCAATTCAGTTACATTAAAAAAAAAACAAAGGCTTACCTCATTTAAATAAATTAAACCGTGAGGGCTTAACTCTCCTGTTCTGCGGCTCTACTCTCTCTCTCTCTCTCTCTCTCTCTCTCTCTCACTGCAGCGGCGTCCGAGTATCTACCCCTCGCTCACCCTGAAATATCCACGGAAACACCGCTTCGTCGCGGTGAGGGTCCTCCTGTGACGGGGTCAGGGCCCTCCATGGTACGTCCCTCCTGACACTTGAGACTATCTACGAGTTTTGTTCAGTGCCCATCTCCCTGCCGGACACATACCCTGGGGCGCAGGAACCGTCTCTGTCCTGCTCACGATGAGGCCTCAAAGCCTAAACCAGCCCCTGGGGCCGGCGAGGAGGAAACACCCTCTCGTTACTGACGTGCAGAATACGAACACGCTTAGTAAGCGCACGTGGTCGGGACGGGGCCCCACAGGGACGCCAGCCCTCAGAATACAAGTCGGGCCCCCTGGCCCCCCTCCTCAGGAACCACCTGACCATCTTCTGCTCACCCGGTCTCCTCGAGGACTACCCAGATTTCACCCTGAGCAAGTAAAGCTGCTGAGTGCGAACAGCGACAGTAATAACACCATGAACTACCATTTTTACTCCTTAGCGAGCGACTCGCTGATATGCTAATTGCTTTACATCCACGCTGGCACGAAATCCAGGTCATGATTCTGGGAATATGGACATGTGTTTTTTTCTACCTTGCCAGGAGGAGGAAGTTGCGCCTCAAAAAAAATTAAGCAACTTGCTTGAAAAATCACACGGCTGTAAGTGGCGGACCCCCACACCTACCTGCCCGCAGATCCTGTCTTCGTGTCTACCGAGCACCCCTCGGTGTGTTCCCTGATCGGTTTGGACGTTGTTTCTCTATGAACAGGTTTGGAATCCACTTACCCCTGGGCGCTGGTTCGCTGGCCGCCGCAGGCAATGAACAGAGGGTTCTCGGGCAGACTGCAGTCACTGGGGACACAGACGAATCAGGCATTTTTCTACTACCTTCTGTCCAGGCATGAATTTTACTGAGAATCGGCGGTGCACTTGAAGCCGCGTCCAGAAGCCTTAGTCTAGAGGCGTTCGCGACGGAGCCAGACGGCACTGCTGAAGGACCGGGGGCCTCCGTGCTGAGGGTGTATGAGCCGACTGCAGGCAGCCCCACACCCTGGTCACCCCAGACCCCTCCCTGCGAGGAGGAGGAGAGGGACGCAGGATCTAAAGCAGGCTCCAAGCTGTCGGCACAAAGCCCAGTGTGGGGCTCTGAACCCGCCCCCCTCCCTCCTGTGCACCTGCTCTGGTCACCCCAGACTCACGCCGCCCTCCTCCCTCCCAGTGAACCTGTTCCACTGCCCCACGCTACCATGAACCCTCTGGGAGTTGGAGACAAAAAGAAACGGATTCCCAACGGCACCCCTCTCCGCCCGATTATGCCCGCATATGCTCCAATAGGCCTTATTTTCTTCATCTCATTCCTTTAAAAACAAAGATTTGTAAACTGACACGGCCGCTAAGAGAACATAAGAGGTAAACTTTCCCTCCCCCTCTGGAAGGAAGCACTAAGCAAGGGAGTATTACATTACAAGAGTCTGTTCTTAGGGGCACCTGGGTGGCTCAGTCGGTTGAGCATCTGACATCAGCTCAGGTCACGATCTCACAGTGCAGGAGTTCAAGCCCCGTATCAGGCTCTGTGCTGACAGCTCAGAGCCTGGAGCTGCTTTGGATTCTGTGTCTGCCTCTCTCCCTGTTCCTTCCCCAATCATGCTCTGTCTCTCTTTCTCCGTCTCTCTCAAAAATAAATAAACATTTAAAAAAAAATCATCTCTCTCAGGGCCAGCGTTCAGCTTCGGAAAAGGTTTTTCCTCAAATGCTCTGTTCTCCAACACCAGGATCGGGATGGTAGCCTTACAGCAAGAACGCTACAGTTACAAATCCTTTTTGAATTATGCAGAGCTCCGGCTGCAAACATTAACTACCATCCTTCCGCTGTTTCTTCCAGAAGCCACACTAGGAGTTTCAAGCGACAAATCTGCTTTGGAAGATAATTATCAGGACGCTGAGAAATCCTTATAATATGACAATGGACACACTGTTTCTCCCGCTCCTGAATTTGCCTCCTTTTTCTTTGGAGCCTTTCTCCATATTTCCACCAAGTTCCACAAACTCTGATGAATCTTTCTTTGTGTGTGAAGAGACAATCAATTCAAGGAATTTTCCGCCTTGATAAAACAGAACGGAGATCAAGAGACAAATCTGTTCCTTCTCAACTAGTTCTCCTAATTAAAGAGTAAGGTTTAGGGGCTCCTGGGTGGCTCAGTCGGTTAAGCGTACACCTTTGGCTCAGGTCATGATCTCACGGTTCATGGGTTCGAGCCCCGCGTCTGGCTCTGTGCTGACAGCTCAGAGCCTGGAGCCTGCTTCGGATTCTGTGTCTCCCTCTCTCTCTGCCCCTCTCCCACTTGTACTCTGTCTGTCTCTCTCAAAAATAAATAAACGTTTAAAAAAATTTTTAAAGAGTAAGGTCTGGCTGTCCATAACTATTTGGACAACCTACCCAAAACAAACGCCAAAACTATTCTCCACTTGAGGATCATTACACACGGATTTTATAAAGCAAATAAATGTTGGAGCACCTGGCTGGCTCAGTCGGAAGAGCATGAGACTCTTGATCTCGGGGTTGTGAGTTCGAGCCCCATGTTGAGTATAGAGATTATTTAAAAATAAAATCTTGGGGCGCCTGGGTGGCGCAGTCGGTTAAAGCGTCCGACTTCAGCCAGATCACAATCTCGCGGTCCGTGAGTTCGAGCCCTGCGTCGGGCTCTGGGCTGATGGCTCAGAGCCTGGAGCCTGTTTCTGATTCTGTGTCTCCCTCTCTCTCTGCCCCTCACCCGTTCATGCTCTGTCTCTCTCTGTCCCAAAAATAAATAAACGTTGAAAAAAAAATTAAAAATAAAATCTTTAGGGGCGCCTGGGTGGCCCACTCAGTTAAGCGTCCAACTTTGACTCAGGTCATGATCTCATGATTCATGGGTTCAAGCCCCACATTGGGCTTTGTGTTGACAGCTTGGAGCTTTAGATCCTCTGTCCCTCTCTCTCTGCCCCTCCTCTGCTTACACGCTCTCAAAAATAAAACTGAGCCTGGGTGGCTCAGTTGGTTAAGCATCCAACTCATGATTTCAGCTCAGGTCATGATCTCACAGTCCATGAGTTCGAGCCCCACTTCAGGCTCTGTGTTCACAGCTCAGAGCCTAGAGCCTGCTTCGGATTCTGAGTCTCCCTTTCTCTCTGCCCCTCCTTCCCCCCCAAAAATAAACATTAAAAAATTTTTTAAGCATCTGAATCATAGGGGTCCCAAAAGATGAAGAGAGAGAAAAAGGGGTAGAAGATTTATGTGAGCAAATCATAACAGAAAAGGTTCCTAACCTGGGGAAAGACACAGACATCAAAATCCAGGAAGCACAGAGAACTCCCATTAGATTGAACAAAAACGAACTATCAACAAAGCGTATCATAGTCAAATGCACAAAATACTCAGGCAAGGAGAGAATCATGAAAGCAGCAAGGGAAAAAAAAGTCCCTAACCTACAAGGGAGGACAGATCAGGTTTGCAGCAGACTTATCCACAGAAACTTGACAGGCCAGAAATGAGTGGCAGGATATATTCAGTGTGCTGAATCAGAAAAATATGCAGCCAAGAATTCTTTATCCAGCAAGGCTGTCATTCAAAATAGAAGGAGAGATTAAAAGTTTCCCAGGCAAACAAAAATTAAAGGAGTTAGTGACCACTAAACCAGCCCTGCAAGAAATTTTTAAAGGGGACTCTCTGAGGTGAGAAAAGATGAAACAAAACTTAAAGGACCGAAAGCAACAAAGACTAGAAAGGAACAGAGAATGCCACCAGAAACTCCAACTCTACAGGCAACACGATGGCAATAAATTCATATCTTTCAGTACTCACTCTAAATGTCAATGGACTAAACGCTCCAATCAAAAGACAGAGGGTATCAGAACGGATAAGAAAACAAGATCCATCTATATGCTGTTTACAAGAGACCCACTTCAGACCTAAACATGCGTTCAGATTGAAAGTAAGGGGATGGAGAACAATCTATCATGCTAATGGTCAACAAAAGAAAGCCGGAGTAGCCATACTTACTTATATCAGACAATCTAGACTTTAAAATAAAGACTGTATCAAGAGATGCAGAAGGGCATTATATCATAATTAAGGGGTCCATCCATAATTAAGGGGTCCATCCACCAAGAAGATCTAACGATTGTAAATATATATGCCCCCAAAAATGCAACCACTCAACTATATAAATCCATTAGTTACAAACATAAAGAAATTCATTGATAATAATACCCTAATAGTAGGGGACTTCTGTACCCCACTGACAACAATGGACAGATCATCTAAGCAGAAAATCAACAAGGAAACAATGGCTTTGAATGACACACTGGATCAGATGGACTGAATAGATATATTCAGAACATTTCATCCTAAAGCAGTGGCATACACATTCTTCTCCACTGCACATGGAATATTCTCCAGAATAGATCACATACTGGGACACAAATCAGCCCACAACAAGTACAAAAAGATCGAGATCATACCGTGCATATTTTCAGACCACAACACTATGAAACTTGAAATCACCCACAAGAAAAAAATTGGAAAGACAACAAATATTTGGAGACTAAAGAACGTCCTACTAAAGAATGAATGGGCTAACCAAGAAGTTAAAGAGGAAATTAAAAAGTACATAGAAGCCAATGAAAATGATAGCACCACAACCCAAAACCGCTGGGATGCAGCAAAGGAGGTCAAAGAGGAAAGTATATAGCAATCCAGGCCTTCCTAAAGAAGGAAGAAAGGTCACAGATACATAACCTGACCTTACACCTTAAAAAGCTGGAAAAAGAAGAGCAAATAAAACCCCAAACCAGAAGAATACAGGAAATAATAAAGATTAGAGCAGGAATCAATGCTATCAAAACCAAAAAATAACAGAATATATCAATGAAACGAGGAGCTGGTTCTTTGAAAAAATTAACAAAATTGATAAACCCCTCGCCAGTTTGGTCAAAAAGAAAAAGGAAAGGACCCAAGTAAATAAAATCAAGAATGAAATAGGAGAGATCACAACCAACACAGCAGAAATATGAACAACAAGGGGCACCTGGGTGGCTCAGTCAGTTAAGCGTCCGACTTGGGCTCAGGTCATGACCTCACAATTCACAAGTTCAAGCCCCACGTCAGGCTCTGTGCTGACAGCTCAGAGCCTGGAGCCTGCTTTGGATTCTGTGTCTCCCCCTCTCTGCCCCTTCCCTGCTCATCTTCTGTCTCTGTCTCTCAATAATAAACAAACGTTAAAAAAAAATAAAAAAGAAATACAAACTATAGTAAGAATATTACAAGCAATTATATGCCAATATAGTTGGCAATCTGGAAGAAGTGGACAAATTCCTAGAAACATATACACCACCAAAACTGAAACAAGAAATAGAAAATTTGAACAGACCCATAACCAGTAAAGAAATTGGTTAGTAATCAAAAATCTCCCAAATAACAAGAGTCCAGGGCCGGATGGCTTTCCAGGGGAATTCTACCAAACATTTAAAGAAAAGTTAACACCTATTCTCTTGAAGCTGTTCCAAAAAATAGAAATGGAAGGAAAACTTCCAAACTCTTTCTATGAAGCCAGCATTATCTTGATTCCAAAACCAAAGACCCCACTGAAAAGGAGAACTATAGACCAATTTCCCTGATAAACATGGACGCAAAAATCCTCAATAAGATACTAGCCAACCAGATCCAACAATACATTAGAAGACTTGTTCACTATGACCAAATGGGATTTATACCTGGGATGCAGGGCTGGTTCAACATCTGCAAAACAATCAATGTGATACATCACCTCAATAAAAGAAAGGACAAGAACCACATGATCCTTTCAATAGATGCAGAGAAAGCATTTGACAAAATACAGAATCCTTTCTTGGAAAAAACCCTCAAGAAAGTAGGGATAGAAGGATCACCTCAAGACCATAAACGCCATATATGAAACACCCAACGCTAACATCATCCTCAATGGGGAAAAACTGAGAGCTTTCTCCCTAAGGTCAGGAACAAGACAGGGATGTCCACTCTCACCACTGTTATTCAACATAGTATTGTCAGTCTTAGCTTCAGCAAACAGACAACACAAAGACATCAAAGGCATCCAAATCGGCCAGGAGGAGGTCAAACTTTCACTCTTTGCAGATGACATGACACTCTGTATGGAAAACCCAAAAGATTCCACCAAAAACCTGCTAGAACTGATCCATGAATTCAGCAAAGTTGAAGGATATAAAACCAATGCACAGAAATCAGTTGCATTCCTATACACCAATAATGAAGCAACAGAAAGAGGAATCAAGGCATTGATCCCATTTACAATAGCACCAAAAACCACAATAAAATACCTAGGAATAAATCTAACCAAACAGGTGAAAAATCTGTACACTGAAAACTATAGAAAGCTTATGAAAGAAATTGAAGAAGACACAAAAAAATGGAAAAAGATTCCATGCTCCTGGATAGGAAGAACAAATATTGTTAAAATGTCAATACTACCCAAAGCAATCTACATATTCAATGCAATCCCTATCAAAATAACACCAGCATTCTTCACAGAGCTAGAACAAACAATCCTAAAATTTGTATGAAACCACAAAAGACCCCAAATAGCCAAAGACCCCAAAAAGCAAAGCTGGAGGCATCACAATCCCAGACTTCAAGCTGTATTACAAAGCTGTAATCATCAAGACAGTATGGTACTGGCACAAAAACAGACACTCAGATCAATGGAACAGGATAGAGAACCCAGAAATGGACCCACAAACGTATGGCCAACTAATCTTTGACAAAGCAGAACAGAATATCCAATGGAATAAAGACAGTCTCTTCACCAAGTAGTGCTGGGAAAACTGGACAGCGGCATGCAGAAGAATGAACCACTTTCTTACACCAGACACAAAAATAAACTCAAAATGGATGAAAGACCTAAACGTAAGACAGGAAGCCATCAAACTCCTTGAAAAGAAAGCAGACAAAAACCTCTTTGACTTTGGCCACAGCAACTTCTTACTCAACACATCTCCAGAGGCAAGGGAAACAAAAGCAAAAATGAACTATTGGGACCTCATCAAAATAAAAAGCTTCTGCACAGCAAAGGAAACAATCAGCAAAACTAAAAGGCAACTGACGGAATGGGAGAAGAGATCTGCAAATGAATATCAGTTAAAAGGGTTAGTGTACAAAATCTATAAGGAACTTATCAAACTCAACACCCAAAAATCAAATAATCCAGTGAAGAAATGGGCAAAAGACATGAATAGACACTTCTCCAAAGACGACATCCAGATGGCCGACACATGAAAACATGCTCAACATCACTCATCATCAGGGAAAGACAACTCAAAACCACAAAGAGATACCACCTCACACCTGTCAGAATGACCAACATTAACAACTCAGGCAACAACAGATGTTGGCGAGGATGTGGACAAAGAGGATCTCTTTTGCATTGTTGGTGGGAATGCAAACTGGTGCAACCACTCTGGAAAACAGAATGAAAGTTCCTCAAAAAATTAAAAATAGAACTACCCTATGACCCAGCAATTGCACTACTAGGTATTTATCCAAGGGATGGATACAGGTAAGCTGTTTCGAGGGGCACATGCACCCCAATGTTTATAGTAGCACTATTGACAATAGCCAAAGTATGGAAAGAGTCCAAATGTCCATTGACAGATGAATGGATAAAGAAGATGTGGTATATTGGGGTGTCTGGGTGGCTCAGTCAGTTAAGTGTCTGACTCCAGCTCAGGTCATGATCTTGTAGTTCATGAGTTCAAGCCCCACATCAGGCTCTGTGCTGACAGCTCAGAGCCTGGAGCCTGCTTCGGATTCTGTGTCTCCCTCTCTCTGCCCCTACCCTGCTCACTCTGACTCCTTCTCAAAAATAAATAAACATTTAAAAAAAATTTAAAAGAAGATGTGGTGTGTGTGTGTGTGTGTGTGTGTGTGTATACACACACACACACACAATGAAGTATTACTTGCAATCAAAAAGAATGGAATCTTGCCATTTGCAACTATGTGGATGGAACTAGAGGGTATTATGTTAAGCGAAATTAGAGAAAGACAAATATCGTATCACTTCACTCATATGTGGAATTTAAGATAGAAAACAGATGAACATAAGGGAAGGGAAGCAAAAATAACATAAAAATAACGAGGGGGGACAAAACATAAGAGGCTCTTAAATGCAGAGAACAAACTGAGGATTGCTGGAAGGGTGGTGAGTGGGGGGGGTGGGCTTAACGGGGAAGGGGCATCAAGGAAGATGCTGGAATGGTGACGAGTTGGGGGGGAGGGCTTAACGGGGAAGGGGCATCAAGGAGGACACTTGTCGGGAGGAGCCCTGGGGGTTATATGGGGATTCCCATATAACTGGATTCCATTCCTGAAGTTATTATTGCACTAGATGCTAACTAACTTGGATGTAAATTTAAAAATTAATTTAAAATTGTTTTTTAAATTAAAAAGAGAGAAAATCTTTAAAACAAATAAACGCAGGTCATTCACACTCACATGACCAACATAAACTGAACTTCCTTCCAATGGTGGTCCTAACACTAGGAGCCAACATTTATGAAGTGCTTCCTACACACTGAACCATTTACACGAGCGCCCTCAGGTGGACCTCCCAACAGCCCCGTGATCAAAGATAGAATTATTTCTGCCCCCATTTCACAGATAAAAAAACAAAGCTCAAGGAGGTTTAGTTACTTGCTTGGGATAACCCAGCAATGAGTGGCAGGTCTGGAAAATTCCAAAGCCCATCCTCTACCATCGTGTGCACCCAAAACCCATGGCCACAGAAGGAGAGCCTGGAGATTTTACCAGAGGCTTATTTCACTATTAAAAATAGTATTTATATTGGATTGTTTATCTCACTGTTCCCCAGCTACTTAAAACAGGTTTAATATTTACAGTCTAACGTCAAATTTATCATGCAAGGGAATTCTGTTCCAAATCACAATATATAATTATGGTTAACATTCTCTGAATACTAAAAGTGTTTTTATTTTTTTCATGTTTATTTATTTTTGAGAGAGAGAGAGAGACAGACAGACAGAATGTGAGCAGGGGAGGGACAGGGAGAGAGGGAGACACAGAGTCCCAAGCAGGCTCCAGGCTCTGAGCTGTCAGCACGGAGCCTGACGTGGGCCTTGAACCCACTAATGGTGAGATCATGACCTGAGCTGAAGTCGGACGCCTGACCAACTGAGCCAGCTCTGAATACCAGCAAATGTCTTTAAGGCCAAGAGAATAGCATCCAGCATATAATATCCCAGAGCTACACACATTTGGGCCTCTCCAATTTATAACCCCGGTCCTATACTCCTTACCTGGAGCAGCCGCCATCTAGTACAGATCCGGCCCTAAAGCCCTCTTTCCCACTGCCCTTGTCTGCATGGGGTGCTGCCTCCACTGCTCCCTCTCCAGACCACCCCCCACCCTACTTAGCTGCGCAGTGCACGGGGATTGCATACTCAGTGGGGTGGTTGCAAGCCAGATCCGAGAGGAGCCTTGGCTCCCTCATCCAGCAGGGAGACTCTGTGAGCCCAAAGTTCTACTGCGGCTGGAAGTGGGCTGGTCTACCCTGGTCGGAGTCCCCGGTTAACACTCATCCTGGACATGCAGGGCGGGAGCTGGCGCTCCAGACGCTGTTCCACACAGGCTGAATGTCAGACTCCAACCGAAGGCTGTGATTTACAAAAATGCATCCACTCCTCGTTTCACTTCGGAGGAGGGAGTTTGGTGCAGCGGCTTCTGAAACCCTTTAACCCTGAGATGGCGGCAGGCGGAGAGGAGGCTCACTGGGCCCTGGCTGCCGGAGCCCGCGCACGGCTCGGGTCCTCCCTGAAGAGGGGACGCGGCACAGGGGTGGACAGGGGGCCCTCCCACTGACCACAGTTCTGCAGGATCCACCTCTCCGTCCCCAAAAGCGGAGACAGCAGCACATGTAACCACATGGGAGCGCATCTGAGCTTTGAGGTGAGGGAGGGAGTTCCTTGCTCTCCCTCCTCGGTTATGAGAGAGGCTAGCACTTCACGAGAGCTTTGCATTTGATCAGTGGAAAACCTGAGCACGATAGTTGGGGCGGGGGGGGGGGGGGGACAGGGCAGGAGGGCCTCGTACAAGTAGAGCCAGATCTCACCTGGTCCCGTTCTCTAACATGAAGCTCGTCAGACGGAAGATGTTCGTGGACCAATACGCCATGTCATCCAGTCCCCCCAGGAAGTATTCTTGGAATTGTTCCACCAAAAACGGGGATCTTCTGGAATAAGTGGGATAAAGCTACAGTAGAGAAAAAGAAAAGTTATCAATAAGTGCTTTTCCTGGTGTCTTCGTAATCCTTTAAATTGAGACTGTGAAGAATGAAGCCTTTACCTTGGAAACGGCTAGCATCTCACCATACCTGCAACACGAACAACAATTTTGCCTGTGAGTGTGGTTTGTACAGAGAAGCAAAGCAGATACTGAAGAAAAAAAATCCATTAACATGTAGCTACTATCATGCAACTGCCTTTGAATGAGCAAAATCCCGTAAATCCAAAACCCAACTCAGGAAACTAAAACGTCAGAAAGAGCTCTAAGGAAGTCACACTGAGATCAGTTGTAAGCTCTCCTCTGGGCGACACCTACATTTCCAAGAACTGAAGGTAGGTACAGTCAACGATTGCACTTTTGGTGATGACTTCTCGGCCATAGAGCTTCTTGTAAATTCCCAGCAGATCTTGGACGGGCACATACCTGAGAAAGGCGTTAGAATAAAATAAGATTCTGAAATTAAAGATAAATGGCCAGCAAGAGCAGCTACTGTTCACTCCATGATTACTTTGGGCCAGGAATTATGCAAAGGGCTTTCCATGAGCTATTTATTTCGTCCTACCTACAAGCCCCAGTGCTTGGAATTACTACATTCCTGCTTGACATCAGAGGAAGCTAAAGCACAGAAAAGTGAACTGATTTCCCCAAAGATGCACAGCAAACAACTGTACCTTAACCCAATATTTATGGAGGTACATTGGAAGACAGGAACTCTAACGTGTCAAAAGAATTAGTCTTGTGAATTCAGTTCAAGGAGCAATATATTTTTATTCTTTTGAGCACTGAATTGCTATTGAAAGTTCTTAGTTTTAAAACACCAAAATTGGGGGGCGCCTGGGTGGCGCAGTCGGTTAAGCGTCCGACTTCAGCCAGGTCACGATCTCGCGGTCCGTGAGTTCGGGCCCGCGTCGGGCTCTGGGCTGATGGCTCAGAGCCTGGAGCCTGTTTCCGATTCTGTGTCTCCCTCTCTCTCTGCCCCTCCCCCGTTCATGCTCTGTCTCTCTCTGTCCCAAAAATAAATAAACATTGAAAAAAATTAAAAAAAAAAATAAAACAACAAAATTGGGGGCGCCTGGGTGGCTCAGTTGGTGAAGCGTCCAACTTCGGCTCAGGTCATGAGCTCATGGTTTGTGAGTTCGAGCCCCTCATCAGGCTCTGCACTCACAGTTCAGAGCCTGACGCCTGCTTTGGGTTCTGTGTCTCCCTCTCTCTCTGCCCCCCCCCATTCATTCTCTCTCCCTCTCTCTCTCTCCTTCTCTCTCTCAAAAATACATAAACATTACAAAATATTTTTTTAAAAACACCGAAATGGCTCCTCACCCCAACATCCTGGTTTAGACCACACAGAAGTAAGAAGTGAGACAGTAAAAAGAATTCTAAGTCAGGTTTTGATTCACAATATTCCTTATTTCAGTCAAAAGAGCAGCATACATTAGATTAATGCTGAATCATCTTCCGTTTTTATTTCTGAAACCTTAGAATACACCAGACAGAAATCACAACCAAATAAAACCTGATTTTAGTATATTTATGAGAAAGACTCTATGGAGAGATCCATTTTTTTTTTTTTTTTTTTTTTTTTTTAATAAGAGCACCAGAGTGGTCCTCCCAATAAAAATAGCTCCGGGCTGGACAAAATAACAAAAATATTTTTTTTAGATGAATCACGAAGCTAGCAAGAAAGTGAAAATTTTCCAAAGGCCCAAAATAAATTGAAACTGGAAACTTGAAGAAGTAAGCAAGTGGGGAAGCCAGGCTGTGCCCCGAGCTCTTGGCGATTTTGAAGGGCTGCAGAAGGTATGGGCTAAAGCACAGAAACCAGCCAAAGCTGGTTTCCACCTCGGAGGAGACTCTGAACTAATGGCTACGCCTCTGCACGAGTATTAGCTAGAAACCAACCTAACCTGTCAAGGTCAGCCAAGAAACGGACAATGGATAAAGGGGAAAAGATATAGATGTCCCCCTAACATTGGTAACTACCACCAGTCCCACAAATGGTCTGTCCTGCATTCGTGCTATCTCTGTAGTCAGAAAAACTTCAAGGGCTGAATGTAACTCCGTATGGTCCTAAGTTAACAGTGTCTCCCGGGAGCCTGCAGAAGTCGACAAACCCTGCCTGGAGACATGCAACTCGAAGTCCAGCCGTGAGGAATTCAAGCACCAAGGGACATAACCAAGAGAGCCGGCGTAATGACAGTGATAGTTGCTAAAGGAGACTGGAAGGCAATAAGCATTCATTGGCGATGAAGAGGGTCACCACGTCATGAGGAAAAGGTTCAACTCACCGGAAGGATATAAGATTTTTAAACTTGAATGTACCTGACAACATATCTTCAAAACGTCTATGTAGCAAATTGACAGAGCTTCAAGAAAATGGAAAACAATCCACCATCACCAGGGGAAATTTTTTTTAACAAATTTCTCTCTCAGTAATTATTAGATCGACCTAATGTAAAATAAGAAGGCTAGTTTATCATTTTAACAGTAAATTTAATAAGCTTAAGCTAATAAGCATACATTAGACCAAAAGTTGGAGAACAATCTTTTCAAGCGCATATGGACTATTTACGAGTGTTGATCATATGCTAGGTCTCAAATCAAGACTCAACAGGAGACTCCTGGCAAAGACAGCAGAGTGGGAGGACCCTAAATGGATCTTGTCCCATGGGTACAACTAGACAACACTCACATCAGTGCAGACAACCCCAAAAATGACCCAAAGACTGGCAGAAGAGCCTCCACAACTAAATGTAGAGAAGAGGCCACATTAAAGAGGGTAGAAAGGGTAGAGACATGGTGTGGGCTAAACCCCACAGGTCTGGCTACCAGAGGGAGGGAGCCATGGTTTCAGAGAGGGGCAAGAAGCAGATTATCACACTGGGGAGCCTACTTGGTTCCTTGAAAATGGACGAACCTCTTGCCAGAGTCATCAGAGAGAGAGAGAGAGAGGGAGGTCGTAAATAAACAACCCCCCAAAAGAGGAAAAGTAACAACTGACACCACAGAAACACAAAGAATTGTAAGAGAATATTAAGAAAAATTCTATGATGACAAATTGGACAATCTAGAAGAAATGGATAAATTCCTAGGAACATATAACCTACCAAAACTGAATCAGGAAGAAGTAGAAAATTTCAACAGACCAATTATCATTAATGAAATTCAATCAGTAATCAAAAAACCCCCGATAAACAAAAGTCCAGAGCCAGATGGCTTCACAGGCAAATTCTACCAAACATACAAAGAAGAGTTAATACCTGTTCTTCTCAAACTATTACAAAAGATAGAAGACGAAAGAAAACTCCCAAATGCATTTTATGAGGCCAGCATTACTTTGATACCCAAACCAGATAAAGACACCACTAAAAACCAGAGGTACAGGCCAGTATCTGATGGACACAGATGCAAAAACCCTCAACAAAATACTAGCAAACCAAATTCAACAATACATTAAAAAAACAAAACAAAACAAAACAAACATTCACCATGATCAAGTAAGATTTATTCCTGGGTTCAAAGAGTGGTTCTGTATTCACAAAATCAATGCGACATATCATATCAATAAAAGAAAGAATAAAAGCCTTATGATCATTTCAATAGATGCAGAAAAAGCATTTGACAAAGTACAACATCCATTCGTGACAAAAACCCTCCACAAGATAGGTTTAAAGTGTACATACCTCAACATAAGAAAAGCCATATATGAAAAACCCACAGTGAACATCATAATCAGTGGTGAGAAACTCAGAGTCTTTCCTCTAAGGTCAGGAACAAGATGCCGATGTCCGCTCTCACCACCATTATTTAACATAGTATTGGAAGTTCTAGCCACAGCAATTGGACAACATAAATAAAAGGCATCCAAATTGGTAAGGAAAAAGTAAAACTATCACTATTTGCAGATGCCAGGATACTATCTATAGAAAACCCTACAGACACCACCAAAAAAATACTAGAGATGATAAATGAATTCAGTAGGATCACAGGATACAAAAGTCAATGTACAAAATTCTGTTGTATTTCTATATACTAATAACGAAGTAGCAGAAAGAGAAACTAAGGAAACAATCCCATTTACAATTGCACCAAAACCAATAAAATCTCTAGGAACAGGAGAGGTGAAAGACCTATAACTCTGAAAACTATAAAATACTGATGAAAGAAATTGATGACGACACACCAAAAAATGGAAAGACATTCCATGTTCATGGATTGGAAAAACAAATACTGTTAAAATGTCAATACTACCCAAAGCAATCTACTATTCAATGCAATCCCTATCAAAATACCAAGAGCATTTTTCAGAGCTAGAACAGTCCTAAAATTTGTACAGAACCACAAAAGACCCTGAGTAGCCAAAGCAATCTTCAAAAAGAAAAGCAAAGCTGGAGGCATCACAATTCCAGACTTCAGTTATATTTCAAAGCTTCATTAATCAAAATAGTGGGATACTGGCACAAAAATAGACATAAATCAATGGAACAGAGTAGAAAACCCAGAAGTGAACCCACAACTATATGATCAATTAACCTTTGACAAAGCAGGAAAGAATATCCAATGGGAAAAAGACAGTCTCTTCAACAAATGGTGCTGGGAGAACTGGACAGCAACATGCAGAAGAATGAAACTCGGCCACTTTCTTACACCATACACAAAAATAAACTCAAAATGGATTAAAGGCCTAAATGTGAGATCTGAAACCATAAAAACCCTAGAAGGGATCACAGGCAGTAATTTCTTTGACATCAGCCATAGCAACATTTTTCTGATATGTTTCCTGAGGCAAGGGACATAAAAGCAAAAATAAACTATTGGGACTTCATAAAATAAAAAGCTTCTGCACAGCAAAGGAAACAATCAGCAAAGCTAAAAACATCCTACCGAATGAGAGAAGATATTTTCAAATGACATACCTGATAAAGGGTTAATATCCAAAATATGTAAAGAACTGATATAAGTCAACACCAAAAGAACTAAACCAATTTAAAAATGGGCAGAGAACATGGACATTTCTCCAGAGAAAACATCCAGAGGGCCAACAGACACATGGAAAGATGCCCTCAACATCACTCATCATCAGGGAAATACAAATCAAAACTATAATGAGATACCACCTCACACCTGTCAGATGGCTAAAATCAGCAACACAAGAGACAACAGGTGTTGGCGACGATGTGGAGGAAAAGGAACCTCGTACGCTGTCGGTGGACGTGCAAACTGGTATGGCCACTGTGGAAAACAGTGTGGAGGTTCCTCAAAAAGTTAAAAATAGAACTTCCCTACAATTCAGCAATTACACCACAGGGTGTTTACCCACAGGATACAAAAATACTAATTCAAAGGGATACGTGCACCCCAATGTTTTCAGCAGTATTATCTACAAGAGCCGAATTAAGGAAGCAGCGCAAATGCCCATCAACTGACGAACAGATAAAGAAGGTGTGGTCTATATATATACATGATGGAATATTAATTGGCCATAAAAAAGAATGGAATCTTGTCATTTGCAACAACATGGAGTAAACTAGAGAGTATAATGCTAAGTGAAATAAGTCAAAGAAAGACAAATACCATGTGATCCCATTCAGATGTGGAGTTTAGGAAAGAAAACAAATGAACAAAGGAAAAAGAGAGAGAAAAGAAGAAACAGAGAGGATCAATAAAGCCAAACATTCATTCTTTAAAAATAATAAACCTGAAAAATATTATTTGAGATTCATTGGAGAAGATGTAAGAAAAAACAGGATAAAGAACATTTATGGATGACAAGGGAACACAAGTACAAATAAAGAAAAAAATAAATTATGAACAACCTTATGCTACGGTGTTTAAACAGAGGGAATGGAAAAGTCCTAGAAAAATAAAACTCCTTAAGAAGAAGGGCTATAGTCTATAGCCCTATAACCATTACAGAAGTTTTTAAGAAGTCTCTACAAAGAACACCTGGCCTAAAGGGCTTTACAAAGTCTACTAAACATTCAGGAAAACGAAGTTTTGATCTTACACAGACTTCCAGAGAACAGAAAAGGAAGGAACACTCTCCACCAGATGTCATGAAGCCAGCCCAACCTTGATACCAAAACCAAACAAGGACAGAAGAAAGGAAAATCACAGTACAAGCTCACCCATATACAAAAATGCAAAAGCCCAGGCAGCAACAGATGTAACAAATATTAAACAAAAAATAAGCTATGCCAAAGTTGGTTTGTCCCGGGAATTAAACTTGATTAAATATTGGCAAATGTAAGATTAATAGAATCACTGTATTAACAGATTAAGGAAGAGAGAACTATTTCAACAGATGCAGAGTTCGATCCATAAGAAGTTAATTCATAACAAAAACTACTAGCAAACTGAAATAGAAGGGAATTACCTTGAGTTGATAAAGCAAATATTATACGTGATGAATTTTGAAAGCATTTTCTTCAAGATCACAAACAAGGTAAGCACGTTCAGTATCACCACTTTTTTAATGTTTATTTATTTTTGAGAAAGAGAGAAACAGAGCATGAGCAGGGGAGGGGCAGAGAGAGAGGGAGACACAGAATCCGAAGCAGACTCCAGGCTCTGAGCTGTCAGCACGGAGCCTGACGTGGGGCTTGAACCCACGAACAGTGAGATCATGACCTGAGCTGAAGTCAGATGCCTAACCAACTGAGCCACCCAGGTGCCCCACAGTATCACCACTTCTACGGAACTGAAAACATTAGCCAGTGTGATGCACCAGACAAAGGAAATTTCTAGAGGAAATAGGAAAAGCAAAATGGTGACAATCTGTAGATGAGGCATTGTGAGTCTACCGTAAATTTGAAAGCATCTCCAGATACATTTAAATTAGTTGCTGGAGGGGCGCCTGGGTGGCACAGTCGGTTAAGCGTCCGACTTCAGCCAGGTCACGATCTCACGGTCCGTGAGTTCGAGCCCCGCGTCAGGCTCTGGGCTGATGGCTCAGAGCCTGGAGCCTGTTTCTGATTCTGTGTCTCCCTCTCTCTCTGCCCCTCCCCCGTTCATGCTCTGTCTCTGTCTGTCCCATAAATAAATAAAAACGTTGAAAAAAAAAATTTTAAATTAGTTGCTGGATACAAAAGTCAAAATTAGAAAGTCACTTGCATTTCTACACAGCAACAATCAATTAGAAAATAAAACTGGTACCAAAAGTTACCACTTATGGTAGCAAATAAAAAGTCTATGCAACCAAATCAAATAAAATATGTAAGACCTTGATGACAAAACTTGTGAAACTTTAAAGTCATTAAAGAAGAGTTAAATAAAATATATAACAGATTTATGGATAAGAAGACTCAATATTGCAAAGCTGTAAATTCTCTTCCGATGGAGCTCTAGATTCAATAAAATTCTAATAAAAATTTCAACAAGATTTTTCTTAGAACATGGCAACTTGCTCCTATCACTTGATTTGAAAGAGCCAAGGCAAAAGAATATGCAAGGTATGTCTGAAGAAAAAGGACAGGCTGAGAGACCAGCCCTACCACATGTCAAGATGTGTTATAAAGTCACTGTAATTTTTCAAAATCAGTATTGCTCACGGACAATTAGATCAATAGAACAAAACAGAAAGCCCAGAAATGGACCCAAATACCTCTGGAATTTAATTTATGTCAGAGAGGGCATTACAGACCAGTGAGGAAAGGGTAGGCTATGGATAAGTGCCCTGATCTGGAGACGATCAGTTCTGTCTCCAGAAAGAAAGAAAATCAGATTTTATCTCAGAATATACAAAAAATTAACTCCAGGTAGATGAAAGGCAAAGTTTAAAAAATAAAACTATAAAAGCTCTTGAAGGCTAAGTAGGAGAATAATCTCACGCCCTCAAGTAGGGAAGGATTTCTTAAATAAGACATCATAAGTATAAATTACAAAGGAAAATACCGATATATTCAATTACTATAGGTTAAAATTAAGTTCTGTTTATTGAAACACATAAGTAAAAAGACATGCCGCACACTGTAAAAAGATATTTGTAACAAATAATGATAAACAGACCAAACATTAGGAGCCCTAATATGCAAAGAACACTCAGAAACAAGCAAAAAGGATAAGCAAACCAACAGAAAAATAGGCTAAACACCAAATCAGATTTTCACTTACTATCAAACACGATCAAATATGAAAGAACATTCAACCTCATTATTAGTCATCTGGGAAATGCAAATTAAAACTTTAATGAGGTACCATTACACACCAAACAGGTTATTTTCAAGTTGGACAGTACCCAGCATTGGAGAAAATGTAAACGTCAAAAGAAAAAAATACATATAACTACCATATAAAACTGCGGAGAGCAGAAATTGGGAAGACCTTTCTGAAAGTCTGGGCTTGCTTAGGGGAGTTAAACATGCACATGCCCTACGACCCACCAATTCCATGTCTGGTGGTGATTATGAGAGAGGTTCCTCTCTGGTGTATGTACAGAAACGTTCACGGCAACGCTATGTGTGAAGCAAAAACACTCCAGATGGCTTACGTATCCATCCACGTGAGAACAGAGTAATTCACCTGCTCTGCCCACGAAATGGATACCACGTAGTGGTGAAAAATGAACGAACTACCGCCAAACACATCCATGTGACTGTAGCTCAGAAACAGAAATGTAAACAAAATTTGAGGAATACGTGCTATACGATTCTATTTATCTAAAGTTTAAAACCGTGTACTACTGGGGCGCCTGGGTGGCTCAGTCGGTTAAGCGTCCGACTTCGGCTCAGGTCATGATCTCTCAGCTTGTGGGTTGGAGTTCTGCGTCGGGCTCTGTGCTGACAGCTCGGAGCCCGGATCTTGCTTTGGATTCTGTGTCTCCCTCTCTCTCTCTCTGCCTCTTCCCCATTCATGCTCTGTCTCTCAAATATAAATAAACATTTTTTTAAAAACTTAAAAAATGTACTATTTTGTATATGGACACATCCCTGTGTTTTAGACTATAGAGAAAAGCAACAAAATGATTAACAGGAAACCCACAGTAGTGGTTACCCCAGTGGGAGAGAAGGTAAGGAGGGAGGGCAAGGAACTTGTAAGATTCCAGTAAGGCTCCGTTTCTTAAGCTGAGTGGTAGCTGCACAGGTGTACATCATCTTATTTTTTTTTTTATAAATATGCATGTTTAGGGGCACCCGGGGTGGCTCAGTAGGCTGAGCGTCTGACTTTGGCTCAGGTCATGATCTCACGGTTCGTGAGTTTGAGCCCTACATCAGGCTCTGTGCTGACAGCTCAGAGCCTGGAGGCTGCTTCGGATTCTGTGTCTCCCTCTCTTTGCCCCTTCCCTGCTCATGCTCTGTCTCACTCTGTCTCTCAATAATAAATAAATATTAAAAAATTTTTTTAAATATGCATTTTTACATGGTATAATTCACAAGTTTAAAGAATCTACTTAGACCGTTCTAATCTGCAATTTTACCCTTTAGAATTTACAAATATAGACGCCTTCTAGTTACATTGTAGGTTATATTTTCTAGAGGGATAAGAAGGGTCAATGCCATTTAGAGAACACATATGTGAGTGTACTTGCTCTTACCAGTGCCGTGCGAGGTAATTAAAATTAAACTCAAACTGGCTCAACACATCTCCTCCTAGGGTACAAGAAAAATATGTACATTTGGTCCATCAGAGACAATATGTAGCATGCTTCCTTAACACAAATTTGGATAATTCAGGTTATTTATCACATGGTCACACGTTTCTGTTTGTTGTTTCAGATATAGGCATATCTTTAAGAAAAAGGCGATCTTTTATATCTTAGGCAGTGAAACATATGAATTAAGAAAAAATACCCGTATTAAGAGTTTTTCACTTGAAGGAAAGACAAGCCATGAAAGTTCTTTAAAAACCCCATTCACCATCTACTTTGGATATCGGGAGGTAATTTACTACGGGAAAAAATGGAAGATGCCACTTTAAAGCTGAAATATTAGGTGATAGTAGCTAAGGAGTTTCAACCTGATATAAAGTAAAGCTTTTCTAAATTATGACACAAGTCAATGATGAAATGTGATTTTTTTAAATAAAAAAATACACATACGCAACTTTTCGGAAATACATTTCTATGTAAAATATACCCATACTATGAATTATTAAGATAGCTAGTTAGTATATGTACTGGTAAGATAGGATAAAAAATGCATATTTTACTTTAAATATTTGGGTTTTTTTAGTATAAGTTGAATTTTACACACAAACACACACACACACACACACACACACACACACACACACACACGAGAAAGAGATAATGCACCAAGCCTACAGGAACTATGCACGTCTTTGCCCAAGGACGCTCCCAGAAGCATTACTTACTATCTAGACACCTGCCTGTTTATTAGACATTTCACAAAGTGACTTAATACCTATTTCATAGAGTATGAAAACTACATTTTTACTCAAGGGAACCACATAGCCAGTTCTAATTCATTATGAAATGGTCTCAGTTAAGGAGAAAGAAGCAAGTTACTAAAATAGGGGAAAAAATACAGAGTTAAGATAGTGACTCCATAGCAAGTGAGATATAACCACTGCAAAAGAAAATTTGGCAAGTGTAAATAGTACCGAAGTCACCAGCCGAATGCGCCTCCGAATAAGAGCCATGAAAATCAACCTGAAAAAGAAAGAGAAACACCCGATGTGTGTGTATGTATACATCACAAACTGTAGCCCAAACCCCTACCCCACAGCCAAACCAGTAGTGGGAAGGTGAATGTCTGTCTAACCGAATGAAATGCTAAGGGTACATACGGATGGACACAATTTTCAAAGCCATGTTTCATTTTATTATTTTATTTTACATTAATAAATATCTATTAAAATACTTATTTTATTTGTTCAAAACTATATTGGCCGCCGAGTTGTATACCTGTTGTCTGGTAGTAAATAAAGCTATTGCAAATGTTTGCGCCTCAGAGGATATATACACAGTCTTGACTGAGTCCAAACATAAGCTTCTCACAGAATGGTACTAATGCCAACTGGTGACCAGAAGGGACTTCCAGAAATAAGTCACCAGGTAAGATCGTCATTTTCAGTTTGGGGAATGGCGTTTTCATACAGAACATTCAAAAAGATGGGCAAAATGGATGAAGGGGGGGAAGGAGGTACAGGCTTCCAGTTAAACGGATTAATCACGGAAATAATAGGTACAGCACTGGGACACAGTGATGGTAGTATAGTGGTGTTATGTGGTGACAGATGGCAGTGACACTTGTGAGCTCGGCATAATGAACCGAGACGTCCAATTGCTACGTTGTACACCTGAAATTAATGTAACAGCCTATCGACTACACAACAAAATTTAATTTGAAAAGGTAAAGAAAATTTAAGAAAAGAAAAAACAAACATGCGGAACCATTACTTTCAAATAGAACTAAGTGGCAGGTCTTTACATCCTTATTAATACACAACATGAATAAAGCATGAAATTTCCCCAATATTGTTTGTGACTAAACAGAACATCCCATTTATTGCCGTTTTCAGTGCACATTAGTGAATGGCTAATGCCTGTGTGATGAATGTATAGGCAGCAGGAAGATTAAGAGGCATAAATAGTAATGGATGGAAATCTAACAAATCCTGCTTTGGGCAAGAAATCTTGCTTCCAAACAGTAGCCAAATTATGGGAAGAGCCCAAATGTTCCTCAACTGATGAACGGATAAATAAGATGTGGTTTATATACACAATGGAATACTACTCGGCAAAGAGGAAGAATGAAATCCTGCCATTTGCAACAACGTGGATGGAACTGGAGGGCGTTAGGCTAAGCGAAATGAGTCAGAGAAAGACAGGTATCACATGATTTCACTCATATGTGGAATTTGAGAAACTTAACAGACGATCACAGGGGAATGGAAGGAAAAACAAGATAAAAACAGAGGGAGGCAAACCATAAGAGACTCTTAAATACAGAGAACAAACTGAGGGTTGATGGGGGTGGGGTGCAGGGGAGAGGGGAAAATGGGAGATGGGCATTGAGGAGGGCACTCGTTGGGATGAGCACTGGGTGTCGTATGTAAGAGATGAACCACTGGGTTTTACTCCTGAAGCCAAGACTACACTGTATGTTAACCCGCTTGAGAATAAATAATAAATTATTCTTAAAATAAATAACATGACCTCTGAATAACCTCAAGTTTTCCTCTCCTCTAAAAGGGTGAGTTTTTAATCCTGGGTGGGAAACACTCCCATAGCATCATTAACCCAAAGACAGGTACTCACGGCTGCCATTGTCCTGAGGAACCCTTGCTGGATCCCCAAGCTGTGCCAGCTGACATCGGCCACCATGTGAGAGGTGATTCCCAACAAGAACGCCACCAATTTCTCTGTGTCCTGCCAAAGAAGCAAATTAGAGTCCTAGGTGCTTGGGTTGGTCTATAAAAATCCTATTAACAGTTTTAATAAGTATGATTTCCATTACTGAGACTTAAACACTAAAATTAGAGGCAGGTACATTGTAGTTTCCAGTTACAAAAACCACAAAGGACTCTTCAAACTATTTTACAGATTTCAGATTAATTACCCTTGGAGCAAAACAGTGAAGTGACATACCCCAAACATTTTTAAGTGGTTTATTCAGATATTAACTGGCCATATGCTATGTTTGGCATTGAAGGTATGCAGGGGTGGGGGTGGGGGGCAGCGCTCCCAGAGCCTGGTGTGGGGACGGGGGACAAACAGAGTAGATGCAGACATAAGCAAGGGACTCGGCGGGTCTAGAACAGAATTTCTTCTTGGCTTTAGGGCCGTGCCTACCTTCTCCCAAGGAAGAGGATAGTTCTCTCGGATGTAATGAACGCTCGCATTCAGAAATGGGGTCCAGTGAGTGCTCTCAGACACATCATGGAATTGCCCTGATGAAACAAAAGGTGTCAGGAGTCTTTCTTTAAAAGCTGGAGATTCCCAATCAAATCTGCCGCCACTGCTGCCCGCTACGACCCTCCTCCTCCTCCGCCTCCCCTCCGAGTCTCTTAGTTTCTTCTGTTGATGTTCAGAGGAAGCCTCTAGAACAGAAGAGCCAGCACAAAGAGAGGGAGAAAGGAGCCTGACCTGGCTCACAGCATCTTGAAATCACCTGGGCTGCCATGGAAGCTGGAAGGGTTTCCAATTCTGTGCTCTAAAGGGAAGGAGGGGAGGGGGCGCCTGGGTGGCTCAGTTGGTTAAGTATCCTACTCTTGATTTCAGCTCGGGTCATGATTGCTCGGTTTGTGAGATCGAGCCTCACATCAGGCTCTGCACTGACAGGATGGAGCCCGCTTGGGATTCTCTCTCCCTTTCTCTCTGCCCCTGCCTCAAAACAAAATAATTTAAAAAAATAATAAAGGGAAGGAGAGAAAGGGTGTGTGGTGTGAGGGGAGGTGCAGTGGGAGGGGGGCGTATAGGTGTGGGGGGGTGTATATGTGCATGTGTGCAATCTCCATCCATCACAGTCCACCCCACCAGCACAAAAGACAACAGTAGATATACTCCAAAGGCTTTCAAGTATTTTAATTTACAACAATTGTTTTATAATGGCACCGGCCCCAAGCATCAGCTGAGTGTCTTAATTCCCTTTATTTACACAGCGGGGATAAGAAAGACGGGACCAGACATCTACTCGAAAACTCCCAAAGCCACACATTCTTCCTGGGGTGTCCAATGTCACAAGGGGCAACTGAAACCAAAACTCCAGAGTTTAGGTCCCTCAGTTCAAGTATTTTCACTGTCGCTAAAGTAAAAACAGCCTAACCAGTTTTCGATCATTGGTTTTTGTGGAAATGATTTTCAGAGACACTGCAACTAAGAAATTTGATTTGTGCTAATGGTTTTCCTAGAGATAAAACTTCTAATTCCTATTTTACAGAACTCAGTACAAATCCAAAATTAAGTATAGAGGTAACCGTTTTGACAAACCTCCCCTTAACCAAATTGCCTTTTGTTCCCCTCTGGAATCTGACCAGAAGCAAAAGAAAGCCCACCCGGGGCCTGGGGGTGGGGCTGGGGGGGGTGGCAGCCAGCAGGTACCTGTCCCCACAGCCAAGCTGTGTTACAGGAGTCAGCAGGGTTCCTTCCATTCCTTGCTAAGATGGTCCTCATTGTTGTAGTTACAGGATTTGTTCAGTACTAGGTAAAGTGATGCAACGGAAGCGTAAAAACAAAGCTGTTTCTTTGGCAGCTGAGCATTTGAGAACATTTGCTTTCGAAAGAGGCCATAAAAGTGAACCCCTAAACATGAAAGAGACAGGTGCTGTGGAAGTAGGTATGTGTGAGACCAAGGGGAAATCTGGAAAATTTCATAAAAGTCTAAGAGGAGTCTGCATCGAATTCCTCATAATTGGCACATATTTTATAATTTTTTTATTTTTTTATTTTTTGAGAGAGACACAGAGTGCAAGCAGGGGAAGGGCAGAAAGAGAGGGAGACACAGAATCCGAAGCGGGCTCCAGGCTCTGAGCTGTCAGGGCAGAGCCCGACTCGGGGCTCAAACCCATGAACCATGAGATCATGACCTGAGCTGAAGTCATGCTTAACTGACCCAGGCACCCATATTTTATAATTCTAAGCGACCTCACTGATGAATTGGTCTGTGCTGTTTGGGGGAGGGCATCTACCACTGTGGGAAAAATGGGAAATTCAGGAGAGTGGGGACCCCTTTTATACTCTTCTCAAAGCCTGCAGTACTGTGTGTTTAATTGGTCTCTTAAAATGGCACATAGTTAAGCAAGTTTTCTCAAGTTTAATTGACAAAAAAAAAATCATCTTTTTACTTCTTTTTTATGGAAGAGATCAAGGAACTGTTAAATTATCGAGACATTATAGCTCCCTGAACACAGTGTTGGGAAGGGCTAAAGAGGAAATAGGTTTAAAAAAAAAGCTGTAACAAGCACGCAAAACAATAACAAGATTAAGAAAGGATAGTTAACAGACTAAGAAGGAAACAGAAGAAAAAAAAGAAAAACCCAACCTTCCAAACGTGAGAAATACAAAAGCTTAGTTATCTGGGGTCATGACTACAGGTGTGGCACTAAACATTCCACTGACCCTAGGAGCGTCACTGTATTCAACCAAACATTGGGATAATGGCTATGACTCCAAGATTCCAAAAATGGTTTACGTGATGACCAGTGTACTGGATGTCTTCCATTTGTCCCTCAGATCCACGGTCACCCTTCTCTGCCCCACCCTGTGCCCCTAGGACCTGTTCAACTGGTCTCGTTGCCCTCCAGCTTTGCTTGGGTTTGGCCAATGGGGAGAGCACAGAGGAGATCAAAGAGAAGGGAGAGAGAGACAGATGGGGGTATTCATTTTCCCGGCTCCCCTGCTGTGGGGTCACAGGGACTGGCTGTGTCCACAGCTGAAGGTCTGGCCCCAGCAAGTGGTCCCCCATGCAGCAGCCTGTCCGCTAACTGCCCCCTCCCTGCACTATCCTCCCCAGTTCTCTTATATTGTGCCCCTGTCTTTGTAAATGGTCACCTTATAAAACACCCCAAATCACTCCACTGGGGAGCACCTTCCATGCCTGCTGGGGACTCCGACTGACACACCCATAAGCCCAATTTGCTGATAACACCACCTCAGGTCTGCAGAACACTTGACAAAATCATACGCATTAACACCAACAAAAATCCAGTAAAGAGGCAAGCAGGCATTTTTACTACGTTACAGGTGCGGAAACAGAGACTCAACACGGCCAAGAGTTTTTGAAAGTCACATGCTAACAGAACAAGAACCCAGACCCTTCAATCTTTTTCAAAATGTTTTCTCTTCCACCACAAAGCAGTAAGGGCGCACAGGATCGTGAAAATTCTCAGAATTTCCGTGCTCGAGTAGGTAGGGTTTGATTACGTGGAAAATGCAGCTAACGTGAACCAAGTCATTGACCAACAATAGTGGAAAATATAACGTGCCGTGTGTTTTAAATCCTAGCCATTCCTACCGCTCAAGTGAAGTGACATCGTGTGGTCTGTAACACTCCACCTTACCTCTTTCGCAGATGCTGGGGTAAAACGCATCAGGAAACACGGCTCCCGCCTGATACGCGTCCTGGTGTTCAAGCAACAGCTGGGGAGCAGGAAAACGGAGAGATGAGGGGCAAGAGGCAGCAGCCTGGGACAGGCCCACCAACAACAGGAGGATGGAGGGCAGGCATACGTGATAATAAAAACTCACGCGTAATCCAAGACAACGCCCTACAATGGAGAACCTTGGGTTCTGTCCTAGCAAACACAGGCGGATCAAGAAGTAGCAAAAATCACTTATTTGCTCCGTTCACCCAACAGAGCGGGATTTCCCCAAGGCTAGTTCGCCAACTGCTTTGTAGAACGATTTTCAATGATCCAGTGAAAAATCAGTGAAAGAGAGGAATACAGACATACATACGTGTACATAAAATACACACATACACACAATATACGCACATATACATTTACACAATTGACCCTTGAACACAGATTCGGACTGTGCAGACCCACTTATATGCAGATTCTTCTCACTAAATGTAGTAGAGTACTCTAAGTGTATTTTCTTTAATGTATTTTCTCATTAATGGTTTCTTTACCTTGCTTTATTAGAAGAATACGGTATATAATACATATTATACAAAATAAGTGTTAATTGACTCATCAGTAAGGCTTCTGGTCAACAGTAGGCTATTAGTAGTTAAGTTTTGGGGGCGTCAAAGTTATATTTGGATATTCAACTGCCTGGGGGATTGCCCCCGCCCCGCCCCCGCAGCCCCTGTGTTGTTCAAGGGTCCACTACGTACACACAAGTTTATAGCTGCTACCTGTGCTTTAGAGTAAGGTTATGTCTTTTGCGCTTGGGGAGGGAGGGGTCTTCCTTGGGTGACTGGCTCACTCCATTCCATTCTGACCCCCTTCAGGGGGCCCCAGAGGTCTCTAGAGGCTAGAAAGCAAAGACTACATTTCCCAGACTCCATGGTGGAGCCCCCTCTCCCCCCCCCCCCCGCTTCTTCAGCTAGCAGGAAAGTGCCTGGTTTTGCAGCAGAGGTCGGAGGGGCCCAGGTGTTCACAGGTAGAGTACAGAGCACCTATTTTGCTAGTAATGAACATGGCTGAGGTACCAAGGTCCTGGAGCCAACAGTCCAGAAGGCGGCTTCTTACTCTCCAGACTGTGTAGGAGGCAGTTGGATCTGGATCTAGCAACTGGGGCCGTGGCTGTTTGACTAGGCACAGGTGACCCTGGCAGGCCAGTTCGGGGTGTCGTTCTGGGAGCCCTTCCTGGATGCTCAGCCCAGAACATGCTCTTCGAGCGCTCACACGTCGTCAGCACCGAGTTCCCCAATCCTGGGCATTGAGCCCCTCTCAGCAGAAGCTAGCCAGAGGGGTTTCTGTGATCTGCAGATGAACTCTGATGGCCAAAATGGGCAAAGTAAAAGCTTGGTAACCTAAACTTCTTAATTTCTCCCTAAGGACTTACTAATCCCCATCGCCACCACGATGTTTGGCTCAGAGATGCACGTTTGATGAAAGCTAGCTCAGTTAGAGCCCTCACCGAGACTCCTCATCTTGAGCCAAGGGGAGGACACCCTCTTCCCTTTAGGGATTTTCAGCTTGAAGGCTGAGTTCTGGATGGCCCGTGTCCCCCACGGGGAGAGAGACCGCCACTTGACCTGTGGGTGGAGCTCTGCTCCAGGGCTGTAAGTTACGTGGGCCCCTAAAGTCTCCTTGTTCTCTAAAGGTAGCTCGAGTTGGACTTTTGTCACCGCAAAATAATAGTTACCTTTATTGAATATTTACCTTGTCAGCCACTGTCCTAGTTACTTCACATGATAAAGACTCTAGGTGAGGGAGAGCCTGTTACTTAACATTACAACAGAATTCTGAAGTAAGTTTCGAAAAATAAATGTGTCAGCAAAATAGGACACTGCCGGCGGGGTGGGGGGAAATGTGGGGGAGGATGCATCCTTCAGACGTAAAAATGTATTTTTAAGCTACAGAAATAAAAGTAGTAGGATCCTGGCGTCGAAAGAGATCGAAGAGAGTCAAGAAACGGACTCAAGCATACAAAGCACGCAGTGAAGAGGAAAGGGGGGGGGCGTAACCAACAAATGGTGTCGTCGCAACCCTGTGGCCATGAGGGTTCCAGCGCGGCATAACAAGAGACAGATACGAGGTGACTTAAAGAGTTAAAGGCAAAACAAGAAGCCACAAAATTAGGACCAAACTTAAGGAAATAATTGCACAACCTCAGAGTGGGAATGATATTTCTAAGCAAAGCATACAGGCAAAATCCATAAAAGAACAGAACGGTGCACTGAAGTACCCCAAAATGTAAGCATTTTGCGTGGCAAAAAGCACCAGAAGCAAATTTAAGAGAAAAATAACCACGAGAATCATTTGATACATGATGGGGGCTCATATATTTAATAAGTCATTTTTCCACATGAAGATAAATATCCTAATTGAAAAACAAGAAGATATAAATGATTCACATAAGTACTAGAAATAGTTGATAAGCACTTGAAAGTATATTTAACCTCATTCTTAATTCACTAAAATGCCAATTAAATCTCTAACAAAATACCATTTTCCACCTACCAAATTAGCAAAAATGAAAAAAAAAAAAAAAAACAGGCTCCAAAAGTGAATGTTTCCAAACCTGAAGATACCTATCAAGAAATTTCAATGAAATACATGAGCAATTAAGGATATTAATCCTTCCTATAGGTCTTTCCTGTTTAGTTTTGTCTCGTTTCTGGGCCAAACGGACTCCACTAGCAGTGCCAGGGCTGAAGGGGTTTGCCAAACATGGTTAGGAAACTGGCCACAAACAAGGGGACTGAGCACGTAAGAACACGTATCAAGAATGACAAAGGCCAGGCTTCTCACTGTTGGAGAAAGGAGTCACAGATACAGACGTAAGAAGGCTAGAACGAATCCGGTGATGATGGATCTTAACTGGAGATATTTTTGGGTGAACTCATGGTTTTAAATAAATAGGCAGATAAATAGACACCAAAGCCAACTAGAGGCAGAATCTGGGACAATGGAAGCCTCAACATAAACAACAGTAATGTAATACAAACCATTAAAAAGAAATCCGTGAACGTATATGGATATAAGTAAATATACGAATGCGGAAGAAGGAAAGGCTCTACTTTACAGTAGAATGTCGATAAACGTAGAAAGAATAATGGAATAAGATAAACAATTTGGCCACTATCATAATAATTATTTCAGGCAAGAATTATCAATGGATGCTAAAACCGATGGGAAAAACAGGGTATTTACATTACCTTACTATCTCTCCCCATAAAATATTTACTTGCTAGTTAAAAAATAGAAAATACTGGGGCGTCTGGATGGCTCAGTTGGTTGAGCATCCAATTGTTGATGTTGGCTCAGGTCATGATCTCATGGTTCATGGGATTGAGCCCCACATCAGGCTATGCACTGACGGCGTGGAATCTGCCTGGGATATTCTCATTCTTTCTTTCTCTCTCTCTCTCTCTCTGCCACATCCTCTCCTCCCCTCTCAAAATGAATAAACCTTTTGAAAAAGTAGAAAATACTTATTAAGTTTCCATTGTAAAAATGGAAAGACCCCATCTTACCAAAAAATTAACATCACTAAGACTTCTGCTTCCGGGAAGATCGAAGAGATGCACTTTTCTTATTCCCTCTTGCTAAACATAACTAAGAACCCGGCATGTTGTGCGCAAAGTGAGACTTAGAAGCCTCCAGAAGGTGGAGGGAAGTATGCAGATGGCTGGGGAAACTCAGGACCTGAAGACGACACCGTGGAGAGTTCTCTTGATTTTCTTTTGGCCTCTTAATGTCCCCAACTGGATACCAGAAAAACTAGAAACTCCTATGAGCATAGACTAAACACACAAATGAAAGCCACAACAAAAGCCTGTTGTAACCATGCGACCAGGAAAGAGGCAGACTAGCAAGACAGAAAACTTTTAGACAACAGCCTCTCTACTGCAGCCAAACAACACAGAAAAGACTGTGGCCCCACCTTTACCAGGACTTTCATCTGTGCTGTCCTGTCTTCCATCCCTACGCCTCAGGGTGAGTGGAAACCATGGGGAGATCCTAGACCTACAATCCCAACTGGCAGTGACATGGCACCTCACCCCATCCCCACTGGGTGGGACCAGAAAAGGCCCAGGGGAGAGCAAGACGTTCACCACCAAATGACACACACCCCAGCATCTGTAGAGGCCACAGTGAGGAGCAGTATTAGGTACTTCTACCCCTCCAAGCCAGGGAGGCATCAGTGGAGACCCCAGGGGGAACCTTGACCTCTACCCCCAGTTGGCAGTTAGGAGAGTTAGGAGGTGGGTATCCGCCCACTGCAGACCCCTCCCAAAGCGGTGCTGGAAGAAGTCAGCTAAAATAGAAGGTTTCAGGGGCTGAAACCTGGGGGCTCAGCCGGTTAAGCGTCTGACTTGGGCTCAGGTCATGATCTCATGATTTATGAGTTCAAGCCACACATTGGACTCTGTGCTGACAGCTCGGAGCCTGGAGCCTGTTTTAGATTGTGTGTCTCCCTCTCTCTCTCTCTCTCTCTGCCCCCACCCCGCACTCGTGCTCTCTCTCTCAAAATAGACATTTAAAGAAAAATTTTAAAAATAGGTTTCAAGGAAGATCCAGAGTCTCATAACCTGATACCCAAATGTCCAGGTTTCAATCAAAGATCACTCATCAAACCAGGAACCAAGAATCTCAAAAGGCATGAAAAGAGACAACCAACACTGAGATGGCAGAAATGTTATAATTATCTGACAAATATTTTAAAGCAGCCATCATAAAACTGCTTCAATCACAAACACACTTGAAACAACCCGCCTCCCCCAGCCACCACCAAAGCAGTCTCAGGAGAGAAATAGATGAAGAACAGCCAAATGGAAATCCTAGAAACGAAAAATACAATAGCTGAAATAAAAGTTAATATCACCAGAAACCGTACACTTGACATTGTGAGCCTTCTTTTTTCTAGTTAATTTATTTTTTTAAGTTTATTTTTATTTATTTTTTTTGGAAAGATTGAGCATGCATGAGCAGCGGTGCGGGGGCAGAAAGAGAGAGGGAGACAGAATCCTAAGCAGGCTCCATGCTGTCAGCGCAGAGCGTGATACAGGGCTCAAACTCACAAACTGTGAAATCATGACCTGAGTGGAAGTTAAGAGTTCTATGCTTAACTAACTGGGCGCCTAGGTGCCCCGACATCGTGGGCCTTCTGATACAATCCAATGAGAATACAGCATCACCTCCATGTTCTATGATATTTCTGTCAAAAAATAACCTGCAATGGGTCTATCATGGAGAACCATCAGACAAAACCAAATTAAGTTGCATTCTAAAGAGTTATTGGACTTTGCCCCTTCCAGAATATCAAGGTCATTAAAGACAAGGTGGGCCTGAGGAACTGTTGTAGGTCACATGGTGCTGGATTGGTTCTGGAACCATAAAGATTATTGAGACACAACTGGTGAGATTTGAATGAAACCTGAGGATTGGGTCAAAGTGTTGTTCAGTGTTGATTTCCTGACTGTGATTATTATGCTGTGGTTACATAGGAGCGTCCTTGTTTTCAGGAAATACACAATGATGTGTTACAGGATAATGGGTATCCCATCAACAACTTACTCTCCAATGGTTCAGGGGGGAAGAAATCAAGATGTATAAATAATGTGGAATTGCGTGAAATCTCTGGACATGAAAGATTCCGTTTTCCTGTCCGATGAATGAACTCTTGAACTGGGCCAGCAGCAGCAACTATTTGACAAGCAGTTGCTCATAAAATTTCAACAGGACAGCAAAGTTAATTAATACATAGGAGGACAGTTTTAACTGATAACACCAATAATCAAGAAGATAGTCATCAGAAATTGTTCAACTGGTCAGCACCAAATTAGCAGGGTTTTTCCTTCTCTCCTTTATCTAAATCATGGAATCACCCCTTCCTTTTTTCCTCATAAACACTCCTTGGTTTCCCTGAATGAGCAGCACACTTTTCTGGTTATTCTAGAATCTGTACTCTCCCAATTGCAATTCTGAGACTCAAATAAAGACCTTTGTTCCTTTTCAGTTCCACCTCCTTTCCTTGGTTGACAACACAAAGGATAAAAAGGGAAATATGGTAAGTTGTCAACAATTAGGGAAACTGGGTAAAGGGCATAAATGAATTGCCTGATTTTCCAGCTTTTCTATTGGTCTTTAATTACTTCCAAATGAAAAGTTAAAATATAGAACTGGTTGATTGAATTATGGTGCATTACGGATAACAGAAAAATATGTATTTGTTCTCAGTGATTCTGAAGTTCTCTACTGACATGGAAAGACATCACCAATATATTAAATGAAAAATAACAAGGTGCAGTGTGCAGAGTGTAATTTGGTGGGGTGAGGGTTGTACTAATAAATGAAGAGATGACACCTAGAATGATATAAAGCCAAGTGTTAATGCAGGTAGTCTCAAAATTTTTCTCTATGGTGAGCATCTATCAGTTCTCTAATTGGAAAAGAAAAAACCTCTTCTATGGGCAGGTAGAAGGAAGAAGGGCAGAAAGGACAGCAACCAAGCAAATAACTACCGTTGCTATGATTTCATGGTTAAAACACCACATTCTGTATTCTTATAGAACATAAATACATATAATATGTCCAACCATAACAGTGTGAAATTAGAAATTATAAGAAAAACTAGGGGGGAAAAACACATGGAGACCCAACAACATGCTAGTGAACAACCAATGGGTCAATGACGAAATCAAAGAAGAAATTAAAAAATGCATATGGAAACATACATAATGGAAACAATGACTGAAAATCTTTGTGGAGAGCCCCTAGCTTGCTCAATCAGTGGAGAGTGCCACTCTTGATCTCAGGGTCAATGAGTTCAAGCCCCACATTGGGTATGGAGCCTACTTGAAGAAATCTGGGGCGCCTGGGTAGCTCAGTCGGTTGAGTGTCCGACTTCGGCTCAGGTCATGATCTCGCACTCTGTAAGTTCCAGCCCCGCGTCAGGCTCTGCAGATAGCTCGGAGCCTGGAGCCTGCTTCCGATTCTGTGTCTCCCTCTCTCTCTGCCCCTCCCCTGCTCATGCTCGGTCTCTCTCACTCCCAAAAATGAATAAATATTAAAAAAAATTGTTAAAAAGGAAGAAATCTTTGAGGTGCGAAGTTTATAGCAGTTCTAAGTGGGAAGTTTATAGCAGTATAGGCCTACTATAGGAAACAAGAAAAATCTCAAATGAAGCATCAAACCATACCCCTAAACGAACTACAAAAAGGACAGATAGAGACTAAAGTTAGTAGAAGGAGATAGTAAAGATTAGAACCAAAATAACTGAAAAAATAAATAAATCAATGAAACCAAGAGCTAGTTCTTAGAAAAGATAAAACAGAATTAATAAACCTTTAACCAGACTCATCAACAAAGACAAGTACTCAATGAGTAAAATAAGAAATGAAGGAGAAATAGCCAACACCATAGAAATACAAAGAATTATAAAATACTATGAAAATTATATAACAAATTGGAGAAACTAGAATAGAAAAATTCATAGAAACATAGTCTTCCAAAATTGAATCAAGAAATAGAAATTTTGAACAGACCAATTATTAGTAACAAAATTGAATCTGTAATCAAAAAACTCCCAAACAAAATTCCAGGACTGGATGGCTTCACAAGTGAACTCTACCAAACATTTAAAGAAGAGTTAATACCTATTCTTCTCAAACTATTCCAAAAAGTAGAAGAGGAAGGTAAATCTCTAAATTCATTCTATGAGGCCAACTTTACCCTGATACCAAAAGCAAAGACACTACTAAGAGAACCACAGGCCAGCATCTCTGATGAACCCAGACACAAAAGTCCTCAACCCATATTAACAAACCAAATTCAATAATATGCTAAAAGGATCATTCCATGATCAAATGGGATTTATTCCTAGGATTCAAAAGTGGTTCAATATTCTCAAAACCAATGTAATAGGTCACATTAACCAAAAGGATTGAAACCATATGATCATCTCAAGAGATCCAGAAAAAGCATTTGACAAAATACAACATTTGTTTATAATAAAAACTCTCAGCACAGTGGACGTAGAGGGAACCTACCTCAACATAATAAAGACCTTGTACAACAAACCCACAGCCAACATCATACTCAGGAACAAGAAGAGGATGTCCTCTCCTACCACATTTATTCACCATAGTACCGAAAGTTCTAGATGCAGCTATGAGACAAGAAATAAAAGCATCCAAACTGGTAAGAAAGAAGTAAAACTGTCACCATTTGCAGATGATAGGATATTGTATATAGAAAACCCTGAGGACTACAAAAAAAAAGAAAAACTATTAAAGGAATTCAATAATGTTATAGGATACAAAATTAATATGCAGAAATCTGTAGCATTTCTACATGTGAATCATGAAGTAGCAAAAAGAAAAACTGAGAAAACAATCTAATTTATGATTGCACCACAAGGAACAAAATATCTAGGAATAAACTTAACCAAGGAAGTGAAAGGCCTATACTCTGAAAACTATAAGACATTGATGAAAGAGATTAAATAGGACAGAAATGGAAAGATATTCCGTGCTCATGGGTTGGAAGGATTAATGTTAAAATGTCCATATGACCCAAAGCAATCTTCAGATTTAATGCAATCACTATCAAAATACCTATGGCATTTTTCACAGAACTAAAGCAAACAGTCCTAAAATTTGTGTGAAACCACAAAAGGCCTCAAACAGCCAACGCAATCTTGAGGAAGGAGAACAAAGCTGGAGGAATCTTGGAGTGTATCCAGATTTCAAGCTGCACTACAAAGCTGTAGTAATCAGCACAGAATGGTACTTGCACATAAACAGACACATAGGTCAACGGATCAGAACAGAGAGCCCAGAAACAAACCCACACATATATGGTCCATTTCTCTATGACAAAAGAGTCAAAATGTACAATGAGAAAAAGACAGTCTCTTCAACAAATGGTACTGGGAAAACTGGACCGCTATGTGCCAAAGAATGAAACCAGGCCACTTTCTTACACCATACACAAAAATAAACTCCGAAAAGATTAAAGACCTAAATACGAGAGCTGAAACCATAAAAATCCTAGAAGAAAACATAGGTAGTAATCTCTTGGGCATTGGCCTTAGCAACATATTCATGGATAACTCTCCTTGGGCAAAGGAAGCAAAAGCAAACAGAAACCATTGAAACTACACCAAAACAAAAAAAGATTTTGCACACACACAAAGACAAGAAACACACAAAAGAACTCAATAAAACAACAAAGTTACTTACTGAATGGAAGAAGATATTTTCAAATGATGCATCCCATAAAAGGTTAATATCTAAACAACATAAAGAACTTACACAACTCAACACCAAAACAAAACAAAACACCAAACAATCCCATTAAAAAATAGGCAGAGGACTTGAAAAGACATTTTTCAAAAGAAGACCTACAGATGACCAATACACAGATGAAAAAATGTTCAACGTTACTAATCACAGGGAAATGCAAATGAAAGCCTCACACCTGTCAGAACAGCTAGAGTCAAAAAGGCAAGAAAACAGCAAGTGTTGACAAGGATGTGGAGAAAAAGGAACCCTTGTGCACTGTGGGTGGGAATGTAAATTGGTGCGGCCACTGTGGAGAACAGTATGGGGTTTCCTCAAAAAATTAAAAATAGTATTGCTATATGACCCAGTAATTCTGCTACTGGGTATTTACCACCCCCGCCCCCCCGCAAATGAAAACAGTGATTCAAAACGATGTATGCAACCCTATGTTTACTGCAGCATTATTTACAAGAGTCAAACTATAAAAGCAACCCAAGTGTCTATAGATGTGTGAATGGATAAAGGAGAGGTGATTACACACACACACACACACACACACACGAATATTACTCAGACAAAAAGAAAGAATAAAATCTTGAAATTTGGGATAACATGGGTAGACTCCACGGTATTGTGCTAAATGAAATAAGTCAGGGAAAGACAAATAGCATGATTCCACTTCGATAGAAATGTAAGAAACCCATGAACAGACAGACTCTTAAATACAAAGAAACTGGTGGCTGCCAGGGAGAAGGTCATGGACGGGAGGGGATCAGCAAAATAGGTGAAGGCGATTAAGAGGTACAAACTTCCAGTTATAAGACATGGAAATGAAAAGTACAGCACAGGAGATACAGTCAACAATATTGTAGTAATGCATGGGCACGCGTGGTGACCACACTTAGCACGGTGAGCACTGAGTAAGGTATAGAATTGTCGAATCGCGATGCTGTACATATGTAATGTAGCATTATAGATCAGCCACATTTTAGTAATAAGAAAACAATGGGAAAAAAGTATCAGGGCAATAATGACGCCCAATGTGAGGTCAGTTTGCTGTTTTTACAGTTCTTATAAATTAATGAACTGATTTTCTCCACTTGATGCATTATTCTTTTTGTGGAAGTCAAATCTTTAAAGAGAAAATATATTAACAAAAGATAACCCCGGAACCAACAAAACTCCACAGAGCCTGCCCCTAGATCTCCAGCCTGTGGGGGACAGTCTAGGCACACAGCTGGCATCCTTCAGGCCACTTCCTTCTGAATCATTTCACCAAACTGTACCATTGAGTCCAGAAGTTACCAAAGAGCAGGTTTGAATAGGGAGAAAATGATACTGCAACAATTCCCACATACAGAGAGATATAAAATAGATCAAGAAAAGGGATTGGATAGTATCAGAAAAGGTGAAGTAATCCTGATCTTCATAAATTGAAAGCTGAAGGGTAAGCACTCAGGGCACTTAGTCATTTCTGATGACGACATCACTCTTTGCATCAGGGCGGATCCAGAGGGGAAGGATCGGTGTCCAGTTCACGTTTCAAATTAAGTTAGTGACGCAAGCACGAATATTTCTACTAGAAAAATCGCTCTGTGCACACTCAGGATTGATCGTTCGCATGATCAATTAGGCAATCTTCCTCCTCCCCCTCTTGCCTGGCTGCTTTCCACCAGGGTCAATGAGGATAACCAACTGCTGTTGAAGTGTCAAGAAAGTCAAAACTAACGTCTAAACGAGGCATGAAGATATGATAGATTTCAGTTATGTTACCATCCTGCTTTCCATACTGAATTATCGGGACTTACTGGCAATAATTGGATCCAATCCTGACATCAGGAGCAAACGTTAACCACTCTTATCAAATGGAAGTACTTAATCCTCTGTCACAGCACACTGTTTAGCTATAGAACTAGCAATAGTGTATAGGGTCAGAATGGGTGCAGTCGATTTGAGGACAGGTCCAGAGAAGCCACCAGATGGTCCTACGAAGAATACAGCAGGAGGAGCCGTCAGAAGAGCCTCTCAACATGGACTTCTGAAGAAATCCTTCCTGCTCCTTGTACGGATGCAATTTTTATACAACACACAGTCAGGAGGTGAGAAATAATTTATCTCAGGTGTGGCTTCTCTTTGTAAAAACAGTTAAGACGCACCATTCTTAGACAATTCTTTCTCAGTTTCTCATATTGTGATTTGTCATTAATGTTTTTTGGCACCGATGGAAGAAAGTTAATGAGCGAGAGAAAAAGTAAACGTTATACCTCTTTGTAGTTAATTCTCCCATCTTGAAGGTGGAGAAACTCCAGAGCTCTGTGTCCTGAAATATTAAATCAATTAAATTCAACTGTAACTGAAAACAGAACTTACTCGAGATATTTTAAAAGGAAGATGTAATTTTGTCATTGTAACTGTCAAGGAAGTGGGAAATGGAGATTAAGTGTGTATGCACTAGTAATTTTCATCAGGCATAATATTCTTATGATGTTTATTTTGTTAAACTACAGATCAAATCCGCACGGGGATTTGAACTTTCTACTTAGGTAGCACTATAGACCTGGCTAGGCTAGGTAGCAGTTCCCTCCTAAGTAAAATTAAGTAAATAATACCCACCTTACAGGTTTGTTGAGAGAGTCACACAAAATAAATGCTGTGTGATGAGCACAATGGCTGATACACACTAGGAGCTCAGTAAACAGAAGGTGTCATCACTGTATTTTGCCTCAACAACCCACTGAGATAAATAAGCCTAAGCAGGAAATATGATACATGGCCAAAAGCATGGAATGAATCAATGACTCTCAATTTTTTTTCCCATCAATTAGATGGACCAAAAAAAAAAAAAAAATCATCTCAGGTCACCTGCTCCACCCACATGCCCACACACCCACACCCTGAATCTTCTTAGAATCTAGAAGATGAACATGCCTTGAGAAGTCACTTCCAAGGGTGATACCTTATTTTTTATTGTGCATCACATCCAGTTTTATAATCCATACAAAAACACAGCCACTACCAGAAGCATTAATACTATACGATACAAGCTCACAGCCCACACAAACGACCTGTGTAGAAGATTCCAGTGATTTACAAATCCAAACCACTGAATGAGGCCAAATCTAATTAACTCGCCTGAATGTCAACCTTCCACGCAGGCTTTATAGAAAAAGTGAAAATAGGAACCAAGACATTTATAAAACCCTCTAATTAGTAAATGTCGGAGTTTTGTCTTTTACATAAAAATCTTCAAAATCTGGGGCACCTGCGTGGCTCAGTCCGTTGAGCGTCCAACTTCGGCTCAGGTCATGATCTCATGGTTCGTGGGTTTGTGGTTTGTGCTGACAGCTCAGAGCCTGGAGCCTGCTTGGGATTCTGCTTTCAGCCCACTTACAGTTTAAGCCAATTTCAGTTTCACAGACCTTACACTTGGAAAATACTTTTCAAATTCATTGGCAAGTTTGGCTTCCTTACTCTACAGGAGAGGAACAGAGAGGAAATGAACTGCTCTTGTGGCACGTACTTAGTTTACAGAGCTGGTATTAGAACCTCGGTCTAATTCTCTTTTCTGTTGTTTCCTGACTCTCGCTAGCAATAAAGGTTTTTGGGAAGAATGCTGGACTGGCTGTCAGGACAGCCAGTCCCGGGCCAGCCCACTAACGAGCTAGCTGGGAGATTCTTCTACATCCATGTCCTTGTACGTGAACCGCAGGGACTGGTCTCAGTGACCTCTAGTGCCCTTCCAGACAGTAAAATTCTGTGATCATAGGTTCTTGGGCGCTAGAACTCAATACCTAGGTCTATCCTGCACTGATAAGTTTTCACACTTTATTTGTAATGTTGTTCTGCTTTGGACCTTCTGGAAGTGGCCTAACTAGAAAATATTATTGTTTTTATCTAAAAGTAAACCCAGACATCAGGTATTACCTGAAATTAATCCGAAAATTGTTACAGAATATAATCCCATCTGCTTAGATTATAAAACGGCTGACTTTTTCTAGGAGTTAAAAAATGGTACAAATGCCCTTCGTACGAGAACTGAATGTACTGTGCACCAATATCCGATACTCTGCCTGTAGCCGGTCCTTCCCAGCTGCTGTCCTCATCCTGGGCACCTCTAATGCCAGTGGCCAAGCTCCCTCGCATCCTTCCCCTCCCTGCAGCCAAACCCTTGACTCGGGGGATACACTCTTGGGGCCACAAGTGGCCTTTCCGCACACTTGGAAATACAAAACAACAAAAATATCTTCCTCTCTCTTACAGAATTCCACGCATCTTTCTCCTCTCTGCGTTCGATCAGATGTTCTGCTTCTGGGCAGCCCCCAGCTCATCTGCCCACCCGGAGCAACAGCCAGGGACCGTATCCTCAAAGATGCATCGTTGCCAGGCTTCCTGCCCACCCCTGACTCAGGTCACAGCCCGAGCTCTCCACCCCCTGGCTGCTGGCTGCAGCCGGGGGAACTTGTTATCAATACACAGGACCGACCGTACATCTCTTCCTCAACACCTTTAGACGGATTTAGAGTCCTAATAGCACAGCAAGGTGCTGGCACTTACCTATCTCTATGTGCGTGGAGATGCCACATGGTGAACCTCTCGGACACAGGGAGCCCAGTGCGATCAGCAGCCCGGGCCAGAACCTGCACGCGGACATGCCCTCGTTCCTCACCACTCCGGTGACACGACGTGTCCGAAATCCAGGCCCAGGCTCCCTGCTTTCCCTCTAAGCGGGTCACCGACACGGGAAGCCCAGCGTCGTTTCAAAATAACAACACTGCCCAGCAAACTGTTTAACTACTGTTTAACTTCACCAGAACAGCAAACAAACTCCACCTAGGAGGGGGGAAAAAAAAAAAAGCCATCAACCCAAATCTGAATGTCCGGAGGTTGAAGCATTGCCACTTTCTGACCCAGGGGGGCCTCCGGATTTCTTTTTAACACGAAATTTGTATGGTGACGCTAGCAAAGTTTTTCTCCAAATATTCTTTGCTTTCTTAAAAAGAGAGAGAGAGAGAGAGACTCACCTGTCTATATTGACAGTCAACATCCCCCCACAAGGGCTGATCTCTCGGGCATCGTTTCCACACACGTATCAGGTGCCCTGCGTCCTTGGCCTCCCAAGCCACAAGTGCTGGGAAGGCTTTTATGACAATCAGCTGGCACCAGCTTCTCTTTCAGTGTTTGGCAACAGATACCAACACCTGCAAGGGGATTACACAAGAGCAACCACTCCTGGTCTCTCCACTTCTGGTTGCTCTTATGGGGCTTATCTCGAGCCTGTCGCACGGTCAGATTCCTGCACCCCAAGAAAAGATATCGATTCCACTGGGGGCGGGAGACGTGGGACCGATTTAAGACTGGGAAACAAGAATTCAGAAAATGCTAGGCTCAGAATCCACCTGTCACGAAGGATCTAATCTACAGCACTTAATCCATGGGAAAAATTACGTGACGCTCTCAAAGCTCAAATTGTGCATAAGATACGGGAAAAAGCAAGGAAGGAGATCCTAAAAGGGTGGGCAGAAACCATACTCATGCTCAGGCGAGCAAATAGAAGAGAAGATAGAATGTGGGATGATCTGAGATCCTTAGAGGCCTGCCAAGTTTCCCCTGTAACCTTAGCTCAGCCACCGGCCAGCCCCAGAGAAAGGAAGCCCACAGCTGTGGGCTCAGCCATGAGGGCACTGGGCTGGGCTGCTTCTCACTGCTTTTCGGCCAGAGACCTTTAATTGACATGGTTTGTCTGGCTAACAGGGTGCTTTACAAACCTAGGTCTAGGCTCCTCCTTACTCCAAGTGGGGGAGGGGATGGGCAAAGGGGAGAAGTAGAAGGTGGAGGTGCCCAGGACAAGGGCACGTGACAAAGAAATTTCCTGGGTACTGATGGTCTTGCCCTCGCGGGCCCTGGTGAGCGATCACACCCATCCAGGCTCTGGGGGACATCCTAGGCAGCCCAGGAGCAAGACAGGAACCGGGGGGGGGGGGGGGAATGTGCTCCCACTCTGAACGGGGGATTGCACAGGGCACTAGACAGAGAAGGGGAGGCCAACAGCATGAATTTCCTCCGCCTGAGGCCTTTAGGGGCCCCTTCCTTCATAAGGATAGAAAAATTAGATTTTACACTGGCATTGGCCTAAGTATTAATACTTATTAATAGTTAGCTATTAATGGTTAATATTAATCATATTAAAAGTTCACTTTTTTCCTGATTTTTATAAGAAATAACAGTTTTGTGTGCCCCCAAAAGTATCATGGGTTCTAGGCAGTGTGCCTTTTGGAGAAGTGAGTGGACACTGTTGAAAACAGAACCTTACAAAGATAAGCAGACAGGGGCCCGTGGGTGGCTCGGTTGGTTAAGTGTCCGACTTCGGCTCAGGTCATCATCTCGCAGTTGGTGAGTTTGGGCCCTACATTGGGCTCTGTACTGACAGCTTGGAGCCTGGAGCCTGCTTCAGATTGTGTCTCCCTCTCTCTGCCCCTCCCCTGCTCACGCTGTGTCTCTCAAAAATAAATGTTAAAAAATTTTTTCTTAAAGATAAGAAGACAAACCGCAAGAGACTCTGTAAGAGAACTGAGGGTTGTTGGAGGGGAGCTGGGTGGGTGGGGATGGGCTAAATGGGTGATGGGCATTAAGCAGGGCACTTTTTGGGATGAGCACTGGGTGTCATATGTAAGAGATGAAACACTGGATTCTACTCCTGAAGCTAAGACTATACTGTATGTTGAGTTTAAATTAAAAGAATTTTTTAAAAAGATAACCAGACGGACTTGGGGTGGAGAGAGGCAGTCACCGTTGCCCCAACAAAACGCGTTGCCCCAAACGCAAGACAGCAAGCTGTCAGTAGGGCTCCCTCTGCAGGCGGCAGGTGGAAATACACCAAGTCCCCAGTCGCCCATGACACCCACCGGCCAGCACTCCCTTCCAGGGCCCCTCTCTCCCGTTCCTTCAGAATACAGAAGGAAATAGCGAACCCACACACACAAAAGATTAAACTCTGCCGTTCCCACTTCTGCTAGATGTGACGGACTCAAGACTGAGTGACGCCGACTCAGGAAAAACCAAAGTCAAAATCTAAATGCCTGGGCATTTTACAAGTAAGAACCCAACGTCCTAGAGAAAGGTGAAGGGCCCACAGGCTCCGGAGAGGCCACCAAGAGACTCCACTCGGTAGGTGGGGAGAAGCAGAGAGATGCCAAGACTAGGGGTCCTAAATCAATGCATAGAATGGGGCTTCCCTTGAACCCACAAATTCCGAAGATAGCCCTATTTCTTTTTGCATCCTCATGAATGCGGAGGCTCCCTTGCTGCTTCTGGAGTTGTATGCTCTTGTCTACTTGTGACTCTCCTTCGGTTGATTCGATTCTGACAAATGGTCCCACTGACGAGTCGGGGAGGCCTAACTTTAATCGTAGCAGTGGCTTGTCCAAGGGCAGCTAGCAGGACTTTGAACGTTGTGCCCGATTTATTGCAGCAACTCTAAGCAATTACGTTATCTCACAACGAAAGAACTTTCTACCAAAAAAACAAAACCAAAAAAACCTGAGGTTAAGTAATTTGTCTAAGGTCATACTGCCTGTGGACAACAGACTCGGCTTGGGGCCAAGACGGGCTTCAGAGGCACGGCTACAGATCACGGCGGGGGGGGGGGGCGGTGACCCCAATTAATGGAGAGAATATGTAAACACACACCCAGAAAAACGTCCAGGCACAACACGGAGCCACACTCGCCCCGCACACAGGGCCCTCGGCCCAGAGCCCGAGCGGGCTGGGCTGAGGCGACGAAGAGCCGAGATCGCTCCCTCAGCGGTTGGGGCAGCACCGCCAGCGCATCCACGGATTCGTACAAATTCCGGTGGCAGGGGAGGCAGGTTGGGGGGGAGGGGCTCGCGGAAGAGGGAGCAGGTGCCCTGCAGTAGTTGGGGGGCTAAGGAATAATTACAGAAGAGCACCCGGGGCGGGTAAGGTGCGGCCGGCAGGTGCGTACCCTGGGGAGGCCTCCCAGGTCTGGCGGGGCGCGGAGCCGCTCTTCGCGGAGGACCCGTGCAGCGCCGAGGGCGCAGGAGAGGGCGCTGCTCCGCGTCCCCGCGTCCCCGCGTCCCGGGCGCGTCCCCGCCGCCGCCGCCTCGCTCCTCCCGCCACCCCGACCCTTGCACTGGGGCGCGCGCTCGCTTGCCTGCTTCCTGCCGCCGCCTCCCGGGCCATGGCGACCTGCCTGCGGCTGCGGAGCTGCCGGGCCCCGCGCCTCCCGCCCGCGGGCCGCGGCCTGCGCCCCGGCTGCCCCGCGCAGCCCCGCCGCTCTGCCGGGGGCCCGGCCGGCCTGTCCGCGGCGCTGCTGCGCACCGAGAGCTTCGTGGGCGGCCGCTGGCTCCCGGCCGCCGCCGCCTTCCCCGTGCACGACCCGGCCAGCGGCGCCCAGCTGGGCTTGGTGGCCGACTGCGGGGTGCCCGAGACCCGCGCCGCGGTGCGCGCCGCCTACGAGGCTTTCTGCAGCTGGAGGGGCGTCTCGGCCAAGGTGAGCGCGCTCGGGGGCCCGGGCTTGCCCCATTGGGAAACCGGCCGCGTCGCTCCCCCCTCCCCGATGCGCCGGGCACGATGTCGTATAGAAAGGAGAGCAGAGGCGAGCCACGGGGAAGTTTGGAGCGTCGGCGTGGTCCCGACCGCGGTGCGGGGGGCTGGGGCCACGCGCCGCCCTCCAGCCTCTGGAAACGTCCAGCCTGGCAGGCAGAAGCCGGAGGAGTAACATGAAATGAGCAGCGAGCCGAGGGTGGGGTGAGCAGGTCGAGGGGCCTGACCTTGGGCGGGGGGCCGGGAGGTGAGCTCAAGTGGCTCAGCCTGGGTCGTCGGGCGTGGTGCAGGACCGTGCTCCAGGTTTCGGCCTGCGTGGAAGGGCGCTGCGCTAGCGGGCATCTCCTGGGCCTGCAGGTGGTCGTCTTCACACGACCTTCCCTCTCTACCTGTCCGTGTCCTTACCTTCTTCCTGTAAAGACGCTAGTCGTGTTGGGTGAAGACCCACCTGTATGACCTCGTTGAACCTTGATAACCTCTTTCAAGACCCTGTTCTGAGATACCAGGGGCACAGCAGGGGGAGACACAATTCAGCCTGAGCATCAGGGTAGCTTCCCAGAGGACACGAGCTGCAATGATAAAGGCAGGGGAAGGGAATTCAGCTGGACCAAGATTCCCAAGTCAGGAACGTGCCTGACCCATTTGTAGAGCAGCAAGGGGGTGGGGAGGCTCTGGAGGCGGGAGAGACGGGATGGCCTGCTGGATCCAGAGGGGAGCGTGGACTAGGTTTTACCTTGAGGGAGGTGGGGCACCGTGCCAGGGTTTGCACTCAGGTGATCGCATTTGGAAAGGGTACTGTAGGCACAGCACGAGAGGGAGGGGCGGTGGAGGCCCCTTAGGGGGCTGGTGGCAGTGACTGAGGCTTGAAGCAGGGCGGTCCTCGGAAGGGTCTGTTGTGACCGTGCAGGTAACTGGAGTCCCTGGCGGTGACAGGGTGTGAGAGAAAGAGGGGTCAGCCGGGACCCCAGGGTCTCTGGCCAGAATAGCGGGGCAGGAAGGAGTGACCACCAGCTGAGACGGGGAAGGGGGCGGGCAGGAGCTGGCGGTGTTGCAGGCGTCCGCAGCTCTTCTGCCCCCATCTCTGCTCCGGTGGTTGTTTGAGCCCAGGGCTGGTGCCGGGACCGCTCACTGACACAGTCCCGGGTGTTCGCATCACCTACCTGACGTCAGTGCCCTTGAACGTGAACACGTGGCATCAGCTTGTCCTCCAGGAGCTCGGGCCTTCTCTCCTTCCTTCTTGGAAGGATCTCAGAGCATTTTCCTGAGGAAGTAAGGGGCCCCGCCTTGCCTAGGAAGACAGGCCCACCTCTGCAGCTATGAGACTTGGGCTCCGATACGGCTTGTGTGGACACCGTGACCCTCCCTTCTTGTCCCCAGGCCTGTGCCGTCCACCCCCGCCCTCAGCCCTCTTCCCTAGGCCTTCACATCCCGCCCGCCCACCCGTTGCGGAGGTCGAGTTCACCTGTTGATTCTGCCGTTGGGCCCATCCCAGCGAGCTCACAGCCTCACTATTCTCCCTTCTCTCAATAGCACAGGTCTTGCATTTCCTGTTGACATTTTTTTTTGCCTCACAGCGTTCTTTTCATGTGTTTTAGGACCTCCCGTTTCCCACCTTGGGACCTCCTGGAGGAGCTCAGGGGAGAAGGGAGCTGGGTACTTACAGGCGCCTCATAAGCCGGCGCGTTGGTTTCCTGTGGCCGCTGTAACAAATTACCACAAACTTCGTGACTTCACACAACACAAATGCCTTTACTATTCTGGAAGTCAGAAGTCCAAAATGTGTGGACAGGGCTGTGTTCCTTCTGGAAGCTCTAGGGGTTTCGTCACCTTTCCCAGCTTCTTGAGGCAGTCCCACACTCCAGCCTCTTTTTCTGCTGCTACTTGGCCTTTGACCTTCCTGCCTCTCTCTTATAGCGACCTTGTGATTACATCGGGCCCACCTGGGAAATGCAGGCTGCCCTCCTCACCTCGAGGTCCTTAACGTAATCACACCTGCAAAATCTCTTTTGCCACGTAAGGTAACAGGTTGACAGGTTGCAGTGATTAGGGTGAGGCCGTCTCTGAGGGCCGTTACGGTGCCTGCCACATCTGAGTACTGTTCTTGGTGCTTAACAGGTGCTTCCTCTAGTCCTTTTGATGGCTCTATGAGGTAGATACTCAATCCTTGTTTTGGATGAGGAACCTGGCTGCGAGAGGCTCAGAGTTCACCATCCACCACTCACCCCTGCTCAGGTGGGCGTTCTGGGACTTGTGCCCCACGTGACTCCGTGCACCGTGAGCCTCCCTGCTGGAGCCCTGCATGCTCACACAGCTCCTCACAAAGGCTGTGGAAGTTTCTGGGAGCTGCCCCACAAGCCTGATGGTTCAAACAACAGAAACAGATTGGCTCAGTTCTGCGGGCTAGAAATCCAAAGTCAAGGCTGCTTCCTTCTTTTTTTTTTTTTTTTAACTTTTTAATGTTTGTTTATTTTGAGAGACAGAGTGAGAGTGAGGGAGGGACAGAGGGAGAGGAAGACTGAGAATCCGAAGCAGGCTCCAGGCTCTGAGCTGTCAGCACAGAGCCCGGCACGGGGCTCGAACTCACGAACCATGAAATCATGACCTGAGCTGAAGTTGGATGCTTAACTGACTGAGTCACCCAGGCGCCCCTGCAACATGTCTGTTTTGGGCGGAACCCATTAGCCCGTAACCCAGGCTGTGCATACTCAGGATGGTTCGTCGCCTCCCCTGGCCCCCGGGGTTCGGCCTGGACATTGTGTTTTCTGCCACCAGCAGAATCCACTTTGTATTCCTGCAGTTCTTACGCCGTTTCCCGTCTTCTCTCGTTCTCTCTCAGGCAGAGCGTGTGCTTTACATTGAGCAGACCATGTACTCAGATATTTGATTGCTTTCTCCGAGCTAGGCCCCCTAGAACACAGTCTTTCCTCTCTCACCCAGAGGAAGTGCTGGCCTGTAGTCACCAGATTCCCACCTGGCAGAGCACAGGGCCAGCAGGAAACTGTACCTGTGTGCGGTGAAATTGTTCATATTTGCACTGTTCCACAGAAGCTGCTTTTCTCTTTCACCATTTATGACTCCGCACACGCCTTTATGTGCAACTTGAAATGGAATCTCATTACTTATCAAAGAGGGGTCTGTATACCTGAAACTAACATAACGTTATATGTGGATTATGCCTCAAAAAAGAAAGAAGGTCAAGTTGTGTCTCCCCGAGAGTGAGGGGACACGGAAGGTTATTTTGTATGACTGTTGTTTTTATTTCCTCGGCCAGGAGAGGAGTTCATTACTTCGGAAATGGTACGACTTAATGATGCAAAATAAGGATGACCTTGCCAAGATCATTACAGCTGAAAGTGTAAGTTCAAGGTCCTAACTTGCTACCCTAAGAAAATGCCCTGGAATTCTCAGGCAAAAGCTTGGGAAAGCCTCTAACTTCAGGGCTGTTCTGCAGCTAAAGAAAATGGGAATTCTTCACCTAATGGTCAAATACCAACTAATCCTTTTTTTAAATGTTTATTTATTAAAAAAATTTTTTTTGATGTTTATTTATTTTTGAGATGGCGGGGGGTGAGGGGGGCTGTGGTGGAGGTGGGGAGTACAGACAGAGAGGGAGACACAGAATCCGAAGCAGGCTCCAGGCTCTGAGCTGTCAGCACAGAGCCCGATGTGGGGCTCGAACCCATGAGCCGTGAGATCATGAGCCAAAGTCAGATGCCTAACCAGCCACCCAGGCACCCCCATAGATACCAACTAATTCTTGTGCCCGGCACCAACTGTTGCTAATGAAGCCAGGCCCTCATCCTTGCTAGAACCATTTGTATGTTGCACGCTTGAGTGACATAGAGAAACACGGATGGAGCTCGGGAGTATTACACTAAGTGAGATAAATCAGTCCAAGAACGACTGGTACATTTTATGATTTCCTTCTATGTGGAATTTAAGAAACGGAACAAACAAAGGAAAAGTAAAAAGGACAAAAAGAGGTTCTTAAATACAGAGAACAAACTGTACTGAAGGTGGGAGGAGAGGTTATAGTGATAACCATAACACGTAAGAAATAGATTTTGAGGGGCGCCTGGGTGGCGCAGTCGGTTAAGCGACCGACTTCAGCCAGGTCACGATCTCGCGGTCCGGGAGTTCGAGCCCTGCGTCGGGCTCTGGGCTGATGGCTCGGAGCCTGGAGCCTGCTTCAGATTCTGTGTCTCCCTCTCTCTCTGCCCCTCCCCCGTTCATGCTCTGTCTCTCTCTGTCCCAAAAATAAATAAACGTTGAAAAAAAAAAATTAAAAAAAAAAAAATAGATTTTGAGTGAAACTATGTGAATAATGCTTTTTCCCAGTTGTTGCCATGTGATTGGTACGGTTGATTTTTTTTCATGTTGTTTTTGTACGTTGAAAACGAGCCTGTAGCTTCTGGTAGCTGTAACAGTCATGTGACACCAGGGTCCCACCCTCGGGAAGATGTTAGGAGGAGAACAAAGGAGGAGACACACTTGCCACTATCTTGGATGCGAACAGGATCGTGGCTTGGGTGGGGCTCGTTGCTTTCTGTCACCGTTTGTAACTCTGCTTTCCAAGACTTCTGCTGGGGTCACCGAATTTCTCAACAACCACATGGGTTTTGTGAGGCACAGGAGACTCGTCTGCCGTGCATGCGGCCTGGAAGAATTTCCAGGCGCGGAGTCAGGCTTTTGTGGTTAGAAGGCAGTGAATGTGTCCTTTTCTTTTTTTAATTTTTTTAAGTCTGTTTACTTACTTCGAAAGAGAGAGCACAAGTAGGGGAGGGGCAGAGAGGAGAGACCGAATCCAAGCAGGCTCCGTGCTGTCAACACAGCACAAAGCCCAACGCGGGGCTCGAACCCACGATCCCCTGAGATCATGACCTGAGCTGACATCGGGGGTTGGACGTTTAACGGACCTTGCCACCCAGGCGCCTCTGAATGTGTCCTTTTCCGATCTGGTCCAGGGGAAGCCGCTGAAGGAGGCACAGGGGGAAGTTGCCTATTCCGCCCTTTTCCTAGAGTGGTTTTCAGAGGAGGCCCGCCGCGTCTACGGAGACGTCATCTACACCCCCGCCAAGGAGAAGCGGGCGCTGGTCCTGAAGCAGCCCCTCGGGGTGGCCGCGGTCATCACGCCGGTAGGTGGACCGACGGGATGGGCAGGGGCCTGGGGTAGGAGACGCAGCGAGGGACACCTCGCTCTTCCTCGGGGAGACATGTGCTCCTGCCGGGGGCTGTCACCTGCCCTTGCTCCCCGATTCCCGGTGTGGGGTGGCGGCTGGGGAGGCCTGTTTCTAATGCCTGCAGAGGTGGGGGGACCCACGGCAGGACCCAGTGGCTTTTCTGACGTGGCTTAAAGGCTGCTTCATGGCAGCGGCTCTAGCACATCTGCAAAGGTCTTTTTTCCTAGAGACAGGATGTGACACATTGAACGTGCTGTGGTTTGGGGACATTTTTATGCTGAGTTTATGGTTATCATCAACAGCTAAGTGTTTGCGTGCAGTGGGCCAGGTTCTGGAGGTGAAAAGGCTAAGAAATACAACATTGTGTCTGCCTGGACAGAGCCACAATACGCTGGTAGGGCACCCAGCCCTGTCTGGGCCACCAGAGGGCCTGCCGCCTGCCAGCCCTCTCGTGTCAGTTCACCTACAGTGCCCGCTGGTCCCGAGACCGCTTTCTTCCCTGGCTCAGCAGAGTCACAGGCTGACGCCCCCCCCTTACTGCCTAGACTGACTCCATGTGACCCGGAACTAGATGTTCACAAGCTGTGTGACCTTGGGCAAGTTACTTAACTGCTCTGTCTCAATTTTCCCCAACGGATGTCCTCATTGTCCTCCAGGATAATAATACTGACCTCAGTGGGTGTTGATGAGGATTTAATTATAATTTAAAAGTGCTTAGAATAGTGCCTGGCACAGAATCGGCACTATGCAAGTATTTGTCAAAATAAAATAGGGAGAGGTCTACAAATATAGATCTATAAATGTTGAGAAGGAAGTAATAAATCACCTGCCATTTGGAAAATTACCTTTGCTAATGTTTTCTCCTAGAGGGCCGGGCAAGTACAGCTTTCAGGCCTAACCCAGCCCTGCTGCCTGTATTTGTGAATAAAGTTTTATTGGGACACAGCCACACCCATCCCTGCACGTACTGTCTGTGGCTGCCTTCACATTAGAACCACGGAGTACTTGGGGCGCCTGGGTGGCTCAGTCGGTTAAGCGTCTGACTTCAGCTCAGGTCACGATCTCGTGGTCCGTGGGTTTGAGTCCCGCGTCGGGCTCTGGGCTGACGGCTCAGAGCCTGGAGCCTGCTTCCAATTCTGTGTCTCCCTCTCTCTCTGCCCCTCCCCCGTTCATGCTCTGTCTCTGTCTCAAAAATAAATAAAAAAAGTTAAAAAAAAAAAAAAAAAAAGAACCACGGAGTACTTGAGACAGAAACTGTACATCCCCCAGAGCCTAAATTTTTACGATCTGGGCCTTTAAGGAAAAGTTTGCCAACTCCTGGTGTGGATACTCTTGTACTGTTTTAAATTCTGAAAATGTTCCCTGTGTTGGCGAGCCTTTGTCCCCAGAGTCGCCCAGGAGGACGGGTGTCAGGTGTTCTGAGAGCTCACCTGTGCAGGAGGAGCGGGAGCACTGCTTTGGGAGTCGGTGTGTGCAATGGCATCTGTTGACTGACTTCCCGACCTGCCTGCCTTTGAACAACCGGGCGGTCCAGAGTCTCTCATCTCCTCTCTGCTCTTCTCACCCCAGTGGAATTTCCCCAGCGCCATGATCACCAGGAAAGTGGGGGCCGCCCTGGCCGCCGGCTGCACCGTGGTGGTGAAACCCGCCGAGCACACGCCCTTCTCCGCCCTGGCCCTGGCCGAGGTGAGCCTCTCCCCCGTGGTCGTACGGAGCTGACCAAGTCCAAGCAGCAGATTGAAAACCTGCCCCTTTAGCTGCGTCTCATGCTGGATGGTGTTGGGTTTTAACTGACTAGTAGTTATTTTAAGTCTGACGTTTGAGAAAAAGCAACGATGGGGGACTTTCTGACATCGGTACACATGTTTTAGGCTGCCCTAAAGATGCTCTCTGTCCTCCCGCGCCCGCCACCCCCACCCCCTCCCCGTCCTCTGTGCGGAGTCTCTGGCCGGCACCTGCTGCTGCGCTGGGCGGTCACAGCGGCCGCTCTGGGGGCGCCTGCCCTGCGTTCCGCGAGCACCTGGGGGCCGCTTGGGCTCCTCCGTGGCCCGCCCGTCGCACGGCTTCCGTCCGCACCCACCGGTCGGGCCGGAGCAAGCCGCCAGGCTGTCGGTTCTCCCACAAGGCTGCGGGGCGGGTGTCCGGTGCTCGCGCAGCGCGGGGGGGCGGGGGGGGGGGTCGGCCACGCGGTTGTCCCGACTGCAGTCTTCGCGGCAGTCGGAGGGGTGAGCGCAGCGGCGCGGGAAACACGCCGACCGTCCTGCGCACGCCGCTGCCCATCTCGTCCCCGATACTTCGGTTTGGCCGTGTCGTTGCCCTCGCTGGGTTTACCAGGGGACTCAGAGAGGGTGCAACACTCTGCTGTTCCCACCGTCTTCCCAGAATCCCCAGTCAGGTTCCTGCGGTGTTGACTGTTCGGGAGGTTCGGACGTGACGGTGATTCCAGCAACGGCTGACCCACGGAGGGTCAGCGTGGAAGGAGCGCGGGGTCCGGGCCCGGGCGCTGGCGGGTCGGCGTGCTGGCTCCCTTCGGCCCTGGTGTGCGGCCCGGGCGTCGCCTCCCTTTCCTCGCCGCTGCCCTGCGAGGTCACCTGTGGGCGGCTCTGCCCCCTGCGTGCCTTCTACAGGTGAACCCCAAGCTTCTTGAACTCTCCTCCCATTTTTCAGGGAAGAAATCCAAGGGGCTTTTTTCGTTTTTGTTTTCTCTCTTTATTTTTGAAAACAAAGTGGCATGAAAACTCATGCCGTAAAATAGCTCAGTGTGTGACAACACATTTAATATCACCTTGGCATGAATAAGGATCTCATTCCAGGTCCAAATATATTCTTATTCTGTCCGCAAGGTCAATTTAGTATTTCCCCCAGTACGTTTTGGATTTAAACAGCTGTTTCTCTCTTCCCGGTTCCGGTTTGATCACGTGCTGTTCCCCCCCCCCCCGCCGTTTCTGTAGCTCGCGGACCAGGCTGCAATTCCTCCCGGCGTGTACAACGTCATTCCCTGCTCCAGAGCGAAGGCCAAGGAAGTAGGAGAAGCACTTTGTACTGACCCTCTGGTGTCCAAAATCTCCTTTACTGGCTCAACAGCTACCGGAAAGGTACGTGACTTACGTGTCAGAGAAAACAGATGTCGTTCTCATATTTTCCTTGGAGACTGTGAGAATACTAGTTCATCGTTATCAATCTCTTAAGGAACATTCTCAGCAGAGTGTTGAAAGGTTTGTTGCATAAAGTAATGTCTGATCATCCTCTGGACACATTTTGGATAGTGTCCCTTACTGTGAACCTGACCCAGGCTTCTGACCATACCGAGGGGTCGGCACAGCTGGAGCTCTCAGGATTTGTTGCCCAGGAAGTGGCTGAAATCTATCCGTTGTGTTTCCTCAGTTGTGAGATGCGCATTTCTTTCATGATCTGGAATAAAGTTTCCAGAAACATACAACTGATGTTGGAATGGAGGTCTTGGAATTGAACAAAAATTGTAGGTACTACAAAGGTCCTTACAGAAATAGAAAGGCCTTTTTGTTCATTTCCTTAAAAAGCTTTACAGTTGTGCGTCGTTCTACAAATTTATACTGAGAGAATAATTGCAGTGTTATTCTTAACAGCAAGGAATTAGGAAGCTAAATTTCCAACAGATGGGGGCTAAATAAATTTATGAAACAGCCATGTGATGGAATAAAGGAATGTTCTAGAGGTGCCTGGGTGGCTTAGTTGAGCGTCTGACTTCAGGTCAGATCATGATCTCAGTTTGTGAGTTTGAGCCTCACATCGGGCTCGCTGCGGTCAGCCCAGAGCCTGCTTCAGATCCTCTGTCGCCCTCTCTCTCTGCCCCAACCCTGCTTGCGCTCTCCCAAAAATAAATATTAAAAAAAAAGAATGTTCTAGAAACATGTACTAACATAAGAGAATCTTCACATTATAGTGTTACACTAAAGGAATATGGTATAAAGTGCTATGAAAGTGTTAAGATGTTCCAGATATGTGGTTAATTGGGAAGATAAAGTTTACAAAACTGTATAAATCTACCATTGTTTTCTTTAAAAAAAAAAAAAGAGGAAGTACATATATATGAACTTGTGTGTGGGACCATATTCTGAATCAGTATACCTCAAAATTTTATCAGTGCTAAGCTATGGGCTATGGGATTCTGGGAGATTTTATTATCTTCCCTCTATTATGATTAAGCCAATTGTCCCGTAATTTTTTTTAATTTTTTTTATTTCTTTTAACATTTATTTATTTTTGAGAGAGAGCGAGAGACAGAGTGTGAGTGGGGGAGGGGCAGAGAGAGGGAGACACAGAATCTGAAACAGGCTCCAGGCTCTGAGCTGTAAGCACAGAGCCCGATGCGGGGCTCAAACTCATCAGCAGTGAGATCATGACCTGACCCGAGGTGGGACACTTAACCTACTGAGCCACCCAGGTGCCCCACCACATAATTTTTAAATAGGTAATACACTTAGATGGTTCAAGAAGCCAGACGATGTAAACACGCTCACATTCAGAAGGCTCTCTCCTGCTCCTGACTCCCTCCCTTCTATAAGTAAATACTTTGTTTCTTGATACCTTCCTACTGTTTATCAAATAGAGATAGGTGTTCTGTCTTATTTTTGAGAGAGAGAAAGAATGTGTGAGCACCAGCGGGAGAAGGGCAGAGAGAGAGGGAGAGAATCCCAAGAGAGAGAGAATCCCAATCAGGTTCTGCACTGTCAGTGCAGAGCCTGATGCAGGGCTCGATCCCATGAACTGCAACTGTTTCGCCTGTGCCGAAACCAAGAGTCAGACACTCAACCAATTGAGCTGCCCAGGTGCCCCTAGAAATAGACGTTCTCATTTCCTCCTTTTCTTATACAGACCATCATCCCACGTACACTACTGTGCGCCTGGCTTTTCCATTGCTGGGGAGTTGTGGGAAACAGAGGCTTACCAGTGCAGGTGGCTGGGTAGCTGCTCCTGCCTGGTGCTCACGGAGTCTGTGCTCTGTTGCAGATACTGCTGCACCACGCAGCTGGCTCTGTGAAGAGGGTCTCCATGGAGCTGGGCGGCCACGCCCCGTTCATCGTCTTCGACAGTGCCAATGTGGACCAGGCTGTCGCGGGAGCCATGGCATCCAAATTTAGGAACTCTGGACAGGTGAGTCCTGCGGCGATTTTCAGGGTGTGTGTGTGTGTGTGTGTGTGCGTTTCACAAAGATCTTACCACCTGGCTCACCTCCTGGAAGGAAACTTGTAGGTTCCTTCCGTAATTCTTTCTTTACTCTTTGAGCACGTATTTCTTAAGGCCCTCTTTTTGCCAGTGACTGTTCCGGGCTCAGAGGGTCCAAATGGAAATAAGGTGTAATGAGGAATTTCATGAACAGATTTTTTTTTTTTAATCAAACTGTTCTCTTCCTACTCGTCAGTTATTCCCTCACCTTAGTTATTATCTTCAGTTTTCCCTCACCGGGCTTTTCTCTGCTGCACAGGTAAAGTCATCTCCTCAGACACAAAACAGCCTGAACAGCTGGGGTCTGAGGCCCACAGTCTTAAGGAAAAGAAAGTAGGAAAATGTTGAGATGGTTCTGGAAAAACTCAAAACCCTGCTGCCTGGGTCTCACTGTCCCTGAGGTGGAGGCGGCCTGACAGGCACACGGTACAGGTGCCCAGGGGGTGTCCAGGTTGCCATCGGAGTGGCGGCCCGAGTTCACACCTCCAAGGAAATCTCGGAATAACACATCTGGTACGCACCTTCAAAGTGACCTGATACAAACCCTGCATTTTACAGATAAGGCAACGAAACTCTGGAGAGACTGTTTGACTTGAAGTCCTATGTCCCTGGGTCGTGGTGCCAGCCAGTACTGCTAAGGAGCTGGGACTGTGGACCAAGGGGCCTGTCTCCTGGTTTCTCTCCAGGCTGTTGTCAGAAACCTGGCTCCTTACAAAATATCCTTAAGCACTTTGTCTCAGAGTACCATCAATAAGTGGTTTTATTTTTTTTTTAAGTTTATTTATTTATTTTGCAAGAGCTCATGTGAGTAGGGGAGGGGCAGAGAGAAAGAGGGAGAATCCCAAGCAGACTCCATGTTGGCAGCATGGAGCCCAACTTGGGGCTCGATACCATGATCCATGAGATCATGACCTGAGCTGAAATCGAGTTAGACGCTCAACGGACTGAGCCACCCAGGTGCCCCAATAAGTGGTTTTAAATGCATTCCACAGACAGAATAAAAACTCCCTGAAAGATTATATTGTGGGGGAAAAAAGGTGAAATCTTGTATAATACTCTGTATCAAATAGTTTTCATCCTTGTGTTGACCTTTGGTAATTAATTTTTCCCCTTTCATATAACCTTAAATAGCTTGGTTGTTTCCGAAATACCTGTGTTTTGTTTTAGAAACATAAAATGCCAATATGTGTAACGCTCAGAGTTATAAAGCTACAACTTTGAGGTATGTTGATTTAAGCCAGTAAAAATGCACAGGATGCAAAATTATCTATCTATATATAAGTAGATAGTTTCTACTAGAAAAATACATGATTAAGAAAAACATACAGGAAGAAAATCTATCAGTGATAACTGCAATTCCTATAATGTGGTTGTATTTTATAATTTTAAAATATTAGGTCTAATTAGGAAAAAATAAACAAAGGTCTTTTCAATAATTTAGGTTGACGTGGAAGAACGGCCATTTTCAAAATGTCAAATTCAGCCAAACCCTTAGTTTAATAAGCTAGTAGATAGAAGTCAGTCTTTGACTGCCTTCCTTCCTGCTCCTGCTCTGTCACCGCAGCATCACTGTCTCTCGTGGAGTTACTGTTTTTTTATGCTCCTTTTTTCTTCCTGTTTGTTTCATAATGGCTTACTTAACCCTTTGGAAAAAACTTGAGTCAGGTGGCTTTCTCTTTTTTGTGCAGATGTTTGTACTTGCTTACTTGTTTAACCTCAAGGTGAGGCAGCTATGGACGAGGTTGTAGAACAATGAGCACTTTGTGCATTCATCTTCAGGGCCCCAACCACATGGGGAGGAATATGGCAGGTTGGACACAGGACAAGAGCCACTTGGGGAAGTGTTTTCACATTGAGTATCTGATAGCAACAGTGACATGTTTATTGGTTGGGTCAGTAGCTTCTGACAAATGGTCTTGTGAATTTGGTTTGGGTTTTTTTTCTGTCCAGACTTGCGTTTGCTCAAACCGTTTCTTGGTGCAAAGGGGTATCCACGATTCTTTTGTGAAGAAATTTGCCGAGGCAATTAAAATGAACCTGCATGTGGGTAATGGCTTTGAGGAGAGAACTACTCAAGGCCCATTAATTGATGAAAAGGCGGTAGAAAAGGTAAGTTCATTTGCTTTTCTGTTAAATTTCATGGTTTCAGTGTCAAGAGCTTTAACTAGCAAAAAAACACTTTAGTAAGGTGCCCAGCAAGGCTGTTTTGGAAACAATGGAGAAATCAGAAAAAAGTGAATTTCTGCCCATTTGCATGAATTAAATAAATGATATCATCTGGCTTATAAGCTTTTCTGGCTCTGTCATTACACTGAGTGCTCATGAGATATCACTTTATTTTTAATGTTTATTTTTGAGAGAGAGAGAGAGAGCACACACGCACGCACATGTTGGAGAGAGGCAGAGAGAGAGGGAGACACAGAATCCGAAGCAGGCTCCAGGATCCAAGTTGTCAGCACAGAGCCCAACATGGGGCTCAGACTCGAACCATGAGATTATGACCTGATCTGATGGCGGACGCTTAACCGACTGAGCCACCCAGGCGCCCCGAGCTCTGTTACTTTAGATCTCCTACTGCCCTCCCTAAATTTTCTCTGATAGTGGTGATCATTCTATCCCTGGCTGCCTCAGGAATTAGGATCTTGAAAGACAAAGTTCTTTAAATTTTTGAACAGCTAAAAGGAAAGGAAGACTGGTTTTATTTTTGAAATCATGGGTGTTTCAGCTGAAATGCTGGCTTCCATTGACAACAAAATGCCCTTCAGAAGAATCCTTGACAAAAGCATCTGGTAGGGAGATGCAGAGGAACAGAAGCCACACCCAGTATTTACAAATGCCAGGAGAGAGAGACTGCTTTTAGGAAGGATCTGTTTGTTCAAAGAAAGTCACGGTCTAGATAGATCACTAGCCGGGCGAGAGTTCTGCCCTTGGTGTTTTAAAACATAATCTCCTGTTTTAAAACATAATCCTTTTAAATAAAGAAGATGTACTACATATATACAGTGGCACATTACTCAGCCATAAAAAAAAAAAAAAAGAATGAAATCTTGCCATTTGCAACAACATGGATGGATCTAGAGGGTATAATGTGAAGTGAAATAAGTCAGAGAAAGACAAATACCATAAGATTTCAACCATATGTGGAATTTAAGAAAAAAAAAAACAAAGAAGAAATGACTCAAGAAAAATCAGACTTTTAACCACAGAGAACACACTGGTGGTCACCAGAGGGGGAAAGAGGTGGGTGAAATAGGTGATGGGGATTTAGGAGTACACCGATCATGATAAACACTGGGTGATGTCTGGAACTGTTGAATCACTGTATTATATACCAGAAACTACTAGAATGTGGTATGTTAATGACCCTGGAATTAAATAAATAAGGGGGCAAAAACCTTATCCTTTTTAGAGTTACCTACAAGGAACTTTCTTGTGATATGAACATCCAGTATGCTCTTTTTTTTTTTTTTTTTAATTTTTTTTTCAACGTTTATTTATTTTTGGGACAGAGAGAGACAGAGCATGAACGGGGGAGGGGCAGAGAGAGAGGGAGACACAGAATCGGAAACAGGCTCCAGGCTCTGAGCCATCAGCCCAGAGCCTGACGCGGGGCTCGAACTCCCGGACCGCGAGATCGTGACCTGGCTGAAGTCGGACGCTCAACCGACTGCGCCACCCAGGCGCCCCACCAGTATGCTCTTTAGATAAGTCTCTATTAATAGAAAGGATTTTAATGGAATAATTTAAGTTGGACAGAAAATGGAGGCTGGAGATTGATGTGCAGGGAAGAAAGGAGGTGGCCCAAAGACCCACGTCTGTTGCCTCACCCAGCGGGAGCCAGGGGAAGCACTGAGGTTTGACAGAGCTCTGATAACTGTCTAGTGATTGCCTTGGCATTGCCGTAGTAGAGAACATGCATTAAAGTGTATGTTGGTACCACCTGCATTTTTGATGTGACTTTGGACCCTGTGCCTTGATTGCCAGTGGAGACAATTTGGGTCTGAACTAGCTGTGGCTCGAGGGACAGAGTGCTGGTTCTTAACCCGCCCTGTGCCTTTCACAACTGCAGATGCCAGAGTCCTTCCTGAGGAGACGGGGTGTGAGTAGGGCCTCAGCACTGAGAGTTTTTCAAGTGCCCCCACTGTTTTTAATTTGCCAGCCTGGGAGACCACTGTTCTGGAGATTTTGGTGTTCCTGCCAAAGCGAAGGTGCAACCATTGGCCTCTAGAGGGCGCTGTGTCCCAGGACTTCAAACAAGGAAGGTGAAGGATGTTTTTCAGAGTATAGTAGAAAACCTCTCGTCTGCAAAAATCCATTGTGCCTGCTTTAGTATACCCACAGTCACAGGGTAAATTTGGGTGGGGGGGACACTGCACATGACATCTAACATGACCAGAAAAGGGCAGACCATATTCTCTCTGGGGGCAAAGAGGTGGCCCTTGTTAAATATAATTAGTTTTCGAGCTATAAATCGTGGAAGGTAAGCCATGACGGCTAATGGGGTTTGTTGCAGACAGTGGACTCTGAGAGCATGGTAGGGGGCGAGGGATTAAAAAGGGCGGTTCTGGAGGGTGGAGTGTGCCCCAGCCAGTATTTACCTTTCCTGAAATCCCGTGGAATATTCTGCCAAGAATAAGAGTCCTCCCCTGGGAGGTCTCCGGGGACCAAAGGTTGTGGAGAACTTCTGGAAGGAGGAATGGATGGTGCTAATACAAAAGTCAAAGCAGACAAAGCATTCCCAGGGGAAGCCTGTAGGGGAAGTGGGTGCCATTTTTTAGGATGGAACTTTCTAGAAGTGGGTAGGGTAGGAATAGGAGCAGGGGAAACATGGTGCCAACTAATTATATTTTGTACAGTTTTCTGGGCCGTCCCTACACCATTGCACCTCGCAGCCACCACCAGGAGAGTGTAGGCATTTGCTCTGGGCAGGAGGTGAGCTACGGCTCCAACCTCAGTTGGTGTGCCTTTGCCCTCTGGGGACAGGGGTGTCCCTAACGTGAAGCCTGCCAAGTCAGAATAAACCTGAGCTTGCCGTTGTCCCCTTGTTCAGGGGAGAGACCGGAAACTGTAAAGGCCACCCACGTCACCCAGCCAGTCCTTCACGAGGAAGGTGAACAGCCAGGGTTTGGAGCAAACCCTCAGCAATGAGAGGAACACCTGACCCTCAAGGAAGCAGATGAGTCTGGGAACAGAAAGGAATTTTCTGAGGATCTCATAGCGTCATCCGTGTGCTTCTGAGAAGATAGCGCATCTACAAAACAAAAGCAGGTCCTGTGAAAATGGAGGCAGTGAGAACAAGAGAGTTTTCAGAAATTAAACACATGATGGTCAAATTTTTTTTTTTAAAACATCAGTACATGAAGACGGAAGGCAGAACCAAGGAGAATTTAAAGCAAAAGATAAAGAGATGAGGGGCACCTGGCTGGTTCAGTCTGTAGAGCATGTGACTTGATCTTGGGGTCATGAGTTTGAGCCCCATGTTGGGTGTAGAGATTACTTAATAAATACAAGTTGTTTTTTTTTTAAAGACAAATGAAAAATATGACAAATTTGAAAAGAAATCAGACTTAATCTGAGGTGAGAGGCATATCCATTTTAGCTACAGGAACTCTAGAACAGACATGGAAGACGTAGCATTATCAAAAAAATGAGAAATGAAAACTCAGAGCCAGGGGAAAATGATTCTTCAGATGGAAAGAGTTTACCAACTGCCAAGTGGAAGGAAAGCAGAAAGCCCAGATCCATTCTGCTAGAACAGTGGAGTGTCAGGAACATAGAAGATCCTAAAAGCTTCCAGAGATGGGGGGGAAAGCTACCTGCCAAGGGGCAAGAACTATTTTGGAAGCACGTTTCAACAACACTAGAAATAGAGACGTGTACTTAGCGTTCTGAAGGAAAACTGGATGACAATTTGACCACCAACCAACACAAGGTAAAAACATCAGACATGGCAGGCAGCTCTTCCTGCCCATGGGTCCTGTCCCCGTGCTTTCAAAAACTACCTTTTTTGCACCCTCCTAAAAAAAAACGAAACAAAAACAAAACCATGAGACACGCAGTGTCAGGAAACTCAGGAAGCACACCATTTTCAGTGCACCTTTTTCAAAATGACCACTTGAGAAGAATGCATTAGAACAAAGTGAAAGTGAAGAGGACAGCATGGCACCCAAGAACCTGGAGCCAACTCAAGAGTGTGAGAACAGAGGCGCCTGGGGGGCTCAGTGAGTTAAGCATCCGCGTCTTGGTTTTGGCTCAGGTCATAACCTCATGAGCCTTAGGTTGGGCTCTGTGCTGACAGTGCAGACCCTGCTTGGGAGTCAGTCACTCTCTCTCTCTCTCTCTCTCTCTGCCATCCCTCGCTCTCTTTTTCTCAAAAGAAAGTTAAAAACAAAAAACAGTGCAAAGAACAAATGTCAGGGCAACTTCAGGGTGCCGGGCCCAGAAGGACATCAGGTCATACCAGACCCTTCAACAAATGGTCGAATGGAACAGCGGAAAAACAAAGAGCAGGGGAAGGCGGCATTGCACCTGCCACATGCCCTCCTCCTGCCTCTGCGTCTCCACATATTTGGTTCTTTCTACCTAGAAGGCATGAGGGCACCTCGTTCTCAACCTGTTTTTTTAAGGAAAAGAAATGAAGAAAAGCATAGTTTTCTGCAGATTTAACATTCTAAGAGATTGTATCCTCTCCAGCGTATCTTCAAGCCCGCTGTCCCGGGCTCCTCCTCTTCTCTTCACGCAGGTAGAGAAGCACGTGAATGACGCAGTGTCCAAAGGCGCCACTGTTGTGACAGGCGGGAAGCGACACCAACTTGGAAAAAATTTCTTTGAGCCCACACTGCTCAGCAATGTCACCAGGGACATGCTCTGCTCTCACGAAGAGACGTTTGGGCCTCTGGCACCAGTTATCAAGTAAGACCACCCAGCGGGTGGATTGGGGAAGGAGGACACCAAGAAAGGAACGCGGTTCGAGTGCCGTTTCAAGGCCCTGGGGCTGGGACAGGGGGCTGCAGAGGCAGGGCTGTGTAGTGTCAGCAGAAGAACAACTCCCATTCATGGTTCTAAAATAATTTGTTTTTATCATTGCCTATGCAGAGCACAGAATTCAGCAGCTTCTTTACTTTGCCTCCTGACTTTTGTGTTTTCTGCTGAAATCATTTTTCTTCTCCTCGGAGCACATCCTCAAAGAGGTCTTTCGAGGGAGTTAGGGAAATGCACTTGCTGCGCTCTTAGGTGATGTTTTGTCTCACGTTCAAAAGTCAGTAATAATCAACCTGGATAAACTTCTAGGTTCAATGCTGTATTATCTCTCTGTCTCCTTATTTCTGGAGTCGTTACTGGGAAAGTTGGTGTCTGGTTCTTGTTTCTTTGAAAAGGATCTAGTTTTTTTTTGGAGACTATGAAGATTTCTCATGGTCTCTGACGTTAAGTTCTACCGGTGAGGCACGTCGTGAGCGTCTTCACGCTGCGGTCCTAATGTCTTCCTTGAATATCTAAGGTGTGTGTCTGGTCCCGGGAAATTGCTGGTCACTGTTTCTCCAGCAGGTTTTTCTCTCCCCTCCATTCGTTCCGTAACGGCCTCTAGGAGGTCTGTGATAGGGACACGTCCGTGTCACGCCGCTCCTCTTCGCTCTGTTCATCGTACCTCCTCATCCGTTCCCGACACCTTCTGGGACATCCCCTCCCTGCCACCTGCCCGCTGAGCCATTCATTCCTGAGATACATACACTGTGCCACCCAGCCCACCCACCGTGTTCCTTCAGTTACTGTCATCCATGCTATCTCCATTTCTTTGTTCTTCCCCATAATAGAGTCTCCCCACTTCCTCATTCTCCCTTGTTTTGCTGTGGATGCTTATCCGTTTCCTACATCTTTTTCTGTCCCACTGTTGCTGCCTCCTGGCTTGTAGATCATTCTGTTTGTTATCCTTCTCCATCTCCTCCAGAGAGATGGCTGGCTCCTGCTGCTGGCAGATCTCTGAATTTAAGAACTGGGGTGCTCAGAGCCCTTTGCCCCGGAAGAATGCTTCTCAAATCTTGTTCTGGAAAGAAAGGGATAAAGCTGGAAGGGGCCGCAAGGGGCTTTGGTTTCTCTGCTGTTCATCTCAGGGAGGAGCGCACGCATGCAGAGCCCTGGCCCCCCTGGCTTCCTGGGGACAGCTTGCTTCTAAAGTGGTTGCTGATTGTTACAAAGTCTCGGTAGGCAGCAAGAGCAGTGATCCTTTTTGAAGGCATTTGGTTTGACGTTCCAAGTCGCCGCTGTTCCCTATGGCCAGCCTGCTTGCCTCTCGTTCTCGCCAGAGAGGAACCGTGTGTGTTGAGCAGCGGGGCTCTTTGCTTCTGTGCTCGGCCCTGGGGTCTCTGCAGATCTCCCGACTTACCCCGTGCCATTATTCGGGAAACAAGTCAGGAGACCAGAGAGCCGGTTTTCTTTGCCCTCTCCCCTACAGATTTTGCTGACAACCCCTTTAACTCTGGCAGGTTCGACACAGAGGAGGAGGCTGTGGCGATCGCTAACGCAGCTGACGTCGGGCTGGCAGGTAGGCGCTCCCGGCTCCGCGGGAATCAGAACCACTCCTGGAACCGATGCTCGCGTTTGCCTTTTAAACATCCCCCTGGGTTTTGAGTCAGAAATGCCATTGTAGCGTGTGTTCTGCTGCTTTTCGGGGGCACGAGCGGGTCTGTGCAAGGTCACGGCCTCCTGTCTGGTCCTTCCCACATTTGGGAGCTCCTGGTGAGAGCTGGGGGGCAGCTTGTGGGTGGAGAAGCGCACACCCCCAAATTCCCACGTTCTCAGAGGCTTGATGCCTGGAAGTCCACGTCTTTTTCTTCCATTCCGCCTGACTCCTGGCGGCCTGAGCCAGACCGAGGGGAACCGCAGGGACCCTGAAAGTAGCAATGACTGTGCGTGCAGACGGAGCCTGAGTGGCCACCGTCCTTTTAGTTCGGAGATGGTCAGGGTGGCCACGGGACATATCCCACTGCCCGGACACCAGCGTATGCACATAAATGCACTGGCAAATCTGCATTTAGCATCCGCAGTGAGGGGAGCACGCTGAGGAAGATACAAAGACATAGATACACGGTTGCTCGGTAGCAGCTTCCCCTCCGGGGATGAGCGAAGTACGTGGAACCGGAGGAAGGCCACACACACTGGGGAGGCCCTTCCCCCAGCTGTCTGTGCAGACCTGTCACGAGGCTGCAGTAGGACGTGTGCCCGAGTGCCTCGGTGACACTGCACCCGGCGCGCCTTCCGTCCCTTCCCGACAGGATGCGGGGAGAGGAGGCCGCAGCCTGCACTAGGCCATCCGTGTTAGGCAGAGATGGGAGGAGAGAGATTCTGGGCCCGGGGGCCACGGGGGTTCAGTTCGGAAAGGGTGGTGGTGATGGGCGTGATGAAAGGAAACGCTGAAAAGGACTAGACAGAGGTCGCCTGTGGCATCCTCTGCTTTAGACGCGACGTCTGTAACGACTGTATAAGCCGCGTGTGCCCTTTCTTCCCCTGACAGGTTATTTTTACTCTCAAGACCCAGCCCAGATCTGGAGAGTGGCAGAGCGGCTGGAAGTGGGCATGGTGGGCGTGAACGAGGGACTGATCTCCTCTGTGGAGTGTCCTTTCGGCGGGGTGAAGCAGTCTGGCCTCGGGAGAGAGGGGTCCAAGTACGGCATCGACGAGTACCTAGAGCTCAAATACGTGTGCTTCGGGGGCTTGTAGGACTCGTCAGTGCTTTGAAAAATAAAAAAAGGAAGCTGACGTGCACATACGGGGACATGCCATCCATTATTCTAGGTGAACTCCTAGGTTAGTGGAATTAGGGATTTTTCAAACTCCTCCAATACTCATGATCTTAAGCACAGGTGAGCCCCACCCCTCCCCTTACCTAATGAGGGACCAGCAGATGCCACACGTCTGGGGCGCAGACTCCCCAAGAACCAGCACTGCGTGTATAGAGTGAAGCCCTGGGACTCCACCAAGAGCTGGGTGTCCCGTCCCAGAGGCTCATCACTGCCTGGGCCGTGACCCTGCCATCTCCCCTGTGGCTCTGAGCTCACACCAGAGGGGGCTGCCCGGAAGACCCCTGAGCATGAGGACAGGCCAGGCAGAGGTGGGCCCACCGTTCCTGTCAATCTCCTGGCTCAGCTCTACGCGCCCGTGCCGTGTATTCCTAAATGTTGCCACGGAGACTGAATTGATCATTTTTAAGACTTCGAAGTAGCACAGAATCTCCTGTGTTTCTGTGAGGGACTCTTTTTTTCTGGACCTTTTTTCTTAAGCTTATTTTTCAGTAATCTCTACACCCAGCATGGGGCTCAAACTCACGACCCCAAGATCAAGAGTCACGTGCTCCACTGACTGAGCCGGCCAGGCGCCCCGGGACCGTTTCAGTTAAAGCTTCATCATCCTAAATTTACTACTTAAAGATCATGCTCTCATCTCCATCCTGCTTTCCATTTCATTTTGTCTCCTTGAGGAAGTCAGCCTAGGCAGAAAGCAGAGAGCAGCAGAGGCAGCTGGGAGAAGGGAAGGCACAAAGGCGTGGCCCGGCAGCCCTTGGGGGGTGGGGGGGAGCTTAGTTCCCATAGATGCGCCATTCGGCAGTCCGTCCCTCATGCAGAGGAGAGATGCTGTATGTGGCTTGCTTAGTTCAATGGGAGATTGCGAGGCCAACAGAAACAGAAATGTTTGCAAAAAAAGAAAGAAAAAAATTCGGTGCCAGTAAAGGGGCCATTATTCTTAGTAGCAGCAGAACCCCTCCCTGCCCCCCAATCCAGGTGTGGCTTTGCAAGGTGAGGAAGGCTGGGGCCCGCCTGCACTCCTACCCAAGACTGAGCAGCTGTCGCCTGCAGCCTGCCCTTCCCGTCCTCACCCCCAAGAGCAAGCAGCCTCCCCACAGTGATCCCGAGAGGAAAATGAATTTCCATAATTGCCAGTCCGCCTAATGGAAGAGGTGTGAGGCCTTGAAATTCAGGCACGTCTTCTCCAGTAAGTTTTTACAGCTCATCATTTGCAACAAAAATGATGCTGTGTCTCCTTTCACTTGGAAAGAGGAGCTCTGATTAAGAAAATTCTAGGTCTTTCTGGACACGTCTCCCATGCATATGGATACACTGAGGAAAAGGAATAAAGGCTGTTCCTGGCTGTACAGGCAGAGAGGAAGCTCTTTCCCTTCCTACTCTCTGTGTGCAGAATCCACTGACACTCTGTGGGTATTCTGGGTAGTGGAAGGAAAAAGTAGTTCCTACCCCTCCCCCCATTTCCACCCTGTGACTTAGCATTTGTCCCTCCGCCACGGGGGAGCCTTGGGTAAGTCACTAGCGGTCCAGAATGCCCATGGGGACGGAGGAACTTAGAGCCGGTGCTGGAGCTCCCTTGACTTAGCCTGCCTCACTCTAGCCACATCCCGATACCCACAGGAGGAAGGACCAGAAATCTGCCTCCTGGTGACATGCCTCCCCAGGCCCTGTCAAGAGTCACATACACAGCATATTGACAGCTTATTTCTACCTTTTGTTTTTCTAATTTGGGGCTTGTTTTATATAACATTCTAATTAGGATTTGGGCGTGTCCATCTGTTTTCTGTTAATAAAATTCCTATAATGTTATTTGTTAGAAGTCAGGAACACGGATGGTTGGAGGTGTTGAGAGAATACGCTCAAAGTTACATGCGTCACTTTGCAAAACCAGTGGATCTCTTGGCTGGGTGGCAGATCGGAGTTTTCTTGTATATTTGGCTCACCGGGTACATAAATTCAGGTTCAGAGACTCATTGCGATATCTTTGATTAATTTTGTAATTAAAATAATTTGGGAAGGAAATAGGTTGCTGTTTAGTAAAATTGTTCCGGGTTGTGGGAAGAAAGAAAAGTGTCTTTCAGGGTTTGTTTTTCAATAACATGAGCCTGTGTGGCCAGGAGTTGGCCAACTACAGCTCACAAGCCAAATGTGGCCTGCCACCTGTTTCTGTACAACCCGGAGCTGAGGATGGTGTTTGTATTTCCAAGTGACTGGGGGGCAGGGGGGGGGGATCAAAAGGATAGTATTTCACGACACAAAATCATGTGGAGATTCAGATTTTCGATTCCATCCATAAAACTCTATTGAAACACAGCCACGCCCATTCATTTCACATCGGATCCACGGCCACTTTGTGAGCAGAGCTGAATACTGGCGCCACAGCCAGTGTGGCCTGCAAAGCCTACGTCATTTACTCCGACTCTTTACAGAACACGTTGGCCGTCCCCTGATCTAGAGATCCTGAGCCTGAGGGAGAGACTGATCTTCCTGTGTTTACCAGGCATTCTCTTATTTTATTGAACACGTGTGTAAGAAGCACTTTTCTGGGCATTGCTCCAACGAGTTCTCACCAAGAATTTGCCAGCAATTATCGCGTGACTCAGGTGAAATTATCCAGATAACACAAGTCTGGCGGCCTAGAGAAAACTCCTCAGTTTCCTTTCCCCAGCTAGGCAAGGATTCTCATTGCAACGGCCTATCTTCATCTGTTGTATTTACCCCTTTGAGTGGCTTTCAAACACGATTTTGGGCCACGTGTTGTGTCTTTTTTTCCCTTATTCTCATGGAAAGACTCCGTGAAGAGAGATCAGAAGCACAATGCAAAGAAATCTATTTTATTGGTAACTTACTAACTTTCGATTGTGGCATGTGACTGCCTTCTCAGAAGGCTGGAGCCGGGATTTTAATTATTCATGTGCAGCTATGTGAGATAGCATTTTACTTGAATAATAGCTATGTGGTGATTTGTGTGTGTGTGTGTGTGCCATATGTGTGTATGTTTAATTAATAAATGTTGCATTAACAGAATTTCCTGTTTCTGCGTTAGGGTCTCTGGTGGTGGTGGTTTTTTTTTTCCTTGCTGGTTCGTTTTCAGTTTACATTGGATATTATTAGACCAGTTCAGATATGTATGAAGACGCTTAGCAGACTACACCATCCCAAGCCTGCTGCTTTGGCATAAAGATGATTGTGAGCTGAAGATGCCCTGGAGAAGCAGATGCCAGAAAAGCTCTCTGCCTTCCCCCTATTTTCTTAAAAGCCGGACCTAAGTTTTCAAAGGTGCCCCATCCTCTAGGAAGGACTGAGGTTGGTCTCCGGAGACGACTCAAGACCCGGTCAGCCTGGAGAGGGCACCAAAGGAATCTATAGAACAGATTTTCCCAACTGGCCTTTATCTCCCAACTGGCCTTGAAAGCCTACGACTGCTTCCCTCTGTCCTGCCAATTCTCTGCACATTGATCGTTCTTTGTTGAAGGTGCTCTGTAAGCCAAAGGGTTGAGCCACCTCTCTGTTCCTCATTCTCCCCCGTGTCTCCCACGTTTGCATGAGGCATGCCTGTTCATCAACTTCTGTGTGCTTCTCCCTTGTTCCTGTAGATTTCAGGGCAGGGGGCTCAGCCAAGAACACAGAAAGTAGAGGGAAAGTTATTTTTCCCCTCCTGCATGGGTAAATAGAGCTCCCTCCCTGGAGACCTGTGGTCTGTGAATGCCTCGGGCCAGGAGCCTGCAGGTGACATTTTGTATCCCGGCCTCTGTCCTGTGATCTGGCCTCATTAGATGTTTGCCAAACTGAACGGAAAACATACCTGGTTTGTAAATGTGGCCACGTAACAGCATATTCTCCAGCTTTCCACATTTGCCAGCCTCACTCTTCTGCTCTTCCTGTTAATCCATTATGTACTTTTTCCCAAGTTTGGGTTTTTCCGATACTGAAAGGTATGGGGAAGAAATTCCCTGAAACTCTGCTCTTCAGATATAATCACTGTTAATTATTTTAACAATGTATATTTTCGCCCACGGTTCGTTTATATTTTAAGAAATTTCATGTGACCTTGCCGAATGTGACATTGAACAAAGGTAGATTTTTCATTAGAAGAAAGAGCAGTGCCACTGGATACCTCTCTTTGTCATTCCATTGATCTCATGCATTTCTTTTCACCTGATTTGATTTTTTTAATGCTTATTTATTTTTGAGAGAGAGGCAGAGCATGAACAGGGGAGGAACAAAGAGAGAGGGAGACACAGGACCCAAAGCAGGCTCCAGGCTCTGAGCTGTCAGCGCAGAACCCGACGCGGGGCTTGATCTCACAGACCATGAGATCATGACCTGAGCCGAAGTCGGATGCTTAACCAACTGAGCCACCCAGGCGCCCCATCACCTTCTTTGATTTTTAAAAAAAATGAACATGGGGGGCAGGGCGCCTGGGTGGCTCAGTCAGTTAAGCATTGGACTCCTGATTTTGGCTCAGGTCATGATCTGACAGTTTGTGGGTTAGGGCCCCACACTGGGCTCTGTGCTGACAGCATGGAGCCTGCTGGGGATTCTTTCTCTCTTTGCCCTCCTCTGCTCTCTCTCAAAATAAGTAAATAAACTTAAAAAAAAATGAACATATTGTAGTATTGTATTTAACTCATTAATGAGGAACCTGGTAAGGGTATTATAACCAGTGGAAAGGAGAAGCCAAAAGCTCCCCAAACTTGTATGGATGCACAACACTGAAACGGACGAGAAAGTGGAAACACACTGTGTAGGAGGGAAATCAGTCAAATTCTAGGACCCACAGAATTTGCATTTGCATTTGCATTTGGCATCTTTCTTCTCTACAATGTTAAAGTCAGAAAATGCCTCCAGGGCAATGAGTGTGAGAACCAGATAACCCAGGAAATAACCCTTCGCTGTGAATAGACAATGCATAGTTTTCCACTGAAGCTGTTCTTCATTTTGATTTTTAAAATTACTTCATTACCAGCAGAAAACTCTCCACTTACCTCTTAATTTGTGGGGTTTTTATGTGCTCGGCCTAGGCCAGTACTTAGAAGCGTTATTTTCCATCTTCCTACCTTTTCTTCCATTCTTTCAGTAAATGTTCACCTGCTACAGCTTTGTTTCTAATTTAGCCTGCAACAAATTAAACAGCAAATTAGTGTGGTCTTCATTTATGAGGTCTGGGAAACTCTCTGGAAAAACAGCAGGTCCTACTTATTCTGAGAGCATGGAAAAGCTAACCAACATATTCTATTTGCACGTGTTATTTATAAATGAATGGAAATGGGTTTGGAAATCAGCAGTCTGCAAGTTTATCTATTTTTATCAGCTAACGAGAATGGTATCGCCACAGGTTAGGCCACAGACAGTCCTCTGTCCCAGTGTCCTAGGACACGGATGTTTTTGCAGGTACTTGGTCAGATTAGGGAAGACTGAGCTTTCTCTCTGTTGTGCTAAGGACTCAGGCCTTCAACTCTGGGCTCATCACCTTCAGGACAGAGGTGATAATACTAAGTAGGCTTCAAATACAGGAAATTTGTCCATTTACTAAACTCGTATCAAAAAGGGAGACTCTGTTTAGCTGGAGACAAGCTGGCTTTGCATTTTTGTTTAACCTGTTCCTGACATTAACGGAAAAGCTTTTAGCATTTCCCTGTTAATCATGAATCTGTTTCCTCTCAACATCTTTCCACCCTTTATTCTGAAATAATTACAAATTCACAAGAGGCTGCAAAAAGAACAGATTCCTCTGTAACTTGCACCCATTTCCCCCCAGAGGCTACTGCTTACAGAACCAACAGCAGGAAACTGACATTAATTAGTATCATACTATTAAGTCAGTCCTTCTGCCAGTTTGCCCAGTTTTCATGTATGTTTAGATGTGTGGAATCCAACTTAAGCACATCAGCAGGTAGGTTTGTGCAGTCACTGCCACGATCAAGATACGGAGCTATTTCACCCCCACCAAGGAAATCCCTCCTCCTATCTCTTTATACTTAGCTGGCTTTGAAAGTACAGTCACTTGGCCAGGTTTCTTGTTAAATTTTCATTCAAGTGTAACGTGCATGCAAAGAAAGGCGTATGTAAGTGAACTTGCTGAATCTTCACAAATGGGGACACCTTGTGACTGGGCACCAGAGAAAGAAATGGAGCACTGCCAGGCCCTGCCTGCAACCCTTTGGAATGACCAGTTTTTCAGGGAAGTCTTTGGACTACAGCTCTCTCTCTAGATGCCAGGAAACATTTCAATTTCCCCCAAGATCAAAAGGAAAACACTTCTGCTTTGGGAAAGCTTTAAAGTAAGAGTTCATGCTAAGTTTCAGGTGGGCTCAGACTTAGAGATTTTTTATTTTGTTTTGAATGTATTTGCAATAGTGGAAAGTCATCACTGTTGAGATTATAAAGATTGGACGCAAAGGGCAGTTTGGGTCTCTCAGTGAATGAATACAGAGCTCTCGCAGGACCGAGGGCGACCTTGGAGCCCTGAACCTAGTTTAGGCAACCACAGTAGTCCCATCCCCATTACAGGGCTCTTTACTTCAGCATTTTCCTGGTCCAAGTTGCTAATGGATTCATTTAAATGGCCTGGAAAGGAGGAAACGTGACGGATAAAAAGCTCCAAAAGTGGATGTATATTATACGATCCCATTTATATGAAACTCTCGGATATTCCAGCCAATCTGTAGTGACAGTGGATCGGCTTGCCTGGGGAGGGAGAGGTTACCAAGAGTCAGAGAAAATTTCATCTCAACCGTGGTGACGTTTTCCCGGTTGTACACACTCCAACACTTACCAAGTTGTACTACGTGTTTGCAGTTATTATGAGTCCGCTATACCTCACGTACCATTTAAGTCAACGAAGCTTTGATGCCAAGACTTTTACCCCAACCCAGTGGCTGGCTCGCTCATAAGCAGCCCATGTAACAGGCAGGCACGGCTGTGAGGCTTTAGGGAACCGACAGGTGACACGCCACCGTTCCAGAGTTCACAGCTGGGAACGCGACCACGCGGGAGGTACACAGTCGGGGTACACAGAAAACACGCGGGTTCCGCGGTGGGGAGAAACCGGGTTGGGGACTAAGGCTTCGGTCCGCACACCTTCGCCAGCTGCAGGCCTCCTCCGGCAGGGAGCGCTCGGCCGTTAACGTCGGGGCAGAAGTGAGGGCCTCGCGCAGGACGAGAGGGCCCCCTGCGGGACGGGCCATCCAGCGCCCAGAGAACCGGCAGGGAGCTCTTTGCAGGCTCACGAGGGACCAGCCGCCCCCCCTCCCCCCGCGCAGGGTGCCCCGGGGAACTCACAGCGGGGGCGGGGGCAGAGCTGAGCTTGCGCAGTTCCTCCCGCGGGGGGTGTCTGCGGCTGCGCGCATTGTTCCGCGAAGGGCCTGGGAGTGGGTGTGTGAAGTTGGGGCGGGCTCCGGAGACCGCTCTCCGCCTTCTTCGGTCACAGACACCATTGGCCCCGTAATGCGGAGCTCAGGTCCTCCTCCACGGACTGGAAGCCAGCGTTGAGGGTCTCGCTGGCCGGCTTCTCCATCGCAGCTGCCGGGGAGCATTCCCTCCACTGGGGACGCGCAGCGCTCCCGCGCCCCGAACGCCGCCCTGCCGGGCCTCCGATGCACCTGCCGTCAGGGTCCCCCGTGGTGGAAGGGAGGCAGAGGAGGTCAGGCACAGACCAGGGGCGGCGGAAGCAACTTTGAAACCCAGAGCCGTGGCGCAGGTGTGACCGACCCAAGGCGAGAGACGAAGGAGGCGTCTTGTGTCCTTACCACCCGAAGGAATTCCTTTGCATCCCAGGAACAGATGGTCCGAAAAGGCCACTGAAAATTGCCCTCCTAACAGTTGAGGGTGGGAGGTCTTTGGGTAGTGAGGGAGGTGGGAGGAAAGATGGGCTTTACAGCTTAAAATTTTCACATTCAGTTCCCGGATCTACCACTTTGGGGCTGTGGTCCTTCCAAGGTGGACTGTCAGTCAGGACCGGTTGGGAGTACACAACACACGCATTATGCACACAAAGGTTTTAGCAAATGTGCGCTTCCTTTTTCACCCCTGCCCTCTCCCCCCACCTCCTATTTGGGCTTCATTCCCCGGTGCCAGAAATTTCTGGTCGTGCACAAAATTATGCAACTCTGTTCACGAGGTTATGGCACACATTAACGAAGATAAAGATCGGTGTAAAAAACATCACAGCTTCCTTCCGACATCACAGGGTGTGGCTAGTAACACAAAGTGGAAGCATAAGGCAAAGAAATTATTTTTTCAAATAAAATTATAGTCTTAAACTTTTTAGTTGTGCCGTTCCCCATAAAATACAGTAATTAAAAACAAGATGATCTCATGAGGATGACTATTACCAGAGAAAACAAAAGCATCTTGAAAGCTTAAATTTGTTTCAAAGACCCATGGGACCTTTTCTCACTTGTTGCCACCCTGATGGTTTAAACCTGGTGGTTTAATCATAGTTTTACAGAAACTTGTACATCAGGATATTATTTAGGTGCGTGCATTCACACCCAAGGCCATGACATTGGTGCTCTGTGCTGTGATGGATCTCACCTCTCTTCTAATCTTCCCAAAGAATGCCAAGGGCACCAGCCTCAAGACTATGGATGGAGAACAAGCACGAACCAACCAGCTTCACTCTAGTTCACTGCCCTGGGATGCTCTGCAGTTGGGGATGGCTTGAGGTTTTTTTTTTCCCCATATATTTTATTTTTATTTTTATTTTTAAAAAAAATTTTTTTAAACGTTTATTTATTTTTTTGGGACAGAGAGAGACAGAGCATGAACGGGGGAGGGGCAGAGAGAGAGGGAGACACAGAATCAGAAACAGGCTCCAGGCTCCGAGCCATCAGCCCAGAGCCCGACGCGGGGCTCGAACTCACGGACCGCGAGATCGTGACCTGGCTGAAGTCGGACGCTCAACCGACTGCGCCACCCAGGCGCCCCTTCCCCATATATTTTAAAAGATTTATTTGGTAGAAAAAATAAACCACTTTTTCTAAATATACTTTGTAGACATAAATACATTTTTTAAACATATGAAGCGAATGTCTAGATCAATCCATTATTATGGAAAGTATCTGTAGGGGCCAATTATCATAGCCATACCATCCTAATTAAGACTGACTGTATTTCAGAGTTTGGGAATATACACAAAGTTGCTGAGTCATTACCACTATGGCCCTCCAAATGCATGGCCTATGTACACACTCAACAAATGTTCCATGAGTTAATCAACACTTTTATCATGTTTAATGGAAACTGGGGCTAAGAGAAGCTTCAGTGTTGTTTGTTTTTCTAGGAGAAAGAAAAGGCCAGGAATGTTAACATGCTACCTTCAACTTTCAACCTACTGGTCATTTCTCCCCACTCCCCTTTCTATCTCCTCTGGACCTCATAATATGATTCTTACTTAGCTCACAGATTTCTAGGACCTGCTGTCCACAGAGAACACAGAAAGCTTGCTACATAAAAGACAACCCACATCTCAGAGGAACCACTTTAATATAGACAGCCATCTGACTGTATGGGTCCTACCAGAGAAAGCATGTTCCGAACGTCGTCCTGAAAGGCCATCACAGCTCCTAAGAGAAATCAGCCCTCTTTAATTCGTGTTTAACTTTACCTAAGGGTCTGCAGATAGAAACAGGTGTTAATTTTTAACATGGGTAATATAAATACTGTGCCAGCTACAAAACACAAACTCTTTTAAGTATATACCTAGTATCTTACCCAACCTTTACCCCTATTAACAAGCATCTTTGTTAAAAGAGCAATGTTTCTGTTTTGTTTCATGTCTCAAACACCCCAAGAAAACCAATCTTTTAAATTTAGGGGCACACATCCAGCCCAGTGTGAAAGGACACTGATGCACAATTCTAACAAGAGTTAGTTCTGTGTTTGAACTCCCACTGACTGGTCCTGGATTACAGCGTTCCTGTGCGGGGCCTTCGGGTTTACAACCGCTCCGTCATCTGTCCTCGGAGCCATAGCTGAAGGAAGCCCCGTTTCTGACGGAACCATTCATAGAACCTTTTGGATCCCCTCTCTCCATCCGTTCTCAGCTGAAGATTGTGTCCCGATCACTGTCAAACTCAGACTCGGACACCATCAGGCCGGAGTTGTGCTCCGTGCTTCGGTGTTTGATACCTGGGAGCAGCAGACAGACGCATCTTGGGGGAAACGGCCTTTCCATTCTCAGCTGTCATTCTGGCTGTAGGTCCCACATACCCAGCTGTGCTCTCTGCACCTTCAGAGCGTCACTCACAACACAGCACGACTTGGGGTTCCTAGTGAGCATCGACGTGGGCTGTGTCACACCTGAGCTTGAGCCCAAGCTGTGACACTTACCAGCTGCGTGATGCTGGACAAGATGCCTAACCTCTCCGGGCTTTCAGTCTCCTTCTCCATTAAAAACTGGGAGACCACAAAGCATCTACTCCACGGGTTTTTTTTTTTTAATGTTTATTTACTTTTGAGACAGAGAGACACAGAGTATGAGCAAGGGAGGGGCAGAGAGAGAGGGAGACACAGAATCGGAAACAGGCTCCAGGCTCTGAGCCGTCAGCCCAGAGCCCGACGCAGGGCTCGAACTCACGGACCGCGAGATCGTGACCTGGCTGAAGTCAGACGCTCAACCGACTGCGCCACCCAGGCGCCCCAGGTAAGGAAGTTTTAAAAATACATCTTACACGCAGCAGTAAGAGGTAAGCATGCACTGGTGTTGCTTTGGTGATATTTCACAGAGGATGCAATGAGGGGAGTAGGGGCTTTGGACAGGAGGACAAGGGAGGCATGGGGTGTGCAGACAGGCCCCAGAAATACTGGGAGAAGCAGACGGCCTGGCCCAACCCATCATGGGCACTTGCCAGCTCTGTTACTCGGGCAGGTGGCTAAATTTTTCTGCGTCTCAGTTTCGTCTTCTGTGAAATGGGGATAATCATAGTACATCCATCACAGAGCTATTGTGATATTAAATGGGAGAAATTAAATGGGTGATGTGCCTGAACAGGGTGCAGTACAGAGGAAATTCATGATTACCGTTCGTGCTCTTAGTCCAGAGGGGAGGCTAGAAGGGTCTGCAGGGCGGTAACGACGCTGTGGGCGGAGGGACGAGAGACTAGGCAAGAGGGTGGGTGGCACGGGAACAAGGCACTCCTGACCAAGCACCAGCAACTGGGGCTCAGAGCCTGGTAATAACAAGCATGGGGGTTCTCTGAATAGAAATGGGGATGTCAGAAGAACAGGTGCACATCAGAAGCAGGGTGGGTGAGATAATCCAAGTGGAAAGCACTCTGCGCTCTTAGGTACAAAGCTGCCTTCTAATAAATGACGTGATGTAAATAGTGAGCACACACACGTACCGCGTGTGCGATCGTCTACACTGCCCGTGAAGCCTGCCCCGCCGAAGTCGCTAACCACGCTCTGTAGGCCATCAGTCTTTCCGGGGCATCGTCCGTGCTTTGGTAGGTCTTGTACTCCGACATGGTCACCCTCTCTGGGCTGTCAGCTCCTACAAAGGCGAGCACTGGGCTTTGTTCCCCCACCTGCTGGGCCGCAGGGTAAGCACTCAAAATTCATCATGGGCGTTTTGCACCTCGTGACTTTGAAAGTGATTATGTCCCTCTGTAGGAATGTAGTTATGACAAAATCTGTGCTAAGCAGCCTCAGGGGGCCAGAGAACGGTTACTGAGTCTCTAGGAGTTAATGCAGGGGAATCAGAAAGCTAACTGGGGTGAGGCAGTTCTAAGCACAGGGGTCTGTTCACTTTGTGAAGAAAGTCCACTTTCTGGGAAAGCTTCGTGTTCGTATCTGGCTAACCGCTAACAGAAATGCCTGACACTGAAGCCCACGTGTTATTCTGCTGCGTTTCTCAGGGAGCAGACGGGCAGGCACAGCGTGTGGGAGACGAGTTGGCGGGCAACGGCGTCCCATGCCCCACGCCCCCAGCACGAGGAGGAAAAACCTGTCGGGACATGTGTTTGAGGAGCAGTCTCTGCCTGCAGTCCCCGGGCGGGAGCCCAGCTGGTACCAGGCACTTCACGTCCCTCACCGGTTAAGGCCTCAGAGAGCTTCACCAAACTTTTGTGCAACTCAGAACACAATACGCCTCCCGGTCACAGACCCTCGGGATTGGTGTGGGCGAAGCCCAGACTCAGCTTTCCTTCCCAAGTAGAGTGCCGGCCCCAGCCTGCTGCTCCCCCCTTCCCCAAGGTAACTCTCAGGCAAACGTCTGGATATGATGATTTCACGGTGCCAGGTAAGCCTCCTGGAGCCCGCCTTACCGTTTTTGGGCCTCAGCTCCGTTCTGTCCTGGTCATCCATGTTATCCAGGATGGCATACCTGGTATTCTTCCTTATTTCGGTCCTCTCTCGTCTGCAAGGAAGAGGGAAAAGCTGAGGTCAGATTCTCAGGGAACTGGGAACCAGGAACTCAAACACGTGGAGGAATGAAGAGTCCACACTTGTGTGAATGATGTGCACACATGGCCAGGTCTGGGTTCAGCGGACTCAAGTGCACCGTGCATCTTGGGGAAACGTAGGAGCAGGACAGCCACCAGCACCCACGTGACTGCAGGCTCCCGGCTGAGCCTCGGGCCAGGCCCCTGGTAGGAATCCTCAGCACCTGTGTGTTTGTACAACAAGCTTTTCTTTGTAATTCTTTACTCAGAAAAACCTGGAGGGGCGTCTGAGTGGCTCAGTCAATTAAGCGTCCGACTCTTGATCTGGGTTCAGGTCATGATCTCAAGGGGTTCCTGAGTTCAAGCCTCCAAGATTAGGCTGACAGTTCGGAGCCTACTTGAGACTCTCCCTTTCCCTCTCTCTCTGCCCTCCCTACTCTCTCTCAGAATAAATAAACTTTAAAAAGAAAGAAAGAAAGGAAGGAAGGAAGGAAGGGAGGGAGGGAGGGAGGAAGGAAGGAAGGAAGGAAGGAAGGAAAGAGAAAAAAAGAAAAGAAAGAGGAAAAGAAAGGAAAGGAAGGAAGGAAGGAAGGAAGGAAGGAAGGAAGGAAGGAGAAAGAGAAAGAAAGAAAGAAAGAGAAAGAAAGAAAGAAAGAAAGAGAAAGCAAAAGAAAGAAACAAAGAAAGAAAGAAAGAAAGAAAAAGAAAGAAAGAAAGAAAGAAAGAAAGAAAGAAAGAAAGAAAGAAAGAAAGAAAGAAAGAAAGAAAAGCCTAGGTACACATGTTTTCCCCTGAACCTATACTAGCCTGGAATGTCCAAAATGTAGAACGAAAAGGCAACATAAACTAACAACCAGAAAACAAAACGAAAAGCAAACAAACAAACCAGAAATATAACAGATGCCCCAAAACTAATTAGCAACAACCCGGCTTTTCATTTTTTCACAAGGCATGAAAACCACTGGGTGTGCGTCATCCTAAGCTGCAGGGTTCTTTGAAAGTACACTTCAAAGCCATGGGAAGGTGTGCTGAGAACAGTTTCATGGCACTGAATCAGCTTTTCTGATTGGTTGGTGACCAAGACCTTGGGCCTCTAATCCTTAATTTAGTGCTTGCTAGCTGGGAAACTCTGAGATAATTTTTTGATTGCGTCCTGACTCCATGTTCCCACCTGTAAAATGGGAGTAAAAATAGTCCCTTTTTATACGGTTGGTGGGAGGATTGGGAAATGTATGTAAAGCACTCAGAGCCACTCATCACAATGGCAGATACTTAATAAATGGTCACAGTCAACCACTTTATCATGACCGTATCTGCTTGATATGTCACAAAACTGCAGAATTTGTATTTTTTAAAACTTTCAGAGAAGTTTTACTATGGGATTGAGGCCTCTGAATACCTGTACCCACCCCACCCCCCTTCACCAGCCTCACCTTTGGGAAAGTAATCACAAATAAAACCAAGATAATGGAAGTGGTTTCAAAAAGTAACTATTATTTATGATACACATTTTTTTTAATCATATCTCCCTTGGAGAGCATTTAGTGTTTCGTATAGGAAGTTGGGTCATCCCACACTGTCTTCTAAGGACTTGGTTAATCACTGTCTCTACAGATCCCCTCACACAGGGCTGGGCACAGAGTTCTGGAAGATTCAGTCAATGAGGCTGCTCACCGCCTTCTCAGTGGTCAGCTCCATGGAAAAAGAAAGAAAAACCTGAAGTAAAGCTTCTCTTTAGTGATCACATCGCCTTGATGAAAGTTTGGCATTCATTAAATAGAACTCAGATAGATTCTACTGTTGCTTCACACAAAAGAATCAAAATCTAAATTTGCTTGAGTGTTCTAGAACTCCTAACTCTCCTGAGGGCTGGCTGATCAGTCAGGCTGCTCCGGGAGTGTTAGAATGCACACAATGTGAGATGACACCAAGCAACATGAGATTGGATACAGAATTGCTGAACCTTCTAGGAAATGAGAAGCTGCCCCTGCCATTATTCCATTTATCTGGGCACATACGCCTTGTGCGGGGCAGCGCCTCATAAAGGATTTTTTCTAAGTAGTCTCCACACCCAATGTGGGGCTTGAACTCACGACCCTGAGCTCAAGAGTTGCACATTCCACCAACTGAGCCAGTCAGGCACTCCTATAAAGGACTTTTAAAGTCTAGTTTGTCCCATAAAAAATGCGGCTATCGTATGGTTCAGCAGCTTAACAAAGCCCAGCAAAAGCGACTCCAGCTATAAAGTCCCGTTTGATGAGGTGTCTTGATTTCAGGGAAATACACAGACAAGCAGCCCAGGTACCTCTTTCAGCAGAAGATACAAAGCCAGGACAAGCCCCCTGTTAGTGTCAGAAGGGTGAGAACCACGGAGGTTATGGAGACCATACTCCACTCTGAAAAACAAGAAACCTAGAGTGGACGTGGTTACGTACGACTCTCAGAACAATGTTCTCTCAGTGATTCACAAAGAATGTTTCTGAGTTCTTACAGGCACAGGCCATCTGTGGCCTGTGATCACGCCTCATGGAGCCAGTGGCAGAGCATGAGCAAGGTCAAATACAAATCAAGAATAACATGAAAGCACCCTACTTTTGTCCAATCGCTTCGGGGACCTCATGGAGCATATTTCATGCTGACTTAAGGTCAGAATTATCTGAAAAAACAAATGAATTAAGAAGTAATTGCCGGAAGCCAAGCTAGCCAACCAGCCTGATGGCAGGGCCCGGGCGGCCCACAAGTACAAGTTCAAGTGAAGCTTCTCATGCTCCCGCTTCTATGTAATTTGACCTTAGCGTTGGTCAGGGCAGCCCCCCTACCAATGAAAGTACCCGGGGAATTGTCAGTTGGGGAATTGCCCACACCAGGCCCCCCGGGAAAAGAACCATTGGGGAAAGAAACTGTCCGCGGGGAAATTGTGCAGCCCCACATCCAGCCCTTGCCACCCCCTATAAAGACTCCTCTACCTAAAGGAAGGATGGGCCCATATATTTCCCAGCCAAGGAGGGGGCAAATGGGTTGGAAATCTCCACTCCGGCAACAAAGAAACGTATCTATGGATACAAGTTACTCCAACCCCTAGGCCCGCTTGGCCCCCAGGAGGCGTTCCAGATGATAACTGGACCTGGTGGGTTAAGGTACAGAATGGTTCATTAGTTCCTAGGCATACATTGTCCCTCATGAGCACATGAGGCGTGGGTTCCCAGGGCCCTCTTGGCTCCCTGCCGGCACCCCAGACCAAAGCGAATACTTTTGTTCCTTGTAGTGCAAATGGTTCAAAGGAACAATTAAGAAGTCATATCCCTGTAAACGTTCCACTTGCAGTGTTGAGAGATAGATGACCTTTCATGAAAATAGCAAAGCAAATGCTTTATAGACAAATGTAGATACATAATGAAAATAATATGAAGAAATTAATCAATAAGCAAAAGGGCACAAGGGAACATTACAAGAAAATACAGATATTGTTCCTTAATGGGTGATTACACAAAGGAATGTTTATAGAATTAGGTAATGCCGAGAAACATAGATGACGCAGCTACAAGGAAATTGCTAACAAACATAATGCCACATTTGCCACAATAAAGCGGCCAGTCTAACCCACTGCTGTTGTCTGTGTCCATTTGTTATTTTCTGTGACGCCGTTCATCCTTTGGGAACCCCTGGACCTGCTGGGGCTGGACCCCGGCAAGTAATGCCGCATGGGGCGTCTGGGTGACTCAGTCGGTTAAGCGTCCGACTTCAGCCCAGGTCATGATCTCATGGTTCGTGAGTTCAAGCCCTGCGTCAGGCTCTGTGCTGACAGCTCAGAGCCTGGAGCCTGCTCAGATTCTGTGTCTCCCTCTCTGCCCCTCTCCTGCTCGTGTTCTGTCTCTCTCTCCCTCTCAAAAATAAACATTAAAAAAATTAAAAAAAAAAAAAGTAGTGCCACAGACACCTAGGTACGGCATGTCAAAATAGTCATGCCATAGGCACAAGAAACACAACCCTCCCCCCAAAGTAGGTCTGACTTGGTTTTCATAAAGCAAATAACATATCTGTGGGGCTGCCTATGACACGCAGACCCTTTTCAGAGAGCCAGGCAGCAACTCAGAAACTACCTGATCTCTATTCCTTCCACATCCTTGCAAATGCCAGTGTAAAAAGCTCGGCCGTGGCAATTCAGGAGCAGAGAAACCAAGGGGCCAAAGACACAGGCTTAATTCCATTAAGTGTTATACCTGCTCCTTGGAATAATGATCCAAGGGCTGACTATTTTCAAATTTTTCTGCCAAATATGTCCATCTGGATCTCCAAGGCAACGGAACTACCCTGAGAAATCGACTGTCATTAAAATAGTTTCCTCCCCAGAGGAGACCTGAGGGCACCAGGCTGGCCAGCTAAGAAGGTGGCTCCAATTTGGGGTGCCTGCCCAGCCAGACATCCAGGAAGAGAAGGCCAGATTCTGTCCTTCGGAGATACTTCACCAGAACACCAGCGGAGCCCAAGCCATGGCGGGTGTGACCTGAAAATGTCCCGTGTGGCCCAAAGCAAGTGTCTCAGCCGAGCTGGGGTCGTTTGCGAAATCAGCTCTGCCAAAGTGACTTTCCCCATCAGAAGTCTTCCAGAAACGCCTAAGCACACCTGCTCTGGTAGGAGGTGGGGAGGATCTTAACTCACTACTCCTCGGCCTTCAGGTGAGAAAAGGGTGAATTCTACAGCCGCAAAGCGGGGCACACATTTCTGGTATCCCCAAACGGCCCGACCCGGTGCCCTTCACCCGCAGCTGCGCCCACAGAACTCACCACAGTTGCTTTCCCTGTCCTGGAAGTAACATTCCATCGGGTTCTCCACCCACAGTGGAGAGCACACACAGAGCTTTGTGACGGGGTCGCAGTGGCTGAGGCCGGAGGACTCCAGAAGGCAGTCTGCAAAGAGGGGTTGGTGGCTGAGGCTACCAGGGTGGGCAGGGGGTCCCGGCTCCCACCTCCTGTGGACTTTCACTAGCACAGGCCCTGCAGGGACGCATCTTGCTGACTTAAGAGCCTCTTATGGTACCGTGGGGGTGCCAGGGAGTCTCTCCCATCAGGAAGCAAACGAAAGGAAAGAAAAAGCCAATCTATACCAGGAAACAAAAGCCTTAAAAATGTAGCAGGGACGTAGTACCCTCTGGCCTAAGCAAGATAAATTCTAAGAATCCATCCAGTGAAGACAACTGAGATGTGCACAACAATTTACCTATGATTACAGCATTATTTAAAGTCAACCTTAAAGTCCGTGAGCACAGGACGGGTTGACCACATGCAGGATCAAGGACCACGCAGCCATAAATATCCTACTGAGGGAGAATCATAAAAAATCTGAGAAAATGGTCATTGTAGGGTTTGAGGTTTAAAAGCAGATTAAAAATATCTATCCAATTATCCTCATTGTGTCACAGGTTTCTGGAGATGGAAGAACTGGACGGAAATGTATCAGAATATTGACAAAAGTTAAGTTTGCAGAGAGGGGATTCTAGGCTCTAGAATCTAGAGGATAGTTTTAATTTTTTTTTTTTTTGTGCCTTTCTGGATATTCTAAATTTCCTACAACAGATAGATATTCCTTTCCTAGTTATTTAAACATTTTTTTCAACGTTTTTTATTTATTTTTTTGGGACAGAGAGAGACAGAGCATGAACGGGGGAGGGGCAGAGAGAGAGGGAGACACAGAATCGGAAACAGGCTCCAGGCTCCGAGCCATCAGCCCAGAGCCTGACGCGGGGCTCGAACTCACGGACCGCGAGATCGTGACCTGGCTGAAGTCGGACGCTTAACCGACTGCGCCACCCAGGCACCCCTCCTTTCGTAGTTAGAAAAAAGGGATTAAAAAAATTAAGTTAGTGCATGTCAGCACTGAGGACGTCAGCCACACACAGACACGTCTCTGACACAAGCTAAGTGTTACGACGTGACGTCATTATGTCCCTTGTAATGCTCACAGTCCTCGGCACCTGCTAGAGGATGGGTCACGTCCCACATCGTGAGGGAGTCATGTTCCTCCTAAGGTAACAGAGAACGTGAGCAGAGAGCACGTTTGCACCCACACCCGTGATTCAGGCTGGTGCTGGGACGGGGCAGAAGCCAGGGACTGTGACAAGGAGGTACAATGGAAGGCACGTAGCATGTGCCCCCACTTCCAGGGGCGTATGGGACACCATCATCACCCCACCCCGATGTCCAAGGTAAAAAACCATGTGAACACAGCTTTTCCGGCCCATAATGCTTCTCTGTCCTTAACACTGTTCTGACGGCTTAAGTACGACATTTCTGACAAAGACCATTGTCTAGAGTATAGTTTTAACGACTGACCCGTGAGCTCTTGCTCCTCAGAGACAGAGAGCAGTTGGCAGATGTGCTGGAGGAAACGCCCTGGAGAAATACGTGCAAAACAAGTCTCCGGACGCCCACGAGCAAATGCTCGCACGCCACGCTGCTTTCGCTGCCAGCAAAACTTAGCCACGCCTGGCCAGTGTCATTCTTTTAGAATACTCCCCAGAGGAATCATCCTGTAGGGATATTCTTGGAGGAATTAGGTTTAATATTTAATTTCTAATTAGGAAGATAAGTTTTGGACTTTGTTCCCACACAGCCCAAAGAGACTATGGGACCTCACCGCTGTCCTGTCACATCGGAAACAGACCTTGCTTCTCCTCCAAGAAATCTGTTGCTTTAACCTCAACGGGCAGTTGTTCATGTTTCTGGGAGATTCTCGCTGCATTTATCTGACCACATGTCTCGCCCAGCACCGCACAGTTCTGAACAGACAAGTATTTGCATCATGGGGACTCTGGAAAATGCACCTGCTGTGTCAACCCTCAAGACGGTGAAAAGCAAGAAATCCTCCTTCTCCTCGGGGAGCTGTCTATGCAGACCCCGCACCACGTCGGCAGCTTCGAGAACCACGGACGGCGGCCCGGTCTGTACAGAAAACACAGTCGCGGTGCTGCCGAGGAGACAAGGAGAGAGGACAGCCACGCGGTCAGGCAGTGACCGACGGGACACGTCCACGCCGGCCATGTGACCTGTGAGAAGGGGCACTGTCACGGCTGCATCGTCTGGCAGGGGCGTGGGGGCACGTTTTGTGGGCTGAGGAATTGACCTGTTTGCATTTACAAATGAAGGCTCTTCAATGGCAGAGCCACGGGGTCACCTGATGACAGACCTTTACGTAAGGAATGTGACAGGCATATGGGTGCAACAGACTCACCCATGCACAGGGTGACATCGTTATCTTTTCACGGAGGTAGAATTTACTTACCTTGAAAGTCACCTTCTAACGCGTATCACTCGTGGCTTCTGGTCTATCCCCTGCCACCATCTGACTCCAGAACACTGTCGTCACCTCAAGAAGAAAGGCTGCGCCCATTAAGAAGCCACTGTTGGGGCGCCTGGGTGGCTCCGTCGGTTGAGCTTTGGACTTCAGCTCAGGTCATGATCTCACACTCCGTGAGTTCGAGCCCTGCATCGGGCTCTGTGCTGACAGCTCGGAGCCTGGACCCTGCTTCAGATTCTGTGTCTCCCTCCCTCTCTGCCCTTCCCCTGCTTGGGCTCTGTCTCTTTCTCTCTTTCAAAAATAAACATTAAAAAAAAATCTAAGAAGTCATTCTTCATTCCCTCCTCTCTCCAGCCCCTGACAACCACTAATCTACTTTCTGTCTCTCTGGATTTGACTATTCATTCGCTATGAATGAAATACACGCGAGGCATTTTGTGTCTGGCTTCTTCCACTTTGCAGGATGTGTTCACGGTTTACCCAGGTTGTAGCATCGATCGGCACTTCTTTCCTACTGCCGAATGATAGCCTACCGTATGGACAAACCTCATTTAATTCACGCATCCATCAACTGCTGACGTTCAGGTCGCACCCGCTCTGGCTGTATGAATAATGCCACCGTCCGTGTTCACGTGCAAGTTTCTGCGTGGACATACATTTACCTCATCTCTTGGGCACACAGGAGCGGAATTGCCAGGTCATATGGTAACTACATCCAGCATTTTGAGGTACCGCTACACTGTCTTCCGCGGTGGCTGCACCATTTTCTATTCCCATCAGCAATGCGGAGGGCTCCGCTCTTTCCACATAATCACCAACGCTTTGTTATGGCCGGTCTTTTGGATTACAGCTATCCTAGTGGGTGTGAAGTGATGTCTCAAAGGGGTGTTGACTGACATTTCCCGGTAAGTTCATGATGTTGAGCATCTTTTTACGTGCTTATCAGCCATTTGTATGTCTTCTTTGGAGAAATTTCTCTTCAAATCTGTATTGGTTTTCAAGGTTGCTGTAAAAAGTACCACAAACTGGGTGACTTACAACAGAAATCTATTCTCTTGCAGTTCTGGAGGCCAGAAGCTCAACATCAAGGTGTAGTCAGGGCCATCCTCTCTCTGAAGGTTCCAGGGGAGAGTATGTTCCAGGCCTTTCTCTCACTCCCGGTGCCGCTGGCAGTCAGCTTTCCGTGCTCATAGATGCATCAATCCAATCTCCGCCTCTGTTATCACATGCTGACCTTCCCGTGTGTCTGTCTCTGTCTCTCTTCTTATAAGGACTCAGTCACACTGGATTAAGGGCACCCTACAGCAATATGACATCTCAACTAATCCCATCTGCCACAACCCTATTTCCAAATACGGTCACACTCACAGGTCCCTAGAGGATAGGACATAAATGTGCCTTTTGAGGGGACCCAAAATCAACCTACAAGTTTTTATCATGAAAGCCTGTTGGATTTCGTCAACTGCTTTCTTCTGTGCCTGCTAAGATGATCATATGGTTTTTGTCCTTTATTAATACGGTTTATTACATTTGTTGATTGACCCACCCTGCATGCCTGGGATAAATCCTGCTTGGCCATGGTGTCTACTTCTTTTAATATATTGCTGGATGTAGTTTCAAAGCACTTTGTAGAGGATTTCTGCTTCTATATTCATAAGGGACAATGATCTGTAGTTTTCTTGTAGTATCTTCATCTGGTTTTGATATCAGAGTAAACACTGGTCTGATAGAATGAGTTGGAAAGTGTTCTCTCCTCTTCTACTTTCTGGAAGAGTTCGTGGACTGGTTTGTAGAATTCACCAGGGAAGCCATCACTCTGGGCTTTATAGGAAGTTATTGATTACTGATTTACTCTCTTCACTTGCTATAGGTCTATTAAAAATTCTAATTTCCTCTTGAGTCCTTCGTTATAGTCGTGTCTTTCTAGGATTTTGTCCATTTCATCCAGGTTAACTAATCTATTGACACACAACTGTTCATGGTATCATCTTTTTTATTTCTACGTGATTGTAGGAATATCGCCTTTTATTCCTGATTTTAGTAGTCTGAGTCCTCTCTCTTTTTTCTTAACCAATCTAGCTAAAGGTTTATCCATTTTGTTGATCTTTCAGAGAAATAGTGTTTGGTTTTGTTGATTTCCAGATGTGTTTGGTTCAGTGGTTGATAGTTTGTAAGTAAGGGAAATCTGTGAGCTGTTTTGAAAGAATTCTATGATAAAAATAAAGTTTTTTTTTTAACTTGGTATTTTTCTAAGTAAACTTTAGTTATCTGGAAAACAAACCCAGAGTGACTGACAATAACTGGCAAATAGATTTACTGTGAATGGTAGGTTTTCATTCCCATATTCTCTCTCCTCCTTCCCTATTCTATTATTCATAGATTGGATGAAAGTTCAAAAATAAAAGCTCAATTAAATACATAAATCTTATAGGAGACAAAGGACCAAAGTTTAGCCTCCCGGGCTCCCAGAAGACAGAAAAGGTAATCGGTGGTCCTCTCGCACCGAGAGAAGCCTCAGTCCTGTGACTATGGGGCAGGACTGAAGTCTGGCCATGAGACATCCTCTGTGAGAGCCCAAGGCCATTTGCATGCCCTCTGAAGATAGCAGAGCTAACAACCAGTCCCTGCTGGTGTTTGCTACCTCCTTCATTCAGAATGTTCTTGGTCAACAAACATTCACTGAGACTTGTAGGAAGGACCTGCAGTGATGTCGTCCTCACTGCTGCCCTTGGAGGAAAAGAGCGTATGAACGTGATACAAGCGCATGCAAACAACAGAGAAGCAGCAAAGGAAATGAACGGCACGACGCCGGGCTGGTGCGCGGCTCGCACCTGAGACCCGAGTGGGCCTGGATCTTCTGGACCTGAACGTCCGCCGTCAGCTGCCTCACGAGCATGTCCTTCTGCTGCCCCGTCAGCTGCCCCACGCACACCTGCAGGACCAGCTTCACCAGGCCACTCTTCCTGGGGTCTGGGAAAGACAGCACACAGGGTCTCCGCCGGGAAGACGATCAAGGGAGCAAGGGCTGTACGAGAGCTTGAAGAGCTTAAAAGGATCCCTGGTGATTTCCTCACTTGCGTTTCAGGACCCAGACATATCTTTGCAAACAGGGCAGGGGTTGCTGTCTGAGAGCACGTCTTCCTTGTTGAGTTTTCTTCCGGGAAGACAATCAGAGTACTTACACAGCCTCTGGGGCTAACACCGCACGCCCTGCCCCAGGCCTGGATGGGGAACACTGCCCAGGGCACGAGGCAGGTCGGGCCTCGCGTCCCCTCACCGGGGCTGCCTCCCTCGGCGCTTCCCAGCACCGAGGCCCTGTGTCTGGCAGGAAAACAAAAGTGAAGTGAGATTTGCTGCCACATCCAAGCCCCCTCGGTGAGTCTGGAGGCTGAGACCGTTTGGGTCAATGAAGTGCAGAGACAGCCAGCAGGTGGCTCTGGCCGGGAGCTGAGGCCGCAGGGGCGTCCCGCCCTGGCTACCCGACAGAGGACCGCCCAGCTCAGTTAACCCAGGGGCAGAAGCCCGTGAGCACACCCGGTCGCACTTCCCTGGTGGCAGTGTCCGTGTCCGCGGTCCCCGGGCTGTCAGCCACTTGCAAGTGGAACGTGTAGACGCCCTCCACCAGATTGGTGAGCCGCACGGCTGCGGTGCGGTCAGAGGCACCAATGGCATCCTGCAAAATCACACGCTTCGTGAGCCCATGGTCAGTTCCCAATGACCGGTCTTCTGTCGGTCCCAGGAGGGATCACCCACGACCGCAAGATCATGCCCTGAGCTGATACATCAAGTCAGACGCTCAACCGACTGAGCCACCCAGGCGCCCAGGCATGTGCATGATGTGAAGGGGCAGGCTGGAGGGAAGAGGGGTGATGGGATAGCTGCAGATGGGGGTGGCCCTGCGCTCTCCCGCAGGAAAGACAGGGGACACGGAGAGCTCGCTCGGTGCTTCCTAAGCTGCACCTAACCAACGGCTGTCCAGTCACTACTAAATCATTCGTTTTGTGCAACAGAGGGAAAACCTGTTGAAATCAGGGGGAAGCACCCTGAGGAGTTTTCTGGGCCTTCTCTCCAAAGAGAGTTCTACAAGCATCTCCTCTTGGGCCTCCCCCCAGGATATCACATTCCCCTTCTCAAATGACCCAAGAGCCAGAGTAGATCATTTCTGCTCTGGAGGCTCGAGGCTCCAAAGAGCCAGAGAAGAATGCCAGCGCCCCCTGCTCTGCACTGGCTCACAGAAGAGGGCGGTAACCAAAGGGGACGAGAGCCGTTACAGGCAGAAGATCCACCGTCTGGCTGACGAGTGTCGGTTCCAGAGGGACTCATTCGGTTCCTCCCCTGCGACCACTTGTTTGGTACGTTTCCAAGAGCAAACCTGTGTCTCTCAAGTCCCAACAATGGCAGGAATGAAGATGTGCCTACATTTATACCCTAAGAGGTGGAGGAATCTGACAGGGAGAAACGTCAGCAAGGAGCTGAAAACTTGGGTCTGGTTTGGTTAAGGACGAGTTCGCTGACCTTGGCCAAGTCCTCTGCCATCTCTGTGTGAAACGGGGACAGCGCCCTTTGACCTGCTGACCTATCCAGCAGGAAGTGAGGAAAAGGGAAGAATCCACTTGGACCCAAATAAGAACAGCGGGGACGCTGAGGAGTAGAATGACTGCCACGGGAGGACTCGGCTTCGAAGCACCCCCAGGCGATGATGCCCTTCCCCGTCCAAAGTCTGCAGTCTGCTCAGGGAAAACTCAGAAAGGACAGCTTTCGTTTGAATCTGAAAGCAGCCCGCTGCCTCCAGCCCCCAGAGGAAACCTAGAAACATGAACAGCTTAGTGGGGAACACAGGAAGGGAGACGAGGTCATAACAGAAACGCCGCTACAGACTGAAGTGTGTTGCCTCCAAATGCCGATGCTGAAGCCCGAGCCCCCCAGTGTGACTGACCGTATTTGAAACGGGGCCCGTGAGGAGATGGTTAAGGTTAAACGAGCTCCCGAGGGTGGGGCCCTGATTCCACGCGTTAAGGTCCTTATAAGAAGAGACACCACGACACAGCCCTCTCTCCCTCTCTGCCATGTGGGGACACGGGGAAAAGGCAGTCACCTGTGAGCCAAATGGAGAGCTCTCCCCACGTACCGAATCGCTCAGCACCTTAACCTTGGACTTGATGGGCTCCAGAACCGAGAGAAATGTCTGTCTCGTGTGGAAGCCACTTAATTCACCCATTCGTGGTATTTCCTTACAGCAGGCCAAGCGGACTAAATGCACGAAATGACACATGGGCCTGGGACAACCCGCTGAGCGCTCACCCCAGCTGGGCTCTGGCCGTCCCGGATCCACAGGTGGGACACAATCCCTTGAACCGTCCAAAGTAATGCGGTTATTGGGAAGCACAAGCACATGCCGGCCACCAGCCTGGGCTCTGGGAGGGCTATTATTTTCTAAGTCAAATACAACAAAAATGAAAGCAAAGAGATCGATTTAAAACACTGGTGGTAGAAACATGCCATAAAATACACAACTGTTCTACCTCGCAGCTGTGTAGATTTAAAATATCCAGGAGGCATTATTTTTCTTTTTTTTTAATTTTTTTTTTCAACGTTTATTTATTTTTGGGACAGAGAGAGACAGAGCATGAACGGGGGAGGGGCAGAGAAAGAGGGAGACACAGAATCAGAAACAGGCTCCAGGCTCTGAGCCATCAGCCCAGAGCCTGACGCGGGGCTCGAACTCACGGACCGCGAGATCGTGACCTGGCTGAAGTCGGACGCTTAACCGACTGCGCCACCCAGGCGCCCCAGGAGGCATTATTTTTCTACCCATTAGATAATAGACTTTTTATTTTATTTTATTTTTTACATTTATTTACTTTTGAGAGAGACAGAGAGTGAGCAGGGGAGGGGCAGAGAGAGAGGGAGACACAGAATCCAAAGCAGGCTCCAGGCTCCACATGCTGTGAGCACAGAACCTGATGCAGTGCTCGAACTCACGGACCATGAGATCATGACCTGAGCTGAAGTCAGACACTTAACTGAGCCACCTAGGCGCCCCAGGATAACAGACTTTCTTAGAGCTCTGTTTATGCTCGGTTAGTTGTAATTTGGAGCCTCTATAATGGGAATGTGTCTAATACTGTTATGGTTCTTTTCTTTTTAAAAAAGAGAAATAATGACTTTAGTTATCAGGGTCCAGAAAATGAAAATATTTTAATTTAAAATATATTCTGAATCATTATGCACTGGTCCACACTATGTGGCCATAGAAACATCTACTCCTACTACTGCCAAATCTTGCTTAAGTAAGTTAAAACTCGAGTCAAAAACTATTAGGTCTTGGGGCACCTGGGTGGCTCCATCAGTTGAGCGTCCGACTTCAGCTCAGGTCATGATCTCACGGTTCATGAGTTCGAGCCCCGCATCGGGCCCTGTGCTGACATCTCAGAGCCTGGAGCCTACTTCCAATTCTGTGTCTGTCCCTCTCCCCCTCATGCTCTGTCTCTCTTTCTCTCAAAAATAAATAAACGTAAAAAAAAATAAACGTTAAAAAAAAACAAAAAACAACTGGGTCTTCACTCCTCCGACTGGGTGTTAGATGTACATGAACAACGTAAGAGCCATTTCTGGTATTATCGCCTCAGGAGAGAGGGGCCAGGGAGAGTTGGCAGTCTGGGGTGCGGGAGGGAGAACATAATATGACCCAGCCCCGCTTTGGGGGGTGAGGCTGCCATGGGGGAGATCCTGCTTGCTCAGGTGGGGCTCTGGGGCCCTACGGGCCCCTGGCAAACACCCCTCAAAACAAGTCCAGCTACGGACACGGTATGAGAATAGCCAGATGTTGATCCAAGGGAGTAATGAGCATCCCGTCAATCCGCCGCCGCTTTCCCCCAAGACCCCAGAGGTCAGAGCAGAGGTGACGGTACCACTGTCAACATTTCCACACTGTTCACCACGCTGCCTTTTGGGGAAAACCCGTGCTGGCGAGAACCTGTGTGCAGGAGGCTGAATTCCACTGTGGACAGAAGGGGAGGCTGGAAACCCCAGAAACAGACCGGCAGCTGACAGAGTAAGCCCGAAAACCCTTCTGTGAAGAACGATGACTAGACCCTCTCTGGCTTCAAGACTGGACCTTAAGGCGGCCTCTTCCTTCCATGCTTCTGTCCCCGTGATCCTGATCTCCACTCAGGGGCACCTCTCTGGACACTCGGTCGCCGCAGACCCGCTGCGGCTCTCCCAGGACTGGTGCCCCCACCCGTCCGTGTGCTGAAGTCACGGTTCCTCCATCACCTAGACACCCTCTTTTTTCCCTCTGGAACCGTCAAGGCATCAAGTCCTGAGAACTCGGGCTCTAAGAGGTCTTGCCAGTCTATCGTTTTTTCTCCGCTCTCCCTGATTTTGGCCCCATCAGACTGGGGTTACCTTTTGGAAAAAGCCAACTCTCTCAGGTAAAATGACATGACGCTAGGGTTTGCTTTAAAAACTCCAACTAAATATATGCACAATGGAATACTACTCAGCGATCAAAAATGAAACCCTGCCATTTGCAACAACAAGTTCCATCCAGGAACTACAGGGTATTATGTTACATGAAATAAGTCAGCCAGAGAAAGGTAAATATCACAGGATTTCACTCATATGTGGAATCTAAGAAACACAACAGTTGAACATAGGGGAAGGGAAGGAAAAATAAAATAAAAACAGAAAGAGGGGCAAACCATAAGAGACTCTTAACTACGGAGAACAAACTGGGGGTTGCTGGAGGGCTGGGGGGTGTTGAGGGGATGGGTTAAATGGCTGATGGGCATTAAAGGAGGGCACTTCCTAGGATGAGCACTGGGTGTCATTGTAAAGATGAATCACTGGGTTCTACTCCTGAAACCAAGGCTACACTGTATGTTAACTAACTTGAATTCAAATAAAAAAATAAAATACTGCAAACAAAGTAAAAGAAAGTATGAGCTGATAGATGACATAAGATGAGCAAACTGATGATGGCTGTTGAAGCTGGGTGATGGGACATAATCATCCACTGAGGCTATTTTCTCTACTTACATATATGGTTGAAAATGTCCACAATAAAACATTTGAAAAAATCCAAATCTACATCACTTTGCTGATAAAACTGCTTCAGCATCTTCCCCGCCAGCGGCAGATACGTCCCAGCTTCCTCAGGACGCGTGACACACACCAAGCTTCTTAGGTTGAGGCAGATGCTCAGCCACTCCCCAGGGCACCCAGGCCTGGCTGGTCTATAGTCCTGGACGTTTCCTATGCACCATGCTCTTTTACATCTCTGTACTTCCACACAGCATAATTGTCTGTCCTATCATCCATTCATCCATCCATCCACCCATCTATCCATTCATCAATCCATTGATACATTCATCCATCCATCTATCCACTCATCCATCTATCCATCCATTCATCCATCCATGTATCCACTCATGCATGCATCCATCCATCCATCCATCCATCCATCCATCCATCCACCCACCCATTTATCAATCCATTGATACATACATTGATCCATCTATCTACTCATCCATGCATCCATCCATTCATCCATCCATCTATCCACCCATTCATCCATCCACTCATCCATCCATCTATCCATTCATCAATCCATTGATACATTCATCCATCCATCTATCCACTCATCCATCCATCCATCCATTCATCCATCCATCTATCCACCCATTTGTCCATCCATTCATCCATCCATCTATCCATTCATCAATCCATTGATACATTCATCCATCCATCTATCCACTCATCCATCCATCCATCCATTTATCCATCCATCTATCCACTCATCCAACCATCCATCCATTCGTCCATCCATCTATCCACTCATCCATCCATCCAACCATCCTTCCATTCGTCCATCCATCCATCCATCCATCCATCCATCCATCCATCCATCCACCTATCCATCCATTCGTCCATCTATCCATCCATTCATCTGTCCATCCATTCGTCTGTCCATCCATCCATTCATCCATCCATCCATCCATCCATCCACCCACCTATCCATCCATTCGTCCATCTATCCATCCATCCATCCATCCATCCATCCATCCATCCATCCATCCATCCATGCATCCATCCCAGTACCCAGCACTTGCAATTTTCCCTGAGCCACAGAGGACACAGAAGTGTCTCAACAAAGGTCCTCGAGCAGCTCACAGCCACAGGACAGGACAGGACAAACAAACGAGTCCCTGAAGCAGAACAGCACAGGACTGGACCACAGATCTAGAAACCACACGGAATGTGAAAGCACCTCTGCTGGTAGGTTCCCGGGCAGAGAGAGAAAGCAGAATGCTGCCACGTGGACACGGTCGTTCACCACCAGTAGTGACAGGAGACTGGCCCCTGGAGAAGAGACACTCGACAAACAAAAGGAGACTCTGTTTCTCTGCAGAGGGAGACGAGGAAACAGCTAACACGGATGGACGGAAGAAGAATGAGCTCAGTATCCACTGGGAACAAAGAAGCACCACCATTTCCAAGTAATCACGGCCTGGTTAGGGTCTCGTGAGACTGAAAAGCAGCAACGGTCCCCCTGCCGTACCGCTGAGCTGGGACTCACCCTTCCTCACGGCCACAGTGAGTATGCTGGCGCTGCTCAGCCCCCGCCGGCCTGTCACCGTCAGGCGGAAGCGGTGCATGCCCACCGGAAGCCTGCTCACGGTGGCGACAGCCTTGTCACTATTCCCCATCTCCACTGCCGCTTGACCTCTGTAAAGCAGGGGCGGGAACAACAAAAGCAGAGGTATTCTGACTGCGGCAGGCGGGACATCTGTGTCCTAACACAAGTCCCCCTTTACAGCCAAAACATATGCCGTCTATGGAAGTCTACAGTAACTTTTTATCCACCTAAATTCTCTAGTTCAGCATATGGGTCGTGAGGCAATGCCTATTTTAGACTAAGCCTGGGATTCCTTTGGGAATAGTTATTATTTACTTCTTAAGAGCAGATTCAGGATCCCAGGAGTTTGAGCATGCAAACCACAAAGACTGTCACATGACACAGGACCCCCTTAAGCTCTTTATCTCTTTGGTCTACAGATGGTTTAAACGAGTGTAGACGGGGGGCCTCGTGAGGGCCTCACACAGGTCCTCCCCACACCTCTCCCGTCCTGAAGCTCACCCACGGCAAGATGGCCCTTCCGCCTGGCATGGCTCCACTTCCCCCCCAAAGCCAGCCAGCATCTATCGTGTCCGTCCACGCTATTGTGTCTACTCTTCGGCAGCCGTGCTCGGACACTTCCAGAAAGGGGCTGAAATCCCAAGTCCCCGGCACGCTCAAGCTGACTGTTTAATGTGGAGACAGGACGATGCTGGCCCAGCGCCAGGGTGTGAACCCCGCCTGTAGCTCAGTGACAGAGGGACTACCTGACGGGCTCCCGGTGGTAAAGGGCGATGCCCTGGTCGTCTCTGCTCCTGCTGCCGTCCAGAGTGGTGCTCCCCACCGGGAAGGAAGACCAGCTCCTTGTCCGGGCCGGCCACGGCCACTGGGGGCCTGTTGATTTCTAGAATTAGAGAAATGCTATGAAAAACGGTGATCTCTTTGCATTAATCTGCAGTCCCCTGATTTTTTTTAATGTTTATTTATTTTGAGAGAGGGAAAGAGAGAGTGTGCGCGCATGAGTGGGTGAGGGGCAGAGAGAGAGGGAGTCCCAAGCAGGCTCCACGCTCAGCACAGAGCCTTACGACAGGGTTCGATCTCACCAGGAGACCATGACCTGAGCCGAAATCGAGTTGGACACGTAACCGACTGAGCCACCCAGGCACCCCTGATTTCTTGATTTAAGCCAATTACTCATGTCTGGATCAGGCAGTGTCCTGAGGGAACCCTGGGGGGGACCACTGCAGGCCTGTGGCTGAGCCAGGACTACACCGTTCCGAGGGGGAGACCAGGGGTCCAGACAGCAGGTTTGGTTCTTTAAAAGACCTCAACAGTCATGGAGACAAGAGAGAAGGAAAAAGAACAAGGATGGGAAGCTGGAGGGAAGAAGGACTGGGGACAGAGTGGGGGAGGCAGGCAGGAAGGAACTGGACGGAAGTTAGTTGACACCTATGTGAACACACCTGCTTTGTCAGGCAGGACTGACCCCCCCCTCCCCCGCCCCGTCTTTGTAGCCCCGGGCCTATCACAGTGCGGGCTAAGTGATAAATGCTCAAAACATTTTGGTTACACGTTGAACAAAAGGAAAAGACATAAGGGGCACCTGGCTGGCTCAGTCTGTACAGCACATAACTCTTGAGCTCAGGATTGTAAATTCAAGCCCCACAATGGATGTAGAGATTACTTAAAAACAAAATCTTAAAAAAAAAAAAAAGATTAAAAAAAATAAAAGGTATAAAGTACCACTGATACTGATATTGAAATAAATAGATTTTCTCTAAAAAAAAAAAAAAAAGTCAAGTAGTCAAAAACTTTAGTAGCAGTTACCCAATATCTGGACCATGTCCCACCCTCACTGTCCTACTCAGTAAAGTTCAGTGGTCCAGGGGCCTCTCTTGCCCTTAGGATAAAACACGTACGTGAACATCCATTTGCAAAGCCCTTGACGGTGGGCCCCTGCCTCCCCCCTCCAGATCACCCGCAGGCATGCTAACCCCTGCCCCTCACACGCCCACATCCTCACTGCTTTCTCTTGTTCCGCTACATTCTTCTTAATTCTTTGGACTACCAAACTCTCTTTCATCCCATGGACTTTCTCCATACTGTTTCCTCTGCCTAAAAAACTCTTCCTCTTGCCCTTCTCTCCCCAAATTCACCTGGCCAGATACAACCCAGAGCTCACGTAAGACTCTGCAGATGCCTCAAGCCGAGATAGGTGTGTTTTCCCTGGGCTCCAGAAGCACCGTGTCCATCCGCTAGAAATGCACTGATCATGAGGTTTTCACCCATAAGCCGCGGGAGGACAGAGCCCAAATCTATCTTGTTTAATGCCACATCCCCAGCATCTAACCCATAGCACCTACTACGTATTAACAGAAAAAATAAAATAAAATAAAATAAAATAAAATAAAATAAAATAAAATAAAATAAAATAAAAATAATAAAATAAAATAAAACAATAAAATGCATTGTCTACAAATTGAGTATATTTTCAGTTGCCAGGACACTGGATGGCTTACAGGGACCAGCAGCATCTTCTAGAAAAGTTCGAAAGCCAAGACCATTGGCAAGCGAAAACCCAACTACCCTTAGGTTATTTAAATGTGTAGGAAGGCAGAGTCCTGGATTTCCATGAGACCATTACAGGATTGTGAGGTGACCTGGGGTCAATTCTCCAACATCTGGATACAAGCCATGTGAGTATCAGGCCACACATCACAATCACCCTCTGCAGCAGAGTGGAACACATGTGGGCGTGTCCACCTGGCAGGTGGAGCCCTTGAATGGCCCTGAGGATGTCCATCTGGTCCTCCACACCATGGTGTAGATGCACATTCAACACAAGATTCAGAACCACAATGGAAAACTGGCTTTATATTAAGATTTAGCTCTTCCAGCCCCTACTACTTCACAGTTAAAAGATTTAGAGAATTTGCCACCAAATTTGGCTTGTCTGAAGCAAGAGGCCCAGGTGTCATTTCTGCCTTAATCTCTGGGGCCAAATCCCTTTCCCATCCCACCTACCAGGCTGGACAGTCACAGTGACCACAGCAGTGGACTGCTGTCTTGAAGAATCTCTCACCATCAGCTGGAGCGTATAGTTTCCTTCCTGCATTTCAGACAAATGAAGGTATGGTGTCTCGATGCCCTGATACCAAAGAGACAAGAAAAAAGGAAAGAAAAGAAGTAATTTTAAGAAGTAGTATGACATAATGAAAAATGAGTAATGTTGTTAAATATGGAGATCCTGCTTGAAAAAGAAATGTGTGTGTCCCAAGAAAATGCAATGTAAAGTTCACTGTGTATCCTCATGTGCTTCTTGAAGAAGTATAAATTAATATAGCCTTTTTGGAAGCCAATCTGGCAACATCCATTTGCATGGCAAACGAGCATGCTCTTTAACCAGCAATCCCACTTCTCTCTGCCTCCACCAGAGAGAACCCACATGCACAAGGAGGCTCACACCGGACCCTGAGGAAGCATGGGCTCTGATAACAAAAACTGGAAACACTCTCAATGTTCATCAGTGGGGAGTGGCCAAACCTGCCATGATACATGATACAATGCTCGTTTAAAAGAGATTAATTTAGGGGCACCTGGGTGGCCCAGCTGGTAAGCGTTCGACTTCAGCTCAGGGCATGATCTCACGGTTCGTGGGTTCGAGCCCCATGTTGGGTTCTGTGCTGACAGCTCAGAGCCTGGAGCCTGCTTTGGATTCTGTGTCTTCCTCTCTCTCTGCCCCTCCCCCACTCACGCTCTGTCTCTCTCTCTCTCTCTCTCTCTCAAAAATGAACAAACATTAAGGTAGATTTATAATGAAATGGAAAGATGTCAAAGACATACATCATCAAGCAAAGAGAGAAAGTTGTGGAACAAGGCATATAGTGTGCCAGATACTGTTACGTGTCCGTATACATACACACGCAAGGATTCTGGAAGGACGCACATTAAACTGACCAAAGTAATTTATCTCCAGTAAGGGGACTGGGGCGGGATACGGGTTGTATTTGCACTTTATCAGAAGTTCACTTTTTTTTAACCATAAGAAGCAATTCATGTATTACTCTTATAACTAAAAATAATTTTTTAAAATTCTAAAACAAAACTTTTCGATATTTTTTTTCCATTGAGTATATCATAGCTACACTTGTCTCCAAGTTAATAACCTTTCGTTTTGTTGCTGTTTTGTTGTTGTTGGTAACATTTCCAATTATTGCTTAGGTCTGAAGTTCATGGCAACAAAGAAAGGATTTTTAATCTTAAATCCTCTTATACTTCACTTACTTTTATAGATCCCGAGATTGTCTAAAGATAAATATATCTGCATGTATTTGTTAAAGGTTTTAATGGAAAATTGAAAAAAAGATGATGGAAAACCAACTGTGTTGGCACAAGGGGAACTTGTGAAATTTGAAATATATACTTTTAAGAACTTAAAAAAAACACTGAGGTTTTTTTCCAGTTTTTGTTATCAGCTTTTCTTTTTTAATGTTTATTTTTGAGAGAGAGTGAATAGGGAGGAGGGGCAGAGAGACAGGGAGACACAATGCGAGTTGTCAGCACAGAGCCCGACATGGGGCTCAAACCCACGAACCGCGAGATCATGACCTGAGCTGAAGTCAAACACTTCACCAGCTGAGCCACCCAGGTGCCCCTAAGTTATCTCTTTTAAACTAGCATTGTCTAATGTATCATGGCGGGTCTGGCCACTCCCCGCTGATGAACACGGAGACTGTTTCCAGTTTCTGTTACAGCTTTTCCCTACTTTTTAAAAAAAAATTTTTTTTAATGTTTATTTTTGAAAGAGAGAGACAGAGTGTGAGGAGGGGGAGGGGCAGAGAGAGAGGGAGACACAGAATACGAAGTAGGCTCCAGGCTCTGAGCTGTGAGCATAGAGCCCAAGGTGGGGCTCGAACCCACAAACTGCGAGATCATGACCTGAGCTGAAGTCAGAAGCTTAACCGACTGAGCCACGCAGGCTCCCCTTCCTACTTTTGACTAAATAAAGTGAAGCATTTTTCTCTGAAAAGCTTTACAAAAGAGTAATTTCCTAGTCCTCACTTCAAAATTACTACGGTTACATGAAGGCTTATGTACCCAGTACAGGGAATGTTGTGGCAGACGGGAACTGGGCAGACCGACACGTGTCACCTGGCGCCCACAGAGCCACCCCATCGGAGTGCTCTGTGGGCTTCCCCATCCGGAGCAAAGCTGCTGCAGCAGGCTGCCTTGCATGACGTTTCCACGAATGTAAGAGTCTGGTTTACAGTCGTCTTTGTGATTTTCCAGTTAATAAAAAGTTCACCTCTTTTAACATCTTAATCTGTCAACCACTGGACAATAACCTTGTTACTGCAGATAAGGAAAAAATTCCTGATAATAAAGTTTATATTAGATTATTTCTAAAGTTTCTCCCAATACTAAAATAAAATAGTATTTCCGTAGCAAATGCTGGGTCAGACTTTCTCCAAACTAGCCTCAAGATCAAGCTGTCAACATGGGACCCACTTAGTTGCTATTCCGTGCTTATAGAGAATGCATGAGGGGAAAGGACGTAAATTTTGAAGATTTGTGAATTCCGGGGCTCTTCCAATAGTTGTAATCTATCAGATAATCTTGTAAAACATATTTTCTAGATATAACTGCTCCCCACACACATAGCAATACTTTAGGTAGGTAGGTAGGTAAATGTGTGAAGAGACAAACAGATGGACAGATGTCCCGATGGATGGATGGATGGATGGATGGATGGATGGATGGATGAATGGATGGATGAGCAGGCAGATGGATAGCTGCATGGGTGGGTAGATGGGTGGATTGATGGATGGATGGGTACACGGTTGGGAGGGCAGGTAGGTGGACGGATAGACAAGTAAAAGTCTGAAGGCAGAATAGAGAACTTGCCTGCATGGCCACCTCTTTGCTCTCACTCCCAGGACCCAGGGACCACTCACAGAGGACAATATGATGATCATCACTGTTCCAATTTCCATTCAAACAGATGGAGTTTTGGGGCAAAGTTATGGCCTGATTTGGTCCTGCGTTGGCAACTGGCGATGGTCCACAGCACCGCTGACCATGAGGACTGCAGTTGTGGAGTCAGTGGCTCCATCCGAGTCTGTAACAGTCAATCTACAAAAAGAAGAGGAGGCCATCATGCTGCAGGAAGATGCCAAGTCTGAGAGCAAATGGCCAATTTAGTCGGCTTATGGCACCTTTCTCAGAACAACTCAGAACGGGTATAAACAGGAATTTGAGGATGAAGCTGAGAAAAGAACAGAGACTTGAGGATTTCTTTTTATTTGTTGCTGTCCATTCACTTTATTTTTAGCTAATAATCTAGTCACATGATGGAGTTTTATCTTATATGGGTTTTGAGATGCTAGATGAAGAAATCTTCCTCAGCCAACACAGGAGCCTCTCTCTCACACCTGAGACTAAGAATGTGTCGGGTGTAGGTCCCACCTTCAGGTCTGGCCGTGTAGAGACAGCACATCGCTCATCAATTTTCATCTACAAAGCTTTTGAATTTTTTTCTTCTTTTATAGAGGACTTAATATAATTATGTTTTCAGGACACTCCTTTCAGGCAATTTAAGGATCAAGCACTTTTAAGTAAAAATGGATGCTAGACCTACACAAGCCAACAACAGAGACAAGTGTACTGACCCTCATGCGGTAAACTCACTCCTGATGTGGTAACGGACTGGGAAATACGGTTACTTCATCCTTTCGGGGTAAAGATGTCAGTTCTGAACAGCAATGAGTGCGATTTAGGTGTTCACAGGAATCTGACCCTGAAGCCACGGGAAGAACACAAGCCTTGCTTGTAGTAAGGGTGTGTGCGGGGTCCGTGTGTACAGGGCCGTGTACTCTGTGCACCCTTTCTCACTATCCCGCAGACTCCATACAACCAAGAGCCGGATGCCGGTTCTGGCTCTGACAGTCAATCAAGTATCCTGAAGTCCTCCCTCCTCAGCCAGGCTGTCAGGACGTGTGCTGGGCCCCTAAGGGAATTTCACCCTAGTAAAATGGGGACAGCAGCAGCAACCTGCCTCAAGCAGACGATGAATTTAATAAGTATCAAATCATCCTCAACACCCATGAAATCGATCTGAGGACTGACGGAACAGACCACACAACTAGAGGGAGAGAAGAGGCCACATCGTGGAAGGCAAAAGGTGCGAGACATGATTTGGGAGAGAAACAATCATGGGTACTGCGGAGGGGAAGAAGCCCTGATCATGGAGAGGGACAGAGAGAGAGAGGGACAGAGAGAGAGAGAGCGCGCGCGCGTGGCACACAGGGGATCACACAAGAAAAGCATTCCCCCAAAACCACTGACTGGGAAAATGAGAGGGGCTGATTGCTGGGAGTCTGTACAAGCAGCAGAGCTCAAAGACTGAAGTTTTAGTAGAAGTCCGGGTCGTGGCTGGTGTGGAGCCCAGGGGGCACAGCGGCGCTTCTGTGGGGGAGTGGAGGCCCGGGAGCAGACAGTGCAGTCTGCGGGTCATGCTGGGAGAGACAGGTCCCCTTCTTGGAGTGCATTTGGGAGAGGCAGCAATGCCTCTCTGGGGCCAAAGAGCCCTTGGGCTCCACTGGGCCGCCCAGTTCATTAGCACAGGTGCAGAGACACCTGCTGAGGGCAGCTAACCTGGAGGCCAGCTTCTTGCCGAGCTTTACCCTAAACTCTAAGTGCCTGTGCGTTTATGTGACTGACCTGGGACAAACCAGCACCAGCCCCAGAGCAGACACCCTCACCCAGAGGGTCAGCGTGGGTCCCTAAAATTCTGGAACTCAGCTGGTGCACTTGAGATGAAACACACGCCTGCTGGGCAGGCAAGGAGCCCAGACACAGGGTGAAGGCAAGGATCTGAGGGATGCCTGGGACACATGAAGGGAGATTGTTCACTCTTCCGTGGAGGCTTCCTGGACAGTGGCAGGTGCAAACTCCCATCTCCAGCGACAAGGGAGAGGGCAGGTGCCCTTTTTCTCCTGCACCCATCAGCACTGGCAGGCCAGGGAGCAGCAGAGCGCCCACAGTGCAGGCGTGAGCCACTTACACCAAGCCCTGCCCTGCTGCACTCTGCAGCTGCTTCTGATCTAGGGCTATGGGCCCCTCCCCCAGAAGACCAGCACAAACACCCCCACCTGCACGCACCGAGTCTACTGACCACAGAGCGCTGCAAAGATTCAGCTCTAGTGGAAATTGGGTCTAGCGTCTTTAAGTAAGCAGACCAAAGTACACATACTTAAAACTCACCACACTCTGGCCAAGGGCAAAACATTGCCCATGGCAGGCAAAGAGAAACTCTGCAGAGGACTGACCTTAGGAAGGAGCAGCCAAAACACAAGAGCGGAGTGCACACAGCATACACCAGAGACAACTCCTGAAGCACCAAGCTCTGGACAGTATATGACCTCTTCTTATAGCCATTACTCTCAAGAGGAGAAAACATAACGGGCTTTCCTAACACACAGAAGACAGAGACTTAGACAAAGTGCCAAGATGGAGGAATTCATCCTAAAAGAAAGAACAAGAAGAGGTCACCGCCAGGGACCTAATTGAAACATATATAAGTAATATGCCTGATTCAGAATTTAAAACAATAATCACAAGGATACTAGCTGGGCTTGAGACAAGCAAAGAAAACACCAGGGAGCCCCTTACTACAGATAAAAGATGTAAAAACTAGTCAGACTGAAATAAAAAATGCAGTAACTGAGATGCAAAACCAACTGGATGCAATGACCACAAAGAGGGCAGAATCAGAGGAACAAATAAGTGATACAGAAGATAAAATTATGGAAAATAATGAAGCTGAAAAGAGAAAGAAAAATCTTAAATCACGAAAGTAGACTTACAGAACTCAGTGACTCCATAATAATAACATTCATTATCATAGGATTCCCAGAAGAAGAAGAGAGGGTAAAAGATGCAGAAGGTTTATTTGAGCAAATAAGGGCTGAAAACTTCCTAATCTGGGGGAGGAAACAGATATCCAAATCCAGGAGGCACAGAGGACTCCCATCAAAATCAACAAAAGCAGGCCAACACTTGCAAAACACAGAGATAAGGAAAGAATCCTAAAAGCAGCAAGGGAGAAGAAATTCCTAATCTACAAGGGAAGAAAAATGCAGTTAGCAGCAGATCTCTCCAGAGAAACTTGGCAGGCAGAAGGGAGTGGCATGATATATTCAAAGGGCTAAAGGGGAAAAGTATGTAGCCAAGAACGCTCTATCCACCAAGGCTGCCATTCAGAATAGAAGAGATAGAGTTTCCTGGACAAACAAAAACAAAAGGAGTTCATGACCACTAACCCAGTCCTGATGAAATATAATTGAGGACTCTCTGAGCAGGAAAGAAAAACCAAAAATAACAGAGAAAATCCTCGGAAATGACTTTACAGGCAATATGCTGGCACTAGATTCGTATCTGTCAATAATCACTCTGAATGTAAATGGACTATATGCTCCAATCAAAAGACATAGGGTATCAGAATGTATAAAAAACAAGACTCATCTGTATGATGCCAACAAGAGACTCATTTTAGACCTAAAGTCACCTACAGATTGAAAGTGTGGGATGGAGAAACATTTATGCTAATGGCTGTCAAAAGAAAGCCAGAGGGGCGCCTGGGTGGCGCAGTCGGTTAAGCGTCCGACTTCAGCCAGGTCACGATCTCGCGGTCCGTGAGTTCGAGCCCCGCGTCGGGCTCTGGGCGGATGGCTCAGAGCCTGGAGCCTGTTTCCGATTCTGTGTCTCCCTCTCTCTCTGCCCCTCCCCCGTTCATGCTCCGTCTCTCTCTGTCCCAAAAATAAATAAAAACGTTGAAAAAAAAATTAAAAAAAAAAAAAAGAAAGCCAGAGTAGTTGTGCTTATATCAGACAAACTATATTTTAAATCAAAGGCTGTAACAAGAGAGAAGGGCACTATATCATAATAAAAGGGTTTGTCCAACAAGATCTTACAATTGTAAATATTTATGTGTCCAACGTGAAGGCCCCATATATATAAATCAATTAATAACAAACATAAAGAAGCTCATTGTTAATACTATAGTAATAGTAGGAGACTTTAATACCTAACTTACAACAATGGACAGATCATCTAAGCAAAAAAACAACAAGGAAATAATGACTTTCAATGACACATTGGACCAGATGGACTTAATAGGTATATTCAGAACATTTCATCCTGAAGCAGCAGAACACACATTCTTTCCAAATGTACCTGGCACATTCTACAGAATAGATCACATACTGGCTCACAAATCAGCCCTCAACAAATAAAACAAGATGGAGAACATACTATGCATATTTTCCAACTACAACACTATGAAACATGAAGTCAAACACAAGAAAAAATTTGGAAAGACAACAAATACATGGAGGTTAAAGAACATCCTACTTAAGGATGAATGGGTTGGGGTGCCTGGGTGGCGTAGTCGGTTAAGCGTCCAACTTCAGCCAGGTCACGATCTCGCGGTCCGTGAGTTCGAGCCCCACGTCAGGCTCTGGGCTGATGGCTCAGAGCCTGGAGCCTGTTTCCGATTCTGTGTCTCCCTCTCTCTCTGCCTCTCCCCCGTTCATGCTCTGTCTCTCTCTGTCCCAAAAATAAATAAAAACGTTGAAAAAAAAAAAAAAGAATGAATGGGTTAATGAGGAAATTAAAGAATAAAAAAATACATGGAAGTGGGGGAGGGGCCAAGATGGCAGAACACCATGGAAGTTTTTTTTTGCATCTCTCATCCCTGCAATATAGCCAGATCAACACTAAACCATCCTGCACACCTAGAATACTGATTTGAGGTATAATAACACTCTGCACAACCTGAACCAGCAGGTACATGGCACAGAGAGGTGACTGGGGGAGAAAGCCGCAGAGGGCAGGGAGCTGTTTTTGCTTGCAGAGAGAGGACAGAGCCAGGGGCAGAGTACGGAAAGCATCCCTCACGCCTGAAAGCAGCTCGAGAGATAAGAAGAGTATGCAAGGGACTGAACAAAAGAGGGAGGTACCGCCTGGCAACATGACAGCTTGATCATGGACAGTGTAAAAGCAGGGTGTGGACAGAATCCAGGGACAAAGGAGGGGTGCACAATTGCTGATCGGGGAGAGCACAGAGTTCTGATACTAGAGACTGGGTAGCTGGGTGACACCATTTTCACCCTTCCTGCACATGTGCATACACACCTACAGGTGCCACAACAATCCACCCCAGTAAGCTAAGCAGCACCATCTAGTGAGAAACGGAGCCGTAACACTAAGCCCTGCCCAACTGGGACAACCTTGCTCTTCAGGAACACCACAAGTCTCTCTGCCTCCTTAGTTTACGGACTATAAAGTGCTTCCTACTTCCACTTTTAGGGGAAACCGATGTAATTTCAATCATACCTCAGTCTGTTTACTGGTCCATCTATTCAATTTTTTTTCCTTTTTTTCTTATAATTGGATACAGAAACAGAAAAAATTTATTTTTATTTTCCATTTCTATTAAAAATATTTTTCTTTAGTTTTTTTACTGTATTTTTTACTGTTTTATAAGTTTTTCAAATTCTATTTTTTACTTCCATCATTTCATTTTGTTTTCATTGTATTTTTTTCAAAGTTTCAAACATTTTCCTTTTTTTTTTCTTATCTTTCCCTTTTTACTCTAATCTATCAAGCTCCTTTCATCAATCACACCAGAACACACCTAAGATCTAGCATCCTTTATTCTTTTTGTGTTTTTAATTTTTTAATTTTAATTTTTTTTACCTTATTAATTCCTTTTCTTCCTTCAAAATGATGAAATGAAGGAATTCACCCCAAAAGAAAGAACAGGAAGAAATGACAGCCAAGGACTTAACACAGATACAAGCAAGATGTCTGAACCAGAATTTAGAATCATGATATTAAGAATACTAGCTGGCGTTGAAAACAGTTTAGAATCCCTTTCTATGGAGGTAAAAGCTAGTCGGGATGAAATAAAAAATGTTATAACTGAGCTGCGATCTTGAACAGATGCCACAGCAGCAAGGATGGATGAGTCAGAGCAGAGAATCAGCAATACAGATGACAAACTTAGGGAAAACAATGAAGTAGAAAAAACAAGGGAGACTAAGGCAAAAGAGCACGATTTAAGAAAGAGAGAAATTAGTGACTCATTAAAAAGCAACAGCATCAGAATCAGAGGGGACCCCGAAGATGAAGAGAGAGAAGAAATGGTAGATAGGTTATGTGAGCAAATCACAGCAGAAAACTTTCCTAACCTGGGGAAAGACACAGACATCAAAATCCAGGAAGCACAGAGGACCCCATTAGATTCAACAAAAACCAACCATCAACAGGGCATATCATAGTCAAATTCACAAAATCCTCAAGCAAGGAAAGAATCATGAAAGCAACAAGGGAAAAAATTCCTTACCCTACAAGGGAAAACAGATCAGGTTTGCAACAGACCTATCCACAGAAACTTGGTAAGCCAGAAAGGAGTGGCAGGATATATTCAATGTGCTGAATTGGAAAAATATGCAGCCAAGAATTCTTTATCCAGCAAGGCTGTCATTCAAAATAGAAGGAGAGATAAAAAGTTTCACAGACAAACAAAAATTAAAGGAGTTCTTGATCACTAAACCAGCTCTGCAAGAAATTTTAAGGGGGACTCTCTGAGAGGAGAAAAGATGGGGGGGGGGGGAAGGAGAAAAAAAGGACCAAAAGCAACAAAGACTAGAAAGGAACAGAGAATGCCACCAGAAACTCCACCTCTATAGGCAAAACAATGGCAATAAATTCATATCTTTCAGTACTCACTCTAAACGTCAAAGGACTAAATGTCCCAATCAAAATACATAGGGTAACAGAATGGATAAGAAAACAAGATCCATCTATATGCTGTTTACAAGAGACCCACTTTAGACCTAAATACACCTTCAGATTGAAAGAAAGGGGATGGAGAACCATCTATCATGCTAACAGTCACTAAAAGAAAGCTGGAGTAGCCATACTTGATATCAGACAATCTAGACTTTAAAATAAAGAGATGAAGAAGGGCATTATATCATAATTAAGGGGTCTATCCACCAAGAAGATCTAACAATTGTAAACATTTATGCTCCAAATGTGAGAGCATCCAAATGTATAAATCAATTAATCACAAACATAAAGGAACTCATTGATAATACCATAATAGTAGGGGACTTCAACACCCCACTAACAGCAATGGACAGATCATCTAAACACAAAATCAACAAGGAAACATTGGCTCTGAATGACACACTGGACCAGATGAACTTAACAGATATATTCAGAACATTTCATCTTAAAGTAGGGGGAATAAGCTTAGGAATTCCCTGAGCCTGCACTGATGTGTTAACAAGGCATAAAGAATTACAAAGCCATAGCATGCTCACATCCAAGCTTGCATAAACAAGATTAGGCCCAGAGGATAGAGCGGAGGGAGGGCAAAGGCCCCCAGAATAGGGTAGGGGGGGCCAAAGCCCCAAGGATGGGGGGGGCAAGGCCCCCAGAATAGAGAGGGGGGAAAACACCCCCATACAAATGTATATGAATTGTAAATTTATATATTTATTTATAAATAACTTTATAAATGATTATAAATGTATAAGCAAGATTAGGTAGTCAGGGCGAAAGCGCCCCCTAATTTAGTGCTATAGCAGAAAGCTGCTTTCATAGGAAGGAAGGACCAAATCAGGTAAATAGGGCTATAAACCACTGCAGGTGAAGCTGCCCAGATGGGAGCTGATTAGTAAAAGAAAAGGTGCCTTGTTAACCCTGAGGTTACTTGCTCTGTCTGTCTCATCCCCTAAGCTAGCTAAGACAAACAGACATGGCACCTCCTGTCTGTCATTAACAACCATCTGCCCATCTGCCCAGCACCAGGATTTTTTTTTATATTGACCCAAACCCCAAACACTGTATATCCTCAAAACCCCTTTTCCCTCATACCGTTGAGTTAATGTTCAAAGATTCATTGTCTGTTTGTGCAGGCCCACCACATTTGTAAGCATTCTGATCTTCATAAATATGGAGCAAGGACCCTTATTCAGGGCTCTTGTCTTTTCCCGGACATTAGCCATCTCTCGGTTTCAGTCTCGCATCCACTCTCTAACAAGAAAGAATGTTAGACTAAGAGTCTATGACACTAAAGCAGCAGAATACACATTCTTCTCCAGTGTACATGGGATGTTCTCCAGAATAGATCACATACTAGGACACAAATCAGCGCTCAACAAGTACAAAAAGATCCAGATCATACCGTGCATATTTTCAGACCACAGTGCTGTGAAACTCGAAATCAAAAACAAGAAAAAAATGTAGAAAGATAACAAATACTTGGAGACTAAAGAACATCCTACTAAGGAATGAATGGGCTGACCAAAAAGTTAGAGAGGAAATTAAAAAGTACATAGAAGCCAATGAAAATGGTAACACCACAGCCCAAAACCTCTGGGACACAGCAAAGGCTGTCATAAGAGGAAAGTATATAGCAATCCAGGCCTTCCTAAAGAAGGAAGAACGGTCACAGATACACAACCTAACCTTACACCTTAAAGAGCTGGAAAAAGAAGAGCAAATAAAACCCCAAAACAGCAGAAGACAGGAAATAATAAAGATTAGAGCAGAAATCATTGCTATTGAAAGCAATAAAACAGTGGAACAGATCAATGAAACCAGAAGCTAGTTCTTTGAAAAAACTCACAAAACCGATAAACTCCTAGCTGGTTTGATCAAGAAGAAAAAGGAAAGGACTCAAATAAATAAAATCAAGAATGAAAGAAGACAGGTCACAACAAACACAGCAGAAATACAAATAATAGTAAGAGAATATTATCAGCACTTATATGCCCAAAAAATGGGCAATTGGAAGAAATGGACAAATTCCTAGAAATATATATACCAAAACTGAAACAGGAAGAAATAGAAAATTTGAACAGACCCATTACAAGTAAAGAAATCGAATTAGTAATAAAAAATCTCCCAAATAACAAGAGTCCAGGGCTGGATGGCTTTCCAAGGGGAATTCTACCAAACATTTAAAGAAGAGTTAACACGTATTCTCTTGAAGCTGTTCCAAAAAATAGAAATGGAAGGAAAACTTCCAAACTCATTCTATGAAGCCAGCATTACCTTGATTCCAAAACCAGACAAAGACCCCACTAAAAAGGAGATCTATAGACCAATTTCCCTGATAAACATGGACGCAAAACTCCTCAACATAATACTAGCCAACCAGATCCAACAATACATTAAAAAAATTATTCACCATGACCAAGTGGGATTTATACCTGGGATACAGGGCTGGTTCAATATCCACAAAACAATCAATGTGATACATCACCTCAATAAAAGAAAGGACAAGAACCACATGATTCTCTCAACAGATGCAGAGAAAGCATTTGACAAAATACAGCATCCTTTCTTCAAAAAAACCCTCAAGAAAGTAGGGATAGAAGGATCACCTCAAGACTGTAAATGCCATATATGAAAGACCCAACACTAACATCATCCTCAATGGGGAAAAACAGAGCTTCCTCCCTAAGGTCAGGAACAAGACAGGGATGTCCACTCTCACCACTGTTATTCAACATAGTATTGTCAGTCTTAGCTTCAGCAAACAGACAACACAAAGACATCAAAGGCATCCAAATTGGCCAGGAGGAGGCCAAACTTTCACTCTTTGCAGCTGACATGACACTCTGTATGGAAAACCCAAGATTCCACCAAAAACTTGCTAGAACTGATCCATGAATGCAGCAAAGTTGAAGGATATAAAAATCAATGCACAGAAATTGGTTGCATTCCTATACACCAATAATGAAGCAACAGAAAGAGAAATTAAGGAATCGATCCCATTTACAACTGCACCAAAAACCATAATAAAATACCTAGGAATAAATCTAACCAAACAGGTGAAAAATCTGTACACTGAAAACTATAGAAGTTTATGAAAGAAATTGAAGAAGACACAAAAAAATGGAAAAAGATTTCATGCTCCTGGATAGCAAGAACAAATATTGTTAAAATGTCAATACTACCCAAAGCAATCTACATATTCAATGCAATCCCTATCAAAATAACACCAGCATTCTATACAGAGCTAGAGCAAGCAATCCTAAAATTCATATGGAACCACAAAAGGCCCTGAATAGCCAAAGTAATTTTGAAGAAGAAAACCAAAGCTGGAGGCATCACAATCCCAGACTTCAGGCTGTATTACAAAGCTGTAATCATCAAGACAGTATGGTACTGGCACAAAAACAGACACTGAGATCAATGGAACAGAACAGAGAACCCAGAAATGGACCCACAGACATATGGCCAACTAATCTTTTACAAAGCAGGACAGAATATCCAATGGAATAAAGACAGTCTCTTCAGCAAGTGGTGCTGGGAAAACTGGACAGGGACATGCAGAAGAATGAACCTGGACCACTTTCTTACACCAGACACAAAAATAAACTCAAAATGGATGAAAGACCTAAACGTAAGACAGGAAGCCATCAAAATAGTAGAGTTTCGAGAAAGCAGGCAAAAACGTCTCTGACTTCGGCCGCAGCAATTTCTTACTCAACACATCTCTGGGAAAGAAAAGCAAAAATGAACTATCGGGACCTCATCAAAATAAAAACCTTCTGCACAGTGAAGGAAACAATCAGCAAAACTAAAAGGCAACTGACAGAATGGGAGAAGATATTTGCATATGACATATCTGGTAAAGGGTTAGTATCAAAATTTATAAAGAACTTATCAACTCAACACCCCAAAAATAAATAATCCAGTTAAGGAATGGGCAGAAGATGTGAAAAGACATTCGTTACAGACATACAGATGGCCAACAGACACATGAAAAGATGTTCAACATCATTCATCATCAGGGAAATGCAAATCAAAAGTACAATGAGTTATCACCTAACACCCATAAGAATGGCTAAGATTAACAACACAAGAAACCACACATGTTGGTGAGGATGTGGACAAAGGGGAACCCTCTCATACTGTTCATGGGAATGCAAACTGGTGCAGCCACTATGGAAAACAGCATGTAGTTTCCTCAAAGAGTAAAACATAGAACTACCCTATGACCCAGCCATTGCGCTACTAGGCATTTACTCAAGGATACAAAAAATACAGATTCAATTGAACTCTAATCTTTGTAGCAGCATTATCAACAACAGCAAACTATGGAGAGAGCCCAAACGTCCACCAACTGATGAATGAAGAAAAGGTGGTATATATACACAATGGAATACTACTCAACCATGAAAAAGAATGAAATCTCGCCATTTCCGATGTGGATGGAACTACAGTGTTTTATGCTAAGCCATTTAAGTCAGTCAGAGAAAAACAAGTATCATGTGTTTCATTCATATGTGAAATTTAAGAAACAAAACAGATGAAGATAAGGGAAGGAAGAGGAAAAAAGAAAGGGAAACAAGCCATAAGAGACTCTTAACGATACAGAACAAACTAAGGGTTGATGGAGGGGGAGGAGGGAATGGGCTAGGTGGGGGATGGGTATTAAAAAGGACACTTGTGGGGCGCCTGGGTGGCTCAGTCGGTTAAGCATCTGACTTCAGTTCAGGTCACGATCTCACGGTCCGTAAGTTCGAGCCCCGCGTCGGGCTCTGGGCTGATGGCTCAGAGCCTGGAGCCTGCTTCCGATTCTGTGTCTCCCTCTCTCTCTGCCCCTCCCCCGTTCATGCTCTCTCTCTGTCTCAAAAATAAAATAAACGTTAAAAAAGAGTGTGTTTCTTGATAAAAAAAAAAAAAAGGACACTTGTGATAAGCACTGCGTGTTGTATGTAAGTGTTGAATCACTGAATTCTACTCCTGAAACCAATATTGTGCTCTATGTTAACTAAGTACAATTTAAATAAAAACTTGGAAAAAAAAGAACCAAAAGTACCTCGTAAAGTGACATTTCACTATACATAAATTTTATCCCAACAAATAAGTGCTAGAGAAAGGCTTTTAATAATAATTTTCCTGAAGTTCCCACAAGGTTTTATATGATGAAGCTCTCCCACAAGTCTACCTTAGTAAAACCCTCAGATAAAAGGAAGCAATGATTTGGCAACATATGACAAAGTCCTTAAAAACATACAGGACTCTGACCGGAGATTTTACTTGTACTCCTAAATTTAACTATAAGGATGTTAGCCCAAACACTGAATAATGGGGCCCAATTTTTTTTCTTTCTTTTTTCTTCTTTCTCTTTATTTTTTGTGTATTTATTTATTTATTTTTTCAATATATGAAATTTATTGTCAAATTGGTTTCCATACAACACCCAGTGCTCATCCCAAAAGGTAATGGGGCCCAATTAATAAAATACAATGTATCAGCACAGCACCAAACATGATGTTACAGAATATTTACTGACGTGGATATTCATGATACATGGAATCCAAATGCAGACCCACACACGTGTGAGAAATTGACAGAGTTGTGACCTGCAGACTGGGAAAAGATATGCCCGACCGGCCAATAAACGGTACTGGGACAACTGGCTGATTATCCATATGGGGAAAATTAGACTGGCTCTCACAACAGTATAAAAACTCAGATGTAAAAGATAAAACTTTTAAATTTTCATTAAATCTAGGGGCGCCTGGGTGGCTCAGTCGGTTGAGCGTCCAACTTCAGACCAGGTCACGATCTCACGGTTTGTGAGTTCGAGCCCCGCGTCGGGCTCTGTGCTGACGGCTAGGAGCCTGGAGCCTGCTTCGGATTCTGTATCTCCCTCTCTCTGCCCCTTCCCTGCTCATGCTCTTTCTCTCTCAAAAATGAATAAACGTTAAAAAAAAAAAAATTAAACAAGTCCAGAAAATCCTGGAAGATTTGCTCCATGTGCATGTAATCCACACGTCAAAAAAAAAAAAAAAAAAAAAAATCTAGAAGATAGCTTCTAAACATCCTATACATTTTGATCTAATAAGAAAAAAAATGTTTTAAGTTCATGTAGGTACAGAAAAAAGACCATAAACATAAATGCCATACAGTTAAGGGTGTTTATTTCCAGACAGACTTATGAGGGATATTTTTTTCTTTCTAATTACAGATACATGATGAGTTTTTAAAAATTTTTATGGCAAATGTGCATTATTCTCTTTTAAAGGTTTTTTTTTTTTCTTAAGTTTATTTATTTTGAGAGAGGGAGAGAGAGTGGGGCAGGGACAGGGGGAGGGAGGGGGGAGGGAGGGAGGGAGAGAGAGAGAGAGAGAGAGAGAGAGAGAGAGAATGAATCCCAAGCAGGCTCCACACTGTCAGTACAGAGCCCAATGCGGGGCTTGAACCCACAAACCATGAGTTCGTGACCTGAGCCGAAGTCGGATGCTCAACCAACTGAGACACCCAGGCGCCCCTGCTTTATTCTTACCATAAGAAGAAAAGTATATTATTAACTCCCCAATTATTACTTGTCTCTTGAAACCCTGTATCTCTTCTGGATCCAGCTGTGACTGCCTTGCCAAGGGGGTAAACTAAAAATAAACACACAGACCACGCCCCAGAGACATGCCAATGGCAAACAGGCACAGGAAAAGAGGCCCCACCTCACCTCATCGGGGCAAATGCAAATTAAAACAACAAAAACAACAATGAGAGAGCACCACACACCTGTTTGAATGGCCAAAGTCGAAACTCTGATGGCACCCAGTGCTGGTGAGGGTGTAGAAAAGCTCTCCTTCACTGCAGGTGGGAAAGCCAAAGGTCCAGCCACTTTGCAAGACAGCTTGCTGGTTTCTTTCAAAACCTGAACATATTCTTACCGTATGATCCAGCATTCACACTCCTTGGGATTTGCCCAAAGGAGCTGAAGGCTTAAGTCCACACGAAAATCTGTACATGGATATTTACAGCAGCTTTATTTGCATTGGGTCAATGGAGAAATAAACTGTGGTCCATCCAGACAATGGAATATTACTCAGTGCTAAAAAGAAATGAGCTATCAAGCCATGAAAGGGCAAAGAAGAGCCATAAATGCACTTTACGAAGTAAAAGAAGCCAATCTGAGAAGGCTACTTACTGCACAATTCTGAGTATATGACATTCTGGAAGAGGCAAAACTATGAAGACAGTAAAAAGATCAGTGTTTACCAGAGAGGGGGCAGGGGAGACAGATGAATTAGTGGAGCACAGAGGATTTTTGGGGAGAGAACACGATAGATACCTGCGCGATATCGATGTATGGGATTATGATAGCCATCTGCCATTACACATTTGTCCAAACCCATAGAATGTACAACAGCAAGAAGGAACCCTAAGGCTGTAGGCTTGAACTATAGGCTTCAACTGATTAGGATGCATTAGTGTTGACTTATCCTGGGTAAAATACATACAATGCTTGCGAATGATGTTCATGATGGGGGCAGCTATGCATAGGTCAGGGCAGAAGGCATGTGGGAAATCTCTGCACCTTCCTGTCAATTTTACTGTAAAACCTAAAACTGCTCTAAAAAAAAAAAAAAAAGTTAAAAAAAAAAAACAGCCACACATGAACTTTGGATGCCCCATGTGGCTGCTCACCCAGCCTTCACAGAGCCTACAGATTCCTCGAGATCCACTCTTAATAATAAAATAAGCTTGCAGAACTAGCTAAGTCTGTCTGTCTGTCTGTCTGTCTTTCTTTGTCTCTCTCTTAGTATGGTGAAGAATATATAAAATAAAAAGTACCATTTTAACTATTTTTAACTATGTAATTCAGTGGTATTAAGTACATTTACACTATTGTGTAATCCCTATGGCCATCCATTTCCAGAACTTTGTCATCATCCCAAACTGAAACTCTGTACCCATTAAGCACTAACTCCACGTTTCCCCTCTCCCATCCCCCCGCCCAGGGCGACCACTATTCTGCTTTCTATCTCTATGAATTCGTCTACTCTACCTCATGTAAGTGGGATCGTCTGTCCCTTGTGAATGGCTTCATTCACTTCACCTAGTGTCTTCGAGGTTCACCCATGTTATAGTATATGTCAGAATTTCGTTTTCTGAGGCTGAATAATATTCCATTATATGCGTGTACCACATTTTGCTGACCCCTTCATCTGTGGATGGACATTTTGCCTGTCCCACCTTTTGGCTATTATGAGGAATGCTGCTATGAACATTGGTGCATGTTACAGACTGAATATTTGTGTCTCCCGCCCCAAATTCGTATGATGAAACCTAATCCCTGATGTGATTGGTACTTCAAAGTGGGGCCTTCAAGAGGTGATTAGATCATTAGGAGAATGGGAGCGGTGCCCCTGTAAAAGAGACCTCAGAGAGCTCCCTCACCCCTTCCTCAACCCTTCTGCCATGTGAGGACACAGCGAGAAAGTGGCTGTCTATGAACGAGGAAACAGACCCTCACCAGACACCCAAGCTGCCGGCACCCTAATCTTGGACTGCCTAGCCTCCAGAACTATGAGGAACAAATTTCTGTCATTTATAAGCCACCCAGACTCTAGTACTTTTGCTGTAATCGTCCAAACAGACTAAGATGGTATACAAGTACGAATCCTGCTGTCAATTCTTCTGGGTATACATACCTACAAGTGAGACTGCAGATACGGTCATTCTAGGTTTACTCTTTTGGGGAACTGCCAAACTGTCTTCCAAGCAGCTGCATAACTTTACATTCCTACCAGCAATGCACAAGGGCTCCCATTTCGTCATATCCTCACCAACACGTGCTATTTTCCAGTTTTTAAATGATAGCTATACTAATGCAGTAGAGCGCTTCTTAAACTGATATTACAAATAAACCAAAACAGGAGTTGTCACAACATACATACAATTTAAAATGCTCCAGAGATGAATCCAGTCAGATGCTTGGGAGCTTCTTAACCTAGCCAGACTCTGGCGCGACTGGGTGGCTCAGTCGGTTGGGCATCTGATTTCAGCTCAGGTCATGATCTCGCAGTCTATGAGTTCAAACCCCAGGTCAAGCTCTGCGCTGACAGCTCAGAGCCTGGAGCCTGCTTCAGATTCTGTATCTCCCTCTCTCTGCCCCTCCACCACTGACACTCTGTCTCTGACTCTCTAAAAAGTAAATAAACATTAAAAAAATATTTTTTAAAACATCCTAGTCAGACTTCAGAAGATTTATAAATATATGGATGCATTGATAGACCCATGGATGGATTTCACAGAAGTACAAATATATGCTCTTTCTTTGTTTCTTTTTTTTTTTTTTTTTTAATTTTTTTTTTAATTTTTTTTTTCAACGTTTATTTATTTTTGGGACAGAGAGAGACAGAGCATGAACGGGGGAGGGGCAGAGAGAGAGAGGGAGACACAGAATCGGAAACAGGCTCCAGGCTCTGAGCCATCAGCCCAGAGCCCGACGCGGGGCTCGAACTCACAGACCGCGAGATCATGACCTGGCTGAAGTCGGACGCTTAACCGACTGCGCCACCCAGGCGCCCCTATGCTCTTTCTTTGAAATCATTGGATTCTTAAAGTGGTATATGAGATCTTAAAAATGTAGTAAACCAAAATGTTTATGATACAGGCAAATAGTGGAGAAAAATTATAGTTTTAAAGCTTTATAGACATTCAAGGAAGATCTAATATGAATGATCCAAGATTCTGGTCTAAGAATTTATAAGAAGAGCAAAGTAAACCAAAGTAAACAGAAGTAAAGAAATAGTAGAGATAAGAGCAGAAATCAACAAATTAAAAAACAGACAAAATAAGCAAAGCGCTAGTTATGTTAATAATTAGTTTGAAAATATAAACAAAATTAACAAAAACCTTAATCACACTGATCAAGAAGAAAAGAGAACACAAATCACCAATGGTGGAAATGAAGATGGGGTTATCACCACAGACCCTACAGACATGAAAGGATAATATGAAAATACTTATGAAATCCTTTGAACCAACAAATCTGACAATTTAGATGAACAGGCAGAATTCTTGAAAAATGCAACTTACCACAAACCACAAGAAAAAAAACAAAAACAGAAAACCTAAACAGCCTTACAACTATTTTAAAAACTGCATTTGTTACCCAAAACTTTTCCAAAAAGAAGAGCATCTGGGTAGCTCTGTCCATTAAGCATCTGACTCTTGGTTTTGGCTCAGGTCACGATCTCTCATCCATGAGACTGAGCCCCGCGTGGAGCTCTGTGCTGACAACACAGAGCCTACTTGGGATTCTCTCTCCCCCTCTCTCTCTGCCGCTATCCTGCTCACACTCTCTCACTCTCAAAAAATAAATAAACATGTAAAAAAATAATAAATAGCATCCATTTAAAACAAAACAAGAAAAACTTTCCCAAAAAGAAAATTCCAGGCCCAGGTGATTTTACCGGTGAATTCTATAAAATATTCAAGAAGAAATACCACCAGTTGTTCACAAATGTTTCAGAAAGAGAAGAAGGAATGGATCACTAGCCAGCTTGTTTTAATAGGCCAGTGTGATCCTCAGACCCTAAGTCGAGAAAGACATTGCAAGAAGAGAAAGGCATAGACCAATACCTTTCATGAAGACAAAAAACCCTTAGCAAAATAGTAGTAAGTTTAATCTAAGGCTAAATGAAAAGGATATAATGACCATATAGCATTTAACCCATGAACACAAGGTTGATTTCACATTCAAAAATATCACACAATACATAAAAATAACTCAAAATAGATCCTAGATCTGAATATAAAACCTAGAACTACAAAAGTTCTAGGAAAAAACCATAGGAAATCTTTGCAGTCTTGGGATAGGCAATGGTTACTTAAAACAGAACACAAAAAGCATGAAAAAAAAGAAAAAAAAATTGATGAATCACACCTAATAGAAATTCAAAACTTTTCCTCTTTGAAAGATTAATAAAAAGTCATATACTGGCAGGAAATATCCACAACACATATATAAAATAATAAACTTGTTTCAGGGCACCTGGGTGGCTCAGTCAGTTAAGCAACCAACTCTTGATTTCAGCTCAGGTCATGATCTCATGGTTCATGGGATTGAGCCCTGCATCGGGCTCTGCGCTGACAGTGCAAAGCCTGCTTGGGATTCTCTGTCTCCGCCCCTCCTCTGTTCACTCACTCTCTCAAAATAAATAAACATAATAAAATAAAATAAAACAAAACAAAATAATGAACATACTACTTCAGAATGTATAGACTCTTACAACTAAATAGGAACAAAATTACAATTTTTATTTATTTATTTATTTATTTATTTATTTATTTATTTATTTATTTATGAGAGAGCACGTGTGCGTGAGCGTGAACAGAGGAGGGGGCAGAGAGAGACTCTCAAGCAGGCTCTACACTAAGCGCAGAGCCCCATGCGGGGCTTGATCCCATGACCCTGGGATCATGACCTGAGCCAAAATCAAGAGTTGGACCCTCAACCAACTGAGCCACTCACACACCCCAATACAATTTTCAAAATAAGAAAAGGAGGGGCACCTGACTGGCTCAGTCATTAGAGCATTGAGACTCTTGGTCTTGGGGTCATGAGTTTAGGTCCCACATTGGGGTTAGTTTACTTAAAAAAAATAAAAGGGTATTTAAAAAATAAAACAGGAAAAGGATACTTCCCAAAAGAAGTTATATGAATGGGGGCGCCTCGGTTGAGCGTCCGACTTTGGCTCAAGTCATGATCTCATGGTTCGTGAGCTCAAGCCCTGTGTCAGGCTCTGTGCTGACAGCTCAGAACCTGGAGGCTGCTTCAGATTCTGTCTCCTTCTCTCTCTGCCCCTCCCCTGCACATGCGTGCACGCTCTCTCTCAAAATAAGTACACTTAAAAAAATAAAAAATGAGTTATGAAAAGAAACAGAGAAAACAGATAAATCATACGCTGCCTCACTTTGACTCTGAAGACACAAACTATCTCTTACAGAACTCGACACAGCAAAAAGATGTGAGGGGCGCCTGGATGGCTCAGTAGGTTAAGCATCCGACTTCAGCTCAGGTCATGATCTTGTGGTTCATGGGTTCAAGTCCCGCGTCGGGCTCTGTGCTGACAACTCAGAGCCTGGAGCCTGCTTCGGATTCTGTGTCTCCCTCTCTCTCTCTGCCCCTCCCCCACTCACACTCTATCTCCCTCCCAAAAATAAATGAACATTACAAAAAAATTTTTTTAAATATGCCAGCAACATACCATTCCTGACAACCAAAACCAAACGTCTCCAACAAGCCAGCACTTATAATACACATCCATCAGTGAGGACTTCAGTCTCAAGTCGCTGCCACCCAAAACCCCCAAGGAAACCAAATCCACCTCGCCTCATGACTGAAATGAGAAGCAGCACAGTATATTTTATAGGCATCGATCCAAGGAACTACTCAACACATAAGTACGAGAAAGCACAGTAAAGGTAGGGGAACCACTTGCCTGAAAGTATAGTTTCCGGGAACAAGGTTAGACAGACTAAGATGGGGGACTTGGCGGGGGTCTCCTCTCTGAAGGGGCCATTAATTCCCTCCCAGCGATAACTCACTATTCTCATGTCGTCTGTACTTTCTAGAAGGATTTAAAAGTGAAACCTAGAATGAAATCCAAGAACCGTACAATTTTGTAATTTACAGTCCTCATGCTTCAATTTGTTTTTGTATGAAATCGCATAATTACACAGATATCAATGGCCACGTATTATGTGCTACCAGGGGGATTTCTTCTTCTCCCTGGACTATCATCACTGTTGTTCTCCCGAATTTCCACCAGATTTGAGAGGGCTGTTTGCGCTCGGTTGTGAATCTTAAAAAAACACACTGACAGGTGCTTTGCTTTTTAAAACAACAACAACAACAACAACAACAACAACAACAACAACAGGAGTCAAACAGATGCAGCACACTGAAATGCTTTTTCTACTCACCCCACCCTAGAACATGATACCCTTCTGAGGATCTGACAGAGGTATCTGAACTGACAGATTCATAAAGAACTAAGAGACACTTATAAGTATTTTATGCGACACCTTTTACAACCCTGATCATTGAGGTGTAAATCCAAAGAAAGGAAGTACCTTATAAGAAAACTGCCCATTTCTGCTTCGAAAGAGAACAAAACGGGCCACACAGAATCACAGACATTTAGACCCGGAAGGGAGTCAGCTGCATTTAATTCAGTTAAAGAAAGAACTAGTTGGTGCGACACACAAATAATCCCAAACAGTTTCCTGTATCTGAGTCGTCCTGAATTAGAGAAATCAAAATGCAGTACATGTCCTCATGTAAATAGTTTCATCTGAAATATGCTTTTTTTTCAGGTTGTGAAGAGGGAAATGTGGATAGTGATATCTGAATAGACACAAATGATCACGTCAGTGGGAATTCTGCATATTTGCAAAATGGAACAGCATTAGCGGCTGACAAGTACTCTCCTTCCAACAACCAAGGATCTATTCTTTACAGGATCTGGTATTAGCTTTGTGATTAACTGCACACATATGCAAATACCGGTCACGCTGAGACTGATCATACTTTGTCATACACTGTCCCATATCTCGATCTATCTATACGAACGTACTGTCAAACGTAGGGGATGTTTTCCATCCACTGTCATTTGCACGAATGCCTGTAGTCACACAGGGGCCCCTTCCACGTGTAAGAGAAGGAACGGACTCTGACTGGATTAACACAACACAACCCACCCTGGACGAAGGCAACCCCTCTTGTGTGCATTAAAGTGATTTTCCTGTTGCTCATCTCATTCACTACGTCAAAAGGAGATGTGCTAACAATGGCTTTAATTCCAAATCCAATGGCTGGGCCCCGAAGAAGTTTCCACAGACAAGTGAGACACACATGAGACAAAGGCCGTGACGAGGCACCTGAAGGGCTGGGAGCTACATGCCCCGTGAGGAAGACGCTCACGCATCCACACTGGTGTGCGAGGTCTCCCGGCCTCCACAAGGAGCACCGATAAACCTTGCGGCCCACGGGGCGGAGAGACCCTGACTTGTCCCAGATACCCATGGCTGCCGTCGATGAAAGCTGACGTCAAAGGCAGGGTGAGCGCTTGCATCTGGGGAGAAACCACTGCCGTGGGGGGTAGGTTGACTCTTCTGGCTGTATGACAGAGAAAGGGACACCGGCTGAGCCTGCTATGTATGTGTATATCATAACCCCAGTATAGCATCTGCTTTTTAAAAGTTGGTTATAGGGGCACCAGGGTGGCTCCGTCGGTTAAGCGTCCGACTTCAGCTCAGGTCATGATCTCAGAGTTCGTGAGTTGGAGCCCCGTGTCGGGCTGTGTGCTGACAGCTCGGAGCCTGGAGCCTGCTTCCGATTCTGTCTCCCTCTCTCTCTCTCTCCCTCTATCTCGCTCTATCTGCTCCTCCCCCACTCACACTGTCTCTCTCTCAAAAGTCAATAAACATTAAAAAAAAATGTTTTTTTTTAAAAGTTGGTTATAAAATGTCCTGTCAAGAAGGTGTCTATCTATCCCACAGGCCTCAGCTGTGGAGAGTACTTCCTCAAGTTTTGCAACCTTCCGGTCAATTTAGGAGCTTGTCTGCAGGTTTACATTTTTGCAGGCTGAGTCCCGGCTCAGGGGACATGGTGAGAACCAGGTAATAATAACCTGGGTAATAACAACCCCGGGCTTCATCGCGGAACGTGGACAGTAGGTGCCGAAAGGGAGCAACGGAGTACGGTTCCAGCTCCTCCGACAGAAGGGAGTTTTGAGCCCCTGGGGGAATGGCCGGGAGGCAGAGCGGGCACACAGGTGGCCCACCCGGACGAGGGTACGCCTGTCTCTAATTCCCACAGATGCACTGACCCGGGGGCTGGTGGCAGCCCGAAAGCCCACTGAGCCCCTCGGGGGCTCAGCCGACTCTATCTGAAAAAGCCTTCCGCGGCAGGTAAGGCGGAGTCATGAGGAAGGGGGTGGAGGGGTGACCGGAGCAAATGCCGGACAGAGAAACCTGAGGGCAGCCTTAAATAGCAGAGTTGAGCAAGTACTGAGAATCACACAGAATGGAGAAAGGAAACCAAAAAACACACCACATCGTTGTCGCTTATTTTCTCTATAGTAGAGCCAAATGTAAAAATAAAAACTCCATTACCATTTTATTCGGGCACCAAAAACAGAGATACACCTGTACGACACGAGGCCATTCTCCTACAGGGGCCTACCTGGCCGAACAGTGACACAGACATATCCTTCTCCAAAGGCATTTTCACCGGAAACCGCTACTTTGAACGCGTCAAGTCCTGCTGACAACTGTAACAGAAATAAAAGCTACACAGGTAAACGCTCAAAAGCCATAATGGGACCGTTGCCTCAAAAGTCCTAAGATACCGGAGCGCATGGGTGGCTCAGTCGGTTAAACGTCCGGCTCTTGACTTCGGCCCAAGTCATGATCATGGTTCGTGAGTTCAAGCCCCACGGTGGGCCCCGTGCTGACAGCTCAGAGCCTGCATGAGATTCTCTCTCCTTCTCTCTCTGCCCCTCCCCCCATTCGTGTCTTCTCTCTCTCTCTCCGTCAAAATAAATATACTTAAAAAAAAAAAATCCTAAACTATCCGAGAAGCCATTCCTCCTGAAGTGAGCACAGCACAGGGGCTCAGGACACAGCCTCATCAGAGCCCTGCAGACATGGCCACAGGTGTGAAGCCTGTGCCCCGTCACACTGAAGAGGCCATCTGCCCCCCAGAAAGGCCTGCAGCTGAGCTACAGGTGTTCCCGGGCTGTACCGAGGCGTAAGTGAGGGGGGCTGGCCGAGAGGGGCAGTTCTTAAACTCATGTGCAAAGGAATCACGCCTTTTTACTCGCTCTGGTGAGTCGGCCATCAGCAGCCTGGGGGCCACGCTCGGAGGAACCATGCCCAGTGACTCGAGGCCGACGTGAGCTTGCACAGCACCCACGGCCGTGAGGTCTCGCGAACAAGGACGAGATAATCACAGGTGGGAAACCAGATCCTCTAGCAGCTGAGGCAGTTCATTCATCCTTCCGGGCCAGGAAGGGGGCGCGTTTCCTCTCGTGAGGTGCTGACATCTTGGAGCAGTACATGATGGCCAAAGCATCCGTGTGTGGGAATCAAAGCGCTGGCAGTTCTAGAAACGTGGCTGCTCGCGGAGCAGAGATGACCAGAATGCCTCTACCTCTACCAAGAGAGGGAGACTTAGAACACAGGCTTTTTAACCTCAACAGAGATTCTGACATTTCACCATCTGCCCATCTACATGTTTGTGACTTGACTCATTTGTATCCTCCTTCTGATCTCAATCGTAAAACAGACTTCAGGGTTCAGCAGCTCAAGTGTGAACTGAATTCTGTGGCGTGCTGTCATATCCGGCCAGTCTCCAGTTACTTATTTGAGAGACATTAAGCATTTGCATGTGTCTTTCGTTTATTTCATCTCGGTAGTCTACCGGGTGGCTTAGCAAGCTCCATTCATAGCTGTACGTGGTCTCTGAGAGCAAAAAAGGAATACGAGTGAGTAGTCATAAATTCTGAAAAGTTACTATATACAATCTGGGCAGAGGAAAGGAGAGGACGGCCCTAATTCCAGCAGAAGAGATGCCGGACATATCCTGAAACCAGCTTTCAACTAAGAAACAGCAAGTTTCTCTATCTTTCTAATGGAAAATTTCTGTTTTAGTAGGGAAACACACAGCTTACGGAAAATTCATGAAATGTGGAAAGTCGAAAAAAAGAAAAAGGAAAAAAAAAATCTCCCTGATCCCACAGTTAGCATTTGATGACTTTCCTTTCAGGGTGACTACAGATATATAGAAAGATAAATAGATACATAGATAGATAGATTTCAACACAGTATATAAACCACTGTACTTTTTCTCCTTTTAATAAAAGGCAAGGAGATTTCCATTTGTTTCATCCGCCACGGGGGTTTACTGAAGGACGCAGAAACAGATTAAACTCTTCCGTATAAAGATGAAGTTGTCTCCCACAGTGAGATGCTAGTTCAAGTACAAAGTATCTCAGTAACAGGATTAAAGGAAATGCCAAATATTATCATCTCTGTTGAAATTTTGACCCATATGTGATGGGGGCAGGGGACAGATGAAGGGACTAACCTGAATGAGAACATCCAACACCCTACGAACGAATATACCTTAAGAAAGAATGCCTTTGACAGGTCAGAGGGATGGCTCCCATGTTTGCTGAATAGTAGGGCACAGGACAAGCAGAAGAAAGGGCATTTTGAGAAACATTTTTGGAAGAGCTGGTGTGAGGCATCCTGAGTACCTCAGAGCCCCATTGCCCACACCGTAGTAGCTGAAAACAGCTTCGTGCCCCCTCCTGCCCCCTCTCCGCAGGGGGTTACCACAGGTCGGACTCTGGGATGTGGAAACCTCTCCTGCCCTAACACGTCTCTTGCTTTGCCTCTTCAGTAATGCATGGCTTTCCCTCTGGACCAATTAAGGGGCGTGTCCTATATGAGTTTCCCATACTCTTTCTCCATTTTAAACTACTTCAGTATGGTGTTTTTTATTTTTTAACATTTATTCAGTTTTGAGAGAGAAAGAGAGAGAGAGAGAGAGCATAAGCGGCAGGGGGGCAGAGAGAGTGGGAGACACAGAATCAGAAGCAGGCTCTAGGCTCTGAGCTGTCAGCACAGGGCCCGACGCGGGGACTGAACTCATGGACCACAAGATCATGAACCGAGCTGAAGTCAGACGCTTGACTGACTGAGCTACCCAGGCGCCCCTAAACTACTTCAGTTAAGATTCAATGCTTATGACCACCAAAGCCTCGCCACGACTCCCAAACCTTCAGTCGTGACCTCACACAGTGTTGTGAAAATGAATCCCTGCTGTAAAGTACCTGTAAAGACCAGTTAAGAGCAACCCAGCTAAGGGGCCCCTGGGGTCACACAGGAAAGTCAAACTCTCACCTGCGGGAGGCGCCGGCACAACAAAACCTTCAGTTCAACTTCATTTTCTGGTAAAGTTATTAGATTATCTCCAGTGGACACCAGTTGTTTCACTAAAAGTTGGTTAGAAATAGTACATTCCTTTATATATGATAGTGATGTTATATTACTTCCCTGCAACAGATTATTTCTTAGTAGCCACAAGATAAAATAACATATATTTTTCTAATAGTTCCTCCTGTGATTTATCGAAGACACTTTTTTCCTCTGGCTAGGAACTGAGCCATGACTCACATTCTGTTGTAGAACAGACTTCGTAAATTTTAAGCCATCTATGTGAGTTGACAAGGTGAAGAAAATAATGATTTGGATTGGGTGAGCACAGTGTTGGATAACAAGGTTGTACGGAACAGGTCGGGTACTGTGTGTAGAATCTATTTTCCTTCCTACCATCAAGCTCCTCTTACCTCCCTGGTATGTGCTGTTTTTATTAAAAAATGGAGTGTAATCATGAGTGTTTCTGTATCATTAGTCACACACCGCTCAGTTCTTCTGATAGCAGCCTCATGAATTGTCGCTAATGGCCTTGCTCTTGGAACCTTTCTAAGAGTAAACCCGGTCAACCTCCATATGAAAGAGCTATTTTAACTCAGGCAGCAGGAACATTCACTCTCATCAAAAGCGCTTACCCACTTGATGAGCACTCAGAACACTGTTCATTTACCGTCTCCATAACCAGCAGAACACTGATGTATTCAATTGGTGAGACGCCACTGGGTGTTAGTCTCGCTTGTAAAATACAACCGAGAGATGTCAGAAGGTCACAGGGAGTAAAGCGAAGATTTTTTTTTTTTTTTTAAAGCTGAGTGCTCTTTAGAGATCTTAGGTACGTGGAGGCGTTGGATGGGTGGCTCACTAAATCTGCTTCTCTTCTGTCTGTCAGTACCCAGTCCTTCCAGTACCTTCCTACACCAGCTGCAGGCACCTCCCAAGCTTCTCTGCAGATCTCTACTTACCCATCATTTCTACTGATTCTTTGCCCTGAAAGTCAAGCAACTGTGGACCCAGAGGGGACACTGGTCTAAACCTATCATGTTACAGATGCGGGAACTGAGCCCTAGAAAGGCAAAGTAATTACACTGCTCCAGGTTGTACAAATAATTAGTAAAAATAGAGCCACCAAAACTTAATTATTTTAAATGTATTTATTTCAACAAACACACAAAGCAGATCACACTGTACCAGGCACGGTCCCAGGGGCTTTAAAATGATCAATTCGTCTAACCTTCCAGCAGTTCCATGCAATAGTGCTATTAGAACCCACAGATCCGGGGCGCCTGGGTGGCTCAGTCAGTTAAGCACCCGACTTCAGCTCAGGTCACGATCTCACATTTCGTGAGTTTGAGCCTGTGTAGGGCTCTGTGCTGATAGCTCAGAGCCTGCAGCCTGCTTCAGATTCTGTGTCTCCCTCTCTCTCTGCCCCTCCCCTGCTTGTGCTCTGTCTCTCTCTCTCTCAAAAAAAAATAAACATTAAAAAAGAAAGAAAGAAAGAAAAAAAAAAAAAGAACCCACGGATCCTAATTCCCAGCTAGTGTCCTTTCCAATATACCACACAGCTTCTCTTCTGCCATTACCTTTCTGTCTACTGACGCCGAGGATCAAAGTAAGTGAACAGGCAGAGAGGGTCACCCCAGGGTACAGTGCCCACTGAATGGCCTAGGAAACAAGGTCTCTAACACCTTCCTTATTAGGGAATCTCATGGGAGCTTTTCAGCACTCGCCCTGATCCCTGCGGCCTCTGGCTCTTTCATGACCTCTTCCCACTTAGAAGTCTCTCTTTCCTTCCTGCTGTCCATGCCCTTCTCTTGACGTCCTGCTTCTCTGTAGGCTTCTTCTGTTCTTCCAACTCCTAAAGAAGGGAGGTCTCCAAAGCTCCTCACAGGCCTCTCCCTAGCTCACCCACCAGCCGCCCTGGAAGGTCAGATCTGGGCCCTAAGCCTGCAGTAGTCACCTCTATGTGAATGGCTGCTGGTGCCTCGTCTTCAACCGCTCATCAGTCTCAGGGTCCTGCTTCTTTCATCCTGCCAGTCAGCCATTCATCAAATCCCACTGACTCCAGCTGATAGCGCTCGAATCTGGTTTCTTCTCTTCACCCCTGCAATCACTCCCTCCGGTCCTCAGGGATCTTCTTGCCTCCAGTCAACTACTTTCTTGAAACAAATCTGATCATTTCATTTTCCTGCCTAAAGTCATTCAGAGATTCTCTCTACTTACCCAATGAAGCATAAATTCCTTAGCACAGATTACAGATCTTTCAAAATCTTGCCCTGCTCACCACTGTAGACTCACGCCTTGGTTCCCTCTCATTCACGTAAATCAGTTCCCGCCAGAACGGCCTCCTTACAACTCTCCCGAAGTGTCGCCTGAGCCCCCCTGAACCTCTGCTCTCTTCCACAGGCAATGAATGAGGTGATGGGCAGGAAATGCTAAGCATGGTTCCCAGCGCTCGGTTAAGTGCTCACTGAACAGTCATCGCTATTATTACACATGTCGCCACCTTGACCCGAACAACGCAGCGACCCCATTTTAGCCGGCTGGCTGTACCCTGGCGCTACCGCCTCTGGAGAGGCTTCCCGGCCCTTCTGAGAGGGCAGGCCGGGTGCCTCCCCTGCTCCCTCAGCTGCCTGTCACAGCACTTACCAGGTGATAGGAAAACCGTCCACCTCCCTGTCTGTCAGTCTCACTTCCTGCACTGTAGATCACAGAGGCAAAAGACAGCGTGTGTTCGTCTTTTCACGCCTGGTGTGTAAGCACCGTTTCTAGGACACACTCAACGATGCGCCTGGGGGGAACGAGTAAACTTGAAAGCTGTCACGACACTCCTACAGCACGTTTTTGTACTTTTCTTCCGGCTGTACTAGGAGCAGTACTGTTACCTGTCCTGGGAGCAGCGGTGGGAGACACAGGTGGCTCAGATGGGGTGGACGCCGGAGACAACGCTAGTGGGAAGGCTTGGGCTGCTATGCTCCACGCTCCATGGGGGGGCCAGAACCGGCCTCTTCTCTGTGGAGGCTGGGCTCAACTCCGGTCTGGCTGGAGGAGGATCACGGGAAGGCATTAGAATCTAGGAGATCAATTACAAAGACAAATTGCTATGAAAGAAAAAACAAAAATGGCTGACCTCGTCAAGCAATACAACGTCACTGACCTTTCTCACAAACTGGATTCAGTGGCATTGGAAAAACCATGTCTGATATCACACAACAGTAGAATTCTACACCATTTCTTTCAAATATGCTCTGATATCTATTAAAAATGAAAGAAAAAAGAAAACTGTGGGTTGGACAATTATTGTAAGTGAACATGCACATCCAAAATCACTCAAGATGAAAAGAGAAAAAACAACAAAAAAACCCTCCACAGCCCCCGAACTATTCAACAAGGCAGTAACTGAAGACAATCAGAACATTCTAAGACCAGGCTTCTAGAGTAAATGATCTCTAGTCATACCATTTATGTGCATAAACTGTAACTTAAAGTTACAGTTAAAGTTAGCCAACCTAAAGTTTTTAAATTAAACATTATGTGCCAGAGGGGAAAGTCTCGTAAAATGATATCAAAATTATCTTCTGAGCTTAAACTGCCAGTGACTATAGGGTCCAGGTAAGTAAAAGTCAGGCTAAGAACACCTCCCCAAGGGGGAGGTGCAGGGAGAAATCCACAGAAAGAAAAGCTGTAAGACCAATATAAACCAGGGAGGGGGCCTCAGGTATTTACTGAAATCACAAACTGGTGTCTATTCTGCAGTTAAGGAAAGTAAGGACAGAGACATTTTGTGACCGGGCACCAGATAAATGACTTCACTGCTGATATTAACTAACTACTAGATACTTTAGTTCATACAGTTCAGATATTACGAGGCAACTGGTAAACCCCTTCAACAACAAATTTCAGGAACCAAGGCTGAAAGAAGATGAAGCGTAAAATTTTAAATATATTGATCAGACCAAGACAAAATCAACTGACCAACATTTAAAAACTAGGTAGTGGGTTACAGGGAAGGAAAAAGTTCTCCCTCCTACTCTCCAACCTTTCTGCCTGATACCTCCACTCCCCATAACAAAAAGGCTGATTAACGGAGGAAAAACAAATTGAAGTCTGTGTGCCAGACGTATGCCCAGGTGCCCAAGAAAGAAAGGAGGTGCAAAGAAGGCAACAAAACAGGAGGTTTAATACATTTTAGGCAAAGAAACAATAGATTTGTGAACTGAAAGGACAAAGGGATTTGAACTTGGGGTAGTTAATGGTGAAGAAGTAATAACAAGGTATGTTTGTACAGGCTTCTCCAGCACGGTCTTCTCTCTCTAAATCCCCGTCTTTGGGGCTAAGGGTGCCCTCTCCCCTCCTGGCACAGGGAGGCTACCTTGCCCATGGCAGACTTCCGGCCTGCTTTCAGGGGACCACAGTGGGGGCGGTGTTCTTCTTGCACGGCACTTTCCCAGGTACCATCAATTCAAAATAATCAATATGCCAAAGTGCCATGTTGGATACTTTGAATCCCTACAGGGTCTAATTTTGAGATGCTCAGCTTGAAGTTTCAGGCATTGAGGTGTGGAAGGGAGTGCTGATATAGGAGGCTGGTCCTCACATCTGTGCTGACAGTAGTACGAAGTTCAGAATCCCTGCGACCAGAGCGCCAGCAGATGGCAGTGGGGCCTCCTACAAAGTCACTACCAAGTTGAAATAAAGAATGAAGTCTACAGACAGTGGTTGGAAACATTAAGGCACCTGTCAAAGGCTTCCCGGTAACCAGGGGCTGGCTGAGGGGGATTACAACTCCTCCCCTCCCTCCTGTCTACACAATCAGCTTTCCCATCATGCTGCCTCTCTGGGCTGTTAGAGCAAGCCGGTTTTTTGCTTTCACTCCCTGGCTCCCTCTCCATGACCTTCACAGAGAACTCCTGGCTAAGTTATTGGTACTCAGGTTCTCTCTGACACACCCCACCCAAAGAAAATGGATCCTCCAGGGAAGCAACGGACACCCCCACGCCCCCATTACAGCCTAGCCTGGACAACGGGATCCTTGAATGGCTCTTGTTTCTTTTTTTCTACCCTTAACTACTTTGAAACAACTTCTTTTAGGTGCATCTGTCTGGTCTTGCCCACTTGAAAACAAAACTGCAGAAAATGTCATTTATCCTCTACGAATTTAATCTTGACTTGTTTCGAATTTCTTGAATTTGTCCTATTCGGTCGCACTACTTGGTGAATAATGCTTCTATATACATTTGTGCACAAGTCTTTGCATGTACAAGTGTTTTGCTTCTCTTGGGTAATTACTTAGCAGTTCAAAGGGGGTTTGGGTCCTAAGGTTTGTAAGGCTCTGTTTATCTTTCTGAGGAACTGCTGGACTGTTTTAGAGTGCCTGTGCCATTTTACGTTCCTACCAGCAATGCCTGAGGGTTCTCATCTCCGTGTGTCCTTACTGACACTTGTTCCCTTTTTGTCTTATTCTAGCCACACTGGGTAAGTGGTATCCCAGTGTGGCTTTCATTTGCAGTTCCCTAAAGATCAATGGTCCTAAATTATTTAAACGAGGAGACCTTTTGACTGAAGATAGAGATGTTGGAGGTGGGGGGCCAGTTATGACAGGTTACCTTGAAAAACACCGAAAACAAAGGTAAGGTTGTTACACAGATTTCAGTCCCCTCCTTCTCCAAGGGTAAGAGTTTCTACTGACTTGGAATCATTCTCTTCCTGGTTCAGAGGAAGAGACACTTAACAAATGGAGATTTCCCTTATAAATGTAAATTTCCCTTACAAAAGGGACTACAGATAAATTCTACTGTTTTTAGAGCTTCTCTCCTTAGTGCTTTCTCTCAAAAATAATCAGTTCAAATAATCCTTATACCAAAGAGACATATTTGGGGTCACATATTCTGATACCCTTCAATCTATTTTGAGTTAATTTATGTAGCTTAAGGTAGGGGTCTCAATTTCGTTTTCACCCAGTACCATTTGTTGACAAGACTATTCTTTTCCCCATGGAAAAAGAATTATTTTCTTGGCGCCTGTATTAAATACAATTGTACTATTTATAATACGTTTTTGGTGAGGGAAGAAATCTTTGGTTTTGCCATTAATTCCAAACTCTGTACTTCGGCAGAGTAAAATTATTTATGTCTTATGCTGCAGAAATAATGTTTATCAACACTAATTCAAGGATTATCTATGACTCAGTTCAGTTCAAAAACACATAATGTGACAGTAGGGCAAAATCTGTATTTCAGTGGAAAATAAAACACTGTCTAAAGGATCTCTTGGTTATCTAATTCTAGTCTTTCTTGTATTTCAGCTATTTGACAACTCTATCAGTTGGAGGTGACTTATAACAATGCAAAATAACTTATTTATAGACAGATGTTCCCCTATAGGAACCAGTCTGGCCTCCAGTTGCACATTGATTTCAATGTTCTTCACGTATGTTCTTCAGATTCTCTTGTAAAACAATACAACATTGATTAATGACTAGGATAAAAGCTAATGCATGTTCATTTTATATCTGTATAATTCATGACTGTACCTTTCTTTCATAATTATCTTTTAACATAACCAACTTCAAAGAACTAATGAGCCATGTTTAATACACACTTCCATCCATAGAAGCTATAAAATCAAAGACTTAGCAACATAAAAGAAAGTAAACTGTGTTAATATTTAGTGATAGAAGAACATGGTTAATCTTTGGTAATTTCAGATTATTTTTCAATTGGAAGCTTTTAACATTTTAAGACAATTACAAGTTTAGAAAAATCTAGAAACCTTGAAAAGTAATAGCAGGCAATGCAATCACTTGCACTAAGCCCCACATCAGCAAAACAAGACTTAATACCTAACCTACCTGCAGTTACAACCCTCCCAGGAATGTAGTCTTAACCCATCAGTCTGGAATGTTCTGGTCAACACCAATAGGTAAGCTGCCTGTCCACCACTGGTAAGTTACCTTAGCGTGTAACAACCCATTCTTTTCCCCCTTCTACCTCCAAAAGACTTCCTTCTTGTACAGCTCCTCAGAGCTCCTTTCTATTGCCGGATAGGGTGCTGCCCGATTCATGAATCGTTCGATAAGGTCAGTTAGATCTCAGAAACTTCCTCAGTTGAATTGTCGTAATTTAGCAGATTTGGCCCAGGAACGGAGGGCTCTGAACTGCACTTCTGAAGGCGTTCAGGGACGACGAGAAACACAGGCGTGGCACCTGTGAACCCCTTTCTGAGTTGTCTTTCTTGCCTTTCCCAAGGGCCCTGCGTAAGTTCCTCCCAGTTCTGGGCTCTGCCCTCCTTGCCCTGAGCTCCTGATCTCACTTGCTTTCCAAAGTTCCCCGTTTGTCTGAAATCACTCACTCCACATGGGGGAACTGCCAGCAGTGTGGACACAATCCCCCAGGTGACTGGAAACCCCGGTCCTCAGCTCTGTCCCCACAGTCCACGTCGGGCGCTGCCGCTGGCAGCTGGAGCCCCCGTTTGTTGGGGTCCTGCTGAGTCAACCCCTTCCCCGGCCCAGACTCCACGCTGGGAAACGTTGGAGGTGCGCACAGGACTTCTCTCGGCCAGGACACGGTAACAGCACTCGGTGACTGCACGTTCGTTATTCGGGGGCACAGGCTTGCTTGTCGTGTCAGATGAAGGCTGGCGGAAAGACAAGGGCTCTCTGCATTCTGAAGAGTTAGGCACGTGACCTCTGGCGCACCTGCTTATTTTGCGTCTAAAGGATGGCAGTCCCGGGAGCTAAAGCCATCTCTACAAACGGCAACATCTTACTAAAACCACCTAGAATCGCAGTGGCTGTTACGAGGAACGTTCCAGTGAGAGAAGATCACTTAAGAAGTGCACTTGGCAGCAAGGATTCCCAAATGAAGCAAACAGGCTGGGATACGTTTTTTAATCGGCAGGCAGAAGCCTCCACAAAGCTTCAAAGTTCCCAAATAGCTTCATTCAAAGATTCACTGTGAAAGCTTATTACAAAATTAAGGAAGTAATTTTTACTGCTTCCCTCTACCCTCCTTTAAATCCTCTTTCTAGTAGTCTTATGTCTGCATTGCCTTTACAGGATTGTAAACAAAAGTCAGCCAAGTTAATGACCGTACAGACACCTTGATTGGCCAAACTGCCAAAGGTGAATACAAAAATTAGGGACATAAAAGGTACCTACAACAAAGACTGTAAGACTGACGGATGTGACCGCCCACAGCTCCCCTCCACCCTCCTTGGTCCGATACCCATTCCGGGGATCCTCTGTCCGGCCTGCCCTTCCACTTGAAGAGACAGTCAACTTCCAAACTAACACCACCAATGTCACAGCATCCTCTCCCGATATCTTCCTCTCCTAGTTCAAAGGCTGATCCAGACATCATAGTTAAAGAATTTCCTAAGTCCAAGGAAGATCCTCAAAAGTTTTTAATACACAGATAACCTCTTGAGGTTAATGGATTAATAAAAAGGCAGAAAACAGGATAGGAGGCCACCATTCATGATCATAGCTGAGGACTCGGAAAAGACTTAGAACCAAGCCTGTAAATGGTCGGCCAACTTGATGGCCTTATAGACACCCCCATATTTACCTCCCAAGGAAGGCCTCTGCTCGGGTCCTTCCCAGTGTTGACAAGACTATGAAGGATTTTCGGGTGAACTGCTATGAGTCCCTTAAAACAGCCAAAGGGAAACTAAAATTAAAATTAATTTTTAAAAAACCTTGCCAAATTTTGGTAAATCCCCCAGCTACACTCTCCACTTTAAACTCCACTCAGGACCTACAGGTGGGATCCTAGAAAAACAAGGACCCGGCTAACGGTAAGATTTGTACCACAGTCAGCTCCCCCAGATCTCTGCCTGTGGTGCCCCAGAGAAAAATCAAAATAAACTATCTTTTGCACTGTCTCTGGGAATGCCTCTTCAGTCCAAGGGGTCATCCAATACTCCCAGAAATATTTGTTTGTCCTGACCAAAAACTTCGTGGAGGAACTAACATTCCTTCCCTGTCCCTCTGAAAATCAAATGTTCTATAAACTTCAGTGAGGGAATTATAGAAAAACAAAAAGGGTAATGAAAAATCAAATATTGGCAGAAAAAGTTTTAGCTGTCTGAGCAGATAAACTTAACTTATTCCAACGGATTTTTCATTGGCCTAAATTTTAAATAACCTTTCCCCCTTCTGATCTTTTACGGTAAATGAGTTTACATTATGATATCTGTCTCGGGACTATTTTTTTTTTAATTTACTTATTTACATACTTACTGATTTATTTATAGGCTCCCTACCCAGTGTGGGGCTTGAACTCACTACCCTGAGATCAGGAGTCATCTGCTCTATTGACTGAGCCAGCAGGTGCCCCATCATGGCTAAAGTTTTAAAACAAACATATGAAGTCTCTGTTTTCATCTGTCTCAGTGTTCATGTAGTGTCATAGATGTGTGTTATTTTCTACCTCTGGATGGCAATATCAAAATTTGTAATAGAGTTCTATTTAATTGGCTTAAACATATAAACACTTATAGAAACTAAATTCTCAAAATGTAATAGGAAATAACCCAAATGCTTTTCAGGTTCATGTGATCTAAGTATTATATGATATAAAAGCTAGTTTATGTTTGCCGGTTGATTGAAAATAGGCATGTCTCCAGAGTTAACAGCATTGCAATTCCTTCTGGGTTTAGTAATCAGCTAAGTCTGTGATGTCTTTGTTACAAACTCTGTCACCTAGAAAAATAACCCAGGATGATGACCGAAGTTGTCTAACATCTAATGAAGTGTTTGTAGTTAATCTAAACATAGTTGTTAACAATAAGTAAATTAAACGGATGTAAGTAAGATAAAAAGGTTTTAGGTACATTTCTGAAACTGTCTCCAAATTTTTTTGTAACCTAAAACCTTAAAGTTTCACTAAGTTAAATTTGACTATACAGATCATTTCCTAATAAGATAAAAACACTGAAACATTATTACATACAGGTTTATGCACTTTTTCTTCCTTTTGTGGAGGATTAAAGCTATTTTAGTCTAGTACTAAACACGTTTTATCCCACACTGAGAAATTTTCCGTGAAAAACCACGTTTCTAGAAATTATAAAGCAAAGATGCTAATGTAAAAGGTAGTTCATTATTGCATATTTCTTAATTTTCATGAAAAATTAAAAGAGGTTAAGGGTTAAAAATCTAATATATGTGATTAAAACTACCGGAAATAATAGGGAAAGGAGTTTTAGGTGTGATCAGGACTAAGATTGGAATGAATTTAATTAATGAGTTTTACTTTCATAACTAAAATTAGTACAAAACTGGAATTCGGTTTTCTCTTTGTTAAAAGGACCAAGTTTTCGTGGACAACTGGCCTGCTCTTGTTAAGAGATTATGGAAGGTTTTTCTTTACCTTTTTCAGTCATCTGCCCAGAAGAAAGAAAGATTTTGTTTCTTGTCAAAGCAATTTCCTGTGGTTCATGATCAGGTCTTTTGTTACCTAAGAAAGCTATATCTTCTCTGTTAAAAGAGCTAAGTTTAGGGGCTCCTGGGTGGGTCAGTGCGTTAAGCGCCAACTTCGGCTCAGGTCGTATCTCACAATTCCGTGGGTCCGAGCCCTGCATCGGGCTCTGTGCTGACAGCTCAAAGCCTGGAGCCTGAAGCCTGCTTTGGATTCTGTGTCTCCCGCTGTCTCTGCCCCTCCCTCGCTCACACTCTGTGTGTCTCTTTCAAAAACAAATAAACCTTAAAATAATTTTTTTTTAAAGGCTAAGTTTTTTTTTTTAAGTTTCTATTTTTGCCTATGAAACCTTTACTTGTTACTATGGTAATTGGATAACTAAGTATTACTTCATTTAGAATTTGACTAAGTGTTCTAAAACCTTTTGATATTTTTTGACAACCTTCCAAAAATCAAATTCTAAATGAAGTCCTTTTGACCTCAAATTAACATTTGGATTTTTCCAGAGCATCCTTGGAAAAATCACACCAAAAAAGTATTCTCCCTCCTTATACAAGAGAGCTGTTAAACTAATTAGGCTTATTTGATATATTAAATTACAAGTAGTGTCAAATAGTAAGTAATACTAAGCTTTCTTTATTATATTTATATAACTGTTCTGGAAATTTTATGAAATCCCAAAGTCTGATATATCTTTTTTTGGTTTTGTTGTTTTAGAGAAAGAGAGAGTGAGCAGAGTACAGGGACAGAGGGAGAGAAAGAGAGAGAATCCTAAGCAGGCTCCACGCTCAGTGCAGAGTCCAACTCGGGGCTCGGTCCCACAACCCTGGGATCCAGAATCAGACGCTCATCCAACTGAGCCACCCAGGTACCCCCAGTCTGATGTATCTTGGTATAATGTTATCAGTCATAAATTAGCTATTATCTTAAAATGTATGTCACAGAAGAAAACAAATTTCCTTGTCAATTCCATTATAAGGAACTCAATCAGATCTCTTAATTACTTTTCAAAAAGGCTTTTCTAAGTTATTTATGACAACTATCGTTCTGATACTTTTGTTTTTCTAGTTAAGACAATGATTTTATTGCTCGAGTACAAAGACAGATTTATACAACCAGGGCAGAGGCTGAGGCTAACTCGTATTTCTAACTAGGGGAGAGGACTCTTTTGGTCTTATAATACTGAAGCAACAAGTGACTACGGCTCTCGATCAGAATCGGTCGTAACTTAGCATCCTTATCCTTTCTCTTCCTCTCAAGATGCTTTCAAACAGCAACAGCTTTCTTAATCAAATGGTGGAGATCCTCAAGAAGATCAGGAGCAAGTCCTTTAAGAATTCTCAAGATTTTATTGTCACAGAACGTACTCGAGTCTCTCTGGGTCACACCTACTTGTGAGGGAGTCAGGCCCTACTTGCCCACTTTGTGGAGCTGCTCCTTCATGGAGTCAGATGTCAACTTCAACCAGGCAGGGGCGCCGCAGTGGTAAGGCAGTAGAGACTGGGACACGCCCTTCCCAGGAGTGAGGACGAGACCCATGATGGTGGCGGTCAGGCAGCAAAAAAGTGATCTTTTGCAAAGGTGTTCCTGCCAAAGTATTTCATCTTGAAGCAGAGTCAAGGAAAGGACTTTGGACAAGCAGAGGTTTCCAACAACCAAAGTTAAAATACTGTAAAGCAGAACTGGTAAGAATTTCCAGAACTGATGGAAAAACCGGATTCAAGCAGAACAAGAATTAATTACATGGAACTGAATGAGCTGAGGAGGATGATTATGATTTTTAGGACTTCTTGTTTGAAACAGTGCTGTCTTTCCAGAATCAAAGAAACCTGTTCTTTGAAGCTACCTATGTGTCTCTTCACCTACAGAATATATACGGTTTTGTGACTGCTACATTCCATTTGACTGATGACAGACCTCACTGAAAGAGTCACCTTTTTAAGCCAAGTGGCTTGCCCAGTGATCTTATGTGAGTTTCAGCACAGACCCCTCCTTGTTCAGCTAAAAGATAATCCAGGCCTCTCCTATTATCACACATTAACTTTGGCCACAAAGTCTAGCCGTTTTTGCCAGGCAGGCATTGTTCCCAGCAGCAGACTCTGGAGCGTGTTCAAGGGATGTTCTGGGTCATAGCCCCATCTGCACTTTTTCCGGCCAAGGAAACAGTGATCTACCAACAGAAGCTAATTCTGAACTCTGAATGCCTCCCGGTCAGCCTTTTTATGTCGATGATATAAACTCAGGGACGTTGAGCCATGAGGTGTCTCAGTCTGTCTGTGAATAGTCAGGGGCAACGGGAGATTATCCTAGGGGGTGTTGTTTGGTTACGCCAACTACCCAAGCATTCATGGGCCTAAGGACAGTGAAAACTGCTCCAGACAAAGACAAACTGTGAGGGCACGGACCATTCCTGCTGAGGCGGTTCTGTGAACAGACTCATTCACCGGGATTGTTACATTTCCCTGTTCAAGCCAGCGGTCAGCCTGGGTTTCAGTGCCTTCAGCCTGAAAGAAAACGTTCTAAGGTTGAGGTTACCCCCGTTAGCAGTGGCCGGGGACACACACATGATGGCGTTGTTTTCTGGACCAGTGTCAGAGTACAGGACAGAAAGACAGGAAGAGAGGGTTTCGTTTTAAAATATGAAATATCGATCTGGCCTCTTGGGAGGAAGCAGTCTACCTCGCGTCCACCGCTTCTCTTCCTCGTCAAGTCGGTTCAGAGGCTTCAGAGCCTGTACAGAACCAGATGTCAGGGGCGGCCTTCTTCAGCTGTGACACATGTATCCAAAGTGCAAGTCCCTGAACTTCAGTGAGGATGACCTGGTACAGGACCTTTACAGGAGATTCAAGGGTGGTCTTTGTTCTCAGTGGTCCCAAATCAAGGTGGGAGAAAACTGGAAATGGCAGTTTGGTGAGTCCTAGCCAGATATTTGAGGAAACTAGAAGAATTCAGGATCAAATCAGATTTACAGGTACATAACAAAACCTCAGAGACAATTAACAGGACTACAGTCTAATGTCTACACAAGTGCAAACATAATTTTTCTCTCTACAATCACCCCCATTTCTTTATCAAAGATAACAGAAAAACTAATTTGTTTGCATTAAACATGACCTAATTTTCTACCTAAGTGAAGCAAGAGCAGTGACTGAACATAAAAGTTCTTTTAAAAATTGTTTTGTTGAGGGGCTCCTACGTGGCTCAGTCGGTTAAGCGTCCGACTTCAGCTAAGGTTATGATGTCACGGTTTGTAAGTTCAAGCCCTGCATCGGGCTCTGTGTTGACAGCTCGGAGCCTGGAGCCTACTTTGGATTCTGTGTCTCCCTCTCTCTGTGCCCCTCCCCCATTCACACTGTGTGTGTGTGTGTGTGTGCACGCGCATGTGTGTGTCTCAAAAATAAACATTAAAAAAAATTTTTTTTTAAAAAGTATTGTTTTGGGGCGCCTGGGTGGCGCAGTCGGTTAAGCGTCCGACTTCAGCCAGGTCACGATCTCGCGGTCCGTGAGTTCGAGCCCCGCGTCAGGCTCTGGGCTGATGGCTCGGAGCCTGGAGCCTGTTTCCGATTCTGTGTCTCCCTCTCTCTCTGCCCCTCCCCCATTCATGCTCTGTCTCTCTCTGTCCCAAAAATAAATAAAAACGTTGAAAAAAAAAAATTAAAAAAAAAAATAAAAAAAATAAAAAGTATTGTTTTGTTGATACCTTTTAAACAAGGTGCCAGATGGATGTTCTTTTCACCAAGGGGCTTTACTGGATCCATAAAGTCAATTCTAGTTCTCTAAACCTATCTCGTCCTGAGTCTGTGCACATCTCTTTCAAATATGATAATGCAGTCAAAGCCTTGGTAACATAACCAGTGTTGTCAATTGTGTCCTGTTACAAGGAGAACAGACCTTATGCAAACTTTGTCCTTTTAACAGAGAGAAAACCAAATTCTAAGTTTGCACCAAGTTAGTTTTGATATTAAAATTTAACTTGTTTAAACGTATTCCAATCTTAACCAGCCAGCCCTGTCCACGCATAAAATCCCTCTCAGAAATTCCTTTTCTACAAACCTTTGACAACTTTTTTCCTCAACAAAAATGCATCTCCATTTCTCATACTGTCTTTTACTGAAAAGATACATCCTACTTTCTTTTCACACAGAGATGTTTCCTTTATTATTTCTAGTAGGTTTAAAAATATAGTAGCATGTTTAACCATAAGTACCCTAGTTTTTAGTAAAAACAAAGAATTAAACAATTATGAACTATTATGTTAACATTCTGTGGCTTGGCAAAATTTTTTAAATACTTTTTATTATTTCTAGAAATACATTCTTTCTCATAGTGAAGTTTTCAGTGTGACAAAGGATGTTTACTAAGGGACCCATTTATCCTCCGCTCTTGTGCAGAAGGAAGCCTGGGTTTAGTAAATAGTGTGTTAGTATTTTATCTGATTTGGAAATGATCTGGATAATCAATGACTACCCATTACGTAATTTAACATAGCAAAACTTTAAAGTTTCAGGTTGCCAAAAAGATCTGGGGAAACTTTCTAAAAATTTCACCTGCACACTTTTGTATCCTATTTACATTTACTTGTTCTTAATTATGTTTAGACCACCAGCAGAAACTTCCTGAGACAATAGACAAAGTCAGACATCATCCCAAGCTATGTGTCTTTTTTCCTTTTTTGAGAGAGAAAGGAAGCGTGCAAGTGGCAGAGAGGGGCAGAGGGAGGTGGGGGGGGGGGGAGACAGGGAGAGGGAGAAAGGGAGAGAGAGAAGGAGAGAGGGAGAGACAGAAGGAGAGAGGGAGAGACAGAAGGAGAGAGGGAGAGAGAGAGAAAGAGGTGGAGAGAGAGGGAGAGAGAGAAAAAGAGGGAGAGAGAGAAAAAGAGGGACAGAGAGAGAGGGAGGGAGGGGGAGGAGAGAGAGAGAGAGGGAGGGAGAGAGAATCTTAAGCAGGCTCCATGCTCAGCACAGAGCCTGATGAGGGGTTTGATCTCACAACCCTGAGATCATGAGTAGAGCTGAAATCAAGAGTTAGATGCTTAACCAACTGAGCCACCCAGGTGCCCTCCCCAACTATGTTTCTTGATGACAAATTCTATAAGCAATAACAAGGACTTATTTGATAATAAAACCAGGTAGAGTAAAAGTTGCATGTATTATATTCAATGCTGTTGGTAACTCCAAAGACATGACCATTTTAATTAAACCAACAAACTTAAAATGGCTTTAATACTGAATATTAAATTTATATGAACACTTACTTGTTTAAGCCAATTAAGTAGAGTTCTTTTACAAATTAGTTTTGGCAATAGCATCGGGAGATAGAAAAATCCCACACATCTGTAACGTATATGTATGGATACGTATAAACGTACAGATAGGGGCTTCTGGGTGGCTCAGCAGGTGGAGCGTCCAGCTCTTGATTTTGGCTCAGGTCATGATCTAACGGTTTGTGGGACTAGGCCCCTCATCGGCCTCTGTGATGAGCCTGCTTGGGATTCTCTCTCTCTCTCTCTCTCTCTCTCTCTCTCTCTCTCTCTCTGCCCCTCTGCTTGCACATGCACTCGCGCACTCTCTCTCTCAAAATAAATATACATTTAAAAAACACAAAAAGCAACAAACAACAAAACCATACAGGCAGACATAAACAAAGACTTTATAGCTTCATTTTGAATTTTTTACTTCCATGAATCAGGTACAACAATACAAAACTTACCAGTTATGAAAGAACAGTTAGAATAAATTACGGTTACCCTGCTCTAATGGTTAAACCTTTTTCGACTAATATTTGTGGAGAAGACACTTAAGATTTGTATTTTTCTTTGACAAGTAACCTATGGAAGCCATGGAGAAGTCTTTCTTTTTAAAGTCTCTCCCTCCCCTCTTTTGCTTCCTTCAGGTAAAAATTACCTCTCTGAAGTTTGATTTCATGATCCCAGGGTCGTGGGATCAAGCCCTGAGCCGGGCTCCACACTGACACGGAGCCTACTTGATATTCTCTGTCTCTCTCTCTCTGTCTGCCCCTCCCCTGCTCGCACAAACACACACTCTCTCTCTCTTTCTAAAATAAAATTTAAAAGAGAGAGAGAGAGATGATCAAGAGTTCACCTTTATATCTCACAGGCACAGGGAAAGAATCTAAGTTCCTCCAAGAGGAACGTGGGTTCCTAAGGACAATACTTACAAGCCTTTTGAGATAAATACGGGAGGATTTGGGATTGGTAAAAAGGACAGGTTGCCTATGAATTGTGTCTGGGCCGTGTGTCTGGATTTGCAAAGATCTGTGAGATAAGGCGAATGGTTCCCTCTTCCTCAAAGACTTGGGTCTCCTCGCAGCCTAAATGAAAGCCATTGCAGCTTGAACCACCCATCCAACCACGTTATCCTTAGTTTGCTTTTTGTATCAGGGAGATTTCCAACTGGGAATCAAAAGATTTCTATGTTCTAGATTTTTTTTTTTAATTTTTTTTCTTAGCATTTATTTTTGAAAGACAGAGAGAGACAGAGAGAGACAGCGTGCGAGCATGGGCAGGGGAGAGAGAGAGAGAGGGAGACACAGAATCCAAAGCAGGCTCTAGGCTCTGAGCTGAAAGCACAGAGCCCGGGATGTGGGGCTTGAACTCATGAACCATGAGATCATGACCTGAGCCAAAGTTGGAAGCTTAATCGACTGAGCCACCCAGGTGTCCCTATGTTCTAGATTTAAGAGTTGTCTGCCTTTGGAATGTTTCTAGTCGGTTTTCCACAAAGGCTTCAGAATGTTTTCTTTCCCTTTGTCTACATTTAGCTTAAGGAAAAGACCTAAAAAAAATATCTATCAGGCTCTGAATATCAGTTTCCAATCTGGCCCCCCAAAAATTTTTTTAATGCTTATTTATTTTGAGACAGCAAGAGAGAGCTCCTGCTCTCAAACAGGTGGGGAAGGGGCACAGAGAGAGGGAGACAGAGAGAATCCAGCGCAGGCTCCAAGCTCAGCATGGAGCCCAACAAAGGGCTTGATCCTAGGACCTCGAGATCATGACCTGAGCTGAAATTAAGAGTTGGATACTTAACCAACTGAGCCACGCAGATGCCCCTCCAATCTGGCCAACTTTCTAATCACAGAGTCATTAAATCCTTTCAAATATCGGTAAATATTTCTGGCAATACTAAACAACCCCACGGGCCTCAGAGGGTGTAAAAAAAAAAAATACTATCTTCAAAAACTCTAGAGTCACTCCCAAAGATCAATGCCCAATGGCCTGGATTTAGAAAGAAAGGGACACTGTGAAGTTTATTCTCTTTCTCCACCAGGCACTACACTCAGAGATCCAGGAGAGCTGACTCTGGGAAGGATCTTCACCCTTAGCTGGTTTGTCCAGTTTTCCGGGGTCCCATCTGTAGATGTGGTACTTAGCACAATTTGGCAAGATTTTTCACTAATTTTTAATTTCCCTTGGTCATTTAAGGGAATAAGGTAGCACTTTACCAGAATGTAAGAGTTTTGTCAACTCTGGGAGGGTGTCCCCTATGGGGCCCTCCTTTAACAGGTGATATCAAGGTGTCTGTAAGGTCATTAACTTGGCTGACTTTTGTTTACAATCCTGTAAAGGCAATGCAGACGTAAGACTACTAGAAAGAGGATTTAAAGGAGGGTAGAGGGAAGCAGTAAAAATTACTTCCTTAATTTTGTAATAAGCTTTCACAGTGAATCTTTGAATGAAGCTATTTGGGAACTTTGAAGCTTTGTGGAGGCTTCTGCCTGCCGATTAAAAAACGTATCCCAGCCTGTTTGCTTCATTTGGGAATCCTTGCTGCCAAGTGCACTTCTTAAGTGATCTTCTCTCACTGGAACGTTCCTCGTAACAGCCACTGCGATTCTAGGTGGTTTTAGTAAGATGTTGCCGTTTGTAGAGATGGCTTTAGCTCCCGGGACTGCCATCCTTTAGACGCAAAATAAGCAGGTGCGCCAGAGGTCACGTGCCTAACTCTTCAGAATGCAGAGAGCCCTTGTCTTTCCGCCAGCCTTCATCTGACACGACAAGCAAGCCTGTGCCCCCGAATAACGAACGTGCAGTCACCGAGTGCTGTTACCGTGTCCTGGCCGAGAGAAGTCCTGTGCGCACCTCCAACGTTTCCCAGCGTGGAGTCTGGGCCGGGGAAGGGGTTGACTCAGCAGGACCCCAACAAACGGGGGCTCCAGCTGCCGGCGGCAGCGCCCGACGTGGACTGTGGGGACAGAGCCGAGGACCGGGGTTTCCAGTCACCTGGGGGATTGTGTCCACACTGCTGGCAGTTCCCCCATGTGGAGCGAGTGATTTCAGACAAACGGGGAACTTTGGAAAGCAAGTGAGATCGGGAGCTCAGGGCAAGGAGGGCAGAGCCCAGAACCGGGAGGAACTTACGCAGGGCCCTTGGGAAAGGCAAGAAAGACAACTCAGAAAGGGGTTCACGGGTGCCACGCCTGTGTTTCTCGTCGTCCCTGAACGCCTTCAGAAGTGCAGTTCAGAGCCCTCCGTTCCTGGGCCAAATCTGCTAAATTACGACAATTCAACTGAGGAAGTTTCTGAGATCTAACTGACCTTATCGAACAATTCATGAATCGGGCAGCACCCTATCCGGCAATAGAAAGTAGCTCCAAAGGGCTACAGAAAAAAAGGTTTTAAATGCAGGACAAAGAAATTATAAAGAACAAAAACAGGACTATTTCAGGCAAGATGGCCTCCCTTTGGGGAACAAAAGGGTCTCAATGGATGACCTCACTGGTGCAGACGGGGAAATTCCAGAATGACCTCTTAAGATCAGTCCTGGGGAAGGGTGAACTGCAACTGGGTTAGATACTAGGTCCCAGTTTGGCAAAGTGGGCCTAGCCCAGGTGACTCCATCTGTGGTAACCACGGGCTGTGCATGTGGGCTGGCTCCAGGGACGTCTGCTAAATCATCGTTCCCCTTAGACACTGGCAGAGGCACCCAGAGGGAGAAGCACTAAAGTCATCATTAGGGGGCTGACTGGTGAAGGCAGAAACACCATCTATTCTTATAGGTGTCTGGTCCTGACAGGACAGCAGAGGAAGGGGATGTTTTGTTAACCGGGAAGGCGCTAGGAGCCACCTCCCTTGCTGCTGCTGGAGGCGGGTGCCCTTAGGAGGCACCTTTTTGTCTTGTCTTTTTTTTTCTATTTTTTGAGAGAGAGAGACAGCGTGTGACTGGGGGCGGGGAAGAAACACTGAGTCAGAAGCAGGCTCCAGGCTGCCAGCAAAGAGTGAGATCACAAACCGTGAGATCATGACCTGAGTCCAAGTCGGATGCTTAATCCACTGAGCCACCCAGGCGCCCCAGGAGGCACCTACTTGTGACGGTACAGCCTGTAGTGGCGCCTGGCGACCTCAGCACCCCGTCCCTCAACGACCCCCTCCCCCAAGCACCCCCACCCACCTGGTCTCCAGAGCTCTTGCTGGGTGGTTCCTGGGTGGGAGAAGTCTCCTTTCCCAACTCCTCTCCTGCAGGTGGAGTCCTCACGAAGGCGGGAAACAGCCTGCTCCGGGAAGAGTGTCTGGGGGCCGGGGTCCCTGTGGGCTCCCTCAGCGGCGGGCCCCCAGCCGAGGAGGAGTCGAGGCCCGCCTGGGCGCCCCCCCCAGGGGCTCCTGCCTCCTGGGGGACACGAAGGGGGTCAGGACCGGGCTCCCCGTAGTCATCGTGTCCCGCTCTCTGCCCAGGAAGGGGGGTCCTTTCCGAGATCTTCGGGGGGGGGGGTCCCTCCCCCCAGAGTCCCGACGCCGCGGCCCCGGTCAGCAGCGTCTCCCTGCCGTGCCTCTGGACAAAGGTGAGCGGGGACCCGACGGGGCCCGCCCTGCGGGGCTCACAGCTCTCCGAGCGAGCGAGGGTGGGCAGCTCACCAGGTAGCAGCGGCACCCCCCCCCCCCCGCCCCCGGCCACCAGGCCAGGTCACAGGCGGGCCGGCGACAGCAAGCGCCCGTGCGGTCCCCCGCAGGATTCTAGTAGTTTCCACGTCGGGCGAAGGACAGCGTTGGCGTGCTTCCTCCCGTCAGCGCACTGGCCGCGGGCCCCACCTGCAAACAGAGGTCTCCAGTGAGGAATATGGCGGCAGCCAGCATCCCCTACAGAAAGCACCCCCTTCAGCCGACAGCCCAGCCGCGCCCCCGCCGGCCGCCCCGCCCCGGATTCTCCCCCCTCGCCCATCGTACCTTCCAGGCCCTCCTCGTGTCATTTCACTACGTGAAATTACTAAGCATTCTTTCCCAGCTGGGTATGGCTTTTACACTATTTGTGGCGCCGTGCTCCTCACCCAAAATTCAGGTATTAAAGGTTTACCTAAAGAACAGCACCATATTCCTGTTGTTAAATTGATTTTTTTAGTCTCACAGGTGATTCTGATGATAGATCACTTGCCAGGAAGTCTCAAAGGAGAGAAAAACCTGTCCTCAGTCTAGGTCTGTAACAACTAGCTCTTTTTTTTTTTTTAATTTATTTAAAGTTTATTTTATTTATTTTTGAGAAAGAGAGAGAGAGGGAGGGAGAGCATGCACACGTGAGAGAAGCAGGGGAGGGGCAGAAAGAGGCAGCCAGAATCCCAAGCAGGCTCCATGCAGTCAGCACACAGCCTGATGTGGGGCTTGGACTAATAAACCGTGAGATCATGACCTGAGCCGAAATCAAGAGTCGGACCCTCGATGGACTGATCCACCCAGCTGTCCCTAAACTGATTTTATTTTTTGTCTCACGGGTGATTCTGATGATTGATCAATTGACAGGGAAATCTCAAAGGAGAGAAAAACTTGTCCTCAATACATTGGGTATGTAACAACGAGCTTCAATCAGACTCTAAATAATGAGCTACAAATGCTTTCAGTCGGCAAAGACGACCGGTATCAGGGCCGTGCCACCCCCCCGTGTGGCCTGCAGACACGGTCGTGCAGGGCCACAAGTGTGGTGACCCGTCCACGACAAAATGACAGAAACTGACACTTTCAGAACCTTCGGCAGCAGTTTGTCATTCCCTGAAATCCAAGGGCAAAGTCACTTTTTTATTCTTTTTATGTATTGATAGAGATCTCTTTCCTAGTGAGGGCTCTGTCGGGAAACTGTTACTTTCCTCATGGTGATAGTACTTCTAACTGGAGGTAAGAGAAATGGTTAAATACAGTGTAAGAGTCATCTCTACTTTTACCTGTACACACATCATCAAGTTTTTGACAATTGTTCGGGGCGCCTAGGGCGGCTCTGTTGGTTACATGTCTGACTTCGGCTCAGGTCCTGACTTGGCGGTTGGTGGGTTTGAGCCCCATGTCGGGCTCTATGCTGACAGCTCAGCCTGGAGCCTGCTTCGGATTCTGTGTCTCCCTCTCTCTCTGCTCCTCCCCTGCTCATGCTCTCTCTCTCAAGATAAACATTAAAAAATGAACGAATGAATGAATGAATGAATGAATGAATCATTCAATGCCGGGGCACCTGGGTGGCTTAGTCGGTTAGGCACCCAACTCTTGATTTCAGCTCAGGTCATGATCTCACAGTTGTGAGATGGGAGCCTCACGTTGGGCTCTGTGCAGAGCATGGAGCCTGCCTGGGATTCTCTCTCTCTCCCTGTGCCCCTTTCCTCTGCACTCGCACGCATGCACTCTAAGTAAATAAACATCAAAAAAATTGTTCAGTGACTCTAGAGGAAAGTCTAATTGGTCCAATTTAATAGGAATTAGGTATAATAGATATGCATCTTTCCCCATGAGTAAGCTAGCACCAAACTAATTCAACTGAAATGACATTTTCTCCAATGTAAATCTACTTTTTAAAAATTACCTTAGTAGTTTTAGCCTTTTATTTTCTAAAAAAAAAGCTTCACCTCAGATATAGAGAGGGAAAAAACCTCCAGTTGAACATAAAACAAAAACTAGCATCTCTAATTAAAATCAAGAGATGATGAAGGGTGTAGAACAGACAGATAATCTTGGACTCCCACATCTACTCTGAAAAATATTGCCTTTATTTGTAAAGATACCACTATGTCCCTGAATGGCCTTTAAATGAAGACCCAGTCTAGAAATTTCTTTCAGACACATATGGTAGGATAGACTTTATTTCCCTTGAAAAACTGTTAGACCATCTTTTGAACAGAATGATCCCTAGAAGCTGCCATGTTTCCTTTCTGGCGTAGGCCACCAGGTAGCTCAAATGCCAACTTGTAAAACTGTGTCAAGGAAACCACTGTACAGAAAGAAGGCTGTAATCCTGGAGCAAGTGTCTGAGAAGAACTTTCCAAGGCAGAAGCCTTGACAAAGCTTAAAGCAGTTTTCAATCAGGTACAGACTTCCATACACTCCTCGGGTAGATCACCTGTTTGCTCTGCAAAAACCACCTGAATGGTCTGTATAGACAGACATACCTTCTGCAGAGATCTTAATGCTAAATAAAGAAGTTTGAAAAGGTTTCCAGCAACTAACCATTCTTCCGTGAGGCCAAGTTGCCATAATTACTTCAGACTCTAGAAGACTCACTCAACACAGCTCGCGAAGAGACCAGAGAACACTCTCCCATGTTCCTATGTTCTCCACAGTCCCAGCCCGATCTGTGACGGAAGTAGGAACCCCATGATGGTTGACAAATCAATGAAATCATCATCAGCATTTTGTCAAAGGTACAGAGGATAGAGAGGGAAGACAAGCAAACTGCAAATAACATTATGGGGGCTCAGGAACGCAGGAATTTTAAATTAATGGAAGAATCACAAGAAAAAGACAAAGAGGAATGCAAAAGTGGGGATTTGTGAGAAAAAAAAAAGAGTGCCTAAACATTAGTAATCTATGAGGAATGACAGGGCTCTTCCAGTGGTAGCACTTCCTGCAGTAGCCCCTACATACTCTACAACAGTGCTCGTAATAAGTCAGCTGCTTCATGGGGCACCTCGGTGGCTCAGTCTGGTAAGCGTCCAACTTCAGCTCAGATCATGATCTCACGGCTCGTGAGTTTGAGCCTCATGTCAAGCTCTGTGCTGACAGTGCAGAGCCTGCTTGGGATTCTCTCTCTCTCTCTCCCTCTCCCTCTCTCTCTCTGTCCCTCTCCTGCTTGTGCTCTTTCTCTCTCAAAATAAATAAACTTTTATTTTATTTTTTTAAATTTTTTTTTTCAACGTTTATTTATTTTTGGGACAGAGAGAGACGAGCATGAACGGGGGAGGGGCAGAGAGAGAGGGAGACACAGAATCGGAAACAGGCTCCAGGCTCTGAGCCATCAGCCCAGAGCCTGATGCGGGGCTCGAACTCACGGACCGCAAGATCGTGACCTGGTTGAAGTCGGACGCTTAACCGACTGCGCCACCCAGGCGCCCCAAATAAACTTTTAAATAAGCAAGCAAGCAAGCTGCTTCAAACCCTTGAGCCACACCCTCTAGGCATTCTAGTTCAATAGGTCTGGATGCAGATAAAACATTTTTTTTTTTATTTAAGTTTATTTATCTTGAGAGTGCATGCAAGAGGGGGAAGGAAAGAGATAGAGAGGGAGACAGAGCATCCCAAGCAGGCCCTGCCCTGTCAGCACAGAGCCCACGGGGCTCAATCCCACAAACCATGAGATGGTGACCTGAGCCGAAATCAATGATTCGGCCAAAATCATTAACCAACTGGGCCTAACAGGTGCCCCAAAGCTGTATTTTAACAAGGGTCACTCTTGGTGTTGAAAACAAACAGGCCCCAAATGGAGTCACTTATGTTAAGACCCACTGAGACTAACTACCTAATTTAACTGCAGATTCAGCCTCTTCCATTGAGTGTAATTTTAAACCAATCGGTCTGGAACGTCCTGATCCCACTAGTGAGGTCATCTGCATGATAAGATTCCCTGACTTCCCCCAAGGGAAGGTGATCTCACCTCCTTCTGCCTATAAAGTCCTTCCATTCTGTACAGCCCCTTAGAGCTCCCTTCGGTCTGCTAGAAGCCTTCTGCCCAATTCGTGAAGCCTCGAACAAGGCTAATTAGATCTTTACATTTACTCAATTGAAAAAAAAAATTACTTTTTTTTAACCCAGGTAAGCCTTATTATGGCTTCACCACACTTTGATAAACTCCGGACATAAAATCGGTTTCCCTGGCCATAGCTCTGCCCTCAGTCCTTGGTAAATTCAAAGGGGCCCTAGCTGGCCTAGCCAGCATGTGGGTTAACAGAATAATTGCTGCTCAACAGTGACTTCATATCATGAGTGAGTCCACAGTAGGCAAGCAGAATATATGAAAATAAAGATTTAGGATAAAAGAGAGTGTGGTCATTTGCTCTCCAAAAACATCACCTATTGTGATTATTTTAAATAAATATATAAAGTTTTCCTAGTGTACATGAAATGGAACTTTATTTTTTCAAAAATAGTCATGACAATAAAAAACTATTTAAATTCCTGTTTCCAGAAAACCACGCGTGCGTGAGGGCTGCCTTCCTGCCTTTGGCCAAATGATTCTGTTGCAAAGCAAACACAGAGCCCCTGCATTCCGTGCTGATCTGAGTTGTTTAAGCCAAAGACAGGAAGCTCCTGTGTGATGCTAGCGGCTCCAAGGGAATGGCTTCCTACTTGCGACGGTCACCAGAAACAGCAACGGAGACAGCACACTCATGGGGGGTGTCATTCCGTCCCACACAGTGGATGGACGCAGGCTTCCGGGCACATCCTGAGAGGCCTCTGGTGCAGGCTCCCTTTGATGTTTCCTAGGAACCAGATTCGGCCTCAGGAACCTCAAAGGAAAATCAGAAAGCAGACAAGAAGGAAGAAAAAGAATAGGCAGATGAGGAAACATACAAAATTACTTCTATCGTTTATTCATGTCAGTGGGAAGCCTGCCCTGTTAACACCATAGGGCCCTATCCCAGGCAAACGATCCACCCCAATTCTGTTCAAACAGCAAGAACAGTTCCTAAGAAGAGGCAGAGGGTTTCATGCTCTGATAGGGGCCAACGGCAGGCAGCCCCCAAATGGGCCACTGTGCCATGAACATTATTTTGAGTTAAAAGCAATCCAAACCCAGCAGATCCCGGAAAAGCTCTTTATCTCCCCTCAAATGCCTGCTTGTACCAGGACGAGAGCTATTAACAAAGATTCCTCTTTGCCTAAGAAACTTCTCTATGTAACAGGGCACCTGTGTTTTCCAAACACCTTTCTTCACCCTCCTGCTAATGGTCTTGCTCCCCGTGGTATCCTCAGACCCCCACCCTCCTCCCCTCAGCTCATATAAGCTGAATATTATTGCCTGACTGTCTTTGGAATTTCCACTTCTGTGTGGATTCCCCACATGTACATACACTATTCAGTTTGACTTCTTCCTGTTACTCTGTCTCATGTCAATTTGATTCTTGGTCTAGCTAGAAGGACCTTAAAGGACAGAGGATTCTTCCTCCACAACACTTTCTCCCCTTACAAGCCCAAACCTATGAAATAATATGAAATCATACTACTATATTTCATCAGTTCTAACAGGTAAGCATTTCCATACGTGTACCATCCCTGAAATCAAGATGTCTTAAGATAGCCAAGCACTGGACAGGAGACAGATGCCACTGCTTGTGTGTGTGTGTTGATAATGCAGAACTGGTCTCAAAGGCTTGGAAGAAAGATAATATGAAGCATTCTTTTAAGAAATATTGCATCCCTGGGGTGCCTGGGTGGCTCAGTCGGCTAAGCGTCCAACTTCGGCTCAAGTCATGATCTTGAGGTCCGGGAGTTCAAGCCCCCATCAGGCTCTGTGCTGACAGCTCAGAGCCTGGAGCCTGCTTCGGATTCTGTGTCTCCCTCTCTCTCTGTCCCTCTCCCACTCGCACTCTGTCTCTCTCTCTCCAAAATAAATAAACATTAAAAAAATTAAAAACAAAAAAAGAAATATTGCATCCCCAAACGCTCATGATGGTACACAGGCAATACTGTATGGGGGAAATTTGGCACTAACTAGCTTGACAAGTGATACCGCAGAAGTGGGTCAAGATGGTGAGGAAAGTTAAGACTGCCTTAATTTCTACTCGCTTACAGTTCCTTTTTATAAATGCGCAAGAATGATTTATGATACAAAACAATCTGCCTAAATAAATCTATTTCAATGTGCAGAAATTTTCTAAATGACAAGAAACTGCTGTGCTGTGTGTAACAGACAGGAGCTTCTTCTTCCTTAGTGTTATTTTAAAAAATGATGCATCTTATAATCGCTGCTGTCTTAGAGTCAACGAACATTGAAACTTTATCTTTGTCTGGCACTTTCTTCAGTGTGATCTTCATAACAACCCAGGCAATATTATTATCTCTGCTTTAAAAATGATGAAATTGAAGCTCAGGCAAGTTCACTGACTTGCCCAAGACTGAAAAACCAGTTCTAGTGTTACCGGTTATCACTAACTCAGGAAACGAACAGGTGAGCCCTGGTGTGATGCGTCAGCCAACTGTTCCCCCACCAGGAATCCCGAGGGGGCTGGACAAATGGAAAGCACCACTGCAGAACAAAGTCAGATAAACTCGTTGTAAGAGGAGCCAATAACCCAAGAGAGGAGGGTCTGGAAAAGAGAACGGGAGAGATTTACTTTGGGGGAGGTGGCAGGCTCAAGCCTTAACAACTGACCTCTCTGCTGGCAAGATGGACACCAGGAGTTTTATAGGGAGAGGTTCAGGGGGACACGCAAGAGAGCAGGCAGAGAGCACGTGATCATGGCCGGGAGTCAGTAGATACTCAGCACACGACCATGGGCAGGGAAGGGGACCTGTGGGGTATGGTCTTCTGGGCATCCTCCCACCACTACCAGGGCTTTTCTGGCCTGGCAGGTGGAACGTTCTGGTCATTGCAAAACATCGTCAATGCCTCAGAAATAAGAATGGGTTTCAGGCAGGGCACAAGTTAAGGGAGTCTTGTCTATTCCTGGTTTTAACTGTTGGGGTCTATGGTTGAACAAGAGGACTAGCTGACTAGGAGGTCTAGACTCCCAAGTATTTGTTATTTCAAGTACATAACAAATCCCCCGCGGGTAAGCACACATCGATAAGGGCTTCCTAATGAGCGTGTCAGAACCCTGCTGTGGGTTGCAAGTTGCTATGTTCCTGTGAACTACATTGGACTTCCAGTCTACACCACCCTTTCCCCACCCACACCTTCCTTTCCTCACAATTCACAAATACACTCAGCCTTTTGTGAGAACACAAGACTCTTCGTCTTCCCTCCTCCCACCACCTTTTCTAGAAGCAACCCAGTACCGTTAGAAATTCATGAGCGTAGGAGGAGGGATAACAAAGAATGGGTCACACCTGGACACTGGCCTCTGCAGCCAGTCATTCAATGATGTGGTAATCTAAGGAAGGTGAGAGATACGAATGACGAAACTACAACAATTTCAAAATAAACTTGACGTCCTTTATTCAAGGGAAAACAATCCATGGACTGGGGGCCATTTAGTGCCTCACAGGCCCTGGAGCACTCTTCCTGAGGGATTTGGGGCAAGAGCAAGTTTAACAGAGAATGAAGGGGGGCTTTCGGGAAGATGGCGGCGTAGGAGGACGCTGGGCTCACCGCATCCTGCTGATCACTTCGATTCCACCCACACCTGCCTAAATAACCCAGAAAATTGCCAGAACACCAGCAGAACGTAGTCTCAGGAGCCAAGCGCAGACGAGAGGCCCACGGAAGAGGGTAGGAAGGGCGGCGAGGCGGTGCGCGCTCCACGGACTGGCGGGAGGGAGCCGGGGCGGAGGGGCGGCCCACCGGCCAAGCAGAGCCCCCGAGTCTGGCTGGCAAAAGCGGAGGGGCCGGACGGAGTGTGTTCCGACAACCAGCGGGACTTGACATCTGGAAGGTTATAACCTAACAGCTCTGCTCGGAGAACGGGAGAGCTGGAGGACAACGGGAGGGAGAGTTGTTGAGCCCTGGACGACAGAGCTCAGCTTGGCGGGGAACAAAGGCGCTCGCCAGCGCCATCTCCCTCGCCCATGCCCCAGCCAAAATCCCAAAGGGAACCGGTTCCTGCCAGGGAATTGGCTTGCATGATGCAAACAACGAACGCTGTGCTTCTGCGGATTCATCCCTCCAGCGGCGGGTCTGACTCCCTCCGGAAGCTGACTCCCTCCCGAGGCAGATCACCGAAGGAGAAGCGAGCTGAACCTGCCCCTCCCGCCCCTGTGCACCTTGCCTATCCACCCCAGCTAATACGCCAGATCCCCAGCACCACAAGGCTGGCAGTGCAAGGTATTCAAGACAGCACAGGAGGAGTGCCCCTCAGTTGGGCACCACTCCAGGGACTATCCAAAATGACGAAACGGAAGAATTCCCCTCAAAAGAATCTCCAGGAAATAACGACAGCTAACGAACTGATCAAAAAGGATTTAAACAATATAACAGAAAGTCCATTTAGAATAATAGTCATAAAATTAATCGCTGGGCTTGAAAACAGTATAGAGGACAGCAGAGAATCTATTGCTACAGAGACCAAGGGACTAAGGGACAGTCAGGAGGAGCTAAAAAATGCTATAACCGAGCTGCAAAATAAAATGGAAATGACCATGGCTCGGATTGAAGAGGCAGAGGAGAGAATAGGTGAACTAGAAGATAAAATTATGGAAAAAGAGGACGCTGAGAAAAAGAGAGATAAAAAAATCCAGGAGTATGAGGGGAAAATTAGAGAACTAAGTGATGCACTAAAGAGAAATAATCTACGCATAATTGGTATCCCAGAGGAGGAAGAGAGAGGGAAAGGTGCTGAAGGTGTACTTGAAGAAATAATAGCTGAGAACTTCCCTGATCTGGGGAAGGAAAAAGGCATTGAAATCCAAGAGGCACAGAAAACTCCCTTCAGACGTAACTTGAATTGATCTTCTGCACGACATATCACAGTGAAACTGGCAAAATACAAGGATAAAGAGAAAATTCTGAAAGCAGCTAGGGATAAACGTGCTCTAACATATAAAGGGAGACCGATAAGACTCGTGACCCATCTCTCTACTGAAACTTGGCAGGCCAGAAAGGAATGGCAGGAGATCTTCCATGTGATGAACAGAAAAAATATGCAGCCGAGAATCCTTTATCCAGCAAGTCTGTCATTTAGAATAGAAGGAGAGATAAAGGTCATCCCAAACAAACAAAAACTGAAGGAATTCGTCACCACTAAACCAGCCCTACAAGAGATCCTAAGGGGGATCCTGTGAGACAAAGTACCAGAGACATTGCTACAAGCATGAAACCTACAGACATCACAAGGACTCTAAACCCATATTTTTCTATAATAACACTGAACATAAATGGACTAAATGCTCCAACCAAAAGACATAGGGTATCAGAATGGATAAAAAAAAAACAAGACCTATCTATTTGCTGTCTACAAGAGACTCATTTTAGACCTGAGGACACCTTCAGATTGAGAGTGAGGGGATGGAGAACTATTTATCATGCCACTGGAAGTCAAAAGAAAGCTGGAGTAGCCATACTTATATCAGACAAACTAGACTTTAAATTAAAGGCTGTAACAAGAGATGAAGAAGGGCATTATATAATAATTACAAGGTCTATCCATCAGGAAGAGCTAACAATTATAAATGTCTATGCGCCGAATATGGGAGCCCCCAAATATATAAAACAATTACTCACAAACATAAGCAACCTTATTGATAAGAATGTGGTAATTGCAGGGGACTTTAACACTCCACTTACAGAAATGGATAGATCATCTAGACACACGGTCAATAAAGAAACAAGGGACCTGAATGATACATTGGATCAGATGGACTTGACAGATATATTTAGAACTCTCCATCCCAAAGCAACAGAATATACTTTCTTCTCGAGTGCACATGGAACATTCTCCAAGATAGATCACATACTGGGTCACAAAACAGCCCTTCATAAGTATACAAGAATTGAGATCATACCATGCATACTTTCAGACCACAATGTGATGAAGCTTGAAATCAACCAAAGGAAAAAGTCTGGAAAACCTCCAAGAGCATGGAGGTTAAAGAACACCCTACTAAAGAATGAGTGGGTCAACCAGGCAATTAGAGAAGAAATTAAAAAATATATGGAAACAAACGAGAATGAAAATACAACAATCCAAATGCTTTGCGATGCAGCGAAGGCAGTCCTGAGAGGAAAATACATTGCAATCCAGGCCTACCTCCAGAAACAAGAAAAATCCCAAATACAAGATCTAACAGCATACCTAAAGGAAATAGAAGCAGAACAGCAAAGACAGCCTAAACCCAGCAGAAAAAGAGAAATAATAAAGATCAGAGCAGAAATAAACAATATAGAATCTAAAAAAAACTGTAGAGCAGATCAACGAAACCAAGAGTTGGTTTTTTGAAAAAATAAACACAATTGATAAACTTCTAGCCAGGCTTCTCAAAAAGAAAAGGGAGATGACCCAAGTAGATAAAATCATAAGTGAAAACTGGAATTATTACAACCAATCCCTCAGAGATACAAGCAATTATCAGGGAATACTATGAAAAATTATATGCCAACAAACTGGACAACCTGGAAGAAATGGACAAATTCCTAAACACCCACACACTTCCAAAACTCAATCAGGAGGAAATAGAAAGCTTGAACAGACCCATAACCAGCGAAGAAATTGAATCAGTTATCAAAAATCTCCCAGCAAATAAGAGTCCAGGACCAGATGGCTTCCCAGGGGAGTTCTACCAGACGTTTAAAGCAGACATAATACCCATCCTTCTCAAGCTATTCCAAAAAATAGAAAGGGAAGGAAAACTTCCAGACTCATTCTATGAAGGCAGTATTACTTTGATTCCTAAACCAGACAGAGACCCAGTAAAAAAAGAGAACTACAGGCCAATATCCCTGATGAATATGGATGCAAAAATTCTCAATAAGATACTAGCAAATCGAATTCAACAGCATATAAAAGGAATTATACACCATGATCGAGTGGGATTCATTCCTGGGATGCAGGGCTGGTTCAACATTCACAAATCAATCAATGTGATACATCACATTAATAAAAGAAAAGATAAGAACCATATGATCCTGTCAATCAATGCAGAAAAGGCATCTGACAAAATTCAGCAAACTTTCTTAATAAAAACCCTTGAAAAAGTCGGGATAGAAGGAACATACTTAAACATCATAAAAGCCATTTATGAAAAGCCCACAGCTAACATCATCCTCAATGGGGAAAAACTGAGAGCTTTTTCCCTGAGATCAGGAACACGACAGGGATGCCAACTCTCACCGCTGTTGTTTAACATAGTGTTGGAAGTTCTAGCATCAGCAATCCGACAACAACAGGAAATCAAAGGCATCAAAATTGGCAAAGATGAAGTCAAGCTTTCGCTTTTTGCAGATGACATGATATTATACATGGAAAACCCGACAGACTCCACCAAAAGTCTGCTAGAACTGATACATGAATTCAGCAAAGTCGCAGGATACAAAATCAATGTACAGAAATCAGTTGCATTCTTATACACTAATAATGAAGCAACAGAAAGACAAATAAAGAAACTGACATTCACAGTTGCACCAAGAAGCATAAAATACCTAGGAATAAATCTAACCAAAGATGTAAAAGATCTGTATGCTGAAAACTATAGAAAGCTTATGAAGGAAATTGAAGAAGATATAAAGAAATGGAAAAACATTCCGTGCTCATGGATTGGAAGAATAAATATTGTCAAAATGTCAATACTACCCAAAGCTATCTACACATTCAATGCAATCCCAATCATTTCTTTTTTTTTTTTTTTAATTTTTTTTTCAACGTTTATTTATTTTGGGGACAGAGAGAGACAGAGCATGAACTGGGGAGGGGCAGAGAGAGAGGGAGACACAGAATCGGAAACAGGCTCCAGGCTCTGAGCCATCAGCCCAGAGCCCAACGCGGGGCTCGAACTCACGGAGCGCAAGATCGTGACCTGGCTGAAGTCGGACGCTTAACCGACTGCGCCACCCAGGCGCCCCAATGCAATCCCAATCAAAATTGCACCAGCATTCTTTTCGAAACTAGAACAAGCAATCCTAAAATTCATATGGAACCACAAAAGGCCCTGAATAGCCAAAGTAATTTTGAAGAAGAAGACAAAGCAGGAGGCATCACAGTCCCAGACTTTAGCCTCTACTACAAAGCTGTAATCATCAAGACAGCATGGTATTGGCACAAAAACAGACACATAGACCAATGGAATAGAATAGAAACCCCCACAACTAGACCCACAAACGTATGGCCAGCTCATCTTTGACAAAGCAGGAAAGAACATCCAATGGAAAAAAGACGGTCTCTTTAACAAATGGTGCTGGGAGAACTGGACAGCAACATGCAGAAAGTTGAAACTAGACCACTTTCTCACACCATTCACAAAAATAAACTCAAAATGGATAAAGGACCTGAATGTGAGACAGGAAACCATCAAAACCCTAGAGGAGAAAGCAGGAAGAGACCTCTCTGACCTCAGTCGTAGCAATTTCTTACTTGACACATCCCCAAAGGCAAGGGAATTAAAAGCAAAAATGAACTACTGAGACCTTATGAAGATAAAAAGCTTCTGCACAGCAAAGGAAACAACCAACAAAACTAAAAGGCAACCAACGGAATGGGAAAAGATATTTGCAAATGACATCTCGGACAAAGGGCTAGTATCCAAAATCTATAAAGAGCTCACCAAACTCCACACCCGAAAAACAAATAACCCAGTGAAGAAATGGGCAGAAAACATGAATAGACACTTCTCTAAAGAAGACATCCGGATGGCCAACAGGCACATGAAAAGATGCTCAACGTTGCTCCTTATCAGGGAAATACAAATCAAAACCACACTCAGATATCACCTCACGCCAGTCAGAGTGGCCAAAATGAACAAATCAGGAGACTATAGACGCTGGAGAGGATGTGGAGAAATGGGAACCCTCTTGCACTGTTTGTGGAAATGCAAATTGGTGCAGCCACTTTGGAAAACAGTGTGGAGGTTCCTCAAAAATTAAAAATAGACCTACCCTATGACCCAGCAATAGCACTGCTAGGAATTTACCCAAGGGATACAGGAGTACTGATGCATAGGGGCACTTGTACCCCAATGTTTATAGCAGCACTCTCAACAACAGCCAAATTATGGACAGAGCCTAAATGTCCATCAACTGATGAGTGGATAAAGAAATTGTGTTTATATACACAATGGAGAACTACGTGGCAATGAGAAAGAATGAAATATGGCCTCTTGTAGCAACATGGATGGAACTGGAGAGTGTGATGCTAAGTGAAATAAGCCATACAGAGAAAGACAGATACCATATGTTGTCACTCCTATGTGGATCCTGAGAAACTTAACAGGAACCCATGGGGGAGGGAAAGGAAAAAAAAAAAAAAGAGGTTAGAGTGGGAGAGAACCAAAGCATAAGAGACTCTTAAAAACTGAGAACTGAGGGTTGATGGGGGGTGAGAGGGAGGGGAGGGTGGGTGATGGGTATTGAGGAGGGCACCTTTTGGGATGAGCACTGGGTGTTGTATGGAAACCAATTTGACAATAAATTTCATATATTGAAAAAAAAAGAGAATTAAGGGGAGCAGAACCTGTCACCCCAAAGCATGCCACTTTGGCACGAGGATTATTTTGAGCTAAAGGTGATCAATACCTAGCAGATTCACGAAAAGCTCTTTACTTCCTCCTCAGCCGCCTATATTTACTTTGGAAAAGGAGCCTCTATGAGGAAGAGAGCTATTGCCAGAGATAGCTTTTCACCTAAGAAACGGATCTGTATGAGAGGGCAACCTTTGTTTTCCAGACAGCCCCTTCTCCTTTCCTGTAAATGGCCCTTCTCCCCCATTGGGTCCCTAAACCCCTACCCCTTTCCTTACCTCAGGATGTTATATAAGTTTTAACTACCTGGCTTGCTTTTGGAGTCTCATATTTTTATGGGGCTCCCACACATATGAAATAAGGTTTTCTCCTATTGATCTGCCTTATATCAATTTGATTATTAGACCATCCAAAGAAACTAGAAGGGTAGAAAGAAACTTTTTTCACCCCTACAGGCATTAGAATGGGCAACAAGAGAAGAAGGCATGATTGGCTAAGAGATGGGAAGACTCCTCCTAAGGCTAGCAGGAACTATTTTCTAGCATAAGGTAAGCTTGCTAAAGCTGTTTGAAGATTGCGATTGGTTTATTAGGTGTTCTTGAACAGATGTTTCCCTAAGTGCAGGGTGACTTAGGTTTAGATTTGTGATGGGCTGGGCCACTGAGGCAGCCTCCATTTTGTGGGTCCTCATAAACAAATTAACTTTATGAGAGGCAACTGGAAAGAACAAGCAGCCTATAAACAATATTGAACACAGCATTCTGTGGAAGGGGAGTTTTGGAACTACCAGACCTTGCTTTTGAGTTTTCGTCAGAAAACAAATCACAAGAAGGCCTCCTGTTCAACTTCACTGACAGCTGTCCTTGACGACTTGGAACAAGGCTGCTGCCCACCCTACAACCATCACGGGCCAGTCGCGGGGGGTGGTGGTGGAAGGGGGCCTCAAAGGGCCTAGTGTTGTTGAGCTGTTGTGGACTAAGAGACTGGAAAGGAGTGAAGGTGACCTAAGGTAAAGTCAGGAGGTGGCTATAACACTTCTGGATGTCACAATAACAGAGGTCATCAGAACACTAACTTCCCTAAGACAAAGTGAAGAATGTCAACATTTAGGGGCGCCTGGGTGGCTCAGTCGGTTCAGCGTCTGACTTTGGCTCAGGCCATGATCCCATGGTACGTGGGTTTGAGCCCCACGTCAGGCTCTGTGCTGACAGCTTGGAGCCTGGAGCCTGCTTCGGATTCTGTGTCTCCTCCTCTCTGCCCCTCCCCCATTCACGCTCTGTCTCTCTCTGCCTCAAAAATAAAACATTAGGGACAAAAAAATAAAAAGAATGTCAACATTTAGTTAAGAGTCCCATAAGCTTCTTGCCTAAGACCCCAGAAAAACACGTGGTACTACAAACAATTTGCCATCTCACCACTTGAGAGGCAAGTGGACAGAAGGGTAGACTGGCCATCTTCCATCTGCAGGAACTGACCACTCTCTACTCAAAAGGCAAGAGAACAGCTGCGTCTCCGGTGACAGCATTCAGTCAGCTGCCCAAGATGCTGCCCCAGAACAGCAATGCTGCTGGCGGCCAGGGACGGTTGGTCAAGAATCCCATGGATAAAGACCAGTCCCCTACCATAACGCTGGGTACCTCTGGCGAAATTAAGAAAAGGCACCTATCTGGGCAGACACCACTCCAAAGGCACACAGCTTGGCAAATGGACCGTGTACCAAAGTTCCAACCCCTTGGTGCTGTGACAGCTACCCTTGTACAACGTGCTTCCACAACAATACTGTAGCTGGACGGCAATTCATTGTCATTTTCTCCGTGCAAACTTACAGTGCTCAGCAACAAGAGTGTTTCCTATTCTTAAGATCATAGTTAAGATTCTCTCTCTTTTAAGTTCATTCATTTATTTTGAGAGACGGTGTGTGTGCACAAGCAGCGAAGGGGCAGAGAGACGGGGAGAGAGAGACTCCCAAGCAGGTTCCACGCTGTCAGTGTGGGGTCTGATGCGGGGCTCCAACTCAGGAACCGAGAGATCATGACCTGAGCCGACATCACGAGTCGGACACCTAAGTGACTGAACCCCCCAGGTGCCTCTTAAGGTTCTCTTTATTCAGTACATTTATATGAGCAAACAACGGATCTCCTCTTCTTCAACATTAACAGGCACGTGGATCAGATGTTATCAAAAGTCGTTTGGGCTCTAACAGTTTGTAAGTTTTGCTTTTTTAAATACATAAGTAGTACTTTGTGGGTTAATTCACGTTTTGACACATTTTTCTATTTGATGCCCGTAACAACTCTCTCTGAAATAGTTCCTCTTATTCCTATTTTAATGAAAGGAAACCAAGTTTCAGAGTCAGATCTCAAGCTCTCTCTGTAGCAGCCCCAATCCACCCCTACGGCTCTATGAAGTAAGCACATTCCAGTCCCGGCTCCTTAACAAGACCTTCCCCAGTCAGTCTCTGAACCCTCAGTTCCTGGCTGGAGCCAGGCCCTCTCCTGCTGTTTGCCTTATGCCCACCTTCTCGTTGTTTTAGGTCTTCACGGAAGGGGAAGAAAACGATTAAGAATTCACATACAAAGCCTGTCTACCTTCCAAAAACTTTTTCCATTAAAGGTGGAGTTGCTTTTGAATGATAAAATAGGACTTTTAAAGTAAGGCTTCACAAGTTCAAACTTCTCTTAAAAATAATATTTCATGATTTTTTTCCTCCTCCTTGCCTACCTGTATTTTCTTTCTTTTTTCTAAATGGAACACATCTTACCTTTGCATTAATAAGATACAATTATAATCTTCATTTTTATTTTATTATTTTTTTTTTAATTTTTTTTTTCAACGTTTATTTATTTTTGGGACAGAGAGAGACAGAGCACGAACGGGGGAGGGGCAGAGAGAGAGGGAGACACAGAATCGGAAACAGGCTCCAGGCTCCGAGCCATCAGCCCAGAGCCCGACGCGGGGCTCGAACTCACGGATCGCGAGATCGTGACCTGGCTGAAGTCAGACGCTTAACTGACTGCGCCACCCAGGCGCCCCATAATCTTCATTTTTAAAGAAGACTTCGGTATCTTGACAAGGTCATTCTAACACAGAAGCTTTTTTAAAAATTACAAACAGGTGTATAGAATGGATATTTCTTGTTTTTTTTTTTTTAAGATTTTATTTCTAAGTAATCTCTACACCCAATGTGGGGCCTGAACTCACAGCCCTGAGATCAAGAGTCCCATGCTCTACTGACTGAACCAGCCAGGTGCCCCTAGAATGGATATTTCTGACCCCGACACCGCTGACTTGATCTTGTTCTTAAACCTCATTCCTTCTCTGAGTATCTTATTGTCCGTGACCGCTAGACCATCCTGGAAGCCTCACCCCACCCACAATCTTTCTCTTTGGATAGTTCAGAGATGGAATAAGTAAGGCTCAGGGACAAGATAGGAGAATGGATGAGATGCAGGAGTGGGGTGAGCCCAGAGCTGGGCCAAGTACAAAAATGTATCCAATAAGCACCAATGGAGCACTTCTTGTGCCAGGATCTGGACAAGGAAGGGATGATGAGGGCCAAGGGTGCAGAAAGAGAGGCTCAAGATAAGGTGAAGGTGACTATGGTCAAGACGGCTCATGTGTACACAGTGAAAATGATTCCCTTATTCCTTAGTAATGAGACTCAGGTTGTTATTTGGAGCAGCAGGGTACCCAGCTAGAAGACTCCATTTGCAAACCAGCCCCCCCCCGCCCCCACCAACCTGTAGCTTAATGAGGTCATGTGATTCAGTTCTTCTGGATCAGGTATAAAGTCCCATTGGATAGGACTTCCAGGGAAAGCTCTTTTTTGCCTTCCTCCTCTTTCCCTCTTCCTGCTGCCTAGAAAGAGCACGAGGGTTGGTGCCCCAGCAGCCATCTGTAGCTATGAAGAAGCTTTGAGAATGCAAACCAGCGCTAACAAGCATAGACACGGAGCACGGGGGCCGCCCTGGGCTGCCAACCTTTTGAGTTTTTCTGAGGAGGAAATAAAACTTTTATCTCATTTAAGCCGCTGCCTCCTATCTTGAACTTTCCATCATAAGGAGCCAGATGTCCTTTCAGTTGATAAGTGACATCGGTCACTTTTGTTTTTCAGCTTATAAGCTATAAAATGCTTAGGTTCAGATAAGTTCACAGCAGAGACATAGTGAGTCACACAGTGGAATTTCAAATGACAAAAATAATGCAGTTTGGGGGCACCTGGGTGACTCAGTTGGTTGGGCATCCGACTCTTGATTTCAGCTCAGGTCACGATTTCACGGTTCATGAGATCGAGCCCCGAGTCCAGCTCTAAGCTAACAGTACGGAGCGTGCTTGGGATTCTCTGTCTTCCTCTCTCTCTGCCCCTCCCCCACTCTCTCTCAAAATAAATAAATAAACTTAAAAATAATAATAATGCAATTTAGCAGTAAGTTTGAGGTCCTTAGATCAAGAGAAAACAACCCACGGATTGGAGGAATACAGTGCCTCACAAGCAATGGAGCATTCTTCCTGAGAGACTTTGAGCGAGAGTGAGTTACATTGAGCATCGGAAGCAGCAATGTGTAAAAGGGCACGAGGGGGTGGGAGGTTAGCTGGGAGGCTGGGCATCTCCTTCTAAGGCTAGCAGGTCTTGTTTTCTAGGGTAAGGTAAGTTAGCCAAGGCTGAGTTGGAGGATTGTGATTTGTGTGAGAACTCCTGGACAGATGTTTCCTGTAATTTACAATTAGATTTGTGATGTGGGCTGGTCCAGGGGGCAGCCTCCATTTCCTGGGTCCCAGTATATGAATTACCTTTATCAGGAGATTTCAAATGCTATATAAGACCAAAACTTTATGATAACTTAGTAATTGTTTTAAGTGGCTAATATGCCCATCAATTCTGAAACCACTTACATGCCGGCTAGCATATGCTTTCTTATGGGGGCAATGAACTTTTTCAGGTATATGCATATTTTCCCTCTAACTAAATGAATAAACTTGAGGAAAGAGATCAATCTTAAAACATAAGTTGATGTATTTTGACTTCTAGCCTACAAATTTCTCACCTACTAACATTAATGAGTTAAGGTTTTAAAAAAGTTAAAGTTTATTGTAAGCATCCATTTTAAATAAAGACATGGTATTTTAGTTAAAAACATTAAAGTGACATTAAATAGGATTAAACAGGGTTGCTGGTATGCATGACAAATAACTTTGCAATCCCTCACGGTGAACAAAGAAGATACCTGTCTATTGTTAAACCTCAAGGAGCAAATGATTAATTTTAAAAACTAAACATAAGATTAAGTTGTGTCTACTTTTTCTTAGAATTTTTACCATTCACATTAATCAGAAGAAATAATGGGAGAATATGGCAACAAGAAAAGAACGTAAATGACATACCATAAAATAGCAACAACAGCAAACAAAAATAATAAAAAACAGAAGACGTAGGAATGAATTCACTATGATATTTGCCCTTTTTAAAACTTTAAAATGGGAAGTTGTGGGGAACACAAGAAATAAATGGAGAAAAACATGAATGAATGTCCATTCATGAATGAACATGAATGGATAGATAGGCTCAACATCAGAAATAGGTCACTTTTTCCTAAATTAATCTATACATTTCCATCTTCCCAATAAAAATGATGCTGGCAGAAATTTCAATCGAGGGAATAGGAAACTAGACAAAACTGATTATAAAATTCACGTGGACAAATAACAAGAAGGGGAGGCCAGAATTTTTTGGAAAGAGAACTCTGATCTCAGAAGCTAAGCAGGGTCAGGCCTTCTATGGCCATAAACCCTGACCATGTCCAATCTCATCTGAAAGAGAAGAGAATTAAGGGGAAATTAGTCCTACCAGACAGTGAAACATATTGTGAAGTGACAGTCATTAAAAGAGAATGGTATAGGTGTGAAGAGAAATTAATTATTAAATAAATGATACTGGAAAAATGGGTAGCCATTTGGAGGGGGAAAAAAAAAGTTGTATCCCTACCTCACACCTTACACTACTCTAGGTTCCTGATGTAAAAAACAAAACTGGGGTGTCTGGGTGGCTCAGACAGTTAAGCATATGACTTTTGATTTCAGCTCAGGTCACGAGCTCATGGTTGGTTAGTTCAAGCCCCTGTGTTCTGTGCTGCTGGTGCGGAGCCTACTTGAGAGTCTCTCTCTCTCACTCTCTTTCTGCCCCTCCCCCTCCCCACACACACGCATGCTCTCTCAAAATAAAGAAACTTAAAAAAAAAAAAAAAACCAAAATCATAAAAGCACTATAACAAACCATGGGATTGATTTTTGACAAAGGTACCAGGACAGTCCACTGTGGAAAGAACAGTCTTTCCAACAAATGGTACCACAATGACCAGGTATCAACATGCAAAAGAATGAAATTGGACTTCTACCTCACACCATATACAAAAATTAAGTCAAAATGGATCAAAAACTGAAATGTCAGAGCTAAAATTATAAACTCACTAGAAGGAAACACAGGGGTAAATCTTTGTGACCTTGGGTTAAACAAAGGTTTCTTATTACAACAGCAAAATAAAAACAACAAAAGAAAAAAATAGATAAAATGGACATCATAATTTAAAATCTGGGATTGAAAAGACACCAACAAAAAAGTGAAAAGACAACCCATTTTATGGAATGAAAATTTTTGTAAATCACATAATATATTATCTTACTATTAGATATCTTTATCTAGAATACATAAAGAACTGTTACAGCTCAATAATAAAAAGACAAATAAGTTTTCAAATAGGCAAGGGTCTGAACAGACAGTTGTCCAAAGAAAATATACAAGCGGCCAATAAGCACATGAAACATGCTTAGCATCATTAGCTATCAGGGAAATGAAAATCCAAAGGACAAGAAGATACTACTTCACACCCACTAGCACAGCTAATATCCAAAAGGCAAACAATGAAAAATGTTGCTGAGGATATGGAGAGAGTGAAACCTACATACACTGCTGGTAGAAATGTAAAATGACGCAGCCACTCTAGAAAACAGTTGGTCAGTTCCTCAAACAGTTAAACACACTTACCATATAAGCCAGCATTTCTACTCCTATGTATATATCCAAGAGAAATGAAAACCTATGTCCACTTAAAAATCTGTACATGCGTATCCACAGAAGCATTATTCACAATAGTCAAAAAGTAGAAACAACCCAAATGTCCACCAACTGAAAAATGGATAACATAATGTGACATAGCAGTTAGTGGAATATTATTCATCAATAAAAAGAAATGAAGTACTGACCCATACTATAAGGTAGATGAATCTTGATAACATTATGCTAAAAAATGAAAATATTATGCTACATGAAAGAGCCAATCAGAAATGACCACAAATGATGCAATTCCATTTATATGGAACACAGACAGAAAGCAAATCACCGGTGGCTTAGACTGGGGAAGAGTGGAATAAAATGGTGAGTGAATTTGGATGTGCACAGGATTTCCTCTGAGGTAATGAAGAAGTTCTAAAATAGACTATGCTGTGGGGCGCCTGGGTGGCTCAGTCGGTGGAGCGTCCAACTTCAGCTCAGGTCATGATCTCACAGTTCGTGGGTTCGAGCCCTGCATCGGGCTCTGTGCTGACAGCTGGGAGCCTGGAGCCTGCTTTGGATTCTGTGTCTCCCTCTCTCTCTGCCCCTCCCCACTCGTGCTCTGTCTCTGTCTCTGTCTCTCAAAACTAAATAAATGTTAAAAATAAATTTAAATAAATAAATAAATTAGACTATGCTGAAGGTTGCACACCTGTGTGACTACACAGTCACTGAACTGTACAGTCTAAATTGGCGAATTGTAGGTTTATATGAACTATATCCCAATAAAGCTGTTTATTTTTGAGAGAGAGAGAGCCCAAATGGGGGAGGGCCTTTGAGAGAAGGGAACAGAGGATCTGAAGCAGGCTCTGTGCTGACAGCAGAGAGCCCGACACAGAGCTTGAACTCACAAATGAACCGTGAGATCATGACCTGACCAGAAGTCGAATGCCGAACCGACTGAGCCACCCAGGTGCCCCAAATCTGTTTTGTTTTGTTTTTTTAAAGAAAAGAAACAGGGGCGCCTGGGTGGCTCAGTCGATTCAGCGTCTGACTTCAGCTCAGGTCATGATCTCGCAGTTCGTGGGTTTGAGCCCTGCGTTGGGCTCTGTGCTGACAGCTCAGAGCCTGGAACCTGCTTCGGATTCTGTGTCTCCCTCTCTCTCTGCCCCTTGCCCGCTCACACTCTGTCTCTCTCTCTCAAAAATAAACAAACATAAAAAAATTTTTGAAAGAAAAGAAACTATGGGAGAATATAATCTCTGAGTGAGGAAGACCTAGGCATATGAATTCAGAACTCACAACAGAAAAAAAAATAGGAACTGTATTCATTAATAAAAGATACGGATAAATAAAAATTTTCATAGAAGCATCACCATAAAGTTAAAGTGTCAACAACAAAGTGGAAAAAATAGTTGCAACTCTCATCACAAAGAAATAATTTCCCTAATAAACAAGAATGCCTTCAAATCAATAGCCATCCAATAGAAAAAGTCTATCAATAGACAGAACATGGAAAATATAAATCCATTTTAAAGACCCCAAAAGATGCTCAAAGTCAGTAATAAAAAGGGGAACACAAATTAAAACTAACATAGCATGTTTTCACCTACGAGATGGTCATATACGGAAAAAACGTCCTACTCTCCTGTGTTGAGAATATGGCTACGTGGGCATTCTCAGTCCTTCTAATGTCATGAGTCTAAGTTGGTACAGTCTCTGTGGAGGGCAGGTGGCACTATCCACTTCCAGTGTCCCCACTGCAGGGAATTTACTTGGCAGACATGCCTGGGCACTTACGAAATCATGAGCACACTAGGTTGCTCCTGGGCACAATACTGGTTATCAGCAAACTTCTGTGAGCAGGGAACTGGTTCAATAAATTCCAATCTTGCCCTATCTTGAAATACCCCACATTTGTGAAGAAGAAAGAGAAAGCTCGTTGCACGCTGCTATATAGCAAGACCTATTGTTAGGTAAAGAAAGAAAACGCAAAATAGTGATTTTGGTATTTACTATTTGTTCAAAAATGGAATAGGGTGGGGGAGGAATATAAATATGAACTTGCTTGAGAATGAATTACCTCTGGAAGAATATACAAGAAGTCATTAATATTTTTTATGACTAGGGAGAGGGCAGGAACAGAGATCTTTTTTTTTTTTTTTTAAGCAAATAGCCTTTTGTACCTATTGAGTCATGTGAACGTCTTCAATATTTTATAAATAAATAAATTTAATGTGATGCTTGGTCACTGGAGGCTGAGATCCACTCAGCACCAAGAGCCTCAGTAAATCACAACAGCGATTGGGGCGCCTGGGTGGCGCAGTCGGTTAAGCGTCCGACTTCAGCCAGGTCACGATCTCGCGGTCCGTGAGTTCGAGCCCCGCGTCAGGCTCTGGGCTGATGGCTCAGAGCCTGGAGCCTGTTTCCGATTCTGTGTCTCCCTCTCTCTCTGCCCCTCCCCCGTTCATGCTCTGTCTCTCTCTGTCCCAAAAATAAATAAACGTTGAAAAAAAAAATTAAAAAAAAAAAATCACAACAGCGATAGACATTCAGGAAATGCATGTAACACAGAGGGACAGGGATGAACAAGGCAGCCAGACTTAGCAAAGACGCAAACAACATTCCCGATTAAATGTGAATTTCAGACAAATCACTATTTTTTTTACTGTACAGTATTTGGCACATATTCACACTGTACTTTATCAGGCAACCCTAACTAGGAGGAAATAAACGCCCAGGCTGCCCTGGGAAGCTAATTAGCAACACAACTAGTGTATGTCTCTCCCCAGAAGGAGGTCTACACACACCAACGCTAGAGAAAAGGGGTGGACATTTATTCTTCAGTCATGGAAGTGACAGCCTGACCTAGTCATTATGCTGAATCCCTACCGATGTGTGAAATCACTTCGTTTATGAAGAAAGGACACGAAGAGTTACCATCATTCTTCATCATCCAAGTGAATGAAAGAACCAAAGGGAGGGAAAGACTTAGGAAACAAGTCTGTGAGAAAAGGGAACGTTTTCGTATTTTACTTTTCAACTCAATCCCAATTTCGAAGAGATACAATGACCATGGTTCTCAAAGGCAGCTGACAGCTCTCATCTCAGCTGGAGCTGCAGGTCTGAACAAAGTCAAATCCTGGGTGTGACAGCCAGAACCCAACATGTCTGATGGCTATTTCTTGAGTGTGTTGGGTTTTGCTTAAGGTTTGCCCAGAGATACCCTGTGAAGAACAGGAGGTATCTATTGTTCCTATAGTTCTCCTTCCTCTTCCCTGCCGTGGAGTCCACTTTCGATCCTGGGAAATGTCACCGCATTAGCCGTCACCAAAGAACTCGGGTCAAGTAACAGCAGCCCCACTGGCCCAGCAGCAGGACCCCCAGGACTGGGATGGATCATGTACACGTCACACAGGTTGGCTCAGGTGACAACAAGTCATCCCTGGACAGGACAGCAAATTCTCCTTGGCCTCCTCCTCCCTGTCCTCTTTCTGACACCCACCAAGCTCCCCACGCTGCCTCCCCTACCCTGCCGATATCTGCCTCAAAAGCCTGTTGTAAGATGCGTTCCTCAGCTTCCCAAACACAGCCTCCAAGCTGAAGTCATTGGGAGATGTCCCAGAACTACATTATCACAAGTATAACACTGTATGAAAAATTCAGTTAACACTGTAGAAAGTACCATTTATTTCATAATGTTCCCAACATTGTACCTGCATTATTTTTAGTGCCCTGACCCCCCGTTACATTATCATCTCCATTTCACAGATGATGAAACTGAGGCTCAGAAATATTAAGATGTCAGCAAAACTAAAAGGCCACCAACAGAATGGGAGAAGAGATTTGCAAACGACATATCAGATAAAGGGTTAGTATCCAAAATCTATAAAGAACTTATCAAACTCAACACCCAAAAAACAAATAATCCAGTGAAGAAATGGGCAAAAGACATGAATAGACACTTCTCCAAAGAAGACATCCAGATCGCCAACCGACACATGAAAAAATGCTCAACATCACCCATCATCAGGGAAATACAAATAAAAACCACAGTGAGATACGACCTTTCACCTGTCAGAATGACTAACATTAACAACTCAGGCAACAACAGATGTTGGCGAGGATGCAAAGAGAGAGGATCTCTTTTGAATTGTCGGTGGGAATGCAAGCTGGTGCAGCCACTCTGGAAAATAGTATGGAGGTTCCTCAAAAAACTAAAAATAGAACTACCCTACGACCCAGCAATTGCACTATTAGATATGTATCCAAGGGACACAGGAATGCTGTTTTGAAGGGGCACATGCACCCCAATGTTTATAGAAGCACTATCCACAATAGCCAAAGTATGGAAAGAGCCCAAATGTCCATCGATGAATGAATGGATAAAGAAGATGTAGTGCGCGCATATATATATATATATATATATATATATATATATATATATATATATATATGATGGGAGTATTACTTGGCAATCAAAAAGAGTGAAATCTTGCCATTTGCAACTACGTGGGTGGAAGTGGAGGGTATTATGCTAAGCGAAATTAGTCAGAGAAAGACAAATATCATAGGACTTCACTCATATGAGGACTTTAAGACAGAGAACAGATGAACACAGGGAAGGGAAGCAAATATAATATAAAAACACGGAGGGGGAAAAAACATGAGAGATTCTTAAATATGGAGAACAGAGGGTTACTGGAGGGGTTGTGGGAAAAAGGAAATGGGCGGGAAGGGAAATGGGCTAACTGGGTAAGGGGCATTAAGGAATCTACTCCTGAAATCATTGTTGCACTATATGATAACTAACTTGGATACAGATTAAAAAAATAAAATTAGAATTAAATTTTTAATTAACAAAAAAGAAATATTAAGATGTCCAAGAATTAGAACCCAATGCAAGTGTGTCTGATACCAGAGAATATGTTCCTTCCACTACTGTGTGATACCTTATGTTTCTCTCTGAACCTAAAAAAAAACGTTATTGAGATTTCCCATAATTTATGAAAGCAATAAATGTTTATAATAGAAAATCTAAGGAACTAGGTATAGCAGAATGAATGAGCTCTCTCCCCATCACTTGCTCTCTGCCAAGTGACCTCACGATGCCATCATCACTTGGCATCCCAAAGCCCAGTTCCCATGCATCACATTGTAAATGACAAGGGCAGGGACTTGGGATTGGTTGTGGTGCTAACCCCCTGGAAACTAGAAGAGAGGTTAGTACATGGGAGGAGCTCAGATTTATTGAAAGAATGGATGCATGAATCAACGAATGGTAAATCTCTCCTTGAGTAAGAGTTAACTGCGATACATAACTTTAAAATTCAAATTATTATAGATTTTTAACATTAACTTAACTATTTCACATTACACATCTTTTTAATTTTGATTTTTATTGGCATACACGCAAAATGATACATGTACATTGCAGCACTATTAATAGTAACAAAAGGTTGGAAACACCCCAAATGCCAATGTCAACTGACAGAAGACAATAATTTAACATATTATGATTTATCCAGGTAATGGAATTACTATGCAGCTTTAAAACAGAATTTTACATACACACTTATATGCAATATATATATATATATATATATATATATATATATGCTACATGGATACATACATGTATATACGCTATATATGCATATATAACATATTATATAGTACATATGCATAGACACGTGCATATATGCATATATGTATACATTGTATAATACACATATACTAGATGCAAATATACATAAAATATATATATACAGGGATGCATATACACACACACTAACCTATATGTTATACACACACTGGTATTGTTGAAAGATCTTTAGATATGAAATGAAAAAAGCAAGCAACGTCAGTGTGTATCATACGGCACCTTTGTGAAGAAGACAGGATTCCTACTAGCTTCTACTGGCAAAAAGAAATCACGGACACATACGAAATCAAGAGAAGTGGCATCTGTGAAGGACGGGAAAAGGAAACGGAACAGGGAGGAGACGGAGCATACTTCTACACAGAGTATGCTTACATACACTTTTAATCTAGATCATAGGGTGTTACCTCTTACTGCTTCTTCAGTTAGTCAGTTTTCAAGGCAACGGCCCTACAAAGCAGCCCCCTCCCCATCTCCAAGGCTGGAGGTGCAACCGGCCATTTTGAACACTGCGGCGTTTCTTCCTGGTATTTGCCTTCACCCTTTAAATCTGTTTTTATCATTATTTCTTGAGTTTCCCATTTCAAATGATCTTTTTCATCTTTACACTGGTGCACATGCACTTTTATATTCAGTGTAGCAGAGAGGGAGTCCTTCTTCACACAAGAAAGAATATGATAAAAAATACACGTTTCTCCTATAAATCTCATGAACAACTTCTAAGCACAGCAGTGCTTTCTAGGAGGACCAGAAGTCCAAGAAAAGCACGGTCAACGTGAAGAGTTTCCAGACTCCTCCACAGATGACGTTATTTGCTGTATGTTAACGACCCTGTGTCTCATATTGTATTATATGCTTTTGAAAAACTGTACAGATACAAGGCTTTACAAAATTTGGCATGAAAATTGAGGACTTTTTTTTTAATGTTTATTTATTTTTGAGAGAGAGAGAGAGAGCAGGGGAGGGGCAGAGAGAGAGAGAGGGAGACACAGAATCCAAAGCAGGCTCCAGGCTCTGAGCTGTCAGCACAGAGCCCAACGCGGGGCTCGAACCCATGAGCTGTGAGATCATGACCTGAGCTGAAATCAGATGCTTAACGGACTGAGCCACCCAGGCGCCCCAAGGATAGTTTTTAAATCGTATCAATTAATATAAGAGATCAACATGATCTTCATCAACATGATCAACATGATCTTCTCAGGGTATTCTTAAAAATTCATTATATTCAAACACCACAAAAGCTCAATTTATCTTGATGCTTTTAAGATGGATACTGTATAATTTCTTACTGCAGTGGATTTAAAAAAAATTTTTTTAATGTTCATTTTCGAGAGAGACAGAGAGAGCGCGTACGCAAGTCAGGGAGCGGCAGAGAAAGACGGAGACTGAGGATGAGAAGTGGGTTCTGCATTGACAACAGTGAGCCCAACGCGGGGCTTTAACTTAAGAACTTTGAGATCATGACCTGAGCTGAAGTCGGACGCTTAACAGACTGAGCCACCTGGGCGCCCCTGCAGTGGATTTTTAATAAGGTGATTTATGTCAGCTTATTTTCTAAAAACCCATACATGCAAAGTAGACTTTTAAAATAACTTTTATTTTCCATGTGTTTAATTTATCATCACTATGTAAATATTCTTCATGAATGAACTGCATATAATAATCGTACATCCTTCTTTTAAAAACTTTTGTCCTTCTGTGGTCAATAAATGTCTTGGTTGCTTGTTTAGTTTACTTTTGTTTTCAAATTTTTTTAACGTTTATTCATTTTTGAGAGACAGAGAGTGAGCGCAAGCAGGGGAGGGGCAGAGAGGGAGGGAGACACAGAATCCGAAGCAGGCTCCAGGCTCTGGGCTGTCAGCACAGAACCCGATGCGGGGCTTGAACTCACAACCTATGAGATCATGACCTCAACCGAAGTCGACGCTTAACTGGCTGAGCCATCCAGGCGCTCCCGTTTAGTTTCCTATATACCTGTCCCTTATCCTTTCCCAAACATGATGACAAAGCTGCAAAATGTTCTGTAGTCAGTGAAACTCATCATTCATATTATGAAGAAATAAAATGCCAAACTAAAAACGAACTTAAATCACAGGGGATTAGATGAAGGGGTGGTCAAGCAAAGATATTTAAACAGATGAATAAAAAACCCAGTTTTCTGGGAATGCAAGCTGGTGCAGCCACTCTGGAAAACAGTCTGGAGGTTCCTCAAAAAACTAAAAACAGAACTACCCTACGACCCAGCAATTGCACTACTAGGCATTTATTCAAGGGATACAGGTGTGCTGTTTCGAAGGGACACATGCACCCCCATGGTTATAGCAGCACTAGCAACAATAGCCAAAGTATGGAAAGAGCCCAAATGTCCATCGATGGATGAATGGATAAAGAAGATGTGGTATATATATACAATGGAGTATTACTTGGCAATCAAAAAGAATGAAATCTTGCCATTTGCAGCTACGTGGATAGAACTGGAGGGTATTATGCTAAGAGAAGTTAGTCAGAGAAAGACAAATATCATATGACTTCACTCATATGAGGACTTTTAGAGACAAAACAGATGAACACAAGGGAAGGGAAACAAAAATAATATAAAAACAGGGAGGGAAACAAAACAGAAGAGATTCATAAATATGGAGAACAAACAGGGTTATTGGAGGGGTTGTGGGAGGGGGGATGGGCTAAATGGGTAAGGGGCATTAAGGAATCTACTCCTGAAATCATTGTTTCACTAAATGCTAACTAATTTGGATGTAAATTTAAAAAAATTAAAAAAATTAAAAAAAGTTTCCTATTATTTTATCTAAAAAATTGATATTTGAATAGCATAAAGTAGGAGAGATATAATCTCATAACAAAGAACAATCTTTCAACGTGAATAAATTTATTGTTAGTAGTTAAAACTACATTATTAATAATAAATTGAAATCCCAAATGTCCCATATTAAGGTATGATTATTATAATATTCATGTATTACCATGTAGTCAATGACACAATATTACATGAAAGATGCAGACTGTGAACAGAAAATATATGTATGGAAAAAGTCTGGATCTCTGTGCCTAGCCAAATGGCAGCACAGTAGACTATTGAGGTTGCTGGGGAAAATATAATACAATATGCCACATTTTTATTTATTTTTAAGTTTATTGATCTAATTTGAGAGAACAAGACTGAGCAGGGGAGGGGCGGAGACAGAATCCCAAGCAGACTCCACACGTCCATGGGGCTGGATCTCACGCACTGTGAGATCATGACCTGAGCTGAGATCAAGAGCTGGACGCTTAACCAACTGACCCACCCAGGCCCAACACCCTTTTGAATACATAACTGCACTCACAGAGAATGAGCCCTAAACCAAACAGGCAGCTGCAAAGCAGAGTGGGAAGCCAATGCTTTTGCAGCAGCTGTCAGAGATATCGCAGATTTCTAGAACCCAGCGGGAGACCTGAGTTTAATAATGCAAAGAAGGCACAGGTCAGAGCCGTGGGCCCATTCAAGTCTGGGGGTTGGAAACAAAGTGCCTCATGGAACCAGGAACCTTTGAGAGAGATCCCTGACGTGGGGGGGTTGGAGAGGTGAGTGAGAAAGAAAAAAAAAAAATCTGGCCAAGGGGCTCTGTGAAGAAAAAAATTCTCCCCCAAGAATTAGCAAATGCAGGTTTGGGCTCAACTTTTCATTGCCAAGTCGGGTCCCTGAAGGGGAGAAATTAACTTAAAGTGGTCCTGGCTTGGTGCTGACCATGGGTACTGGCAGAGGCAATTATAAATCTTTTCTGGAAGAGCTCTCCTTAACTCCCAGAAGAGAACCCACACAAACCTGAACTTAGAAGTCAAGTTCATCACAAAACACACAGGCACCCTCAAGAGAGGCAACAGAAAAGACCAGAGAATTAGGTTCCTAAGATTTTCAGATAACGGAATTCTGGGATACAAAAAATGTAAAATAAGATGTTTAAAATGTTTAAGGAGGGGCGCCTGGGGGGCTCAGTCGGTTGAGCGTCCGACTTCAGCTCAGGTCATGACCTCACAGTTTGTGAGTTCGAGCCCCACGTCGGGCTCTGTGCTGACAGCTCAGAGCCTGGAGCCCGCTTCGGATTCTGTGCCTCCCTCTCTCTCTGCCTCTCCCCTGTTCATGCTCTGTCTCTGTCTCTCTCTCAAGAATAAATACATATTTTAAAAAATTGAAAAAATAAAATAAAATAAAATAAAATAAATAAAATGTTTAAGGAAACTAAATCAATAATAAGGTATAAGGTTTGTACAACAACAAGAAGCCCCGGACAAATTTGAAAAATAGCGAAGCACAAATTCTAAAAATAAGAAAACATCGCTTTTGCTATCAACAATTCAACAGATGGGGTGGTGGGGGGGGGGGGTGCCTGGCTGGCTCTGTTGGTAAAGCAGCAGGTGACTCTTGGTCTTGGGGTCATGAGTTCCAGCCCCACACTGGAGGTAGAGTTTACAAAAAAACTCAATGGACGGGTTAACTCGAAGATTAGACATTGCTGAAGAATTAAGGAACTTAGAAGGTCAGGCTCCAGCAAAGACTTCAAGAGAATGAATCTTGAGCGGCATCTGAAAGAAGAGGAAATGAATGCGAACACTTTGAGGAGGGAATGCCCCTGCATTCCAGGGACAGCAAGGAGGCCAGCCTGGAGGGAGGGGAAGAGCAGGAACAAGAGGTTAGGGAGGCAGGGGAGGCCACACTGTAGTTTGTAGATCAATGTAAGGGGTCCCTGGCTTTTCCTCTGAGCTGGCAAGTGCTGCAGGATCGGCTCCCGCAGCTGCCATGTCGAAGAGCGTGACAGGGTCGAGGGCATAAGCAGAGGGACAAGGTGAGAGGGCCTGCGGTGATCCAGGTGGATGGGGTCTTGAGGCAAGGTGGTGGCAGTGCAGGTCCTGAGGACTCAGGGCCCACAGCATTAGCTACTGGATAGGGGGGAGGGTAGGAGGTGGAGGCCAGAGGCCACGATGACCAAGCAACTGGGAGAATGACGTTGCCATGACCCCAAATAATGCAAGACATCCAATCCGAGTGGGGCTGCCGGAGCAGGGCACGGGACAGATCCATCCGGAGCTCAGAGGACAAGGAAGCTGGACGGTCACGACCGTAGAGCTGATGCTCAAAGCCACAAGCCTCGTTAACAGCACTGAGGGCATGTCACTACAGTAGTCCCCCCCGTTATTCGCGGTGGGTACATTCCAAGACCCCCCTCCTTGGAAGCCTGAAACCTCAGACAGTGCCAAACCCTACAAACCCTATTTTCTCCTACGCATGCACATTATAAAGTTTAATTTATAAATCGGGCACAGTAAGAGATTAACGACAACCAACTAGTAAAACATGACAATTATAACAATACACTGTAATGAAAGTTGGGTGAATGCGATCTCTCCCGCAAAACATCTTCTGTGCAGTCCTCGCCTTCACCTTCTCCTTGTGATGGTGTGAGACGATAACATGCCCACACGGTGGGATGAGGCCTGGTGAATGGCGCTGGCATTGTGACATGCCGTTCGGCCGCTCCCGGCCTTCTGAGGTCACAAGGAGGGGCGCTTGCCTCTGGAACAGGAGGACTGAAACCACAGACAGTGCAACTGCGAAGGGTGGGGTGGGAACCGCAGCAGGAAGAAAAGAGAGGGGAGAATTGCCCCAGCGATGAACTTGAACGCCAGATAAGGGATGTGTGCGAGCAGAGGGACGCCAGGGCCTCAAACAATGCCACAAACAACATTTCTACACTGTCGGATGGACCTGCGGGAACACCTTAATGTGCGGTAGCGGTGGGGGGGGGGACTTAAACTAATGCCACACGGTGCTGTCAGCACAGTGCAGTTCGCACAGCAGCCGCTTCAGCCGGGCAAACCCAACATAGCTCCGGCCTGAGTAAAAGTACCAACTGACTGAAGAGACCATTAAGTGGATTCCAGTCACTGCTACTTTTTTTTTTTAAGTTTATTTATTTATTTTGAGGGAGGGATGCAGAGAGCGAGTGAGTGAGAGAGGGAGAGGGAGAGGGAGAGAGGGAGAGAGAGAGAGAGAGAGAGAGAGAGAGAGAGAGAGAGAGAATCCTAAGCAGGCTCTGTGTTGCCAGCTCAGAGCCCTATGCGGAGTTTGAACTCATGCACCATGAGATCATCACCAAGCTGAAGTCAAGAGTCAGATGCTCAATCGACTGAGCCACCCAGGCGCCCCCAAATGCTGCTGATTCAAACACTGCCAGATTAAGTGGTTTAAAACCCTGTTCTGTGTTTCCCCTGATTAATAACATACCACTGTGTGTGTGTGGGGGGGGGGGGGGAGTTAGCAATTTATTTTCAGTCTGTTTTTTCCACATTGTGGTGGGGAGTAGCAGAGTCGAACTTCTTGAACTCCACATACGGACATGCAAAGATCCGCAATTCTACACGAGACTTAAAAAAAAAAAAAACAAATCATTTGTGCAACCAGGGCTCCAGCGTTCCAGAGCTTGGTTTGAATCTTAGCTACTTAGATTCCAAATATGACGGCCTGTTCAGTTTGACCCTGAAGGAAAGGCTGACAATGCAGAATGGTGTTTTCCTTTTCCTATCCTCAACCTATCCCTGCGGAACTCCCAGCCTTACGCCTGTCCACGCACGCAAAGGACTCACTTCCCACCACCACCTCTCTCTGGTATTTTTTTTAAAAATTTTTTTTTTTTCAACGTTTATCCATCTTTGGGACAGAGAGAGAGCATGAACGGGGGAGGGACAGAGAGAGAGGGAGACACAGAATCGGAAACAGGCTCCAGGCTCTGAGCCATCAGCCCAGAGCCTGACGCGGGGCTCGAACTCACAGACCGCAAGATCGTGACCTGGCTGAAGTCGGACGCTTAACCGACTGCGCCACCCAGGCGCCCCATATATATATATATATATATATATATATATATATATATATATATATATGACCTTGAATTAAGCAACGGTTTCTCAGGTATGGGACCAAGAGCAAATGTAACAAAAGGAAAACCAGATAAAATAGACATCACCAAAATGTTAAATACTCATGTTTCAAACCATAGTATTGAGAACATGAAAACGCAAATGACAAATGGGAGGAAATATTTATAGACCATATATCTGATAAAGGACTTCTACCCAGAATTACAACTCAACAATAAAAAGACAAATAGCTAAGTTAAAAAAAATGGGCACAGGATTTGAAGAAACATTCCTCCAAAGATATACAACTGACCAATGAGCCTATGAAAAGATGCTCAGCATTATTAGTCATTAGAAAAATGCAAACCCATCGCTTCTCGGCCTTTTGGCTAAGATCAGGTGAAAAATGTAAACCCAGCTACAATGAGATACCATTTCACACCCGCCCAGATGGCTATCATCAGACATCTAAAATAAAAAAGGCACTATAACAAGTGTGTAAGATGAGAAGAGATTGGAACCCTTGCACATTGCTAGTGAGGATGTAAAATGGTACAGGCACTTTGGAAGACAGTTTGGGCCATTTCTCAAAAGGTCAAGCATAGTTACTAATTCCATTCCTAGATATATACAACTGGAAATATGTATCCACACACAAACCTGTTCACAAATGCTCATAGTAGCATTCCCAGTAGCCAGAAAGTAGAAATAACCCAAATGTACACAACATAAGAACAGATAAACATGTGGTATATCCATATAATGGAATGTTACTCGGCAATAGAGAAGAAATATGTTACCTGCTATGAGACATGGATGAATCTTAACAACACTGTGTCAAGTGAAAAAAAAGCCAATCACAAAAGGCCTCATACATATTGTATGATCCCATTTATACGAAGTGTCAGAATAGGCAAATCCATAAAAATAGACAGTAAATTAGTGGTGCCAGGAACCAACAGGAAGGACTGCTTTGTGGGTAGTGAGTATGAGGTTTTCTTTAATGAGGTGATGAAGATTTCTGAAATTAGGGTGATGTGTGTATATCTGTGAATATACCAAAAACCACTGAATTCGTGGTATGTAAGTTATATTTCAATATGGCTGTTATTTAAAAGAAAGTATATTGAACACCTCCATATGCTATAGCAAGGAACAAAAAGATCCCTTGAGGAGCTTATATTCCAGTGGAAGGTCCAGATAAAGTGTGTCCCAAGATACACAACGAATTTACAGGTTTGACAGTGCAATCAATCTTGGTAAATTATGCAGAATTATATAGAAAAAGAGAGGTTCTAGGAGGAAAACAGGAGGTTCTTGGAGGCTTCTAAGATAAAACTTCTGATTTTCAGGAAGGGAATGAAGGGAATTTCTAGAAATTGCAGATTGAGATCCAGATGCCAAACTCTAGCAACACTGTCCAGTGAGACACTGAACGAATAATTCATGACCACTTCAAAAAGGAGGCAATGACAAACTCATAAGTGTGGTCTTTTTTTTTTTATGTTTATTTATTAATTTTGAGAGAGAGAACCCCAAGCAAGTTCTGCGCTGTCAGCACAGAGCCCCACGTGGAGATTGATCCCACAACCGTGAGAACATGACCTGAGCCGAAATCAAGAGTCAGGGGCTTAAAATGACTGAGCCACCCGGGCGCCCCCTTTATCTTCTTTTTACTTGGCTATTGTTAAGATGCTGTTAGATCAAAAGAATGCTATAAGCATGATAGGATGACAGGCTATAACAAGATACCCCACGTACGCCATGGAGAAATGCACCATGGGTGAGGTAACAGTGAGAGACAGCTGTCAACTGGAGGTGGTGATTTCCTGTCCAAAATTTCTGCTGATGACTTAGAGCTCAGTCCTGGCCATGGAGGGAACCACAGTGAGAATCAACTGGGAGGGAGGGTGGTTAGGTCTGGGTGAAGCTATGTCTGTCCTTCCGTCTGTCTGTCCTTCTTCCTTCCTTCCTTCCATGAGACATGATCATTGTCTGAGAACAGATCAGGATGAAGGAATAAATGATGCAGTGAGGGAACCACAGCAAAGGGCCTACCTAAGTCATGAGGTGTGGCCCTGGCAGAATTAAGTAATCAACAGGATATATGGCCTAAAAACTGGGGTTTACATCCAGGACCATGGTAATTCTGGCAACTCAGTAACTGGAAAAAGAGGCCACGACTCCAGCAATCTATCTGCTGGTTCCAGTTCAGGGACAAACATCATGGTCTTAAAACTACATATAATTAGCTGACAAACCACTGGTTAATTCCCATAGATGATCTGGAAGAGGAACGTTTAATTGTGTAGGTCATGTATATTGACTATTCAAAAATATTAAAGACCACAGATAACAGCATCAAAGTTCTCCAGAAGTAATGAAAAAAAAAAAAACAAAAACCCTTATCTAAGAGCCTTCCAAATACAGCTCATACTACATGAACTGAGTAATTGTCTTATCTAAAAGTGAGATGTTCACCACTGTTTCCAGGTTTTGTACCAATTCTAGCACAGGTAGCTGGAAGGCATTAATAACAACTGTAGAAATAAGCAATGAAAACACCACACGGTGGCATCCAGCTTCCTCCTAAAAAGCAATTATTTGTAAAAATCTAAAATTCCTATGTAAATAAATTAGTGAATTTTTGCTTTTACAAAGCCTAACTTGTTTTAGAGTAAGTACTGGTCACAAATGTCTGCATTTTAATTTTCACTTTTTATTTTTTTGCTTTCAATGCAATAATTTTTCTAAGTAACCCTGTTTTCCTGTTTCCTAGCCTCAAAGTTCTCTTCTTTAAATTGCTTTAATTTAAGGGGCGCCTGGGTGGCTCAGTTGGTTAGGCGTCTGACCAGCTCAGGTCATCATCTCACGGTTTGTGAGTTCGAGCCCCACATCGGGCTCTGTGCTGACAGTTCAGAGCCTAAAGCTTGCTTTGGATTCTGTGTCTCCCTCTCTCTCTCTGCCTCTCCCATGCTCATGCTCTGTCTCTCTCTGTCTCTCAATAATAAATAAATGTAAATAAATAAATTGCTTTAATTTTTTTACTTTTTTTTGTTTTTAATTTTAGTTTGGAGACAGAGCATGAGCAGGAGAGATGGGCAGAGGGGCAGGTGGGAGGGGGGAGGGGGAGGGGGGGAGGGAGGGAGGGAGGGAGGGAGAGAGAGAGAGACAGAGAGAGAGAGAGAGAGAGAGAGAGAGAGAGAGAGAATCCCAAACAGACTCCGTGTCTGACGCAGGGCCTGACCCCATGACCTGGGGATCATGACCTGAACCAAAATCAAAGGTCAGATGCTCAACTGACTGAGCCACCCAGGCGTCCTTAATATGCTTTCATTTTAATACATCATATTTGATTCATATAAAAAATATGAAACAAAAGCATTCTGCAGGTTCTTAAAAGACTGGCCAGGTCCGGAATGTCTATTTCTACATCCCCATCAGGTACTCATCAAAGTACTTATTTACTTAATACAATCTTTGCATTTTACCACCTGTTTCCTGCGGCTGCTGTAACAAAGTATAACCAACTGGGGGTCTTAAGACAGGAGAAATCCATCCTGTCAGAGTTCTGGAGACCAGAAGTCCGAAATCAAGGTGACAGCAGCGCCGTGCTCCCTCGGAGATGGGGCAGAACCCTTCCCTGTCCCTTCCCAGCTCCCGGTGCTGGCTGGCAAAGTCCCTCCCATCTCTGCCTCTGATGTCACATGGCATTCTGCCTGGGAGCCTCCGAGTCCAAATTTCCCTCGTTTATGAGGACATCGGTCACACTGGATTAAGGGCCCATCCTCCTGACCGCATCTTAACTTGATTCCATCTGCAAGGACCCTATTTCCAAATAAGGTCACATTCCACTGGTAGACAGGTTAGGACTTCACCACATCTTTCTGGGAAGACACCGGTCCAACCTGTAACACCATGCTTTGTACTTTTCAAAAGATGGGCTTTCTAAAACTTGCCACCTTGTCCCGTTACTAACCCCTGGAGTCCCTACAGCAGAGAGCATTTTCTAAGTGTAAAGGTGAAAAAACCCAAATATCTAACGGGAGGAAGAAAGAATACTGGGGGTTTTCTTTCATCTCTACAGGCCAAGTCAGACCAAGGTGGATCTACAACAAAGGACCTGAGCACGTGAGACATCCATTCCAGAACACGGTCCTTTGTCGCCAGAGGCCGTAGGTGTTGAACGGCGATGCTTTAGCATGGCTGCGACCAGTTCTGAAATACAAAGCTGAGATAAGCTATGAAAGACACGCTTGGCATTGAAACTTGGCTGTCCTGTGGCTGCTGCATCATATCTGAGCTAACATTTTTGATCAAGGGAGTAAGTATGACTTTTAAAAATGATATTGCAAAACCCTGAGGAGGAATACGCTAGAAACACTGCCTTGTATTGGTTGTATGTGTGTCCCTGAGCTCCAGCATAATGCCTGGATGGAGGTTGAATGGGCGGAATAATAATTCTTTAAACATCGTAACAAAAATGTACACTAAAAAAATTATAATTGAATCACAGTGACGCACGACCATTTTTTCTTTCAGGTTCTCCTTCAATGTATTCAATATGTATACACCTACTTTAGCAGAGTGAAATTAATCTTAACATAGTTCTTATTTTCACTTAACATTCGATCTCCGCGTAATTATTCTCGTTATTTTGCAATATTCCATCAGGTGATTTATTATAATTTACTTCACCATTTCCTTATTGCTAAACAATTAAGACTGTTTCTGATTTTTGACTTCTATCAATAAGGCCGGAGTGAGACGCTTCTGCAGGCTCGGTTGCAGTGTTTCCGTCTGAGGGAAAAGAAAACTGCCCAAAGGGGTCAAATGCATTTCTGGGCAGCATTTTCCTACAGGCGGTACCCACAGGCCGGCCCTTCTGTGGTTTACGGACTAACAAAATGGAGTCGGCAAACTGCTGCTTTCTGACCCAGTGAGCTCAAGCCAAGTCCCAGCAGTTTCTGTTTCGCCTGAGGCTGCCAGGGGCGGTGGCTTGTTTCGGTCCTCTTCCTTACTCTCCAGTCAGTCACGGTGACAAAACCCGTCTCTGCCGAGGCGGCCTGCCTTCAACCCCAGGGAGGACTGCAGTTCCAGGGGTGTGCCTTGAGCCACCTGGATTCAAGGAACACGGTGATTTCCTGCTCACGCTTGGGGTGACTGGATGAAACAGATAAATGAACAATTCAAGGACATACAGAAACATTCAGTGACAGGGGATAAGCTGGGAGGAAGAAAAGGTAATATTTATTTATGCATATCTAAGGTATATTTACTTACGTACCTACTGGCCAAATGCTAGAGTAAATATTTTCCCATCTTTTCTAAACTGCTGCAAAATTAAGACACTGCCTCACAGCCTCTACACTGCAAATAACCTCCGTTTTCTCCTCCTGGAGACACTCTTTCTACATTAAGAAGAAAAATTCCATCAGGTAAAGGCTTGAGTATGTATCATGGGGCTTTAAATCATCTCCCTAATTATGGGAATAGCTTAGTTCTCAATTGACCCAGCATTCTATTTCTCTCTGAATTCAATTTCTTCCTAACGGGGTCACCACTGCTACCTAAGTGCTTTGTCCTGTGGTGTAATGATTAAATTAGCACCTTTAGAACACCCGGCAAGGGCAGGCCGGTGACTGTACAGGGAAGCCTCATCAGTGCTAGGTGACAGCCAGGTCCAGCGGCTCAGTGCTTGGCGTGTCAATGAAAGCGAATCTGCGTCGTGCCAAATTCTGAACACAGCTGGTGATGACTGTTGTCCAAGGGCAAGCTGCCCCAAAATGTGCCACTTATTTTTTTATTTTTGAATTAAAAAAAAAATTCTATTCTATTCTGTTCTGCTCTATTCTATTCTATTCTATTCTAGAGACTGAGAGAGAGGGCACGAGCAGGGGCAAGGGGCAGAGGGAAAGAGAGAATCTCAAGCAGGCTCCACACTGGAGATCATGGCCTGAGCTGGTATCAAGAGTCAGACGTTCAGCTGACTGAGCCACCCAGGTGACCTGGCCATTTATTTTCAATGTAAGTTACTCAAGAGACAGCCTACACAACCAAGACCCTCAGACCTTTCTCCATCCACCCGAAAGCAGGAAATAAATGTCCCACATGAAAGGTCCCCCTCTCTGGACCAGGAGGTAGAGAGACAGCCTTATCACCAGAGACGGGGAATTTAGAACCCAGAAGCCCGTATAAACACTCCTTGTTACTTTCTACTCATTTATTACCCCAGCCCAAATTCTGTTTAGGATTCCTTATAATCAAAGCTTCCAGAGTTCAATTTTCTTTGTCCCATCAATTTGTCAAAGATTTATTGTCTCGTTGTCTAAAAAGCATAAAACCCGTCTACTTTGGTCATTTCTTTAGGGCTCAATTTCATTATTGGGCCTCCATGTACACATGTAATAAAACTTGGATTTTTTTCACCTGTTAATCTGACTCTTGTCAGTTTAATTCTTAGTCCAGCTGGAAGACCTTGAAGGGTAGAGAATTTTTCCTTCCCTTCGTTACCGAACTTCTGAATCTGGCAAACCATTCATCAATTCTGAGATTGCCCAATCTTTAAATTCTACTTGTCAGCAGGCCTATGATCAGTTAGACAAAAAGTTTTCCTTTAGAACTTAACTTTCTGGGGGAGACTGGCTAGCTCAGTTGGTGGAGGATGAGACAGATCTCAAGGCTGTAAGTTTGAGCCCCATGTTGGGTGTAGAGATTACTTTTTTAATGTTTATTTTTGAGAGAGAGAGAGAGGGAAGGAGGGGCAGAGAGAGAGGGGGACAAAGGATCTCCGCGCTGACAGCAGAGAGCCTGATGTGGGGCTCGAACTCATGAACCCTGAGATCATGACCTGAGCCAAAGTCTGATGCTTAGCCAACTGAGGCAACCAGGCACTCTGGGTGTAGAGATTACTTAAAAAATAAAATACTAAAAAGAAAAAAAGAATTTAACTTTCTGGCATTAAGTAAATAATAGTTCACTTATTTCCCTATGGAAAAGGGAAGAAAGTAGAATATTGTCAGCTATTAATCTATCCTGCTAACAACAAGGAAATAAATGGTTTGTAAAATTTATCATCACCATCATCAATATAATAGCCACTTATAATAGTCCTTTTATTCACAGGGCAATTGTATGTATTTCATATCATCTGAGCCTCCCAATAATAATCCAAGGGGCAAGACAGAGACGTATCCCCAACAAGTGCACAGAATATTCTGGCTGAAGTTCTGTGGCTCACCAGTCAGAGGTTAGTTTCCAGTTTCTCCAAAACAAGCCTCCACGTTTCAATGGGTAGGGAATATTGCCCTGATCTTCCTCTTTTTTTTTTTTCAGCGTTTATTTTATTTTTGGGACAGAGAGAGACAGAGCATGAACGGGGGAGGGGCAGAGAGAGAGGGAGACACAGAACCGGAAACAGGCTCCAGGCTCTGAGCCATCAGCCCAGAGCCCGACGCGGGGCTCGAACTCACGGACCGCGAGATCGTGACCTGGCTGAAGTCGGACGCTTAACCGACTGCGCCACCCAGGCGCCCCGCCCTGATCTTCCTCAATTCCAGCACTCTCTCTTGACAAAGCAGGTGGTGACCTGTTCGGGACCCACACCCCTCCACCATTGACCTGCCCAAGCCTGGAGAGAGGTGTCAAGAAAAAACAGCTCAGAGAGCACCTTCAGGAGAAGCCAGCCACTGCTCCTGCATCTACAAGGGCTCTCAGGCACACAGATCCTCACCAGCAAACAAAGGAGACAGTAGGAAATCCAGACAATACATTCAACTAGGGGCCAAGCCAAGAATTTTAAAACTTGGCAGTTTTTCAGTACTGTATTCTGTGCTCTCACTTTCTCCACTGGAAGCTGATAAAGTGAAATAAGTTAGAGAAAACCTGTGCCAATAAACACAGAGGATTATCCAGGAATTTACTGCCAACAGACAGAATGCTTCATAATTACAGTATAAAATGACTCCCTATTAGGAGATCAAGAAGAATTAAGGGAAACACAATACTGCGTTGGTTTTTAAACACAGGGAGAGCATCAGTGTGGAATGGAGAGTAGCAGATTCTGTGGGGCTCCGAAGGGCAGATCAGGGAAGAAGTGGAAGAAAATACAGACAGAGAAAAAGGGACAAACCCCTCCTTTATCAGCTTTCTAGGAATCATACTGGTGAAACAGAGGAAGAGGAGCACAAGAGTTTTCCTCGTCATTAAATCCACCACACCAAGAAGAGAGACACGGACATTAGGGTTAGTACAGCCAGGCTGGAGAAGATTAGCAAACTTCCTAGAAGCAGCAGCATCTCTGAACATGGCAGACAGATACACAGACTGAAAGGCACGAAGGAGAGAGGTCCTGTCGCCAGGGGTCGCCAGAAGCATTACAAGGATGTGACAGAGAATAAATCTCTTTTTTTTATTTTAAGAGTTTATGTATTTAGTTTGAAAGAGGGAGAGAGAGAGCATGCACATGAGCAGGAGAGGGGCAGAGGGAGAGGGAGAGAGAGAGAATCTCAAGCAGGCTCCGCATTGTCAGCACAGAGCCTGACACGGGGCTCGATGTCACCAACAGTGAAATCTCACCTCAGCTGAAATCAAGAGTCAGATACTTAAGTGACTGAGCCACCCAGGTGCCCTCCTCAATATCTTTTTAAACATAATCATGAAGACTGTACAGAGAGAGATGATGGAAGAAATGAGTAAAAGGGGGGCGAACTGTGGTTTAACCTGGAAGGGTAACACGTCAAAGATGACAACGTGTTACGTTCACAAAGAAATGGAGTATGAATTAAAACTCAGCAGAATGCTTTACAGTACTTAATAAGATTCATTTGTACTAAATAAACAAGCAAAAATATATAAGGATGTTTGGGGAATGAAAAGAAAAAACAAAGGTAGATTCTAATACTCATTATAAAAAAACATCTAAAATATAAAAATTAAAATGACTTTTTCTTATGGCTTACTCAATAACAAAGTAGGAGTAAAAAAACAAATGGGATGGGAATTACGACTTAATACATGCTACCATGACGACTGTATGTTACTAGTCAGGAGGAAGATTTACCTGAATGTTCCAAAGAACAACAAATTAATTAATATGAATAGTTAAAAAAAAAAAAAAGGAAAGAAAACAATTTGGTTTCCATGTTTATTTATGACAGACAGAGAGAGAGACAGAGACAGAGTGTGAGCAGGGGAAGGGCAGAGAGAAAGGGAGACACAGAATCCGAAGCGGGATCCAGGCTCTGAGCTGTCAGCACAGAGCCTGATGCGGGGCTCGAACCCACAAATGATGAGATTGTGACCTGAGCTGGAGTTGGACGCTTAACCGGACTGAGCCACCCAGGCACCTCACCACGGTCTCTGGTGAAAGACAAGCATCCTCCTCTCCAGCACGTACCAGAAGTTCTGAGCAGGTAAAATGAACCTATTCCTACACTCACTGAAACAAAACCGCACAACACCAAAGACAAACAGTAAATCTTACAAAGAACCAGCAATAAGAGACAGAGTATTTCCCCAGGAACAAGAATTAGAAAGGCGGCGTGTTCCATGGGCAACACCATAGATGCTGGAAGATAAGACAGTCAAAGTACTGAGGACAAAAACTGCTAGCCTAGAACTCAGAACTCACCCAACCAGCATTCAAGAGTAACATTCAAGAGTGTTGCTTCCCCAGCGCATAGGATACCAAGAAGAGTAGCCTGGCCCATGTGCACAAGGATGATATGCAAATTCACGAAGTATCCCATGTTTTTTGTACTATATTGCACGTTATCGCTTTGAAAAATGTTAATGACCTCAAATAAAAATTGCAAAGCAGACTCACAATGAAACAAAGATTTTTTTAGCTAAACACGGAGTATACCACCCATATATCCCCACTAACACAGGTAGGAAAGGGATACTGAACAGAGGGGATGGAAAAAGAATCGGTATGCAAGAAACTGACTAACATGAGTCATAAAAAAAATATCCAACAAAAATGTTCAATGATAATAAAGTGGGAGATGAGGGAGGGGGAAACAGAAATTTTAAATGTATTAAGGTCTTACAATTCTTTTGAAGAAGAATGGAAATATTTATTAACTTGAGATTTTTTTAAAAGCAAACATGCATGTTAAAAATAAAACGAGGTGCCTGGGTGGTTCAGTCGGTTGGGCATCCGATTTAGGCTCAGGTCATGATTTCACAGTTCGTGGGTTCGAACCCCATGTTGGGCTCTGTGCTGACAGCTCAGAGCCTGGAGCCTGCTTCCGATTCTGTGTCTCCCTTTCTCTTTGTCCCTCCCCCGCTCACACTCTGTCTCTCTCTCTCTCTCTCAAAAATAAACATTAAAAAAAAATTGTTTTTAAATGAAATAAAACTGGTCCCAGGGCATCTGGGAGACTCAGTAGGTTAAGTGTCTGACTTCAGCTCAGGTCATGATCTCGTGGTTCATGAGTTCAAGCCCCGCATTGGGCTCTCTTCTGTCAGCACGGAGCCTGCTTCCAATCCTCTGCCCCCTTCTCTCTCTCTGCCCCTCCCCTGCTCGAGTTCTCTCTGCACTCTCTCTCTAAAAAAATAAACAAAAAATAAAAATTAAAAAAAAATACAACTAGTCCTTGCTCTATAAAAACCCATACCGTATGGGAACAGGATGAGGGACACATTGGAAGCACACCCACAGAGCTTGATGCCAGGGGCCGAGGGCAGTAGGAAAGCCTTCAGAAGTGTCACACTTAAGCTCCATCCTGAGATGACCCGCTGCACGCTAAAGGAAGAAAAGCATTCCAGGACGTGGGGATGGCCCACACACCGAAACAGGAAACCTCGCAGGAGCTGGTGTGTCCGGCCTGGGTCCGTGTGTCTGGAATGTGGAACGTGTGCGGGAAATGAGACGGGAGGGTGAAAACACAGACCAAGAAGACCCAGGGAAGGACCACAGGCTACACGGAGGTCCGTACTTGGTTGGGTAGGCAGTGGTGAAATAGGTATCACAGAACGTTTTCCACCTTAACCGTTTTGGAATATACGGTTTGACGGCATTAAATACGCTCACACTGTTGAGCACCCATCATCACTGCCTTCAGAAGTTTTCCTTCACTCCAAACTGAAACTGTACCCACAAATGACGTCTCCCCTCCCCCCCAGTTCTGGGAATCACTGTTCCACTGTCTCCATGAATTTGACTATTCCAGACATTTCAGGCAAACGGATCCACAAAGTTTGTCCTTTTGCCTCGGGCTCGTTTCGCTCAGCATCACGTCCTCAAGACTCATCCATGTCGCGGCACGAGGCAGATTCTCCCTCTTGCGGGAGGCTGAGCAGTATTCTACAGTGTGTGTCTCCTACATTTTGTGCATGCACTCATCCACCAATGGACGTGACACTTCCAAGCGGGGAGCGACGTGCCCTAAGGTAACCCAGGAAGGAGACTGAAGGACACTCTCATGAACCAAGAGAGGAACTTGTTTCAAGAAAGTGAGAGTGGTCACCCGAGCAGGAGAAGGCTAGTAAAACAAGGTCAGCAAAAGTCTCTCCAGATTTGGGGACAGTAGGTCCAACACCGCAGGGGCCAGAAAAGCCCAAGCCCGTGGAGTCAGCAGAGATTCCTAAACACGCTCGCGCACGGGGAGAAGTCCTTCGCTTCAACAAAACGTGAAGCGTGTGGCACCTAGAATTTGGATGATTCGTAGCTTTTTAAAGTGTATTTATTTGAGAGAGACAGAGACAGTGCAAGTGGGGGAGGGGAGAGAGAGAGAAAGAGAGAGGGAGGGAGGGAGGGAAGGAATCCCAAGCGGCTCTGCACTGCCAGCACTCAGCCCCAAGCCCTGAGGTCATGTGACCCAAGCCGACCCAAGAACCTAGAGTCCCCCGCTTAACCGACTGAGCCACGCAGGCGCCCCAGGAGGTTTTGCTGAATTAACCAAATATTTCGACTTCCTGAAAAGTACAAATATACGGAGAGAGATGGTAAAGATAATGGTTCTTTTAAAGGTAAGACACCTTCAGAGGTTATTTTGAAGAAATCTGGAAGGCAGGCAACTGTGTTGTATTGACCAGAGGGCAGTGCAGCCAGACGTCCTGTACTTCATTGTAAAGACAAAAGCAAAAAAAAAAAAAAAAAAAAGGTAAGCTACTCTCACAGTCACAACCCCAGAACAATAGGATCATCATCCCAGAAAGGAGCAATCCTTACTTCCTCATCACATGAAAAAACATATTGCGAAATGGAATACCTAAAACGTGTGGGTGGCAACACTGAGGTTAATGTCCCCCCCCATACTCATCATTCTGGTGCTTTCAATTATGGCATGGAATGACCCCACCTTCAAAAATTCACTTGGAGGTCTGAGTTATCCCCTTACTCTAGCAACACTGCTTAAATTAAACAGACGTGTATTAGAATCCCTTGACTTTTTGGAACTTTGGGAAAAGAATGGGCAGCAGGCTGGACGTACGAAAACTCTCCAACAGGTAACATAATTCTACCAACGTCATTTGAAAGGGAACAGAGCTAAACCCCCGGCACTTTCTTTATCTACCCGTGTATTATTCAAGAAGCTTTACTCTGAAACTCAAACACCTGTGGTCAAAAGACTGAAAAACGATGCAAAAATAGATGTTATTTTGGCCCAACCCTTTTTACCACTTAACTAGACATACAAATAAGATAATTTGTCACTATTGAATTCACATGAATAGTGTCTAAAACTAAAGATTAAAAAACAAAAAATGGAACAAGAACCTACTAATTACTCCAGGGCCGCGGAAGCAAAACTTCGTCCTTGCATCGTTCAACATAGTGACCTGGAACGACACGCCTTTAAGACTGTGTTATCTGATGAGGGCTTGTAAGACAGGCTGACAGGCGGCAAACACCGCCCCCAACCAAGTGGGACAAGTGTGACATTCCTCAGGCTCCCCTGGCTGCCCAAGAACAAAGGAAAGGGGAGAAACAAATGGTAACTGACAGAGATCACAGTGCTGCAGGACCCGGTCTCCATCTAGTTACAAATATCTCCATAAGTCACAAGTAAGAGGCACTCTTATCAACAGCCTAATCTCCAGAAATCTATCGACTCCTTTTCCTGGAGCCCCAACATCAACCCTCCATGGCGAAGTAAGAAACAAAGGTAGAAGGAAATGGCAGGTGGAACTAAATTGCCTTATAACCTGCAGCCCATTGGCAATTACTTGAGGCTGGCAGAGTAAAATGCTTCTCCAGGACTCCCCACGGTCTTAATGCTAATGCTTTGCTAGAGGGAAAAACCACCTTAGCTTGACAATAGCTAGGCCTCCACTATCCTGGGAGTCTTCTTTACCATATGAAAACCTCACTGGAAACTTCCCCCGGACTTTACCTCCCCAAGCCCCATAGTGTAAGGGTTAAATTGTAGTGTAGGGCTAATGATTAGCTTGAAAAATAACAGCTTTGTGTTGACACTGAAGGTTAAGAGATAACAGCCTTGCTTTGCTCTGGTAAACTACGCCTCATACCCTTGTAAATTAGGCTTCACCAATTAAGGAAACAAAAGTTCAAAGAAAAGAGTGTCAGAGGCAGGGTCAAGGAGATCCACTGGTTGCAACTTAGAGACAAAGTCTAAAGTAAACACCTCATTAGGCAACTGTTTCTAACTCATCTGGAACCTGTTTCTTTGTTCTGTTCCCAGGTGATGATAAAACGATGTGATCGGTTATAAAAACTCTGTACCCCGGCTGTTCCGGGCCGCACTCTTATCAAGAGTGTTGGTCCCGATCGGTCGGCCTTGCCTCTCATTGTAATAAACTTTGTTGTGACTGTCACTGGTGCCCGCAGCATTCTGTTTCAGGAGTCGTGTGGATGCAACACATAGTATATAACCAGTCTCTCCTCGTGGTCCCAGGGCCACGCTTCCTGCCCACAATCCTGTCCCCATGCTTCAATAAAATCACCTTTTTGCACCAAAGATGACTTCGAGAATTCTTTCTTGGTCGTCGGGTCCAGACCCCGCGAACCCTACTGCCCCCCCCCATAAAACCCTCATCAATATTTATTATCGCTGTTTTGTTGTTATAATGATGCTGCAAATAAAAATTATGAATTTTATGATGGTTTGACATTATACATCACAACAAGCTTCTGTCACATCAAAATAATTGTGTTTAGTGCCAAATTGTTTTTCCTAAGATTTTATTTTTAAGTAATCTCTACACCCAACGTGGGGCTCGAACTCAAAACTCCTAGATCCAGAGTTGCATGCTTCACCGACTGAGCCAGCCAGGCACCCCAGTGCCAAGTTATTTTGAACAGCTAGAAAATATTTCCTGAAAGGAAACCTTATTTTAACAGTACTAATAAGTTTTATTGAAGGGTTACTGCATGCCAGGCAGTGACCAAAGTACTCTTACATGTATTACTTTATTTAATTCTTATAGGAATTCCACCAAAGAGGTCCTATTATTACCCCTATTTTACAGATAAAAACCCGAGGGTTAGGGGGGTTAGGGAATTTGCCAAATGTGACACAGCCACTAAGTGGCAGAGCCATGACCAAAACCAGGCCACCTGACCTGGCAATCACATCAAATGCCCCCAGAAAGAGTGAGGCCTAGTTCTACAGATTTATTTACAGAGAATGCTTCTTCTCTGCTCGACTAGAAAAAAATTAAGTCGAGAAAATTTAACAGCAAATCCATTCTTTCACATTAATAAGTTACTGAAGCTCCCTTTGACTATTTGTTTCAATATTTATTTTGGGGGAGAGTGCAAGCGGGGGCGGAGCAGACAGAGGGGGGATGAGGACCCGAAGCAGGCTCTGGGCTGACAGGCAAAGCAGGGAGCCCCACGTGGGGCTGGAACTCGCCAACTGTGAGATCATGACCTGAGCCAGCAGTGGAGCCTCAACCAACTGAGCCACCCAGGTGCCCCTTGACTATTTTTAATAAGATTCTGGCTGAATTATTTTTTATTTCTGAACGAAAATTAAGTCCCTGCACTGGCACTGTATACAGCAAGGTGTGATGAGACTACAGTGGTGCTAAAAAGTCTTGATATACGCTCACCCTTCTCTTTCGAATTACAGAGGAATTCAGCTTTCTTCATGATTCAGTCGGTGGCTGAATCGCTATTTCCAGCATTCCTCGTTTATGTGAAAAGTGATGTAAAATAGTAAATACAAAATAAAATACTATATTTGCCGTAATGTCAGTAGTGTCCATGGCCGTGGTCTTCTTATAATAAACATTTTGAGTGTTCGGACAGTGAGCATGCATTTCAGGAATAAAGCAACAAATACGAACGTTCACTTCAAAAATTCTTGTCTTCTTGAGAGAGGGCGTTGTCTACAATTTGGGCTTTTTTATTACCAAAAACATCATCTAACTTCTCTACTTAAGCACTGCTTACAACACTAACATTTAACCCACAAACAAAAATGATTAAACACACTAGCAATAAAAATGGACATGAGTATGCATATAATATTCTTTCTTTTCTCTCTCCATAAAAGTAAGAGAATGATGGAAAGAATGGTGACTCTCCTAAGGCTTATGCTCTTGATGAATAATAATATCCTGATTCCGTGGAGCGAGTTCAACGGGAAGGAGAGAAAAGCCATTCGGGGGTTTTCAGCCTCAGATTACGGTAAGGTCCAGAGACAAAATGAATTTAGCAAATGACAGCAAATCTCTCATAAATATCACCGAACGGAGTTTAAAGGACACGACTCTACAGGGCGAAGAGATGCAACTGGCGAGGTTGGGAGGCGGGGTCAACGTCCCCGACCCCGCCCTGCCCAGAAACACCCCTGCCGCGCAGCAATCGGGTAACGCCTCTCCCCGAGGTCCGGGAGAACCCGAAGGCACTCACCTCCCCAACTCGGGGCGCCCGTCCCCCCCCCCACCCCGCCTCCTCGCCGCCCCCCCTCCCGTCCCTCGGTCCGCGCGCGGTCCGGCACCGCGCAGGCGGTGCGACGGGCTAGCGGGGAGGTGCCCCTGCCGTCCCACCTGCTCCCCGCAGTCAAGTGCCGGCCTCGCCCACTCACTCACACGCGGTGCCCGCCCCCCGACGGCAGCCCCGCTCCCGCCTTCTCTCCCCGGGACAGAGCGCCCGAGGAGCGACCCCGGTCAGGACCCGGGACGGGTGAGGTGGCCGCGACGCGCTTACCTCCAGCCGCGCACGCGAGCCCGGCCGCCGCTCCGGCGCCCCGCCCCGCGCAGCCGGGTCCGCGGGGTGGGCAGCAGCGGTCCGACGGGGACGCCCGCCGGGGACGCCCGCCGGGGACGCCCGCCGGGGACGCCCGCCCGGGACCCCCGCCCGACGCCCGCAGCAGCTTCCGCAGCAGCAGCCGGGGCAGCGCGCGCCCTTGATTCCGCGCCTTTCCGCCGCGCGGTTACCACGGCGACACGCGCGCGCGCACGCGCCCCTAGGGAGGGGCGGGCCGCGGGCCCTGCGCAACTGGCGGCTTCCGGCTCACCTTCTAAAAGGTGGGTTCCCGGGTGGCCCACTCCCAGCAGAAGGCTTTCGGGGTCGAGGGCGACCCGTGTGCCCACCTACTTTCGTTCCCCAACCTTCTCTGTCGCCATGGCCCTCAACGGTGTAGGGACGAGCCCCCCCCCCCCCCCCCGTTCCAAATGCGGGGACCAGGCAGGTTCGAGGCATCCGTGAGCGCACTACCTGGGTTAAAGACCCTTTGCGAATGTGTCCCCCGAAGGAAGTCACCCCACATGCACGGGACCCACTCCTCCAGCGGAAGTTTCTTTGGGCCCAAGACGTCCTCAGCACCTGCTACTTTCTGAGGTTTGCCCAGTCTGAGAGGGGCCCCATCACCTCCAAGCTTTCCAAGTGAATGGGGTGCCATTCACCTCAGTATTTACACTCCATTTCGTCTAGGGGATGGTGATGATCTGAACCACAGAAAACTCACGAGGAAGACTCTTGAATTTATTCTGTTTTCTTACAAGATGCCCACGCATCTAGGTACGGTAACATAGAGCAGAAAAGGAAGCCAGGGCCTTCTGTGAGCATCCCTTGCACATTCCCAGGACTATGAAACACAGCGCGGTACCCAGGAAAGAGTCACCCAGACCCGACGAGCAAGCCCCTACGAGGCTTCTCACTGGCTATGGACAGGCCTTGTAGGAGTTGCATAATCCTGCCAAACCTCAGTTTCTTCATGTACAAGGTGGAGATAATAGCACTCTTAAAGGATAACTGTGGGGATTAAATAAGATAATAAACACTGAAAGAAAAACCCATCCAGGACTGAAAGAGTATGTGGGGAAATAGTTTCCACTTACATAAATGGGTCAGGAAATGCTTAGGGCTGAAAACTGCCACCACTGGGCGTTTTTGCCTGAGGTGAGCTAGCGAGATATTGTAATGGGATCACCAGTAACTTGTTAGATCACCTGCAGGAAGTTACTTTCCATCTGGTGCCAAGGTACCTTGATCACAAACTCCACCTGCCCCCCCAAACCCTTTGCTTCTTACACACACAAGTTAACGATTATTGTCTGATTGTTTTCTCCACATTCACATGTGTTCACTTGTTTTCTTCACATTCATCACGTGGGTAATATCTTGTGAGCTCAATAAATACAGATGAAACCCCTGTTTGGGGCTCTTTTCTCCTCCCGAACATTAGCCTCTCTTGTATTCAATTCTGCATCCACTCTCTTGCTGGACAAGAGAGAACTTGACTCATAGTCTGTGACAAGAATGGAAATCAGGTTGGACCACAGAGAAAAAAAGTTACCTTGCCATTGATGAGGCTGGGAAGACACAGATAAAGCCAGAAGCAAAGTTCACAGGAAATAATGTTTCTGCCAAAGTCATGCAATTGGGATGACTTCCCCAGATGTCCAGAAGAACCTGAAGAAACTCACCTCCTAGGGGCACCCATGGGGCTCAGTCTGTTAAGCTTCCCACTCTTGACTTCCACTCAGGTCAGGATCTCAGTTAATTCCAGCCCCACATCCAGCTCTGTGCTGGCCGACAGCCTGAGCCTGCTTGGGATTCTCTTTCTCCCTCTCTCTGCCCCTCTCCCACTCACTCATGGTCTCTCTTTCCCTCAAAATAAATAAACTTAAAAAAAACAAAAACAAAAAAAACCCTCCCTTCCCAAGCTCAGACCATAAAACAACATAACAATCCCCTTTGTGAACAACTATTACTTTCTCACCACAGAGGCCCCCTTTGCTTGGCTATTCCCACTCCTAACTGGTGGGGCCCAATTGCTAAACTCTCCTCTACTCATGATAGAATCCAATCTTGAGTCAGCCCCTTTCTTTTCCTAGTCTACCTCTGAAACCGTAAGGTACAGGAACCAATCTCCGAATCCAAGACCTCCCCAGAATCCTTCAGCGGGAACCTAAACCTCACAAAAGGCATTGCCCTTTGTCCTCTCACTTGGCCTTCCACAATACCCTCAGAGTGCCCTCTCACTGCACCAACAAATCCAATTTAGACCACAGGCTTGTTCCCAGAGATCTTTAATACACATGGGCTTAGCCCAGGTTAGAATTTAATCTTCTAACTCAAGTGCCATTACAATGAATGCCTATTTTGATATATATATATATTCATACACACACGTTACATATATATATAATATATATTTATATAATTATTATATATTATATATTTATTATTATAATATATATAATGAATTTAGTATCTATTTTGGCACTACATGAAAAAGTCTGCCTCCCTAGGACATTAATGTTAGGCCACTGTCTCTCACTTCTCTTTGGGATTTAATGGGCATTTATTGAGCTCCTGCATGTATACATGCCAGAGACTACAAGAACTATTAAGGGTAAAATTAGGTATCCTTAGTATAGCTTTTCTGGCTTCATTTGCTCGTTACATGCTGTTGGCTGAGACATTTGTCTTAGCACAAACTGTACAGGAAAGGCAGAATTGTCCTGTTTTGAAGGTGGGAGAAACTGAAGTCTAGCAACTTCAAGTACATTCCACATCAGTGGCAAAGATGGTATTTAGCCTACTGAAATAAATACAAGATTCTGAGTTGGAATTTCCTCCAAGGAAAGTAAGGTACTCACATATACCATGCTGGAAAATTTGAAATCCAAAGTAAAAAAAAAAAAAAAAAAAAAAAATCCAAGATATTGCAGATTAGTAGTTCCTTTTTCTTCTTCTTAAAAATTTTTAACGTTTTATTTTTGAGAGAGACAGTGACAGAGTGTGAGCCGTGGAGGGGCAGAGAGAGAGAGGGAGTCACAGAATCTGAAGCAGGCTCCAGGCTCCAAGCTGTCAGCACAGAGCCCGATGCGGGGCTTGAACTCATGAACCGTGAGATCATGACCTAAGCCGAAGTCAGATGCTTAATCAATGGAGCCACCCAGGTGCTCCATCTTTTCCTTTTTTTTCTTAATGAGCAGGCCATTCTTGGCAATTTTATTTACTTTTATAGTTTTATTTTTTTAATTTCCACCCAAGTTAGTTAGCATACAGTGCAATAATGATTTCAGTAAATTAGTAGGGTCTTAATTCTTGGGAAAGCTGACTAAAATTGGTCTAATTGTTCCTATTCCCATCACATAAAACTTCTTAGATTCTGTCACTATGAACAGCAAATGGGAAGGTATTTCACTTGAATGCTCAGTCATGTAAAGGGATTGGAGTTCCTTTCAAGGTTTTCAAACAATCTGATAACTCTTTATTTATTTTGAGAGAGAGGGTGTGTAGGTGATGGGCAGAGAGAGAAAGAATCCCAAGCAGGCTCTGCACTGTCATCACAGAACCCGATGTGGGGCTCGATTTCACAAACCATGAGATCATGACCTGAGCCGAAATCAAGAGTAGGATGCTTAACTGACTGAGCCACCTAGGAACCCCAGTGAATAAGCATTTTATGCCCCAAACATCCTTTTCCTATAAAAATGAACTACTGCCTCCGTAATGTATGCTATAATATTAGCATTTTCGTTCTAAATGACTAAATAAGTAACATATAAAACTCCTTTCCATCGTCACTACAAAGAGAATATCATGCATAAATTCAGTTTGTCTTTTATCAGGTGGTTTGGTTGTTAATTTTGATACCCCTGCTGAAAATGAGGCTCTGTGACTTTTCATTCTAATCATTCCCACTGGCTTTCCTTTTTTTATACTGAGGACATCAATGTGTGCTTGGTAGTTCTTGGTGGGAGAAGCTTCATAGAAGCTGTTTTCTTTCTCAGAGAGGTGAGTAGCAGCAGTCAGAAACAGGAAGAGTCAAAAATAGGAAGCAGGTAAAAACTTCAATCCCATCGTGGACACAAAAGCATACTAAAACTATAAACAAGTATAATTCTTTATTTAAAGTACACTTCTCTTAAAAGTGTTTTTTAAAGCACAGTTAAAAGTGCTCCTTATCCCTCTCCTGTAAAATAATTCAATTTTATAAGTAAAACTAAAAACCGATTTCTCTTTACACATTCATTTTTCTCTTAGAAAAGATATCCGGTCTGATGCAGCTATAAAACTGACTTTAATCATTATCAGGTCTAACTTTGCCTCTGTTGGCAACACAAATGGCGATGTTGACAAACATGAATTTTAAAAAGTTGAGAAATTTCAAGTCCTAAGGTTTCACTTAGAGCTTAGCAAATATGTACTGTTAGCTGACGAAAACAAAGTCTATGGTGGGATACCTATCATCTACTTAAACGTACATAATCATGGCTTTTTCATTTACAATTACCTGAATTTCTAAAACATAATGAAAAGATCTAATCCCCCAAACTCAATAACCTCTTACTTTTATTTTTAAAGATTTACTTAAAGTATAAACTCTCTGGTGCCTGATCTTAAAAATCAACAAATTACAAAGGCTAGCCCAGATAGAGACGTGGCCCTGCTTGAGAACCAGCTGGTACCCCTGAGCACTATGAAAAGCTCCAACGGTCCTGGTGGCCTTTTATGAAGAAGTCTCATATTCTGAACACCAGGTAAGCTTTAATGTAAATAAACATCAATATTTACTTCTGAAATATGAGGACACAGTCCACAAAATAAAATCACAGTAGTGTTTTCTTCTGTTACAGTGATCTAGTACATTAATTCCTCCCTATTAAGCCTACCTTTCCAGACAGATAAAATTACATTTGGAAAAACCCAGAATGAAATTACTCATAAGATGCAAAACTCTTATTTGAAAGGCATTTCACAATATCACATCTAAGTTGCACAGAAGACCCCAGTGATCACTAGGAAATCTACCACAATCCAGTTTTTCCAACCCAAGGAGGTCCAAACTTTGGGGAACAATATGACCACTTTCTGCTGCTGTTCTGAGAAATATTCGATCAAAACGAAGCTTGCAAGTTGCAGATATTCCAAGATTAGAGTTCATCTGTGTGTCCCACGTATACTGGCAATGCTTAGGTTTGCCCAAAAACTCCCAGACATCCAAAATGTTGCCGGGTAAACCACCACATTTGGTAACCTGAAAAGAAAAAGACAATTCTTTAAGATTCAGTCCTTCTTCTCCTAAATTAAAAAGGTTTTTTTCTATGTCTAAGACCAACATTTCAAATCAGAATGTCATAAATTAATGCAAGACTAGATATATATTCTAAAAAATATTTTGCTGTACAGTAATAAGTAGGTAATATAAAAATAATCAAGATAGCCTGAGAGATCTGAAATTTGCCCCTTCTCTTCTGTCATAGACTCCTAACTTCGGATATCAGACAAAACTTAGAAGGTTGCAAGCCCATAGCCTCGGTTATTGCTATTTATTTTTTTTAAAATGAACACAAGTAAAAAGTAGGCAAAACTGTTACTCTAGTGTATAAATTTAGACATATCCCATTTATATGATCCAATAATGTGAGCTGCCTTCAGTGTCATTTGAAATTTACTATCAATTCTTCCTTCTATTCACACTTCAGGATTTAAAGATTTTGCATTGTGGTAAATAAAATAAGAGGCATACTTCCTCTTATCGCACTCCACCTTACTGCACTTCACAGATACTGTTTTACAAACAGCAGGTGTGTGTGGCCACTTCGCAGGCAGCGAGTCTATCAGCGCCATTTACCCAACAGCATTTGCTTACAGTGCGTCTCCATGTCAGGTTTGGTGATGTTTACATTTCAAACTTTGTTATTATACATCGGCTACGGCGACGTGTGATCGGGATCTTTGCTGTTACTGTTAATTGTCTGGGGATCCCACGAACCGTGCCCATAGAAGACGGTGAACTTAATATTTGTTGTGTGTGTTCTCCCTGCTCCACATAACCTCTTCTCTCCCCTCAGGTCTCCCTTTCCCCTGAGACACAATACTGAAATGAGGCTGTTTGATCAACCTACAATGGTCGCTAAGTGTCCAAGTGAAAAGAAGAGTCATTTGTCTCTCACTGTAAATCAGAAGCTAGAAATGATTAAGCTCAGTGAGGAAGGCATATGTAAAGCTGAGACAGACCAAATACTAGGCCCCTTAGCCAAATTGTGAATACAAGGGAAAAGTGCTTGGAAGAAGTTAAAAGCCCTACTCCAGATAACACAGGAATAACAAGTAAAACAGCCTTATTGCTGACATGGAGAAAGCTTGAGTGGTCTGGATAGATCAGTCACAATATTCCCTTAAGCCAAAGCCTCATCCAGAGCAAGGCCCTGACTCTCAATTCCATGAAGGCCGAGTGAGGTAAGGAAGCTGCAAAAGTTTAAAGCTAGCAGAGGTTGGCTCGTAAAGGTTAAGGAAAGACACGGTATCCATAAAAGTGCCAGGGGAGGGGCGCCTGGGTGGCGCAGTCGGTTAAGCGTCCGACTTCAGCCAGGTCACGATCTCACGGTCCGTGAGTTCGAGCCCCGCGTCGGGCTCTGGGCTGATGGCTCAGAGCCTGGAGCCTGTTTCCGATTCTGTGTCTCCCTCTCTCTCTGCCCCTCCCCCGTTCATGCTCTGTCTCTCTCTGTCCCCCAAAAAATAAATAAACATTGAAAAAAAAAAAATTTAAAAAAAGTGCCAGGGGAGGCAGCAAGTGCCGAGGCAGAAGCCGCAGCGAGTTCTCCAGAAGATCCAGCTAGGAGAATTAATGAAGGTGGCTATGATAAACAACAGATCTTCAACATAGACAAAACAGCCTTCTACTGGAAGATGCCATCTAAGACTTCTACAGCTAGAGAGAAGTCAGGGCCTGGCTTCAGAGCTTCAAAGGACAGGCTGACTTTCTTGTTGGGGGCCAATGCAGCAGCTGACTTGAAGTTGAAGTCAATGCTTATTTATCATTCCAAAAATCCTAGGGCCCTTAAGAATTATGCCGAATCTGTATGAAATTGTTGAGACACTATAATGTACACCTGACACTATATAACACTGTACGTTAACTATACTGGAATTAAAAACTTAATAAAAAAAAGGATGAGGCTAAATCTACTCTTCCTGTGTCCTACAAATGGAACAAAGCCTGGATGACAGCACATCTGTTTACAACATGGTTTACTCATTGCTGAAACCTACTGCTCAGGAAAAAAATCCTTTCAAAATGTTACTGCTCATTGACAATGCACCTGGTCACCCAAGAGCTGGTGGAGACTGACAGGAAGATAAATGTTTTCACGCCTGCTGACACAACCTCCATTCTGCAACCCACAGGTTAAGGAGTCATTTCCACTTTTGTCTTATTATTTAAGAAGTACGTTTCATAAGACTATAGCAGCCATATACAGTGATTCCTCTGATGATCTGGGCAAAATCAATTGAAAACTTTCTGGAAGATTTTCCTATGATTCACGGGAAAAAGTCAAAATGTCAACATGAACAGGAAGGACTTTGGAACAGTTGATTCCAACCCTCACGGGTGACTCGGAGTTGAGGTTTTCAAGACTTCTGTGGAGAAATTAAGGCAGATGTGATGGAAACAGCAGAACTAGAGTTAGAGTGGAGCCTGAATAAGGGATGGTATTGCTGCAGTCTCAGGACCAAACTTTAACGGATGAGGAGGTGCTTCTTACGGAGGAGCTAAGTGGTTTCTTGAGATGGAATCTACTCGCGGTGAAAACTGTTGAGATGACAACCAAGTACTCAGGATATTATGTAAATTTAGTTGATAAAGCAGTGGCCGGCTTTAAGAGGAATGACTCCAATTTTGAAAGGTCTATTGTGGGTAAAATGCTATCAAAAGGCACAGCAATGGTACAGAGAAATTGTGAAAGGAAGAGCCCGTCAAGGCAGCAAACTTCATTGTCTTATTTGAAGAAATAGCTACAGCCATCCCAACCTTAAGCAACCACCACCCTGATCAGCCAGCAGCCACCGACATCAGAGCAAGACCCTCCACCAGCACAAAGATTATGACTGGTTGAAAATTCAGGTGATGGTTAGCATCTTTTACCAATAAAATAATTTTAATTAAGGTATGTACATTGCTTTTGAATGTACATACCTTTTTAACAAGTACATTTCTTTTTAATAAATGGGCCACAGCAGTATAAACATAATTCTTGTACACACAGTGGGAAACTAAAATTCATTTGACTTGCTTTGTTACGATATCCAGCTTAATGTGGGGGTCTGGATCTGAACCTGCACCTCCGAGGTAGGCCTGCATACGTGCAATTTCCCATTTTAATGTGTACAGTTCCATGGCACTAAGTACATCGCCATAATTGTGCAACCATCACCACCATCCAGCTCCAGAACCTTTTCATTTTCCCAAACTGAAACTCCATACCCATTAAATCCTAACTACCCATTCCATCCTCCCCCAGTCCCTGGCAACCACCATCCTACTTTCTGTATGAATTTGACTACTTTAGGAAATTCATAGGAGAAAATACAAAATGTGTCCTCTTTGTAACTGGCTTACCTCACCTAGCATAATGTCCAGGACTCATCCATCCCACAGCATGTGTCTCCTTCCCTTTTACGGCTTAACGATGTTCTGCTGTAGGCACGTACATTTTGTTTACCCACTCATCTGTCAATGGTCACTCAGGTGCTAGCTACAGTGAATGATGCTGCAACAGGGGTGCCTGGGTGGCTCAGCTGGTTAGACAGCTGACTTGATTTCAGCTCACGTCATGATCTCATGCTTCGTGAGTTCCAGCCCCATGTCAGGCACTGCGCTGACAGCACGGAGCCTGCTTGGGATTTTCTCTCTCCCTCTCTCTGCCCCTTCCCAGCTCGTGCTTGCTCTCTCTAAATAAATAAATAAACTTAAAAAAAAAAGTAATGCTACTATCAACACAGGTGTACAAATATCCCTTCGAGACCCTGCTTTTACTTGTTTGGGTATATACCCAGAAATGGGATTGTTGGACCACATGAAAAGGGTTTTAATTTTTGGAGGAATTAACACACCACTTTCCATGGCAGCTCTACCATTTTATCCCCATCGCAAGGGTTCCAATCCAAACCCTCGCCAATATGTTATTCTCTGGTTTTCTGATAATACTCATATCAGCAGACGTCAAGTAATACCTCGTGATGGCTTTGATTCACATTTCTCCAATGATCAGTGACGCTGAGCATCTTCTCTTGTGCTCACTGGCCATTTGTAGGTTTTCTTTGAAAAAATGTCTATTTAGGTCTTTTGCTCATTTTTAAACCAGGTTGTTTCTTTATTGCAGAAATTCTTTATATAATATCAATATTAATTATGTTGATATTACTCACTTGCCGGACACATGATTTGCAAAACATTTTTCCCATTCCATGGGCTGCCTTTTCAATCTGTGTGTCCTTTGATGCAGAAAAGTTTTTAATTTTGATGAAGGCCATCTTTTTTTTGTTGTCTATGCTTTTGGTGTCACATCCAAGAGGTCGTTGCCAAATCCAGTATCACAAGGCTTTTCCCCTTTGTTTTCTTCTAAAGGTTTTATAGTTTTAGCTCTTGTAGGTCACTGATCCATTTTGAACACATTTTGTATAGGGTATAAAGTAAGGATCCAAGTGTTTTTTTTGCATGTGGATTTCCAGTTTTCCCAACACTTGTTGAAAAGCAGGATTTTTCTTTTAACCCGATCAACCAGGTATCACAAAACAGCTACCATGAAGTCACTGATTTGCAAATAGTCCAATAGACCATCTGATTTTCTTTTATAATCTGTGTACAAGGACACAAAATCACAAAGAGAAGTAGAGCACCACCTTCTTTATTTAGGGTATTGCCCTCACTTTGGAAGTAAGTCCTGACATGGTTTCATTGCTCGTTTCACTTCCTCCACTCCTGGAGCGTTCAGCAGTGAAATGAACAGTTCTAATCTGATGTGCGTTCAGCCAGAGTTGGGGGAAAAGGCAAGGCCGGCTTACCATTTAATATGATCTAAGTCTACAGAGGCCCTGAAAAATCCCAGTGTGTCTCAACTGAACTAAAGGAAAGGACAGCGTTTCAGACCTAGGCACGGTCGCACCAGGAAAAGGGAGTAAAAAAAAAAAAAAGTTGAAAAAAGAAAACCGGAAGAGAAGTAGGGACAACTGTGATGGTCAAATCTTTCTGTTCTTCTCATCTTGCAGCTAGAGACACAGCAGATAAACTGGATCTTTTCTAAACTTTGATTTATTATTTTCTCTATACCCCTCTTTTTAATCAACATGTATTGCTTTGTGTTGTCTGTTTCAAGTGCAGTATTTGTGTTTTTCCCAATAATCTAAGGGCTCCTCCTGCTTCTGCAACGCTAGGCTCACAGCACAGGCTAAGTGAGTATTTACTGAATTGCACCTAGAAGACCGCTTACACATTTTAACAGCTTTGGTCAGAAGAAACCCAAATTAGTCTCCACAGCAGTAGCGCCCAGAAGCACAGAACATACTTTGTCACTCACTTCGTGATCCCTTAAATTTGTATCTCCTGCAAATATAACTGTAGCTGACGCTGGAACTTCTTGCATTTTCTTTAAAACCATTTTTAACTGATTCATTCGTTCCTTAGCATGCCCTCTGGTGCTCTCCAAGTGAGAAGTCATAAGGCAAAGTTCGTTTCCTGACACACTTGCCTGCAACAGGATAAATACAGTTGTTAAAATTACTCACCAACCACTAATGCAGAAATTTGAGAAAAGAATCAGCCAAGTACTCGGCTCATTAGTATGTATTTGCTAAGGCAAAACTATATAATCAGCATTGTGCTCATCTTTCTAGGTCAAGGTATAAAGTGCTAATCCTGCTCCCGAAGACTACTTAGCAAACAGCCACTAGTACTTCCAGACCTACCTCAAATGTCACCTACCCTGTGATCCTTCCTCAGCATCCCCAGACAGTGGCTCCCTCCTCTATACTCCTATAGCATACTCGAAAGACTGTTTTTAAAGTTCCCTAGGCTGAATTACAGCACAGTGATTTCTCTCCTACAAAGTCATGAGTCATCTGAGAGCAAAGATGGTTCTTTTATTTTCTGCTATTATCAACAGCCTGGCACATAGGCACTCGAAAAAGATCAGTTAAATGAATGAATGAAAATCATTTACTACTTAGATACCGACAATGCAGGCTCTGTCATTATTCACACTAAGTGCCCGCAGAATCAAGTCCAAATTCTTTCATACTGGGTATTCGTGACCTTCTGTAATCTGGATCCAACCTACTTTACCAATCTCTTGTCACACGACCCCTTTTCATGCCGTCTACACCCAACTGAATACAATGCTTATGTATACTCCTGTATGTTCTTTCTCATAAAGATCTATGTCCAACTGAATACAAGGCTCATCTTCGCTCCTGTATGTTCTTTCTCACATAGACCTATGTACGCACACACATCCTGCAATGTGCAATTTGCAAAAGTTTGCTCACGGTGGTTCTTAACGCCTACCTCTGACATATTTTTCAGGGCCCAATTCAAATACAACTTCCTTCATGAAACTTCCACTGAACAACCTAGCTGATCTCATCACACACACACAAAAATGTTGTCACTATATATGGGGACAGCTGTTAGCTGGATTTACTGCGGTGATCATTTTACAACATATACAAATATCGAATCGTTATGTCGTACACCTGGAAGTGTATACTGTTGCGTCAATTATATCTCAATGAAAAAACAAAAAACGATCTAGCTTAAGGTTATCTCTAAACTCCCATGGTCAGCATTATATTTCCTCCAGTGGCATTTATGCTTTTCCTTTATTTTAGTTACTATACAACACAATCTCTCTCTTGCTAATCTATAAATGCTACAAGAGCAAGATCTTTGGATTCATTCTTGTAAGGCTTACAGAGTACGGTACACTATCATGTAGAATGCATTTAGGAAAAAAAAGAACCACTTTAGGAAGCAAATGTGGAATGTTAGTAAATTCTTTTTTCTAAATATTTATACTATGTTTATTCCATTTTTCTTTCTTTTTTTTTTTTTTAACATAGGCTCCCTGCCTAACACGGGGCTCGAACTTATAACCCCAAGATCAAGAGTTGCGTGCTCTACCTGGCTCTACCCAGACAAGCAGCTCTAAATTCTTAAATATTCTTTGGAAAACATCCAATGGATCAGGGTTTTATATTCACAAATTTATATTTGTAATTTATGTAAAAACTTAGTTTACAGTGTTAAGACTATTTAAAAGAATTTAGAAAAGAAAATTTTCTATAAAGGCAGATTATTTTTTTTTAAAAAAAGATACCACAGTGGAACTGTAAGAAACCACTCAGTTAAAAAAAAAAAAAAAAAAAAAGTCAATTTTTAAAAATTACTTACATACACACACAAAAGGTTTCTCATCATTTTTGTATTTGGAAAAGGGATAATCTCTTGGCTTTTAAATTTCACTCTCGATTTCTTCAACATTATAGCTGTGAAATATCCTTCTTCATGACCTTCAAATGTTTGTGGAAAAGAATTTAGGCTGAGAAGTCAAGAATATCCCAAGTTTATCCCAAGTTCTCCTGCTGAAGATTTTATAACAAGTAAGTACAGATATTTAAATGGGTATGAATCTTCAAAGTAAACTATTATTTCAACACAGCTGAAGATGGCCAATCGAGTCCCTATGTTTACCTGCCCCTTCCCAAAATGTAGCTTCATGTATGGAAGAAATATAAAAATGAAAATGAATTCACATAAGTGCCCAAAATAGTCAATGATGCTGGGGGCACCTGGGTGGCTCAGTTGGTTAAGCCTCCGACTTCAGCTCAGGTCATGATCTTGTGGTTCATGAGTTCAAGCCCCGCGTCGGGCTCTGTGCTGACAGCTCAGACCCTGGAGCCTGCTTCGGATTCTGGGTCTCCCTCTCTCTCGGCCCCTCCCCTCCTTGCACAAGTGCTCTCTCTCTCTCTCTCAAAATTAAATAAACATTAAAAAGAAATTTTAGGGGCGCCTGGGTGGCGCAGTCAGTTAAGCGTCCGACTTCAGCCAGGTCACGATCTCGCGGTCCGTGAGTTCGAGCCCCGCGTCGGGCTCTGGGCTGATGGCTCAGAGCCTGGAGCCTGTTTCCGATTCTGTGTCTCCCTCTCTCTCTGCCCCTCCCCCGTTCATGCTCTGTCTCTCTCTGTCCCAAAAATAAATAAACGTTTAAAAAAAAAAAGAAATTTTGGGGCGCCTGGGTGGCACAGTCGGTTAAGCGTCCGACTTCAGCCAGGTCACGATCTCGCGCTCCGTGAATTCGAGCCCCGCGTCGGGCTCTGGGCTGATGGCTCGGAGCCTGGAGCCTGTTTCCGATTCTGTGTCTCCCTGTCTCTCTGCCCCTCCCCCATTCATGCTCTGTCTCTCTCTGTCTCTCTCTCTCTCTCTCTCTCTCTGTCCCAAAAATAAATAAACGTTGAAAAAAAAAAATTAAAAAAAAAAAAGAAATTTTAAAAATAGTTAATGATGCCAGTATCAAATAAAAAATTGAGCAATTTCTGAAAAAGTAGATGAAACTTACACTGAGGCAAACTGACATGGATTTACTTCTTACTCTGGAAGCACCAGAAAAATGATAAATGAATAAGAAATTTAGAAAGGTATAAAGTTGTGAGAAGAGAAGTGAAGTAGAGCGGCAGTGAATAAAAGCTTCCAACTGTTTTTCAGAAAACAAAGTAGCTGAAGAAGCGAGAAGTGGTTTATCTAAACAGAGAAAAACCAGGGAAAGTGGAAAGGGAGAGAAGGGAGGAAGAAAAGGAGGGAGAAGGTCAACAACAGCCACATGGACTAGAAACCTGGCAAGCAAGGGGGCAAGCTGGTAGGGGACAGGGAGGGGGAGAGGGAAGAGAAAAAGGGACAGAGGAGGAAGGGAAGAAGAGGAAGAGGAAAAGAATCTACCAGAACTGAATTTACCAGAATCCTCCAGTTTGAAAGTTCCTACCACGTGTTCAGCACAATATATCAAAAACAGACTAATAAAACGAGGAAGAAAACCAAGAAGGAGGAAAGCATGGGATTCAGAAAACAAGAAATCCAAAACAGAAGAAAGTCAAAAAGAATCCCGAAGAGAATGCAGGAAAGTTGTCCCACGAAGACAGAGAGAAAGACAAACACAGAGACTGAGAGAGAACCCTCTGCTTAGCAATTGTGAATTTAGTAATAAATCAAAATTACAATTACATACTATGTAAAAACGAAAGTCAAAGAAAACACACGATTTAGCCAAATATCATGGAATGTAGCCGGTTTGGTATATTAAATGTACTCATTAAGAACAAAATAGATGGAAAATCAAAAAACTATTCAGGGCAAAAAAGCTAGGAAAAAAACAAAAATCAATGAAAAGGAATAGAGTTTTTGAAAAAGCAATTATCACACTTCAATTTAATAAATTTATTTTACCAAAAAACTACTCAAGGTCTCAAATTTTTGCAATTTATATTTTCCTGAAAAACCATCCATTTCAACCACCACTTTTCACATATATTAAGATGTATAACATATCCTCCTACAGTTTTCCTAGTACCCTGCATCTGGCTTACTTTTCTCATTCTTACTTTTGCTTTTTCCTGTGTGTGCTCCTATGGGCTAACTTTTGATTTACCTCTTTCACTGACTGTTTTCCAGAGACAAAGACAGTAAGACGAAAAGTGTTACCTGTAATCATCTCATAACTACTTGCTCTCTTCTTTAGGTAGCTACAATACGGGGGGATGACTTCCTGGAGAAATATCACATCCGGGCTATACCTAATTCAAAACAGCAATTTATGATAAATACCAGGTAAACTATTTCATGTGCTGCCGCTTAGATTAGCAAAATATCCTGCCCCCTAGGAGATCTAATATTCAATCTTTACACTGACCTTTGATAATTATAAAATCAGAAAGATCTGTGCCATTTAACAAACACTGTAAACATCAAATTAAAAAAGAAAAACATACATAACACTTTAAATTGAAAAGAAGTGGAATCATAGATAATAGAAATCAGTGTACTGAGAGCCTAATAATGGCCCATGAGATGCTTTAAAAGTTATTAATCCTCACCAGTTATTATCCACGATGAAGGAAACTGAACTGCAGAGAAGTTCAGCAGCTCACAAGTGATTATGTAAGGTCACAGAGCCAGTGTGTAGCAGATACAGTTGACCTTGGTAATTTTATTTTCACAGCAATAATTACATACAGGTTTAGAAAGGAAAACAGTACTAGAAGGCTGCTAACAAAAATCAGCATTCCCTCCCCTGCCCACCCACACCGAGAGGCAATCACTCTCCGCTCTTTCACATGTGTCTTTGGAGAGTTGGGTTTTGAACTCAGATCTGATGCCAATGCCCACAACCTTGACCTTTACCCTTTTTGTAGACGGTAAAACACATGATCATGCTACCATTAAATCTAAGTAATAATACTTACAAAGTTAAATAGGAACACACTCCTCGAGCCCTCTCTTGCAGATTGTTTAGATCTAATCCATCAACATTCCAGGTAATGAAAGAGAACGTGCTGCCATCCTCTTGCTGAATACCTTCAGATGTGCTGGTTTTAGAACTAATGGAATCTGTTGTTTCTTCATTTGTTAGATCAACACTGGCAAGATCACAATGAAACACAACTTTGCAAATCATCTATATAAACTGATTAATTTGAAATTATTTTCTAACTATTTGTAGCCCTCATTTTACAGATAAATAAATTTTAAGAGCCCTAAAAGTATCTGTCTATATAAGAGAAGAAGCCATACAACTGCGGAAAAAAGATTCTTATTGTTATCTAAATATTGTTCACTTATATAATTATAGCCAACTCAATATCCCTCAATGTCACCAAAATGACTTAAAAAAAATTTTTTTAATGTTTATTTATTTTTGAGAGAGCAAGAGACAGAGCGTGAGCAGGGGAGGGGCAAAGACAGAGGGAGACCCAGAATCCAAAACAGGCTCCAGGCTCTGAGCTGTCAGCACAGAGCCCGATGCGGGGCTCTAACTCATGGATGGCGAGATCATGACCTGAGCTGAAGTCAGATGCTTAACTGACTGAGCCAGTCAGGCACTCCTAAAATGATTTTTTAAACTATGACCTGAAGTCAGACTGAGCAATATAAGATTTCCAAATGTGGGTTTATTTTACATCATAAATGACACAGAGGAAACCTATGAAGTAAGATCTCTTTGTGAATAGCAGCTGCAAATGTGTTGTTACCCCCTCATTGAAAGGGGAGGTCCAACAGCTCTCTCCCTGAATCTTTGCCTTAGTGATTTGCTTGACCAACAGAATAGGATGGAAAGGATGTCCTGGGACTTCAGAGCCTTGGTCATAAGAAACTTTGCAGCTTTCACTCGAGCCTTTTGGAACGCTCTCTCGCAAGATACCACATGAGAAGTCTGAGACTACATGCTGGAGAGGCCAAACATATAAGCTCCAGTCCGCAGTCCTGAGAAACCATTTCACACCACCTCCACCAAGGCCCAGATATTTGAGTGGAGGCACAAACCATTATTAAAAGTTGATTGCTAAGCAGTTACATGCCATACATAAATTTCAGAAATAGGTTTTCATATTTATAACTTCAATAAATTTAATGCCAATATTTTAACTTTTTAATTAAAACTTTTTAGTGAGATATAATTGACATATAACATGATATTAATTGTTGCACAACATAATGATTCAGTATTTGTAACCACTGTAAAGTAACCACAATAAATCAAGTTAACATTACTTTTTTTTTTTTTTTTTTTTTTTTTTTTTTGGGACAGAGAGAGACAGAGCATGAACAGGGGAGGGGCAGAGAGAGAGGGAGACACAGAATCGGAAACAGGCTCCAGGCTCCGAGCCATCAGCCCAGAGCCTGACGCGGGGCTCGAACTCACGGACCGCGAGATCGTGACCTGGCTGAAGTCGGACGCTTAACCGACTGCGCCACCCAGGTGCCCCAAGTTAACATTACTTTAACGTATTTTTAAATAATTTCAGACTTTCAGTAAAACATTAGAAAGGGTAAAAAGAATTCTTTTCACCATTCACCCACACAAACATTACCATTCACTTACTTAACATTTACTTGCTTTGCTTTTTATTGTGAAATGTTTGCATAAATACTTTTGTATGTATTTCCCAGAAACAAGGACAGGCTTACATATATACCCAAGCATTACTAAAGGTCAGAAAATTATCATTGATACGACATTATTATGTAATTTTAAGACCTATTCAAATTTCGCCAATTGTGCTACCAAAATCCCAATTTATAATTCTGAGAGGGACTCCAAATGCCCTTCCGTTCCACCATTACTCAGCTGGATTTCACATTTTTGAGGGACTATTTTAGGGAATCCACTTCCTCTGTTCTGCTTTCAAGATTTTATTTGTTTAATGTTTATTTATTTTATTTATTTTTAATATTTATTTTTGAGAGAGAGAGAAAGTGCACATGCAGGGGAGGGGCAGAGAAAGAGAATTCCAAGTAGAGCCCGACGTGGAGCTCAATCCCACTGGCCTCGAGATCATGACCTGAGCTGAAATTAGAGTCTGACACTTAACCAACTCAGCCACCCAGGAGCCCCTAAGATTTTATTTTTAAGTAATCTCTACACCCAACATGGGGGCTTGAACTTACAACCGCAAGATCAAGAATTGCGTGCTCTAGGGGTGCCGGGGTGGCAGAGTTAAGTGTCGAACTCTTGATTTTGACTCAGGTCATGAGCTCATGGTTTGTGAGTTCAAGCCCCACATGCGGCTCTGTGCTGACCACAGGGATCCTGCTAGGGGTTCTCTCTCTCCCTTTTTCTGCCCCCCCCCCCCTTTCTCTCTCCCAGAATGGGGCTTGAACTCACCACCCTGAGATCAAGTGCCTCTGTTCCAATTTCTTTATTGGTTACAGTTTAGATTCTAAATGGCATAAATTAACTCAGGCTGGTTTGAGCACACCAGAGGAATTTAGAAGGAAACAGAAACATGCCACAGAGCCAGGTTCTGGAATGCAGCTGTCTCTAAGGAAGTTCAATCAAGGCTTTCTCTCCATCTGACTCAACTTCCTCAGCCTCATTCTGCCTCTTGCAAACCAGCCTTCTCCTCTTTCCTGCACAAGTTCGAAGTTAGCAACGTTATGGTTCCAGCTCCACAGGAAGATTTAGACTGAACTCTCTTTATCCTAATCTTGAAATCCCAGGAGAGAAGATCTGGCTGGCCAGCTTGGGCTAGGTGAATACTACAACACGGGAGGCACAGCTCTGTCACTGTGGATGGGTGGACAATTCCCCCAGTAAGAAGCTAGGCAGATAGAGGAGCCTAATGAAATTATCACATCTGGAAACTGGTGCAGCCGAAAAGATTATCGGGAGAAATGTGTCTTCACTATGAAGTTAACTCTACCAGCTGCTCACATACCGGGGAGAACTTTATACATGTTTATGGAGAGCTTATTACATGCCAAATATTGTATTAGACTTGGGAGATTAACAACGTATAAAACAGATATGGGCTTCACCAAATGGGGAGCCTAGTGGGAGATATAAAATATTAAGTAGCAATTAGAATGTGAACTTAGTTACTATGACCGGGATCCTGCAGGATGCTGTAAGATTACCTAAGAGGAAAAGTTTCTTGGAGGTAAGACGGGCCTTACGGTAAATACTACTTAGCATGAAGAGAGTCCAAGAAAAGGTTCAGGGCAGAGGTCATAAATATCTTTACGAAGGCTGAAAAGAGAAAACGGCCCACTGGAGAAAACGAAAGTCTGATATGCCTGTTAAGTTTTTGTGGGGTCAGAAAGAGAGGGTGAGAGGAGACAAAACTGGAAGGACAGGCAGCGGTCAACCTGGAGGGATGCGTAAGGCATCTGGACGTGAAGGGCAGCAGGGCTGGAATTGGGGAGGCAAGCAGTGGAATTACAAGGCGGGTGTGCCTTAAAAAAAAAAAAAAAAACTACGCAGATAAACCGCACCGGAAGCCAGGACACTTCCAAGTTACCGTTCTTCAACAGAGGATTTTGCCTCATTCATTTATTTCGAACCTCTCACACAGTTCCTAGATCTCGAATCAAAAAGGAAGCTTCGAAGTTTTCCTTCCCGGACTACATTACGTCGGGGTGACGCGTTCGCCCCGCGGCGGGGGCGCCATCAGCACCCCAACCACCTGCATGAGCCCCTCCGAGAGACCAGCCAGCCCCGCGCACACTCACCAGGACCCGGGCGCCGCCGGGGCGCATCTCCGCCGGCAGGCAGCTGCTCGAGCTCCCCCGGAGCGCCCGCCCACCGCCTCGGAGGAACCCGCCCGGCGCTCACTCACCAGGACCCGGGCCCTGCCGGGGTCTCAGGGCGGCTTTCCAAGGCGCTGTTCTCCACTGGCGGCTCGAAGAACGAGTTCAGCGCTCTCTGAAAAACAGACACAGCGATGGGACCTGGGCGCTCCCCGGGCCGAGATACATAGGGGGGAGAGAGGAGCGAAGCCTACTTCCATCTCCCAGTCGTTCTCGGCCAGGTAGCACTGAGCCACGGCGGAGTCGCACCTCGCGACCGAGGCAAACTCCACACAGAGAAGCCGCCGCTTCTTCGCCTCGGGCTCGCCCTCTTCCCGGTCCGCCTCCAGCGTGACCTCCGAGCCGCTCGGCCCCTCCATCCGTTCGCCGCGGGCCGACGCCGGGCACTGCGCAGGCGCCTGCCGCCCCGGCGCACTCGCGTTACCCGCCCGGCGGGAAACGCGCTCCGCCCTCCGAGGGCGATGGGCGTGGCCACGCGGGGGGAGGGCGGGCGGCGGCAGGGGCGGGAGCGGATATAACAGCGCTTGCGCGCACGGTCACAAGCGGGGTCGGAACCTCAGAGCGCTAGCCCCTGACGCCTTGGCAGCCGGAGCCCGCGACGCCGGACCCGGAGCGCACAGTGGGCGGGGAAGACGGAGATTTCTTCGCCCTGCTCGCCCTTGGTGTTTTGCGAACACATCGGGGCTCCCGGCTCTTGCAAGGTTCATTCTTGTGCGGTGCCCAGAAGCAGGAACGGTCCACGATGAACCGCTTGACACAGCACCTGCTGGAGCTGTTGAAGACGATGGGCAGTGGTCGCGATTTTGATAGAGTTTTGGAAAAGGTATTGGAGTCAAAGCCTTGGCTTCTAACGGAAGTACGATGCTTGGGGCGGGTTGCGCTGAAAATTAGTAGCTCTCGCTAGATTCTGTTGGACGCCCCGGTAAATTCAGCAATGATGATTACTACTGTTATGGAGAGCCATTATGTGCTAGGTCAAGTGCATAGTTTATTTCATCTAAATGTACATAAATACAGGTCTTCATTGATTTCCGATTGGGCTACGTCCAGATAAACCCATTGTAAATTGAAAATATGGCACATCCAAACTGCATTCAGTATACCTAGCCTACATGGCTTACTTAGCCTAGCCTATTTTAAATTTGCTCAGACCACTTCTTAGCCTGCAGTTGGGCAAAACCGTCTAACACACAGCCTGTTTTGTGAGAAGTGTTGAATATCTTGTGTAGTTTATTGAGCGCTGTACTGAAAGTGAAAAACGGAATGGTTGTATAGGTACAGAGTAATTTTAAGTATAGTTGCTTACCGTCCTGATGGAGGGCCTGACTGGGAGCTTCCTGCCACTGCCTAGCGTCAGGAGAGCATGGTCCTGCATGCATGTAGCTAGCCTGGGAAAAGATCGAAACTCAAAATTCGAAGTCGTCTCTATTGAGTGTGTATCGCTTTCACGCCATCGTAAAACTGAAAAATCCTAAGTCAAACCATCGTAAGTCGGGGACTGTTTGAATGATTATCACTTGTTCTGGAGACACAGTTGCTCGGTTTCAGAGCTAGAAAGGACTTTAAAGTTCAACCCTTGAACAAACAAATGCCTGTAGTGCTCTGGGGGGGAAGTAATCTATATTTACCATGCACTTGCAGCCTAGAGTGTTTGAAAGTAAAAACTTGCAGTAAGGGAGGAAGGACAAGTTCTGGTGTAGTGGCCCTACAGAGTTAGGCAGGCTAGCCCCTGTCCCCTTTGCCACATGAACAAACTAGCCCAGATTCCTAGTTCTCGCGGTCTGTGTAGAAATCCTGTTCCATAGGAGTCATTTATAAATAAGCATGAATAACAAGCCCTTGGTTATGTCAGATTTGCAAGACATTTAACAACCTAAGAACTTTTAGGTTTTTTTCTGAATATTTTAAAGCATGCATGCCTGTTTTCCTTCTGATTAGGAAAGAGTTTGGGGACATTTGGAAATAGGTCACTTAAAAGTGGAGTTTAAACACAGACCAACTGCATTCATTGGAAGAATGTGGTGCATTAGACCAAGGTCTTCCTCCTGGAAACAACACCTGGGCTGTATTTTCAACATGTAAATAACTTTCCCTAATTATCTGTAAGGGCTTTTGTGAAAAACATAGGAGATAATACTTAGGCAAATGTATTTAATGTTTTCAAATAGCAAAGACGATAAAATAACAAACACAATACACGACTTTATAATTAACCCTTTGAGAGATCTCTTATGCAAAGAAAGAAGTATTGGACTTGGGGGGAAGTTTGAATTCCTTAAAAATTCTGGAGCCATTTTCATTGTTAACCTTTTGGATGTGTGTCCTCTCATGATAATCTTGTCATGGGTTGGATTTGCCTTTGAGTGTCTGGTTAAAATTCTCTTAAACTTCGTGTGTGCCTGCCTGAGTCGGCACTGGTGGTAACTTGCCTTCCAAGAAGATATGCCTGTTCAACCAGATGTACAGAGTTTCTCAGATGTTGCAGTTTAAAGTTGGGTAGTGATACCAATTATTCTAGACCCAGCACTGTCCAACAGAGATACAGTGCAAGATACAAGTGCAAGCCACATGCATAATTTTATATGTATAAAATTATAAAACAAAAAGAAATAAGTAAAATTAATTTTAGTAATATATTTTAAGCAACTCATTATATCCAAGATAGTGTTTTAGTATGTTATCAATACAAAAGAGTATTATTTTGGGGGGACTTCATCTTTGAAGTCCGGTGTGAATTTTACACTCAGAGCACATCTCAATTCATACTGACGATGTCTCAAGTGCTCAATATGGGGTTGTGGATAGTGACTGTCATACTAACTGCACAGGTCAATACCATTGTAGGTGCTCTGTATTAATTTGATCTAAAATAGGATTTGTGGTTGTTTGTTTTGTGTGGGCAGAGTTGCTAGGGCTAAAATATATATTTATGCAGGGGGCACCTGGATGTCTCAGTCGGTTAAGCGTCAGACTTCTCACGGTTTGTGATTTGGAGCCCCGTGTTGGGCTCTGTGCTGACAGCTCAGAGCCTGGAGCCTGCTTCGGGTTCTGGGTCTCCCTCTCTCTCTGCCCTTCCGCTGCTCATGCTCCGTCTCTCTCTCTCTCTCTCTCTCTCTCTCTCTCTCTCTCTCTCTCTCTCTCTCTCAAATAATTAACATTAAAAAAAAAAATCCCCCAGGGGCGCCTGGGTGGCGCAGTCGGTTAAGCGTCCGACTTCAGCCAGGTCACGATCTCGCGGTCCGTGAGTTCGAGCCCCGCGTCAGGCTCTGGGCTGATGGCTCAGAGCCTGGAGCCTGTTTCCGATTCTGTGTCTCCCTCTCTCTCTGCCCCTCCCCCGTTCATGCTCTGTCTCTCTCTGTCCCAAAAATAAATAAACGTTGAAAAAAAAAAAAAATTAAAAAAAAAAAATCCCCCAGTCCAAATGTCAATAGTGCTGATGTCGAAAAACCTTTTTAATCACTCACTTTGTGCTGGGTTAAAACTAGATAAATTGCTACTCTCTCGTTCCAAGTTTGCACTGAGCTTTGAACCAGTTGTTCAGATCAGACTTCCACATGTCTTGGTATGAGACAGAATGTGGTCTGTCTCTAAGTCTCTACTAACAATTATTTATATTCTCTTTGTTAAAATAACCAGTGTGTTTTCTGTTGCGTCCCTGGACCTTGGCTGACAAAAGTATTTTATGTCAAATAGTTGTCCCTTTGGTTAAATATGACACCAGAGATTTTTCAAGGCAAGGATGCTCATTCTTAAGCATTTAATGCAAACGCCTTGTTAAAACTAAATTGGAGTAAGGATGCATATGATCTTTCAGACACACCTGTGTGCTTACTTCACTGCTTTTGCAAAGATGAAGAGGGATGAGGTTTCTTAATATTAACAAGTGTGAGAAGCGGTGGTGCAGCATCAGTGCTCTCCGTCTGCCCCTTGCCCCGTTCCCACAGTGGCCCCACAGGTGTTCCATAGGAATCATTTATAAATAAGCATGAAAAACAGAAGTCCTGGGTTCTACCAGATTAGCTAACTACCCCAAGAAAGAGAAACACCTCATCCAAAGAGAGTTGCGTTTTTTTTTTCCTTGATTATATGGTAAGAAAATTCTGTCCTAACCTTTGATTCTTTTAATGATTTTTTTTAAAGCCAATGAATTAAATAGAAGAACACTTGAAAATTTGGCTGATAATATGCCAAGGGGAGTTTTGGTTTTTGGACAGATATTGTACCCCAGCATATAGAATCTGCTAAAGGATGGTGACTTTCTGTTCTTCCCAAAATGACCTATTGAAGAAAGCACCTTCCTATCAGTCCTGGTACAGATGTCAGCCTCGTGCACGAGATCTTACATTGGAGCTTCTTTATTTTAGCCTGTTCTAAAAACAAAACCACCTCTGGTTTATTGATGTTTATAGATACCCACAAAACCTATCTTTTGTAAAATACTGATAGAGAAGAACCAACACTGAAAGTCCTGCTCTTGCTATAAGATCACTTTAAAATCAGTCGACAAACCGAGTACTGTGAGATGATGAAGAAATACCAACCACAGTTCCTTGCCTTCTAGGAGTTTATCATCCAGGAGAGGAGAAAAGTGGGATCTAGGGAAGTACCAGTCCCATCAACTGTTCCCTGAGAAAAAAGAGTCCCATGAATAAAAAAGTTCAGGAAACATTGATGGTGGATCCCCCCACTTTTTTCAATGTATTTATTTTAATGTTTATTTTTGACAAGAGAGCACAAGCAGGGGAGGGGCAGAGAGTGAGGAGGACCAAGGATCTGAAGTGGGCTCTATGCTTGACAGGGATGAGCCTGGTGGGGGCTTGAACTCACCAACCACGAGATCATGACCCCAGCTGAAGTTGATGCTCAACCGACTGAGCCACCCAGGTGCCCCATATCCTCCCCTTTTTAAAAAAAAAATTGCAGCAAAATATACATGATGTAAAATTTGTCATCTTAGCCACTTTAAAGTGTACAATTCAGTATTAATTGCATTCACATTGTTGTGCAACCATTAACCATCATCGACCTAAACGTCTAACCATAGGGGAACTGGTGAAAGAAATCCCTTATAGCTCTATGTAAAGAAGGCACATTTTAAAAAATGACTTCTTATCATAGGAGCATGTCATTAAATGATGCGTATGACTTTATAAAACTAGAAATTGTTATATTTATTTACAATAATAGCATTTACTATGTGTCTGGCACTGTGCATTTCACGAATTTAAACTCTTTATGGCAAGAGATACAATAAATGTCGAAATCCAGGGCACCTGAGTGGCTAGCTCAGTCGGTTAGCTCAGTCTGACTCTTGATCTCGGTGTCATGGGTTCAAAGCTGGTGTTGGGTTCCTGGCTGGGTGTAGAACCTCCTTTAAAAAAAAAGAGCATTAAGGAATCTACTCCTGAAGTCATTGTTGCACTATATGGTAACTCACTTGGATGTAAATTTAAAAAAAGAATGAATAAATAAATAAATAAATAAGTCAAAATACAACTATCTGGAAAAGAATTAAGAAAAGTAGTCAGCCAGTAAGCATGAAGGATTGTTCAGCAGCACCCATAACCTGGCTAATGGCAAACTTAAACCATGAGACACTGTGTTATTTTGCCCATCATATTGTAAAAAGAGCAATTACGAGGAATAATATGCATTCCTGAGGATGAATTCGGGAATGAGGCACTCTTACTCAGTGGTTTTGAAAAGTGATCTGGCAGATTGGTTAAAAATTTACATAACCTTTTTACCCAGCTACCTAATTCTGGTAATCTATCTTCCGCAAATAAAAGCATCTTTGTTTGTAATGGTAAAAAATATTCAAAGAACATATATTAAGCAATACTTTAATAAATCTAATATAGTCAAATACTAGGGAATCCCACAAAGCAATTAAAGAAGATTTCTGTGATATGAGCTACAAGCATGACTATTCTACCAGGAAGAGAAAAATGAAAGTTGCAAAGTAATGCGTATCATGTGATCCCACCTTTGTAATTTTATATAAAGAAAGGAAAAAAGCCTTCTATGTGCATATATGTTTGAAAAAGTCTAGAGAATGATATTGCAGGATACATGGCACTGAAGGGGTGGGAGGTAGGAAAATGCATCTCTACACTGTTTATTCATATGAAATGATCGTTGCAGTTAAAAATCTAATAAAGAGGAGGAACGTGGCAATTTAGATCGCTCAGAGATAGAATTTAAGGAGTCAAGATACAATTAGTGAAATCATGGGCTCAAGTCAAGAGTTACTGATACCATAGGGAAAAGGGATTTGGCATCAGTTCAGAACAACTCTACATATTTTGTGAAATTAAGAACTGTAGCAGGGGTGGGTGAATGGAGGACCAATTCAAGGGAAATGATTATACATGTCTGTGCGTGCGTGGAAGACAGTCAAGGTTTAGTGGCTCCACATACACCTGGAAATGAGATGCTGCTGAAATGTTCTACCACTTGTCCAAGTAGTCCTTTTATTCAAGTCCTCCAGTTCCTGAAGACCTCAGAAAGGTATCTGAGAGCTTTGATAAAAACTAAATGTATGCATTTTTGAAATGCAGCACAGAACACTTTAAAAAAAAAAAAAAAAGGTAGCCTAATTTTTATTCAACCACCCTGAGAATTGCAGGAATTTCTGGAATACAGAATACAGAGGGAACAGAGATGACTTAAACTTCTTTATTGCTGTTTGATTTGTGGTGCTGTCCTAGGACAAGTCCACTGTTGGCTGGGCCTGGCTCACCATATTTCCATTCCTGCAGGGCTTCCTACCTGTCTTCAGATACTAGATTCTAAAGTAGATCACCTGCAAAAATTCTACACAAGTCTGTGTTTTTCCCCTTGAGAGGAGATCTGAAGACATGTATAGACCCTGCCCCAGTCCTCAGTGTGTCGGGGTCCTTCTCTATTAGCCCCTCTTTTCCAGATTCAAGGCAGCAGAGAACCTGTATATGAGAGAAATCTTACCAATGTGATTAATATACCATAGAGGCTTCACAGAATCCACCTTTATAGGTATTCTAGAAGGATTCAATAAAGCCTGCCATTTACCAGCCATTGAGAAACAATAGTGATGGTTTATGTTTCTTCACAAGCATGTCTGTCACCATTGTCACCACTCCAATGAACAAGAGTAGAATGTCACTTCATCTGGTCAACTCTTATGGGAATATTTTGTTAAATTCCTCTTAGCTCTTCCCTTGGGCTTTGTTTGCCTCCCATGGCACTCACTTGCTAACTTGTATTTTTGGCCGTCTCTTACATCCTCTACTAGTTATCTCTCCAAGGACTAGGACAACATCTTATTTTTGGATCCTCTGCCCTTGAGCCAGTTGGCCCCCCATTTCTACTCTTCAAAGTCTTTTTCAAGTGGCAACCACCTCCGTTCTTGAAAAGCTTTCCTTGGCATCCCCAACTGTCTTTGTCTGACCCTGCTGAATACCTTGGCTAACTGTTATTATCAGACTTACTGTATATTAGTGAAAATACCTATTTTTCTGTCTTCCCTCCCCACGTCAAGAGCACTCTTTGGGAGCAAACCCCTAGTAGATGCTTAATAAGTATTTGTCAGTGCCTAGTGGGAGGTGACCGCCTGGCACACGGAAGATATTCCCGATAGTCTGTTCAGTCGGTTGCTGTGCCAGTAAATGTTGGGCATACTGTTACAGAATGCTCCTGTAGTTGGCCTTCAGATTCTAATGTATTCACTCACTCAACAAACACTTGCATGCCTACTACGTGCCAGGCACCATTCAAGTCACCAGGAATATAGAGGTGAAGAAAACTGACGAAAATATCCTCCCACGTGTGGAACATACATTTTAGTGTGGTCAATTCAACACTAAACAGAATAAGTCAGTCAAATATATAGTATGTTAGATGGTGGTAAGTGCTATAAAAAAAATATAAAGCAGGGACCAATGATAAAGAGTATTGGGACAGGAAAGCTTAAATATTTTTTCCCTACAACGTGTATTCCTGTGGGGTTCTGTTATGGAGAGTTCAGTTTTAACTCATGTCATCTGGGAAGATGTCGCCAAAATAGCGGCACTTTAGTAAAGACCCGAGCAGGTTATGGACACTCAAAGGGGAAGAGTGTTCCCGGCAGAAAAGTCTTTGCAGTATTTCGGGAGGAATCCCAAGCGCACAAGGTGGAGAGGAGATATTGGATGGCTTAGTAGGTGGCTGTCACCTTGAAGGGCTTGAATGAAAGAGGGACAGAATTTTGAAAAGAGCGTTCTTGTTGGTAGTGAGAGAGCAGACATAAGGCAGGCAAGGGCAGAGGCAGGAAGGTGAGCCTGGGAACAGCTGTAAGAACTGGGCAGAGGTGGTGGCTTGGACCAGAGCAGAGGGTGAGGAGTGGTGAATTCTGGCTCCTCTGAAGGTCAAGCAGACAGGACTTGTGGGCTCAAGTCAAGAGTTACTGATACGGTAGGGGAAAAGGATTTGGCATCAATGGGTAGTTTGGATTTTGCTGATGGATAGTGAGACAGGAGAGAGAGAGGAGAGAGGACTCTGGGGCTGGGGGCAGCTCCACACAGTAGGCTGTTTGCCCTGCGAAGACTTTATCCAGCTGAGATTGCCCGTGGCCGGGGGCTGGTACTTCTACAGATACGTACACAGGATCTGCTCAGGAAGGAGCCCAACTGCAGGATATAAGACACGGGATCTCATGGGATCATATTCACCTTCAGAAAGGCACCTGGTTATTCAGTTTGTTCAAGCCCCTTAAATGAAGCAGAGTTTAAGTCCTAACTGCAAGAAGAAAAGCAAGCAGGCCAGAGTCCTCTTCAGTAATATAACAGGTATTTTGAGTACTCTGAGCCTGATTGGTTTACCTACAAATTTTATTTCATCCTCCTGGCAATGCTGTGACTGTCATCCCCATTTTATACATGAGAAAGTCGAAGCTTACCTTTTCTAAGCCCTTACGGCTAGTAATTGGGATCTTAACCCACGTATCTGCCCCAAAGCCCATGCCATTAACTCTATTATAGTGCCTAACTTTAGAGAACCTGTCCTCTAACCTTCTGAGGGAAACTGAAAGCCAGTGTGGCCTTTGGTGGTCTCATGAGGCCGGATGATAAGATGACCCTAAGACTCGGGTGGGCGGTGCAGAGTAAGAGCCAGCAAAGGGACTGTGGCACTCCACAGAGGAGGAGGAGGAAACCCAGGAGAAGGTGGACGTGGGAGTTCAGGAGAGGCCAGGAAAAGGTTTGGATGTCTTCACATGCTGAGTGGTCAGGTAAACAAAGGCCTGAAAAATATCCACTGAATTTAGTCATGAGGTCATTCAGTGAATGAGTTTAGTAATTGGAAAATTCTAAGTTCCAATCGGGCGATTTTAAGAAAAATCCATGTGAAACTATACAAACCAACTTGGGGTTTCACAGTTGTGTTCGGGTCCCTACTTTACCAAGGATGAGAACTGAAATGTCTCGATCCCCCATGATATGCCGGGCTGTGTTCCAATTGCTTAATTTGAACGTTACCCTGCTCTTGACCACAGTTAAGGATCTTGCCTCAGCCTGGCTCCAGAGCTGATGCTCTTGCCTATTGATCTAAAGCCACCCGTGCAATTAAACCGCTAAAACACACATTATAAAACCCAAGTGCTGGGCGGCTACAGCACATGGTTGAGCCACAGTACTTCTGTAGCATATGCCCTCTTAGGGGCCCTTACCGTAACTGGCCTGTTTGCCGATGTGCCTCCCGCCTTCTTGCTCTTCCCTCCTTTCCTGCTTTTATGAAGGTACATTTATATGTTGTCCTCAGACACTTCCTTCTGGTATCTGCACTGCGTCACATATGAAATCAGCAGTGTCTGTCATCAGGACAACTTGCTTGAAGACAACCTCTTTCACAAATACATAAACTTCTCATTCACTGACCTCCTCGGTTCTCGGTGCTTTTGTGTGTTAAGCGCGGTCTTTCGTATTCATCGTCCTCCCGTGGCTGGCTCGCGTGGTTACATACACAGATTTTCTCAGGCCACGTGCCACGCTCCTTTAGGCCCATGGCAGACACCCTCACTGAGCCAGAGAACACACACGTCTTCATTCATTAGCAGAGGCAGGGTGGTGAGCGGCACAGCGATCACCAGCAGTCACAGTGATGACTGTGGACCAGGACCAGGATGACCGGAAACGTCAAGGCCTAAGGAGAACTCTGGGGTCCGCACGGAGCTTCCTGTTGGGGGCCATCTCCTTCGTGCTGATTATCAGGCATTCCTTCTCACTGTCTTTCCTGGAAAGGTAAGGGAGGAACGGGGAGACGGTTATCGGCGATGGAATCGGAGCCTGGGTGTGCGGGGTGAGGAAGGAGGGTTGGCGGCAGGAGCCATGGGAACTCGTGTGAACACGTGAGGAACCGAGGAGGGGCAGTCCGCTGCAGGCCGTGCAGAAAAGGGACAGGTGATCGTATGTGTGCACACATACGTAATTTTTCCTATAAACCGAGGAGCCCACGTGTTGGACTGGGCTGAGCCATAAAGGTTCTTGCCATCGTACCGCGGTGGCCCAGAGAATGGAACGTATCTGGGTGCTTCTCAGCATTGTTGGTTTCAGCCCCGCTGCATCGTAACAGGCGTGGCAGCTATGCTTCCGCGTGACACCCGACGCATCAGGACCCGGTTGCCCGCAGCAGTCCAGGTGAGCCGTGAAGGGAGGTGATTCTGCAGAGGAGTTAAACCTGAGATGTGGGAGGCCGATGAAAACAACAGGACCCACTTCAGAGATCTGGGTGCGGGTGGAAACAATGCGTGCAGCGTCTCGGAGTGTGGTCTCGAACCCAAAGTTAGCCGTAGTTAATAACCAAACAAGCGTGTCCCCTATAACCCGTATCTTGACTGAGACCAAGATCATTTGTGCTCTCTTTTTTTAACAGGATTCTCCTCATACCCCCCTTCCTCATCAGAGAGAGGTTAGCTCTCCGTGGGCCTCTTCCCCAACAAGACTATTGATTAGCTTTGGGGGCTGGCTCCGACATCGATGCCTTTGTTAGCTTCCAGTGGCTTAATTCCTTTATTTTACCCAGGGAGACGACAGAGGGCGACACATAAAAGCATTTCTTTTGCAGGATCAGGCTGACGGGAACAAAATTCTCTCTACTCCAATGTGTATTTTAAACCACTCATGTGTACCACTGTGTCCTTTGGCCTTTCAAGTTGGGGGAAAGAAAAACAGTCAAAAACTGTATTCTGCAGTAGAAAGTCAAGCTGACATTTGCATGGCCTCCTGTCACCCCCGCCGAAGTCCGATAATCTCTGATTTCTACTCAACACGCGAGGCCTTCACATGGCACCCAACTGCCTTCAGTTCTCTTCCCTGAACTGTCTGGCTTGTTCCCCATCTTCACTTGGCTCACTCCTCCCTGTCCCTCAGGAGGCCTTTCCTAATGTCTGTTCTCTAAAAACATACTCCATTAAAGTTAGATGCCCTTCAAGCCACCTGTACTCTCTTCTCCAGGAACCCTCCCACTGCAGTGGTCTGCGTACGGGTCTCTTCCTTTAGGTTGCGAACCCCTTACGAGGAGGGATTTGATTTCATTTGTCTTGACGTTGTCAGTGCTTAACATACTCGTGTAAATGCCCGAATGAGGGCAGTGTACACGTTGGTCCTGTTCCATGTGTAGTTTACGAGGACACCTTGTGGCTACATCATTTATCGTGTGGATAGACTTGATCCTAACATTATTTGCCATTGACTTACCTGTTATGCAAAACATGACATGATATTGTTTAGGATGGTTTATATTGTGTGGCTGTGTTTTACCTCAGGGCCTAGTTCTCCAGGGGAAAAACAACAGCAAAATCACTAAAGTTGTGGTTTGTGAAACTCCAAAGCGTCTTCCTGGTGGGAGCTGTTAAAGGCCACTGCAAATCCAGAGACATTATAGTGTCTAGGGAGACTAGAAGATAGACAGACCTAGATCTAAATTTCAGGTCTGTCCCATCACGGGTGACCCCAACAACAAACCACCATGAACTTCAGTTACCTACTTAAAGGAGCAGTGGAAACTACCCCTTCCTTATTACATAGTATTTAAGTGTTTGCCACAGAGCCTAGCATAGGAAAATGCTCAGTTAAGATAGCGGTTATCTAGAACCTAATCGTTTAATGCTTGAGACACCCCACACCCCCAAATACAACAGATACACCAAATACTCATCTGTATTCTGCCTGAACACTTCTAGCAACAGCAAAAATGACCATTGCTAAATGTAGCACATCCCATTCACAGCTCAGTTCCAATTTCTCAATCTTACGCTATGACGTTTTTCCTAGTAATTTAAGTAGGATATAAAAAACATATTTCTATTATTTTTCCAAAAGCCTTTTTTTTTAAATTTTTTGAGAGCGTGCACGTGAGTGGGGGGGGGGGAGCAGTGGGCAGAGAGTGGGCAGTGGGCAGAGTGGGAGGGGAGGACAGGGGACAGAGGATCCAAAGCAGGCTCTGTGCTGACAGTAGAGAGCCCCATATGGGGCTTAACTCACAAACCATGAGATCATGACCTAGGCTGAAGCCAGATGCTCAACCAACTGAGCCACCCCAGGGTCCCCAAAACTTTCCTTTTTAAAGATTTTGATATAAAAATTGTAATTTATTATTTCCCTTTTTTATGTACTTATTTTTCTTTATAATACCATAAATGGGGCAGGATCTTAAAAAGCAGTTTAACTTCTGGATTCTGTGAAACTTTGTATATTAAAATGGGTTTATGGTATAAGTTTGTGAATTCTAGACACTCACTGAATTACTGAATTTCTTCCAGTCTATTCAAATTATTTTAAACTATTCATTACAAAGTCATTATAAAAATTACTCTCTGCAAAAACTAGGGAACGTCCAAATGAAACCTATCATGGGTTAACAGATCACAGGGACCAGCTAGCTTTCTTGGTCTAAAATTCTATGGAGACATTGAGATGTCAGGTTGTAATACATAAGGCTGGAAAGCTTAGAATATTTGATTTCTGCAGTGAAGATTAACAAAAACTACTGTCTTTTCCCTAAATATTCCTTTTTCTTTAAAAATAATTTATATATGAGGGGCACCTGAGTGGCTCAGTCGGTTAAGCGTCTCTGATTTCAGCTCAGGTCATCTTATGTTTTGTGGATTCGAGCCCCACGTCGGGCTTTGTGCTGACAGCTCAGAGCCTGGAGCCTGCTTCAGGTTCTGTCTGTGTCTCCCTCTCTTTCTCTGCCTCTCCCCTGCTCATGCTCTGCCTCTCTCTCTCTCTCTCTCAAAAATAAGCAAACGTTAAAAAAGATTAAGACAATTTATATTTGGGGTAATTTCTATCAGAGAGAGATTGGCAACTTATTTGAATTTCTGCCCAACTGTTTTGGGGTGACTTAGTTTAAGATTTTAAGTAATCTCTACACCCAGTGTGGGGCTCAAACTTACAACCCCGAGATCGAGTCGCACGCTCCACCAACTGAGCCAGTCACGAGGCCCTGGGGTGACTCAGTTTAATTGGACGATAATTCTTGATGGGCTGTTTGGGCTTTCCTAATACCAAAGCATGTTCAAACTTCTTTTTTTCTTTTACACTTAGATGACTCTGGTCTCTGCTACCCCTGGGAAACTGATTTGTGAAATGAGAGTAGAAGACGACCATGCCAATAAGTACGGCACTCTGCATGGTGGCATGATAGCCACCTTAGTGGATAACGTATCAACATTGGCTCTGGTATCCACAGAAAGGGGAGCACCAGGAGTCAGTGTCGATATGAACATAACGTATGTATCCAAACTGTACTACAAATACCTTTTTATAACGTGAAAACTCATTTCAAACAATGAGACTACGTACAATTGTAACATGAATAAAACTAGAGGTGCCCCGAGCTGATCATGCTTAAGGGCAAGTATAGATGTGCCCAGAATATCCCAGAGCCTTAGAATCTAGAATTGGAGCAACTGATTTCCAAATGCAGTATGTATGTATCCGGAGGAAAGGGGTAATGACCTAAACATTCAAAGAAGCAAACATTTGGCTTCTGTTATGTATACTGGTTGGGGAAAAAACTCCCGGCTTGTAACCATTGCACAAAGTCCTGAAAAGTGCCACCTGTACAAAGGTCTTAGGAGGGTTGTATTGACTGCATATAGAGAAAAGCCTGAATAAAAGTCAGAGTTGGATAAACCTTCATAAAGTATCCATCGCCATTGCCTTGTAACAGAGTGAACACAAAATGGCCAGTTTTGCAATCCTGTATCTCTCCCTGCAGCTGCCACCAGGCTCCATGGGTATAAACTGTGTGGTCAGGAAGCAGCACCCCAGATGTCAGGCTGTCACTCACTCTGGTGAAAATGCCTGCAGGGGTCAGATGTTTCCAAATGTAGAAGATCTAGTTCCAGTTTTAACCAGTACTGGTGCCAGTCCGGTCACTAGAATGCAGGGCATGGGGGGTTTGTTTCAGTATGACTGCTTTTTCCACCTACACAACGGAAGAATGATTTTTACTGGGGGCACCCAAAAGCCAGTGTTATGCAACATGAGGGCAGTGGAAATAACGTTATCAGATTTGTAGACAATCTAAATCTTTTAATAGGCTCACTTCAGAAAATTCAGCCTGCGTCTACTGTGGAAATAAATGGAGGGTGCCATTCACAGGTCACAGGACAAGGGCAAACGGTCTTGAAATTAAGATCCACGGAAAGAACAGTTTCCGTTCGTTGTACTGCCGAGCAGGCTGGGCGGTCCTTACCTTACTCCGTGAGTGGGGGTGGGACCCGCTGATGATTCTACTTGGCCTTGGGTGCCTCTGCCCAGAGCACGGATGCCCAAACCTGGCACCTCGGGATCTTGTGAGATCCTACTGCTGCTATCGTCAGCCTAAAGATTCTTTAGTAAGTCAGACAGCTTCCATCAAGAACTGCCGGAGCTTCAAAAACTGACCCACCTGAGCAGAAAGAGTCTCAAAGGTTTACTGTCGATATTTCATAAAGAAACAACAACTTATGTATACGGCTCATCACCAGCATTCTAAGGAGCTCGCATTAATTAATTCCTTATAGTTCTCACCTTAGATCGTTTCAAGTGCCGTAAAGTGCAGAATTTACTCAAGTGCAGTTGAGTGAATTCTAAATATTGATAGAAGATAGAGTAGGCCCCTCTTACCCATGGGGATATGTTCCAAGACCCCCAGTGGGTGCCTGAATCCACAGGTGGTACCGAACCCTATACATACATACGTGTGATAAAATTGACTTATAAACTATGCACAGTAAGATTAACAAGGATAACGATAATATAGAACAAGCGTGATATATTATGTGAACGTGGTCTCTCAAACTACCTTCTTGTACTGTACTCACCATTCTAGTGAGGATGGGAGAGGATGAGACACCCAGAGCAGCAGACGCAGTGAGGGAAAGACGTAGGCAGGGACGCAGCATTAGGCCACTGTTGACCTTCTGACAGATCAGGAGGATCATCTAATGCTTTATGGACCACAGGTCACCCAAGCTATGGAAAGTCAAACTGCAGGTAAGGGGGAACCTACTGTGTAGACAGACACCAGGAACACTTTACCCAGGATGTTCCCAAATAAAGATGAAAGAGGAAACTTGGAGAGGCGGGGGGGGGGCTTCTCATATTTATGGGAAAAGAAACTTGTGGGGATATGAAATGGGGAAGATGAACTTGGTCAAGACCAGCCATTCAAATCTGATAGGACAGAAAGCTTACGGATACCATTCTTAAACTCTTGTAGAAAGAAAATAAGCAACATCTAAGGGACGCACACAACTTCCCGTTTTAAAAAATGTTAAGGTGCGCCTGAGTGGCTCAGTTGGTTGAGCATCCAGCTTCAGCTCAGGTCACAATCTCAGTCTGTGAGTTCTGCTGTCAGAGCAGAGCCCACCTCGGATCCTCTGCGCCCCTCTCTGCCCCCCCCCCCCCCCCCGCTCATGTGCCTGCGTTTGCTCTTTCAAAAATAAATACAGAATTTTTTATTAAAAAAAAATTTTTTTTTAACATTTATTTTTGAGACAGAGCATGAACAGGGGAGGGTCAGAGAAAGAGGGAGGCACAGAATCTGAAACAGGCTCCAGGCTCAGCTGTCAGCACAGAGCCCGACGCGGGGCTCGAACCCACGGACCGCAAGATCACGACCTGAGCCGAAGTCAGATGCTTAACCCACTGAGCCACCCAGGCGCCCCAATAAATACAGAATTTTAATAAAAAATTATTTGCTGTTAACTATATTTGTTTCCCTTCAAGGTACATGGCACCGGCTAAAATAGGAGAAGATATAGTGATAACAGCCCATGTTCTGAAGGAAGGAAAAACACTTGCATTTACCTCCGTGGATGTGACGAAGAAGGCCACGGGAAAATTAATAGCACAAGGCAGACACACAAAACACCTGGGAAACCAGAACACCATCGCCTAAAGAAATCCAACAGCGAACACCAAGTGTAAATTTGACTTGAACAGATGTAACTTTCAAAATAAATTAGCACAACCAGAAGTGGTGAAGAAATCTTTTCTTTGGAGAAAATGACAGTGAGTGAGGTGCTTTTCATCTTAAACCTCTTCAGTCTGTAATCTATGTATGATAATTGGGTGAAAACATTCTTAGCTGAAAGGGTCTGTGAAAACTTAGGTAAAGCAAAGAAGCTAGCAAGGACATTTTGAAATGAGATTACTTTTTTTTTAATGTTTATTCATTTTTGAGAGAGACAGAGCATGAGTGGGGGAGGGGCAGAGAGAGAGGGAGACACAGAATCCAAAGCAGGCTCCAGGCTCTGAGCTGTCAGCACAAAGCCTGGCACGGGGCTTGAACTCACAGACTGTGAGATCGTGACCTGAGCTGAAGTCGGACACTCAACTGACTGAGCCACCCAGGCATCCTGAAATGAGATTACTTTTAAAGTCCAATACTAAGCTATTTTAAGCACTTAGGGAAATATAAATGCTTAAGCTGTGAATTTATGTCCTTCTCAGCTCTTAAAATAACTGCTACATTTTTTTAAAACCCAATTTCAAGATTATGGAACTTCAAAATTAATGAAACATAGCTCATATTGGAAAATAAAATAGATTGAGCCGTATAGCCTAAAATAGTCCTCAATGAAGTCTGAGGCAAAGCACATTAGTGACATAGGAAATAGTCCGATGGATGTGCTGTTTTTCTCTGATGGAGAATTTATTGAGGTGCCTGGGTGACTCAGTCAAGCGTCCAACTCTTGATTTCGGCTCAGGTCAGGATCTCATGGTTCGTGAGTTTGAGCCCTGCTTTGGGCTTCAAGCTGATGGTGCAGAGCCTGCTTGGGATTCTCTGCCCCTGTCTCCCCCCACCCCCCCCACCTCTACCCTTCCCCCGACTCTCTCAAAATAAAATTAAAAAAAAAAAAAAAAGGAAAAGAATTTATCATAGGACTGGCATATTTTGTACTAAGGGCGGGGAGAAAAACATACTATTACCCCTTTTCTAGTACCTAGAATAAAACCATGCAGATCACAAAACGGGATCAGAAAGATTAAATCACAAATCACTTAGTCCATTTCTCAAGTTCTGTTGAACGTGGCATTCTTAGTATTTCATTTTTGCATCATGGGGTCCTTCTGAACATTTCATTAACTAAACATCAAAAAGAAAGGAAGCAACTTTAAATAAATTTGGAAACACTATCAGCAGTTAAAGGCTGAGTATTCTTTGCTTGTTTAGGAATACGTGCTTGATCTGTGCTCAACAGAGCAGACTTCCCCGGAGCAGTAAGCACACAGGGCACCCAGTTCTCGATTTCTGAGATTTCCCTCTAAAACGAACCTGGGCTCCTTGGAGAAAATAGTGGATTCCGGGGCTACGGGGCTGAGATAGGGAAATTGACATGAACATTTCTTGTGCTTGAAAGTAAGCAAGTGTTCAAGTTCAAATAGTAAGAGGCATGCAAACTATGCAGTTTTGGGAAAGAGGGATTGAATCCACACCATGTAGGTAGATAATCCATGGCAGAGCTGGGAGGGCTCTTCCTTACAATAAAATGCTGATATATGTGGAAGGAGGAGTAAATAATGGAAAATTACCAATTTGTAGCTATCCTAGTGAAAGACTGGTTACAGCAAAAATCAGAACTCAGTAGAACACTGATGAAAAGCAGGGTACTTCCACGTTGCTCTCCAGATTGCTTCTTGGTTTCAAGGGGGGAAAACAGTAACTTTACAATGCAGAAACAGGCCTTGATCAATCAAAATTAACATTAACAAAGAGCAACTTGACAGTGCACTTCTGGATTGGGTGCTGGCCAGAATAATCCCAAATTTAACTGTGGAAAAAGAAACAGCATTCAAATGCAAAATGAGGAACACCTTATATTTTTTTTTAAAAATTAGCCTACTCTTCAAAAATGTCAAGGTTATTAAACAAAGGCTAATGACCTGGTCCAGATTAGAGACTAGAGGTGTGACAGCTACATTCAACGGTTTAAAAAAGACATGAGGATATTAGGACAATTAAAACTGGAATATGGACAGGTGAAGGTGTATCAACACTGCATTTCCTGGATTTGGTTACTTCCCTGTGGTTATACAATATCCCTGTACTTGGGACCTAGGCTGAAGCACTAGAAGGAATAAAGATGTACCCATGACATATGTACCAAATGCTCAGATCGTTCAGAAAAGACATATATATATATATCTATCTAGAAAAAGTGGGAAAAAATGTGGCTAAGACACGGGTAAAGGTTATACAGGAGTTTTGTGTATTACACCTTTTCTAAATTGACTCTAAAATAAAATTAAAAACTGACTTACTGAATACATCCAGTATAATTCAACATAGTACAACAATGAAGAGTTTGGATCCTACACAGACAGCTGGCCTGGTTTTAAATCTTCCCTGCTCCGCACGTGAGCTTGGGCAAGTTACTGAACCTCTGCAGCTCTTTCCACTCAGGCTTGTGAGACCAGAGCTTCAAACAGGACCTGGCCATGATAAACATTCAAAGCTGTGATTTCAAGTAGATTCTAAATTTTCAATTGATGAGAAAACGTGGAAGCATTTTGAAATTAGTACTTCTTGGGGCACCTGGCTGGGTCAGTTGGTGGAGCATGCAACTCGTGATCCCAGGGATGTTGAGTCCAGGCCCCCGGTCGGTGTGAAGCCTACTTTAAAAAATATTTTTCTTTTCCATGAAGGAACAAGGCCAACCTGATACCTGTTAAGGCTTACAAAATGTCTTTGATTCCTATTCTTGAAACTGCAAACGCAAATGGTTTTTGTCCTGAGTTTACTGTGTGCTATGGACTGTAACATAACCCCCAAGGTCATCAGTAACACCACCCAGCGACTTGGAAAAAAAAGTTACCACTTCAGTTTTGTGTATTCACCTGAATAGTCAGGGAACTTTCACCTATTTTATTTAGGTTTTCATTTTTTTCAAATTCCAACCAGAAGCTAAATACATTTGGAAACCAGTAAGCACTAAGTTTTACTCCAAAGGAGTAGGATCATTCAGATTTACTCCATAAAAGTATGCAACCCTTAAGCAAAGCTTTTCTTCATTAAAAAGAAAAAACAAAAAACTATACAGTAGTCTTTCCTTATGTTCATTGCACAAAATGAGTTCTGCTTTTAGAGCTTTGACACTCAGTGTTTTGTTTTGTTTTGTTTTTTTTAACAATTTAAGATGCCAACTTTAGTAACTTTTTTCTATTCCAAGAAACCCTCCTAAAGTTTTCTTTTAGGATGGTGTAGAAACCAGTATTTCTGCACAATTCACTGCGTTTTCTTTGTAATAAAAACCTCTTCTCTTTAAAACCAAAAAACAAAAACCAAAAAAGGAAAGTCCTCTATGATTTCTGCAGCTATGCATGGATTTCTCAGTTTTACAGCTGCATTAGCTACTTCAGACTCCAGATCTGCTTTAATGTGTAGAACTGTATCCACATTCAGCAGAATACTCTTTTATAACAACAACTTGGGGAAAGAGATCTGGAAATAAAATACATACATTTATTTATGAGTACCAGGAAACAAACATGGCCCAGTAAAACATGAGGCAAGAATGCCTACAATGAGATGCTTTTTTTTTTCTTAAAAGATTTCTTCCCCGTGGTTGTATTTTTTTTTTTTTTTTTTTAAACAACCACTTGTGGTCATTAGAATGAATCTGACAGTGCTCTGGAACGACGGTGATTACGGCAAAGCTATTCCGTTTGTTTCAATGTTATGTATACCTTTTACATTCCCTTCTCACCCTCTAAATACTGATGACAGACGTCAGAGAGGCAAAAACCAGCATAAATGGAAAGACCATCAAAAAAGAGTATCACCTTGTGCTTTCAGATACATTTAAGCATTTCAGTGTACAACTGTCCTTTCACTTCACATTTTTAGCAGAATGCTGATGCAGTGCAGCAAATATGCAAAGCATCTTCTTTCACACAGTCCGTGCAGAAGACACCTAATTTTTTTTAAGTTCTGAGACACAAATAATTAAAAAAAAAAAAAAAATCCAGGATGAACACGTTTCAAAATGCATAGTGTTCTGTGCATGAGTCCATTTTCTTTAAACTCTGAAAGAATAAAGTGTAAGAAAACAAGGAAACAAAATGCTGCTGCGCTCCCTGATCCTTTCCGCTCTGCTGGTCAGGCCCCTACTCCGGCATGTAAGGACGGAGGTGGTCCTCTATGGTGCCAACCGCCCAGTGCGTAAGCTGTTCCTGCGGCAGGTAGAGGCAGATGCTGCATAACTTGAAGATTGTAGCTTTGTTTTTCGGAGTCTGCAAGGGGAATCATTTTAATCTTAATAAAGAAGACCTTTACATAACCCATCAAGTGTCACATGAAGTCAATCTCCCATAATTCTATCAAGCACTTACACACAGCAATAAAGCACACAGATCAAGGGAACAGATAACAGTCTGTACCCACAGGGACCACAGTCTAGTTAGGAAGACACAAGCTTGCCATATAAAATACAGAAAGAATAAGCATGATTATAAACTAAACAAACATTTAGAGAGTTTATTCAAACAAAAAACTGAAGTCAGAAAAGTCAACTTGGACAACTTGCTAAAGGAAAATAAGGTTAAAGGTCATAGAGACACATCTTAACAGAAGTTTGAAGTCATGTCTGTATATACAAGGACAACAAAAGTGTCCTAGAAGTGAGGGCAAAGATATGAAATAGAAAAAAGAAAGACTGAAGCATAACCGGGGGTAAAGGACTGGAAGAAAGCAAAAGTATTACCAGAAAAATAAAACTGTAAGTATTATTTTTAAAAAGTAGTTACTTGGGGACACCTGAGTGGCTCAGTCAGTTTAGTGTCCAACTCTCGATTTCAGTTCAGGTCATGATCTCTCCGGTTTGTGAGTTCAAAACCTGCATCGTGCTCTGTGCTGACCGTGCAGATCCTGCTTGGGATCCTCTCTCCACCCCCCCACCCCCCAACATCTCTGACCCTCCCCAGCTCTCTCTCAAAAAACAAAACATTAAAAAAAAAAAAAGTCACCATTTAACATCTAGCTTATGGCAAGTGTGCTAGGTGCTTTCACAGATCACCACTGCCAGTAAACGGAAGACGGAATCTAAAACCCTTGAACCGCCCGCCTTCAAAGTTCTTTTCACTTCAGCACCTTTAAAAAAAGCAGTCTCTATACATAAATAAACCACATAATGCACATGTATTTTTTTACTTTAAAGAAATTTCTTAAGGTTATTTATTTTGAGAGAGAGAGAGCATGAGTTAGGAGGGGCAGAGAGAGAGAGGGAGAGAGAGAGAATCCCAAGCAGGCTTCACACTGCCAGCACAGTGCCCGACGTGGGGATCGAACTCAGGAAACCACGAGATCATGACCTGAGCCAAAACCAACAGACACTTAACCAACTGAGCCACCCAGGTGCTATTTTTTCACTTTAAATGCTACAACAACCTTCCGAATATCGTTTATTCAATTTAACAAAAAAACACACTCACAGAAGTTACCTGTCCAAGATTTCACAGCCAGTCAGTGGCTGCATGTGGATTAGAACCCAGACTCCAGCCACGTGCCTCTCTACCACATTCCCCTCCAAAATTATCATTTGGTCTAGCTCTTTCCATACATCTTGCATTATGAAGGACATACGATCTCTGCTAGACGACTGTGATCAAGTTCTTTCGTTTCCTGATTTCCTCGCCTCTAAAATGGGAGTAAGAAGACCTACGCCTCCCAGGACTGTGGGGAGGATGACGTGAGCTCATGCCCGTACGGCTCCTTGAGGCCGGTAAGTAACGCACCCTGCGTTGGCCACCCTGTTGGGTCCCTCGATCCTCTTGACAGGGCAGGTATGGCAACACATCTCCGGGTCAGGAAGACCAGTAATGACCGGAGTGAACGATGCACCTAAGAGCACTGGAGACCAGATGCATCTACAGTCAGGGTTGACACCAGCCATCGCACTGCCCACAATTAAGGTTCCTAGGACTTGGGACTTTCAATGCAAAAATCAGGGCATTCCAGACAGACAGACAGACAGACTGCTGGTCACCCTACCTACAACATGAACTTAGCTGACAAGCTTACAACTTTCTTTTCATTAAAAGGATTCAAGCTATTTGCTTCATAAAGCATAAACATCTGACTTTGATATAAAACAGAAGACGATTTCCTACTTATTTAGCAACGTTACTCCTTCAAGCCACTAGCCATTCTATATAGTATTATTGATCTGTACATTTGCGTGATAATCGGGGTGTCTGGGTGGCTCAGTCAGTTGAGTGTCTGACTTTTGATTTCGGCTCAGGCCATGATCCCAGGGTTGTGACACTGAGCCCTGCGTAGGGTTCTGAGCTGAGTGTGAAACTTGCTTAAGATTCTCTCTCTCTCCCTCTGGCCCTCTCCCCACCTTACACTCTCTCAATCTCTATTGTGGATTCCATAATAGAAGTCAACAGCCTGCTATCCAGTATTATCTAAGTAAGTTACTCAAATGAAAGTACACTACAAGTAATTAAAAAGGAAAACTAAGGCAACTTCAAAATATCCACCATAGGAGAGCTAAGGTAAAGATGAAACAAAAAAAAAAAAACCCGCAAAACCCACCCAAGTCGTAAGGTTTTTGTTAGTTTTATGAAATGCCTCCACTGAAATTAACTTTCTTCCCATAGTTCTTACTTGTACGTATAATACCATATGTGTTTTAAAACGTTCTTACAAGATACAGAGTCAACATATAATCTTCCTAAGGAGTCTTCAGTTCCTTGAAGGTAGCAGTATGATTCACCTTCATGTTTTTACTGTCATACTCTCTAGTAAAAATAAACAATGTTCTACAATGCATAACTAGTATCATAAATACTCTTCTAAATCACCTGCCCGGTGAGGCCTTCTCTGGTGACACCATTTAAGAATTCTGACCCAATGGCTTACGTACCCCGCACCATCTTCTCTTAGCACTCATCACGTGAGTTGCATACTGTACTTCTCTGCTGCTGGGCCTCCCCTACCATGCAGTGGGAGTCCCTGATGACACAATTTCTGTCTAATGGGTTCACTGTTGCACAGCACCTGGCACATAGTAGTAGGCATTCATTTGTTGAATGAATGGTAATTAAAGCGATGCTATTTTTATTTTATTTTATTTTTTTTTTTAATTTTTTTTTCAACGTTTATTTATTTTTGGGACAGAGAGAGACAGAGCATGAACGGGGGAGGGGCAGAGAGAGAGGGAGACACAGAATCGGAAACAGGCTCCAGGCTCTGAGCCATCAGCCCAGAGCCCGACGCGGGGCTCAAACTCACGGACCGTGAGATCTTGACCTGGTTGAAGTCGGACGCTTAACCGACTGCGCCACCCAGGCGCCCCAAGCGATGCTATTTTTAAAGGTTAATAACAAAACATGTTATAAATTCTAACTTATTCATCACTTAAGTGATGCAGGTATTCCAGATTTTTTTTTATTCTGTAGAATGTTCTTTATCTCATCAACCTGAGTATCATCACTTAAGTTGAAAGTGCTTATTTAAAACACATTTGGATCTTTTAAATACAGATGTATTTTATCCCTTCAGATTTTTAAAAAAAATAATCTTTTTAATTAAGTTTATTTATTTTTGAGACAGAGCGTGAGCAGGGGAAAGGCAGAGAGAGAGGGAGACACAGAATCCCAAGCAGGCTCCATGCTCAGAGCTGTCAGTACAGAGCCCGATGTGGTGCTCCAACTCGCAAACTGAGAGATCATGACCTGAGCTGAAGTCGGACATTTAACCGACTGAGCCACCAAGAAGCCTCCAGATTTTTATTTATAAGATCTAAGGCTACAGCGTCTCAAAACATAATCTGTGTTACTAACCACCTGAAGATTTTGTTCAAAACATAGATTCTGATCAAGTAGGATTGGGGTAGGGCCTGAGAGTCCACATATTTAAGAATCTGCTATGATCTGTTGACCGTACTTTACTTAGAAAAGCTCTACCGCAGGGTTTCTTAAAACACTGTTTTGGGGTGCCCGGGTGGCTCAGTCAGTTGAGCTTCCGACTTCAGCTCAGGTCATGGTCTCGCAGTTTGTGAGTTCAAGCCCCGCGTTGGGCTCTGTGCTAACAAAACAGCTCAGAGCCTGGAGCTTGCTTCAGACTCTGTCTCTCTCTCTCTGTCTCCCCCTCCCCCACTCATGCTCTGTCTCTATCCCTCGAAAATAAATGTTAAAATTTAAAAACAAACAAAAAACCCACGCTGTTTTAAGTTCAATGGAGTTTACTAGAATCATGACTTTTAAAAGCTCTCAGGCAGTTCTAATATGCAGCAAAGTTTGGGAACCACTATTCTAGGGTGAGGCCCAGGGTATCTTTTGATTTTTAAATAACTTCAAAAATAATGCAGTTTTTAAGTGGCAAAACAGAATTAATTAACGCATATGGAAAAATAATTTGCTGGGTGCCTGGGTGGCTCAGTTGGATCTCCCCGTTTGTGAGTTCGAGCCCCACATCAGGCTCTCTGCTATCAGTGCAGAGACTTCTTTGGATCCTCTGTCCCCCTCTCCTTCTGTCCCTACCCCGCTTGCACTCATTCTCAAAAATAAACATTTTTAAAAAATCTTTTGCTGACAAGTTTTTTGTTTTTTGTTTTTTTAGTTTATTTATTTTGAGAGAGAGAGCATGATTGGGGAAAGGGCAGAGAGAGGGAGACAGAGAATCCCAAGCAGGCTCCACATGGCTCAAACTCACAAAACTGTGAGATCATGACCTGAGCCAAAACCAAGAGTTGGACACTTAACAAAATGAGCCACCCAGGCACCCCTAACGAATAAGCTTTTTAAATGAGGAGTTAAGTGGAAGGAAGGCAGGCAGGCAGGGAAAAAAAATTAAAATTAAAAAATGCTTACCTGCAAGTGCTGTCTGTCAATGAAGAGAAACACTGACTGGTTAGGATTGTTGACAACAATTCCAGTCTTGTCCTTGCGGCTCAGTACATGCAGAAACTGTTTTTCATAGTCACCGTGATGAAACTCAAATTTGGCCTAATTAAGAAACACATTTACATGTAAGTACAAAGACGTTACCCTATTTGAAACATCTACCGCATCCACAGGCATCGAGTTGTGCCATCCAATGCGGTAGCCAACTGTGCCTACTCAAGTTTAACATATTAAATGCATTTTAAAATTCAGTCCTTCGCATACACTAGCCACATCTCAAATACTCAATAATCACATGTGGCCAGTGGCCACCATTCTGAACAGTCTGTTGAGATACATAGCATTGCCTTTATCACAGAAAGTTCTAGTGAACAGCACTCCATTACAGAATTCGACCTTCAAGAAAAACACTGCATCAGGGTGACTAGATCCTCATTCTCGATGATTTTAGGCCAAATTCTATAAAACTAGATTTTCAAACCTACATGGCTCAAGACTTCCAACATATTTGGTGTCCCCCAATGTAATGCTTAAATAAGCCGAATGACACCTCCCTCCTTTTTATTATAAAGAACACACTACAGATAGCTTTTACGAAGAGATGTATTCCAATCTCAGCAGTACATGTCACTACTTACGTGACCTTGTACATATCCCCTAACTTTTCTAAACTTCAGTTTCATCTCAGGTTCTAACCCATCAGGACAGTTAAGGGGATTAAATGATACATAAAGCCCACACCTGAAAGGTATCCAGTCCTAACATAGATGGACTTGAGGATGTTATGAACCCCTCAAAATTTTAAAGATGTTTTCATGTGGGGTTTTTTCAGATTAAAAAAAACTTTAAGTTAGGAAGAAGTATTCTCAAATCAGAACATCCTTTTACTCTTTTAACATGAGGAAAATCAACTCCATCCTCCCACAAAACGTCCATGGAGACACTAAGTGCTGGGTGAAACAACCAGGCTAATGGAGAATTCAAAAAGCAGAGAAACCTTAAAGATCTCTTTATTTATATAATGTTCAATTATTTTAAGAAAGACTGTTAGTCCATTTGACTCAACTTTTATCTTCTTATGTCAAGACAGCAAGAAACACTGACAAGGAAAAACCAGTTCCTGCGATCTAGAATTTGACTGCCTAGCTTCTCTTATAAGCCATAACATAAAATGATATGCTACCCCCACACTATTGCATGGAAAAAGGATATTCGACTGTATGTCTGCACAAATTCAAATATTTATGAATATGAAAATAAGGCTACTAAGGCTCTGACACGGCTCAAAAGGACACGCACATGCAAATATAAAACCTAACTTGCTTCAAATCTTTCCTAGAATAAGCTGAGGTTATCTGTAAAACCCTAAATTGAGTTCCTATCTTCAGAGTGCTACGACAAGAAGGGAGAAATAATTAACACAGCAGGCGCTGTAGGCAGTATTAGCAAATGATTGTGGATTGGGCCTTGAAAGAGGACAGTAATTTTCCCCAGGAAAGCGCTAAGAAAAGGTAATTTGGAAAATGCCATTCCAGGAAACAGGGCCAACATTAAGCACAAATGTGTCAAAATTAAAATACTATTCAAGCAAGTGGGGCACCCGGCTGGCTCAGTCAGTTGTGCATCCAACTTGGGCTCAGGTCATGATCTCACGGCTCGTGACTTTGAGCTCCACATCGGGCTCTGTGCTGACAGCTCAGAGCCTGGAGGCTGCTTCGGATTCTGTGTCTCCCTCTCTCTTTCTGCCCTCCCTGCTTGCACTCTGCCTCTCTCTCTCAAAAATAAACAATTATTAAAAAACTTAAAAAAAAACAAAAAACTGTTCAAGTAAGAAAGCTTCCAGTATTCCAGTATGGCAATACCAGGGAGAGACTAGAAGAGGCCAGTAGAACATCACACTGAAGAGAGATTTCAGTGAGACTGAAAAGGGCTATGTTTCTGTGGCATTTCAGTTCTATCCTATTGAATACATAAAGATTTGGGAAGGAAGGAATAGTCCCCACCAAAAAGAAAACCCTAATAAGCAGCATGAAAGCAATGCCGAGAAGTAACAAAATATTTGAACAGTGTGATGAAGAACTAACGCAGCCAAGAGCATTTAGGGATAAAGAGGAAAGGAGAGATTTTAACGTGTACCTCCTAGTACTTTGAATATAGTAGGAACTTGTTATTGAAAAACAACCTTTACTCTGGTTCCTACTAAATCTCATTACTATTCAAACTTTAAAGTGCTTCAAGGGGCGCCGGGGTGGCTCAGTCAGTTGGGTGTCTAACTTTGGCTCAGGTCAGGTCATGATCTCACAGTCCGTGAGTTTGAGCCCTGCCTCTGGCTCTGCTGACAGCTCGGAGCCTGGAGCCTGCTTCAGAATCTGTAACTCCCTCGCTCTCTGCCCCTCCCCCACTGACGCCTGGTCTCTCTCAAAAAAAAAAAAAAAAAAGTTAAAAAAAAAAGTGCTTCAAGAGTCAAAGAATCAAAAAAAAAAAAGAAAGTTTTCAAATTGAAGTTTATGTTTCCTTCTTTCATTTACCTCAAGAATGAAATTATTTATATTTATGACCTCTCATTCAGGATACTAATTATTTTAAATTACAAGGGAAGGAAGTTCATCTTTACACTATTAACTTGTTTCCTGAAGCTGAACTCTAAACTTACCTCTGTCCTATATAGTGCTTATACTCAGTCCACCTCTACCCTATATAGTGCTTACACTCAGTCCATAATATTAGGTTTTTATAATACAGAGCACTTCCCACAGTACAGAGTAGCAAATTCTGAGCATAAGCTTTACAGGAATTACATCTTGATTGCCACTTAACTGCATGACCTTGGGCTGTTTAGCTAATCTGCAACTGCCTCAGCGTCTTCCTTGGCAAAAGGAGGCTCCTGTCTGCATCGTTATTGTAAGGATGAAGATTAAATGTATATATTCAGGAGACAGCCTAGCACAACTCTCAAACACCATTATTTGAAAAAGTAGTGCTTGACTTGAGACAAGACTATTTTAACACAACTATCCCAAATAAGGTCTCAGAGGGAAAGAGAAGAGAATTGGAAATTTTTAAAAATACAGGGAGAAGTGAACCAGTTTCCCAGTGAAAAATTCTGAATGAAAAAAAAAAATCCTTCCAGTGCTTCTGGACAGCAGTTACAGCTGATGCGTAAGACATGCTCTGATAACTACAAACACGCCCCATCATTCCTGGTCTTCCTGCTTGCCACATTAAACTTCTATTCTCCAGCACATTCACGTGAGTTAGTATCATCCATTAAAGGAAAACATGAATACGCAATACTTTTACCCACATTTAGGGCTATATGTTAACTTTAGAACTTATTTCTGTCAAATGAATCTTAGAAAAAGAACGATAATTTGAGCTGTTGTGCAGAACATTACCATGGGGACAGGGGGAGTATACCAATTTGTTCATACACAAAAGCACCATAAAGATACTTCATAGTAATGGATAAATGCAAAATTTTTTCAATCATAATTTTCGCTATTTTTATTATAGATATAAGTATGATTGATGTATTTATGACATTTACATATATGTAGAATAAAACTTGGCCATACCTGACCTAGAAGTAACCATATTGGTATTTCAGGGGAGATTACTTTACTTTCTCCTATGCATATAAAGCTACCATACATAAAATTAGGATCACTGCCTCAAGGGCAAATGCTCTTCAACACTAGAAACTAGTACATCAAATGACAAGTCAAAAGTTGGCAGGGATGTCCAGGAAGATTACTTCATCACCACTACCAGATTTACTCCTCTCTTGTATAGTTTTATACACAAATCTACTTTTAGAAAAGGATTTCTTATATCAGACTCCTTTGAGAACCAGATGGTTAGGTATACTATTTTGGAAGTACAATTTCAGAGGAGAGATCACCTGAGTTCATTCATGGGCCCCTCTGTAAATCCATCCTCAAAGATTTTCTCTAGCCGTTATTTCAAAGACACACTGGAGTAGTTAGGACCACCTCTCATTCTCAAGAGATTCTGTCACCCAAATGCTTTTTCCTCTTGCATCACAATATCCAAACAGACGAGAGCAACTCATGAGTTAAAACTGATTAGAACACATATTCTCAAAAAATTTAAGTTAGGCCCTATTTACTCACTTCAGTGCACACCACACTTAGAGTAAAATACCTGAACAGGCCTAAAAGGCTCATCAGATTCCTTCCACCTAGAAAACAGGAGACAGACAATTTTTTCAATATCATTCCGAGGCCAAAGAATGAAATCCATCTCCTGAGTACAGCCAATTACATCCTATAAAATGACCAAAAAAAAAAAAAATTACTTTCAAAGAAACAAAGTTATAACAAGCAATGAATGTCACCAATTACAGGTTTGATTACAGAAACATTTCACAAGTACAGAAGGTGCGTGAAGCATCATTTTATGTATTAAGAGGTAAGAAAAATAGAACAGTACCCAATCTGACTAGCCCATGGCCTACTTCTAATCTTTATCTTGTAGAGTCCACATACTCAGTCCAATGTTGCTCATATCAAGACCTAGATTAATCAGCACATGGTGAAGACTCCAACTCAGGCTGATTTTTCTGGTTAAGTCCCAGTATTTTTTATTTCCATTCTTCAAAAGCAGAACCTAGTTAATATATAAGCAAAGCTGTCTTGGTATTTTTATTATATACTTACACAAAAGTATTTTCTCCATTCTTGTTCCTTATTATCATAGTCCAGCGTATTAATTTTCAAAGGCCAGTAAACTTTTCAGACCAGTACATGGTTCTTTCTAACCTTCCCCCACGCCACTAATTGTGGGGATCTCCTGTTCAAATATGTTCATACTAACTTCCAAAGAGTTGCAGAAATTTAGAAGACTGACAGCAGTAATTCCTTCTACTTTAACTTACAAGGAGCACGTCAGTTCTCTCCCCAAAAAAGAAAATCCAATAAACAGTAACATAAAACATTATTCATGGCCAATAATACACACCGCTATCAGCATAACACCACACACAAAAAGTCATCCATGTTTTATTTGAAGTAAACTTCATTCTTAGGGGGAAAAAAATGTAAGTTTAACTTGTAAAAACTTACCAAATCAGGACTGACAAACAGAACTTACCCTTCTCATAGACTGGTATCGAGGAGCATGGAGCTGTACCACATCCTTCTGTAAAAGCTCTATGGAACTTTCCAAGGAATAGCTAGAATCTCGCACACCTTTCAGGATATTTTCTTCGTAATTATTTGTCATAACTGGTATAACCTCAGACACTTCAAAAAGTGCTGATTTTTTCTTCTAAAAGGAAAAAACAAAGTGTATTAACCCACCAATAGTAGCACATTGTCTTTTAACACCCAGTTCATGTTACAATGTCATGTATCCTTATTTTAGTATTAACTGAAGTGATTTTTTATAATGAAATGCCAGATTTTCAAATAGGTGGATCCTTCTGTTCTTCCTCCAACCCCCATCACTCCCGTTACCCCTACCACACACAAACAGGCTATAATAAGAATGTTTTACTGCACGCTCTTACAGTATCCAGAACAGGTAACTTATTTTAAACAGTAATATTTCTTAAACATGGTGAGAGATAAACACTAGACACACCTAATGCTAAAAAAAAAAAAAAAAAGTGATTTACTCTTGATGTACTTTCATTTAACTGATTCTACACAGTTAAATTAAAATCTCAACAGTTTAAAAACAAAGCTGTACAAACTACCGTTTTTTAACTCCTTAAAAGAGTCAAGTATCATTACCACTTTTATGTATTACATAAAAGTGTCAATGTACGAAACAAGAAAAAAAATTAAAAGACGACCAAACTGAGTTTCAAATTTACTTGTAACCAAGCACTCATCAATTTAGGTTATAAAATTCATGAACTACTCAGGACAATTGCCTGGGTACTGTCCATTCAGAGTAAAAACGGGTTTTCATGGTGTTAAAGAACTAGATGGTACAACTCAGGGCATCTTCTATATTAAAAGAACTAACCTCACCAAGTATATCTTGGATTTAGTTCTACTGAACTTATAATACCTTCAATTAAAATCTGATCTTCTCAATTCTGCAGTCAACACATCAACAAAAAGACAAAATGGAAAAGTCAATCCCTGGTACTACCCAACCTTGGGATAATCACTTCAAAACCACCACTCTGAAATCACTTTGCAATGCTATATCCTCCAGCAGCCAAAAGCATCCTTAAATACAGGCATACCTTGGAGATATCGTGGGTTCAGTTCCTGACCACAGCTATAAAGCTAATATCACAATAAAGCATGTCAAATTAATTTTTTGGTTTCCCAGGGCGTATAAAAATTATGTTTACACTACACTGTAGTCTATTAAGTGTGCAAGAAGCATTACATCTTAAAAAAAATAATGTACATACCTCAATTGAAAAATATTGCTAAAAAATGTTAACGATCCTCCGAGCTTTCAGCAAGTAGTAATAACTGATTGTAGATCACCATAACAAATACATTGATTAAAAGAAAGCCTAAAGTATTTCTAGAATTACCCAATGTGACACAGAGGCATGAAGTGCACAGATGCTGTTGGAAAATGGCGCTGACAGACTTACTCAATCCAGGGTTGCCACAAACCATCAATTTATAAAAACCAAAATACCCACGAAGCACAGTAAAGTGAAGAGCAATAAAACCACGGTATGCCTGTACAAATACTCTCCAAGAGTTAAGAGTGGGGTAAATACCCAGGAAACTTCCAAATATTAAATAGATGCCACACTAAGAATCTATTTCTGGTCTGAAATTAGCTCACAACTTCGGTGCAACAATTAAAGCAGTAGTTCCTTATACTCATAACCTAATCTCATGTCAAACAGATCATTGAAGAAACTGGCCATTTTAAGTTGCAAAAAAATAAATACTGCTTTTATAATGTTCTCTTTGACTACTCACAACTCAGTTGTTTGCTATTTAACCGTGGAGTCAATTCTGATTCCGTTCACCACCCCCCCTCGAAATTTCAATGTCTTTACGTCCTTTTGAATTTTAATAAATTGCACTTCTAAACACAAATTAACCATTAACAGTATTTAGTTGTTCCTAAAAATTAAAGTGTATTGTAATCCATTAAATGTACCAAGAGAAAAGGTATCTTTAGCAAGAAGTTGAACAGACTAGTTTCAGCACATAAACATCTTGATTCTAATTTACCACTTTCAAACGTCCTGCTTTATAGACAATCCTTCAATTAATAATGTTCTCCATGTAACTCTACATAAATGTAATTTATTGTAAAACAGAAACGCGAGTTTTACAACGTTGCTCCCCCCAGGTTAACTAAAAATAGACCCTACTAAGCTTTAGAGTATTTCCAAACCAACAAGTCCTCCAGCCTTCCACGGGGAGTTAGTTACCCGGCACGGCACCAGCTCGCGCAGAGAATTCCCCATAAGGGTCGAAGTGAAAGCACATACGTAGACTTCTGTCAACCACTCTTTAACCTAACGCGCAGGTATTTAAGGGTAACAAATAACTTAATATACACTTACAAAAATCACTTGTGCTAATTCACATTAAGAATTTTAAATTACCTTCTCCTTGAATACAAAGGCAATATACATCTTGAAGTCAAACTGGTCAGCTAGAGATTCTTTTTTCTTTCTAAGCTGAGCACGTAGTCTGTTCAGAGCTTGTTTCTTCCGGGAGTTTGGGTCCCCCATTTTGAAATACAGGTGGTACTAAAGCCTTTGGAAATTGTCACTAAACTATGGGCACTTTTTCTTAAGACTCAAGTACAACAGAAACAAGTCATTTTTTTTTCCTGCTAATATGATTGAATAGCTAAAATCACGACTGTAACCCAAAAACTGCACCTTCTGGCAATATTAGCAGACTGTCATATTACAGGGTCAAGAAACAAAAGCTGCTGTCCAGTCATGTTTGGACAATAACGTTTGGGGTTATGGGGAAAGAGGAAGGGGAGGAAGGAAAGACAGAGAGGAGAAAATACTTGGAACTAACTTTTTGGAAAACGCATTTGGCTTAAATGCCAAAATAAAGGCTTTGGGGGGAAATGAAAAGCCTATTATCAGGATTTAGGTGTGCAATAAAACACAGCTGACACCAGTCCAATTCTTCAAATCCATCCGGATTTTTCCCCCTCTTTAGAGAAGGGATTAACCGGGGGAGGGGGGGGGAGTGTAATGATCCCTGCTTTCCAAATACCAAAACAAAAAAATTATAAAGGGGGGGGAAAGAAAAAACCCAACCCCCCCCAACACCAAAACAGGGTAGGTGAAGGAAACCGAAATATCCAATTGGGTTTTACCCAGCCAGATCCATGGCTGCAGTACCTAATCAATTCTTAAGTTATTCCAGATTTCACTATTGCTATGTATTGCCAGTGCTTGTTATTGATTACACTTGGTGGTGAGCAAAGAGAAAAGTGCAAAATCGGTAGAGAAGGAAGGGGAGAGGTACAGGGTTTCCCTGCAATCAACTACAGTGTATACCGGGGGCGGACAGGTGTTGCCCAAAGGAGCCATGAGAAGAAACAGCGGAGTCATTACCAACTTCCCCATCACCCACATTTTCACCCTCAGGCGACTGCTAATGCTGCTGCCATGGAAAATCATGATGGCAGAGAGAAAGGGGGTATATAACACGATATAACAGTTATTCCGGCTCTTTGGCTGGACCTGATTAATGCCCGGGATCCCAACACCCCCAGCCCTGCAAGGAGTCCTACATTCCCCAAGGGAGCCTTCCCTAGGAATCTGGCCCCGTTCAAGATCGTGGGGAGTGCGACTTATCTTCTTGCGAGCATTGCTGAGGCAAAGGCGGTGGGCTCTTCTCCCAGACAGATCCCAGGCAGCGCCCAGGGACCACCTGCCTTCCACCCCCCAGGTCCCACCCCCACCCTTTGCCTTCAGCGGCAGCGACTCACTCGCACCACGGGAGACACAGGATCACTCGGGTTTTCACTCATTTCATCGTGGAAACAATTCCCGCCCGGGTAGAGGAGGCGGGAGAGGGAAAATGGGATGGATCAGTGGGAAAAAAAGAAAATAGTTGTGTTAATATGAATTACTTTTTAAAGTACGCCCAGCCCACCCCCCCCCCGGAAAAAAAAAAAAAAAAGGCCCTGAAGTTCCCGGATTCCGGATTAAGCTCGCTCGCTCTCTCTCACGTTGAACAGACCATGTTTCCCGAGTTTGGCTAGTTTAGGGTGGGGTCATTAGTTGGTTTCCCGAGGGGGCAGAGGGGTGGAACCGAGGCAGCTGGGACGGGGGCGGGTGACGGGGAAATGCCCTCCCTGTCCCCGCGCAGACCGGGACTCACTGACCGACGCTCGGGCGGGGTTCGGGCCCTCTAGCCGCAGCCTGCGGGCGGAGCGGTGGCGGCGGCAGAAGAGGAGGCGGCGGCGGGGGCGCTGCTCGCAGCACGGGCAGGAGCCATGTCAAGAGAAAACCACCAGCCAACTGAGCCCCTCCATCCCCGCTGCAGTGCGCACTGTGACCGGGCCGCCCGCGCTGCTGCCGCCGCTCAGCCCCCACCTGGGACCCATAGTCTGGCTCGGCGCCCCGGGCGGCGGCGGACGGAAGGACGCGGAGGCGGCGGCGGCGAGAGAGAGAAAGAGAGAGAAAGAGAGAGAGGAGAGAGAAAGAGAGACCGAGAGAAAGGAGGAGAAGTAACGAGGAGAAAGAGGGGTGGGATTGGTACTGGCGGCGGAGGGGGAGGGGAGGAAGGGGAGGGGAGCCCTGCGCTACGGGGTCTGTCAGCGAAGCAAACCCCCCAAAATAAAGTTATTTCAGTTCAAGCATCTGCTCTCGAGTCTTTCTTCCCCCACGGTCGGGTTCCGGCTCTCAGGAAGGAAGGTCGAGGAGACCCGGAGGGGGCAAAGCCGAAGCGGAAGGTGAGAGTCCGCGGTGGCACAGCCTCGTTTCCCCCCCAACCGCAGGCTGCGGAAACGGCGGCGGCCTCGGGCGCCTCCCGGGTCCGGGGCAGAATCGCGTTTGAGGAGGGGAGCAAGAACAAACAACTTAAAATGGCAGCGACGGCCGCTGCGTCACACGCCCCTCGCCGGCGCCGCCCAGAACTCTCTGCGGCTGCGCACCGCGCGGGCCGCCACCATCTGCACAGAGCGGGGGGGGGGGGAGGGAAGGCTGGAGGCGGAGACTGTCCCGTGGTTACCAAGCAGAGAGGAAAGAAGGGAAGCAGGAGAGAGTATGAAGAAGCTTTCCAAAGGATGAGTCTTTGAAATTAAACTTCTTGGTTGACATTCCCGCCTCCAAGGAGAGTTTGAGAATAGAGACTCCCCTCCCGAGCAGCATGGAGTTTCCATGGGGCGTGGCAAGTTGCAACCCATACTCCCGCCGCCCCCTCCGTCTGGCTGTCCCAGCTCCTGAGTTGGCTCCTCGCCCCACCCGCTCACGGTCGTCATAAAGCCACGCCCTTCCCTCGCCCGCACAAAGCACCCGGATGGAGTCCCTCTTCCGGGGTCTCGGTCGGCCCCCGCGATAGGTCTGGCGGCGAGTCTGAGCTGAGCCAGCGAGCTGAGAGTTGGCGGAGGCGGGGGCGGAATGAGGGAGGAAAAGGGAAGTGTGATGGGAGGTCGGGGACGATCCCCGTTTCACCTCACTGTGCTTCACTTCTAACTACAGGGTCTGCGCGCAGGGTCGCAACTTGCAGCGAGAAGCTGACAACTCCTTTCCAGCGCCTGGAATGTCAGCCGCGCGCTGCGGAGAGCGTCTTCCACGGGTCCCACGTGGCTCCGTCCCCACCTCGCCACGTGCGCGGGCAGGGAGGGCGGTCCTCAGGCTCTGAGGAAGGTCACCGTTGGACGCCTTTGGAACGTGGCTGCTGTGACTTGGGAGAACGACAGTTGCACCTGTGGATCGTCCCCCGTTTCAGAATACAGTTTCCACTGGGATCCCCCAGGACCTGAGAGACCTAGTGCCCTATGTAGTTCACGGTCTTAGGAAAATAGGAAGAGGGTACTGTGGGACGTTTGCCGGTGAATCAAGGGCGTTGAGGCCCATTTTTCAGAGCTCTGATGTGCTGATAACGCAGTTATAAGTCGGTAATCAGCAAAAGTCAATGCTCGACAGAAGGAAAGCTACACTCCTTTATGAACTCTACTCAGTATGATGAAATTTAGAAGTCCCTCGGATTACTGCCCTTTACTTGGGAAAATCAAAATAGAGTACCTGCAATACCCTTTTTTTTTTTTACCCATGACCCAAAAGAATTATTTGTGAGCTACCATTCCATATAAATTCTTGTCCAGAACTGAAAGATGAAATTCCTGCTACTGCTTCCCTGATTGATTTTCACAATCACATACTGATAATTGTAAATCATCACTATTGAAGATTTAGGGTAGTTTATGACATTTAGTTACCAAAAAAAGATATTAAATTAACACTGGTTCATGTCTTTTTTCCCTACGAAGAACATTTTTTGTTAAAGCAGATTGTAAGTTAGGCTTTTTAAAATAATTTTTTTTAGTTTATTTATTTTGAGAGACAGAGCGAGCAGAGACAGAATCCCAAGCAGGCTCCATGCTGTCAATGTGGAGCCCAACTTGCCGCTCAAACTCACAAACCAGGGGCGCCTGGGTGGCGCAGTCGGTTAAGCGTCCGACTTCAGCCAGGTCACGATTTCGCGGTCCGTGAGTTCGAGCCCCGCGTCAGGCTCTGGGCTGATGGCTCAGAGCCTGGAGCCTGTTTCCCATTCTGTGTCTCCCTCTCTCTCTGCCCCTCCCCCGTTCATGCTCTGTCTCTCTCTGTCCCAAAAATAAATAAACGTTGAAAAAAAAAATTAAAAAAAAAAAACAAAAAACTCACAAACTGGGAGATCAGGACCTGAGTTGAAATCGAGAGTCAGAGGCTTAACCAACTGAGCCACCCAGCCGCCCCAGCAGATTATAAATCCTTATCAGTACAAATACATACAGCTCACATTTGATTGTAAAGCCAACATTCAAAAGTAAAAATGAGATGGGATCTCATGTTGTTACCAAAGGTCAAGTGGCTGCAACTGGCAACAGGATGCTCTGCTCTCCTCAAGTGAGCGGACAGACTCCCACACAGCTAATAAAACCAGATTCTCCACCCCCACAAATCTAAGAGACAAAACAAAACTCACCAAGACCCGCGTGACAAACCAACACGGTAACTCGTGCTCCCATGGATGGATATGATAATGTCACTGTCACCCTAGAGTTCAAACATAGAGGATTGACATAAAGAAACTGCAGCAGTCCATCAGGGCCAATACATATTCAAAGTGTATTTAGATTGACTCCATTAAAATAATGACATTAGGGGCACCTGGGTGGCTCAGTCAGTGGAGCGTCTGACATGGGCTCAGGTGATTATCTCCCGGTTTGTGGGTTCAAGCCCCGCATCAGGCTCCCCACTAACAGTACGGAGCCTGCTTGGAATTCTCTCTCTGCCCCTCCCCTGCCCACTTTCTCTTTCTCTCTTTCTCAAAAATAAATAAACTTTGTAAAAATAATAAAAAACAAAACAAAATAACGACATTAGAATTTCACCCCAGGTTGAAACCCAGGACAACACTGCTCTTTCTTTTCTTTACAACCAGCACCTAGTGACTGTATTTGTCACTCGCATGTGTTGCTGCAATGTGCTACTTACCACGAATGATACCAAATAAGCCAGAGATCTCATCTGCGACTCCCAACCTTCCCTCTCCCCACTTTGACAGGCATCACTGATAAATCAATCAGATGTACAGCTTCTTACAGGTAACCCTTTTACCTTTGGCAAGATCACTTACATTCGTACAACTTTTTAATATTGACAACTATTGAAAATATGTAAATGCATGAAAATAAGGATTTTGGCTTTTTTGATACAGATTTATGTTTATTCTTACTCAAAGTGGAAGCTCAACTTTACACCTACAATATACCTAAAGATACACCTAAAATCTGCTGGACAACTGCTGATGTGACTTCCTGGGAATCCTGGCAGCATAGCCTGCCTATCTCTTGTCCCCAGCCCAAGCGCAGGCCACCACGTTCTTGGGCTCTAAGACAGGCCAGCACTGAGGGGCGGCAGGCAAATGGCATGAAAAACAAAGGGAGATGGTTTTGCTTCCCCTACTGTTTCATACTCCAGTAAATGTGCTTTGAATACAGACTCCTGTCCGTATACTTCTGCCTCTCTGCTGTCCGAGATCTGTGAGGGACTGCAGGAGTAGGAGGTGGACAGAGGGCAACATTTCCTTGACTTCTTTAGCCTAACTGCAAGACAACTTTTCTCTAGAAATGTTCCTGCCCCTTTCTTTTCAAAAGCACCTTTCATAGAACCCTGTGCCTGGACAAGCTCCTTGGGACCCTTGGGATTAGTGGAAAGTAAACTGACAGGGAAGGCAAAGTTCCCTTTGCTCCTTTGACCTCTGCCCCTGCCCTTGTCTAGGTACACACAACATACATAAGCCATACAGACTGCTTAAAGTTCAATTTCAAACATCTTCTGTAAGTCACTGGAGGAAGGGTTGGTGGGTGAGGGGTTAGTACGCTGCCCAGACTTGCTTCCTAATGCAGCCCACTGGGTTTCGGAAGGATGCACTGGACAGGTGCCTGCAGGAACCTCCGTGTGCTCATCTCCTGAGGCCAACCCACCATCGTCTACACCGCTGAAAGCTACAGAACCGTTGGGGTGCTGAGCAGGAGGCTTAATGAAAGACTGGCAGTCTTGTAGGAAAGTAGGCTTGTCCCCTACTAAGGGAATGTCTGGGGCTTGACCGGGCTGGGAGGCTGATGGAGGTGGGCAGCCTGAGGGTAGCCCACAGTGTCATACACATTGGCTGCCATCGGGAGGGAGTGATGCCCATCACAGCCACATGAGGTGCCAGATAGGGCATCCCATTGGCCACAGGATAGGACTGGGCAGGGACAAAGGCTGGCTGCAGGGGTGGGACCAGACCACTGGCACAGGCTGGGAGGTGAGGAATGAGTTCCCTTGGAAAGGCGGTGCTGGCTGGGTGATGGCAGTGGGTGCGGGAGGCTGGAGAACTGACCGCAGAAGGGCAGCTGAGCCCGGACACTCTTGAACCCCTCTTCTAACCAGCAGTCCGCCGCAGGGGGAGTGTGTCTGTGAGCAGCCTGGATGAGACCTGGAGAGGCAGCACCTGAAGACTGACCGCCTCCGGCCCCGAGTGCGTGGCTGCAATTCCCCCGTGAACAGCATCAGGGCCCAGGGCTCCAGGGCTGGCTTCATTGCTGTGGCCACGAGGGCGGTGCGGGCTGGCTGAGCCGCAAGCCCACAGGAGGCCGAGTCAGGGCCACTCACTTGAAAGGCAGGAGATGGTGATGCTACCGCTGTCACTGGCGTGGTCACTGGGGCAGATGAGAAGGGACCCTCGCAGGGCATGCTCCATGAGCACAGGGAGCTGATGCTGTCTGCTTTCCACCACTCCGGCCCTTTCTGGACACCTTGGGTCTGTTTCATGATTGCTCTCATTCTGCGTGCTCGGTGGCTGTTGTGACACGGAATGACCCTTCTGTTGTACAAGTGGTCCGACTAGCATCAAAAGTAGCAGTCACCCCACATTCCTTCTCCGGCTTCTGCTTCCTCTCCTTCATGCTCAATCTTGCACCCATGACCTTGACAGCCATGGAGCAATGACAGATCAGCGCCAAGCAGTGCCATCACGACATATGTCAGAGAAGCCTCTATCAAGTTCCTACCTGGGACACAGGAAGTAACTTTTTCTATTGTCTGGTCAACTATGAGGTCCTTAGTATTTTCTTTTTTTTTTTTAATTTTTAAAGTTTATTTATTTTGAGAGAGACAGAGACAGTGTGTGGGGGGGGGCGAGAGAGAAAGAGAGAGAGAGAGAGAGAGAGAGAATCTCAAGCAGACTCTGCAGTGTCAGCACAGAGCCTGATGCGGGGCTCGATCTCACAAACCATGAGATCATGACTGGAGTCGAAATCAAGAGTGGATCGCTTAACCGACTGAGCCACCCAGGCACCCCTTAGTATTTTCATCCACAACTGGGGGTCCACCTGCTGAAACCCACAGGACCGCCTTCCAAAGAAGCCTTTGAAGAACTTCCTTTCAGCTTTCAATCTTTTAACAGCATCTTCACAGCTGTGCCTTCCTCTGGTCTCCTTAACTTCTATATGGCCAAGGTACTCAACCAGGAAGCTGCATTTTCCAGTACAAACCCCTTCTTCATCCGCCTGCCCCTGATGTGGACGACTGGCTTGTGGATCACAAACATCTTTCTTTCCCCTAAAACTTTGCTGTAGACTGTTTGTTTTAATTTTGACAACCCACTCTAGTCTTGGCTGTGTCCTTTACAAACTGTGTGACTTTGAACAAGTTTTGTAACTTTCCCAGGCCTCAGTTTCCTCATCTGTCTTCCAGAGGCGTCTGAAGATGGCCGGTACACCAATACTCCAATTGAGGGACGAGAAGGAAGATCTTGGGTCTCAACAGCAGCTGTGCTGGACGTCCGCCCTGGAAGAAGCTGCGGAAGCCCCAAATCTGCCGCTGCCCCCAACCAAGTCCAGTGTCACTGCCTCTTCCTTGGCCACCGGTAGCCACCAAGTGCCACCACCTCCCCCATGACAACAGGCCCCTGTCTTCTTGATCTGCCCCTGATTTGTACCCTTGATCACTTCCATAGATGAGTTTTTTAAATAACAGCTACAAGTATGATTGACGTAGCATAAATTCACCTAAAGTGTGCAATTCGATGGTTTTTAGTATTTTCACAGAGTTGTCTAATCACAATTTTAGGACGTTTTTGTCACCCAAATAAGAAACCCTGTGCCCATTAGCAGGTACTCCCCCTTATCATCTTCCTCAGTCTCAGGCAACCACTAATCTATCTTCTGTCTCTCCAGAGTTGCCTTCTCTTATGGTTCATATCAATGGAATCACACAATATGTGTCCTTTTGTGACTGGCTTCTAAGTGTAATGGTTCATTCATGTTCTGTTGTATTATATCTCAGTACTTAGTTCCTTTTTAGTGCTAAATAATAGTTCACTGCGTATTTCATATTTTTTATTGATGTAAAATTGGTATACGGCATTATGTAAGGTTCAGGTGTACAACATTATAACTCGATATTTGTATACACTACAAAGAGTCTAGTTACTGCCCTTCACCATACAGCTGAGCTCTTTACCCATTTCGTCCAACCCCCAACCCCTTTCCCTTCTGGCAACCACCACTCCATCCTCTATATCTGTGAATTTGTTTTCGTTTTGTTGGTTCGTTCGTTTGGTTTTTTAGATTCCACCTATAAGTGAAACCACACAGAATTTGTCCTCTTCCATCTGACTTACTTCACTTACCATAATACCCTCAAGGTCCATTCATGTCGTGGCCAATGGCTAGATTTCATCCTTTCTTATGGCTGAGTAATATTCCATCGTATGTATCTCCACCTCTTCTGTATCCACTCGTCTACGGACGGACACTTGGGCTACTTCCATATCGTGGCTCCTGTAAACAATGCTGCAGTGAACAGAGGAGTACAGAGATCTTTTCAAATTAGTGTTTCATATTCTTCAGATAAATCATCTTTTGTTTATCCACTCACCAGTTGATGGATATTTAAGGTTTTTTCCTGCTCTTTGGCTATGAATACTATTGCTATGAGCATTTGTATACAAGCTTTTGTGCAGACATGTGTTTCCAATTCTCTTTGGTGAGAAATGAATTCGCCTGGCAGTGACATCACTGGGGGGCAGATGTTAACTCTGTCTTTAACCATCTGAGAAACTGTCAGACTATTTTCCGAAGTGATGGCACCGCTTGACATTCCCACCAGCAGTGTCTGGGGACTCCTTCTCCACATCCTTGTCGTTATCTCTCTTTCTGATCATAGTTACCCTGGTGCATGTGAAGGGGTATTTCACGAGGGTTTTGATTTACCATTCCCTGATGATTAAGGGCGCTAAGCGTCCTTTCATGTGCTTTTGGTCATCTTTCTATTTTCTTTGTTGAAATTTCTACTCAGAGATTTTGCCCATTTTTTAGTTGGGTTGCATTTTTATTACTGAGGTGTATTAGATACATGATTTGCAAATATTTTCTCCCATCCTGTGAGCTGTCTTTTCTCTTTCTTGGTGCTGTTCCTTGAAACACAAACGTTTTAAAGTTTGATGCAGTTCACTTTATGTATTTTTTCTTTTGTTGTTGCTTGTGCTTTTGGTATCTTATCTAAGAAACCACTGAAAAGTTTTTACGCTTACCCCAATCATCAATCCTGAAAAACTAGGATGGAGGAGATGTCAAGGTAAAAAATGCAGTTTTCCATTTCAGCTACTATGCCATAGAACTGGAGATTCTTGGTCACAGCTGAACAAATCCTATGACCCTGTGTGCAGGGGGTCCATGTCTGGTCTCAGTGAGATGAGCCAAGAAATATCAGCAGTGTGCTCTGGGGGAAGAAAACACTTCTAGCTCAATCTTCTCTGCAATTTGGAAGGGCTGTAAAATGGGAAGGATAATCAAAGGAAAGAAATCTTTAAAATGCCATGACCATAATGTTCTGATGAAATTCAGATAAAAGTCAGCTAGGACTCAGTTAAAATTTAGCTTTAACTATGGGAAAACCACTCAATCACGTTAGAATTGGCTTCTTTGAGTTAGGCTGCTTCAAACAATGGGATTTGTGGAATGATGATGGTGGGCACCTTGATTAAAAATATCTGCTTCAGTGGGGCGCCTGGGTGGCTCAATGGGTTGAGGGTCCGACTCTTGGCATCAGTTCAGGTCGTGATCTCAGCAGGGTCGTGAGATAGAGCCCTGCGCTGGTCTCTGCACTAAGCCTGAGATTCTCTCTCTCTCCTCTGCCCCTCTCTCCTGCTCACTCTCTAAAAATAAATTTAAGAAGAAATTTTTTAATCTGCCTAATTTCCCCTTGGAGGGTTTAAATTGCATTAGAGGGTTAAATTTACATTAGATACATTGTATAACATTTTCTTAGTTGAAAAGCAGGTGCCATCCCAGTTTACATTTTTAATAAAATGACACTTTTTGAAGATTCTGTGCCAGCCTCCTCCCGGAAGAAACAGAATCCAGGGGGCTCCAAGGCTAACCTCCTCCAAGCCAACTCCTGCACGTTCAGTCCAAGTTAGGAAATGATTACTCAAGTGAATGCTTACATTGCCTAAATATATGACAACAAGAAAGCCAATAAAGTATTTAACAATTGTTTACTATTCTAAAAAGAACCAAAGAATTTCCCTTTAAGATATACATTGTCTACACACACATTCTTTTCTCTTAGAAAAATCTGGTTTTCTCAACAGCTCTCCTCATATTTATGGTCAGCAAGCATGCTAGATTTTTCAGGAATTCTCAAATATTTTATTCCTTCATAGTGCTATTTAGTTTATCAGATATGGTCTTGACTGTTGGTCATATTTATTATATAAAAATTAATCAGCACAATAAACATCTACACAGGACAAGTTTATGCTTAGACAATCCAGGCCTGGAGAATTAGCTCTATAGTTTGATCGTATATGCAACAGCACAGGGAACCTGGTCTCCTAAATTCAACCATACAGGCTTATCATTTAAGGTATGTGTGATAACAAGGGATTTAATAATAAAATCTCACAGTCCAACAGGGATTATTCAAGGCACATACAGCCCTTCCGTCCACAATAGAGTCATACGGTCACTAAACAAACGTGATATAAATTTTTTTTTTAACTTTTTAAATTATTTTTGCGACACAGAGAGAGACAGAGCATGAATGGGGTAGGAGCAGAGAGAGAGGGAGACACAGAATCTGAAGGAGGCTCCAGGCTCTGACCTGTCAGCACAGAGCCTGACGTGGGGCTTGAACCACAAACTGTGAGGTCATGACCTGAGCCGAAGTCAGATGCTTAACCGACTGAGCCACCCAGGCGCCCCTAAACAAACATGATGTAAAAAGGAGAAAGAAACTATGTTTTGAGGTCTTCGCTGGGGTAGCAGTAAGTTGATGAATTTCTCCTCTAGTCCTGGCCTCATTTCATGGGGGCCCAAGCTGTGGAAGCCAGTACTCATTTGCTGACTGATAGTGGACTATTTATTTCCTGAAGGCCCAAGGGAAGCCATAGGCTTAGAAAATGAGATTTGGCCAGATAACCTGCATTGTCCCCAAGTTTAGAACATGGTTAAGAATCCAAGGAATATGCATGTGAATACTCACATGGCTCCATGGATTTTCTTCATTTTTTAGCCTTTTTTCATTCCCCACTCTCTTTCTTTCTAACTTTCCTTTTTTGTTTTCTATTTCTCAGGCTTTATGCCTACCAGTACTATCCAAAAATCATTTGTTTATATTTTGGGTTAATTTATTTGTTTATATTTTGGGTTAAATACATACAAACTGCTATGCAAACTAATCTGCTGATACCATTTGAGAAGGAATTTTTTACCCATTTTCTTTGCCTGTTGGTCTCAATGTGCAAAAGAAAAAGCAAATGCCATCAGGAACACTTTTATTCAGTTTTCCTTGAAGCCTGCTTCCTATGGACTTTTGCCTCTTGACTATTCCTTAATTTCATTTCAAAGGTCTTTCTTGATTCCGTATGTCACTCTTACAATTCCAAATGTTATTACTAACTGTTCCATTTAATGTGTATATAAAGGTTATAGTAGTTAATTGGAAAAACCTGGCTTCTGACACTTTTGCATCATCACTTAGAAATAAAATAGTTAAGTACTATGAGGAGTTTGCTCCATTCATTCTACCCTAATCCTGCATACAAAGAACTTAGGGTAAACATGAGCAGTTACCCTATCAAGAAATACTGAAATATTAGGAGTTTCTTTTCCTTCCTTCTCAGAACACATTTCACCTGTATTCCACAAAGATTCAGTGTTAAAAAGGAAATGGAAGAGATCTATACATGTATAATAATGTCTTCCACAGGTAAGATAACCTTATCTATATTCACACAAGTATACTATAATTATGGAAGTCCACAAATTCTTTGTCCAGTAATAAAATAGTAAAATAATGTGCATGTGTCTGTAAAATCCCACAAGCAAATACATAGATGTGTAAGTGTACAGAGTACGAGGATATTTTTTCATTTGAATATTGCATTAATTATCTACTTCTGAATAGCAAATTACTCCCAAATTTAGTGTTAAAACAACAAATTTCGGGTGACTGGTGACTCAGTCAGTTAAGCATCAGACTCTTGATCTCGGCTCAGGTCACGATCTCACGGTTCGAGTTGGAGCCCCACATTGGGATCTGAGCTGACAGCGTGGAGCCTGCTTGGGACTCACTCACTCTCTCTCTCTCTCTCTCTCTCTCTCTCTCTCTCTCTGTCTCTCTCTCTTTCTCTCTGCCCCTCCCTCTCTCTCTCAAAATAAATAAACATTTAAAAAACTAAAATAAAAAAACAAATGTTTATTATCTTATAATTTCTTCTAAGTCAGGTCTTCAGGAGTAGCTTACCTGGGTGATTTGGGCTCAGAGCACTCATGTAGTCAACACCTTGGCTGAGGCTGCAATCATCTGAGGGCTTGACCCACATAACTGTTGTCAGGAGGCCTCGTTTTCTCACCATGTGGCTTCTCCCTAAGGCTTCAAGTGCCCTTGGAACATGGTAGTGGCTTCTCCCAGAGTGAGTGGTCTCAGAAAGAGGCAGATGGGAGTCACACGATCTTTAATGACCCAAACGTGGAAGTCACACTCCATTACTTCCACATTGGTTACACAAGTCAGCCCTGCTCAGTGTGGGAAGGAAGTGCACAGAGATGTGAATAGCCTTGTGTTCAGGGTTGGGGATCACCACTGCCATCTTGGAAGCTAGCTAGCTAGCTACTATATCTTTTGTGTTGTGTACAAAACAGGAAGTGGCCATAAAAGGACACTTATCAAAGACTTTCAGTTCTATCATAGTTAGGATAGCCTAGGTCAGAGGTCAACAAGCTTTTTCTTTTTTTTTTTTTTTTTTAAATTTTTTTTTTTTTTTACCGTTTATTTATTTTTGAGACAGAGAGAGACAGAGCATGAACGGGGGAGGGTCAGAGAGAGGGAGACACAGAATCCGAAGCAGGCTCCAGGCTCTGAGCGGTCAGCACAGAGCCTGACGCGGGGCTCGAACTCACGGACCGCGAGATCATGACCTGGGCCGAAGTCGGCCGCTTAACCGACTGAGCCACCCAGGCGCCCCAACAAGCTTTTTCTTAAAGAGGGATAGTAAATATTTTCAGCTGGCAGGCCATATGGTCTCTGTTGTAATTAGTCAATTCAGTTGTAGCATGAACGCAGACACAGACAACACAGAAACAAGTGTCTTCCCTGTGTTCCAGTAAAATTTTATCAAAATAGGCAACTGGCCCGCAGGTGGTGGTTTGATGAGCCTGAACAGCAATCATTTATATTCAGTGGCTTAAACAACAAAGGTCTGTCTCTCACTCACACTCTTTCCATCACAGATCTGCACACAGACCGTTCACTATGTACTTTCAGGAATTCAGAATTATGGAGTATCACATGTTTCCATGATCACTTAGGCAGAAATCAGGAATATGGCAAATCCCTCACTGGCTTTTAAAGTTTCCACCTGAAAGTGACACCACATTCACTCTCATTTCTTTGGCCAAAGCAAGTCACATGGCTACCCCTAACTTCACTGGATCAAGGCAGGACAAAACTACCATGTGCCCAGAAGGGTAGGGAAGCAGATATACTTAGTGAACAGTGGTAATTACTACCAGAAGCACATTATTTCTTATTATTTGTTCTTTTTCTACCACTAGACAACTTTCCTTTTTAATTGAAGATGACATTGTTAGCAGTGTTACAGAAATTTAAATCTATAAATAATCTATTTTAATTTATTTTTAACTTGTTTATTATTTTTATTTTAGACAGAGAGAGCAAGCAGGGGAAACAGGCAAAAGGAGGAGGGGAGAGAGAGAGAGAGAGAGAGAGAGAGAGAGAGAGAGCAAGAATCCCAAACAGCCTTCACGCTCAGCATGGAGCCCAATGAAGGGTTTGATCCCACAAGGCTGGGACCATGACCTGAGCTAAAATCAAGTCAGATGCTTAGCCCACTAAGCCACCCAGGTGCCCCTAAAGTCTATTTTTAAATCACCTTTTGCTATTTTGCTTTTCCCAAACCCCTCTGACCTCAATTGCTTCAATTTTGGTGGACCTGTCTATTGCCATGGCTTTGAGCAGACATTTATGCTATGTAACTTAATATAGTTATATATTAACTTAGTGCAGAAAAATCAGCATTTCTTTTGCCTGAAACAGAACATCCCCAATTCAGCTTTCAATTAAAAGACTCATGTCTTACTGTTTCCAGAAGAAAGAAATATAAGCTATTATCTATCTTCTTTCTTGCAAATAGTAGGGAAGCTGATCAATTACAAATACTTATTGAATACCTATTAAAATGCATACTGTGCTGCGTGTTTTGAAGGACAGAGAAAACTAAATGCTTGTCCCGAAGACTTTTTAATAGTTACCAACATAATAATAAACATTTGAAATGAGAGTGACCAATACTACACTGTCTAATTAAGAGCTGAATTGTGAACAAGAGGCATTGAGTTGAGTAACAGTAAGATAAAAGGAAGGCCAATCAAAGGTACTTTAAATAGATGGGATTCATGGAGGAAGGACGTTCAAATTAGCTTCAGGAGTTGGGAAGAATTTCACTAGGTTAAGGTGGGAGAAAAGAGGGATGAGAAGAAGAAAGTTTCTGGAAAAAGGAACACAATAACCGAGGGCATGAAAGTGGATGCTAGCTAGTCTGGCATAGCCATGAGAAAGTAAAGATGTGGACCCAAATCCAATGAAAGATGCCATTCAGAAAGAGCAGGAGGGGCACCTGGGTGGCTCAGTCAGTTAAGCGTCTGACTTCGGCTCAGGTCATGATCTTGCGGTTTGTGAGTTCAAGCCCCGCGTCAGGCTCTGTGCCTGGAGCCTGCTTCAGATTCTGTGTCTGCCCTTCCCCTGCTCATGTTCTGTCTCTCTCTGTCTCTCAATAATAAATAAACATTAAAAAAATAATTAAAAAAAAAAGAGCAGGAAATAATTTGAAAGATAGAATGAAGCTTTAGTTTTATTATTATTTTTTAATTTTTTTAATGTTTATTTATTTTAAGGAAAGAGAGACAGAGCGTGAACAGGGGAGGGGCAGAGAGAGAGGGAGACACAGAATCCAACAGGTCCCAGGTTCCAAGCTGTCAGCACAGATCCCAACATGGGGCTCAAACTCAGAAACCATGAGATCATGACCTGAGTTGTAGTCAGTCGCTTAACTGACTGAGCCACCTAGGCGCCCTGAAGCTTTAGTTTTAAATGGCAGCCTGAGCACATCCATTTGTCTCCCCTCCCTTACAACACACAATTAAAAATAACTACATGTGTGTGTGTGTGTGTGTGTGTGTGTGTGTGTCTGTGTGTGTATATATATATATATATATTTTTTTTTTTAAATGAAGAAATCCAGGGACACCTGGGTGACTCAGTTGGTTAAGGTTGTGGCCCTTGGTTTCAGCTCAGGCCATTATTTCAGGGTTCATGAGACAGAGCCCACATCAGGCTCTACACTGAGTGCAGAGCCTGCTTGGGATTCTCTCTCTCTCTCTCTCTCTCTCTCTCTCTCTCTCTCTCTCTTTCTCTGCCCCTCCCTCCTTGCCTCTTTCTCGCTCTCTCTCAAAATAAGTAAATAAACTTTAAAAAACATAAATAAATAGATAGATAAATTTCTCATCTCGTGAGAAATGAGAAAAGAACAATCAGCAGACAATAGCTTTTATACAATACTGATGAACCAATACTAGGGGGGTGAGTGGTAGCGGCCCAGCAAAGCCCTCCTCTCTCTGGCTCTCCATTTTTTCATTGTAACAGGAAGTCTTCCTATGTAGCAAGCTCTGCTCATGAACACAGAACTTCCTGTCAGCCTCTTCTGGTTTCTGAGTAATTAGCTAGCAGGAAAACCACCCTATATGCAATAGTAGAGGAAACACATCTAGAAAAAAATCAGCTTATTTTGTTTTTTTTTAAAACTATAAAAAGCATCCCCCACATCACTGGGCACAGGAGGGAAATCAGCTACATAAGAAAGAAAGAAAAAAAAAAACAGAAGAAGCAAAAATAAATCTGACCTCACAAGAACCAATTTAAGTAACAGAAAAATAAATTTTCAAGCCTCTAATTAATATTTTTGGAGATATTCTAGATATAATAAATACCTAAAGTAAAAACAAGATGTTATAAAGAAGGAACAGTTAGAGAACAAGAAAAAGTACTTGGAAATTAAAAATATGCTTGCCACACTTTAATTATTTCTAGAAAGGTAGAAATATAACATGAGAAAAATGAGAAAGACAAAAAATAAAGAGAAAATATAAAAGACCTGGAGGTCTAATCCAGGTCCACAATACAACCAAAATGTGTTCTAGAAAGAGAGCCCAGAGAAAATGCAAGGGTAGAAGTTATGATAGAAATCACTGAAGAAAATCTACCAAAGCTAAGATCGCTATGAATCTTCAGATCGAAAGAAGATACTGAGAGGTTGGCAGGATAATATTAGATGTACTAAGGAAAAAAGAAGATCCAAAAAGCACTTAGAGAGGGAAGAAATAAGTCACCTTCAAGGGAATAAAAATCAGACTTGCAGCAGGCAATCTGCAATTATTAGATATCAGAAAACATTAGAATTTTTGTTAATGTCTTAAAACAACTGGATATCCATAGGGGAAAAAGAAGAATCCTGATCCCTACCTCAAACCATACACAAAAACCGAGATGAATTCTTGACTAAACATAATAACTAAAACAAAAAGATGGAAGAGGGGTGCCTGGGTGGCTCAGTTGGTTGAGCGTTTGACTTTGGCTCAGGTCATGATCTCATGGTTCATGAGTTTGAGCCCCGCATCAGGCTCTGTTCTGACAACTCAGAGCCTGGAGCCTGCTTTGGATTCTGTGTCTCCCCCTCTCTCTGTCTCTCCCCTGCGCATACCCTCTCTGTCTTTCAAAAATAAATAAAAAACATTTAAAAAAATATGGAAGAAAACACAGAAGAATATCTTCATGACTTGGGGTAGGAAGGACGCTGAAAGCAAAAAACATAAAAGGAAGAAATGATAAATTCATCAAGTTTTAAATAGTTCTGTTTCTTATAAATACATTTATAAGACAATGTATTGTTTGGAAAAAATACTTAAAAAACATACTCGAGAAAGCTCAAAATCCAGAATATATAAAGAACCCTGCCAACAACAAAAAAAGAGCTGTACAGTTCAAAAAAGATAATCTGATGCAGCTCTCTCTTGAGCTCGGCTGGTCTCCTATTTTGAGAGTGCACTTTTTGCTTTAATAAACTTTCCCACTTGTGTTTAAAAAAAAAGATAATTCATGTTTTTAAGTGACTGAAAGATTTAATCAAATACTACCTAAAGGAAAATACACAAATCGCACATGAAAAACTGCTCAAAATCATTAGAAATTAGGAATTAAAAACTAAAATCAAAATGAAGTACTACTATATGACCAATATGACTGAAATTGGGAAGACTGACAACAAATGTTGGCAAGGGCTGTGGAGCAACCAGAACTCTCATGCTTTATTGGAAGGCTGTAAAATAAGATGATCATTCCGGCAGAAGATCTGGCAAGGTCCTCAAAAAATGAAACCTGCAGCTACTCTATGACTTCACATCTCCACTCCTAGCACTTTGTCCAAGAAAAATGGAAACTGTGCCTACAAAAAGATGTGTGCAGGGGCGTCTGGGTGGCTCAGTCGGTTGAGTATCTGACTCTTGGTTTCAGCTCAGGTCAAGATCCCAGGGTCACAGGACTGAGCCCTGCGGTGGGCTCTGTGCCAAGCATGGAGCCTGCTTCAGATTCTCTCTCTTCCTCTGCCCCTCTCTCCTCCACTTGCACGTGCTCTCTCTCTCTCTCTCTCTCTCTAAAACAAAAAACCAAACCAGAACAAAACAAAACACAAAAGATGTGTGCAAGAATGTGTGTAGCAGCTGTATTCACAATAGCTGAAAACTAGAAACAGTCCCCATGTATTTATCAGTAGAAAAATGGATAAATAAACGGTGGTATAGCTATACAATGAAAGGAATGCAGACAACAACATGTGTAAAACAAGTGTAAAAACATTATGCTGAGTGAAAGAATCCTTACACAAAAGTGCGACTGCTGTATGCGTCCCTCTACAGGAAGTCCTACACAGGCATGAGAAAAACAAAATTCAGAACAGAGGTTACCTCTGCAAGGGGGCAGGTGCAGGCATTTCCTGGGAAGGGACACGAGGGAAGATGCAATGTTCTATATCTTGATATGGGTTTGGGTTTCAGTGTCAAAACTCACTGAACGGTACACTTCAAATTTCTGCATTTTGTTGTATAAAAATTTTAGCTCAAATGAAAAAAAATTGTAAACAAATATCAAACCGAATTGAGTATCGGTAATGATCTGCACGCTGAAGTGTCTGAGAGTGAAGGGCAGCGATGTCTGTGACTTACTTTGAAATGCCTAGAAAATAAGATGGATGGATAGATGAGCAGAGGGATGGATACGTGGAAAGGTATTTAATAAAGGAAATATAATGTTAATTGTAGAATCTAAGTGACAGATCTATGGGCATTCAGTATAAAACTCTTCCAATTTTTCTGTACTTTCAATTTCTTTTCATAATGTGGGGATAAAAGAAAATAATGAGATATTACTGTCAATATTTTGGAAGAAAATTATAAACCTAGAATTTTATGTACAGCTGTCAATCAAGCTATTGATAAAGCTATTTTCAGTTTTGCAAGGGATAATGTGATTTTTTTGCCTATTTAGAATCTCTTAGGACACCATCCCTTCCTCATCCCTGGGGTAGGGTCATCTGACCTCCCAACATTCAGGGCGGGCATGCGACTCAAATTTGGCCAAATAAGCGTACTTCATGCCCTGGGCCACAGTGATTGTTCAGAGATGAGCCAAGCAAAGTCCTTCAGAGGTATTTTACTGGAACCATCAGTAAAGTAGTTTTCATTTTTGCTAGGATCACAATCTGTGAAGAAGACTTGAGCCTGGAGAGATGTTGGAAACTACTTTGTCAGCACATGAGGTAAGCTTGCAGGAGAATGAAGCTGACACAGAAGGAAACAAAGGCAGAGCACGAAGAGAAAGAAACAAGGCAGTGATGACAATGTTTGAGTTCCTGGATTCATTTTGGACCATAACTTCCTCTCACCGTAGATTGTGGTGGAGAAAATATATATATATATTTTTTGGTAGGCTCCATGCCCAGCATGGAGCCCAACATGGAGCTTGAACTCATGACCCCTGAGATCAAGATCTGACCGGAGATCAAGAGTCCAACATTTAACTGACTGAGTCACCAGGTGCCCCACAGTAGAGAAAATATTAATAATATAGTGAGAAAATCATGTTTTCCCCTTGTAGTGTGTCGAATAGTAGCCCCCTAAAATTCATGCCCACATGGAATCTCAAAATGTAACATTATTTGGGCATGGGGTCTTTGCAGACATAATTAGTGAAGGATCTGGAGATGAAAGCAGCCTGCATTTAGCGGGGCCCTTATAGGAAGAGGAGAGGACACACACAGAGTCACAGGAAGGAGAGAGAGGCAGCGATCGGAGTATCGAGGCTGCAAGGCAAGGAATGCCAGGATTACTGGAGCCACCAGAAGCTAGAAAGAAGGAAGGCTCTTCCCTAGGGCCCAGGGAGAGCATGATCCGGCCGACGCGGACTTCCAGCCTCCAGAACGGTAGGACAGCAGCCCTAGGAAACTAGCATACTTCTCAATAAGGAAAAAATAAATTACAAATGCTAAGAGCAAAATGTCCAAATGTGAAGGAAACTAAAATGTGGCAAGATTTTTGAGCAACAGGTAGAATGAAAGAAAAGAGGATGTATTTGTACAGATGTTCAGAGCATATTATTTTGAACAGTCCAGGGATGGTTAACAATGGATGTTACAGGCAGAATTTCCTCTGGCACAATATTTACATAGTCATAATAACGTAAGCCCTGTGTATTGACATCACACTTTTAGAATAAACCTATACGCATATAGCTCTTGGATACTGTCATGCACAGATTAGAAATGCAATCACCCTTAACAATGTGAGATTAAAGATCTACCTGACAGAAGCCGTTGGTAGAGCGTGCGACTCTTGATCTCGGGGTTGTGAGTTCGAGCCCCACAATGGGTTTAGAGTTTACATAAAAAATAACAATAAAAGTAATAATAGAATTATCCTCAATAAAAAAAATTCTTAAAAAAGAAGTTGAAAAGTGAAAAGAGAGGGAGAAATGGAAGAGCAAGGGCACTCGTAACCTCATTTTACTTTGTGAGGAATTAAGAAATACTCTCAAATGTTGATGGCAAGAAAAAAGTTCAGGACCAAAAATAATTTATAACTATCAAAAACTGGGCGGTGGGATGAGGCAAGGTGGTATGGGGTAGTGCCTCTGAGCCTAATTCTTATCCTTCATAAACAGTAGAATGTCTAGGGGCGCCTGGGCAGTTCAGTCAGTTGAGCATCTGACTTTGGCTCAGGTCATGATCTCACAGTTGATGGGTTCGAGCCCCGCATCAGGCTCTGTGCTGACAGCTCGGGGCCCGGAGCCTGCTTTGGATTGTGTGTCTCCTCTCTCTACCCCTCCTCCACTCACACTCTGTTTTTCTCAAAAATTAATAAGAACGTAGAGGGGCGCCTGGGTGGCGCAGTCGGTTAAGCGTCCGACTTCAGCCAGGTCATGATCTCGCGGTCCGTGAGTTCGAGCCCCGCGTCAGGCTCTGGGCTGATGGCTCAGAGCCTGGAGCCTGTTTCCGATTCTGTGTCTCCCTCTCTCTCTGCCCCTCCCCCGTTCATGCTCTGTCTCTCTCTGTCCCAAAAATAAATAAACGTTAAAAAAAAAAAAAAAAAAAAAAGAACGTAGAAAACATTGTTTAAAAAAGGTAGAATGTCTAAACTGGTAGATACAATTCAATATTGCACAATATTATTATTGCATAATATTAAATAATATTGTATAATATTATTATTTAGGATTATGGAATAACCAGCATGGCAAGAAAAAAGAGATATGGTGGAAAGTAATTTTCTCAAGCATATTCTAGATCAAAGAAACTACATGAAGCCTACATCTGGGCATTGGGCCTGCGTTTAGGGCTGAGGGCTGTTTTTTTTTGTTTTTTTTTTTTTTTTAATATTATCATTTCTATTTTTTTATGTACGATTGGCTTTGGTAAAAATGCCAACAGATGAGGTGGATCAGATTATAGAGGGCCTTATAAAGATGAGGCAGGAAAATTTTTTACTAGATTAAGGCCTGACAACGGCACTTGGGAATGGTGGTAAAGAGATCGATTTAGTATTTAATAGGAAAAGTCCAGAAGACTAAATGTCTGGGTAGAAGATAGAAGTCAGTCAAGAAGACAGTAAAGTTTTTGGCCTGGGTGACAGTAATGGATTGAATTACCCTCCTCCCCATTTTTATGTGAAAGCCCTAACTCCAGTACTTCAGAAGGTGTCTGCGTTTGGAGAGAAGGCCCTCAGAGGCACAACTGAGGTTAAATGAGGTCATTGGGGTGGGCTCTAATCCAGTATGACTGGTGTCCCTCTAAGAGGAGAGAGAGGACATCAGGGATGCATGTGGACAGAAAAGGCCATGTGAGGGAGGACACAGCAAGAAGGTGGCCATCTGCAAGCCAACTGGAGGCCTCAGGAGAAACCAGACCTGCCAGCACCTTAATCTTGGACTTCTAGTTTCTTCCAGAACTGTAAGAAAGTAAATTTCGGTTGTTTAAGACACCTTAAATGTCGTTTCTGTGGGTTCTTTTTTTTTTTATTGTTGCTGTTGTTGTTGTGGTTATGACAGTCCTATTAATGAGGTTTAGGGGTGATGGTGGGGTTCATGGGGTTCAGAGCTGATGGCCAAGAAAGAATTGTTGAAGATGTCTTTGGTACAAAAAGGTGATTTTATTGAAGCACGGGGACAGGACCCATGGGCAGGAAGAGCTACACTGTAAGTGTGGGGGTGACCAGTTTATGGAATTGGAGGAGACAAAGTCAAGAAAGAGTTTCCAAAGACACGTTGACATTCTAAAGACTTACTGGAGGCCCAGCTATGGTCAAGCTAAGGTTGTTTTTTCCTCTAGCAAAGCATTAACATAAGACTAGGGAATTCAGGCTGTTGATGGGATCACCTTTTTCTAGTAAACTGGTGGAGACACTTACCAGTTAACCGTTTGTTTTTTTGTGCTTTCCTGTTTTCGGGTAGCTGGGAGTGTCCAAGGAGTAACATACATGTCCCACCTTGGTGGGGGGGGGGTGCCGTGAGCCTGCACTTTGCCCTCAGCTAGCCCCATGCTCCTTCATCTCTATCAAACTAACACAGGGACAAAATGACCATGCCATGACCAAAGGCAGGGCAATGGGGAGGAGGAGCCAGTTTGGGAAAGGAGATAGGTCCAAATTACAGTAGCAGTGAAATACCAAGAGTAGATGAACAGTGGACACTGAGGGGCTAACGTGTAAGTGAGAAAGCAGCACAGGCCTTTCTGGCACCGACGGAATAGCTGTAGGAAAGATGCTGCGTGTTAGAGTGAAAGAGGAAAGACCGACTAGAGTGCCAAGGGTTGAAAAAGGGAGTACCCAGTAAAGGGGTGGCAAGAGGGATAGAAGTAATAAGAGAGGAGGAATTGCTAGCAAACAGAATGAAAGCCAAGGAAGAGAGAGAGCATTTGAGGCAGGAGAAATCATTTGTGTGTGTGTGTATGTGTGCGTGTATGTGTGTGTTTAATGTACCAGAGAGGTCAAGAGATTGAGAAACCAGAAAAGAATAATGGATTTAGCTAAAAAGAGGTCATTGTTGACCTTATAAGAGAACAGCGTCAGTGTAGCTGTGGGGAAGGAAACCGACTGCCAAATATGCAGCAGGAGAGACTATGGACAGAGGGAGGCTCAGGAGATGCGGGAAGAAACAGCACTGTGGGGGGTGGGTGTGTGGGGTGACTACCCAGAGCCCCGCTGCAGTAAACAGGGAAGAAAGTGGTGAGGTGGCTCCCAGAAAAGCTGGGAGCACGAAGAATGAATCTGTTTTAGAAAGGAGGGACAGAGAGCCAGTGGGGAAGAGGCCCTGGAGATTTTGGAACTAGGAGTTAAGACAGTCGTAGAAGCTTGAGCCTGATTAGGAAGTCAATGAATGCGAGGGAAAGGGAGGGAGGAGGGGCCTCGGGGAAGGGAAGAAAGTCTACTGGAGAGATTGTGGGTTTAATAGAAGTCACTAAAAAATCAGCAAGAGGTGGGACGCCTGGGTGGCTCAGTCAGTTAAGCGTCCGACTTCGGCTCAGGTCATGATCTCAGGGTTCGTGGGTTCAAGCCCCGCATCGGGCTCCGTGCTGACAGCACGGAGCCTGGAGCCCTGTTCGGATTCTGTGTCTCCCTCTCTCTCTGCCCCTCCCCCACTGGCGCTCTGTCTCAAAAATAAATAAATATTAAAAAAAAAAAAAAAAAAAGCAATCATTGAGAGATACCAAGCGGGAGGAACACTCAATGTGTTCCTATAGGAGCTTAAAGCATTCATACAAGCAAGGAATTAAGGGCTGTCTGGAGCAGTTTACACCCTTAGTGTGACCTCAAGAAGCTCCTCCCTGAATCACCTTCTGTTATTGCACGGCTATTTCCAGTGTTCCGGGATTCCATCCCACAAGCCCAAGGCCATTTATATACACTCCAGGGCCAGGAAGATTCTCTGCTGGGAAGATTTTTTAGTACAAAATCAACTATTCTCTGGTCCAAGTGAAATACCTAAGCGGTCTACGAAGACAACTGGCCAAAAGCTTCTAAGGAATGTTTTGCTAAGCAAGATGAACTGAGACCTCTTTCCATGCTAGGCCTGAAGAAATGAACGATGGAGGTAAAGATAGGAGTCACTCTGCAACTTTGGTGGTTGGCGTTCATTCAACAGCTCAATAGTGTCCTCAGTTCACAGGCTCCCTCCTTCTGCTGGGACACTCCTTATTCTTGTTGACTCAGGAACTCAAACTGGCTCCTGTGGTTCCCAACCTCTCAGGTGCATTCAAAGGCAGAAGAGAGGGTAAAAGCCCTTGTCTTCCTGGGGCTACTCTTAACAGGGGAAAAGATTTATTTTCCAGTAGCCCTACAGATGTCCCCTCAAATCTCATTGGCCATGCAAATGGATCATATGCCTGGCTACTCTTAGGTGTCAGGGATGCTGACAGGAGGCCTGACCAATAGTGAGTCATGCCAAGGGGCTGGGTATATCCCCCAAACAGCAAGGGGAGAGCTGTAGGGTAGGCAACAGTGCCTGTCACAGCGAATCCAACCCACGTATGTAAACATTTGGTCTTAAATATGCATCACATTGTGTATAATGTTTTCTGGGTTTTTGTTTTGTTTTTCTAACATTTTAAATCTTTCACTACATGGACTATTTTCTTGTATGGATGTGACTATAGTGTCTCTGGGTGTTTTTCCTAATAAGTTATAAGAAAATATCTATTTGTATTTTAACTTTATAAATATGTTTCTATATTACACTTAATCCTGTTTCTTTAGGTAAGACTGACTGCTTACTCTGAGTACTTGTGAAACTAGTATATTCACACTTCCTCCCTCTTTCTGCTCTTTTTAGTATTTATTTTTATATCTTAAAATATACTTCTTCTATACTTGATTTATTAGTTGTGGTTTTTTTGAACTTTTTTTAAATGTTTATTTATCTGTGAAAGAGACAGAGTGTGAGTGGGGGAGGAGCAGAGAGAGAGGAAGACACAGAATCCAAAGCAGGCTCCAGGCTCTGAGCTGTCAGCACAGAGCCTGACGTGGGATTCAAATTCATGAACCATGAGATCATGACCTGAGCTGAAGTCTGACGTTTAACTAACCGAGCGACCCAAGTGCCTCTATCAGTTGTGGTTTCTTTTTTATTAAAAAAAAAATATATATATATATTTTTAGAGAGCAAGAGTGAGCAGGGTAGAAAGAGACAGAGAGACAGAGAGAGAGACAGAGGGGGCTGGTGGGAGAATCTCAAGCAGGTGCCATGTTCAGCACAGAGCCCAACATGGGGCTCGATCCCACAACCCTGGGATCATGACCTGAGCTGATGTCGAGTTGGACACTCAGACAACCGAACCACCCAGGTGCCTGGATTTACCAGTTTTAAGGGATCTATTTTTATCACTGACTATTAAGAATGACTGAATGAGCACAACTTAAATGACTTCCCTCTTTCTGTCACTTTTCTTCTCCCAACTGTTGTTCACTATGGACTTTGTCCAAATGGGAATTGAGATATAGGCACTTGAGACTTCCAGTGATGCACAAGGGAGGTTTTCTTGCTGGGGAGATTGGTAAGAAGATGGCTTTTCACTGTGATATGGAACTAGATATAGGGCCCAGTCACGAAGGAGGGACCAGCTTCCGGGCCAAGGTTATCCTGCTGAGATATACAAGTAATAATGGCATCTTGTGGTCAAGATGTGTGTAGAACTAGACATTAAGGAAAGTCTAGTAGCAGAGTCATTAGCTTTTCTTCAGCAACCTTCAGAGGCGTTAATCTGTGAGAATGTGCAGTTCCCCTCAGGTCTGCATTGTTATTTAAAACAATTTTTTTTTTAACATTTATTTATTTTTTAGAGACAGAGACAAAGCACAAGTGGAGGAGGGGCAGAGAGAGAGGGAGACAGAATCTGAAGCAGGCTCCAGACTCTGGGCTGTCAGCACAGAGCCTGACGCAGGGCTCTAACTCATGAACCGTGAGATCATGACCTGAGCCGAAGTCGGATGCTTAACTGACTGAGCCACCCAGGTGCCTCAGGTCTGCGTTTTTAAACTTGGACTTTCTTCCGGACGGCGCTGGTAGTTTTGGACCTAAGGCTATCCAACCGAGAGAGCAGTGTTAAAAGGGGGCAATCCCCTTCGCCCCAAGATGAGATCTTGGGTTGGGTATCACCTTGTTTTTCATGCAGCCCCTGCTGCACACTTTGACCTTCTAGATTCTGCCTGGACCACTCGTACCTCAAGTCTCCCGTTCCGCAGCTGACTTCTTAAGATGCGACCTCCTTTCTGTTAGATCACCGGGACCTGCCTGGCCTCTTCAGCCATATATTAGCTCCTCTGGTACTTGACATCTTACCTTCCTGAGTGTTAGTGTCTGCCAGAGCTCTCCTGGTTAGCTACGCTTTTAGTCCTTTCCTCGCAACACCAGCCCTGCCCAGGGCTGCTTAAATCCCACAGCGGCACTTGGCTGGAAAGCCAAGAAACGAGAACACTGTTCTGAAAACAAACAGGGAGTGTGTGTATGGGGGAAGTTGTCTACCACGGATCGACAAACTTTTTCTCGAAAGGCTCAGATAGTAAACATTTTTAGACTTTGCAAGCCACACAGTCTCTGTCACAACTACTCAGCCCTGCCTTTGTGGGAGGAAAGCAGCCACAATTTTATGGTGTATTCCAGTAAGACTTTAATTACAGATGCTGAAGTTTGAATTTCACTTCATGTGCCACAAAAGATTCTCCTTTTGGTATTTTTTACTTCAATTATTTAAAAATGGGGCACCTGGGTGGCGCAGTCGGTTAAGCGTCCGACTTCAGCCAGGTCACGATCTCGCGGTCCGTGAGTTCGAGCCCCGCGTCGGGCTCTGGGCTGATGGCTCAGAGCCTGGAGCCTGTTTCTGATTCTGTGTCTCCCTCTCTCTCTGCCCCTCCCCCGTTCATGCTCTGTCTCTCTCTGTCCCAAAAAAATAAATAAACGTTAAAAAAAAAAAAAAAATTAAAAATGTAAAAACCGGGGCGCGTGGGTGGCGCAGTTGGTTAAGCGTCCAACTCTTGATTTCGGCTCAGGTCACGATCTCACGGTTCGTGAGCTGGAGCCCTGTGTTGGGCTCTGCGCTGATAGCTATGAGCCTGCTTGGTATTCTCTCTCTCTCCTCACTCTGCTCCTCCTATGCGCTCTCTCAAAATAAATAAATAAACTTAAAAAAAAATTGTAAAAACCATTCTTAATTCATGGGCTATTAAAAAAACAAAAAAGACAACAGGCCAAATGTGGCCCATGAACTACTGTTTGCACTTGTCTGGTCTATAAGACTGAATGTCAAACACTGAGGTTGGACCGACGAGAAGCCTAATGGACACGGGGTCTTTCTTTCTGTTTATTTAATGAGAAGGCATGTGATATCCTTAATGAAGTCTGCACAATTATTTATTGAAAGAACGCTATACCTCAGTGGGATCTTACCATTGCTGTAACTTCAGGAATATACAAATACCAGAAAACGGAGAAAGAAGGAACACATAGACATCTGATCCCCGCAGTTCTTTGTTTTTCTTTCCAAATGAACCAGAAATGCAGGAGAAACTGGCAGATAACAGCTTTCTTTTGTTCAAATGGCCTCATCTAATTTATTTTAGCCTCAAGAAAGAGTATTTCTAGGTGTCCTAAGTACCCAACACATTAAAGAACTGTTCTTAGTCCGATTGTGCTTTATTGATTGTTAATTTAGAATTGATAACCTGAGCTGAATATTTTCACATGGAACTTTCTTGAAAAATGTCACATTTTTAATTTACAAGATTTATTCATGTGTAATTTTCATGATTATAGTCGTCATTGGGGTAATACTGAGCAGATCGTTATCCATACATCCATTGCTATACTCAACATCGTATGTTAGGCTTTGTTTTTTCTTCATAAACTTATTTTAGAATACTTTTATATTTACAAAATGTAACAAAGATAATACAGAGAGTTCCCACATAATTGTCATCCAGCTTCCCCAGCGTTAACATCGCACATTACTGTAGTATGGCTGCCAAACTAAGGAACCGACCTTGGTACGATACATTAGCTAAACTCTAGGCTGCTTTCAGACTGCGCCCGTGCTAGACTTTTGATAATGAAATCAGAGTAAATTATTACAACTCCGCTACCATTTTATAATAAGAGATTAATAATTAGTCTTTCGTTAAAAGTATGTTATATAATCACAGGATATATATCTTTTTAACTATTCTTTCCTCTTAATCATTTTAATTCATAAGAAGCCCCGTCAAAACTATTTTCTTATTAAAGAGTTCCACATGGGATCCTTTAGCTAGATATTTGACACTGTTCAATATGTAACATGGAATAGAAAATAAAAAGGGCAACCGTTTTGTTTTAAAAAGCCAACCAAGACCAAAACCAATCTGTGACTTCTATTAACATCAGCTGTTTTACTTCTATTAAATCAGTAGCCGCCACAGGGCAACCATATTTGGGAAATAACAAAATTAAAAAGGAAACTATCTTGCTTTAAGCTAGTTCCTTTTCTTTAAACTTATCTTTTCCAATAATAAACACATACTGCTTATTAAGGATCCTCTTGTATGCTAGTTAATTTTCTGCACTGTGTTGATTTAAGCAATAAAAAAGCCCCACCACGCACTCAAGGACTCAGGGAGCTTCCTTCCCTGTTCCTTATCCAACTCGTCTGCACCAGATACTGCTCTTTTTCTCTCCCAGTCTCAAGGTCCACTTCACCTCAGCTCCAGCTTCCTTCTCAGCATAACTGAGACTGTACCTCAACAGCAAGGAACTTCTGAAGGCAACACTCACCTCTCATTCAAGTAATACAGGCAGTTAGAGTTAGTTGAACAAACTTTTCCCTTTGCCCTTTCGACACTAAAAGGGTTAGATGCAGTCTCTTCGAGGCTCTGTGAAGCCTTGAGACCAGAAATCAATGTGTACTGTGTGTATTTAACCTGTTAATGGGGTGTGTAATCGTCAACTTTTAAATTATCTGTGGGGATGGGGGAGGGGGGGATAGCAACATCCCACAATTTTATAACTGAGAAAGATGACATATTTTTTAAATGTTTATTTATTTTTGAGAGATAAGAGCGCAAGCAGGGGAGGGGCAGAGAGAGGGGAACAGAGGATCTGAACCTGGCTCAGCGCTGTCAGCGCAAAGCCCAATGAGGGGCTTGAACTCGCTATCTGAGCCAAAGCCGGATGGTCAGCCGACTGAGCCACCCAGGCGCCCCAGAAAGACGATATTTAGTCTGAGTTAATCTCCACCAAATCTGTCCCCTGCATGCCTTCCTGGGAATAGCTTCAGGGTATAGTTTACAGTAAACATGTAAAGGCCAGAAGATCTGCAACTGGGAAGATCAAAAGGAAGGAGCAGAAGTACTTCAGGAAGCAGACATTCTCATGGGCTCTCCTACACCAAGCAATTTCTCTCCATCTTCTGATGACTGACAGGCCTTTAACGAGGGATACAACGTTCTAGTTCTTAATTCAAGATAATTCAGAGCTGGAGCCGTTTTAGAACAACCACATTCAAGGGCCAAGCAGAAAGGGGAGCTGTTGGGGGATTCTGAGCAGGGACACTGTAAAACTCAGGAGGAGGAGGGAGCAACAGAAGGAGCAAAAGGGTCATGAATACTTTCAAGTTGTTGAATCTAGATAGTGGGCACACAGACTTTCATAGTATTGTTCTGTCGATCGGCACAGATATACGAAATTTTTCAAAATAAAAAGGATGTGAGAAATCTGCATGTATGTTTGAAGTTTTTCTTTTAAAAATATTGGGGGTGGGGCACCTGGGTGGCTCAGTGGATTAAGCTTCCGACTTCGGCTCAGGTCATGATCTTGCGGTGAGTTCGAGCCCCATGTCGGGCTCTGTGCTGACAACTTGGAGCCTGGATCCTGCTTCAGATTCTGTGTCTCCCTCTCTCTCTCTGCCCCTCCCCTGCTTGTGCTCTGTCTCTGAAAAATGAATAAATGTAAAAAAAAAAATATATCGGGGGATATCCAAATATGATGTGAACATAAAATCACAATGGAAAAGTTATGGTTAAGAGCACCTGCCTGGCTCAGTGAGTGTGCGACTCTTGATCTTGGGGTCGTGAGTTCGAGCCCTACATTGGGTGCAGAGCCTACTTAAATAAATAAATGAAATTGAAAAGTTATGCTTAAATGTTCGTTGTCATACCTAAGGGAATGTAGATCATAGAGAGGTACGGCCCAACTGAAACTGTTCCACTTGAGTTTTTTTTCCCCCCAGTTACTTTGGTGCTTATTTAAGCCAAGAGAAAAAGGTCATACTGTTTTCATGCAACATATACTTGGTTCTTTAAATAACAACCATGACAAATAGTAGAAGGAATTAGAGAATGCTGTGCTTGTAATCCATTCAAAACACCAACATTTGGGTTGTACGTAATTAAAGAATATGTAAGATGCTTTTTGAATACCGTAGCAGCCGGTATGTAGAGACAGGCCTTCAGCGGACGCAGGAATGCAGATTAGGAAAGACAAAAAAATCACGCAGGAATTTGTCAATGTTATACAACTTCTATACAGTACTGTGACTTAAATCCAAGACTCTCCCCTATCTGTGGTGAGCAACTGCATGTAACATTAAATGCCGTTTCCCTCTGGATTTTACCCGGGAAGAGCCCAATTTTGTTTTTTTAGCCTTGCGAATCATTTACCGAAAAGAAGGCAGCCTTGCCACTTTTACATGTGTGCTATCAATGTCAGTATTTCTTGGGATTGCAGGAAGATTCACGTTCTTTACAGCTGATACAGCACAGGTTGGAGCTCCAGCGATGCCCGCCTCGTCAGGGTTGTCTTCGGGTGTTTTTGTGCATCAACGAAGGGAACAATCTCATTCATGTTGGTCTCCAATACCGTTCCACGCATCCTTGTTTCTGCAAGCATACCATCGACCTTGTCTACAGGGAGAATGAAATCCGGTTCAGACACTTTCAAAAATACTTTTCTAATGTCTCCAAGAATACCAAATTACATTTCAAATGCCAACTTCACTCTCCGAAGAATCCACATGGAAGACAAAACAGAAGGCTGTGTGTCACGTCCATACGTCAGTTTGTTAGAGCCTCTAAGTAATGATCCTCCTTCTAGGAAACTGCAAACATTTTCATGTTCCTTGCGTGGCAACCGGAAAATCTCCCTGATGGTTTGCTGTTGTGGGTCTTCACGGCAGGGCAGGCAGAGTGTGCACAGCCACTGCTTCCTGTGCTTGAGGATGAGGAGCGCCTGCTCGTGGCTGGGCTGGGCAGGAGTGACCTGGCGGGTGCTGGGGGCCAGGCTGGGGCAGGCGAGAGGGCCTTGCCGGTGCATCTTGCTAGTCACCCTCTCCCTACTTCTATTTTTTAGTTGTCTTTTTGTTCGTTGTTGCCATTGGTTTTGTTGTTGTTGTTTTTTTTATCTTGACCTTTTCAAGTAAACACAACAGTGGAGGTAATGAACGGGCATAGAAAAGAATATGTGTGTGGTGAAATACCACCTACTCATCATCCACTTTCAACAATTACCAACATCTCCCAGGCTTGTTCCATGTATTCCCCTCACTCTGTTTTTTCTTCTTCTGAAGTATTTCATTTTATTTTATGTTTATTTTTTATTTTTGAGAGAGAGAGCCCGCACGCACACACAAGTGGGTAAGGGCAGACAGAGAAGGAGACAGAGGATCTGAAGCGGGCTCTGTGCTGATAGGAGAGAACATTCTTCCAGAACATTTTAAAGTAAATCTAGAGAGACATTTTTGTAACGTGCCAACAGTCATCATCACACCTAACAAAATTTATGGTGGTTCCTTAATAGCCTGTATTTTGGAGTATGAAGTTTCCAATAATTCTTAATATAATTTTGGTTGAATTTTCTTATTTTATTTATTTTTGAGGGAAAATGCACATGCTCGTGGGGGAGGGGCAGTGAGAGAGAGAGTCCCAAGCAGGCTTATGTGGGGCTTGATCCCATAAACCGTGAGATCATGAGCCAAAATTAAGAGTTGGATGCTTGGGGGGCCTGGGTGGCTCAGTCAGTTAAGCTTCCGACTTTGGCTCAGGTCATGATCTCACAGCTCATGGGCTAGAGCCCCATATCGGGCTCTGTGCTGACAGCTCAGAGCCTGGAGCCTGCTTTGGATTCTGTCTCCCTCTCTCTCTGCCACTCCACTGCTTGCTCACTCTCTCTCTAAAATATAAATAAACGTTAAAAAAAATTTTTTTTTAACGTTTAATTTTTGAGACAGAGAGAGACAGAGCATGAACAGGGGAGGGTCAGAGAGAGAGGGAGACACAGAATCTGAAACAGGCTCCAGGCTCTGAGCCGTCAGCACAGAGTCTGACGTGGGGCTCAAACTCACGGACCACGAGATCATGACCTAAGCCGAAGTTGGACGCTTAACCGACTGAGCCACCCAGGCGCCCCAACATTAAAAAAAATTTTATTAAAAAAAAAAAAGTCGGATGCTTCACCAACTGAGCCATCCAGGTGCCCCTAAATTTTTTTTTAAATTTTTTAACATTTATTCATTTTTGAGAGTGAGAGAGACAGAGCATGAGCAAGGGAGGGGCAGAGAGAGAGGGAGACACAGAATTGGAAACAGGCTCCAGGCTCTGAGCTGTCTGCACAGAGCCAGACGCAGGGCTCGAACTCCTGGAGTGTGAGATCATGACCTGAGCCGAAGTCGGACACTCAATCGACTGAGCCACCTAGGCGCCCCTCCCCTAAATTTTTTTATACTCTTAATTGGCCTTGTAAAGATTGAACTAACACAATACTGAAGAAATAAATATCTACATTTGCTATGGACTGAATGTTTGCATCCGCCCCCCCCCCCCATTCATATGTTGACACATACTCCCAAAGTGATGTTATGTGGAGGTGAGACCTTTGGGAGGTGATTAGGTTATGAGGTAGAGCCCTTATGAATGGCATTAGCGCTCTTATAAAAAAAAGGACCCCAGACAGCCTGGCTGGCTCAGCTGGTAGAGCATGTGACTCTCAGGGTCATGAGTTGGAGCCCTGCATTGGGCGTACAACTTACTTTTGAAAAATATATGTGTACTTTTTTTGGTAAAGTTTATTTAAGTAATCTCTACACCCAACATGGGACCTGAACTCATGACCCTGAGATCAAGAGTCACATGATCTTCTGACTGAGCCAACCAGGCACCCCAGCTTATTGAAAAACAAAACAAAACAAAACAAAAAACCACACAGTCCGTTAAGCATCAGACTCTTGATCTTGGCTCAGGTCATCTTGAGGTTTGTGAGTTCAAGCCCCACACTGGGCTCTGTGTGCTGACAGTGTGGAGCCTGCTTGGGATTCTCTCTCCCCTCTCTCTCTCTCTCTCTCTCTGCCTCTATCCCACTCGTGCTGTCAAAATAAGTGAATAAACTTGAAAAAAAAAAACCCACAAAGGGCCCCAGAGAGCTCCCTTGCCCCTTCCAATCATGAGAGGACGCGCATGAATTAAGAAGCAGATTCTCACCAGAGGCCGACTCTGCCTGCCCCTCGATCTTGGCTTCCCACACAGCAGGTCTGTGAGAAATCCATTTCTACTCTTTATAAGCTTCCCACTCTATTTTGCTACAGCAGTCTGAAGTATAGTAAGACAACACTTATGCAAAGGCCTTTAAGAAATTGAAATTCAGGGGTGCCCGGCTGGCTCGGTTGGTGGAGCGTGTGACTCCTGATCTCAGGTCCTGAGTTCAAGCCCCACGTTGGGTGTAGACATTACTTAAAAAAATAAAATCTTAAAAAAAAAAAAAAAAAGAAAGAAAAGAAAAGAAAGAAGGGCACTTGCGTGGCTCTGTCAGTTAAGCATCCGACTTCGGCTCAGGTCATGATCTCAGGGTTCATGAGTTCAAGCCCTGTGTCGGGCTCTGTGCTGACAGCTCAGAGCCTGGAGCCTGCTTCAGATTCTGTCTCCCTCTCTCTCTCTGCCCCTCCCCTGCTCATGCTCTGTCTCTCAAAAATGAATAAATGTTAAAAAAATTTAAAAAAAAGAAAGAAATTGAAGTTCAACAGTAAACATTGTCTGTAATAAAAGATGAATGACAGCACTGGTGCTCAGAAAAAATAAACAAGTTAGGGGACAATTTTAGGGAAAATCCCAAAAAAACATTTGACACGAGAGTATTGCCAAAACAAGTATTGTCAAACAAGTGTTCTCCTAGCTTATCGGCGGGCATGTAAATTGGTTGGTGTGCCAGCCAGATGGCATGCTAACAGGGTTTACTGAAGGAAGTCTGATAAGAGGATTATTTATAGACGTGCCCAGGGCTGAGGAGGCCTACAAGGGTTGGTGAAGCGCCCGGGGACAAGCCGCCACAGGAAGTGGCAACCACCAGGCACAGCCAGCAGGGGGAGGGGGCTCTCACTGAACCGTGGAGGGAGTGGATACGGAGGAGGGTGGAGCCACCCAAGTGGCTTCTGGAAAAGAGGTGCAGCCACGGCCACCCAGAGGCCCGGGGTTCCCACCTCCCACCCTGTCTTGCTGCCTGTATTTCTCACAGGGAAGCTGACTGGGAGGTGGTGGGTAGAGATGTGATCTGATGCGGTTTTACAGAGGTCAGCCCCCAAGGGCACAAGAGTGCAGGAAGGTAGTGTCTGGTCACCCAGAGGGGCAAACATGACTACCAGAGGCGGAGACAAGTTAACACTGGCTACCCGCTTTAGATGTACACCTTAGGATCTCGCAATGTGACCCCTAAGAATTCACCCTACAGAACAACTCAAATGTAAATAAAGTTGGAAAATAAAAAATAGTTGTATTTTGTATTTGTTGAGAGCTTACTTGTTAGGTATGAGGGACCAAGCAAGGCATTTTACATTTAATCCTCACAAGAACCCCTCTGAGTTCTGCACGATTAGTACTGACATTTTACACTTAAGGAAATTAAAGTGGAGTAATGCTAAGCCGGGACCACAGAGTTAGCAAGTGACAATACTGGGACCCAAATGCAGTCACTCTGACTCCAGTGTTGGAGTTCTAAGGAAATCCATGGCAGCATCGTCCGTAAAAACAAAAGACCGAATACAACCTAAATGACAGACAAGGCAAATACATTATGGTACGTCTACACAATGAAATACTACACAGCTTAAAAAAGAATGGAGTAGGGCGCCTGGGTGGCTCCGCGGGGTAAGCGTCCGACTTCAGCTCAGGTCATGATCTTATGGTTTGTGAGTTCGAGCCCCCACATCGGGCTCTGCACTGACAGTGCAGAGCCTGCTTGGGATTCTCTAATTGCCTCTCTCTCTCTGTCCCTCCCCCAAACCAGTCAAAAATAAATATTTTAAAAAAATGTGTTTCTTTACTAAAAAAATTTTTTTTAATGTTTTTATTATTTATTTTTGAGACAGAGAGAGACAGAGCATGAGCAGGGAAGGGGCAGAGTGAGAGGGAGACACAGAATCTGAAGCAGGCTCCAGGCTCTGTCAGCACAGAGCCTGATGCGGGGCTTGAACTCACGGACTGTGAGATCATGACCTGACCTGAAGTTGCACGCTTAACCAACTGAGCCACCCAGGCGCCCCAAAAAATGTGTTTCTTTACAAAAAAAAAAAAAAAAAAAAAAAAGAATGGAGTAGATCTACATGTGCTTATATGGAAAGATCTCCAAGATACACAGTCTGTGGCGGGAAAAAACCAAAGTACAAACATTGTGCCCATTTGTACAGAAAAATGAAAGGTCCTGTTTTAATATTTTAATACATGTACACTTTTCAATAAACATATGTGATAAAAAGTCATACATATACATATGCCAACATACACAAAATGCCCAGAACTGAACAAGAACAGGTAACATTTATAGAGCACTGATCTAAATGTTTTATAAGTACGATCTCTGAATGTTCAAAAGAACTCTATTAAGTGAGTAGTACTAACACTCTCATTTTTTAATATAATTCTTTTTTAAGATCTTATTATTTTTTTTTTTTTTAAACGTTTATTTATTTTTTTGGGACAGAGAGAGACAGAGCATGAACAGGGGAGGGGCAGAGAGAGAGGGAGACACAGAATCGGAAACAGGCTCCAGGCTCTGAGCCATCAGCCCAGAGCCCGACGCGGGGCTCGAACTCACGGACCGCGAGATCGTGACCTGGCTGAAGTCGGCTGCTTAACCGACTGCGCCACCCAGGCGCCCCTAAGATCTTATTTTTAAGTAATCTTTGGATCCAATGTGGAACTTGAAATCACAATCCTGAGCTCAAGAGGTGCATGCACCACTGACTCAGCCAGCCAAGCGCCCCAACAAAAATCCTTTTTTTTTTTTTTAACTTATTGAGAAAGAGCATGTGAGCATGGGGCGGGGGGGAGTAGAGGGAGAGAGAGGGAGAGAATCCCAAGCAGGCTCCATGCTCAGTACCGAACCCGACGGGGGCTTGATCTTGTGACCCGGGATCACGACCTAAGCCAAAATCAAGGCTAATGCTTAACCAACTGAGCCACCCAGGCGCCCCCAAAAATCTTGGTTTTGTTTTTGTTTTTGTTTTTTTAAAGCTAAAAATTCTCTTCACGTGTATTCTAGTTAAAAATGTCAACCTGCCGGTTTGGAATTGAGATTCCAGCCTACATAGACATGAACCTGTAGCGAAGGCACTATGTCTCCCTTCTAGTTTTCGGATAATCTTTAAACCTAGTAAGTACACCTTCTGTGCCAACATGTAGGTTACTGACAAAGCTCCTCAACGGGGCAGCGATGGACAGACCCTGTGAGACACCCCCTGGACAAGCGGACTCTGACACATTAATTCATCCGCACAGCATGTACGGTTTAGGCTGTGGATTCACCTGTCACCATTTCTTCCTCTTGTCCCCAAGGACAACACGCTAGGTCTTGTTCATCATCTTGCTGGAATTACTGCTTTTATTCCATTGATTTACTATTATAACTGTACTCCCATCCCCACCCCCTTTTGTTAAGAGAGTCTGGATTGAAAGGACTTGTTTATTTAAAAAAAAAAAAATTTTTTTTAACATTTATTTATTTTTGAGACAGAGAGAGACAGAGCATGAACGGGGGAGGGCCAGAGAGAGAGGGAAACACCGAATCCGAAGCAGGCTCCAGGCTCCGAGCTGTCAGCACAGAGCCCGACGCGAGGCTCGAACTCACGGACCACAAGATCACGACCTGAGCCGAAGTTGGACGCTTAACCGACTGAGCCACCCAGGCGCCCCTGAAAGGACTTGTTTAGACAACACGTGTGGGCTTCTATTGTTATCTCATTCTTACACTCGACTCTCTAGTGCTGTTTGCTCACAATTTTACCAACAATTTAAATTTCAAATTTACTAGTCCCGATTTTGAGGATTAAACTTTCTTTTTATTTTTCCTCCCCAAAATTTGATTTTTTTTTCTTTGCCCAGTTGTTTGGTTTCTCCTGTGTCCTATGATTACTCAAAGACTAATTACAAAGACTCAGAGCACATGTGCAATTTCCTACATTATCCTATTTTGTACAGTTCTAGACACTTGGATTCATTTTAAACACCTGCATTATTACCTGACTCTCTTAGACACTCTTCTTCCCTTTGTTAAAACTTCTCGGATGACCATAACCATTGCTTTCCGAAGGAGGTGAAGAAAAATAATCGGCTGTTTTCCTTGCTTATTGGGATCTCTTGGCATTTATGCCATCAAATTCCATCAAAGCAGCGGAGAATACTGCTCTCGTGTTTCTTTTTAAATCCAAATATACTTTTAAAAGCCCCTTTCCTCTCATCGGTGAGGGGCGCTGGGGGAGCTGGAGAAAGTCTGCCTTTAGTCCCCTCCATCCAGTTGCCTTCTTAGAAGAACATCTGGGACAGGGACTGGGGTGTCTGCTTGTGGGAGAGGTCACCACAGGGCACTCTTCTACTTCTCCTGGCTTATCTGCTGCCCTCTACGCAGGCCAGACATTGGCTGTTTTTCTCGTCTCCATTCACACTTTAAACCCTCAGGCATTCTCAGTTCCTGCTTGGCAGAAAGTTTTGGGTGCTGGGCCTCAGTTGTGTCCTGCAGCCCAGTGCACCAGAGAGCCACAAAGGCGGCTACAGGAACCCACCGCAAAACGAAGGGGAACCTGCTGGCAGGTCCCATACGCTGTATTTGACGTCTCCCTTTGAGAACCTTAAAGGAAGCAGGGCGGGTTAGACGGGGAGGGTTCAACAGTCCTGCGTCCTCCGGCAAGAACTGTCTCATGAGTGTGCACCTACCTGAATGGTTTGCTCAGAGCAGCCCTGAGCTTGGTTTTTATCCTGCTCTTAGCATCTTGAAATTATTAGCAACTTTTGTCGTTATTGTTGTTGTTTTTAGCACCGAGACTCTCACATTTCATCCTGCACTGGAGCCCCCAAGTTACGCAGCCAGTGCTGACCCAGCCCTGAGAGTTGAGTGCACCCAATCCCAGCGCCTCTTCTCACCAAGCCTTCGACTTCTAAGGGGGAGGATGTAACTCTGCTTGTTCTAGGTTTCCGAACACCATGTGTCAGTTTTGGCTGATACTGCGTTCGTTCCGAGGGAGGTACTCCCCCTTTTATCTTTTGTATCTACCTTTTAAAGTCCTGAGCTCCTGAGAATGTCCCCTTCCCTTTCCCACTATCACACATATGGACAGTTTTGTCTGGAGCTGGGTTTTCCCGTTTTCTTACACACTTTGGAGACTTAATCCAAAATAAACATAGCTGGGGATAGACTGTGCTTCTTTTCACTGAAGTCCTTTTTCAGTCCATTTCCCACAAATCCATTTCATATCTACCCCATAAATCCCCCACACGGAAAAAGTTGCATTAGCAAACCTGTAACTCGGGGCAGACCCTGTCGCTTCCCCTACTTCTGCTTTCCGCTGAGGGCAGTGGCCGCCCATCAGTCGTACCCTAGCTCTCTCACCACAACACTCTTCTCTTTTCACTCCAGTAGGAACAAAGTGACTCTTACATGCACCCAGTTCCAAATTATTTATCAAGTCTTCTGCAAGAAAGTCTCCTTTCTTGGGATGGTAGAGTCACTTCGCTCTATCTCTGATAGACTGGCTCCCTGTGATTTCTCTTCAGTTTAAGAATGGGTCAACTATCTAGAGTAAAGTCAGCAAAACATGGTCTTCAGGCCAAATCCGGCCCGTGGCCAGTTTTTCTCCTGCTTGAGAACTGAGAATGGTTTGTATTGTTTGTTTATTTATTTTTTAATGTTTTTATTTTTGAGACCATGTGGGAGACAGAGTGCAAGCAGCGGAGGGGCAGACAGAGGGAGAAACAAGAGTCTGAAGCAGGTTCCAGGCTCTGAGCTGTCAGCCCAGAGCCTGACGTGGGGCTTAAACTCACAAACCGTGAGATCATGACCTGAGCCGAAGTTGGATGCTTAACCAGCTGAGCCACTCAGGCGCCCGATGGTTTGTATTGTTTTAAGAGGGGGGTAAAAACAGTATGCAGTAAAGAAAGACTAAAATACTTACTACCTGGCCCCTTCCAGAAGAAAGTTTCCCAGACCTGGATATAGACAACAGTTAACAATCTGCCTTCCTGCCCCCACTGAAGTCAACAGAAGTTACTCTAAGCTTCGGCCAAAGTGGTCTCCAGCCACCAGTGGGTCCTGAGTCCTCTGTTTCCTTTCTGTTCTTTCTGCACAGCAGCTGTTTCTTCTGTTTCTACTGAGCCTAAGAGCATTCCACCGGGCGATTAGATCTTGGCCCACAGGCCCTTCTAAGGAGAGTAATCCCCAATAGAAGCTTTCTATGTAAAACATTTGGGGTTTGTGCTATCTGCCAGACACCAACCCTGCTACCTGGGGAATGGCTGCAAGGCGGCCAGGGCAGGGGGGAGCCTCCCCTCAAAGAGAAGGGTACGGTGGCTCTCTTCCCAGTGGGGATGCCTGTTCTGGGGAAGACAGGCAGACCCACCCATCAGGCACTGTCTTCCAGTGCCTGCAAATGCTTGGGTGTGCTCAGAAGAACCTCAAAAACTCAGGTTGTTGGGGACGCCTGGCTGTTTCAGTCAGTGGGACATGTGACTCTTGATCTCAGGGTTGTGAGTTCGAGCCCCACTTGGCGGGTAGAGAGAACTTAAAATAAAAACTCACGTTCTCCATTCAGTTCTCAGAGGCCTGTTGCCTATTAATGCATTACTTGCCTCCTTTTTTGCACCAGAGTGACTGGTCAGCCGCGGGGGGGGGGGGGGGGGTGCTCCTACAGCATTCCCGGGCCCCGCACCTCCCTGCAATGTAATTCCATGTGTGTCTTTCTTGCAACGTATGGGAGCCTTAATAAATGCACCGCCCACCACAGCTGCGGCCCTGCCTCGGTTTGCCTATCTCTAAGGGGGTCTTGCCCCTACCACCCCTGCCTCAGCAGCAAACCTGCCCTTGCTAAGCTTCATTTTGGCCTTTCCTTCTGCCACCGGGAAGCACATCTTTGCGGCTGACCTAGGGGGACACGGTGGGGCAGTCAACCCAGGCACAGGCACCAGGGCTGTGTGTGTAGTGATTTAAAAACAAACTGTGTAGGCACACCTGGGTGGATCAGTTGGGTGAGCCTCTGACTCTAGATTTCAACTCAGGTTGTGATTGCAGGGTGGTGACATTGAGCCCTTTGTCCAGCTCTGTGCTGGGCGTGGAGACTACTTGGGATGCTTTCTCTCTCTCTCTCTCTCTCTCTCTCTCACCCCTCTTCCCTGCTCTCTCTCTCTCTAAAATAAAAAACAGTAATAACAAACAAAAAATAAATGAAAACAAACTGCATTGCTGGTCTTCTAACCATCACCATGGGCTGAAAATTCCAAACAATGTCAGATAAAATACTCCTTCCTGAAAACAATCTTTTGCTGGCCAGTTCTAAACAACTTAGCAGTTATCGTTGGGCTCTCTTAACATATGTGTAAACTTGAAATGCGCACTTTGTATTGTTCCTTTAATAAACATTGTGCTCTACATGCAGGTGGTTCAGAGACCTCCCAGGTGTAGGGCTGGCGTCCAGCAAACACAGCCTCAGCCACGCACAGTGGCTTGGAGAGTACGGATCCCATGGAATCACTAGTTCATTTTGGATACGACTCCTGTCTCCCGTTCCTGGGGGACTATATCTTTGCTTTTAAACACTAGATTGAGGGGTGCCTGCGTGGCTTAGTTGGTTGGTTGAACATCCGACTTCAGCTCAGGTCACGATCTCCCACTTCTTGAGTTACAGCCCCGCGTTCAGCTCTGTGCTGACAACTCAGAGCCTGGAGCCTGCTTCAGATCCTGTGTGTGTCTCTCTCTCTGCCCCTCCCCTGCTCGTTCTCTCTCTCCCTCTCAAAATAAACAAACATTAAAACTAGATTGAAAAAAAATGACAGCACAGTGATTATAGATGGCGAAGTAGAACTCGAGTCACTTCCATTCTGTCATATTTTGTGACCCACCGCTCATCCCCGGAATGTTTATGTGTTTAAAGTTCAAAACTGTCAAACACAGCAAATGGAGAAGTAGGATATGTTTGTGTGGTAAGGACAAATTCTAGTTCATACTTGAAACATTTTACTGAATTTGAGTAAAATCTTTAAAAGTTGACATTTCCTTTTTTTTAACTGTTTAAAAATGGAGAGTGACTCAAGATTATATCCAATCAGTGGTACGATTTAGCAATTTTCCCTAAATTGTATCTTACATCTAATACTAAAGTATTAATGCATTGTTTGCCCCCTTTTTGTGCACTTTAATTTTTTTTAATCAGAAAAAGTTTTTTTTTACTCACATATGTCCAAATTTCAAAACAAAAAATTTTCACTCTCTGCATTTACTTTGTGGTCATTTTACTATTTGTTTCATTTCATGATTCCTGAAAATAATGTTTGCCAAAAATGATCCACTCTAAACGACCTGGTACATCCAGACAATGGAATATTATTCAGGACTGAGAAGAGTCATAAAGAGACATGCAGTGAACCTTAAAAGCATGTTAGTGAAAGAAGCCAGTCTGAAAAGGTTACATACTGTTTATTTATTTATTTTTAATGTTTATTTATTTTTGAGACAGAGCATGAATGGGGGAGGCTCAGAGAGAGAGGGAGACACAGAATCCGAAGCAGGCTGCAGGCTCTGAGCTGTCAGCACAGAGCCCGACGCGGGGCTCACAGACTGTGAGATCATGACCTGAGCTGAAGTCGGATGCTTAACCAATGGAGCCACCCAGGCGCCCCGGTTACATACTGTTTAAATCCAACTATACGTCATGGCAAAACTGGAAAAGGGAAAACTGTGGAGACAGGGGTTGCTGGGGCACCTCAGTCAGTTAAGCATCAACTCTTGATTTCGGCTCAGGTCATGATCTCACGGTTCGTGAGATTGAGCCCCGCGTCAGGCTCTGTGCTGACAGTGCGGAGCCTGCTTGGGATTCTCTCTCCCTCACTCTGCCCCTCCCCCAATCATGCGTTTGCTCTCTCTCTCTCTCAAAATAAATAAACAAATTAAAAAAAAAAAAGAATCAGTGGTTGTCAGGGTCTGGGGAAAGGGCAGGATGAGCAGGTACAGCACAGAGGTTTTCAGGGCAGTGAGAATATGCTGTATCACATGATGTAGACATGTCAGGACACATTTGTGCAAACACACTGGTGCAAACCTGTAACCAGGAGTAAACTGTAAGGTAAACAAACTTTGGACTTTGGATGATAAAGATGTGTCAAAGTATACTCAGGAATGGTAACAAATGCACCACTCTTTCTGCTGCTAACTCAAAATTCCTCCAAAAAAGGTCTTTTAGAAATCCCCTCTGGGTGTTTAATGAGCTCAGAACACCCCTGGGCACCCCTCCTCCAGATCACTGCGTTAGTCCCCAGGCTCTCCAGCCTTCCCAGCAGCCACACTGGCTTCGAAGGCTGTTTTTCCTGAGCCCCCTCCTGGCTCCTTCTAGCAGCATTTGAATGTGCTCAAGCACTTTCCCACCTTGTCTTTCATCCCCTGCCAGATCCCTTTAGTTTCCTGTACTTGCTGGTTTGACGGGTTCACCTGCTAGACTCTATCATCAACCCACAGCGGTGTGACCACTGCACCCGCCTGGTCACAGAACCTTCTCTTACCCAGTCTAAAAGCAACTTATCAATCAATTAATGCTCACTTTTGAGTATTTATTATTTAAAAAAAATTTTGTTTGAATTATTTTTGAGAGACAGACAGAGCATGAGTGGGGGAGGGGCAGACAGAGGGAGATAGAGAATCTGAAGCAGACTCCAGGCCCTGAGCTGTCAGCACAGAGCCCAACGTGGGGCTCGAACTCATGAACCGTGAGATCATGACCTGAGCCGAAGTCGGACACTTATCCGACTGAGCCACCAGGCGCCCCCTTATTATTTTTTAAATATTTTATTTCATTTATTTTTTTTAAGTAGTATCTACACCCAAAGTGGGCCTCGAACGCACAACCCTGAGATCAAGAGTTGCACACTCCACAGACTGAGCCAGCCAGGTGCCCCAGCTGTTTCTTAAATCACTTGACTTTTGACAATTAATCAATGCTTAGCTCTTAAACTGCTCGCCTCCAAGATGCCACGCTCGCCTGGTCCCTTCTGCCGCTTGGGCTGCTGCTTCCCAGCCTTCCTTGCTAACTCTCTTTTCTCTGCCTGTCTCTTTCCTATCAGAGGTCTTCAGCCTTAGATCCTGAGCCCTCTTATCTCCAGCTCCACAGTGTCCCCGAGTGATCTCACTCACCGTCAGAGTGAGGACACCTAGATCAAAGAAGTGGAGAAGTCTAAGGTCACACTGTGTGACAGCATTTAGAGTGAGGGTGGTGTTTAATCTAAGTCGACTATGAGCTAGACACTGTGTTGGGGATCCAGGTGAGAATAAGATGCTATTTCTCCCCCTCCAACTTTTGAACCTACATAGTCCTTCCCTTCTCCCTGCCCTGCCTGTCTAGCTTCAACTCATCTTTAGGTCTTAGTTTAAAATGCCACTTCACCTGGGACGTCTTCCCTGACTACTCTTTTTTTTTTTTTTAATTTTTTTTATGTTTATTTATTTTTGAGACAGAGAGAGACAGAGCATGAACGGGGGAGGGGCAGAGAGAGAGGGAGACACAGAATCGGAAGCAGGCTCCAGGCTCCGAGCCATCAGCCCAGAGCCCGACGCGGGGCTCGAACTCACGGACCGCGAGATCGTGACCTGGCTGAAGTCGGACGTTTAACCAACTGCGCCACCCAGGCGCCCCCCCAGACATCTTTTTTAAGCCAAACAGAAACAAGCACAAGGCGGTGAGCCAGAGCTTACCATCACTGGCAAAACCTCAACTGCTTATCCCAGAGCTGTTTTTTTTTTTTAATTTTTTTAACGTTTTATTTATTTTTGAGACAGGGAGAGACAGAGCATGAACAGGGGAGGGTCAGAGAGAGGGAGACACAGAATCGGAAGCAGGCTCCAGGCTCTGAGCGGTCAGCCCAGAGCCCGACGCGGGGCTCGAACTCACGGACCGCGAGATCGTGACCTGAGCTGAAGTCGGACGCTCAACCAACTGAGCCACCCAGGCACCCCATTCCCTGACTACTCTTGAGACTGGCTGGGCTCGTGCTGTCCTGTGTGCCTCACAGCACCCTCCACCTACTCCTAACGATTACTTGTCTATTCTTCCTCACTGGTGCTTCCCTTTCTTTCGGTTGTAAGATCTTTCCTCTGCTTGAGCTGCGAAGAGCAGAACCAGGAGCCTGCCAACTCTCCCATCTTGTCAGGGAAATAGACACTAAGCTCATCGAGAGCAGCGGGGCTGTGCCTGCATGCACCGTCACATCCACAACACCCGGTGCAATGCCTGGTGTATGGTAATTGCCCAGAAACTGTTTGCTCTTCGAAGAACGAATGGAAAAATGAATGAATGAACCACTTGACTTTATGCTAATCGTTGGAACAGAACTTTGAGAAATGTCCTATTTCTTGGGCAGAGGAAAGATGATAGAGTAGGAGGGCTATTCTGGAGGTCCCTACCAATCCAGTAATTCTGAATTTGGAAATAGGATCTATTTTTCTTTGTCACTAAAATTCTGAAGAACACTACTTCGCAGAGATAATATTGAAAGTACAGTTTGCTCAAAAGGTGAGAAAACCAATATAGTATACAGCTTGTCAGATGCAGGAGTCTTTCAAATTCAAGTTCTGCTTTTAGTTAGAATAGTATTGCCACCTAGTGGATAATAAAACATTCTTCCTGGAACTGTATGCCATGAATACTTGGTAAATTATTGTGAATAACGTTATTAACATTCTGAAACTGAATCTAAACAGGCTATTTCAGGAAGAATTCTGTTGGCCTGGTATTTATTGTAACCTAGGGGATTTGACTGACTGCTTATCATGAGGTTAATGGAAATTTCTTTTTTTTTTTTTTTTTTTTTTTTAAATTTTTTTTTTCAACGTTTATTTATTTTTGGGACAGAGAGAGACAGAGCATGAACGGGCGAGGGGCAGAGAGAGAGGGAGACACAGAATCGGAAACAGGCTCCAGGCTCTGAGCCATCAGCCCAGAGCCCGACGCGGGGCTCGAACTCACGGACTGCGAGATCGTGACCTGGCTGAAGTCGGACGCTTAACCGACTGCGCCACCCAGGCGCCCCTGGAAATTTCTAATAAGGAAAGGTTTTCAAGATTTCTTTGAAGCTTTTTGTCCTTAAAATACCTTCCACTAAGAGTGTACAAGATACTCTGTTCAAAATGTATTTGACTTAGTTCTTTTCTCTGTGTGGTTACATTACCAACTTAATACACAGGATTGCTTTAGGGTTTGCTTTTGTTCATGTATTTTCATTTAATTTTTTCCAACGTTATTATAAAATTTTCAAACAGTTAAGGCTGAAAAAGTTTTACAGTGAACATCTATACACCCACTACCTGGATTCTACCATTAGCCTTTTACTATATTTGCTTTACCACATCCATCTAAATATCCCCATATCCATGCATGTATTTTGTTTTTGAAGCATTTCAGAATAAACTCTAAATACTTCAAAATCTGTATCATTAATACAGTTTTTCTTTACTGCATTTGTGAAACATTCACATAGTTCAAAAGTAAAAAAGTATTCACTCAAAAGCCTCACTCCTATCCGATTCCCCACTCCCATGAAGTAACCATTTTCCATTTTCAGTACTTTCTGTTTCAGCCTGTTTCTTTTTTATGAAAATATAGGTACACACATAGATTCTCATTGCTTTCTTCACTAACGACAGAATGCTATATATACTCTCTCATTCTACTCTTTGAATTTAATGATATATCCTGGGAATTCTCTATTTCAAATCTTCTTTTTTTTTTTTAAGTTTTTAAATTTGTTTTGAGAGAGAGAGAGAGAGAGAGAGAGAGAACACAAGCAGGGGAGGGCAGTGAGAGGGACGGGAGAGACAAGAATCCCAAGTAGGCTCTACACTGTCAGCACAGAGCCTGATGTGGGGCTTGAACTCATTAACTGTGACATCATGACCTGAGCCGAAACCAAGAGTTGGATGCTTAACTGACTGAGCCATCCAGGCACCCAGACACCTTGGAATTCTCCATTTCAGAGATCTCCCTAATTCTTTCTGGGGTTCATAGTACTACACTGTATATAGATAAACCATAATTTATTCTACCCACCTCCTATGGATATGCAATTTAGCTTGTTTCTGACACCTTGGCATTATAAATAATGACGTAGTAAAAAAGGGCTAAACACAAGCTATTTTAAATTTACAGTGGCATACCTTCAGAGTAAATCCCCAGAAGTAGAATTACTAGGTCCAAAGTCAGCATGCACATAGACACTGTAGAAATGCACCGGCACGTAGAGCCAACTTCCACAGGGCTTTGACCTTCTGCACTCGCATTAGCCATGTATGAGAGAGCTTGTTTCTTCCAGTCTCACCTAGAATGTTCTATTAGTATTGTGTTGTCACGCTCGTAATAGCTTAAGATCAAACACATTCATCGTCTCATAGTTTCTGTGTGTCAGCAGTCTGTGAGCTGGGCCCTGTGCCCAAGGTCTGTTTACAAGGCTGTAAATGAGGTGTTGGTCAGGCTGTGCTCTCATCTGGAGGCTCCACTGGGGAAGACTCTTACTATGAGCTCATTCAGGTTGTTGGCAGAATTCACTTCTCTGGGGCTGTAAAACTCATGGTGGCTCACTTCTTCAAGGCCAGGAGGAGAAGGTCTCTGCCATCAGGAAGGTCTAAGTCCTCTGTTGAAGGGTACCCTACTGGTAAGTCAGGGCCACCAGGATAATATCCCTTTTGATTAATTTAAAACCAACTCACTGGGACCTTAATTACATTCATAAAATCCAACTGTCTTTTTTTCATTTACTATAACTTGTTCCAGGGAATAACTCCAGAGATCAGATATTAGTGGGGGGAGTGTTTTAGAATTCTGCTTACCAGAAGTACACTTGTCAAGCTTTTGGATATTTGCTAATCTGCAAGGTAAGAACAGTTTCTCAGTGCTCTAATTTGCCTATCTCTGATTATAAGTGAAGTTGAGTGTTGTTTCATACATATAAGAACCATCTGTATATCTTCTTCCTTGAACTCTCTGCTCCTGTCTTTTGCCCATTTTCCCATTGAGTTGGTGGCTTTTTCCCCTTCAATGTTTTTAGAGCTCTTTATAAAATAGGGAAATGAGGCCTTTATCTGTGAAATACACTGCATACATTTTCTCTTAGCTTGTCATTTGTCCTCTGTCTCTGCTTATGGAAATCATCTGATTTTTAAGATGTTGACAATACATTCAGTTTTTTAAGACAATGTGTAGACCACTACTATGTAGGCTAAACAAAACATACCTAAAGGCCCCCACACAGCCCACAGGCCACCATCCATATCATCCTCTGTCTTTTGATTCTGTACCAAGAGTGGACCTAGGCAGCTAACTATATAGAAGCATATATATTATACTTATAATTTTTAACATCACTGGAGTAATAAATTGTGGACCTCCATTGGTAATATATTTCACTAGCTCACATCTCTTAGCTGTGCTTACACTTTTACTACATAGAATGGTTTGTCAACAAATGGTGTAAAAGTTCGTGGTTGCCAAGGTTTTTATTGCCAAATATTTTCCAGTATCTCCACCTCCTCACTCCTCATTTAATCACTTTTAAGTTACTATTTTTAAAAAATTTATTATTTAAAGTTTCAAACACATATAAAAACAGAGGGGACTAGGGCTCCTAGGCGGTTCAGTCAGTTAAGCATCCAACTTCAGCTCAGGTCATGATCTTGCAGCTCATGAGTTCAAGCTCCACACTGGGCTCTGTGCTAACAAGCTCAGAGCCTGGAGCCTGCTTCGGATTCTGTGTCCCCCTCTCTCCGCCTCTTCCCCACTGTCTCTGTCTCTCACAATATGAATAAATTAAAAAATATATATAACAAACAGAGGTGACAGAAGAATAAATTCTCATGTATTCATATATGCTAATCTTGGCAGTTACCAGCACAAGGCCAATATTGTTTTATTTATACCAATGGCTCTCAACTATGGGTGATTTTCCCCAGAGGGATATTTGTCAATGTCTGCATTTTTTTTGTAAGATTTTTTAAGTAATCTCTGCACCCATTGTGGGGCTTGAACTCACAACCGCAAGACTAAGAGTCACACGCTCCACCCACCGAGCCAGCGAGGTGCCCCTCAATGTCTGCACTTTTGTTCCTCACAACTGAGGAGAGCTCCTGGCAGCTAGAGGGTAGAGACCAGAGATGCTACACAGGACAGCCCCCACGACAAAGAGTTATCTGGCCCCAAATGTCAGTGGCATCCATGTGAAGAAAGCCTGATTTAAGGGGCACCTGGTTGCTCAGTAGGTTAAGCGTGTGACTTCGGCTCAGCTCATGGTCTTGCAGTTCTCGCATTTGAGCCTCGCGTGGGGCTCTGTGCTGACAGCTCAGAGCCTGGAGCCTGCTTCGGATCCTCTGTCTCCCTTGCTCCACCCTTCCCCTGCTCATGCTCTGTCTCTCTCTCTCAGAAATAAATGTCAAAAAAAAAGAAAAAAAAAGCCTGATTTATATCTTTACCTCTCCTTCCTACATTGATTATGTCAAAGCAAATATCAGACATACCATTAATCTATAAATACCATTTACAAATAAAAGCCATTATGATAAAAACCACAATACTATTATACCTAATATCTTAACATTAGGTATATCTTATATATATTAAGGTATACCTTAATATCTTAACATCGTAAAATATATAGTGTTCAGATTTCTTAGTTCTTAAAAAGTTTTTTTAAGTTTATTTATTTATATGAGGGAGAGAGAGAGAGAGAGTGAGCACACACACACACAAGCTGCGGAGGAACAGACAGAAGGAGAGACAGAATCCCAAGCAGGCTCCGCACCATTAGTGCAGGGCTAGAACTCATAAACTGTGAGACCATGACCTGAGCTGAGATCAAGAGTTGGACACTTAACCAACAGCAACAGCCCCCCAGGAGCCCCAGGATAAGGACCTCTAACTTCCTGGCAGCCTCTGAGCAATTTGGACCTGGTCTCTTGGGTATGAAATACTGTGATAAACTCCACTCTAGGGACACTGGAAGCACAATCTGATTTAAAACAAGTTATTCGGGGGCACCTGGGTAGCTCAGTTGGTTGAGCATCCGGCTTCAGCTCAGGTCATGATCTCGAAGTTCTTGAGTTGGAGCCCCGCATCGGGCTGAAGTGAAGACACAACGTTTCATAAAATATTTTATAGACACAAATATTAAGATAGGATTAAAATTATATGCCTTTAAAAATAACATAAGAAAATAAAATAAAATAAAATAAAATAAAATAAAATAAAATAAAATAAAATAGCTTTAAGGATGCCTTTCATTCGCTTCAAGAGCTCTGATGCTATCTTTGTTGACTTTTCTCAGGCTCTGGGCCACCTGAGGTTTTCCTTAGCTAAGCTCTGTTTCCTCTGGTTTGTCACTTGCTGTAGCACAGACATAGGGTGGCTGACAAGGGGCTGTAACCTTCTAGGAAGGAGGGGGTTCTATCTGTAATCTCAGCACCCCGGCAGTCTCTCCTGGGGTCCTGCCTGTATTACCTTAGTTTTTTTTTTCTAGCTTTATTGCAATATAATTTACATTCAGAATTCACCTATTTTAAGTGTACAGTTTATGAGTTTTGGTTAATTATATACAGTCTTGTAACCACCACCACAGTCAAGAACATTTTCTTGACCCTTGAAAAGCCTCCTTGGCCTCAACTATCTTTAGAGCTTGCGTTTTCCAATACTCTGGAATCACTCAATACTCTGTCTCATTTTCTGTGCTGGTCACCTAGTCTCATTTTCCTGAGAAGCATCTCTGTTTTCATCCTACTTCGCAGACAAGAAGTAAAGGACAGGCTTAGTGCTCAGTGACTAAAGAACATTTCCCTGGCTCAATTAGAAGGTCCATTCTAAGCTCTTTTGTGGCCATTTCACCTCCAACCTTTAAGTGTGGTGATCTTTAGTGATCTTGTTATATTTGTGAATACCGGAAGGAGCCCTCACAGGGACACAGAGACAGTCACTGAAGCTGCATCACATGAACAGCAGGATCCTGGAGAGACAGTCTCCCCAGAGTTGTCCCCATGGTTTCTTCCCTTCCCATCCCAGGGACATCCCCCTTTTTCCTAAGCTAGCCACTTTTATGAGATATATAACCTGAGATATTCTGCTAAACTGAAACTTATAATAATTTCTCCCAAGAGGTGGATTAGAATTGTTCTCTTACTGGCTGCTGGAAACCTATTCCCAAGACTACTGAAACCGGAAAATGTAACATGGTTAATTGACCAAGCTTCCTCCTGGACTGGGAAGCCATGTACACAGAAGGCCTCCTTCCCTTTCCTGAACCCAAGTCTGACCACTTTCCTTTCAGCTAATCTTTTTTATTTTTTAATTAATTAATTAATTAATTAATTAATTTTTAGAGAGAGGAGAGAGCACACGCATGTAGCTGAGAGAGAGTGGGAGAAAGAGAACCCAGGATCCACGCCCAGCACAGAGCCAACGCGGGGTTGATCCCACAATCCTGGGATCATGACCTGAGCAGAATCAGAAGTCAGACACTCAACCAACTGAGCCACCCAGGCACCCCCCTTTCAGCTAGTCTTAAACTTTTCCTCTATCTCAAGATTTTTATTGTTTTTTTATATATGCTAATATTTTCATTCATCTTTCATGATCCTCCCACTGTTTCCTAATATCCACGAATACAATCCTGTATCTCCTGTATTATTTCTACATTTACCAAAAATTTTCTAACGAATTTGTTACTGGAACACATGTTGTGTGTTCATAAACATATTACCATAGAGGACAGAACTTCCTGAGATTGGTGATGTATAATATCAAAATCTTAAATTCTGGGCTTCATATATCAGAAATCACTCAAAAAAATTATTCTTTTTGGGGCCCCTGACTGGCTCAGTTGGAAGGGCATGGGACTTGTGATCTCAGGATCATGAGTTTGAGCTCCACATTGGGTACAGAGATCGTTAAAAAATAAACTTAAAAATGTATTATTTTCATTAGGAACAAGATGAACAGATTTTCTTTTTTTTTTCTTTTCTTTAAGATGAACAGATTTCCAAAGAAAAGGTTTTTTCCTGGGAATGCAAGCTTGTGCAGCCACTCTGGAAAGCAGCATGGAGGTTCCTCAAAAAACTAAAAACAGAACTACTCTACAACCCAGCAATTGCACTACTAGGCATTTATTCAAGGGATACAGGTGTGCTGTTTGGAAGGGACACATGTATCCCCATGTTTATAGCAGCACTAGCAACAATAGCCAAAGTATGGAAAGAGCCCAAATGTCCATCGATGGATGAATGGATAAAGATGTGGTGTGTGTGTGTGTATATATATATATATATATATATATATATATATATATATATATATATATGTATGTATATATGTATGTATACATACAATGGAGTCTTACTCAGCAATCAAAAAGAATGAAATCTTGCCATTTGCAACTAGGTGGATGGAACTGGAGGGTATTATGCTACGTGAAATTAGAGAAAGACAAAAAATCATATGACTTCACTCATATGAGGACTTTAAGAAACAAAACAGATGAACATAAGGGAAGGGAAACAAAAATAATATAAAAACTGGGAGGGGGACAAAACAGAAGAGACTCATAAATATGGAGAATAAACTGAGGGTTACTGGAGGGGTTTTGGGAGGGGGGATGGGCTAAATGGGTCACGGGCACTAAGGAATCTATTCCTGAAATCATTGTTGCACTATAAACTAACGAATTTGGATGTAAATTAAAAAAAAATTAAAAATAAAACAAGTTAAAAAAGAAAAAAAGAAAGTAGGAAAAAAAAGGTTTTTCTCCTTGAGTGCCTTTTAAACTTTTTTTTTTTTTTTTTTTTTTTTAAGTAATTCTATTCCCAACATGGGGCTCAAACTCAGGATCCTGAGATCAAGAGTCACACGGGGGCCCTTTTAAAATGCAGGAACTGCCTAGCTCTGCTCTTAATACAAAAAAGTTGAAATGAAATGACCATAAGAAGGAAAGGTCACACAAATGGCAGGATGGCTTAGGTACCTGTCTGATCAGCCCAGGAGTGTATGCCGGCTGCTCCCACTCTGAGGTGAGGTGCAAGCAGCTGAGGAGGGCAGAACGGGAAAGCTGAAAAGCTTTCAGTTATGGTTTGAATTGTGTCCCCTTCCTTCCTCCCCAAATCCACAGGCTGAAGTCCTAACTCCCTGTACCTCACAATGTGACCTTATTTAAAGACAGGGTCTTTACAGAGGTAATCAAGTTAAAATGAGAGGGTGGGGCACCTGGGTGGCTCAGTCAGTTGAGTGTCCAACTTCGGCTCAGGTCATGATCTCGTGGTCTGTGGGTTCAAGACGCACGTCAGGCTCTGTGCTGACAGCTCAGAGCCTGGAGCCTGCTTTGGATTCTGTGTCTCCCTCTCTCTCTGCCCCTCCCCTGCTCACACTCTGTCTGTCTCTCTCAAATAAATAAACATTAAAAAAAATTGTAAACATTTCTTTAAAATACAAATACACTGGGGCGCCTGGCTGGCTCAGTAGGAACAGATTCAATCCTTGATCTCAGGGTCTGTGTTTGAGCCTCGCACTGGGTGCAGCAATTACTGAAATAAAATGAACTTTATAAAATACACTTTAAGAAAAATAAATAAAAAAGTAAAAATAAATAAAATACAAATACAATGAAAACAAAAAATTACATATAATGGCTTAACTACAAGGTTTATGGATTGTATTCACTATGTGTTTTATTTTTCATTTACTTGGTACCTTCTAACCACCTGTTTACTGCCTTTTACCTTAAAGCTGATGTATCATCATTAACATTAGTATATGTCTCATATCATCGATTATTAAAATGTTACCTTAAAAATAAAAACCCCAGGGCGCATGGCTGGCTCAGTTGGTAGAACGTGCTACTCTTGATCTCAAGGTCAGGAATTCAAGCCCCACACTGGGCGTAGAGCCTATTTAGAAAAATAAAAAAATAATAAAACCCCTAATTCTGATACATTGTTTGAATCTGGACTTTTTTCCTGCTTTGTTTTTCACCTTTGTGCAAGTCTCAAGTAACCTAAAATGTAAATTCAACTACTATTTGAATATGATTCAGCGCTTTTTGAAGAGAATGCAATGAATTGCTATTTGTTACCCCAGGGCAGTTTTCAGAAAAATAAAAATTATCATATAGTAGACAATGTCTGAACTCTGGCTAAAAACCTTGGGTGCCCGGGTGGCTTAGTCGGTAAAGCATGTGACTCTTGGTTTCCGCTAGAGTTGTGATCTCACTTGTCGTGAGTTCCAGCCCGGCATCAGGCTCTGCGGGCTCTACAGGTTCTGGGCTGGCAGCACGGAGCCTGCTTGGGATGCTGTGTCTCTCCTCTCTCTCTCTGCCCCTCCACCACTTGTGCTATCTCTGTCCCTCTCAAAATAAAAGTAAACTTTAAAAAAAAAATAACTTGGGAATTTAGCTTAGCCTTAATAAATGATAAATTGTAAAAAGGTACATGCCATCTCAGTTGGTCCTCTTGATTTTCATTAGCATTTTAATCTGTCATTATTCCACGTTAAATGACTTGGCTTTGTTTTTCTATTACAGTACATTACTGTGTTTCTTTCTTTCTTCTCTTTTCACAATCTGATTATAAATGTTCTTGGGCAAGATACAAACAAACAGCTCTATAATGCACAGCAATGGAGTTTGTGCTTAGCTAGAAGTGGCTAAAAGAAAGATCACAGAAAAATATCCATGATTTTGTTTAAAGTTGTATAATGTAACACTGCAATAAACTGATGGATTTTACAGGAGCCATCATTACTGCATAAAATTAATCCTATCAATACCCAAGGTTTCCTTACTGCAGATAAAACTACAGTATATTTGGATGCCTATAGAAAAATTCTGATTAAACTGCAACCACTTCTAACTTTTTTCCAGATCTCTACAAATGCGTTTTCTCTGAGTGTGTCCTCAGAAACAGTATGAAAGCATACATTTTGCAGACATTCCCAGTAGCTTAGGGGCTGGAGGATCTTCCGTCTCTGGAGAGAGGAGTATTTTCAGAACCTCTCTTTCTACATGTGGACTTTCAGTCGGAAGGTCTGAAGTCTCAGTCTGTCACTGCCTACAGGTCTGAGAGGTTGGCATGTAACTTAGCCTCTCCGTCTTGTGAAGAAGGGAGTGGAAAGCATCTATGTGACAGGGCTACTAAGAGGATTCAGTGGGATGGCATATGTTATTTTAGAGCGGCTGCATCTCACTGAAATATAACGTGAGCTACATCCGTAATTACATTGTTTTCAGGTAGCCATATTCTAACAAGTGAAAAAGGGGGGTGCCAGGAAGCTCAGCCGATTCAGTGTCCGACTTCGGCTCAGGTCATGATCTCACGGTTCATGAGTTTGAGCCCCACACTGGGCTCTCTGCTGTCAGCGCAGAGCCCGCTCTGGATCCTCTGCTCCCACCTCACCCCCACCCCTCCTCTGCATATGGGCATGCTCTTTTTTTTCTCTTTCTCTCTCAATAAGAAACATTTTTTAAAATTTAAAAAGTAAAAAAGAAACCAGTGAAATGAATTTTAACAATATATGCATTTAACTTAATATGTCCAAAGTATCATTTCCACAGGTAATCAATACAAAAAAATATGGAAGTGGCTTACATTCTTTAGTACTAAATCTTTGGCATCCAGCATATATTTTACGTTATAACATTTCGATGAAGACTAGATAAATTTCAAGTGTATGACTAGTGGCCACCCAACTGGATAGCACAGGTACAGATGTGAGTTAGTCACATAAACTAGTTTTCATTTAGCAGGCAAAGCAGAAAGGATATAACCTAAGCTAGTAAAATGGTTGCTTCAGATTCTGGGAACTTCATGATTTTTTCCTAAAATAGGCATCATCTCCTTTGGTATGTTGAATTAAAAAAAAGCAATACTGAACATATACAGTAGAAGTCTCCCTACACCATTTCAAAACTAAACAATACTATTAGCAACTACAGATTACATTTGGGGAAGTGAGCTTCATGATACTATTGGAAAATCACCAATTCTCTTACTGCTCCCTAGGTTTTTAACTTTGGTGACCTCTAGATTCTGCCTCTCTGGTTTGCTTACCATTTTCATGTGGAAGAGATTTCTTTTCCAGCTTTTTAAGTCTGTCAAGGAACAGCACAAACTTTGCTTTACACCCTACGTAATACAGGCTACCTGAACATTACTTTTTATATACTTTTGAATATATACTTACCTATTTTGGGTCTTTCCAGTGATCCCTTTTCATCACGTGGCTGAGTCAAGAAACTGGTAGCCAGAACTACTATTTTGACTGGCTGGTGTTTCAGTCAAATGATGCCATGCTGGGTCGCCTGGGTGGCTCAGTCGGTTGAGCATCTATCTGCCTCTTGATTTCAGCTCAGGTCATAGTTTCATGGTTTGTGGGTTCGAGTCCTGCATCAGGCTCTGGAAGCCTGGTTGGGATTCTCTTTCTCTCTACATAAATAAACAAAAAAAAATGACACCATGCTTATACTTGGTACTGGTCATCAGAATTCTCACTTTGGAAACCCAGTCTGTTTTCCAATCAATGGACCGTTTCCTTTATGAATTTAGCCTTCTTTCTAACCAACAAAGCCAGGACCACATGACTGCTTTGTACCTTGGGAGCTCGGTCAAAAAGACTTTGGTGAGATAGGCAGGGGGGCACGTGGGCACGCAGGTGAGAAAGCGCTTCCCGAAGGCGGCGCTGTGCGTGGCTGGTGATATTCCCTGAGAATGCTAATCCCCTGGAAAGTTAAATGGGGAAACAGACTCGTAGTACCGTAGACGTAAACAAAAGACAGAACTTGGCGAACCCAAATGTGTCCACAAGCAGGCTGAGTGTTTTGCAGAGTAATGAGAAAACAAAGCTAGAGGTGTTGCTAAGATGTCCCTGCCCCTTAAAACTGCAGTGACGTGTTCCCCCGCCTGGACCGACCCCGGGAGGGTGAGGGGCTGCAGGTCCGCGGCCCCCACCGCACCACAACACGGGAGCCCTCCACACCATTAGGAGTGCAGGAACCAGGGCTGTGCCGACAGGTGAGTCGTGCACTACCTATAGGAGAGCTTGTTCTCCCGGTGTTTTCCGTCTACCGGGGAGAGCTTCTTCCTCCCGCGCACAGGGCACAAAGAAGACCGCATTCCACGCCCAAGGGCCTTCCGACCGGAGGTCGAAAGGCAGCGACCTCGCGGGAGCAAAGACCTCCGAGCGTCCCCACCCCACTCCGCGCTACTCCCACCGCGCAGGCGCGGGAAGGGGTGGGGCCGCCCGGGCGGAGGCGGGAGGCGATTCGCTGGATTCGTCTCGCGTCAACGGGTCACGTGACCATCGCGCCAGCCGAGCGGAGTTCGCAAGCTTTGCCGGGGGCGGGCGCCAGCCACTCCAGCAGCTACGACCTCTGTGCGAGGTGTTCCTGCCACGGCCTCCCGCGTCCGCCACGGGGATTGGGCGCTCCCATCCGGTAAGTGTGAGGGAAGTGGGTACGCGGGGGCCGCTCCCCGACGGCTGCCGGGCGGCGGCTGGGGGTCAGGGTGGCTGCGACCGGGGCGTTGCGGGGGCCTTGGCGAGGGAGGCAGGGCCGGCGGGCGAGGGGCTGCCCCATTGGCTGGGTCGGTTTTGGCGCGCTCCGCCGTCCGCGCTCCCTATTGGTTGGCGGGCGCGTCCCGGACGCGTGCGCCGCGGCGGGAGCTCCGGGTCAGGCCGCCGAGTTGCGGGTCCCCGGCTTCCAGTAGGGCTCCTGGTTGCGGCGCCGTTGGGCAGCCGGTGCCGTAAGAGATCCGACTTGCGCGTGCCCGGCTGTCGGGCCAGGCGGAACCCCCACCCTCTGCGGCTTCCTGGCCAGGACCCGAGGGGTCCGCAGCCTGGGCTCCCGGGGGGAGGTCTCTGGACCCTGCGATCCCGGTTTGGTAACCCTGGTGTCGGGTCGGTCAGCGTTTCCCACGCCGGAGAGGTAAGGGTGCAGGGTGCTGACCACAGTTTGATAAACACGCGAAAGATTGCACTTGGTCAGTGACCCTCACCTGTTTTAACCCTGACTCTTACTGAAGCACATTTTACATCGCAGTTTAGGAGCCAAACAAGGACATTAGACGTTTCACGAGGCAGTACTTAGGACCTTACACGCTGTGCACTCTGATACCTTCTCGTCTCTTCTGTCCTGTTCTAAACAATGTTCATGACCTAGTGAATGATTCAGGGATCCCAGGCTGCGACCCGCACTTTGAAAATAAACATTGCTCAGGGTAGTGGGTCCCCGCCCGCATTGGCTCAACCTGAAATAGGATAGAAAATAGCATCATACAGTTGGGGACTGTGTGTGCTGGGGCACAGGTGGTGTGTCATAGTCAAAGTTTGAAAGCCACTGCACTGAGTAAAGGCATACACCACAGAAGTCAGGGAGATCTATTTGGCTGGTATAGACATGTATCGGGGAGATTTGGCAGGTATAGACCTATCCAGGACTTTCTAAGGTTGGATTTGGAGTGAGTTCTGGCCCTGTGGTCTGGTTAACCACATTGCGTAATCCCTTTATCTTCTCCGTCTTTCTTCCCTCAATGTCTCACTCAGTTCACGTTGGTGGTTAAACATTCCCTACAGATGTAATTATATAATCTCATTTGATTGGATATTAAATCACTACTAACTGCTGGTTACCAGAGCCAATTTTATTACAGCTTAAAGCTGCCTTTGAAACAGCAAAGTTAGAATGCTATTCTTTTTTTTTTTTTTTAAGTTTATTTCTTTTGAGAGAGACCCGAGACAGAGCGAGTTACGGGAGGGGGAGAGAGAGAATCCCAAACAGGCTCTGTGGTGGCGGCACAAAACCATAAGATCCTGACCTGAGCCAAAACCAAGAGTTTGGATGCTTAACCCACTGAGCCACCCGGGGGCCCCTAGAATGCTCTTCTTAAGGATGGACCTGAGCATACCCAAGTACCTGGTGACCGTATTTGCTTCTCTTGGTGACCATTTCTCAGATCTTTTCTGTATTTAATCCAGGACAGAATAGTGTTTTGTAAAACTGTTTAGAAGACATAATTTTCCTTTTGTAACAAGATGTTTCCAACCAGAATTATTTATGTGTATAATACAGATACTAAGAGTCACTAACTTTAGACACTTTTGTCATCAATAGGGCTGAGTTTGGGTACCGTGAGATGAGGTAGTTCCACCATACAGTGGTAGGATTTCTGTGGTCGTTAAGTATTTTCAACAACAACAAAAATCTGCACTCCACCTTCAGGTGCAAACCATTTTCTGCTTATGAATTACTAATCTTTTTTGCTTCACCAGGTGTATCATGAATCCCAATATGAAGCAGAAACATGAAGAAATCAAAGAGAACATAAAGGTATGTGATAGGATCACTTTTGTTTTAGAAAGCATGTGGTTAGAAGTAGTTTGACATAAGTTTAAAAAAATTTTTTTAAGTTTGTTTATCTTGAGAGAGACAGAGAGCACCAGCAGGGGAGGGGCAGAAACAGAGAGAGAGAGAATCCCAAGCAGTCAGTGCAGAGCCTGACATGTGACTCGGACTCACAAAACCATGAGATCATGACGGAGCCGAAATCAAAAGTTGGGATGCTTAACAAGCACCACCCAGGCACTCCTAGGTTGACATAATTTAACAAAATTTAACCTGGCTGTAATTTCTATAAACTTTGAAGTATCGAACTTTTAGGCAGAGGACAGGTAACAACAGAGAACCTTGAAAAAATTAATTATGGTGGAAAGTAAGTTTTATGATCCATGAATGTGCTATGTTTTTTCCATTTATTGAGGTTATCTTTAAATTTCTTTCAATACTGTTTTGTAATTTTCAGAGTATTGAGTTTTATGCTCCTTTTGTTTAATTTTTTGCCTAAGTATTTTATTAATGCTATTGTAGATAGAATTGTTTCTTGCATTAAATTTTCTGTGTGCTCATTGCTAGTGTATAGAAAACAGGTGATTTTTATATTTTGAATTTGATGTGTCCTGCAGCCTTGCTGAAATTGTTTATTAGATTTAATAGTTTTTTAGTAGTTTCTTTAGGATTTTCTGTAAGATTGTGTTGCTTTCTTTCCACTCCTACGTTTTCTGAAATGATTTTTATTAAAATCCTTTGTATCTTTGGAATTCGTGTCTTTGAGCACAGAGACACATCTTGCATTACATCGTACGTGTTTTCAGAGTACATTATACTCCTTGCCATCTAACCTGCTTGTTTTGCTACACTTTTTGAATCCCCATATAATAGTGTCACTGGAAATCTTATCCCAAATATTTATTCTTATAATAATAAGAACAGAGTTTAATTTTGAATTTGTAATTTTGACTGACTTTGCTTTTAAGGTTCTAAATGAATTTACAACTTCACTAGGTTCTGCTGCACAACTTAGCTGCTGAGGATTCCTGAGAATGAGACATCTTCGGGAAATCTATCAGTTTGCAGATTCAAATTAAATAGAGTAAATAAAAGCTTTTCATAAGGGCTAACAGGTGCTTGCTAATAGGTGGTTGACCTTGCCTTAGTGTCCTTACGTTATTTTTCTTAATACCGTGCATTGATAATTTGTATAAAAATCTTTAAATACTCAGAGTCAATAGTATAATACTCTCAATTAACAGTTACCAGGATATTGCCAGTCTTGTTTCATCTACATCCTCATTCACGCCTTGAGTCACCAATTATTTTGAGGCAAATCCCAGATTTCAGCAGATCCTTCTATTTAAAGAGGAATCTAATGTTTACTAGCTAGAGTAAAACTATCTCGGATATAAAAGGATTAGAGTTCTGATTGGTTCTGATTCAGCCTCCAAAACTGTGACCTTGGGTAAATTATTATTTTTATTTATTTACTTTTTTAATGTTTATTTTTGAGACAATGCGAGAGACAGAGTGCAAGCGGAGGAGGGGCAGACAGAGGGAGATGCAATCTGAAACGGGCTCCAGGCTCTGAGCTGTCAGCACAGAGCTTGACTTGGGGCTCGAACTCACGAACCATGAGATCATGACCTGAGCGGAAGTCGTTTGCTTAACCGACTGAGCCACTCAGGCACCCCTTGGGTAAATTATTTAGCATTGCAGCCTCTGTTCACATCTATGTAAAACAAGAAAATTGGACTAAAACTAGATCTGTAAGGGGCGCCAGGGTGGCTCAGTGGTTGAGCGTCTGACTTCGGCTTAGGTCATGACCTCTTGGTTCATGGGTTTGAGCCCCACATCTGGCTGTGTGCTGAAAGCTCAGAGCCTGGAGCCTGCTTTGGATTCTGTGTCTCCCTCTCTCTCTGTTCCTCCTCTGCTCACGCTCTGTCCCTGTCTCTTAAAAAAAATAAAATGTTAAAAAAAAAAATTTTTTTTTAAATAAAAATAGATCTGTAAGAGTGAATTATGGTTGCTCATGGCTTTCTTACCAATTGTATGCAAAATTCCCTGTGAGTAGTGCTTTTGTGTGTGTTTTTTTTTTTCTTTTTGAGGGAGAGAGAGAGAAGGGTTCACAGAGTCTTAAATTGTTTTATAAAAACATTATGGCCCATTAATGTAGAAGAACATTTTGGCTCTAAAGAATCTGTTATTCCAGTGTATAATCTGTATAAAGAAAATGACAATAGCAGTATTACATCTTTGGGGCTGGATGCTTAAAGCTTACATGTATAAAAGTTAATCTTGAAAACTCATTTTTTTTCTGACAGTGATTTATCTGGCTTCTTTGGCCATTATAAGTAGCAAGCATTGGGGCGCCTGGGTGGCGCAGTCGGTTGAGCCTCCGACTTCAGCCAGGTCACGATCTCGCGGTCCGTGGGTTCGAGCCCCGCATCAGGCTCTGGGCTGATGGCTCAGAGCCTGGAGCCTGTTTCCGATTCTGTGTCTCCCTCTCTCTCTGCTCCTCCCCCGTTCATGCTGTGTCTCTCTCTGTCCCAAAAATAAATAAACGTTGAAAAAAAAAATTAAAAAAAAAAAAAAAAAGTAGCAAGCATTTAAATAAATTAACACCTCCCATTCTTAAGGATCCCAAGTTAGGTTTTCTTCTATTTGTCTGGGGGCTGGTGACTAATCTATAAAATGACATCTGCAGTGTTGGTGTAATATTTGTTCTCAGAGTGGTTGGCATTTGTTCTTCGGTTAAACAGTGAGATAATGATCAGCGGTAGAAAGTTGACCGTGGGAAAGGCGAGCTCTTGCCATGTGAACTGCAGTATGGAATCGGTAACTTTCTCACGCTGCTTTGGTGTCATGTTCTTGCAGCCCTTGTTCGAGTGTGCACCTTTGTTTGCTAACCCATGGTGGCAGTATAACTAATGATTTTTTGCAAAAACAGGGCTTTCAGGTCAGGAAATCTATGGGAATCTATTTCCATATTTTAAGGAAGGGTATATTTTTTTCAAAACTGGAGCATGGGCGTTTTACAGTACCGTGGCGCCTCCAGCACTGCCATTTTGGCCGTCTCCGGATGAACAGGCTTGAAGCAAAACTGCTTCTGCAGTCAGGTCCTCTTACGGGTGTATTTGGTTTTGTGTAAAGTACGTTCTTGAAAATTATATTCCTGGGGTGCGTGGGTGGCTCAGTCGGTTGAGCCTCTGACTTTGGCTCAGGTCGTGATCTCATGGTGCGGGAGTTTCAGTTTCAGCCCGCTCCCCATCCTGTGTCTCCCTCGCTCTCTGCCCCTCCCCCCCCCCACTCTTTCAAAAAAATGAACATTTAAAAAAAAATTAAATTCCTTTGGTAAATACATACAAGTGTTAGGAAATGTTCACTATTTAACGGAAGTCTGAGATGAATCCTTTTGTTTAGGGAAAGAAGTATTTTGCGGTGTAAATAATTAATCTTTTTCCTCAATTTCCCTCTTCTGTGGGTTTCTGCCATAAATGCTAAGACGTCTGTGTGGCAGATCTTTTTAAGAGGGAATACAAGTACTCCTGTTGTACTGGAATTCATCACATATGGTTTGAAGTATTAGAGCTTAGAAATTTTGTTACATTTTTGTTCTAACTAGATGTGATTAGTTGACAAAATGACTGTAATAACAGCATATATTGAAATGGAAGGAGGAATGCTACTCGTGTAGTAAACTCGTGTAGCAAACTCGTGTTTGGGTAATATGAGCCATTCTTAGGATTTTTTCAAACTTTATTATAATTTTAGGGAGATAACACGTTTGCTAGTTGAATAAACCAATGTGTTGCTCATATGCAACATTATAAAATTATATAGAAGAACAGGGGTGCCTGGGTGACTCAGTCAGTTAAGCATCTGACTTCACTTCAGCTCAGGTCATGATCTTACTGTTGGTGAGTTCGAGCCCCGCGTCGGGCTCTGTGCTGACAGCTCAGAGCCTGGAGCCTGCTTTGGGTTCTGTGCCTCTGCCCCTCCCCCTGCTCACACTCTGTCTTTCTCTCAAAAATAAATAAGCATTAGAAAGAAAAAACAATAAAATTATATAGCAGAACAAATACTAGTGTTCTTAGTGTTTCTCTTTTCCTAAATCATAGCAGGAATAAAAGAGCAACAACCCATATAGCAACTCAGTAACCAGATAATAAATTATGTTGACTTCTAGAATAGTCCTGTCCCAAGAAGGACTCTGAAGATGATTCAGCCTTCTGCAGCTGGAGCTCTCGTTGGAAGAGAAAATGAGGTATGTGTTACTGGGCTGGAATGGGGTTCTGATGAGCCTGCCTTTACAGAGATGTCTAAATCATTGAAACCAGAGTAACAATTGCATGTTTCTCACAGCAGTGGTTTGTGTAGTGATGGTTGAGTTTAGGAAGTTCAGAATTGGTATGAATAACTAGTAGGACTGGGATGGTGTAGTAAGTTCTGAGTAGCCAACAGGAGTAATGTTTGATGTTTTGGGAATAAAATGTTAGATTTTATCTATCAGGATAGAATCACTGATGAGGGCTTCTAGACTTTTGCAAGGTTGAAAATAACCTTTCTGTGGCACTCCGTTATTTAAACAATAAACATGATTTCAGCTAAGCCTTAGACCCAAGCCTAATCTAGTTGCTGCAAATAAGGTTTCTAAAATAACTATACATTTTCGTAGAGTTTTAAAATGTGTGATTTTTTAAAAGATCCAAAGATATAAAAAAGACAGACGAGCACTCTATTTTTAATACATACTGACAAAACCGCCCAACTTTCATTCATTAAATCAAAATAAATGAGATTGATGTATGTATTTTCATTATAGTTGGTTAAAGACTTGTCCAAAAGGAAACATTGGAACGACCAGTTAACATCTAAGAATTCCAGCACTGGAGTTGTCATTGTCCCAGAACATAGTGAAAATAAAGATTTTAGTGGAGTTACTCAGGAAGCATTTGATCTTATGATTGCAGGTATGAAAATATGTATAACTTTTATCTTAAATTTCTTAAAGGTAAATATTTGTTGTACAGTTATGAATTCTGCACACAACCTCTTAACCTGGAGACACAATTAGATATTTTACTCAAATGTTTTGGTAATTTAAAATTTCTTATGGTTGTAAATACACATACACTGTAAGTTTGGGCCGGCCTTACTGTTTGGTAAGATCCAGATGTGGATGGTAGTGATTAATTAAGGGTTATAAAACTTGGAAATCGGCTTTTCAGAAGAAAAGGGCGTAGAGAATGGATTTGAAGAAAGGGATTTGAGCATGTCAGAAAACGAGGGGAGCCAGCAGAAACACGGCGAAGAGAGGGAGCCGGTTGGATCTGAATGGCAGTGGAGATCAAAAGGAACCTAGCGATGCTTTATAAATCTTGTGGAAGGATTTGTTTACTAGAAAAAAGTAGTGTTTTTTCATAGCGGCATGTAACCTTGTCTTCAGGGTCTATATGTAAAACATTCATTTATTTTAGAAAACCCATCCTCTCAATATTGGAAAGAAGTGGCAGAGAAACGGAGGAAGGCTCTCTATGAAGCACTTAAGGAAAATGAGAAAGTATGTACCAAATAGAATTTGTGGCAGTTTTTAACATTCAGGAGGATTTTCCTTCTATTGCTTCACATGTTTGGTTAGAGCGATATAAATTAGCTTTGATGTTGGCCTAAGAAAGGTTTAATTAGAAAGGATTTATGCGTCAGAATTGTGATACAAAAGCAGCTTCCTGTACCGAGAGCTGAAGGTGGTGGTGGTGTTAGCAGCCTTCGTGCTACGTGTGTCTATCGGATGTATACTTGGAGGCGTATGGTCTGGGTTTGTAGCATGGCAGGTGTATGGAATACTGAACTCTACTTATATCGTATAGCTTCATAAAGAGATTGAAGAGAAGGACAATGAAATTGCCCGCCTGAAAAAGGAAAATAAAGAATTGGCGGAAGTAGCAGAACACGTACAGTATATGGCAGAGGTAATAGAGGTAGGTATTTCAATGTTCTCCTGATGCAGGATCATCTGTTACAGTGGGACGCAGTAGTGTAATCAGTAAGGGTTTGGGCTCTGGAACCCGATTTCCTGGATGTCTTATTTAGCTCCCTGCCTCGCACAATAAAGTTTGTTAAATCAGGTAAGTTATTTATCTTGTCAGGCCTTCATTTTCCTCGTTTGTAAAATGGGACGATAGTGGGTGCTATATGCTTGGTATGAAAATAAGGAGTTAACAATGATGAAAGTTCAGAGAAGTCCTTGCCCGTAATAAGAGCCCAGTGATTGCAGATAATTCTCATGAAGCAACAGAACAGCTATTTTCTTGTAGAGATATAAAGAGATTTATTTACATGTGAAAAATTTATGGAAAATTTTTCTATTTTACAGTTCAAAGTTTTAAACTGGTTTTAATTTAACTTTAATGCCAGTGTGACATTACAGTCATATATAAAACTGTTAATTGGTGCACTAAATGAGTTTGGTGGTCGTATCTGACTTTTCAATTTGGAAGAAACTAATGTGTTTATAAGAATTAGCCTGCAGGACACCTGGCTGGCTGTCGGTAGAGCATACATGACTCTTGATCTTGGGGTCATGAGTTCAAGCCCTACATTGGGTGTAGAGGTTACTTTAAAAAAAAAAAAAAAAAGACTTAGGTTGATAATTGTTATTTTGCAGTCTTGAGCTAAAAAAAAGTCTTGGGGAGCCTGTGTGGCTCAGTCGGTTAAGCATTCGACTTTGGCTCAGGTCACGATCTCACGGCTTGTGGGCTGACGCCCCGCATCAGGCTCTGTGCTGACAGCTCAGAGCCAGGAGCCTGCTTCTGATTCTGTGTCTCCCTCTCTCTGCCCCTCCCCTGCTCATGCTCGCTCGTGCTCCCTTGCTTGCTCTAGCTCTCTCTCTCTCTCTCTCTCTCTCTCTCAAAAATAAACATTAAAAAAAAATAGGTCTCAAACTTACTTGTGTTTGCAAAAAATCATCTTGCTGGTAGGAAGAAAGTTTTTGAAATAAAAGCTTTTCTTGTACCGAATTGCTTACGTTTTAAAGCCATGACAGAATTAATGTTTTGAGTTTTCATTTGGAAGTACTGAAATAGCTCACTCTTTTTTTGTAATAGCCTTTCTTAACTGCCATTGGTTCACAGCTACTGGAAATTTAAAAACCTGGTCCTTCACCATAAGTAGCTTGAGAAGTGATTGGAGTTACACTGTGAAAGCATGCCAGTGCTTTAAAAAAAAAAAAATTCGGGGCACCTGGGGTGGCTCAGTCAAACATCTGACTTGATTTTGGCTCAGGTCATGATCTTCTGGTTTGTGAATTTGAACCCCTTGTTGGGCTCTGTGCTGACAGTGTGGAGCCTGCTTGGGATTCTCTCTCCCTGTCTCTCTGCCTCTACTTGCTCGCTCACTCACGCTCTCTCTCTCTCTCTCAAAAAAAATAAACTTGAAAAAAAATGAGCAAATGTTAAGTGCTGCAACTTTACTGAAATATGGTTTAGCATAGTAGAGGTTTTGATATAACATTTGATTGATTGTAGGTGACTTTAATGGGGAAGCATTATGAAAAGGACCTCATTAGAACATTGAGGGTAAATTATATCAGCATACTGCTAGTGGACTTGGGCTTTTAAGTATTTACAATAAATTGTTCGTTTATCCTTTTAAAAGAGACTGCATGATGGACCTCTGGATAACTTCGAATCACCAAATAGTCAGGAATTTGATTCTGAAGAGGAAACTGGTGAGGACTCTGAAGTGGAAGATTCAGAAATCGGTACATGTGCTGAAGAAGTTGTATCTTCCTCTACAGATGCAAAACCACATGTGTGAAATTCTCTAATATTTGACTCTCGAGAAATATACTGCCAAAGTTTGCTTCCACTATAGTTCTTTGTAGCAGAACTGACAAATGTATAATGCAAAGTTGGAATCAAAGTTCCTTGTTTGAATCCTGGGACCCTGTTGTATTAAAATACAAATACTATGTATTTTTAATCTACGATGTTTTATGTAAATAGCATTTTCTCAGATGTCAGACACCACTTGTGTATATGATAAATAAACTTCAGTCTCGTGTTGAGTGTCGTGTGTACCTTGGAAGAATGAAGCATAAGCCGTCTGTATAGAAAATGTGTCCATTTCTGTGGTTTTTATGTTTTCTGTTCCTCTGCTATCTTGGAAGAAACAAGGAGAAAATGAATTTGTCCCTCTTAATACTGAGATAGTTGAGGTTTTTACTCCCAAATTTGGTTGTACCTCAAACTCATTGTAGGGACTATTGGTTTCCAGATATTCTTACTGGGTACTTTAGATCATTGAGTAGGAGACTTCAGTATCAAAAGCTCCCCACATAGATCAGCCAGGTAAAGGCTCAACTGCCTGGTATAATCAGACTCTTCTCAGAAGCTTAAAATGGTGATGATCGTGACCATCTTTTGGGGGTTGGAAGGCAGGTGAAATTGCACTTAAGAGATGCAGGGGGACAAAAGGTAAAAGTTCTGAAACTTTCTCTTCACACATTTCACATATGGGATAGTATGGAGTATATATTGAGGAATAAGAGAGTAAGAGATTAAGTTAGAAATTTCCCATAGGTGTTTTGAATGAAGAAAAGGACAAAGGAAATTGTTTATAAAGTAGCACTGGGATAGAATGTGTTCTGTGAGAAGCATACGCATACCTTCGTGTAGACTGGTAATAAAGAGCACGGTCGAGCCTTAAATGACTACTTGCGGCAAGTTATTTATCCATATAAAACTTGAATTTTTTTTTTAATTTTTAATGTTTATTTTTGAGAGAGAGACAAACAGCGTGAGCAGGGGAGGGGCAGAGAGAGAGGGAGACACAGAATCTGAAGCAGGTTCTAGGCTCTGAGCCGTCAGCACAGGGCCTGATGCGGGGCTCGATCTCACAAACTGACATCACCACCTGAGCCAAAGTTGGACACTCAACTGACAGCCACCCAGGCTCACCTAATGTTCTTATCTCTTATGTTGAGATGAAGTCTGCCTCAGTGTTATTTGAGGATTAAAACCTTTACTACAGTGTCTGAACTAAATGCTTTAAGAATGGAAGTGATTATTGGGGCTCCTAGGTGGCTCAGTTGGTTCAGCATCCGTCTTTGGCTCAGGTTATGATCTCCCGGTTTGTGAGTTTGAGCCCCGCATCTGGCTCTGTGCTGTCAACTCAGAGCCTGGAGCCTGCTTCAGATTCTATGCCTCCCTCTCTCTCTGCCCCTTCCCTGTTTGCACCCTATTTTTGAGAGCGATAAACTTAAAAAAAAAAAAAAAAGATTATTAATCTACAGCAACACTGTCCAGGAAACTTTCTGAGATGTTAGAAATATCTTTGCTGTCCAGTGTGATGACCAATTAGCCATATGTGGCTGTTGAGGACTTGAGATGGGGCTAGTGGGAGTGAGGAACTGCATTTGTTTTTAAATGGCTGCATGAGGCCGATGGCTACTGTGTTAGTGCAGCTCTGTTTTAGGGATGGGCCACTAGCCCAAAGATGGAATCAAAGGCTAGAGGGGTGCCTGGGTGGTTCACTCAGTTAAGCATCCGACTCTTGATTTTCAGCGCAGGTCATGATCTCAGTTTGTGGGTTTGAGCCCCACATAGGGCTTCACGCTGACAGTGTGGAGCCTGCTTGGGATTCTCCTCTGTGCCCCTCCCCAACTCATGCAATCATGCTTTGTCTCAAAACAAAAAGTCACAGTAGGCATAAACAACATGGACAGATCTCCATGATGTCGAGTGAAAGAAACAAGGTAAGAGTACCTGCTGTATGCTTCCATTTAAATACAACCAGAATCTTGACAGAAAGCAAATCAGTTGCCTAAGGACCTTGAGGTGGTTTTGAGGATGGATTTCAAGAGGAAACTTGGGGTGATAGATTTTTAAGCCTAGCAGTTGGGAACTAGTTGACAGGGAATTTGGAAGAATTACCTTTAGATGATGAGTCTGATTTTCCTTTTCTTTTTTTCTTAATGTTTATTTTTGAGAGCAAGAGAGAGTGTGAGTGGGGGAGGGACAGAGAGAGAGAGGGAGACACAGGATCTGAAGCAGGCTCCAGGCTGTCAGCACAGCGCGGGGCTTGAACTCACAAACTGTGAGATCATGATCTGAGCCGAAGTTGGACACTTAACTGAGCCACCCAGGCGTCCCAGGTCTGATTTTCAATTAGGTATCTAAAGTCAGAACACCTCAGTGAAATGCCTTGAAGATAGAGTCAGAGGTCCATCACATCTGGCAAGTTAGAGTAACTTCTTTGACGTTGGCTTAAAAAAATTCAGGAGAGCTTCTGTAAGGATATCAATAGGTTAAGAATCTGTTGGAAAACCGTTAACGTGGGAAGCCTGGATTAGACTGAACTAATTTGCCAATATATTCTATACAGTTAGTATTACATATGAAAACTAACCAGGATGGCCCATAAAGGGTTGGAGGGGGAATACAGATGGAAAAATCCTAAATAAAATGGTAAAGCTAATCCAGTTGTATCCTGGAAGATAAAACATGATGACCAACTTGGGTTTTATCCCAGGAATGCAAGACTGTTCTAGTTTTAGTGCACGCTTGAAATTCTGAACATTGAAGGGGGGAAAGCCCATAATCCTAATAAATAACAGCATGGATACGATTAAGCTTGGGAAAGAAGAAATTGCAAGTTGATAAAACCATCTTCCTACGCCTAGCATCACATGGTGAATGGTTAAAGGCACAGCTTTAGAAACTTACAAGGTCATGAACTAGAGAAGAATGGACAATTATTACAAATTCTTTTCGCGGTCTCAGTCTGGTGCCATCAAACCAAATAAAGCTAATTATGGGAAGGAAAAAGAACTCATTTACATAAGAAAATCCCAAGAGCAACCAGAAACAAATTAAGTGGCCAGATTTTAAAATATCCCTACATTAATTGCTTTTCTATACACTGGTACAAGTTTAAAAACTGGGTATGGTCGCGGGGGTGGCGTGGTGAGAAGGTCTGTGAAGAAAGTGAAATGTTACTAAGATGTATGTAGAAAAACTATTCTAAAAAAGTTCTTGAACGTGTCTCTTCTTGCCTTTCTTGGAGTTCTTTGTAAAACAGAGAAACTAATCCTGTCTGCTATGAACAAAAATGGGATTCATCAGAAGACTACAATGGTCCTGAGGAAGCAGAAGTCAGAGCGGCACTGGGGACCCCGCAGCAGGTGCTAATCGACGTTGTCTTAGTGCTGTTTGATTTTCTCCCCTTTCCTGCGATGGCAAGACTGGCATAGCCCGGCTTATGTCACTGCTCCTCGGAAGGGCAAGATGGCTGGGTTGGCAGTCTCTTAAGACTACACCGTGGACAAGATATCCCCTCAAAAGAAATTGAAGAGTCATCAGAAGAAAAATTGATTCTAACGAGCCAGAGCACCACACATGTCACTACGCAGCCTTAGGGCCCTTGAGACTTTGTTTAGAAAAACCACCCTGTGCCCACCCTGCCTCTTCCAAGATACCTCAGTTGAATTTTAGGTTTTAGCTAACGAGGTCATTATCTTTCGCCCCAGAAGGATAGGAGCTGGTGTGTCTGAGCTCCTGGGGCCTCTGGGCAGGATAACTGAGGTGTGTGCTGTGTATTTACTAGAGCAGTCCCTCAGTAGGATCACAAGTTCCCTTTTACCCAGATAGTAACTTTTTGATAACACGCCTTCTATCGGCTTTCTCCCCCACCCTGTTCTTAGTTCCTTAGGTCAATCTTGCAAATACGGTCCCTGCATTCAAATTCTTAACTGGAGTTCTCTTCTAGGAGAACTCAAATGTTGGGGAGAGATGCAGTTGTAAGGAGCAACCAAGGAAAGTAAAGTAACGGAGTGTTAACACTTTGGTAAACCAGTTTTAAATTCCAAGCTTAGCATACGAATGTCTCAAGGCCCACTTCAGCCTTTTATTTTACCACCTTCAACTTCCACGTGTGCTAGAGTCCAAAGAGGAATCTGAATACAACAGAGCTAGGCTGCCTCTTAAGCTACATTTCCATAGATAAAATGTTAACCAGAAGTTCTCTAAGCATTGTCAGAGAGGGGCCTTAGCAGTTTCCGGTTAAGCATGTGAGTCAAACCCAGCCATTTAGCTACTCTGTCTCCCTAGACCCCATTAAAAATGACAGTAATCTATAAAAGACATAATCTCACACTGATGAGTCGGTTAATAGCCAGGGAGGACGAAGGAAAAGTGACAAAACAGGGCACAGAAGGAAACTTAAACAAAAATACGAGTATTGCTAAGCAATCCCATTTCTAGAAATCTATTCCACAGATATGTTCCCACACGTGTGAAATGATCTATATTTAAGATCACTTAATGATCTATTTATTCTATTTGTTCTATCTTATCTATTTAATAGATCTACTGAATGATCTATTCTTTAAGGTATAGAACCTAGACCAAGATAAAGTATTGGTAGATACAACACCATCTTTCACAGAACTAGAACTAATAATCCTAAAATTTGTGTGGAAGCGCAAAAGACCACGTATCGCCAAAACTATCTTGAGAAAGAAGAACAAAACCGGAGGTATCACCATCCCAGATTACAAGATACACAACAAAGGTATAGTAATCAAGACAGTATGCTACGGGCACAAAGATGGACATATAGGCGAGTAGAACAGGATACAGAGCTCAGAAATAAACCCACGCTTTTATGGTCAATTTATGATGAAGCAAGAACGTACAAGGGGAAAATACCATCTCTTCTATAAATGGTGCTGGGAAAAGTGGACAGCAGCATGGAAAAGAATGAAACGGGACCACTTTCTTCCACCATACACAAAAATAAACTCAAAATGGATTATAGACTTAAATGTGAGACCTGAAGCCATAAAACTTGTCAAAGAAATTGCTGGCTATGTATTCTTCTACATCAGCCATAAAAACACTTTTCTAGATAGGTCTCCTGAGGTAAAGCAAACAAAAACAAAATTACTTTGTTGGGACTAAACCAAACTAAAAAGCTTCTGCACAGTGAGGGAAACCAGCAAAACAAAAAGGCAACCTACTGAATGGGAGAAGATGTTTGCAAACAACATATCCAATAAAGGGTTAATATTTAAAATATATAAAGAACTTCTATAACTCAACACACACACACATAATCCAACTAAAAAATGGGCAGGGGACCTGAATAGACATTTATCCAAAGAAGACCTACAAATGACCAACAGACACATGAAAAGATGCTCAACATCACTCATCACCAGAGAAATGCAAATTAAAACCACAATGAGACATCACTTTACACTTGTCAGAATGACTTAAATAAAAAAAACACAAGAAATAACAAGTGTTGGCAAGGATGTGGAGAAAAAGGAACCTTTGTGCACTGTCAGTAGAAATGTAAATTGGTACAGATACCATGGGAAACCAGTATGGAGGCTCCTCAAAAAGTTAAAAATTGAAATTAACCCTATGATGCAGTCATTCCATGGCTAGATAATTACCCAAAGGAAATGAAAACACGAAGTTGAAAAGATAAATACACCCTCTCTTTATTGCAGCATTATTTACAATAGCCAAGATACAGAAGCAGCCCAAGTGTCCATAGATAGATGAATGGATAAAGAAAGTGTGGGATAGATGTATATAGATTATAGATATACAGAATAGATGAGTGGATAAAGACGTGAGATATAGATGATATAGGCATATAGACAATGGAATATTACTCAGCCATAAAAAAGCAGGAACTCTTGACATGGGCAACAAACAGCACGGATGGACCTAGAGGGTATTATGCTAAGTGAAATAAGTCAGAGAAGGACAAATACCAGATGATTTCACTCATGTGGAATCCAAGAAACAAAAAAAAGAGACAAACTCAAAACAGACTCTTAAATACAGAGAACAAACTGGTGGTTGCCAGAGGAAAGATGGCGTGTGGGGGGTGATAAGTGAAATAGATAAAGGGGATTAAGAGTACACTTATCATGGGACACCAGGGTGGCTCAGTTGGTTAAGTGTCTGACTCCTGATTTCAGCTCAGGTCATGATCTCATGGTTAGTGATTTGAGCCCCGCATCAGGCTCTGTGCTGACAGTGTGGAGCCTGCTTGGGATTCTTTCTTTCCCTCTCTCTCTGCCCCTCCCCTGCTCATGCTCATTCACACTCTGTCTCAAAATAAACAAAAAAAAAAATACACTTGTCGCGATGAGCACTGAGTAATGTATAGAATTGTTGAATCATTACATTTTACACCTGAAGTTAATATAATATTGTATGTTAATTATACTTCAATTTTTAAAAAGGTGAATACCAGAAAAAAATTGCTGCAAATAAAATGCTACTATATGTTAAAACAAGACTAAGAAAAGGGACATATGTACATTTCCTTGTATACAGATAGAATACCTCTGGAAAGTATTCTTTCCAGCAGGGAACCTGCTACTTTTCTAAATCTGGTGTTTTCAGGGCACCGGCGTGGCTCAGTCAGTTAAACGTCCAACTTCAGCTCAGGGCCTGATTTTGTGGTTTGTGAGTTTGAGCCCCGCGTTGGTCTCTGTGCTGATAGCTCAGAGCCTGGAGCCTGCTTCAGATTCTGTGTCTCCCTCTCTCTCTGCCCCTCCCCTGCTTGTACTCGGTCTCTCAAAAAGTGAATAAACATTAAAAAGAAAATCTAAATCTGAGGTTTTCTTCCAGGAGTGGGAAACTCCAGTCCTGTAACACTCCTGGTTTCAGCAGAGGTGAGTGACCTCACTGACTGTAGGCTTTGGGAAAAACAGAGCCTGGCTCTTCTCTTCTGAGGAGTGAGGACTCTGAGGTCCTCTGCTGCTCCTCCAGGGTCAGAGGCTGGCTGACGTCAGATGATCCCTCCAGAAAAATAAACGTATCGTCGGAAATGGCAGATCTCCAAAAACTAACCTCCTCTTCATTCTTTCTGAGGAAACTAGTGGAAAACCCGCTCCAAATTCAGACGTGGGAGTGAACCAGAAAAAGGAAAGCAAAAGTGTGTGGGATCCCTCAATAGTATGTGGGATCCCCCGACATGGGAGGGATAGAGGGGATCCCTGGTGGTGAAGGGAAATCCTAAAATCTTTGCTTCCTGGTGGGAGGCCCAAATGGGAACAATAGCACGGTGGCATCCAGGATGGGGGTGGGGGTCTGTCTTCAAGAGGAAGCAATTACTCAGCGTGTAAGTATTGGGTGGCTGAACAGTTACGGAGAATGGAAATCCGTGAATGAAACCAAGCAACACAACAAAGGAATCAGACTCCAGGGAACACAGAGTTGGATGAGGAAGGAAAGGATACTACACATACTACTTAGCCATGAAAAACGCTGAAGTACTCCTCTTGTTTCAATGGACAATTGTGGCACAATTATATTGAGAGACGAAGGGGAAACCCCAGCAAGGAACAGGGTTAGAACCTTAAGACCTTGTCAGTCATAGTAAGAAGTAAAAAGAAAATTACCTAAAATTGGGGGGGAAAAAAGAATTAGCAATGTATGTGAACTACTTATTTTTTAATGTTTGTTTATGTTTGAGACAGAGAGAGACAGAGCATGAACAGGGGAGGGTCAGAGAGAGAGGGAGACACAGAATCGGAAACAGGCTCCAGGCTCTGAGCTGTCAGCACAGAGCCCGACGCAGGGCTTGAACCCACGGACCGCGAGATCATGACCTGGGCGGAAGTTGGACGCTCAACTGACTAAGCCACCCAGGTGCCCTTATGTGAACTATTTAGAACTAGGATAGTCATAATAATAAAACAATAATAATAAAAACCAGAAGAAACAGCCAAAAAGCCTCAAATGGTTGTCTCTGGGAGTGCGAATCAGGAAGGGGTTAAGGGACTGCTATTTTTCAGTCTGAGTCATTGTATTATTTGACTTAAAAATTTTTTTTAAATGTTTATATTTGAGAGAGAGCACACAAGCTGAGGAGGGGCAGAGAGAGAGGGAGACACAGAATCCTAAGCAAACTCCAGGCTCTTAGCTGTCAGCACAGAGCTGGATGCAGGGCTCGAACTCATGAACCGTGAGATCATGACCTGAGCCAAAGTCAGGCACTCAACTGAGTGAGCCACCCAGGCACCCCGCATTATTTGACTTTTTAAATTATGTTTGTGTATTATTTGGACATTACTATTAAAATTTAATTTAAAGAGCATTAGGGGCACCTGGGTGGCTCAGTCAGTTAAGCGTCCGACTTCAGCTCAGGTCACGATCTCACAGTTTGGGAGTTTGAGCCCCGTGCTGTCAGCACAGAGCCCACTTCGGATCTTCTGTCTCCCTTTTTGCCCCTTCCCTGCTGGTTCTCTTTCTCGCTCTCTCTCTTAAAATAAACTTCAAAAAAATAATAAAATAAAATAAAAAGCATTAACAAAAAGTAATTTCTGACCATGACCCAATCTCTAAATGGGACTTCCAATTTTCAACCCTTAATCTACCGCCATAAAGGGGATTCTGGTTTGAGAAAGTCTGCATTCACAAAATTCACAGAGGATGAGAATACACAGTTGCTCAGCAGAACACAGCTTTCTCTGGTTTAACCCCTGAAAACACTTGTGCCAAGATCCCTATGAATCCGCGTGATGTGATCAGCCCTCCTATAAGAAATACAAGCAGGGATCACAGAACTGCATTACCATTTTACCATCACATTGAAGCACAGCTCAGTCAAAGCCAGTGTGTGAAAAAGGTGAAAAATTCAACATCCACTGGCTGCAACTTAAGGCAACGGTCAGTGTGCCTTTAGGCACTTGCGATAAATACTACCTTTTGCACTAAAGCTTTTAATGAGACTGCGTAGCACAGAAGTCAGGTGCAGGCTTTCTGCTACTTATTCTCTAACCGATAATACAGGGATTGCGCACATCGTTGTAGGAAAACCCAAGAGCCTACCTTCAGGCTGTCTCTAGATGTCTGAACACGCGGCACCCCGTCTCCATCCAGAGTTCTACCGGTGGAGTTGAGTTGAGGTTTTATTGAGTGTTAATTGCCCCGAACTTTCAGCTGGCCTCACGCGCGAAGGGATCGTGCTTTGGTGGCCAGAAAACCCTCTCAGATAGAGTCGTGGCAGCTGGATGATGAGAAGATCAGCACTGAGATAGGGCTAAAAGGGCACAGGTGGGGTAGTGTCCATTACAAGAGGTGGCTGTGGGCGAGGTTAGGGTTTGGCATTTCTAGGTGCCTTGGCTTAATGTCATCTGATGACCCCCCCCCCAAACACACCATTGCTCCTAACAGTTGTATAGGTAATGCATCGTTCACTGAATCCCCGTTTTATGAACCTACATTTTATGAGGTCATTTTATTTTTATTTTATTTTTTTAATTTTTTTAAGTTTATTTATTTATTTTGAGAGAGACAGAGATAGCACAAGTGGGAGTGGGACAAAGAGAGAGGGAGAGAGAGAGAATCCCAAGCAGGGTCCGTGCTGTCAGCTTAGAGCTCGATGTGGGGCTCAAACTCATGAAATGTGAGATCGTGACCTGAGCTGAAACCAAGAGTCGGACACTCAACTGACTGAGCCACCCAGGTGTCCCTTTATGAGGTCATTTTAAACAGCGGTGCTTTTCATACGTTTGGCTATTTCGGTCACTGTGATGGTTGATAGAGAATTTTTCAACTGCCTAAAAGAAAACACTTCAGAGTACTATCTCGACTTGTTATTGTTTATTTCAGTTTTCCAGGTTAATGCAACGGTAGCTGCCCTTAGAGAAATTAATTCCTGTGAAAACCAATGAGGAAATATAGCACCTCTGCAAAATTCTCAGGCCACCCAGACCAATTCTCAGCCGCCAGTATTTGCAAATGATACTTCAGATTACCTAAGTCTCTAAGCTCCTTTATGCAGGACACATTATTGCAGGTCATGACAGAGAGAACGTAGCAAGCCCAAAATTTAACAAGGAGGTGTTTGTTGATTTCAGTTTTGATGACAGAATCGACTCTGTAGTCAAAAATCCTCACGAGGATAGGGATAAACTTGAAATTCTTGGCTTTCCTCTGGCTGGTAGGATTTAAGTAACACCAGCAGGCTATACTCTGGAGCAGCAGAATCTTTACTTTCGGCGCCAGCTGGTGATTTTGTAACAAACTGGCCACTTCTTTTATGTGCTCAGTGGCGTATTTCCCAGCGGTGGGTCCTCCTGGAAAATAAGTATTTGCATTTCAGAAGTATTTGGTGTATCTAGGAGCTGGTGACATTTGAGTGCTGATGTGTCCATATTCCTTTTGCTGTATACTGACACTTTGGATGCTCTGAATTTTCCTTTTCCTTCCCCCCCACCCCCTCCTGGTGTGCTGCTGTGAACAGGAAAAAGTATGTTGATAAGCACAAAACACGAAAGGGACTGGAAGTTCCCCGCCTGTCAAAGTCTCCTCCCTGGCTCCTTTATTCAAGCACCTACTTGAGTAGGTGTCAGGAGTCAGTACTTCAAGATGAACAGAGCAAACAAAACGGAAAACCAAAACACTGCCCTGCAAAGCCAGGGTGTAACTCGTAAGAGAGGTTTTTCATGAGCCGTCCCTTGCTGTCCTGTCCTCTCTGATGTCTCATTTCTCAGCCCGACTCTTGCAGATCTGGAACCAACGTGACCTTATGAGATTGCTCTTGCTTGGGAACCCAACCTGGTTCCCAGACTGACCCCACCTGAACCCAGGCTCTACTTTCCTCGTATACTGGAACCCTAGATTGCCCGAGTTCGAATCTCAAACCCTAAGAAGGTACTGGCCAAGAAAACACTGGACGAAGACTACTCAGGTGGTGAGGAGTAGCTGGCATACTTGGCCAGATTCTAGCCACTGGGGTTTTGACCTGGCTTGGATTTCTCTTAGTGGCACTACCACAGTCCCGTGGACCCAAGGATGTTCTAGCCAATGTTAAAGCTTTAGCTGAAGCCTGGGCATAGGCTCTTTCCCTGCCTTCTAGAAGTATAACTAAGACTGAGGTTACATACCATCAAGTTAAAGAATTCTGACTCTTTTATAACCAGCCAGCTCTTTCCCCAAATGGTGAACAGAGCTCTACAGGGAACTTTCTCAAGTGGTGGGCGCCATTTATCCTTCCTTCACACGGGAACCCTCCAGCTTCTTTCTAGCTCTGTGCCGCTGGTTCTCACCCACCCTGGCACCTGGGACCCCTTGGTTCTTGAAAACGGTAAATGTTTCCTCTCACGGACACCATTCTTTGAAAAATTGAGTCTATCAAATTACATCTAGGCAACCCATTAAAAAAGAGATCAGTCATCTATGATACTTATAGCTACCAGAGCTTCTAATCAAGAGACGTGTTGTTGAAGATTATGTATAAAATTTCACTGCATATCCTGAAATTTATTGGAACAAAAAAAGTGGAGTGAGTTTAAACCTGATAATCATTAGAGTGGTGTGTGTTTGAGCAGTTTACCACGTAATTTTCTGGCCAAATATACATTCACGGTTGCTTTTCACTGATGCCCCAAGTGCCTTCCTGATAGGTGTTTTAACAGCCTTAGGCTTTCAATGATTTTTCTAAGGTAGTTTCTGTGTAATGCATTTTTGCAAGATAAAAAATAGGGGTGCCTGGGTGGCTCAGTCGGTTAAGCGTCCGATTTCGGCTCAGGTCGTGATCTCACAGTTTGTGGGTTCGAACCCTATGTCAGCTCTGTGCTGACAGCTCAGAGCCTGGAGCCTGCTTCAGATTCTGTGTCTCCGCCCCCCCCCACCCCCCAACCTCTCTCCTGCTTTCTCTCTCTAATACAAATAAACATTAATAAAATAAAAATAAAATATCAACTGGTATTACTGTGTTGGAATCATATCACTAAGTTGGAATTATATCAAGTCAGTTTAGATATTTTATTTTTTAAATAATAATGAGAACTTTGATAGGCAATTTCAGTATAGTTGTTTTTAATAAAAGTGGGAAAGTTCTTACTGAGTAATTTATTTGATGGACATTCTTCTTTAAATTAAAATTAAAATTAATTACTTTTTAAATTTACATCTAAGTTAGCATATAGTGCAATAATGATTTCAGGAGTAGAATCTAGTGGATGGACACATTATTTTAAAACATGAGATCCTTGAGGAGAAAATGATTAGTAAGTATCTTTGGTGGTACAAAGACAAAAAACTAAAAATTTAGGCAAAGGGAATGTTATTGGAATTTTAAGATCAGAGCTATGAAAATCCCTAACTTATAGCATTATAACAAGCAGAAGATTTTGAAAGACCTACATTAGCACAGCTGGTTAAATCAGTACCAGCATGGGGCTCCTGGGTGGCTCAGTGCCTCAGGTCATGATCTCGTGGCTCGTGAGTTCGAGCCCCTTGTGCTGACGGCTCAGAGCCTGGAGCCTGCTTCAGATTCTGTGTCTCCCTCTCTCTCTGCCCCTCCCCTGCTCACGCTCTGTCTCTCTCTCAAAAATGAATAAACATTAAAAATAAATAAAATAAATAAAAAATAAGTCCGTACCTGTGAAGGCCAACAGTCCGATTCTATATGCAGCCTGAGCCCTCTTCTCAATGGCTAGAGATTGATTCTTCAATACACGACCAAGCACCACGAATTTTTCTTTGTGAAAAATACTCTCAACCGAAGGGATATCTTCTTCCTTCTTCTTAACGAAAAAGCGCCTGACAGTGACATTCCAGAACTTCTGGAGGCGCTGATACAGCCCCACAAAATACTGGTAGATCTGAGCTGAAAATCGCACATAATAAGTATGTGCCTTAGACATCGTATGAAAAAGGCCAGTGGTGCTTCAGTTATACTTGTGTTGTGGCAGCTGAAGTCAACAGTCTAGAACTCTGGAATGCATCTCTTAGCGACACTGGAGAATGGAATACACAAATCAGGGGCAAGCAATGGAGGCCTAAATCCTTCAGGCCGCCATCGAAGGCCTTCTACAAGTTCAGTCAAATCAAGTTCACTTACACGCCTCTGGTGCACGGAATCTCAGCGTCGACCACACTGGCTTCTCCTCACCTACGCCAGGAGTGTTCCCGCCCTTGTCCCTTTGCTTACACAGGATCTACGGGAGCTTGCCTGTTCTACTTGGCTTATTCCAACACATCCTGAATTTCCTTTCATAGCATTGTGGCCATTCTGCTTATTTGTCACGGAATCAGAGTTTTCCTCCACATCATGGATTTCCTATGTTGGTCCTATTTTGCTGAGAAAATAGAAGCAGTCAGTGGAAGGCATGGTTGCCTTCATTGCGTCCACCTATCTCCATCCGTGCACATATACTCCAACTGTCCTGTTGTTATGGACCCCTCTCCATTCCTGCAGTGCATTTCGTGACTTGTCCCACTCAAGGAGATTGCCCTACGGTTCTTCTCTTGCCTTAACTAAGTTTTCCATGTTGACTGGATCCTTTTCACATCGACAAGCAGGCAGCACTTGTTCTCATTAAAAAAATAAAACACTCTCTTGACCTCATAGAACCCCTCCGCCAAGTTATGGCTCTGTTCCTGTTTATACAAAAACGTTTCTTTTTTAAATGTTTATTTTTGAGAGAGAGACAGAGCGTGACCAGGGGAGGGACAGAGAGAGAGGGAGACACAGAATCTGAAGCAGGCTCCAGGCTCTGAGCCGTCAGCACAGAGCCTGACACAGGGCTCGAACCCATGAACTGTGAGATCATGACCTGAGCTGAAGTCAGATGCTCAACCGACTGAGCCACCCAGGCGCCAAAAACTTTTCAAAGAGTTGCCATTCTTAGTGTTTCAAATATTCTTCTACTGTCTCTTGGATGTACTCCAAAGGTGGATTTCAAACCCATGAATCTTCAGGCTCACTGATGACCTTCATTCTGCTGAGTCCAATTCTCAGTCCTCAGCATTGGATACTTTTTCCTTGAAACACTCAATTCACCTAGCGAATAGCTTCTAAGATGTCTCGCTTGATTTTTCTCTTGCTTGCCACCCTCCATTTTCCTTTGCTGGTTCCTTTTCTATGACCTCCAAATATTGGGGCGTTCCAAGACTGTTCCGTCACACACACACAAATATATTTTAATATTTTATTTAAAAAATTTTTTTTAATTTATTTTGAGAGAAAGAGAAAGAGAGAGAGAATGAATAGGGTAGGGGCAGTGAGAGAGGGAGAGTGAATTCCAAGCAGGCTCCATGCTGTCAGCTCAGAGCCCGAGGTGGGGCTCAAACTCATGAACATGAGATCATGACCTGAGCCGAGATCAAGAGTCAGATGCTCAACCGACTGAGTCACCCAGGCGTCTCATATTTAACATTTTATTTTTTGAGTAATCTCTACACCCAACATGGGGCTTGAACTCACAGCCCTGAGATTAAGAGTCACACGCTCCCACCAACTGAGGCAGCCAGGCGCCCCCCTCCCCAGTTTTGTATTCTTAACTAGATTTCTCACCTGGACTCCAAACACATTCAGTCACCAACTTGACAGCCATCCATTTGGATGTCTACGTGGCTTCTCAAATATAGCATGTCCAAATCAGAATTCGTGCATTTCCTCTCTAAGCCAGCTGCTGCTCAGGTTCTCTGTCTCGGAAGAGGGCACCCTGATCCTTCCAGCAGTTCAGGTTGAAATTTTTGGATTTATCCTTGGCTTTTATTGGTCTCGCATCTCATTTCCAACTTACCAACAAGGCTCTACTGTCAACGTAGAAATTTGGACGGCGGGTCCCTCTCCATTCCTACAGTACATTTCATGACTTGTCCCACTCAAGGAGACTGCCCTACAGTTCTTCTCTTGCCTTCTACAAAGTGTACCTGCCTGTACTCTTCAAATATATCAAGATACGGAAGCTCAAGGAAAGGGGGAGTGGCTACTGTTGTGAGAAGAGCCTTAAAGAGATGACAATTAAACATGTAATCCATGGTTGGAACCCTGTATCCATACGCATGTGCATGCGTGTATGTGAGCACCTGTGCATGTGGGTATGCGAGCACGTGCATATGCATGTGAAGGCTATAAAGGATTATTAGTGGGACAACTGAGAATCATGGACATGTGTTGGCCAGCACGGCAGCCACATGTAGCTTTGGAGCACGTGAATGTGACTAATCTGAATTGAGCTGTGCTGTAAGTATAAACTACATACTGGATTTCGAAGACTTAGTATGAGGGGGAAAAAAAGAATGAAGGTGCCTGGGTGGCTCAGTCAGTTAAGTGTCCAACTCTTGATTTTGGCTCAGGTCATGATGTCATAGGGGAAGGGGCAGAAAGAAAGGGAGAGAGAGAGAGAATCTCAAGCAGACTGCATCATCGGTGTGGAGCCCAGTGCAGGGGCTCAAACTCACCAACCGTGAGATCCTGACCTGAGCCGAAATCAAGAATTGGTTGCTTAACCAAAGGAGTCACCTAGACCTCCCCCAAAATGTATTATTAAAGTTAACTTCCCCTATTATTTTTACTTTTTAAAATCTATTAGAAAAAAAATTAAAAATAAATTGTGTCTGCTAGTAAAATCTAAAACCCCAAGCCTGGCTCCTCTTCAAGGCCATTGTACTTATTGTTACCTCTTCTTCCTGGGGATATTCACGTGGTTCACCCCTCAGTTCCTCAGGTCGTTGCTCAAATGTAATTTTCTATTAGGCCTTCCTCGAACACCCTCTTCAAACTTGTGACCTTTGCCATGTCACTTCTCCCTTCCCCAACCTTGTGCAATTATGATCGCCTTCCCTGTCTTTCCCTCACCAGAATATGAGCCCTGTGAGGGCAGAGATTTTTTTTGTTGTTTTCTCTTCACTGCTGTATCTGCAGTGTCAAGAACGGTCCCCAGGGGGCGCCTGGGTGGCTCAGTCGGTTAAATGGCTGACTTCGGCTCAGGTCATGGTCTCACCATTCACGGGTTGAAGCCCCGCGTTGGGCTCTGTGCCGACAGCTCAGAGCCTGGACCCTGATTCAAATTCTGTGTCTCCCTCTCTCTCTACCCCTCCCCGAGTCGTGCTCTGTCTCTCTCTCTCTCTCTTGCTCAAAAATAAATAAACATTAAAACAATTAAAAAAAAAAAAAAGAACAGTCCCCAGTATATACCTTATTCATAGTAAGTATGCAAATAAACAAACAAAACTTGTTGAATAAATGAGAAGTTAGAGATCAGTTTTGTAGCAAACAATTTGTTTCTCACACAAAGCATACTTAGAATTTCTCAAAATCAAGAGAATATTAATAAGAGATATTATCTCCAGGAAAATTTCAGGGATAAAAATATTTCTCTTTCTATTTGACTAATTTGCTTTTCGAATACAGTAAGAAGGGCTGGTGTTTTCTGCAGAGTTGGGGTTTACGGTTTTCCTTTACCATCTTGTAAAGTTAAGGAAGACAATTCAGTTAAACAGTATAGCAATAAACCTTCCTTGTAGGAGAAAATTTTTCCTGCTGACTCAGTTAAAGGAATCACTGGTATTTAATAGCGTCAGTGGGTGAATACTCTCCCAGCTGAATGCTGGGGTCTCCTCTGTGATGACACGGGTGGGGTGTGGGCTGGGAACACACAAATGAAGGCTCTTAGCATCCTTAAGGGGCTTGTGGTCTCTGCTCACGGATACCACAATTCTGAAACACAGCTCTTTTTCTCCAATTAGCTTTACAACAAATTGAGAGGTAAACATTATTATCTTCATTTACAAGTGAAGGAATTTCGGGGCGCCTGGGTGGCGCAGTCGGTTAAGTGTCCAACTTCAGCCAGGTCACGATCTCACGGTCCGTGAGTTCGAGCCCCGCGTCAGGCTCTGGGCTGATGGCTCGGAGCCTGGAGCCTGTTTCCGATTCTGTGTCTCCCTCTCTCTCTGCCCCTCCCCCGTTCATGCTCTGTCTCTGTCTGTCCCATAAATAAATAAAAACGTTGAAAAAAAAATTAAAAAAAAAAAACAAGTGAAGGAATTTCAAGATGAGAAATTCAAGTTGCGAAATGAGGCACCCTGTGCTGTAGAAACGCCGGCTTAAGAAGGGCATGTGAAAAACAGAGCAGACTCTGTGCATAAGAGTAACAATTCAAAAATAATTTTTATTTTAACTTACATGATTGAAAGAGTGATGGATACAAATGCCACGAGACTAAAGGCACCCCCTCTGAGTGAAAATAAAATGCAGAAATGAATACAAAAGTACGTAATTAATTACTCATGCAATATTCAAAAAATTAGAAAACGAAAACAAAACTAACAAAAAACTCTGTAACATTTGTGATTTGACTTTCTACAAAAAGAATCAACCATCTAACAGAGACTATAGGCTACAGACTATACATGCTAAACTACAGACTATACAATGTACCTTTAAAATGAAGGATATATGCATATATATAATATTTATAAATATACAAATATATATACACATTATAACTTCACAGTTGAAAGAACTATTCGCCAGGAAGTCTGGCAAACAATTCTTACTTTAAAATGGATTAAGAGTTGTTCTTAAAGGTCTTGCTAAAATGTAAATATTTAAAACGACACCTAAATATTTGATACGAACACATCCAGAATACAGTTGATATTCCACGGTTGAAATCACACTCACACATTTTATTTTGATATCTTGGCATATCCCACCGTGTATACTCTTAAGAGGAAGGAAAGTTAGTACGAGCTATCTAGTGGTCTTGTACTTTATTTAGTGGAATTGCTCCCCTGATACAGAAACAGTAAGGGGAGCTGTTGTTTTAACTATTTGGCCAAGAGATCCCACCCAGTGACAAGTGATTTCTCTGGGGCAGTTAACTGTCTCTTGTGCCTCGTCCCTCGGGACATTCTTCCTCCTAATCTCATGGTAATTCCTGTAGAAGCAAGGACCACTTGTGAATCTCCTATCTGCTCCCGCCCCATTAAGATTCCTCCAAGTGCCCAGTTCTATGACCCCAAAGAGCATCACAGCTTTCTGATTCCATGAGTTTTTGTTTTGATTTGTCTTAGCAGCAAAATACGTCTGTTGTAAAAGTATCATAAAAAAAAAAAATGGCTCGTGTTCAAAAAAGCTTCAACTTCGAATGTCTTTTTTTAAGAAGTACAGGTATCATCTTAGACATCAACCTGTCTTTTATCCATCACGGAAACATGCTTTGGGAATGGTCAGGATGGAGAAAAGAAACAAAAGAAGTAATGGAGGCTTGGAAAAAAAAATGAAGTTAAAAAAAAAATTTAAACTCTTACAATGTGTCATTTTACCGAGTTCCGCGGGCAAACTGTTATTCGAAGAAATTCTTTTTTGTGCTTTGCATTTAAGGTAAAATTAGGTAGCTGGTGGGGCCCCTCAACCCTCAGGACACGACGGGGAGACACCGCAAGGCGTGTGATAGTCATCAAAGTATCATGTGACGGTTTTAGGCTTAGAGAAGAACTTCCAAAAAAGTACAAAGATGGCTGTTTTAAAATTCCATACATACGAGATAAGATGGACGCTCCTACCAAGTATCGTCAGACGCAATCGACACCGTCATCTACGGAGTCATATTGGCCCTATTCTATCGGCCAAAGGAAAAGTAGATAGGTACTATGACGCTCGACTTTGACTTCTATCTATGACGTGTTAAATTTCCAGACAACCTCAGCAGAACTCTTCAAGGTTTAAACACGCCCGCTAAATCCCAGCACCATCTTGATGAACAGGGCCATTTATTAAGATGGCTGTTGGGCAGAGCTCATTAAAAGGCCGTGGCAACTTCAGCCCCATGACGCCCTCCGGCGTTAACACGGTCTCGAGGAAATTTGTCCAGCTGTTCGTACGCCAGCCGCCCATCTTCTCCTGCGCGCAGAACATCAAAAATAAACACCAGTTTAACCTTATTTATCACTCAGGGTAACGAATTGAAACCAGTTGTTTGGGAATGGATTGCTATATCTGCTAATGTTAACTTTAGTAAGGAAAGTCATCTTCTGTAATTCTTAATTATGTTGTTTCCTGGTACTGTTTAGAAGAGCCAAGAACTTTTTTTTTATACTCAAAAAAAGAAAAAAAAATTCCAGGGGCGCCTGGGTGGCTCAGCGGGTCGGGCGTCCCACTTCGGCTCAGGTCATGATCTCACAGTTCGTGGGTTCGAGCCCCGCGTCGGGCTCTGTGCTGACAGCTCGGAGCCTGGAGCCTGCTTCGGATTCTGTGTCTCCCTCTCTCTGCCCCTTCCCCGCTCGTGCTCTGTCTCTCTCTCAAAAATAAATAAAGATTAAAGAAAAGAATTCCAGTGTAGTGAACATACAGTGTTCTATGTTTCGGTTTCGGGTGTACAATACAATGATGCAACAATTCTATACATTACCCAGTGCTCATCAAGATAAGTGTGCTCTTAATCTCCCTCACCTGTTTCACCCATCCCCCTTCCACCTCCCCTCTGGTAACCATCAGTGTGTTAACTGTAGTTAAGAGTTGGCTTTTTGGTTTGTCTCTTTTTTCCTTTGTAGAACAACCAAGTACTTTTGAGTTAATGCCAGAGACATAAATCACGTCAGGGTGTGGAACAGTTGAACTCCTAGGGGCATTTAATGGCAATAATTTCACACATAGATTTCTTCCTGAGAAACCATATGGATTATAAGTGTGTTAGAGATTTCAGAATGGCTGGTCCTTGACTTCAAGGCATTGAACTTTGATATAGCTTTTACTTTTTTACGTTATATATTGACATATCTAAAGGGTCTTTTATAAAAGCCAAATTTAGCTACACTTTAGCTACTAAAAAACTTTAGCTAAAAAAAATTACCCTTGGCCTTGGACACATGTGGTGATGCCATCTACCAGCTAGTAACTAGGTCACGTCTGCCAGTAGAACCATCTCGAACAGCCAACAGGTATTTGCAAGTTATCTGAACATTCCACTCTATTTTTTCCTATTTAAAACAATGATTAGGAAACGGCGAAAACAATCACAGAGAAGTAGTGATAAGAAGCAGGTTTTCACGTATTTAATACAAGAGAGACAAAGCTGGGAATAATGAGTTGTGCTCAATCAGAAGTTCATTAAGAGGGACACCTGGGTGGCTCAGTCGGTTAAGCTTCCCACTTGGGCTCAGGTCATGATCTCACAGTTCATGGGTTCAAGCCCCGTGTCGGGCTCTGTGCTGACAGCTCAGAGCCTGGAGCCTGCTTTAGATTCTGTGTCTCCCTCTCTCTGCCCCTCCCTAGCTCACATTCTGTCTCTCTCTCAAAAATAATAAACATTAAAAATAAAAAAAGAAGTTCATTAACAAAAAAAGTAAAAAAAGATTCGTGAAACGCTAGAAATACATTGATGTCAGTGAGTTTTTGAAAAGCAGTGTAATGGTGGATTTTATAATGTATCGTAGTCTCTGGAAACAGAAGCCTCTCAATCAACTAAAGTTTGTCTTTTAGAGGGGTATATTTAATTTTTTCGGTAATACATCACATATCAAAGGAGGGAGTCACCTGTACTTATAAGAACTTAGCGAACTCCTCTAGACAAAGGCCACCAAATTTTAGAGATTTCTGTAGATTGTTTTGTCATGCCTTGTTGACTTTTCTGAGGCAAATGCTATTTTTTCCCCTAATTCAGTAATTTTTACTTTTTTATTACTTTGGAGTGGAATCCTTTTTTGAGACAAAATATTTGCACAAAACCCTGACATATAAAACATTAAACACAGCACCTTTCCAGGTGATGACAGTGGGGCGGGGCGGGGGGGGGGTGGTAGAGAGAGACAGAATTAGGCACATTCATACCATGGCACACAGCCTGAATGGCTTGGGTAACTAACGCTATTTAGAACCCAGTGAATACCCGGCCCGTTTCTAGCGTGTGCATGGCTGTATCCCAATTTAGAGGTGTGCAGTCCTTCCCCAGAGTCCCGCAGAGTGTAGGTGGGTCAGGATTCCATCGCGGTGCCCTACCGGGTCTGGGTGCCCATAAATGAATTATGCCTCAATGGGCCCTTCTGCAAAATGGGACTAACTGCCCTTCTCCCTCGTGCAGTCCTTTGGAAGATTAAATGCGCTAACTCATGCAGGTCCCTCAAAACAGTGCCCGGCACAGAGCGAATCCTCTACGGGTGTAACCCCGCATTTCTGCAGAGACACAACCAGAGCTGGGATGCCGGGGCCTCTTACTCTAACGTTGTTTTCCGTGGGCGTTGATCTGCGTTGGCCCCTCCTCTGGTCTGTCAACAGCCCTGGGAAGCAGGCAGGTGTTGGAGGAGAAAGGGCCTGAGCTTTGGCACATGGGGCAGTGTGCTTTCAACCGGTCTGAGGCCCAGCCGGACGGGTAGGTGGCCACAGCTACGCAGACAGCAGTGGGGCAGCGGCCTCAGGTGGCGATTTACATGTAAACGGTAACGACTCAAAATTAAATACAGTTAACCTTCAGTTCCTCACTTACAGAAGCCACTAATTCCACAGCAGCCGTCTAGGACAAAGAGACCGGCCCCCAAATCACAGGGGGACCTACCAGACACAATTACCAACTCGGTCATCTGGGTGAGTTAAAAACACACCAGTGTTTGTGTATTAAGGTCAAAGGAGATTCATAACATCGGGTTCAAGCATCGGTTACATCTTAGAATCACCTGGGGGGCTTTCAACCGTCCCAGCACCCAGGCACACCCCAGCCCACTGAAATCAACCTTCGGGAGTAGAACCCCGGGCATGAGTGTATTTGAGAGCCTCCTTAGTGATTCCAATGTGCAACTAGTGTTGGGAACGTGAGCTGGTGGTGTGAGGGGGGCATGGGGACCGGGGGGAGCCCCGCAGGTGAAGCAGGTGTGACCATCGCTCCTGGAGATGCTGTTTGTGCCGCTGAAGTGACTCCTGGGGCACATCTGGCGGGGACAGGCTTCTCTGGGTCACACTGGATAAGGAAGCGTCGCTGAGCTGTGCAAACACTTGGCTTGCCTCAGTGTTAGCCCAGAACACGATGGGATAAAAGAGGCTCAAACTAATAATACCCTGGGCAATTGTTTAGGGAATTAAAGTTGTATGCCTAAAGCAGCCGTAAGGAATCACTGTTTTTTTAAATTTTTTTTTTATGTTTTTAATTTTATTTTTGAGAGAGAGAAAAGGGGAGGGGAGGGGCAGAGAGAGAGGGAGACACAGAATCCGAAGCAGGCTCTAGGCTCTGAGCTGTCAGCACTGAGCCTGATGTGGGGCTCAAACCCACGAACCGCGAGATCATGACCTGAGCCAAAGTCGGACGCTCAGCCAGCTGAGGCGCCCTCAGCACCCAGGTGCCCCTTACCCAAATTTGTTTTAAAATTTTGTTAACGTTTATTATTGAGAGACAGAGAGACAGAGCATGAGCAGGGGAGGGGCAGAGAGAGGAGGAGACACAGACTCCGAAGCAGGCTCCAGGCTCTGAGCTGTCAGCACAGAGCCCCATGTGGGGCTCGAACTCAAGAACCTGAGATCATGACCTGAGCTGAAGTGGGATGCTTAACTGACTGAGCCACCCAGGTGACTCAAGGAATAACTGTTTTATCCTTTAAACAAACATGTGCTGGCTTGGATTTCTGTGGATCAAATGATGTATTCATTAGCAGAAGGAAGTGTCATTAAACCAGTAACTGTAAGAAAGAACACCTACAACAACGAATGTGATTTGCACGGTGATTATAAATGCCACGAGATTCTGCCTTACGTTATTAAGCGACTATAGCCAAACCAGGGTGGCTTCTTTCCAACTAGTATTATTAGCCGGATTATACTTGAGGACTTTTAGAAGCACAGTTTTTGCACATTAAGAGCGGTTGCAGTAGTAAAATAACAACTGTCTCTATCTTTTATGCAGGTCAGAACAGCCTCTCTCTGCCCCCTGCACTCCCCCGAAAGAACAAAGGTGTGAAACCTGGTAGGCAGGTGCCTTTACAAGGTGAAGTGGGGAGGGGGGTTTATCTGGCTATTCCAGCATTCAAGAACCACACTTCTTTTCTCCGGTGTCAGGACTCAGCTGGGCACAGGTCAGCGGGGCAACCAGAGGCTAACCTGCGAGGCAGGGTGAGGAGGGGACTAGTGTGCCCGCCGTGCCTGCCGCCTCAGCCAACCGCGGCCCCCGGAGTCCCAGCCCAAGCTCGCCAGCCCCCCTGGATCCCTGACTACTGCCTCTGCTTTAGGTTCGAGTCTACGTCCTGGCCTCCAAACAGCACAGGCTGATCGGCCTGGCGGGGCTCCCGAGAGCGGCCCTCCCCCAGCTCCAGGCGGTGAGAACCGGGCATTGCAGGGAGATGGGAAGCCACCAGTTCCTCATAGTGTGTGTGTGTGTAACGTGCCCTGTGCGAGTGTGCGATGTACCTTGTGTGAGTGTGACCTCCCCTGTGTAAGTGTGAGTGACGTATGCCATGCGAGCACGCGTGTGATGTCCCCTGTGCGAGTGTGACGTCCCATGTGTGTGACGTCCCATGTGTGAGCATGAGTGTGAGCAGCGCTCCCCGGGGGAAGGCGCTCCCGCGGCGCCCACGAACCGTCTGGGCCCAGCTCCCTTGGAGAGCACCAGAAGGAAACAACCGTGTAAGCGAAACTCACCGAGAGACAAGAGGGTCTCCGAGGCCACGTTTCTGATTTCCTCCGTGTCGCACTGACACAGAGTCACCAGCATCTTAATGCTTTCGGTGGCCTGCGAGGAGAGAGCCGTTAGTGCTGCGACACCCACAGCGGGCCACAGGGGCGGTACTGTCTTGCCCAGGGTTCCCTCGGCCCGCTGAGCGTCCGGCTCCTGAGGGGCTCTTTTAAAGGAACACATTCCGCGCCGTCCCTCCAAGATGCACCGGATTCGTCTCCCGGGATGGCGCCTGGGCCGCGCACCTGCAGGAGCTCCAACAACGCGCGTTTGGAAGGGGAGTGGCCAGCCTGTCCTTCCAGAACAGGATCCCCTTCTCCGAGCTCTTTCCCACGCGCCTCATTGGTTCCAACCCAGTGCTCAGCTAAGGACTCTGTGTTTGGCTTGTGTGCCCAACGGGAGGACAGCCAGAGCAGGTGGTCGGAACCCTCGTGTCTGTCCATCCCACACGTATCAGCGCCCCAGGGACCGGGCAGTCGGCCAGGCAGCGAGCGGGGCTCGGTCCTGACCCCCCAGGGTTTCCGGTCCAGCGGAAAGACAGACGGTGGGACAATGACAGGCGGGGACACGGTGCTCGGGCAGAACAGAGCTGGGAAACGTCATCTGGTCTGACCTGGAGAATCTTCACAGAGGAAGCGGTGTCTTAGGGCAATTAGCCACATTCGGGTAAGTGGTAGGTGTGTGTGTGTGTGCGCGCACGTGTGCATGTGTTGGGCGGTGTGGGGCAGGAAATGCATTCCAGGCGAGGGGAGCACCTCCTACCAGGACCCCAATCAAGGAGGGGCCTTACAAGCCACATTAAGTGCTTTGAACTTCATCCTTAGCATCCTGGAGAACCACATAAGAGCTTTAGAAGCGGGATTTGTGGGGTGTTTTGTTTTGCTTTTATTTATTGATTTTGAGAGAGCTAGAGAGCGAGCAGGGGAGGGGCAGAGAGGGAGACAGCGAGAATCCCAAGCGGGCTCCGCGCCGTCAGCGCAGAGCCCCATGTGGGGCTTGAACTCACGAACCCTGAGATCACGACCGTAGCTGAGATCTCGAGTCTCACCCTTGACCCACAGAGCTACCCGGGGCCCGGGACTCGTGCTGTAGTGAGAGCAGCCTCACTGCAGCAGAAAGCGCGCACGGAAGGCGTGGACTCCGCGGGGGCAGAGGCCGGCGGGAAGGCGGCTCCAGTGGGGGTGGGCAGAGCGGGCTGCGGGGGGGGGGGGGGGGGGGTCCGCGGGTCCGCGGGGCGGGGCCGTCGGGGGTGAGGGTGAGGATGAGGTGGGGGAGGGGCACGGACGAGCTGCACCCCCCCACTGAGGTGGGCGAGCTGGGTGCCCGTCGGAGGTGACTTCCCAGCAGGGACGCCCCGCAGCAAGCGGGGCACGTGCCAGCAAGGGAGGACCCGGCCTGGAAACCCGGGCGGGGGGCGTCATTGGCCTGGGGAAGATGACAGACACCCCCGGGAGAGGACGCGTGCAGGCAGAGGAGGGCCTAGCACCGCGTTTCCACGGACACCACCGCGTGGGGCACGCCTGCGGCCAGACCCAAATGCTTCCGCTGAGGTTCTGACGAGCTGAGGGACCAGACTGCGAGACGGCGATTCTCCTTCTGGAAGGAAGCCGGGCGCAGAGAGCCCTGGTGCCGGTGACAGAGGTGTCAATGGCAGTGCGCAGCACGGGCAGACCACAGGCTCTTAGCCCAGAGAAACAGATGAGGGGCCCGAACTTCGAGGGCCTCTTGGTTTGAGGATCTCGATCTCTCATTTGGGTCCAGTTTGGTAACAGAAAAATGTGCCTGTCTGCTTGCTAGCATTAACTAAGTACTACTAATAATAGTAACGATAAAAATAAAATAATGATAATGATGATGATGATGATGATGATGTTTTCCCTGACAGGTTAGCTAGAGTTGATTGGTTTGGGTGGATGAAACCCCCGTGTCTACACTGTTTTTCACACCATGCTGCCCAGAGCCCCTTTCAGGAGCTGGAGGCTGGGGATGGTTTAAAAAGAGGTGTTTTGTCCAGCACCAAGGATCGTATTTTCTGGAAGAAAAGAGAACAGTGGAGGCATCGGGGCTCTCAGACTTGAGATCTGCTAGAGTTAAAACCGTTGCTTTTACTGTCACGTTCACACTGTGCAAATCCACAGAAGCGGACACAGTTCACGGTACCCTGGTGACTTTGTTTCCATTAGCTCCGTGTCACAGCCATCGTCTCTGAGATGTCACGGGCACCAGGAGGCCACTCAAATAAACAGCAGTCACTGTGGGCTCTCTTGGCCACACAAGGTATTTTTCAGCACGTGACAAGGAAGGCTATATTTCCCAGAGCTGTTTGTCTGCACAGGTCATGAGATCTTCTTTTGAGAGTATTAACCCCTCTCTTCATGCCCATCCGGCTATAGGTCCCACCCCTTGTCCCATGCGGCCATCCAAGATTTTAGCAAGTTTGAAGGTGTGACTTTATCTTTTTCTCAAAAGTGACTGGTCTTATTTTTGATGATTTAAGGTAGGTTGAACATTAAATCTTTCCTACTGAAAGGCAAACTTTCTTTCCTTTCTTTCTTTCTTCCTCTCTTCCCCTTTCCTTCCCTTCCTTCCTTCCTTCCTTCCTTCCTTCCTTCCTTCCTTCCTTCCTTCCTTCCTTCCAATTTCCTTAAGTAATCTCTACGGTCAACCTGGGGCTCAAACTCACGACTCCTAGTTGCACACCCCGCTGACTGAGCCAGCTGGGCACCCTGAAAGGCAAAGTCTCTAATGTTGGGAATTCTCAGCCTTTGTTTCATTTACATTTTAGCCCTGTCACTGCTCAGTGACATGTCCCCCTGACAGACTTAAGATGGGTGAGCTGCTGGGGTGCCTGGGTGGCTCAGTCACCAATGTCCAACTTCAGCTGATGTCCAACTTCAGCTTGGGTTGTGGTCTTGGGGTTTGTGGGTTCGAGATCCCCATTGGGCTCTCCACTCTTAACGAGGAGCCTGCTTCAGATCCTCTGTGTCTCTCTCTGCCCCTCCCCCATTTGCTCTCTATCTCTCAAAAAGGAATAAACATTTAAAAAATTAAAAAAAAAAAGGAAGGGTGAGCTGCTTGTTAAAGCAGATCGTGGGGAAGCATCTGGGAATTTATTGGCACATTGAATTTCAGTATTTCCTTACAAATTTTATTTGTCCCTGTTCTTTCTTGTACGCAAGAAAAATTGGTGAAATCATCCTATCAACTCTTTTTTTTGGGATAAGCTATCCATTTCTGGGCTGCGGGCTGCTGAAACACATAATTATTTCATTTGGAAAATTATCAACCCTAACAAAACAAAGTCACATTTAGCTACTATTTAAAGAAAAGACCCCCAGGGCGCTTGGGTGGCTCAATCCATTAAGCGTCTGACCTTGGCTCAGGTCATGATCTTGCAGTTGGTTCGCTTCGTAGGTTCGAGCCCCGCATCGGGCTCTGTGGTGACAGCTCAGAGCCTGGAACCTGCTTCGGATTCTGTGTCTCCCTCGCTCTCTGCCCCTCCCCCACTTACTCTCTGTTTCTCTCTCAGAAATAAACATTAAAATAAAGTTTTAAGAAAAGACCCCCAAATGAATACACAGTTCCCACCGTGAAGGAGGTAAGACAGGTGCCCCCAAGTAGGGGAAGAAAGCTGTTGGGTGCACTTGGCCTAGACTTGCTCAGAGCTGAACTGCCGGGGCCTCGGAGACTGGGTCTTACCTGCAAGCTTTTCAGGGCCAGGCAGGCTGCCCTCTGGAGCTGGGGGTTTGCCTTTGTCAGTGCCTCACAGTAATACAGCAAGGCCTGGAAGAGAGGGAGGGACCCCGTGAGGACATTTTGATGTGTTTGCAGTTTCGGAGGCATCACTTTTACTCCCGGACCTAAACTATAGATAAAACGAGACATTTCATATGACCTTCAGAGCACAAAAAAAAAAAAAAAAAGAAAAAAAAAATCCATAACAATTCATGTTTACTAAAAGAACTGTCTCTGAATTCAATCCATTACTCTATCAGGTCACAGACTCTGTGGACTATGAAGCTGGAAGGTCCAAAGTTACGTTTCCAGCATTCAAGAGCCCCTGAGGTCTAGCGCAAGTGCTAAGATTGCAGAAGGGTCTGTAGGGAAGGAATGTGTCTCCACAGAAGCTGCGAGATGCTAAGTGAATCGCGTGGAAGAAAGCCACCTTCCAAAGTGCCAGGACACGGTGCACGAAAATGATACTCGACCTGGACCGGGAAGGACGGGTTAGATTTCAGCCCAAATTAAGAGTTGGATGCTTATCAGACTGAGCCACCCAGGCGCTGCCCCCCCGCCCAATTATCTTTTAAGCTGGTTTAAGACCCAGGCCCTGCGTCACCAACCACTATGTGACCGGCTCTCTACTGTCTTTCTGATTTCCTATGACTTACGTTGACCTAATTATCATTACGTATGTACACATATGTACGCCTGTGTTTATACCTATTTCTATTCTCTCAACTTGCTCACGCGTGCTTCTGGCATTTTACTTAACTTCCTGTGCCTTAGTCTGTCAATCTGCAAAGTGAGTAGAATCAAAAGCCACTCACAGGCCTTTCTGATTCTTCCACATGGTGACACATGTCAAGGACTGAAATCCGGTCTTAGCATGAAGTAAGGCCTCGATAAATAGAGCTGTAGCGTTACTGTTATTCTCACATACATCTGCGTATTCATGTATTTGCTTATAGGAGATACAACAGTGACTCCATGTCTGTTGAAGCTCCCTAAAAGATGAAGATCTTGGATTTTTTGTTTTTTTAATCTTATTTGATTCCTTACAGCACCTAGAATGATACCCTGCACTTAGTGACACCCATCAACTCTGGTGCCACCATCCTGCCTGGATGAAAGAGCTTGAAAGTGTAACCAAACACCTGCTGATGTGTTTGCTCATGGGATGGCACCTAGCACTGTGGTGGTCCCTCCCAGTTGTGATAAGACACAGCCTAGTTTCTCAGTGCTGGACAACAGCCCCACCCTTAAATTCTTTTTAACGTTTATTTATTTTTGAGACAGAGAGAGACAGAGCATGAACAGGGGAGGGTCAGAGAGAGAGAGGGAGACACAGAATCTGAAACAGGCTCCAGGCTCTGAGCTGTCAGCACAGAGCCCGATGCGGGGCTTGAACTCATGGACCGCGAGATCACGACCTGAGCCGAAGTCGGACGCTTAACCGACTGAGTCACCCAGGCACCCCAAGAATAGCCCCACCCTTAAAAAAATATGGAGATATAATTCACATACCATAATATTCACCCTTGAAAGTGTATGGCCCAGTGGTTTTTCATACACTCACAAAACATCACCACTACCTAATTCCAGATCATTTTCTTTTTCCTTTTTTTTTTTTAGTAATAAAGTTTATTTTTAGTTGGTACTAAGAGAAAGGGACCAGATCATTTCCATGACTCTAAAAAGAAATCCTGTACCCTTGGGCAGTCATTCCCCTGGTCTCCTCCCTCTAGTTCCTGGCAACCACTGATCCCTCTCTCTCTCTGCATTTCCCTAGTCTGGACATTTTGCGGGAACGGAATCACATAACATGTGGCCTTTTACGTCTTGCACTTTCACTAGCCAGATGTGTTCAAGGTTCCTCCAGCACGAGTCAGAATCCCTTGTGTGTTGCATCATATTCCTCTGTAGGGACAGATCACACTTTGTGCACTCGTCAGCCGATGGACATTTGGACTGTTTCCACTTTTTGGCCGTTGTGAGTAATAATCATATTAAATGTCCCATTTCACTTAGGCTTTTGCATAGTTATCATCAATTGGTTTTTGACCTCCAGGGCCAGCCCTTGTGAAAATTGTAAAATGGATGAACTTTAGCACATGATGCTTCTCCATTTTCCCCGTCCATTTCCCTCCTGTACCCCTCCTAAGAGCTTCCAAGCTTTAACCACCTAACCAAAGTTTAACCCGTTGTGCAAAGCATACATTCCAAGGCTTAACTGGCCAAAAACAACTTAAATGGTTCTTCCTCTCAGGCATGTTTGCATGACACTGACTCAAGAGGGATGAAGTGCTGCATATGGGCCCGGTCAGTCCACCGCTGATAATGGGATCTTTGTTTTGTTTTGTTTTAAAATTTTTTTTCAATGTTTATTCGTTTTTGAGAGAGAGAGAGAGAGAGAGAGAGAGAGAGAGAGCGCGCGCACAAGCCACGAGCAGAGGAAGGGCAGAGAGGGAGACACAGAATTCGAAGCAGGCTCCAGGCTCTGAGCTGTCAGCACAGAGCCTGACGCAGGGCTTGAACCCACAAACCGTGAGATCATGACCTGAGCCAAAGTCGGATGCTCAGCCGACTGAGCCACTGAGGTGCCCCTGTTTTGTTTTTTGAATGTTTATTTATCTATTTATTTTGAGAGAGAGCGTGCCTATATGAGCGGGGGAGGAGGAGAGACAGGGAGAGAGAGAGAGAGAGAGAGAGAGAGAGAGAATCCTAAGCAGGCTCTGTACCACCAGCACAGAGCCTAACGTGGGGCTCGATCCATGAACCGTGAGATCATGACCTGAGCGCAAGCCAAGAGTCGAACGCTTAACCAGCTGAGCCACCCAGGTGCCCCAGGAACAGGATCTGTAGATGGGACTTCTGGACCACACTGTCCCTGTGAGCATGAAGCCCGTAACTCTGCTGGCTTGAGTGGGAACTGGGCGCTGTTCCCCGGCCTGAGAAAGCATCTGGCACTTCTCTGTGCCTTGCAGAGATATACCATCTCACAGGACACGTAAGCAGCATCTTGCTCACTTGGGTTTGAGCAGTGGCCCAAGAAGAGGTGGCTGCTGTGACATTTGGATCAATAAGAGTTATTTTTTTTAATGTTTATTTATTCTTGAGAGAGAGAGAGAGAGAGAGAGAGAGAGAGAGACAGAGCACAAGCAGGGGAGGGGCAGAAAGAAAGGGAGACACAGAATCCACAGCAGGCTCAAGGCTCTGAGCTGTCAGCGCAGAGCCCAACGTGGGGCTCAAACCCACAAACCGTGAGATCGTGACTGGAACTGAAGTCGGATGTTTAACCGACTGAGCCACCCAGGTGCCCCACAACTGGTAGGAGTTCTAAGAAGCCAAGAGAAGGTGTGCTGTTAAGCAAGAGTCCCTGACACTGAACAGGACAGCGAGCATCTCCTCTGGCAAGTCCCAGATGATTGGAGAAACAACATCCCAACACAACGGTACAACTGGAAAGGATGGACATCTTCTACTTGTTTGGGGTGGGGGAGCAAAAAGCATCAAAAGTGAACCAACCTACAACTTTTAGTTTCAGTAGCTACGGGTTTCCAAAGGTTGAAGATTTATAGAAACACCAGCTCTCACCTAGGTATTTTTATATTTGCTTTAGCCCTTCACATGTGAGTACAGAATTAATGTGCCAACGTTTGCTATTTCATACAAGAAAAAATGGAAAGAACTCAAGGTTTGGGCATGGTGGGTCCAACATATCTAGGTGGTACCTAAGTTTCTAGCTTCTTAACTAGTGTGTCGTCTAACCCATCTACAAGGGGACACTCTTTCGTGGAAAGCGAATCCAAGGGCATGACAACGAGAGCTGAACTGGAATAAAGAGAGAGCATGTGGCCAGTGGCATGTGCCCTAAAAGTAGAAGGCGCATACAGAAGAGCCAAAGAAGGGCTGTGTTGTAACTGCTGTGGTTGCTACTGTTTTCTGTGTTGTTTTTTAATTTTTGATGTTTATCTATTTATTGTAAAACTGAGAGAGCGAGTGGGGGAGAGGCAGAGAGAGGAGGAGAGAATCCCACACAGGGTCCACGCCGTTAGCACAGAGTCTGATGGGGGGCTCCATCCTATGGACCGTGAGATCATGATCTGAGCTGAAATCAAGAGTTGGATGCCCGACCGACTGAGATGCCCAGGTGCCCCAGGCTGCCTTTATCTAAGGAGACGCTAGACCATGGGTCCTTGTCATGACCAAAGGGCACTTGTCATGACCAAAGGGCACCGTGATCCCACGCACAGAAGACTGTGTCTGTATAGGCTGCTACCAGCAGCGGTCACACGCCTTTAATTTTCCTCCTCTCTCTTCAGTAGAGTGAGGATGATTGGCCCATAGAACAGCCTGTTGAGCAAATCCCAGTAAAAGACTGGAGCTTTGTAGGAAAGAAGAACATGAAGTCCCTGCTCTTGGGCCCAGATGACCTTAGAATGGAAGGTCTTGTGGAGACACAAACATCCCACCATTCCCCAGCTTAGCTGACACCTCAGAGAAGTTAAGCTCTTCTCAGCTGTCAACATTTGACCTTTCCCAGGACAAGAAGGGGCCAACTTTGACTTTACTGAGCTGATCTGAGGGTGGGCATGAGCTGATTTTTAGAACAACTGTTCAGATTATAAAGGGGACCGAGCCGCTGTCTGTACGGGGCCCCTGCGTGCTTGAATTGCCAATGCCTGTTACATCCGGCTGGTACTGAATTAAAGCCACGGAGGGGTCAACCTCCTCTCCCCTGGCAAAAAGGAATGATGGCTTTCAAAATTAAAAATATTCTTGTTCTTTGACTCAATGGTTTGATGACCGATGCCAAGTCAGAAACGGTGTGTGCCTGTATGCTCATCATGATATTTTTCAGAGTTGGGATCTCCACAAAGGCCCATCAGTATGGAACAAGAAAATAAATTATAGAGTATGCATACCCTGAGATGCACATTAACCCCTCAAATAGAATGAAGTAGATCAACATGTTCTAACAAGGAAAATAACCATGATCTATTACATTTAAAAACTCAGTTATGCAACAGAACAGTGTGATCTCATTTAAGAAAAAAAAATAATTATAGGGGCGCCTGGGTGGCTCAGTCAGTTAAGCGTCCCACTTCGGCTGAGGTCATGATCTTGCACTCCGTGAGTTCGAGCCCCATGTTGGGCTCTGTGCTGACAGCTCGGAGCCTGGAGCCTGCTTCGGATTCTGTGTCTCCCTCTCTCTCTGCCCCTCCCCTGCTCGCACTCTGTCTCTCTCTCAAAAATAAATAACTATTAACAAAAAAGAAAAAAATAATTATAGACGTTAGCATATGCATAGAAGAACATTAGAAGGAATGTACACCTTGGGGCGCCTGGGTGGCGCAGTCGGTTAAGCGTCCGACTTCAGCCAGGTCACGATCTCGCGGTCTGTGAGTTCGAGCCCCGTGTCAGGCTCTGGGCTGATGGCTCGGAGCCTGGAGCCTGTTTCCGATTCTGAGTCTCCCTCTCTCTCTGCCCCTCCCCCGTTCATGCTCTGTCTCTCTCTGTCCCAAAAATAAATAAACGTTGAAAAAAAAAAAAAAAAAAAGAAGGAATGTACACCAAATCCCTAACAGTTTTCTCTGGGGGCTGGACTTATGGGCACTAAAATATTTACAGTATATTTTGTAGTTTAAATTGTGTTACAGGGTATGTATTATTAATAGGCAGAAGAAAATTATTTTTTTATAAGAAACATTTGGCAAAATATTAATAGTAAATGATAGAAAATTAAAGAAGCTTCTGGCTTGATGTCCGTGGTTTGGGGCTTTACCTTTTCCCTGAAGTGCTCGTTTCTGGAGGCTGCGGTCAAGTACAGCATCACAGCCTCACGGGCTTCCTGGTCATCGCCAGTCAGCAGCACAGCCAGAGTCCCGAGTACTTCCTGCTGGGCTGAGAGGCTGCCCGGTGCAAGGTCACTCATGGCCTGGAGCAGTTTCTCATCTCTCAGCGACTGCAGGGTCTGAATCAAGGAAACTAGCGAGTGAAAAGAAAGCAGAGTTCACTTTCTGATCATAAGGTAACACACTCACTAAAAATATACGACTCAAGTATACATGTAATAACAGACCCACGTACGCAAAGTCAGCATACGACGAAGGTGATGTTTTGTTAGTGAGAAAAGGCCATGATTCTAGTAACTCTATTATGGTAAATGGCAAACCTTAATAGGGAGTAGCAAAGGCAGATCTCCATCTTGTACGGCCGCTAAAATAACTTCTAGACGAATTAAATAGTCAAGTGTAAAAATATACAGCGAAGGACCTACAAGTAAACTTGTAGTTTACTACAAGTAAAATCTTCCCGATGAGAGCCGACTCTGTTGCCGATCTTTTAGCCATACCCGTCTGGCAATCCCCTGGCCCCGAGTGACCCCAGCTTGATGTTCTCTCTGTCTGCACTCGGGCACCTGGGCCGGGATGGAGAAATCCAGCTGGCTGGCTGGAATATGGAGATGATATGATAAAAAATAAAATTCTGAGTCCCATTTGGACAAACTGATGATGTTCCATGACCAAGGAATGTATTCTGATCCCTCATAAAGTACCCGGTGCAGGCATCTGTTAGTCACCGAAACATCAGGATAAGAGTGTATCTGGTCAGTACAGATGGGAAACGATAACCTAAAATTCACGATCCATCAGTAGACAGCATCCACTATTCAATGGACACGTTAGTGAATTTTTGAGATTTTTTTTTTTTGGCTTTAATTTCCTATTTCTGCTGCTGGGGATGTTGTGGTCATTTCACTGCTTTTTTATTTATTTTTTTTTTTTTCAACGTTTATTTATTTTTGGGACAGAGAGAGACAGAGCATGAACGGGGGAGGGGCAGAGAGAGAGGGAGACACAGAATCGGAAACAGGCTCCAGGCTCCGAGCCATCAGCCCAGAGCCCGACGCGGGGCTCGAACCCATGGACCGCGAGATCGTGACCTGGCTGAAGTCGGACGCTTAACCGACTGCGCCACCCAGGCGCCCCCATTTCACTGCTTTTTAAATAAATGCCACAGCATAAGGTCTCGAGACAGTATTATGTATAACAATGGAACAAACAAATCATGGAAAACAACCTAACTGTCCAACAGTAATCAACTATATTCGCATGCACCCAAATGCAGGGATACTACAAAACTAAAAAAATTTTCAAAGGATAACATGGGATATAATACCAAATAAAAGCTAGGACTGAATGCTTTATAATAGGTCATCACAGCTTTGAAATGTCAAATCCATGCATATCCAACTAAAAATACATTAAATTTTAAAAGTAAGATAGTAGGTGATTTGAATATTTTTAGGTGTACTTTTTTGTTTTCTAGTCTTTTTTTTTTTTTAAATAATGAGGGCCTTTTTCTTATTTAAAGGAAGAAGAAAACAAAAAAGACATGTACAGGGTTAGGGTTTCTCCACGGTCCTCCTCCACTCCTACTGGTAAGTAGGTACGCCTTCCCCAGGACCGTCGGGGGGAGGCTCAGGGATGTCAGCTGCTACTGATGTCATTTGAACAGTAGAGAAATTTACTCAGAAAACTGCTTTAGAGACAGTGACAAACTTAGAGAAGATAGGAAGACTATCCTCAAGTGAGATCCTGTGGTCTCCCGCCTCGGTTCTCCTTCTAGAACTCTGGACCAGCATTTACTCATCATGAGGGCTACACAGACTCTCCTGTGTTCGGGCTGGCTTAGGCACCAGGTCGGGGGGAGAAAGTACGTCTTCTCACTGGGATGTGAGCTCTGTGACGGACCTGTCAGTGCAGGGTTCAGCGTTCTGGAGGGAAGGGCTAAGTCTGGTGCTGAGCCAACCCGTCTACTCCTAAAGAACACACTGCAGTCCCACCCCCTTTCACCGGCAGCGGTGAAGTCTGGGTGGATTTACAGAGCACAGACTGGGGAGCCAGAACCCAGCCCCTCGCTGCCTGGCTCCGCCCCCAAAGAGGTTTCCTCTCCTTGCAGCTGCTTATGTTATTTTCAGCATGTGACACCACGCGAGAAGCAAGGCAATCATGAACTTCAGGCCACCCCGCTGTGCTGGTGCCCGTTCTGCACCCTCCCCAGAGACACAGCCCGAGACGTGGTTTTCCATCTCCTTTCCTGACCAACATGTCGCCCCATCTGCCTTGTCGTGAATCCCATTGCGGACTGTTATGAAAGTGCCTCCAAACAGGGCAACGTAACACAGCACTGCCTGTAGGCTCGATCCCACAAACGGCAAATACATTCGTGAAGAAATTACATCATTAAATCAGCTTCTGGTCAATGTCGTATCCTTGCTGGGTGATCAGGATGCTCTCGGTACACCCCTGGTTCATTGCCAAGAGGCTCACTACTGTTAGGGGTCCAGAAATCATTGAAAAGGCTGATCTCATCCCAGCTGTTGACTTGGGGGAAGAAATGGTTACCAGCCCTAAAAACTATGACTGAAAAGACCAGAGTTCACTCCAAATGGAGCCACCACACGGTGCAACGAAAGAACACGTCCCACCTTGCTTGGCCAGCTGGTTCAAGTAGCTCTCTAGGTCGCTCACACCGTGGCTGGTGAAGTAACCGTAGTATTGGAAAACGGTGATGACCTCCGAAGAGAGGCTGGAGGGGAGCAGAGGCTCAGCCTGGTCCAGGATTTGGGACACCAGTGTTCGAAACACTGTTTGGAAGGAGAAACACAAAGAGGCTTTGAAGTGCCACGAGCACTCATCCGTTCACCTGTCTTTGTACCGTGGGGTACGGCAGAGCACAGTACGTGAGACGAGCTAGTCCTCAGTGAATAGCTGGATGATTACTGGACGTGCGTATACATACCTGTGTAACTGCGTTGGGTCAAGAACAGAACACTGCTGGCACCCCACCTGGTTGACTCATGCCCCCATCTCAGTGCCCCCCTCAGATCCCCCCACCCCCACCACAGGTAACTGATAATCTGACTTCTATCACTAGGACTCAGCTTTACCTGTTCTTGAACATCATATAAATGGGATTATACAGTATATACTGTTTGTATCTGGTTCCTTTCACTCAATAAAATATTTGTGGGATTCGCCTACATTGTTGCTTACAGTTTATTCTTCTTAAAAATTGCTGTGTAATGGCCTATTGTATGACTGATGCTATAAATACACAATATATACATATATACAATATTATATACATACACATTATACACACACACATACACAACACATTTATTTTCTTGTTGGTGGGCATTTGAGTTGTTTCTGATTTTCAGTTCTTGTGAAGAAAGTGCTATGAACCTTTTTTGAGAGTCTAAGCATCCCTCTCCCTTGACATATTTAGGAGCGGAATGGCTGGATCATAGGGTAGGTATATTTAACTTTAGTAGAAATTGCCAAACTGTTTCCCACGTGGTTCCACCACGGGACACGCTCCTGTTGGTAACATTTTAATGAAAAACATATACAGCCACCTAAACAGCAACACGGACGCACAGTGCTTTTAAAAGTCACCGCTGAGATTCTGAGTTGGAACACGCTCGTGTTCTTTCTTTTCTTAGAGTAGGTGATGGACAGACGACGTCTTCTCCGGAGAGTCAGCCTTTTCTCCAGGGCTAGCTGCTGGGGAAGTGGTGAGGGGCAGCCCGCCAGGGCTCGCTCTCAAACCAAACGGCGGACCCTTTCCTCCCCGCCCCTGCCCTGTACCTGGGTCTGCGAGTCCTGGATATTCTCTGTTGACGGTTCTGGCAAAGCTGGCTTCCAGCTGCTTCATCACTCTGTCAGCCGAGCTGTGGTAGACCCCCACCGGGCTGCAGCACCTCGTCCAGAATGACAGCAAAGACAGCTTTTTGTGAAATTCTGGGATGGCTGGAAAAGAAGGGCAACCCCCACCCCCAACACACAGTTGGAACGAAGCAGATGAAGAGAATGCGCCTGTGTGGGGGTGGGGCAGGCATCACTGGCCCCCCCCGCCCCTTTTTAAAGACGGTGGTTTTTAAAAGTTTAAAAATTTTTTTTTTTAATTTGAGAGAAAGAGAGAGAGAGCGGCGGACAGGCAGAGAGAGAGGTGGGGACAGAGGATCCAAAGCAGGCTGTGTGTTGACAACAGACAGCCTGATGCGGGGCTCGAACCCATGAACTGTGAGATCATAACCTGAGCCGAAGTCAGATGCTTAACCAACTGAGCCACCCAGGCGCCCCAAGACTATGGTTTTTACATAAAAAAATATTTACTGATTTTGAGAGACAGTGGGGGGGGGAGGGGCAGAGAGAGAGAGGATCCCAAGCAGGCTCTGCACTGTCAGCACAGAGCCTGACATGGGGCTCAATCCCATGAACTGTGAGATCAAGAGTTGGATGCTTAATGGACTGAGCCACCCAGGCGCCTCTAAATTTTTTTTTAAGTAGGTTCCACACCCAACGTGGGGCTTGAACTCATGACCCGGAGAACCACAGTCTCCTTGTTCCACCGAATGAGCCAGCCAGGCATCCCCTAAAGACTGTGGTTTAAAATTATTTTTTTTTTTTTTTTTTTTTTTTATTAAAAATTTTTTTTTTCAACGTTTATTTATTTTTGGGACAGAGAGAGACAGAGCATGAACGGGGGAGGGGCAGAGAGAGAGGGAGACACAGAATCGGAAACAGGCTCCAGGCTCTGAGCCATCAGCCCAGAGCCCGATGCGGGGCTCGAACTCACGGACCGCGAGATCGTGACCTGGTTGAAGTCGGACACTCAACCGACTGCGCCACCCAGGCGCCCCTAAAATTATTTTTTTAATGTTTATTTATTTTTGAGAAAGAGAGAGAGAGACAGAGCATGAGTGGGGGAGGGTCAGAGAGAGAGAGAGGGAGACACAGAATCCGAAGCAGGCTCCAGGCTCCGAGCTGTCAGCCCGGAGCCCGACGCGGGGCTCGAACCCACGAACTGTGAGATCGTGACTTGAGCTGAAGTAGGCTGCTCGAGCAACTGCGCCACCCAGGCGCCCCTAAAAACTGTTTTTTTTTTTTTTTAATTTTTTTTTTCAACGTTTATTTATTTTTGGGACAGAGAGAGACAGAGCATGAACGGGGGAGGAGCAGAGAGAGAGGGAGACACAGAATCGGAAACAGGCTCCAGGCTCTGAGCCATCAGCCCAGAGCCTGATGCGGGGCTCGAACTCATGGACCGCGAGATCGTGACCTGGCTGAAGTCGGACGCTTAACCGACTGCGCCACCCAGGCGCCCCTAAAAACTGTTTTTTAACTGGAACTGTGAGATTCCTCTGTAGTTGGCAGATTTTCTAAAGGGCAGGGAACTTATGACCGGGAGCTCATCTAGCCCTGGTGGCAAAGAAAACACAGCAAAGGCAAAGCTGTTTGCTTTCGGTGAGAGAAAACCCAGCAGCCCTCCTCTCGGAAGATGCTCTCACCATCTCCCCCCCGCCGTAACTTTCCTGCAAACCCGGCTATCAGGAGGTGGGCTGGGGGAGTGTGACACCTGCCTGGGGGGGCCTCTCTGGCTGAAATGGCGAAGAGCACCGTGTAGGCAGCACACGGTCAGTGACCGTGAGGTCGTGACCTCATGCGGTTGGGACCATGAGGAGGTGCCTGGGAGCCGGGAGGACGCGAGTCACTGGCGTCCTCGGCTTCCTGTCCCCTTTTACGCCTCTCAGACACCTGCCGAGGTCACCGGCTCCCAGGAGGACTGGATGCGGGAGGCACAAATCTAAAACGGGAACCTACAGGGAGGTCTCTTCTAGGCTGGATCTGAGCGACCCAGAGAAGAGTCTGGCGCCCCACTACCTCCACGGAATGTGTGCTGTGAACAAAGACGCAAACTCCTGTCTTTATAAAGAGCTCCGTGGCCAGACCACGCGAGTTCAAAGGCAGCTTCCCCACGTCAAGTTCTCCACCTAACCCTCTTGGAACCGGGGACTTTCCTGAGAGCCTGCCAGCGTATTTCTACCTTTTCCAAGGCCAGCTGGGGAGTGTCCTGCCTTTGCCAGTCAGCTGCTGTGGGAGCTGTGTCTTCACCAGCAACACGGCACAAGCACAGTCCCGGTCGCCTGTCCCCGCAATGGAACCGCGCTGGCAGGAAAAGTCCGTGAGACCGCCTGCGAGGCGCACGCTGGTTCTGCTTAGACACGGGTGTCTGACTTCCGGAGGTGGGGGGCTGGCCCCATGGACAAAACCGTGTTCTGCTGGTTTGACTCCGAAGGCTGAGGCACAGTGTCAACGAGATGGCACCAGTCCACGCTGCTGGGCACTGGCCACTGGCCGTTCCTCCACTGTCATGCCTTCCTGCCGGCCCCACGGAGCAAGGGAGAGGCTGGGGGTGTGGCACACACATGCTTACCTTCAATGACAGAACTGATGTTCCCTATGTTCTCATCGCTGACGGCTGACAGCTTCTCCATCACCTGGACTTGCCGAGAAAGCTTCTCCAAGAGGTTGCTCGCCACAAATGGGGTTTTGCTTGAGAAAACAATTTGCTGAGAAAACAAAGAAGCCGCCGTGTCAATCACGCCCACTGTCGTCAGCGGAGGTTTCCCGACCCAACCCCGTCCTTCCTCCCACGGCCGTCACGCTAAATACGCCTGCACCGTGTTCTGTTCCGGTGGGAGAACGTTCCTCGTTCTGTGCCCGTTACAACACCCGACGAAATCACACGTGTTTTTGTTGCCTCTCAACTTTTTCCGTGCCTGTATGGATTCTGGGATTTTTTCACTAATAGAGCCACGAGGTTATTATCAAGTTGAGGCTCTGTAAATCCTCTTTGAAACTTAGAAGGCATATTCAGGCTGCTTATCTGTGTGCTCACACAGATAAAAAAAAGATTGCCTTCCCAAGTAGTCATTTTTCCCAGCACGGATTTCTTTCCTTGTTTTCAAGCTGGAAATGAAGAATGTGTGGTATAATAATCATGATTATAATCAAGGCTTTCTCATTCTAATTAACGAGTGCTGATTATGTACCAGGCACTGGTCTGAGCCCGTGTATTAGCTCATGCCATTGCTCACCACCACCCTAGGAGGTGGGTACTGTTGGTGTTCCATTTTACTGCTGGGGAAACTGAGGCACAGAGCGGTCCAGTAGCATGCCCAAGGCCACATGAATAGTAACTGATTTCATTTGAGTGCAGGTCACAAGAGTAAAGGGCATGAGAGAGGACAGAAGTCACTTGTTGCCTGAAGGTTCTAGACCTTTCTGTGTGCCTCAGAGACCTGTCCAGTCACCTGGTGGGTATGGATACAGGGAGCTGACCTGTATTGCCATCCTCCCCTGTCTAAACCATGTAGATTCTATGCACATATGATTTCCAATCTCCGAGCCTAGTGTAGCAATTATGTGCTGATGCCTTTCACATATGTAGATACAGCAGAAGTGAACTGACTTCAGGCATAACATATGGTCCACATGGGATGCCTGTTTTTTTCTCTTTGCAATTACATTCCGAATGAAGATGTAAACTCACCGATGCGGCAGTGGGTGTGGGTTAGAAATTACGTTTCTAATCCTTAATCCTTTACATCTCTGTACGTGTGCCTCTTCTGTTTTTTTGATGCTGATTTTCCCCACAGTGGGGCTGACTTGTTATGACCATGGTCTGGTCTGAGTATTGGGAAGAACGCTGCACTGAATATTTTTAAATTTTTTTTAGTTTATTTATTTTTTGAGAGACAGACAGTGCACAGGGAAGGGGCAGAGAGAGAGAGAGAGAGAGAGAGAGAGAGAGAGAGAGAATCCCAAACAGGATCCATGCACTGTCAGCACAGAGCCTGACATAGGGCTCGAACTCACGAACTGCATTGCACTGAATATTGCTTGTCAATTAGTCTTTGAGAGAAAACATTCATTCCTTCATGGAAGAGAATTCTCTTATGTCTCACAGGATAATGACTTTACCTCTACAGTGCCAACAGGTAGTGTGCTCAGCACAGAATCAGGCTCAGCAAGGGCGAAGAGTTGTGAAAACCATCTTATTCAAGTGGTTGGATAGAGAATAGTTATAAGCAAACAACAACCCTTTCCCATTTTGGTCAGAAAAAAACCACTGCGCCTTCTGCCAGATTGGTTGTCAGTAAATGGCTGGCAAATTCAACAGTCAACAGAAGAGATCAACTGGGATGTTGGCCAACCTAGCGGTAAGAGTCGTAATTGCCAACAAGTTTCCCACAGTGTCTGAGGTGACTCTGGGGTTGTTTGTTCACGGAGGAAAGTATATCCTCCATCTCATCACAAGTGCATTATGGAAAAAGCACACTAACCCACCTCTGGCCTCTCTGGGACCCCCGTCCTCCTTACCCTGCCTCTTGTCTGCCACTTGGTCCCATGCTCTTAGGAGCACGATTGATTGATTGACTATTTATTTATTTACGTTTTGCACCCTTCCTGTCTGGCCAATCCCCCTGAAGACCATTACCCATTTGCTTTCACATTCTCATCCTGTTCCCCACACATGCAAACAGGCTGGAGAAGACAAGCAACCAGGCGAGGAGTAAGTATTTAAGGAGATGCTTGGGGCAGGAGGTGGGGAGCACTTCGTTCAAGGGAGCTAACGCACTTCCTGCAACCAAAGAACTTCAAAATATCCGCTTCACTGTTGCAAAATCTTAACAGGTAAGTAGCCTGAAATGAGAAGACAAACAAGTCCCATGGCGTCCCAGAACGAGCGCCTACCTGGCAACGATAACGGCCTCTGGAACTATTCTTTCTCGCTGCTGATACGTACTTATTCAAGATCTGGGAAACCGTGCTTATATCCTGCACCATTTCGCCTTTAGCCGTCCAGGTGCAGTGACAATATTCACACTACCGTGTGCCCTGTAACACTGGCTTTCGAAGTCCACCCCTTTGTAGATGGCACAATGCAATTTTTTTTCCCTTAGTCACGTTACTCTTCTCTTTTGGCAAACGATTTGAAATCAAGAGCTAACCTATTGCATGTTCGAGTGCGGAGAGCTAGGTTTCAAGATAGAAAACCTAGGGTTCAGGGAGGATGGCCAGGGCCATCAGAACTTTCGAGTCGGCCCAAAGCGAAGCAGGCTTGTTCTCATATTCCTGAATGTTCATTTCTCTGGCAAAACTGAAAAAAGGCAGCACACATTCTTGGTGCATCAAGAGCCTGGGGTCTAAAACAAACACAGTCGCCGAGCCCACCTGAACGAGTTGGGTGCAATACTGAAGGTGCCTGACGATGGTGATGTCCAGGCTCTCATTTCCTGTGGTCAGGGGGAGGGGGCTTCCGGCCACACTGGTCCCGACTCCCGTGTCTTCTGTCAGCGCCTCGCTCAGGTGCCCCCTGGCCTCTGGGTGTACCGACCTGTAAGGGCTGAAGCAGGAAGGTGAGCACAACGTTAGCAGTTTCTTTTAGCGGGGAAACCCCAGGTCAACCCTACGAAGCTCCCAGAAGGCCCCAAGTAGCACCTACCGCAAAGAGGCTGTCTCTAGCCTTGGAAAACCGAGAGACCTTTCAAAAGCTACTTCTTGATTCAGCCCAGTCACCAATGTGCCGTATTAAAAGATCACACAAACAAACTGCTTCCAGAATTTGCTTCTCAAGCACAGTGAATCAGTGTTTCAAAAATTTTAATGTGTATTTATTTTTGAGAGAGAGAGAGCGAGAGTGAGAGCGAGAGAGAGCACAAGTGGGGAAGGGCCAGAGAGAGAGGGAGAAAGCAGAATCCGAAGCAGGCTCCAGGCTCCGAGCTGTCAGCACAGAGCCTGACGTGGGTCTTGAACCCATGAACTGTGAGATCATGACCTGTGCTGAAGTCGGACGCTTAACAGACTGAGCCACCCAGCTGCGCCCAGCAGTGAACCATTTGTAAAGCAGGCTCACCAAGGAATCTGCCCTCATGGTGCACCTGTTACACTTTCTTGCTCTGGGGATGGGGCGCTTTGCCAAATATCCTGGGACTAAATTGTCCTCTATAGTTGTGGTTTCCCAAGAGCAATTCCATTAAGAAATAATGTCAAGGCTTTTTTTTTTTTGGCCTCAGATCAATTGCTACTAGAAGAGAAGGAAAAAGGAAAACTGTCAACAGGAGGCATGATGTTCTACCCCAGACAAAGGCTAAAAGGCGTTTATTGGACTCTTCCAAGGCAGAGCTTGGTTCTGCCTCTCACACCTTGTTTACTCCCCGCTGGTGAACTGTCTAAACCTGGGATCGTGACGGGCACTTACGTTTACAAATAAATATGTTGCCTCTATGATCCAATTTTGTTCTTAAAATTAATCTGTGTGGGAAAGAGGGAAGAGCTGTCTCATTTCACACTGGGAGGACTGACGGGCAGAGGGGTTCCCCGCGGGGTCCTGTTCACACGGCTAGACAGCGACCGGGCAGCTGCTGGCTTCCGGGCTCCTGGCCTCCAGCCTCCATGATTTAAAGAGATCGTGAACCTGAGCTAAGAGGCACTGGATGCTTTACTCCACTGCACACCTGCCTCCAGGGGAAAGCACTGTGCCTGCATCCTGGCCATCAACACATATTTAATACTCACACATGGGGGTGCCTGGGGGGCTCAGTTGGTTAAGCGTCCGACTCTTGGTTTTGGCTCAGGTCATGATCTCAGTTTCGTGAGTTCAAGCCCTGCATGGGGCTCTGTGCTTTGGCAACACGGAACCTGCTTGGGATTCCCTTTCTCTCTCTCCACCCTTCCCCAACTTGTGCTATCTCTGTATCTCTCAAAATAAATAAACTCAAAAAAATAAAATAAAAAAATAAATAAAACACACAATTTTCACAATTTTCCCTAATACCACTGAGGACATATACTAAAGTTGATCGATTCAGTCAATTTAACATCAATGTTCTATAAAACGTACAAAATCTACGAGGTTTTTGTTGTTAAAATGCTTCTGAGAGTCAGAAGAACGAGGCTTAGCCTGATGTCTGACTCTGACATATTATGTAATGAGGAGACAGATTTTTGGTTTTGCAGCATTTCACAAATTCGATCAAATTGGAGAAATCTCAGCATAGAATGCAGGGGCATCGCTTAAATATTGCATTCGTTTAGTAACTTTTGTTTGCCGTGTCCTCAGTTTGCTCAAAGCATAAATTCTAGTTCTCACTTTTTCTCTTCCTGGTTTTGGAAGAAGAAAGCCTCCAGGAACAAGAAAACCCCAAAACACTGACATAACATCACCCGCAGAGAGGTTCGTGACGGCGTAACTTGAAAACCTGTTTACATAACACGGCAAAAGTAAAGATGGTGAAAATCTGCCCTTTCCTTTGGGAAAGTGTGTGAGTGTGTGTGTGTAGTGAAAGTGAGCAAATTCCACTGTGCTTGGTTTGCTTCGTTCAAGTTACAAAACGGACCCCAGACGCTAGTGCCAAAGACAAGGTGTGGCCGCACACGGAAGGCTGATGGAGAAGGTGACAACAATCCCCCTTCCTCTTCCCTTCCCTCCCCAGAGAAGGCCTCATTCTCCACCTGCTGGGCTGCAGAAGCAGAAGAAATCGTTACCAGTTATTGGTCATCCCTGTTACATCCTGAGGCAATTATGTGCCCGGACTTAAACCTGACATTGACGCGTGCACGGATGAGGTTAACGTATAGCAACTTTGCCAAAGGGAGCAAGAGATACAGGGGTGGAAAAAGCAGAGCACAACAAAATGAAGAGATAAGAAATAAGACACGCAAAGAGAGGAGAACCAGGTACAGGTGGATCATCCAGTAAGAGGTCTCCAGACACATAGCACGCTTCGTTAATTTGGAATTCATTGCACTGGGGGCAAGTTGTCGACCCCCGGAGCCTCCAAGATATCGGTGTGCACAAAACACATGCCCATACAAAAGTTTCCCCTTATTTACAACGAAGAAAGGTGATTCATTTTCCCTTTGACAACACAAGAGAGGTGAACAACATTTAAAAATGGCCCTTGCCAATAAGAGGGAATTGAAAGCCAGTTGGTCATTTGTGTAGGGAGTTTTCTCTTCCTGGAGATGTGCACGGGTCCCGTCTGAGAGTAACAAAGAACCACTGTTCAGAAGAGAGGTAAGCGGACGCTGACTTCACACTTACCTATTTTTCTCTGTCTCAGTGTCTGAAAATACCGAGTCCGTGCCTCCTCCAACAGTACAAACCTCATCACCATCCTCCTCCTCGTCAAAATCAGAGGTGTTCAGGAAATCAAAGCTTTCTAAAGCACTTTCGACTGTAAGACTTAAACTGGAAGACCGGCTGCGGTTTCCGGCTGGCTTACACTGCAAAGGCAGAAGGCATCGGGGAGAAGGTCAACATATCCAGAAGCAGAAACAGAACAGGCAACACTCGATCTGAGATGCGACACTTTCTTTTTTTCCAAGCTTTTATTTTTTGTTGTTGTTGGCATTTAAAAAAAAAATGCATTTAAAATCTTCGCATTAAAAAAAAAAAAAAAAACCTACAACGATGGATTAAATGACACAGGATCTGGGATTCGTTCCAAAATGATCTGGAGGGAAATAAGCGGTGGGGAGAACAGACGGAACAAGACTGGCCGTGAGCTGACATCGTGGAAGCTGGGGGATGGGCGCACTGGGAGCCGTTACAGGATTCTCTCTACTTCTGCTCGAAAGTTTTTAAAAAAATTTTTTATTTAAAAAATTTTTTTAATGTTTTTATTTATTTTTGAGACAGAGAGAGACAGAGCATGAGCAGGGAAGGGGCAGAGAGAGAGGGAGACCCAGAATCGGAAGCAGGCTCCAGGCTCTGAGCTGTCAGCACAGAGCCCGACGCGGGGCTCGAACTCACAGACCGCGAGATCATGACCTGAGCTGAAGTCGGACGCTCAATCGACTGAGCCACCCAGGCACCCCTACGTCTGCTTGAAAGTTTAGAATAAAAAGTTGAGGAAACATTACAGCCCAGAAAGCCTTGGGAAACGGAACTGCCATACCCCTCTGCCTAGAGCTCAACTCCAAAGAAAATACAACCAGCAGACAAATCTAGAGAGTCACGGAGTCCGTGCCAAATAGTCACCAATCTGTAACGTGTGCAGTGTCCCGAGACAGGAGCTGACTGCCCAAGGAAACTGTTCTAAAGGATTAAAAAAAAAAACCAACCCCAGGAAGAGAAAAGTACTCAAACTCAGACTTAACTCATACTCCCTAGGCAAGTGTATTAATTTTACACTCAGGGCATTTCATTTTCTTTGAGCGCTGAGGAGAAAAGGAAGGCCGCAGGCCCAGCAAGAAGGGTCCCCGCTTCCTCTCCGGAACAAATCCCGTCACTTCCGTGACTGGGCCCTGGGATACTGAGGGCAAACCCATCCTAGGGCCTGGGGAATTCTGTATTGCTAGACACAGACAGAAGCAAGACAAACAGCGTAACGCCAGTTGCCACGGGCACAGAGATGGAAAGAAGTCCTTCCAAATATTCAAGAGGACGGACGCTGGGGCGGACTGAACGGGACAAGTCTTGTGAGTCAGAAGAACTACATGTCCACCCTCTCAGGCTCTCCTCGCTGACTTCGCAACACAAGGCAGGCAGCGCCTCGCAGAGAGCTGTCTCTGATACTCAAGATGGCACAAAAGCACGGGGGGAACCGTCTTTCGGTCTTTTAAATCAGAGTTGTTTCCTTCACCCTCAGTGATCTCCGTCCCAGGGGCAGCATCATTTAGTTTCTGATCCTCAAGAGGCTTTAGCATCCTAGGAATGTGAAGGGGGGGAGAAAAGAGAAAGCTTTGTCCAGCTGATGCTTTAATTCTGGCTGGATCTAAAGCCATTTGCCCCAGCCCTCAACTCGAATGCTGTTTTCAGTCTCAGACAGATAGAAGGAGCCGGTCCAGACTCAACCCACCTCTAGGGTCTTCGTTCTTAAGTAGCTATCTGGTGAACTTGACCTGGCACGGTATGGATGCGTTTACGTATCGATGATAACGAAGGGAGGGACAGTAAAAGATTTTAGAGGCAGGACCGTTCTGGAACAACAGCAGATTGAAATAACACTCTGGAAAGAAATCTGTGACCCCCAGGTTTTTATAAGACTAACAGATGGGGTGCTTAGTGTTTCCTGGTGGGCCGAGATAGTTCTCAGCAATCCAGATGTCTGGAAATGGGAACTGGTACCTCCACTTGCTTTCTCGAAGGCATCTGCGAGAGGTGGGGTCAGTTGTCTTTAAACTGAACACCTTTCGCCCACTAAGCAAAGCTGGTCACCTATGCAGAAGAGAGCTTGTTGGGGGGTTAGAAGATGTTTTCACTGGAGTACTAGGCAAGCAGCATGAACACACGGGTCCTGAACGGGCACTTTTATGTTTTACAGAAGGCAGATTCAGAGCGTCCTCTCAGAGGCTATACCAACAACTGAATTAGTCCGTCATGGGCACTAGAGGATCTGCGGAGTTGGGACTGAAGTCTCATCTGCCCTGGGGACAAATCCCCCTCCAAGCTAGGGGAGCATGACTGAGAAGGCTAAGAGAGTCAGAGAAGCCTTGGAAATGTGTGGAAATGTATTTCCCACGGGCCACTGAGAAGACCACATCTGAAAAACAGTCATTCCAAGGGACACAACAGCCTTCTGTGGGTGGGATCTCGGCTCGCCGCTGCCACCTTATTTTCAAGCCTATTTTATACCACAGGTCACCAAAGAATTGCTGTTTCCTGGAAAAGGACCCGATTTCTTTCCTGTGTGGCAACCTTAGAGTAGCAAAGAACACAGAAGTGGCGTGGGATTCGGGACAAAATCAGGTCCTGTCTTCTTGTGCCGTGTTTTCAAAAGTTTAATCTGTATGCCCGGTAGAAACATACATTCCGGTGTAGCAACAATGATCCCATCGTTAGGAACCCCCGCCTGTGCGGAGATCATCCCTCTTGCTCTCTGCTCCCACCACGTCCACACTGAGCTGTCTGATCAGGAACAGGGTGGAGAAGGACATCTCTGGTGGACTTGGGGGTCCCTGGCTTCTAGAACACAGCAGGTGACGATTGGTGCTGGATCTATCTCAGATTCCGACTCACTGGTTGGGACAAGTCTGGAGAAGGGACTCTTTGGAGGCAGTGCCCGGGGCTGGCGGGGAGGCCTGTGGGGGGGGCGGGTGCGGAGGGGAGAGACCCATGGCTCCACCCATGCCTAAGTCTTGATCAGTCAGGAAGGGATCCTATCCAGTAGCATCTCAGTGACATTATGATCATCAAAATGCCTCCGTTTCACATCACATCACATCACATGGGTTTACAGTGACTAACTCTGGGACCGAAGGGGCTCAGCCACTCCTCAGAGCTGTTTAATTTAACTCCTGATCGTCTTAGGTACGTCGATCTGTTGTGAGGAAAAACGAAACTTAACACGTGCTACCGGGGTGGAAAAGTCAGCGCCAAAGGATGGTTATCTATCGGTCAGGGAAAGATAGATACGCAACTTTGCACAGAAGCTGGCCTCAGACGCCTCTCTCCAAACCTAGTCTGGTTTCCCTGAAACGGTACTTACTTTTAGAATATCATCCAAATGCTTGACTTCTTGGTTCAGATCCTGAAACTCCTTATACTGCTCCTTGTGGGGCTCCAGCGCGAGGAAAAGCCCGCTGAAGGCGTCCTCCAAGCTTCCGTCCAGGAAGGATCGACAGCCTTCGGATTCTCCGCTGACCGAGCCCTCGGAGAGCAGCCTGTCCGCGGCCGCGGGCGCCTCGGCCGAGGTCAGCCTCTTCACCAGCTGCTTCGTGAGGTTTCCTTCAAAAGTGTCCAGTTCGACCGGCTTGAGCTCGGACGCCTCGTCGGACTCCCGCAGGAGCGCCTCGGCCACCTCCTTCTCCAGGAACAGGCGCTCCGGCCCAGCACCTGCCGCCGCTCGGCGCTCTGGGGGGCTCCTGGGCCCGGCTGGGGGCTCCTCCCGGGGCGGCTTGGCCTCCCGGCCCTCTCGCGAGGAGTTTCTGGAAGATGCCGAGCCGGAGTCTTCCGTGCCCTCGTTGTGGGAGGACGGGCTGCTGGGGCTCAGCTCTGCGGGGGTGATGGTGATTTCGGGGTTTGCCGCACCTGCGCTGGAGAGAGAGCCCGCTGGGTCCGGGGTGAGGGCGCAGTCCTCGTTGGGCAGGTCACCGAAGCTGAGAGACAGTGGCGTTTTCTCCTCAGCGGCCTTGCCATTTTCAAAGACGTCATCGGGTAGATTAGACTGTGGATAAAAGGCGTCTCGTTATTATTTTAAAAATTTTTAATGTTTATTTATTTTCGAGAGAAAGAGTCAGGGAGTGAGCAGGGGAGGGGCAGAGAGAGAGGGAGACAGAATCCGAAGCAGGCTCCAGGCTCTGAGCTGTCGGCACAGAGCCTGACGCGGGGCTCGAACTCGTGAACCGTGTGTGAGATCATGACCTGAGCCGAAGTCAGATGCTGAACCGACTGAGCCACCTGGGAGCCCTGACACCATTATTTTTAAATACAAATTATATGCTTGGTGTGGTTTGTGTGCAGACAAGATACGAGATCATTAAAGTAAACAACCGGCACTTTCATGATATTAACGTTTCATTTGTTGATTGTGTGTATGTGTGTGTGTGTGTGTGTGGTTGTGTGTGTGGTTGTGTGTGTGGTTGTGCGTGTGGTAGTATGTGTGTATGTTTGTGGTTTGTGTTGTGTGTGGTTATGTGTGGTTGTATGTGTATATGTGTGTGTGTGTGGCAGTGTGTGAATGTGTGTGTGGTTGTGTGTATGTGTGTGGTTGTATATGTATGGTTGTGTATTTGTGTGTGGTTGTATGTGTGTGTGTGGTTTGTGTGTGCGGCTGTGTGTGTGTGGCTGTGTATTTGTGTGTGGTTGTATGTGTGTGGTTGTATGTGTGACTTGTGTGTGGTTGTATGTGTGTGTGGTTGTGTGTGTGGTTGTGCGTGTGTGTGGTTGTGTGTGTGGTAGTATGTGTGTATGTTTGTGGTTTGTGTGTATGTGCTTATGTGTGGTTGTATGTGTATGTGTGTGTGTGGTAGTGTGTGTATGTGTGTGTGGTTGTGTGTATGTGTGGTTGTGTGTGTATGATTGTATATGTGTGGTTGTGTGTGTGTGGTTGTGTATTTGTGTGTGGTTGTATGTGTGTGTGGTTGTGTGGTTTGTATGTGTGTGGTTGTGTATTTGTATGTGGCTGTATGTGTGTGGTTGTATGTGTGTGTGGTTGTATGTGTGATTTGTGTGTAGTTGTGTGTGTGTGGTTGTGTGTATGTGTGACTTGTGTGTGGTTGTATGTGTGTGTGGTTGTGTGTATGTGTGACTTGTGTGTGGTTGTATGTGTGTGTGTGTGTATGTGTGGTTGTGTGTGTGTGTGTGGTTGTGTGTGTGTGTGGTTGTGTTGCGTGGCAAGAGAAAACAAAGCTCTTAGAAAGGACTTCTGGTGTTGAATCTAGGTGAAAGTTCATTAGACTATTCTTGGGTTTAACATTTTCAAAAGAAAAGGGTGGGGGAGGGGAGGCAAGCGAGCCTGTTCCCTAAAACGCAGGATCTCACAATATTTGGCAGCTGTACTTATGAATAATGCTACCAATTTTGGGGGGGAGGCATTTATCTTAAAAGACTTTACAACATTCATGCTATTTCACTCAAAAGACGGGATGCTTTGTTCTGCTTCAATTCTCATAGATTATTTTAAAAGAATCTCTACCCACAAATCCAAGCCCTTGAAAATGTTCTATGAATTTGGTAACCATGCCACAAATAACTGAGGCCAGAAATACACTGGCATAGCTTCTGTAAAAACGGGAGACTAATAAACTTGAACATCTCCTGCGATTGCACAGCCAGAGCTGTGTCTAGAAACAGTGAGTCCTCTTGTCGAGCCCGCCCGGGCTGGGTCAAGTACACTCTGTGATCCATGAAGCAGAGCTCAGAAGGGGGAGAGGTTCCAAATATCCAGGTAACCAAGATAATTACTTTATGCGGGCATTAAAATGATTTCTAAGTCAGTTTTCCCTACGTTGCGGTCCATGCAGGGTCTCGGTACCAAATGCTGCTCCGTGGAAAAAGTTTTCTGGGTATTTGAGACCAGCTCTTTCAAAATGGATAATTTCTCCTGGGCTCTGGATTTGATATTCTAGGTAAATAGTTAAGTACCACGCTCATGCCTAATTACATATAAAGCAAGGAATTACCATCATAGTTCTGGGAAACAAAACGTTCCAGCCAGTGAAATGGGAGCGGACGGAAAGGGAGCCCCTGTCCTCCCCAGCCGTGTCTCTGGTCCCCTCGCTGCTGGGCTGGGGCCGCCAGATCCCAGCACGTGCAGTCAGTTCAACCCAAACTTTCTATTCTCATCTGGTTAACCACAGGGTGAGCTGTGTCACTGGGGCACTCCAGGAACCTCTGCAGCTCAGTTTTGCCTCTAAAGAACGTTTTCTTCCGTGAATGGTCCCCGAGCGCGCTGCTCAGGGTCCTGGGGGTGCAGGGGCGGGAGTGGGCGGAGTTCTGGGAACCCCCCCAGGAGCCGCGAAGCAGCAGGTGGGCCCCGTGGGCTCTGGGGCTTGTCTCCTTCGGTGTCCTCTGCCCTCTGTCTGCCCCCCTGCACCTTACCCCTCTAGGAGAGACAAAGGGGGAGCTTCTGGTAGGATTGGAAAAGGGCTACCCCCTGGACTTCCTCCGAGGGGATTCCTCAGGCATCTCACAGAACCCCCGGGGCCCTGGCCGCACTGGGGGACGAGGGAGGCACTGGCTGAGGCAGGGGGTTGCTCCATCAGGATTCTTGCGGAAATTCCGAAGTCCTCACCAGCCGCTTCTCTCGGGCCTCATGTTCCCAAACCCAACGCGCACCTACACGAGTGGCCAAGGTTTAGTTAGACGAAGCCGAGGTGCTCTGCTCAAAGGGACTCCCGGTGTGCCAAGGGGAGCCTATAAACGGGCACACGACAGTACGAGCACGTGTGCGATAACTGAGGTGTGACACAACAAGGCAGGACCCCCGCACGGGGATGGTTGCCGCCTGGGGAACAGGGGGTCCCAGAGCTCAGCCCTGCAGGATGGGGAGGCGGAGGCGAGGAGGAGGGAGTGCATTCGAGAAGGAACGTTGTGTGCGAAAGATGGCAGCTCGCGGAGGGTGTGGTGGGGTTGGAGAGCGGTGGGGAGGTCAAGGGGCTCAGGCAGAGGACGAAGAGTGGTCAATGGCAGGCGTGGAAAGCCGGGCCGAGGAAGAGCCGCTCTGAGGCGTCTGCCTTTATCCAAAAGGCTACAAGAAGTCGTCAAACTCTTGTTTAAATCATGCTATTAAGATCTCTACCAACTCCCTCCACAACTTGAAGCAGGCGAACATGGATATACACGTGATATCCGTGGTTACGTACACAATTGTATCTGCTATATCGTTTTTGGGTCCATGTGTTCAGGCACATTTTCCTTACACGATCTTTCTGTTTTCCTCGGAAACCCCACTACTTTAGTCTGGTCCTTGTCACCTGGGATTTGTAATTGAACGAATTAGATGCAATTATTATGATCATTAACCAGAAAACTTTTTAGTCCTTTCCTTTCTGGACATTCAAAGATGACTCCCCCCCCCACCCAAAGATGACTTCTATATGTTCGTAAAGAGCAGAATATTCCATGTACACACGTACATGGGTGTGTACGTGTGCCCTCTCTTGTGACCTAACGTCACAAGACGGTCTCTTGTGACCTAACGTCATACAATGTAGGTCACCTGTTGCATTCCTGGCTACAAATGAAAGAGTTTCTTTTGCTAAGGCAGCAAAAATAACAAACACTACAATAAACTAAGGCTAAGAACCTCTTTAAATAAAAAAGGCTCTCGTTAAATTGGTATGCATCCTTTTGACCTCCTCGAATGCCCCTTTTTGAGGTTACTCAAATGCTAAGTGCATCTGAATGCCGAAAGGCCTAAAGACTGTTACCGGTGATAAACTAGTTGGACTTGGGAAGGAACATCTTTGACCGCAAGTTAATTGTATTTTTAAAAGATGAAGATCTTGTTACCATGGATATCTTTGCCCCAGCGGAGAAAAACCACAGCACAAAAGCGGGGCTCGCCAAAGACAGGGACAACCACCTGGCGGACAGAGGCGCATGCGTGACCCAATTTCCCGCCCCAGGGACAGGACGGCTGTAACCGTCACCCCGTGAGCACGACAGAGAAGCGGGAAAAACGGACAGACCACAGCACACGTGCCACCAGCCCCCACGGCAAGCACTTCCCAGCGGGCAGGCCACCCGCACTCACATAAAACTCTAGCCCGGCCTTGGGTCTCAGCCGGAGGGAGGGCAGGTCACTGAGGGAGCGGCTGCAGTGCAGCTTGGCCAAGAAAGTGTCCTGCAAGGCACTCAAGACAGACAGCCGCCGCGGCTTGTCTGCCGGAGGGCGCAGCCACCGCTTGGGAAGTCAAAGCAAGACGCGCAGTTAGCGGAAAGCATTGGTTACCGTGTCTCCTTAGCTTTCGAGCCCGCGTTTCTGATTAGAACTAGGAGGCCGCTGTGACACCCCTCACTCTAAAAGGCTGAGCTCAGAGAGTCTTCAGAAAAGTCTGCGTGTTATCAGTGCGATCAGTAAAGGGGGGTGAGGGGAGAGGAAAGACGGCAGGGGGCGGTCTACCACCGCCGCCATGTGCAGATGGCCAAGGGCATCTTGGAACATTATCAGGAGTTACCCAGAACCCCTAATGCCGTGTCAAGCGTTTCAAATACTGGGTGCAAGCCCCACCTCGGGTTCAACGCGCCTCCTCCCCAGATCACCGTGAACTTACGAAAAAGGAGTGGTCCTTCAGGGTGGGCGTCTCCGGGGTCCCCTGGCTGTACATGGACATTCTCCTCTGCAGGGCTGCAGCCTTGCTCCCGGCGCCCGAGGACGGGGCCATGTCCTCCACGTCAAAGGGGCTGCAACACAACAGGTCCCCGTGAACGCACGTTTGTTAGGTCGCCTCTAACCCCTGGACCGCAGGCCGAGAAGACACCTCATTATACTAAAGTAAACTCAAAAAAGTGGGAACTGGGCTGGCCGGGCGGGCGATAAACCAAGATAAAACAAAGTGGAGCAGAAGACTGAGTCCAGACCCCTCCAGGGGCCAAGGTTATCATCATGGCATTAAGTGCAATTCACCTATACACCCAGCCATTAGATAAATCTGTTTCTTGGTTAATGTTAGACATGGAAACATATTAATGCTTGTCCAGTACAAGATGTCAGTCTGTAAAGATTCTTTGAGCTTTATGTTGGCAATACAGGAGAGTAACGTGATTGTTCTAAAGAAAATGAACATAGACTCCTGTTCGTTTCTGTCAACACAGAGCCTGTTGCGTGCGGGACAGTCTGTCCACCGTCACCCTGTTTATCATCATGCCATCTGGTTCGTCCAGCGAGACAAACGATCTTGCCTTTGCCACATCGATGACTACAGCTGACCTGGAGGGAGGCCGGGCAAAAGGTGCCCACAGGGGTTCATGGACAAGACAACGGGGTCCTTGCTGCTTCCATACCTCACCCTCTATGTCGGAAAGAGGACCCTGAGTATCGGTGCCCCGCACGTCACGCGTGCATGGAAATATACCAGGGGCACAGTATCAAACGTCGTGGGCAACCAGTGTTTAATGGCTTACGACCTTTCTCATGAGGTGACTTCAGAAAACCACCTTTAAGTTCACTGCTCTGACGAAAGGTATCTCTTCCTCTCTGGCAATTTTCTATTTCAGTAGAGTGTGAAAGATACCGAGAAGTTTCCCAGAGCAGCATAGGGCACACGAGATAAAGAGGGACAGGCAATGAAGACATTATAGAGAGAATCGGGATTTTTTCCAAGGGTGAAATATCTCCTTTGGACAGTTATTTTTCTTCCAAATTAGCTTAAGAGCTGTATTTGTTTTTTTTTTCTAATTTTTTAATGTTTACTTATTTTTGAGAGACAGAGAGAGGCAGAGCACGAGTGGGAGAGGGGCAGAGAGAGAGAGAGGGAGACACAGAATCCCAAAGCAGGCTCCAGGCTCCGAGCTGTCAGTACAGAGCCCGACGCAGGGCTCAAACTCATGAACCGCGAAATCATGACCTGAGCCACCCAGGCACCCCAGAGCTATGTTTCTTTATATACATTGAAAGGTTGAGAAGGAGGGAAGGCAGCACAATAAACAATTTTCAAGCAGGAAGTAGGAGAGGACCAGAGTGGTAAGACAGAGGCTTCTCCAGCTTATGGAGCTGACAATGTGCAAACGTCACCCGCTGAGCCAGCCAAGCAGAGCCTCGGGCCCTCGAGGTTCGGACACAGGTCTCGGTGGGACCCGAGAGTCTCCTTCTGTGGCAAGCCCCCCTGGGGATGCCGATGGTCCCCGTGCCACCCTCTGAACAGCACTGGTCTGCAGCACGTATTTGTAACGTGGCAAAACTGAAAAGGGCCACTTACTACCAGGTGATCTCCAGGCTCAGTTTGATGGTGCCGAGGTCATTGATGTCAACCGCCACCACCTGAGGTCGGGCGGCAAACAGCTCTTTGGTCTCGCAGGTCACACTGCCGACCAGGAGGTGCGTGGCGAGCCCTTTGAGTTCCGTGACCTGGTGAGAGAGGGACAGGGACGGCCTTACGTCGGGGGTGGGGGGGTGGAGGGGGGCGGTGCCGGACAAAGGCCAGGGACACTTTCCCCTGTTCTGCTTGGCCCGCTCTGGGCGAGAGCCGTGGTCTTCACGGCGGACTCGGGGTGCAGAGGGGAGTCTGCAAGGTGGAGGGGCCGCAGGCGGAAGTCACGAACAAAGGTCCCCACCGACGGGGTCACCCATCCGTGCACCAGGATATGACAATGACGATACTGAACCTTGATGGAAATGAATCCGACGATCAGGGGCAGGAACACGACCTCCTCTCCGTCCCAGCTCTGCTTGCCGTTGGCTTCTATTCTGCCTTTCAGTTTCCACCTCTGTCGGCCGTACTTCATGAAAATCTGGGGAGAAGACACCACACCTCGGGTTCCAGGGGCCTCGCCCGACTTGCCACCCACACTTCGAGATACACGGCATGGGAATAAATCAGCTGCTGCTCCCCCCTCTTCCGTCCTCCTCGCCCACCCCCTTCTTGTGGGTCTTTCCAATTCCCTGGGGTCTGGGCGGAGGGGCAGATGGTGAGTGGGGAAGAGGCTTTTAAGAGGGAGCAAGGTCTGCTCCGCCAGGCAGAGGGGGTAGGGGGCCCTCTTTGTAAAAGGTCAACCCGTGTCTCCTTGTTACCACGGTCACGGTGACCAGATCCTTCTCCTGGGAGAATACAATGCTTCAGTACATTAGCCGTTGGACCCCCCAGCTCCGTGAGCGGGAGGAGAAACCATCAGCTAAAATCTACTCAGCAGCCAGCAGCACGAAAAAAGACCTCCTCCTCCTCCTGGATGAGGGAGGCAGAACTGGACAAAGATTTTGAAATCCGACAGACCCCAGGGAGAGGGTCTCCACTCTCTTTGCTCAGACAGCTTTACCGTTTAGGGGAAGACACCCTTCCCTCACACCCGCCCCAAGGATGATCATAGAGGGTTTTGGAGAAGACAGTTAGATGATTCAATTAGGGAAGTTCTCTTTTAAAGAGGGGAAAAGAGAAAAGCCTTTTTTACTTTCTGGAGTGTATCTTTATAAAGAAAGGTCTTAGATACTAGTGTTCTTTAGTCCGTGATATTTACGAGCACTCATGATCCCGGACTGGCTCTTGAATCAGGAGAAAAGGCTGCTTTCAAGTACAACATTGGGACTGGGGAAAATACGAATATGGACAGTATGGCAAATGCCAATGTTAAGTTAGCTGCGTTGAGAGTTGCACGATCCTGATAGGAAAGCATGTTCTTCCATTTTGGGGAAAATAATTATGGGGCAAAAGGTCACTATGCCTGTGCTTTGGTCTAAAATGGTTCAGCAAAATAACGATCATAGTAGTAATAATAAGGCAAATGTGACATTATGTTAAAAATTGGTGTCTGCAAAAATAGATCTACCCTATGACCCAGCAATAGCACTGCTAGGAATTTACCCAAGGGATACAGGAGTGCTGATGCACAGGGGCACTTGTACCCCAATGTTTATAGCAGCACTCTCAACAATAGCCAAATTATGGAAAAAGCCTAAATGTCCATCAACTGAAGAATGGATAAAGAAGTTGTGGTTTATATACACAATACAATACTACTTGGCAATGAGAAAGAATACGGCCTTTTGTAGCAACGTGGATGGAACTGGAGAGTGATATGCTAAGTGAAACAAGTCATACAGAGAAAGACAGATACCATATGTTTTCACTCTTATGTGGATCCTGAGAAACTTAACGGAAACCCATGGGGGAAGGGAAGGGAAAAAAAAAGTTAGAGGGGGAGGGAGCCAAACCATAAGAGACTCTTAAAAACTGAGAACAAACTGAGGGTTGATGGGGGTGGGAGGGAGGGGAGGGTGGGTGAGGGGTATGGAGGAGGGCACCTGTTGGGATGAGCACTGGGTGTTGTATGGAAACCAATTTGACAATAAATTTCATATTAAAAAAATTGGTGTCTGGATGAAGAGTATGTGGGGTCTTCACCTCCAAATGTTCTCACTGGGGCTTCATTTTCCCCCCAAATAAACAAATGTAAAAGGAAAAAAAAAAAGGGCAATGTAAGAAACCAAATAATGGCAGCTGACTCCTGTCCCTCAAATCCCCAATCCCAGCACGCAGATGGACACGATACTTACTTCATACTGATCTCCAGGACAGAGGCGAGCAAAACCAGCCAGACCTGTAAGCATGCAACAGAGACATGAGGTGCGGCATAGATTCCCCTTCACAAACCCACACTGGAACGTTAATAAACCAGAAGCGTCAGACCTTTGTGAAAGCTCATGGAATAGTTTTGAGGGACCACCCGAGGGGATGAGGGGACAGCTGAGAATCCCATCTATCACCGCTGCAGAGAACATTCCTGGCCGGGTTAACCAAAGATGGTGCTTTCTGGGGCAAAGAAGGCTGCTCGACAGGGACTAGAACCCTATGAACCTTTGGCCAATTAGAAGTCCACCCAGCTTCCAGGACCAGAGAATTAGGGCCAGAAAGATACATTCATTTATTTACCCAAAATATTCCCATGAAAATAAACTGCTGTCTTATTTTTCCTTCTGTCCCAAAGATTGGTGATTTCTGATAAGTGCCTCTCACTTGGGTGAAGATTCCATGGGCTTAGTCTGTCCCCCTTGCCTCTCCCCAGTTCACTCATTCCTGTGTTTTCCTATTCCTATCTACCCAGCATAATGATAATAGAGAGATAATTACGATAAGGACAACTAGACGGCATAATGCACCATCTAGTGTGTTATGAGATCACTTAAAACGGATTATCATCTATACAAAGGCAGTAATTAAGAAAACAAAAACAACCAACCAGATGACAACAACCCACACTCCCCATGTGGAGAGGGGGCTTCCCTTCGATCATGCCATCAGCACGTCCTCCCCCGGCTGGATCTGCTCAACCTGGGATCCAGCCCCATCTCTGATGTAGCAGCAAGAACAAATCATGTCAGGCCACTGTCGTGGGACATCTCAGGGACCCTGAATTTAATCAGTCTCTTTCTTTCTGTAGATATTCATTGAGACTCTGTGTGGGGGGATCTGTGCATTGGGGTAATGATCTGGAAATTAAGAGAGAGGTCACCGATACCCAGAAAATAGAATAAAATGTGATTAAAGTCCACAGGGATGAAACAGACAAGGACCCGAGGCAGTAAGAGGGGTTAAAGCAGAAGGTGACTTCTGTTTTATTGACCAGGGAGCCTACTCTAGGTATCAACTCCAATTTCATCACCTCTAAAAGGGCGGGGAGGTCACAATCTCCACCTCAGAGAGCTATTTATAAAGACAATCGATGGCCTCTGGTCCATAGTACGTGCCTAATGCATAGTAATGATTATATATTCAGGAATGGGGTCATACTATTCATTCATTCATTCATTCATTCACTTATTTATTTATAGTTTATTTATTTATTTTGAGAGAGAGAGAGAGAGCATGAGTGCACAAGCAGGGGAGGGGCAGGCAGAGAGGAGAGACAGAATCCCAAGTAGGCTTTGTGCCATCAGTGCAGAGCCTGATGTGGGGCTTGAACGCCTACAAATTGTGAGATCATGACCTGAGCCAAAACCAGGAGTTGGAAGGTCACCCGACTGAGCCACCTGGGCACCCCAGGTCATACTATCTACTGAGCATGTGCCATACATGGTTCATTTAAAAGATGTTATCTATATGAAAAGGTAGCAAATCGATGCACATCAGGCAGGGGGACAGCAATGGAGAGACGGTAAAAGGAGATGTTTTTCTATATTTTGAATTTTTTTAAGAATGTGTTACTTAGGTGTAATTCAACAAGAAACTCTATCTCATTTAATGCAGGCTAGTTTCTTGGAGGAAGGTAGTATTTGAACAACAGAATTTCACCACAGGCAAATGAGGGCATGGGTAAGCGGGCACTTCTGGGCAAAGGGAGTGGCCTGTATTCACGCATCAATATTTCCGGAACGCCTACTGCGTGCCAAGCACAAATATAGTCGTGGGGAGGGAGAGATGCACATCACACGTGCACAATAAATGTAGGGACTAAACTCATCAATAGGGGCTTATCAGTAATCCTGGCTCTGCTTCCATGCCAACCACAAAGCAAAGTCTCTTACCCTAATAGGGACCTGAAGACACAGTTTTTTTTTTTTTTTTTATTTTTTATTTTTTTAATTTTTTTTTTTCAACCTTTATTTATTTTTGGGACAGAGAGAGACAGAGCATGAACGGGGGAGGGGCAGAGAGAGAGGGAGACACAGAATCGGAAACAGGCTCCAGGCTCCGAGCCATCAGCCCAGAGCCCGACGCGGGGCTCGAACTCATGGACCGCGAGATCGTGATCTGGCTGAAGTCGGACGCTTAACCGACTGCGCCACCCAGGCGCCCCCTGAAGACACAGTTTTAATGAAGGAATGAAACAAATTTAATAAGAATGGGCAATTTTATTTTCTCATTTTCTAATGAAAAGCACCAATATAATTTTATGAAAAAAACCCTCCAGTTCAGAATTCACTACAAATGCTTACACACAATGGAATACTACAGAGCCATAAAAAAAAGGACGAGATCTTGCCATTTGTGACAACATGGATGGACCTGCAAGGCATGAGGCTAAGTGAAATCGGTCAGGCTGAGGAAGACAAATTCCATATGATTCCATCTATATGTGGAATCTAAAAACAAAACCAACAAAATAAACGAGAAGCAGAAGCAGACCCATAACTACAGAGAACAAACTGATGGGTTCCAGAGGGGAGGCAGGTGGGGGGATGGGCCAAGTGGGTGAAGGGGAGAGTGGGAGGTACAGGCTTCCAGTTATGGAATAAGTCATGGGGATATAAAGCACAGCGTAGGGAATATAGTCAATGGTATCGTAACAGTGTTGTATAGGGAAGAACGGTACCTACAGTCATGGTGGACACAGAACATATAAACCTGTGGAATCACTACGTTGTGCACCTGAAACTAATATAATATTGAGTGTCAACTATACTGCAATTAAAAAAAATTCAGTACAGGGGCGCCTGGGTGGCTCAGTCGGTTAAACGTCGACTTCGGCTCAGGTCATGACCTCACGGTCCGTGAGTTCGAGCCCCGCGTCGGGCTCTGGGCTGACAGTTTGGAGCCTGGAGCCTGTTTCAGATTCTGTGTCTCCCTCTCTCTGCCCCTCCCCTGTTCATGCTCTGTCTCTCTGTGTCTCAAAAATAAATAAACGTTAAAAAAAAAATTAAAAAAAAATAAATAAAATAAAAAAAATTCAGTACAAATGTTTAGCTATCTTTAACAAGCTATTATTAATTATTATGTATGAATTATGTTACGATAATTAATATAAATATTAAAAATAATGGTCTCTGGTAAGGTGGGATTAAGAGGAAAATTAAACGTTTGGCATTCAATAGTGATTTTTATTGGATTTTTTTTCAAATATCATGTGTTTATAAGAAAAAAGACATAAAAAAGATCACGTATGTTGGTTGGCGGGCAGCATATATGCGGGGAACAGGCTGTTTGGATATTCATGACAATTTTTACAAAGTTTAGCACTGGATAGAGCGATGACATTATGACTTAAAAATTTTGGGTATATTTGCCAATGTTAAAAAAAAATTAGAAGGTACCATTAAAAAAATTTCAAACTGATTCGAGAAGAACAATCCTGCTCTTTTCGTAGAGGCAGCCGGAGAGGAGATAATTTTGAACGGCTGGTATGAGAGCGGCCCTGGGGCTCTCAGCTGCCTTTACACACAGGGCGTCCATACGGCCAACGGACCTCTTGGTGGCCCAGTCTCCTCCAGCTGCTGTTTACGACCTTTGAGTTCCTAATTGTTTTTATGTGAGGGTATGTATGGTTTTACCCGTGTAAATTTGACCGCGATGGTATCACACAGTGGATCTTGCCTTCTTTGAATAGCCCCGTTAAGCTGTGAGACTGGAATGAATGACCGCCTCTCCCCGGTCCAAGAGGCACGGCCACAGTTGAGAGGATAGGGAAGGTCCATTTAGGCTTAAAAAAGGCACCCGCTGTTACCACTGTCTGTCAGTAGATGGCAGCAACTCACCACCTCCTTCTGCCTCCTTCCCCACCGAGCCAGGCCACTTAGGACTTTGCCAATAACTAGAACATAACAAGCCACTTTAAAAGATTTACTGAAATAAGAGCAGAATTTAAAAAGTCAATTTTCCCTAGTCATTTTCTGCAGGATTAGTATTTTTTTTTTTAATACTTTGGGGAAAAAAAAACAATTGACTGGTTTTTACAAATCAGAATAGGGCAGATGTGCTGATTCTAAGAAAATCCAAAGTGCCCTTTAAAACCTGTGCAAATTAGTGCAGGTTTCATCCGCTGCAGGCTTACCTGTGCAAATACAACAGAAGCCTGGTTAAAAAACAAAAAACCCAAAACTGACAAGGTATGTAAAGGGAAAAATCCTTTGAAGGTTTTTTTTCCCCCTTTCAAAATTACCGGGAATTTCATATCTGAGGAACTTATCTAATGGGAGAAAGGTACTTGGTAGGGATGTTTTTGTGCTTATGAGCCCATGTTATTAAAGCAAAATTTCTAAAAATCGCTTGTAGTGCTATCACACTGAGACCCTGATTACAACCATAACGTAGCCAATTGGCAACAGGCAGGCAAAAAACAGGTCCCGCCCTCTGCTCCTGTAAGCCAATCACCGTACTGGCCGCAGAATTAAAACCAACAGCAGGCCAATTGTAGTTACAGCCTGAGGTCTCTGAGGCCCGGCTGGAGCCTTGCTGGGATTTTCACAGTTGGGGAGATCTTTATGCTTTCTCAGTGGTTTTGTGATTACCGTTGCACAGTCTCGAAAGCTTTCATTTCGGGCCCTCTAAGGACCACTGGGGGCTAGCATCCAGGGATGGGTGGGGGGTAGGAGACTTTTATTTCTATGGCTACCTTTGGCTGTTTTACTGTAAAACCTACTACTGAACGGTCTTCTGCACCCCATTTGGAAGGCCCAGACACTAGACTAGGCAGCAGCTCACCTTTCCTTCCTCTGCTCAGAGACTTATCTGCCAGAACAATGCTCCCCACGTTTTCTAGTTCTATGATGACCTTCCGCTCCAGAGATAAAAAAGATCACACATGCTGACCGCATATACGCAGGGAAAAGGGTGGCCGGGTATTCATGACACTGTGAACAAAGTTTAGCACCTGGTGGAGTAGTTACGAAGCTAAGGAAGTCACACTTTGTACTCCAAGGCGAAGAGCCAAGCAGCTGGCCAGCCAGGAGCTCTGCTACAGGCCTTCCTGATTTATTGACCAGGTATAAATAAGGCAGATTTACTAGCTCACAGGGAGTTCTCCCCTCTGCTGAGGCCTGACCCGCCCTGCAAGCTAGATGGGCAGGTGTAGGCGTGGGGACACACGCCGCCTGCAGGGTCACTGGAACAATCGCTGTGGGAGCTACTGTTCCCCAAGGGCCCACGTCTTTTCGTCACCGTCCTGGTTAACAACACGCTCCCTCTTTAACCTGACATTCAAGGTGCTTTAAGATCCAGTGCCAACGCACGTCCGTAACTCTTCTTCCAGGAAGCGGCTCAGCCCTGCCGGCCCGCCTGCCATTTTCCACATGCTTTTCCCTCTTTGGTGAACGCCATTGCCTTGCTGTTCATGTGCCCAGAGCAGTCCCTCTCATCCGTGTTCAGAGGTGACACTGGGGAGCCTTCCTCCTTCCTCCCTGCTTCTGTCCCCCAAGACAGGTGAGTGGCACCCTTCTCCCCCCGCCCCCCCCAGGCTTCTGAGATAATCCAGCCTCCCCACTGGTCCAGCAGCAGGTGATTCGTTCCACTGAATGAGAACACGCTGGCTCATGCCTCCATCTTCTCCAGTGGATGTGTGGAACTCAGACCTGGGGCCACGCATCGGGAGGCAGTGTAGGGCGTGGCCAAGAGCAGGGGCTCCCTAAGTGTTTGATCAGTTGTTTTTGTCATCAATCCAGCCACACCCCCACTGCCCCCCCCCCCACACCCAAAATGGTTGTTTTCTTCACGCTGGGTGGGGCAAAAAGGGAAGTGTGGAAGGGTGTGGCAGGAGGAAGTCGGGTTACCAGGTCTGAAAATATTATGAAATATCCTCAGTTTATGTCAATATGTTTGTTGGGGTAGTTATATTTTACCAGAAGGAATAACAGATAAGAAAGTAGCTGATGGTAAAGACATAAGACTTCTCGGCAGTGTGAGGACGCTTCCCTTTATCAAAAGAAAGGAAGATTTCCGTGCCGGTGTCACCCTTGAAAGGCTTCCTAGTTGTAGTTTCTGAGTCAGATTAGGGAAGTGAAAGGCCATGCTCTGAGCCACAGTTTATAGCGTCTGCTTTGCTCTCTTAAACTTCAGTCCTCCTCATATGGGACTGAGCGTGGGACTGGGAGAGGCCTGGAATTCAGTGTCAAGTTTGACTCCAACTTAGTGAGTACTAGGACAAGTCACTGAACGCCCACTTCCTGCCAATAAAATGGGGGGAGTTATCACCTCACCAATGATGGGTGCCCTGGAGAGCCGTGAGCACCAGACATAGGGGAAATCTGGGACCCCCAGGAGGAACAGCGGGAAGATGTGCTGCCCGAGTTTCTCTCAGCGAGAGACAGACTAGTCTGCACGGATGGTGACCGAGCGTCGGGGGAAAGGAGAGGGAAGTGCTTGCTGCTAAACACTGATTCAGGGCAACTGTCTTCTAGAATCAGGCTGCTGCTGAAACCATCCTGAGAGTCTTAAAAAATCTTGCCAACTCCCCCCCCCACCCCAACTTGCTGGGTCTGGGGCAGGGCCTGAGCGGTTTTGGAACCTCTGACTCTCGTGAGGACCCAACATGAAGACAAGAAATGGAAAACTGAAAGGGCACGGATGCCCCACCTCGGTGGTACCGCTGGTGTTGAGATTTAACACCGAATCACAAACCAGTTCACTCTCAGGCCTGCCCAAGAGAAGAATGCAGCCATTGCAGACACTGAAGGTCAAGGTCACTGTTACTCCAGCAATAAACATGCAGAGTGGCTCTCGTGCTGTCACGGAGGGCCTGGTGTTGGACACAAACAGTGCCCCGCAGACTTAAATGACAGATTCCAAAACGAAAGTCTCCTGTTGAACACTTGAAAAAGTACCCCTTCTCTACTCCCTTAACTGCAAAAAGTAGGCAAGAGGGTGATTAAGTTCCCATTAGCAACAAGCCAGGGATCAGGCTGCCGACGAAACCCGAGGACCGGAACCGCCTGCGCCCAGCCCTCGCCGCTGCAGTCAATGGGCACAAACTCAAAACTCAACGGATTTGCCGTTGCTGATCTGACAGCCCTGCCCGCGAGGCCCGGCAGATGCTCCGTCTGCTACAGCGAGCACGCCTTGTTTGTTCTGAAGATGCCGCGCTACAAATGTAACCCCATCATGCTTCTAGGTTGGAACTTGCCAGAGCAAACACCACAGACGCACTGGGAAAAAGAGGAAAACGCAGAGACCTCTGTGGGTTTAACACTAGAGATGAATAAAAGGAAGTAACTGGTGGGTAGTTTACAGAAAACATGAGTGCAAAGGAGTAACTGAAGTGACACCACAGAGAAGCCAGAAGACAAATCTAGGTGTGGGATACTCTATACAACGGTTTCTATGCCAAGTCGACGGTAGGAACAAAATGGGAAGGGTCTGTGTTAGGTGATAGCAAGCCTAACAGAGACACCGAATGACCACTTATGATGCCTGGACATCATGTGGATCCCGATGTCAACATACCAACCATACAAAGCATTTGTGAGACAACTGGGAAACTTGGATCAGGGAACAGATTAATAACAAAGGCATGTTCGTGTCATTAGACATGATAATACTGGGCATTGTGGTTGTGGCAGAAGATGTCCCTATTCTTTTTTTAAAAATTTTTTTTTTTACATTTTTATTTATTTTTGAGAGACAGAGAGAGACAGAGCATGAGTGGGGGAGGAGCAGAGAGAGAGGGAGACACAGAATCGGAAGCAGGCTCCAGGCTCTGAGCTGTCAGCACAGAGCCCAACATGGGGCTTGAACTCACGGACCATGAGATCATGACTTGAGCTCAAGTCGGACGCTTAACTGACCGAGCCACCAAGGCACCCCAAGATGTCCCTATTCTTTAAGGGATGCATATTGAAATATATACAGGCAGACTCATATCTGGGCTATACATCATCAAAGGAAAAAACCAAATGAAGCAAATGTGGCAAAATCTTGCTAATTATTAAATCTAGGTGATATGGGGCTCACTGTAAATTCTCTTTACTTCTGTGTATGTCTGAGATTCTGCCATAATGAAGATTCAAGGATGCAGGCAAGTCTTAGGACCAGAAGGTTCTGGAACATCAATACATTAACATAAATGGGGAGGGGTAAAGGTGGCGGCACAGTGCCTTTGCAAGAAAAATAAAAATAGTGTGAGCTCTGTCTGTGGAGATGGCTCCTGACTCTCTGTGGGGGAAAAATACCTTTCATCTTTTTTTTTTTAGTTTATTTATTTATTTTGAGAGAGAGACAGACAGACAGACAGACAGAGCGTGACCAGGGGAGGGGCAGAGAGAGAGGGAGATGCGGAATCCCAAGCAATCTCTGCTATCAGCACTGAGCCTGACACGGGACTCGAACCCATGACCTGAGTTGAGATCAAGAGTCAGACGCGTAACTGACTGAGCCCCCCAGGCGCCCCGAGTACCTTTCATCTTGATGGAGAATTCCCCCAGCAGATTCTCCAGCTCTGCTTCAATGGCACACATGTTCTGTGGAGAGTACAAAAGAGTGGCATCAGACCTAGGCTTCTCTCCCACAGCAGCTCAAGGCGCACGACGTTCTCTCGGCTGCAAACAAGTAACTAGTGCTTGAATTCCAGGAGACTCCTGGAGTCTCCAGCACTGCCGGAGAAGCCTTCTTGACAAAATGGTGCACAGGAAATTCAGAGCCTAGAACAAGTTCAATTATTTCCATGCGCGACAACGAGGACTGGGATGCTAGAGAAGCAGGAAAGCAGTCTTCTCCTAAATGGAGAAGATCAAGGCTGTTACGTTGCTGACTCCGGGGCCTACTGCAACAGAAGCCTTGCTGTGTTGCCTTCAGATGGTGCATCAGTTATGTCATCAAATTATGCCATGGACAGACGAATCCAGAACATGACATGCTGGAAGAACTGGCCCGGATTCTATGTAAGGTCAATGTTGGGGGGTGGGGGGAAGAAGTTCTCAACAAAAGAGGCTAAAGAGACATAACAACCAGATGCGACCTGTTGACTTTCATTACATCCTGATTTGAAGGACAATAAACTAAGACAGAAAAGACATTACTACTGGACCAAACAGGGGACGTCTGGAAATGCACAGGCTCTTTGATAACTCTGTTGAGTGGATTCATTTTCTTACTTGTGACAATGCTGTGTGTTTGTGCAAGGGATACACAGATTACACGGGTTGCTATTATGGGATCGGCACTGAAATACTTACTGTAAAGTGTCATAATGTCTACTACTGACTGTCAAATGACTCAACAAGAAAAAAAAAAAAGAAAAGAAAAAGAAAAAATTGGGCCTGTGTGAGAGAAGGAAAGCAAATGGGGCAAACTGTTACCAACTGGTCAACCTCCGTGAAGGTAGATGGTGTTTATTACGCTGGTCTTGACTGTTCTGTCGATTGGAAATTTTTCTTAATAAAAACGGGGGGGGGGGGGGGCGGGCGGCAAAAATAGCACTGTGCTCTATGAGTGACGCGGGGCTCCTGAGGTGCCCGGAAGTGATTCCTGGGTGTGACGAGAGTCCTCTGCTGACTCTGGAGTTGAGGGGACACTGAAGGCAGAAGAAGGGACACTATCTCAGCGTGTGGTTAGACTCGTCATTGCCCCCACCCTGCCTCCTCAGTATCTGATGACCCAAACAGAGCCACTGGAGATCAGAAAAGGAACAGCACCCTGGCGGGGGGCGGGGGGGGGGGGGCTCTCCCCACGGGGCCCCTCTGCAGGTCGACCAGCTTAAGCTCCGGAGACCACCTCGGCTGCAGGAAGCAGCGGTGCCCATGCCTGCCCCCTCCGCCCGGCGGGGGCACCTGCAGGCTTCCCCCTCAGCAGCCAGCCTCCATGATGGGAGTGAGGGTGGGGTGGGGGGGGCAGCCCAGGGTGCTGACAGGGATGGCTCCCTTTACATTTTGTTTGCTGAGAACTTCAGGACTGATCTGTAAGGCTACTGCTTCTCCTACTTGTTCCTTTGTTCTGCCCCAAAAGATCACTCTTCTGAACTGGTGCCTGAATGGGACGCAAAGAGAATGGCATGGTCTTTCCCCTTGTAAGCTCTTAGTGCCTGAAACAGCTTCGCAAACCTGGGGGAAACTTCCCGAAGTCTGAGCTCTGTGCTGCTCGAAAGCTTTGAAAGCAAACCCTCGGTATTATAAACCTCTTTTCTTAGAGCATCGTGTGTTTCTGTGAAAGAACACGTTACACTCTCCAAAAAGGCCAGTGATGCTATCATGCAAGCCAGGATTGGCACCAGTGTCTTCAAAAAAACCTTGGGGCCAGCTAGTTTAGCGGCTGAGGACCTCTGTGGACAGGATTTGCTTCCATCTCGCCCGTGCAGCGACTGATGAACATGGCTGCACCTGCGGAAGCATCCAGAGCCTTCTTGCCCTAAACGTTCTTTGCTATCAAATCCTGGCTTTGCAGTTCTGGGAAGACACAAACCCACCTGATGTCAAGTGAGATAGGGCCCTGCAGAAATCCGACACTTTCTTCTCTAAGGCAGAAGTCCCTCTTGCTGAAATTGTAATCTACATCTTTGAATTTGCGAGCAGACTGTGATGCCATGTTTTGGCACTTGACCAAGGGCAGGTGTTTCCAAAACGGCTAGCAAATGTTCCAGGACAGGAAGCTCCTGCCGGTCCGTTATCTGCTCGTGGACTCTGAACGACCTCTATAACTGCTCTTTTGATTTCATGAATATGGAGAAAGGTGGTCTCATGAACCAGGCAGGGCTGGGCTACTTCTAAGCCAGAGATCCTCAACCCCTGGGTTCACCAACTTGGGCGAGGAAAAGAAACCCTCTGCTGTTTCCCAACCTCTAATTGAAACTTATCCCATGTTGAAGTGTCACAAATGTAGAAAGGAAGCCCCAGCAGTATGACCAGTACCTGTGACTCTGACACGGACAGAAATCACAGGCATGTTCCTGGTCACATCATTTGTTCTAGGTACCTTGAAAAATCATTTATACTTTTTGCTGCTTTAAAATCTTATAACTTCAAACAAGTAGAGGCACTGCTAGATCTTATAACTTAACGTTGATGTGCTAATAAAGCGGCAGAACTAAAGCATAGCATGATAATCAAAATATTTTGCTATTTAAGGTATTTTGACAACTGGACGGCTAATATTGAAATATCTGTTTCAGGATAATTGGTTTCTTTTGAATTCCTGGATTCTTTGTATTTTATTTCATGCATTTAAAAAGCGTTGTTCTGAAAGGGGAACATAGGTAAAGAAGCCCATTTCAGACCACGGAAAGGGACTAACGGTTCTGACCAGAGGCGCAGCTTGAATGACCATACAAAGTGACCCGTGAGGTCCCTCCCGCCGCAGGGCGGTGACAGACACTCCGCTCTGGGAACTGTCCAGCAGACCCTCATGGGGCTGATGACTTCATTCATGGAATTCGATCGGTGAGCAGACTCACGGGCTAGTGAGACAAGCTGCTTTAATAATTCAGCTTTCATCAAAGACACTTGGTATCAGGTGACCCCAGGAGGACTGAAGATCTCCCTGCGTCATATGTTTGGGCCTCAGAGACAGAAGCCAGGAGAGCACACTTCTGCTCAGGGTTCTTTATCTTGCCTCCTTTAAGACAGGAGGGAACTTCCTTACAATAAAATAATCCTGGGCAGGAGGCTTAGCGATATCCAACATCCAGGGAAGCCATCTTACCCCCCGGGTCTGTTCGACTTCCAGGAATAAAGCCAGATTCGACCACACGCTAGAAAATTTGGAAGCGCACTTAAACGTCAAAAACCAGGGCATCGCGGCTGACTCGCGCATTCACTGAAATTTCCGACAAGCGTTTGCAGCCTACGTGTGCAAAGAGTACAAGGCAGCACAAGCACACAAGAGCGAATGGCCTCGCAGAATCTAGTCTTAGGGTTTTACAAGCTTGTGAGCGAGCATGTTCCAAGGCACTAGGAAACGGGTGTCTGACAGGCGATGTTCGGGGACTGAGAAAAGCCAATAAAGGCTGCGGGGTCTAACGAAGACTCTGAACAAAAAGACTACCGACCAAACTACCCAGCAGTCGTCTTAAATAATTCCACGGACAGCCTCAAACCAACAGGAGAGAGGCCAACAGTAAAACATCTCCCTGAAGACTAGCATGGGGCCGGAGGCTGCCACTCCCCTTGTTGCTGGCGGTGACCAGCGATTCCGACAATCCCGGGGTGGGGGGCCTGGGGGGGACTTAAGCTGCTAAGCAGACCTGCGCGTACCTCCGTGTACTCCCTGTAGCTGCGACTGATCTCGGACAGACTCTCCCGGGCAGCTCTGCTGGCCGGGGAGGCTGCGAAGGCTTGCTTCATTTTGCTGGCACCGTCTTGGAGGCGTCTTTGGATACAGTAGGCTTCGTAGAGTTCGTCCACCTGTCAGAATCACAAGAGGGCACACACAAGGGATGTAAACATTTCATCTCACTTGGAAGAAGTTACATAGGCCATGGCTACGTGCTTGAGGTATTTACGTTTCCGACCTCAACAAGGGGACTCTTGGCAGAAGCGTCATCCTTTCAGACAGAGACCAACCGTTTTTGTTTTAGCCACTGGGATCCATTTTCCATTTTGAAGCAGATTTTAATCTGAGCTGTCTTTTCAAGTGGCACAAAATGGAAATGAGCTGAACACCGGTGGCTGCGTGAGATGCCTACTGGATAACGAAGGCAGGAGTCTTCTTCATAAGCAAAAAAACGCTGGAAGTGTTGATACGAGGCTATTATCACTTTATTTTAAGAGGACTGTCACAAGGTGATATCCACACATGTAAATTTATCAATTAAAAAAAAAGAAATTGAGGGGTGCCTGGGTGGCTCAGTCGCTTAAGCGTCCGACTTCGGCTCAGGTCGTGATCTCGCGGTCCGTGGGTTCGAGCCCCACGTCGCGCTCTGTGCTGACAGCTCAGAACCTGGAGCCTGCTTCCGATTCTGCGTCTCCCTCTCTCTCTGACCCTCCCCCACTCATGCTCTATCTCTCTCTGTCTCTCCAAAACAAATGAACATTAAAAAAAATTTTTAAAAATCGAGCCAAGATTTTACAAAAATCATTTTCAATAAAGAGCCTCACAATAGACGTGAGCATTTTCCTCCTACACCTCTACACCTATGCCTCTAGATGATAATAAACCTTCTGCAAATGACTATCAACCATACTCGTTCTATAAGCCTGATAATCACTTAGTGCCTCTAAGGGAGTGATGTTCAATCAACCCAAGGCTGTTTTGACACCCAGGGGACTTTTGGCAAAAGCTGGGGCCGTTTTGTTTCCCGTGGCACAGGGAGAGGTGCTACTGCTATCTGGTAGGTATAGAGGCCATGGATACTCAACATCCTGAGCAGGAGAGGGCAGCCCCCACAGCACAGGCCATCTCCAAATGTCAACTGTGCCTACACCGAGAGAACCTCGTTATTCCCGGTCACGTGTAGGTGCACAGGCTTGGACCGTCCTCCATTATCCACACGCTACCCAGTTAACTAACTACAGCAGCTTGCAGGCAGATGAAAAGGACACTAGCACCAGGCGTGAGCAGAAGCAAAGGAAATCCATGAGACCAGGAAGCCTGCCTCGGGCTACTTGTTGTCCTTTCTGTACGCACTTCACTGCCTCAAGAAGCTACAGAGCCAGAAGACGGTCGAGGTAAATGTCATGGGTTTTGGAGCTGAAGATTCCTCTTTGGTTCTGAAGGCGAGTTTTGGGGCGCTCGCTAAAAAGCATCAGTAGGACCCACCGGTGGTGTGGTTTTCCCCAGTTGCGGTCTCTACATTAGACGTCATCACACTCAGCTTAGAAGATGAACGTTAAGAGATTGCAAATTATTCTCTGGTTACAGGATTCTCTGTCGCTCTTCAACAGTTCACTGCGCTCTGCTGAGAGCAATTGCCAGACTCCGGGAAGCAGCCTTTCATCTTTGGGGCCGATGGATTCGTGCCTGATTAAGGGGGAGACCCAAGACTCAGGGGTGGTGATGTGCCGATAAAATCGTTGGGCTGGTGACCGGCACAGAAGGTGGTTCCCATACTTAAAAGTTAAACTCAGCCTTACTTGGTGAGCTCATTACCATGCTGATGGCCAGGCCCCACTCTGAGATGCTGATTCAGGAGGTTAGGGCTGGGCTGGGCATCTGAAGTTTTAAATAAATGCTGCAGATCCTTCTGACGTGGGAGGTCCCCACGAAACTCTTAGAAGCGCAAGAGCTGATACCTCTTCCAGCGCAGGTCAGGCGGTTGTACCCAGGTAATCCCCTGGAAGCCTGTGCCTTCAACCTTTCCCCCCTGTGGCCGGGTTTGCCAAAAACTCCGAGTCTGTAATCCCGTCTACAAGGAAGCTGCTGGCGGGGTGCTGGTTTAGCCCTGATGATGTAGTCTACTACTTTGCATTTAAAGATAAGTTAATTCTTCGTTTTCATTCCAATATCAACCTATCCTAGCCAAATGAAGTTCACCTTTAGGATAAAGGGTTACCAAGTACTCACCTGAGCGGAAACGGGCCCGTCTGTAGGCAAGCATCTGTCTTGACTCTAAGTCAGCAGTGGCTCTCATCAAATAAACGGACTGACTCACTCGGTTGACTATAATTTGTGAGGCATGCTGTATATAGGTGTTGCAAACAGACTGCTACCAACCTTTAACAGCCGCCGGGATTGTTGTGTTTAACAACGATGGATACAAGATGGATAAATTCACTCCTACCTAATGCAGGGTTGTGCCTTCTTGCTGGGTTTCAATCTGCCAACACTTGCCGGCCACACGGATACCTTCTGATGGATGTCATTGTTTTATTTATAACAGAAATTGGAGCGGTTTCAGATTTGCGGAGGGAAAAGGGATTTGTCAGAGTGGGAACACACAAAGGCAGTTATAGATACATGTGCTTACGTGCGCATAAATCATCACAGAATTTTAAAATGAAGGAACTCTTAGGGTCATTTAGACCGAACACGTGCACCTCCCAGCCCCATTTCACAGAGTCGAACACTCAGGTCCACGTAGGTGATAGAGGCCAGAGAGTACACGCCTGGAATCCAGGGCTTCTGACTCCTAGCACAGAGATCGGCTGAAGCGTCCAGTCTCCGTACTTGGAAGAGAGGCTGCTGCATGGGGATGCAGACAGGAATAGCCACTGGTGTGATTTAGCGGCTCCCAAAGGGAAATATTTCCAGGCTGTCCCGGTAACTCTCTTAAGTGTTCAGAACAAGGGGTGACAAAGTCCCACCCCACACAAGGCTGGCTGGACCATCAGTGAACTATCTGTAGGGTTCAGGGCCGGGTGTCAGGGAGCCTGGCAAAATGGCCCCCATCTATGCGGGCGACGAAGATGAAGAGGTCATGCGAGGAAGGGCAGAAGGAACTGGGTGCTCGACAGGGTTAGAGAGGTACATGGCAGCGTCCATAAGTACTTATACGGCCTTCACGAAGAAGTTTCCGGGGTACCGAGTTGTAAGCGTGTCCAGAGGTCAAGTTACACAAGCGTGAAAGTTCTCCTAGGTCCGTTTGGTTCAGTCTTTACCAAGATTACGTGGAGACTAAAAGCCCAGCAGGAGGCACTGTGGGTGCCTCACGGGAGGCACTTAATGTCTGTTGAACTGAGTAGGGTCGGTACTATGCCGGACTGTCAGGCTCCTAAGTCTTGTTTGTCTCCATTTTTACTGCCTGTTGGAAGACTTAACTGCTAGGAGTCAATTAGGTAAGAAATTGTCCATGGACTAGATGCCACGCTTAGGCCCAAAGCGTAGTGATTAGTGACTGAGAACGGAAACACAGAAGCAAGACAACAGGAACTTCCATTACCTTACTGATGTGAAACTCCAGGCGTCTCATGTATCTTTCAATCGTTTTAATTTGCTGGAAATAAAAGAAGAAGTTTGAAAGAAAATGCAGCCATTTACAGTTTAACCCATCTAGACTGGCAGCAATATCTTCTCCCCGCTCTCCTACTCAGAAGTACCAGAAAATGCGAACCATCCCCCCTTTCTTCCAATCGTGGCTATTTCAGAGACTCTCCATGAACGATTCGGGAAGTATTTTTTGAAACGTGGAATAAATATTCCCACAGATGAACTCGAGCTGGTTATTGGAATCGTTGTGTGGAACATCGAGGGAAGCCAATCAAATGGAATTCACTGGGTCTCTGGCAGGACGGTATCATGTTGGGCTAGACCTCAATCCCTCCATTCTATCACCTCTAAGATGAACTCACCCCCCTGCCTTTTAGTGTCTCTGAAACGGGGGTGCATTTTACAATCCCTACTGCCGGTGCACACTCACAGATAATCACAGTGGTTCTATGTGTCATCCCTTCGTTTGAGTTATAAATACTGTTATTACACGCATTCAATTTAATTACCCTTTAAAATGTCTTCAAAAAAACCATCATACCATGATTCAGCATTAAAACTTTCTCTGCATCTACAGAAAGGATGGGAAGGGGACAGCAGCATATTGAAAGACAAAAACAAAATCTACAATGAAAAGAAAGCTCGAAGGGCTTTGTCCTGAGGCATACAATACAAATTTTAAGTGAAAAGAAAAAAAATGGTGCCAGGATTTAACTGGAATCACTTTTTTCCCTCTTAGGCGCATATAAAATACCAGTGTATTTTCCAATCAAGGACGTCTTTGGCTTGATGAAACAGTATAGTCCATATTTAGAAGGGGTACAGGTAAGGTGCTTAAATACCTGGGAAGTCCTGAAACTCATCAGCACACCGAGAACCCTCCAACCAGGTGGCACTTTTATGGAAGTGACCTTAAAGACGGCATTGGAGCTACATGATGGTACCCCCTCATTAGAGAAAAGCATGACTTTTCCTAGGCTTAGAAAAATCCTCAGTTCTCTGAGGTCTTGTTATGCCTAAGAGGACATCACTGACCTCTATTCAAAGATTCAGTGCTTATTTTCCAGCAACTCTCGGCACAGAATGATAACTTACCTTGTCTAGGTCATACAGGACACCCTAAAATAAAAAAAAAAAAGGGTGTTGGGATTAAAACTTATTCTCCTCAAAACTGTTACTGATATGAACAGAGGGGTTTAGTCTGCATTTCTGCATTACCAGTGAAATGATGATCAAACCCGCCAAGTTCTACTGGGTTATTTCAAATAGCGGTAAGAGTACTTTTAAGAGCCAATATTTATTTATACTCCGTGTCTCTAGAATTCCACCCCAATCTCTCTACATGCTGGGAGCTTTAAGGGTTTCACTTGCTTTTAGCTCTCCTCTCTTACATATTGAGGAACACATAAATTCATGTTAACTTTTAATTTTTTTAATGTTTATTTTTTTGATAGAGACAGAGCATGAGCAGGGGAGGGGCAGAGAGAGCAAGAGAGAACGAGAGAGAGTGAGAGAGAGGGAGACACAGAATTTGAAACAGGCTCCAGGCTCTGAGCTGTCAGCACAGAACCCGACCGGGGCTCAAACCCATGAACGGTGAGACCATGACCTGAGCTGAAGTCGGATGCTAAACCGACTGAGCCACCCAAGTGCCCCATGTTAACTTTTATTTTTTTTTAAATTTTTTTTTTTTTTCAACGTTTATTTTATTTTTGGGACAGAGAGAGACAGAGCATGAACGGGGGAGGGGCAGAGAGAGAGGGAGACACAGAATCGGAAACAGGCTCCAGGCTCTGAGCCATCAGCCCAGAGCCCGACGCGGGGCTCGAACTCACGGACCGCGAGATCGTGACCTGGCTGAAGTCGGACGCTTAACCGACTGCGCCACCCAGGCGCCCCCCCATGTTAACTTTTAAATAAAGAAGGGGCGCCTGGGTGGCTCAGTCGGTTGGGTGTCCGACTTCAGCTCAGGTCACGATCTCGCGGTCTGTGAGTTCGAGCCCTGCGTCGGGCTCTGGCCTGATGGCTCAGAGCCTGGAGCCTGCTTCCGATTCTGTGTCTCCCTCTCTCTCTGCCCCTCCCCCGTTCATGCTCTGTCTCTCTCTGTCTCAAAAATAAATAAAAAACGTTAAAAATAAAACAAAATAAAAATAAAAAAATTAAAAAAATAAAAAAAATTAAAAAAAAATAAATAAAAAAGTTAACATAAAATGCGGCAGTGATATATGTGTTAAAAGAATACTTGCCTCCCTGTTTAAACAGATAAAACTGGTGTTTGAGAAGTGTTCTGGAGGGCGGTGATATGCTTTTCACAAAATGTTTTTTTAAGCAAGTTCATTTCCTGTGTGCTCATAATATCACAGCATAATCAGTACACCATTCCCACAGCCCCTTCGGGAGGGGTTTTATGGGACACTAGTCCTGGCAGAAGCCCCTCCATCCATTCACCATTGTTCTCCAAGGAGACACATTTGTTGCCATTGGGGATGGCCAAGGGCATAGAAGCCCATTCCATGAGGAGCCACTCCCCACAGAGATGGGGCAGTTCATACTCTAACATCACCAGGGTATAAAATCCTTAGCTTCGACAAAGCTTTTAACCTCTAAGCCTTCAAGAAAGGACACCACTACACTTTTTCGCAAATCTCCTAAAACAGAAGAAGAGAGCGGCTGTTAACGCACAGCTGGACCCTCTAGTATATGGAGACTTTTCCTGGGCTTTCCGAAGCCTCGAAACATTCTGGTGTAAGATCATTTAGAACGGAACTAAATCGTTTTTTAAAGTTTATTTCATTTATTTTGAGAGAGAGAGACAGAGAGAGACAGAGCGAGCAGGGGAGGGGCAGAGAGAGAGGGAGAGAGAGAGAATCCCAAGCAGGCTCCGCACTGTCAGAGTGGAGCCTGATGCGGGGCTCGAACTCATGAACCCAAGATCGTGACCTGAGCCAAAACCAAAAGTCAGATCTTAACCCAGTGAGCCACCCAGGTGCCTCTGAACAAAATCATTTAAAATAGTGTATACAGGGGTGCCTGGGCGGCTCAGTCGGTTAAAGCATCCAACTTTGGCTCAGGTCACGATCTCACGGTTTGTGAGTTCGAGGTCAGCTTCGGGCCGTGTGCTGACAGCTCGGAGCCTAGAGCCCGCTTCGGATTCTGTGTCTCCCTCTCTCTCTCTGACCCTCCCCCGCTCACGCTCTGTCTCTTTCTTTCTCTCTCAAAAATAAATAAACATTAAAAATAAAATAAAATAGTGTATAGATTAGAGGCCTCTCTGCAAGCAGACAAGTCTTTACAGATTCATCGGACTAGAGGACATCTACAAACATCTTGAGCAGGAGGACGTGTAACTAAAGTGGATCGGGGCCCCTCCAGCTTCTCATAACAGGCACCACTGGAGCCTCCTTCCTTTCCCTCGTTGACGTCACTGAACTGTACTATTTTCTTAGTGGTTCTGGGTTCCAAACTCTGCACTAACAATATGCTAGGACAACCCCAATTTTGCATTTCCTTAGATTACTGGGAGGAGGGGCAGGGGGGTTGTGGCTGTTGTTTAGTATTTTTTCTCTTTTTAAAAATATCTTTTAAATGTTTACTTATTTTGGAGAGAGAGTATGAGCAGGCGAGGGGCAGACAGAGAGGGAGACAGAATCCCAAGCAGGCGCTGAGCTGTTAGCACAGAGTCCCCCGTGGGGCTCGAACTCACGAACAGTGAGATCATGACCTGAGCTGAAGTCAGATGCTTAACCGGCTGAGCCACCCACGTGCCCCAGTATTTTTTCTTGATTATAAAGTCTACCTGCATAAACATGTTTGGAAAATACTGAAAAGTATCAAGAATAAAGCATTAAGAAGAAATATAACCTCCTTCACAAATATGCATCAGGAAGCAGATAGTAAGTACATTGCCTCTTGGATCTGATTTTCTTTTTTTAATTTTATTTTATTTATTTATTTATTTTTTTTCCAACGTTTATTTATTTTTGGGACAGAGAGAGACAGAGCATGAACAGGGGAGGGGCAGAGAGAGAGGGAGACACAGAATCGGAAACAGGTTCCAGGCTCCGAGCCATCAGCCCAGAGCCTGACGCGGGGCTTGAACTCACGGACCGCGAGATCGTGACCTGGCTGAAGTCGGACGCTTAACCGACTGCGCCACCCAGGCGCCCCGATTTTCTTTTTTTTAAGGATATTTCTATTTTTATTTTTTATAATGTTTTATTTATATATTTTGAGGGAGAGAAAGAACAAGAGAGGGGCAGAGAAGGAGGGAGACAGAGGAATTCCAAGCAGGCTCTGCACTGTCAGCACAGAGCTCAATGTGGGGCTCAAACCCACAAACTGAGATCGTGATCTGAGCCGAGACCAAGAGTCGGACACTTAAGCAACTGAGCCACCCAGGCGCCCCATGACCTGCTTTTCTTAAAGGTTCTTCCTTGTCCTCGTACCCTTCTCCATCTCCCCATTTCCATCCAGGACAAAAAGAAAAGGACACTTAGCCATAAAAAGGAATACTGTGTTAACATCCTACTGCTTGAACGACACCTACCAGGCGAGAGTTCCTTCTCATATCTTTTAACTGAGCTGTCAACTTGTCCAACTCCGTCTGGTGAACCTCCAGATACTCGCTGCAAAAAACAACAGGAAACACCACTGTGAACTCTGTGCCTGGCAAGTGACATCTGGTGCCAGTGCTGACCCTGTCCTCCTGAAGGGGATTAAGAATCTGGTTCCTGCTCTGCAGAGGGCAAAGTCGGTGGGAGAGAGGCTGTGTGTTTCCCAATCTCTCAACTTTTGGAAAGCTCCAGCAGTTGCTTCTGGTACTCTCCAGATGGTTAAAGAGGAGAACCCTGTGAGGCTGAAAGTCCAAAAAGAAAAACCAATGGGGAGAGAAGGGGCAAAACACCTATGGAGTCTGTCCTGGGTCCAGGTTCCCAGAATTCTATCTAGTTAAATACAACACTGACTCTATACGGCACCCTGCACTCTAGGGAAATTTTATTCTGGGAAAATAATAATAATAATAATAATAATAATAATAATAATAATAAAATATATATATATATATAATATATACAACACAATATGACGTAATACAACAACTTGGGAAGGTTTCAGAACTCTTCCTCAGCAATCACTAAAATGGAGAAGTCTGTCCACCATTGTTTAATTAAGTGGACTCCAAATCGAGGCCGAGTTAAACACATCACTAGTTCAGATCTCCTTCAATGTCATGGATATGATGTGGAAACCCAACATATTTCACATGTTTGGGACTCATTTAAGGCTTCCTCGGTTGCAGTACAAGAATGAAATATCACTACAGAAATAGACATTTTAAAATGATCTCCTAAGACTTTGCTGTGTGCCCCCACCTCCCCACCTCCCACAGGACTTTAGAAAGGAGACACGTTCTAGGGTATTGTTGGTTCAATGTTCTTACTCAAGTCCATTTTTCAAGGCTCTGATGACCTCTTCTACCCTCTTAGGCTGAGGCTCTTTGGGAGGGTTATTGTTTTTGTGTCCTAAATTGTGCATTTTCTTCAGTTTGGCCTGAGGCTTCTTGAGAGCGGAGGGATTTTCGATAAAGGAGTTACATCTACGCAGAGAAAAAAGAAATTGTGAGTCTCGGTGTCCAAAAGGACTTGAGCAAAGACATGCCTTTTTCATCGTCTTGTGTTTGTATTCGTGTCTTTCGGGGAAGGTATCGGTCCCTTATATATGCACAACCTGAGCCATCCTGTGTTTAGTTTATCAGCAGATGTACTATCAGATTTATTGCCCTGAACTGGACAGGCTACCTGGCTAGCCCGTCAGGTACCGTGCTCTGCGTGGAAACATGCCACACCACTGACACCTTATGGAAAGCCAAGGACAAACACTTCCAAGGAAGTGAGGAAGCAGAAGGATATAATCCAATGGAAAAACACGTGCGCTACGTAACCTTGGGCACGAGCATCTACTAAATTCGTCTAGGATGTGAATGAACAGTTTTGGTTTTTAAATGTTTGTTGAGAGAGGGGCGGGGGGAGAGAGAGAGAGAGAGAGGGAGAGAAAGTGTGCAAGAGGGGCAGAGAGAGAGGGAGACAGAGAATCCCAAGCAGGTTCCATGCTGTCAGTGCAGAGCCCAAATCGAGGCTCGATCCCATGAACCATGAGATCATGACCTGAGCCAAGATCAAGAGTCGGATGCTCAACAGCCTGAGCCCCCCGGGTGCCCCTGAACAGTTTTTAGATAAAGGTAAAAGCACGACATGTGGCTAACTCCAGACAGCATTAAAGAAAATTCCAGGGGCGTGTGGGTGGCTCAGTCAGTTGGGCATCTGACTTCGGCTCAGGTTATGATCTCACAGTTCGTGGGTTTGAGCCCTGCAGCGGGCTCTGTGCTGACAGCTCGGAGCCTGGAGCCTGGAGCCTGGAGCCTGCTTCGGATTCTGTGTCTCCCTCTCTCTCTCTCTGCCCTTTCCCGGCTTGCACTCTGTCTCTCTCTCTCTCAAAAATAAATAAACATTTAAAAAATTAAAAAAAAAAAGAAAAGTCCATGTAGCTGGGCCAATAGCTTGTTTTCAGCTTGATTTTGATGGAGCAAATGATCTTTAGGTAGAACATAAAACTTAGCGTCACATTAGTGGCAGGGAGTGCGGTGGGAAGGTGGACACCTGATAGCTTAGACCCAAACTACTGATCCGATTAGGAGACCAAGAGGCCAGAACCTCACTGACCCCACCGTCAACGGGAAAGCCGTGACCTCCGAGCGTGGCAGGTGCCTGCCCTGTGCCCCTCCTAGGTTACTTGTCCTTTTCCTCTGCCGCAACCGTGCGCACCAAAGGGGATGTGACAGGTCAGAGCACAAGGGCCCGAGAGCCTGTAAGACCTCTGCTGTGTCAGAAAAACCGACGACAGACCTACTCCATGTTACCTATTTCGTTACTCGTGTGTTCCCCCAAGTCCTGGCGTAGATGAAGGGAGATTCCAGAGAAAGCGGAAGACTGACTTCCCGAGCCCGTATCCGAATGACATCTGCTTCCCAGAACTGATGTGCAGATGCTGTCTTTACCGGCTGCGTAACTTTATACCCAACGCAGTCTCCCAAATCTGGATGCCGTGGGGAATGTGCTGCATGGGGCGTGGGGTGGGAGGGTGGGGAAAGCTATGCACAGATACCGCTGGCTTGTCCAAGATCCTCAGCCATCTGCTTTGCAGCAGGAATTTGAAATGACAGAAAAGAAACCACGGTCCTTAATTTTTGGTGCATTACGTCTGTTTCATGAAAGAGATTCAAAGAGCACGTGTGTGTGTGTTTTGACAAGGCTGCGTGCTCACAGAGCCTCTCCAGGGCATGAGCTCACATCCTTCTTGCGCCGCGTCCCGGAAGAGACCCACACACCACTTGCCTGGATCGCCTCTCCTGAAGGCCGCTGAACCCCGCAAAGGACTGGCTTCTGATGATCCCATTGGGTCCCCCAGGTGAGAAGGACTGGGACCCTACCAACATGATTTCTGGGAGTCTGGCTGGTAGTCCTGTAAGACAGTGGAAAGATTATGGCAAATTACAGGCAGGTCCAGGCAGAAAAAACACTAAGCTTGTCAACAATGACAAAGGTGAGGTGAGGTGAGTCATGAGACCATTAGATGTTTGTAAGTCTTGTTTCCTAGGGCTCGTTCCTTTCCAGCCGAAGGATTCAGCTCGCGGGTGAAGAAGAAAAAGATACCCACCTACTGAGACAGAAATAAATGAAAATTGCACACAATTATCAGTCATTTTAGGTTTCTTTTCTGGGATTTTTTTTTTTTTTTTTTTTTTAGACAGGCTCGGATACACGAAAACTTCAGAACGTTTACCTCCATTCAACAGCAGAAACACACAAACAGGCCAAGTCAACGTTTCGGCCAGGCCCCACATCCCATTCAAAACACAAGTCAGGTCTCAGGGTAGGATTCTACATTTAGAAGTCAGATGGCTGAAAACACAAGGTTTCTTTAGAGATGAATTTACTTAAGCTTGTTCTCCTTTCTACCCTTAAGTATATTTTGAAAGATAACGATCTCGCCACTGTTGCGGCCTTGCGAAACAAGACCGGTAAAGAGAGCATTCACAAAAGTGGGGATAATGTAGGTTATTAAATGAGAATGCAGGAGGAGCGGGAGGAAAGGGAGGGGGAAATACAGCAGAAAGCACGCCCCCTATTTCAGTCTCTTGCTCGGCTTTCGTCGAGACTCACCACGCCAATGACTAAGAGGCATTGTCAAAACACCACTCTGGCGGACACAAGCCTGAGGTTAGTTCCCCCAAAGGACTGGCCTGAGCTGTTAGGTAATTCTACCCGCCTAGGTCAGGCAGAGTGGAAGCAGACACCATTGTCTTAGCAGGGAACCTCACTCCGGAGAGGAACAGGCTCCAGGAGAATGGGGAGGCAGCCTCTGGGAGGACTGAGGGATCCAGAGTGAGCAGACACCGGCCTGGCCTGTTTGAACAGCACCAGTAACTGTCCTTTAAAGACCCAGGAAGCAGGCAAGGAAAGCCAAAAGGCACAGCAGCGGAACTTTCCAGATGGGATGGAAGAGTCACTTCGCCAGGGCGTACTTGGACTGGCCCCTCCCCCATGCCTTGGCTGCTTTCTAAATCCCCTCATTCGGTCCCTACCCCCTCCCTCCCTCTCTAGAAGAAAGCAGCTCTGGGGTGTACAGGGATTCTTGCAGAGCCCGGGTGCTGACTCACCGGGCAACAGGCCTGGCAACAGGCACCAGGCTTGCTGGATGGGACCACAGCCCCACCAGTTCCATGCCGGCTATGGGGGGGGGGGGGCAGGGGTGGGGGTGGGAGGTTAAGTTTTGCTGGCGTTCTTTAGTATTTTAAAAGTGACGACGGAGGGGCGCCTGGGCGGCGTAGTTGCTTGAGCATCCGACTTCGGCTCAGGTCATGATCTCACGGTTCGTGGGTTCGAGCCCCGCGTCGGGCTCGGTGCCGGCAGCTCGGAGCCTGGAGCCCGCTTCGGACTCTGTGTCTCCCTCTCTCTCTGCCCCTCCCCTTCCAATGCTCTGTCTCTCTTTCTCTCTCTCTCAAAAATAAACATTAAAAAAATAAAAGGAGTGATGATGCGTGTGTGTGCGCGTGTGTGTGCAGTGAAGGTGATACCTCATGCACCGATGGCAGGGAGAAATGCAAGACTCAACGAGGTCCTTCTAGGGGCTCTCTGCTGCTTACTAAGGGGTCGTCCGCGTCTCAGGCTCATACGGCACGCCTGTGTCATCTATGTGTCTACATCCAACCTGTCCTGAGTATCAAGAAGACACTATCGTCACGGCGCCTGGGTGGCTCGGTCGGTTAAGTGTCCGACTCCGGCTCAGGTCCGGATCTCAAGGTTTGCGAGATGGAACCCCGGTCAGGCTCACTGCTGTCGGTGCAGAGCCCGCTTCGGGGGCTCTGCCCCCCTCTCTCCGCCCCTCCCCTGCTCGCTCTCTCAAAAAATAAATGAATACTTAAAAAAAAAAAAGGAAGAAGACACTTTAGTTTGCGTTATTTCTGTACTCGACAGTTTTATAATCACCTTAAGGTCTAAATTTGGGGAATTTTATTAGTACTGTATCTCACTTTATAAATTATTGCTCAGTAGATCTGTTGTTGCAATTATGGGATTCTTCAATCACGGGGAAAGAATTAAAGCATTTGAAATATTTTAATGGCATGATCCTTTTTTTAAGCCACAAAGATTTGTTTTCTCTTATCCATTCGATTGGTAGTTTCCACTAGGGGCATCTGGATCCTGTGGCCAGGCGTTCAATTTAATTAATGCGGAAGGCCACGTGGGTACTGGGGTTTTGCAAAGGTCCTCAACTGATTCTTAGGCTCAGCAAAGACAAGAAAAAAAAAATGATGCCAAGTTGGTTGAAATTTTAAAACTTCAGTTAGAATAATCTTCTCAACTCCAACTTTTAACGTATACCGTTCGGTCTTAAATAGGCTTCTCTTTGCACAGTTTAAATGTGTGGTTAAATGAATTAAACCCATGAACCGGATGGTAGAATAATTCACCTTTTCCCTCCGTTCAGCAACAGATAAGGGTCTTGAGAATAAGACACACGCCTGTCCAGGATTCTAGGACTGTAAAGTGCTTTGGGATGGGTAAAACCTTCGGAAGCTACATGTTGAATGGACGATCAGTAGGAACGTGCTTGCTGGTCTGAGGAATGATCGTTATCAGGCAAGAATGTGGCCGAGGGCTGGTTTAGGCCGAGATCTCTATCCTGCGGGTCAGCTGTCCCGAAGGCTGACAAGCCGCCCAAGGGGAGTCGTAGAGCACAAGTGCACAGCCCCCCACACAAAGTCCGGCTGTTGGAGAAAGGGGTAGGTTGGGACCGGGGAGACAGAGGAGGAGGCATTCGGGCCACGTGACCACCCCGTCCCGCAACTCAGAAGGACGCAAGTTCTTTGCTACCAGCCTTCCAGCCGCCTCAGTTTCTCCGCACTGGCACATTTACCTGAAAGGCTCTGTTGCCTCCTTTTTGATGACCCCACTCCCGCCTCTGTGCTCTCAAAGTCTGCAGGCTCCTCCCTGGCTCCCTAAGAAGTCCCACGGATGCAGTCTTCCCAGCTTCCAGCAAAACCACCCCCCAAACTGCACCGGTCCCTTTCAGGGCTCTAAGGACTTAAAACCAGTCATCCCCACCTGAGTCATTTACATTTTCCTTTTACATGCTCCTTTGGCCTGAACGCTTGAACTTAAAAAAAGAAAAAAAAAGCCACAGTAGAACTGGAGTATCGACGCTGGGATGCTGGTAGGGGTAGGGGGTTAAAGCTGGGTTTATCCTCCAAAGTTTGGAGGACAATTTGGAAGATCTGTTTAAAAAGTAAAACATTTGGGGCGCCTGGGTGGCTCAGTCAGTTGAGCATCTGGCTCTTGATTTTGGGTCGGTCATGGTCTCAGGGTCGTGGGATCGAGCCCCACATTGGGCTCCGTGCTGAGCACGAATCCTGCTTAAGATTCTCTCCCACCCTCTGCCCCTCCCCTCTGCTCACCCTCACATGCGTGCACTCTCTCTCTCTCCCTCAAATAAATAAATACATAAATAGAATAAAAGGTTAAACATTGGTATCCTTTAACATGTCCTGTCTACTCTTCAGTACGTCCTGCAGAGAAAGACTCAAGTTCACAAAGGGGCATTTACAGGGATGTTGATGACAGGCAGCGGAACAGGGGAAAAACGGAAACAAATGGCAGTTTTTACAGCAACAGTCGATAATACATCACGGCAAAACCCTGGGATATAATACTACGTGGCAGTTAGAAAACAATAGGCCCGGGGGGCATCTGGGTGGCTCAGTCGGTTGAGCATCTGACCTCAGCTCAGGTCATGATCTCACGGTTCATGAGTTTGAGCGCCATGTCTGGTTCTCTGCTGTCAGCTCGGAGCCTGCTTCAGATCCTCTGTCTGCCCCTCCCCTGCTCGTGCTCTCTGTCTCTCTCTCTCTCCCTCAAAAACAAATACGCATTAAAAAAAGGACAAAAAAGGAACATATATGATACGTGCTGGGCAACATATATACTTATACTGTTGTGTAGAAGTCTTGCAAAGGAGGAATCTGACTTCTAAGAAGTGATGTGTCAGGTTTCACAAATTCTCATTACACCAGAACAGTTCAGATTCCCCCGGTGACATCCTTACGAGTCCTGAGCTTTGTGCCAACGTCTTTATTTCATCTGCAAAACTTGTGTGTGGTGGTGGGGGGGTACTCAGCACGTGGGGCACCCAGCACGTGAGGCCAACGCTCTTCAGATACCATGTCTAGTAAGCAAGAAACTCCTCGGAAAACAACCAACTCTTCTTTGGGTGCTGCTACTTAAAACTGCTGGGGCTCCGAAAGACGTTTGGACTCATTGTCCAGTCTTCTGAAAGATGCCAACACCAGAGTTCCTCTGTACCTGACCAATCCCAGGCCAGTTTCCATCCTGAGGCAAACGGTCAAGTGCGGGTCTGGTCCTCACTCTGCTTTGTCCCAGGACACCCGGCTGCTGTTCCAGGCAGCTGTCCCTGCCCTTCCATCCCTCACTCCACGGGAAGCATGGGATGCCTCTGGAAAGAATCCCAAGCACCTTGCCTTGAACAGGCCCTGCCGTTCTGAGCTGAGCCTCTTGGAAAAGCAGCCGGAAAGCCACAGCTGCTTCTCTTCTCGACTCTTTGAAAAATGCAGCTTCCTTCTCTGCGGCACAGTGACAGGATCCAACCAAACACAGACCAGGGGCTTTTGCAATTAAAGCAAGTATCGGATTTTACACGTCATAACACGGGGATACAGGTACACTGGGCCTCGGTGGGCGCTGTGAGCCACCGCCCCCGGTGGAAAGTCCTGGGCTTGGTTTAGATTAGAAGGCAGCTGATGAAATCGGCAGGAAGGTCTTGGAGAAGAGCACAGAGCCTGGAGGTGGCAGGGTCTCGGGTGGGGGCGGAGGCAGATAAAAAGAAACCAGGGGATGAAGAGGTCCCCCCTCACGCTGCTGGGTCTCCTGCCCTGTTTCGACCACAATATGAGTGTAATTCAGAGGGGGAAATAGCCGGCTAGCTGGAGAACGAAGCGATAAGCTGACTCTTAAGAATACATGAATGAGTGATATAAAAATCAACCCTGGACAGTTGCTTGCGGGGTGGGCAATATGAGCTTTTATCACACAGCAGGCCCACGCGCAGCAGGGTCTACACTGCGGCGTGTGGTGGCTGCACCAGCAGAAGTGGTAAAAGGGGAAGAAAAAAACTTTGGAAAAGTTCGGTCCTGGCGATGGGTCTGTCTCCCACTGTATCTTTATTACCCTGTATTCTGGCTTATACTTTCTTGTGACTTTGATGAGCCCGAGTTGCAAGCCTCTCCTCCCAAATCTGAACCGTTCCTCTAGGGGACCCGTGAGGTCGAGTGCGCTAAGGTAAGGATCCGGAGAGCCCAGCTGCAGGCTGACCTCCTTGCAACACCTGCCCGGCCAGAGTCTCCACACCGACCGGGTCAGGGAGGGGGGCCCGAGGCATGGAGCAACCTGTAAAGTAACTGGACAAACTTTCCAGTCAGCTAGAAGGAATGTGAATCAGATTGTTAGAGCTAAATCTACCAAGATTCGTTCAAGGAAATGGGAATTATTGGGGTGCCCGGTGGTTCAGTGGGTTGAGCTTCTGACTCTCCACTTCAGCTTGGGTCATAATCTCATGGTTTGTGAGTTCGAGCCCCGCTGACAGTGCAGAGCCTGCTTGGGATTCTCTCTCTCTTCTCTCTGCCCCCTCCCCCCCCCCAAAGAAATAAACTTAAGAAAAAACACAATGATTCTGAACATAATGCATGCTAATTTTTGCAACCTGCTTATTTTTATCAGGTTCTTTTTATAGGGCTCTGTCGAAAGGGTTATAAATCAGCTTTCTTCATAAACTATCTTCAAAAAGGGTACTTAAGGGGCATCTGGGTGGCTCAGACAGTTAAGCGTCTGACTTCGGCTCAGTCATGATCTTGTGGTTCGTGAGTTCAAGCCCCACGTCGGGCTCTGTGCTGACAGCTCAGAGCCTGGACCCTGCTCTGGATTCTGTGTCTCCCTCTCTCTCTGCCCTTCCTCTGCTCACACTTTGTCTCTCTCTGTCTCAAAAATAAATAAACATTAAAAAAATAAATAACAGTAAAAAGGGTACTTAAGTCTGCCCCGTATTCCATATGTTCCTTTGGATAATCAGTGGAAATAGAACCAGTCTGTGTGATATATGCTTTTTATTTCTGATTTTAAGATGTGGCCAAAGGCAAAGCGAACCCCTCTGATGGTGACCCCAGGGTTCTCTTGGGGAAATGGGGGACTAATTAGCATTAGTCCACGCTTGGCTTGTAGGACCCAAACATCATGAAATTAAAACATGACAAAATGGCTGGACATCATCGCCCTAACCCTTGAAGAGAAAGCTAGTTTTTTTTTTTTTTAATGCGTATTTATTCTTGAGAGGCAGAGAGCACACAAGTGTGCAAGGGGCAGAGAGAGAGAGAGAGAGAAAGAGAGAGAGAGAGAGAGAGAGAGAGAGAGAGAGGATCCAAAGTGAGCTCTGTGCTGACAGCAGGGAGCCCTTTGTGGGGGCTCGAACTCAACAATGAAATCGTGACCTGAACCGAAGTGGGACGCTTAAACCAACTGACTGAGCCACCCAGGCGCCCCTGAAGAGAAGGGTTTTTATGGCGTTTTCCTCTTTTTATGTAACCAAATCTAATTAAGAACACATACAGGTAAATCTGGAAGACTCCCACTGCTGATAGAAAATATAAGACATCTGTGATTTCTGAGTGACCATGGTAAGGATATTTCGGCTCTCACCGAAGCATTTCTCACGAGGGGAGAGTGTCTAGTTAAAAGTCAACTGTGGCCACAGTTTCAAAGCTACGTCCTCTCCGGAAGTTAGGCGAGACCAATCCTCTGGGACAGGATGATGACTATAGCAGGTCTGGAGGCAGGTTGCTGGGTGATGTGCTGGCAAAAGTAACAAATGCTAGAATCAATTCAAGTGTTTGCCTGGTGCTGGGACGGCAGCAGCCACAGGGGCAGGAGAGACCTCTGGGGGGCCTTGGGAGCGCGCCAACACTGTGCTGTGGTCACGGTCGGACAACCGCACACATCTCCTAAGGCCCACGCTGTACACTCGGGTGAGCAAATGCTACGGTATGTGAGTTCTACGTCAATAAAGCTCTTAAAAAAATCACTGTCAAGTTTTAGAAAAAGTCCCCACTCCTTCTGCAAGAGGAAGTGCCAGGGAATCAGGACTTGAAAGGGAAAAGCGGAATCGACGAACAACCGGCTGAGAGTTGACGATTTTGTGATCCGATCCCGAGGCCATGTAAGATGCCGCACGCAGCTCCCACACCCCTGCACTTTCTGAGTCACTTCTGCAAGGCTGATTGGTGTTCCTTTCCTCTGCTTCTTAACATTGCCATCCTGTTTATGCTCCCCCCACCATCTTGGTCAAGAGCAGAAGTATAATTCAGTTGTCTGAAAGAGGCATGTGGGCCAGATGTAAATAGCCTGCTATGCTAAATGATGATTTAAGATGAATCCTAAAAATAGGCGTCTGCTTATTATATGGTTGCAAGGTGCCTATTACAGAAGTTGACTAATCTTTAAAAAAAAAAGTAGATATATTTAAGTCATTGGCTATTTTTTTTTATGCAGTGCTTTAAAATAAATCAAGTCAATGCTAATATTTACTTCTTAGTTGTCAACATTAACCGAATAATAAGTGCACGCATGACACACGACACTGACTAAGACAAGTAACCCGGATGGATTAAAAACAATCTAGCGAACAACGCGCCATAGACTCACTCGTCAGCAAGAGATGGCAGAACCAACATGGCGTCTTGGGCAAGTGCCGAACCTGCTGGGTCTCCATTCTGGTGTCTGTGGAACGAGAGTGGTATTTCCTTCCCATAGTAACAGTTGAGCATTATAAGGTTCAACTGAGATCAATGCATCATTCAATCTTACCATTACAAGGCTACTTGGACATTTTTTTTCTAAGTTCTACTTTTTCAAGGTTTTTATTTAAGTAGTCTCTACACCCAACAGGGCTCAAGACTCATGACCCCAAGATCAAGCGTCACATGCTCTTCCAACAGCCAGCCAGGTGCCCCTTCTGGGAGATCTTCTAACCTGACTTCTCATCATCCCCGCAGATGGCAGGACATCAGCCTAAAAACATACATAAGATAAAGGAGGGCTTTCTACAAGACCAGTGCGCTCACCCCTGAGGTATGGGGTCTTGGTAGCAGAGTGCTTTCTAAAAGGTGAAATGCTACAGAAACACAGAGATTGCGATAATAAAGACTTAGGTTCAATTAACTTGGGAGAAAAAGAAAGAAATTCATCTTCAGAATCGCTATATACCAATATTGATGGTTTTCTTTCCATGGTTCCTGAGACTCCATCCATCGGCACATAATTAAGTATATGCGATACGCTCAACACTGGCAGGATTCTGCATGTGGTCCAAGATCCAAAGAGAACCGGACCAGGTCTCTGATTTAAACAGCTTCAGCAATTTAATTGGAGAAGAGAATATGACTGTACATAAGCAGATGGGAGATAATTTGTGATGTAAGAAACACCAAGGGCAGCACCTGCTTCTCAGGGCTCCAGAAAAGTGCCGAGCAGAGATGCCAGGGGTCTGGGCTCGGTTTGCGTGGTTCAGCTTACAGCCGTTTGAACTGCTGCAAGTTACTTCTCTGAATCCCCGTCTCCTCATTTATATAAAGGATAAGCACTTGGAGGATCTTTGTGAGGGGCAAATGAGAGAGCATATATAATGCCTGGGATGTAGCAGGTGCTAAACAAGACTAGCTTTTGATAATAACGTCAAACGTAGAGCATCATGGGTGGGAACTCACGGATGCAGGAACCCACTTGTATTATAACTGTTTTCCTGGATATCTCATCTCTTCAACCAAGCTACAAACTTCTCCCAATGGAGAAGGTCAATGAGACAGTGGCCACCAGGAAGTTTCATAAAGAAGATAAAACCGGCTACTTTGAGAATGGGAGTGAGCCAGATAGGCAAAAGTGAGCAAAGCTGGAAAATCACATTTTTCTGAAGATAGCAAGTTTTAGATCATTAAAAGCCACACTACTTTAAATACTGATAAGGACTAAACACATGAGTGCTTTTGAAGCCTAGTTCAAAAGTCAACTAAAAAAAACACACATGTGATTCTGAAATAATTTAAAGCTGGGGTGCCTGGTGGCTCAGCTGGCTAAGCGTCCGACTTTGGCTCAGGTCATGATCTCACAGTTTGTGAGTTTGAGCCCCGCATTGGGCTCTGTGCTGACAGCTCAGAGCCTGGAGCCTGCTTCAAATTCTATGTCTCCCTCTCTCTCTGCTCCTCCCCTGCTCACACTCGGTCTCTCTGTCCTTCAAAAATAAATAAAAACATTTAAAAAAAATTAAAAAATGAAATAATTTAAAGCTTACAGAAGAGTTGTAAGAAAAGTACAGAAAGCTCTCCTATATCCTTTACCCAGATTCACTATTTAAAAAAAAATTTGTTAATGTTTTTTATTTATTTTTGAGACAGAGAGAGACAGAGCATGACCAGGGGAGGGGCAGAGAGAGAGGGAGACACAGAATCCGAAGCAGCCTCCAGGCTCTGAACTGTCAGCACAGAGCCTGACGTGGGGCTTGAACCCACAAACCGTGAGATCACGACCTGAGCTGAAGTCGGACGCTTAACCAACTGAGCCACCCAGGCGCCCCCAGATTCACTATTTTTTGACATCTGCCACATTTTATGTCCTCCTCCCCCTATACACACACACACACACACACACACACACACACATTATTTCCTAAATCATTTTGGGGAAATTTGCATATACATATTTATGCATATATTTGCTCCACCCCATTGAGCAATCGGCCAGTATAATGCAAATTTACTTTGAAATAGGTCAATGTGTATTTCCTGAGAACACAGACATTCACTGACAGAACAGTGTAGTGATCAATATCAGGAAATTAAACATGTACACAATACTATTATCTAATGTGCAGATCTCATTCAAATTCCACCAACTGTCCCCATAATGTACTGCCTAGCACCCCTACCCTCATGCCAGGAGCCGGTCCAGGACCATGCCCTGTCTCTCTTGTCATGTGTCTTTAGCCTCCTTTAATCTGGGAGGGTTCCTTGCTTGACCTTTGTCTTTCATGACATTGGCATTTTCAGAGAGTACAGACCAGCTGTGTCCCAGAATGTTCCTTCGTTTGGGTTTGTCCGACATTTTCTCATAATTAGGTTCAGGCTCTGCATTTCGGGCAGTGACATCACATAAGTGGTACTGTTGTCCTTCTTAAGGCATTGCATCAGACGGCACAAGGACTCTCTTGGTCCCGTTACTGGTGATGTTAACATTGATCACTTGGTTGAGGTGTTGTTGGGCAGTTTCTCCCCTGGAAAGTTACTATTTTTGCCTTTGTAATTGGTAAGTGGTTGGTAAGGAGGTACTTGGAGGCTATGCCAATATCTTGTTACTCTGACCCAGGAGTTTTAGCATCCATTGATGGCTCTTGCCCAAATCAATTATTACTATGATGGTGGCAAAATGGTCCTCTTTGAACTTAATAACTTTTTTTTTCTACTGTAAGAAAGAGCTTTCCTTAATCTTTTTATTTGTTTGTTTGCTTATTCCATGATTGTCAGGATAGTCAGGAGGGACTCATGGATTCTTACTTAAGGGATTTAATCCATTAATTCCTTAAAATTTTTTTTAATGTTTATTTTTGAGAGAGAGAGAGAGAGAGAGAGAGAGAGAGAGAGCCAGTATCAGTGGGAGAGGGGCAGGGAGAGAGGGAGACACAGAATCCAAAGCAGGCTCCAGGCTCTGAGCTGTCAGCACAGAGCCCGACGCGGGGCTCGAACGCAAGAACCGCGAGATCAGGACCTGAGCTGAAGTCGGCCGCTTAACCAGCTGAGCCCCCCCCGGGCGCCCACATTGAACCCATTCCTTTCATTGACACCAAAGCCAACTGTCCTTCACAGCATTTTCTGAGCAGTTCACCGAGAGGCTCTTCCCTCTGCACCAAAACTCTGCATCACTGGCGGGAACTCACAGACTCGACCCAACTTGTATGATGACTATTTTCTCAAACATCTCATCTCTTCAACCGAGCTACAAACTTCCGAGGGGAGGCTCTGTCTATCTGCACCGGCTTTGTTGACTCTTGGCACAGGGTAGGCGAGAAAAGCAGAGCCCTGGTGCCAGGCTGATCCTGGTTTCACCCAAGTCCACTGGTCCTCTCTACGCTCTAATTTTTCTCAATACAATGAAGACAGTAATAGCTAAGTCACTTAGGCTGTTGCAGGGAGAAAGTGAGATAATGTATGTAAAAGGCTGGTGTGGACTAATGGTCTACCTGTCAACCAGAGCCTGCGCTTTGAAGATGCCTCTGACTTTTACCAATCAAGTGGAATGTATTATTTATAAAGCCATACGCGTTTCACAAGGGAAGAGACATATAGGAATGAAGTAATTTGACACAACTGCTTCCTTCTTTTTCTCTCTTTTATCACCCCTCAAAGCAATCACAGCAGAGCATGGGAAAGCTATTTTAAGGGTCTGGCTGACTCATCTGAAGAGTAGAGAAAAAATGTTAATCGCATGTCTATTCACCGGGACAGCCAGTTGCAGTAGCTCTCAGGTGACTGACACCGGTTCCGCCTGAGGAAAACGAAAACTCTGTTTCTTCCTCTATTCTGGCAGATTAAATAAAATGCAGGGAGTGGCAGCTGGCCTTATGATAATTGGAGGAGAAATGACTCAGGACGTAAGACTAGCTTAAATCTCAAGAGGGGTTGGGTGGATTTTAACGAATGTTTTCATAACTCATCGTAAAATGCGAAGTCTAGAATAGTCCTAGACCTTCCTTTGGTGCACACGACATGGCAGAACAGGACCAACGGTGTCCTGATTGGAAGGAAGGAGCATTTTGTATTTCAGTGAAGGTTGAAGCTATTAGCAATCACAATACAGTTATACATATATTTAAAACCCATGCACATCAAAAGGGAACAATCTCTTGGGAAAGCTGTCCCCAGAGACAGCTTGGCTGATCCTGCTGAGAGAAACATACACCCACCGCAAACCCTCACTTTCTGATCGCCAGATTCAAAAACAACGCTTGCACATAGAAGAAAACGGTCCCGTGCCTAGCAGCACAATCACCTCCTCCAGGCTTTCTCCCATGTGGCCTGTGTATCCCAAGAGCTTGGCAACTCATTTCCAGCTAATGGTGAGTGTTGTTTTTTTACTTCGAAAACGCATCAAAGTGATACTGACATCTTCTGATGCTATTTGACTCTCCTAAAATTACCATTTTTGTGAGCTCATATTTTTTATTGGTTCACTAGAACTGAGCTACATCTTTGGAAATCCTAAACAGAGAAAACAACAACGACATTAAGTTCTAGGAGAGGGTCCCAGTAGTGTGCTGGGAAGCATAGTTTTGCACAATGTGCTTGTTCTCTTGCCCAGCATGTGTGGAGAACACTGGTCTTTACGAACGAGCATGAGACGCGAAAAAGGAATAGTGCCTTATAATCAAGCTACGTGATACGTTTCATCCCAGAAAAAGGATAAATTATCTTTTTTTCTTTTTGAGTAATCTCAACACCCAACGTGGGGCTCAAACTTACAACCCTGAGTTCAAGAGTCGCACGCTCCACCAACTGAGCCAGCCAGGGGCCCCAAAGGGCCGCATTACCTTAAAGCTTTTCAGATACATAATCAAACTAATAAGACATGTTTCATCTGGTCAAGTCATCTTTTTTTTTTTTTTTTGGCCATCCACACAAGTAAACTGAATTGACTGATGGTTAAGTGATGGCAAATACAGCTAAAAGCACGGACTCCATTATGGTCATATCACATGATCACGGCCTTCATCTGAGCCAGGAGGTTACAGCGAAGCCCTCGCAATGCTAAGGGAACACAATGGACTTAAAGCTAAGGCAGTTCTTTCAAACTCAGTCACATTCATCATTTTATTCCTGTTGTTATGACAACACTTTTAAAAGCAGCACTTCAAATGCTTCGCATTCAGGCATCTCATTATAGACGTGAAAAACACCTGAGGGTACGCAGCGCTGCTCCTGGGGGCTTTAAGAGGCATGAAGACATGCGGTTAGAACACCTGGACTCCTTCTCAGCGTTGGCCCCCGGGGTCCCTAACTTGGCTTTTTTCTACCATAACAAGTAATGCGGGCTCATCCAGAGACGGGAAGCATAAAGAATTTATGTGGGCAGATACGCATTATTATTTACAGTCTCTGTTCGTCGTTGCAGCCACAAACAAGACATTCTTTCGCGACCTTGCATATTTCAGGCTCTTGGCGTCACGCAGCTGTTCCAAGTCTAAATGATGATGAGCTCTGATCAACCTACAGTTGCTTGCTGTTGGCTCTTGGAGCGGTTCGTTTATGCAGCTGTAAGTTTCCAGAAGGACTTCTCATAGCATGGATTTGCTATGAAAATTAACAATTGATCAAGGGACACTGGTATTGGAGTGAACCTGTTACACGCATCAGTGACCTGCTGGGTTCACACTACAGTCTGGGGAAAGCGTAGACGCGTTTGTTAGACTTTGTAATTTTTTTTTTTTTTTAAGCAGCCTACAAATAGAAAAATGTTTTGGCTAAGGAAATGAGCTAGCTGGATACTGACATTTTCCAGTCATTATGTTTTAATAGGGAGAAACTGATCTGTCATGTTGAATTCTCCCTGCCCTGACGTACAGTTCTCTGATCATTTCACCTTGGTCTCCCTGAATCAGTGGTGTTTTTCATGAAGGCACGTGAATTATTACTAAGCAAAGTACAGAGGAAGTAAACGACACCAATGGATTCGTTTTGGAAGAACTCAGTGCCAAAAAGTTACTCTGGGATTCTAGCAGAAAAAGGCTGGTATGAACGAGCTATCTTCTGCCAGCAGCTTCAAAGTCGAGGGGCTTTTCAGAGGCCCGGACACATGTTCTCTGCATGGTAATTTTGGCAAATTAAACAGCTATAATAAGGATAGTCGTTTCATTACTGGTCCTCACTGCTGCATACCAAGAAGGTGGCCATGTGGATAACATCTGCTGAGTTATTTTTGGTTGCCAAAAAAAAAAAATAATTTGTAATCAGAATGCAAAGCAGTTAGGTATAGCTAGATTATCAACAAAGCAGAAGAATTACATTCCTTTTTATGATACACCAAGAGTGGTCTATACTTTCTTACTATCCCTTGCTTTGTCCAAAGGATCCGAAGCTGTAAAAACGGCAATAAAGCAAAAAGCCCATCTAATCCTTAGCTTAAAGTACAATTTCGTGCAAAGAAAGAACAAATGTTTATGGCTTCTTTCTCCCAAGGGACGACCCACACCGAAGAACTGGATCTTTCAACACATGGTAAGTTTCTAACACCAAGGACAAAAGAATACATGAAGGTTTATTTGTACACGTGTGAAGTGCCATATTACTTGGATTCTGAGCCCAAAAGGCACCACCAGGATGCTTCCCCTCTCAGGTAGCCCACATAACGCGTGCAACCACACTGGGCTCTCTTAGTAAGGTAACTTCCATTCTTGGCTGTCAATGATCCCTTTTGCCCATTCGTTGTCCTGAGCCAGTTTACCTAGAGGGGGTCAGATCCATTTTTTTTAAGTTTATTTATTTATTTTGAGAGAGAGAGAGAGAGTGTGTGCAAGTAGGGGAGGGGCAGAGAGAAAGAGAGAGATAATCCCAAGCAGGCTCCACACTGTTAGCACAGAGCCCGACACGGGGCTTGATCTCATGAACCATGAGATCACGACCTGAGCCAAAATCAAGAATCAGATGCCTGACCGACTGAGCCACCCAGGTGCCCCCAGATCCACTTTTACAGCAGGCAAAGGAGGGGTTGGAAGACTTTTCCCAACATCACCCGTCTCCCCTAATGCATCTCTCTACCGTCTCACTCTCACCAGCCTAAAACCCTGTTCTCTGCTAGACCTTCCCTATGATGGCTCACACATTTCCCTCCATTCTCTGGGTCACACCAGAACTGCGTGAAGAACTACTTTTATTTTTCTGGACTCAGGTCTCACTCTGCAATGCTTGGCCTTCCTTAGGCCCTTTAAAATTTTTTCTATGGTTCACTGGTGAGAAAGTGGTTGCCATTCATTTTCTTGGGTCCTTACCCACTGTCTCCCTCCGCTCCACCTGTCAGCTTGGGCAAGGTTATAAACAGAGCGAGAGCTGATGATTCTTCGGACAGACTGGGAGGAATTAAACAGGGAACAGATTTCCCTGGGACCACTTCACAGGACCTCAGACTCCTTACCGATCAAATCATTTCTTCAAGGGAAAAAAGAGAGGGGAAAGGACACCAAGAGACTCAAGAGACATACCAACCAGATGCAATGTGTGGATCCTATTTTGACCATGATGACGAACCAATTGGGAAAAGGTCATTTTTGAGACACTCGGCACATTTTAATAGGAAGTAGATGTTAATAAGCAACATTGCTGATTATTTTGGTGTGAAATGGAATTAGGATTATGTGAGGAAATGTCCATACTTTTGAGATGCACACCAAAGGGTGGAGGAGTGAAATGACCTCAGGTCTAGATTTGCTTTAAAATGCTTCAACCACAATAACAAAAGGGAGAGAGGAAGTAGGTGTGGAAAATTCCTTTTTTAAATTTAATTTTATTTTAGAGAGGCAGAAAGAGAGATCGCGCACGAGCAGAGGAGAGGGACAGAGGGAGAGAGAGAGAATCTTAGGCAGGCTCCACACTGAGCCATGGGGCTGGATCCCGTGGGGCTGGACCTTGGGATTACGACCTGAGCTGAAATCAAGAGTGGGACGCTCAGCAGACTGAGCCACCCAGGTGCCCCAGTAGCAGATGTGGAAAATTCTTAATAATTGTTGCAACCGGTGATGGGTATTCAGGAATTTGTTATACCATTTGCTCTCTTAAGTCTATTTATTGACTATTTTAATAATTTATTGGGTGTCTACTAGCCCAGTGCTGAAAAAAAATGAGCCAATCCCAAGTAGCATGTGGGTATCAGGGCTCTCATCTCGCATAAAGCAGGCAAAGATGACTTCAGAGACAGTGATTCTTAACCTTGGCCCCCTTCCTGGAGCACTCTAGGACACAGTGCGTGAAAGAATGACGAGTGCAAGGTGGCTGCAATGCGGGATAACCCCTGTGTTCTTCAGATCCGGGTGCAGATCAAGGTGAGGTCATTGAGAAGGGAGATGTGTCTGTTTTCTCTAGAAAGAAAAGGAGATTTTGTTTGGCCTGTTAATTTCATGGGTCTACCGCATTCTACTTCAAAGCAAACAAGAAGTCTATAATTTGACCACAGTGAAGGTGAAATCAACTGGCTTCAGGTTCCAAATCCACCTAATTTTCCACTCCCCTCAGGCCAACCTCTGGGTAGACATGAGAACTCCAAACTGGGACCATGTCTCTCAGGCAAGGAACAGGCTCGCAGAAAGGGGAGTTGTGGGGTCAGGGAGCCTCAGATTTTGCCTCTGTCCTCTGGCTCATGGGGAGAAGCTTGTGGGAGCACTCCGGGTCTTTTCCCTTAGAGCAGGCGGCAGAACGGGCAGAAACGAATGCGTGCTTCAAGCAAACCGGAGCATGGGACTGGGTAAGAAGAGCCACGCCAAAACAAAAACATGAAATAATCTCCGTGCAGGGAAGGCAGGCCTTCAAGCCAATCGACGGGGAGTTTCTCCACCATGTGGAGCCTCTTTCCAAAGAACTTAGTGGCAGGTGCTAAACTGAGAAGACTTTAGAAAAAGTGACCCTTGGGGCGCCTGGGTGGCGCAGTCGGTTAAGCGTCCGGCTTCAGCCAGGTCACGATCTCGCGGTCCGTGAGTTCGAGCCCCGCGTCGGGCTCTGGGCTGATGGCTCGGAGCCTGGAGCCTGTTTCCGATTCTGTGTCTCCCTCTCTCTCTGCCCCTCCCCCGTTCATGCTCTGTCTCTCTCTGTCCCAAAAATAAATAAAAACGTTGAAGAAAAAAAAAAAAAAGAAAGAAAAAGTGACCCTTTGGAAATAAAAACAGAACGGTCCCTCTTCTGGTGGCTCCGCAGCTGTGTGTGTCTCCCGTATCGCCAAAGGGCCTCGGAGAGGAGATGGACGATTACATTTTATGTTTGCAGATTCCTCTTTTCCAAACGCTCTGACACCTCCTCCGTATCCTGATAGCGACCCTATCAGGCATGACAGTTATCATGATCCCAGTCGTCCAGGTAAGGAAACCAACCTGTATGCAACTGTTCCATTCTGGAACTAGAATCTGACTTTCTCCCTCCCAGATGTGTCTTGTGTCTACCCATCTCCATTTTCCTTCGGCGGAGAAGGCAGAATTCCTCCTCTAGTTTTCTTTGGCTGTTTCTCTTTTTTTAAATGTTTATTTATTTTGAGGGAGAGGGAGAGGGAGAGGGAGAGGGAGAGAGAGAGGGAGAGGGAGAGAACAAGTGTGCTTGTGCAGGGGAGGGGCAGAAAGAGAGCGAGAGAGAATATATCAAGCAGGATCCACACTGTCAACACAGAGCCTGATGCAGGGCTCGATCCCACAAACCGCGAGATTAGGACCCGAGCCGAAATCAAGAGTCAGGTGCTTAATCAACTGAGCCACCCAGGCGCCCTCTTTGCGTGTTTCTTAATGTGACTTTCCATCGCCCTGGAGCAGAGGGTCATCAGTGTTCAGAAGGCCCCACAGTACTAATCAGGCACTCAGATGGCTCAGGAAGAATGGCTAATACTTGTCTATGACCCCCTTGCCTTGTATTTTCTTATTCTATAGCCAACCATTCCTACAATGAGGTGCTCATTATGGGTTAACAACACAGCACAATGATACTGACAGCATGTTAGACTCAACAAAAATAAATGAGCAATCTTTGCTACTCAAGGGAGATGCCCTCCCTGGATCTTATACTCTTGTGGTTAAGTCCAGGAAATCACGACCACCCTTAGGAACTCAGTCATTATGTTTATTTGAAAACATCTGCTACGCTGAAATAAATATTTAACCTCCCTCCCAGCTCCTGTAACTTCCTATCAACATAACTATCAATAACCTCTAGAAAAAGCCTAATATACTGTAACATCTAATCTAGAAGTTCCCAAACTTGGCTGCAATTAGAGTCACCTGGAGAACTTTTATTTTCTTCTTCTTATTTTTTTTTTACCTGGAGAGCTTTAAAAAAATTTTTTTTTCAACGTTTATTTATTTTTGGGACAGAGAGAGAGCATGAACGGGGGAGGGGCAGAGAGAGAGGGAGACACAGAATCGGAAGCAGGCTCCAGGCTCTGAGCCATCAGCCCAGAGCCCGACGCGGGGCTCGAACTCACGGACCGCGAGATCGTGACCTGGCTGAAGTCGGACGCTTAACCGACTGCGCCACCCAGGCGCCCCTGGAGAGCTTTTTAAAACTGTCATTCTCTCCAGAGATTTCGATTTAGTTTATCTGGGGTGGGGCCTGGGGATAGTTATCTTTAAAAAAAAAATCTTCCCAGGGTTTAGATTTTCTCTGCACACGGTATGCAGCAATCACTGATCACATCTCTTTTCCATTCTTTTTTTAAAAAGATTTTTTTAATGTTTATTTTATTTTTGAGAGAGAGAGACAGAGCGGGGGGGGGGGGGAGGGAGGGAGGGAGAGAGAGAGAGAGAGATGGCATGAGCTGGGGAGGGGCAAAGAGAGAGGGAGACACAGAATCTGAAGCAGGCTCCAGGCTCCGAGCTATCAGCACAGAGCCCGACGCGGGGCTCAAACTCACGAACTATGAGATTGTGACCTGAGCCGAAGTCAGATGCTTAACCAACTGAGCCACCCAGGCATCCCTTTCCATTCTTTTAATATCCAAAAAATTAAGTCATGCATGGGTCTCCAGTCATCTAATTCCAATTCTACTACACAAAATATTTGAAAAAGGCACTGTAAGTCTTCACTGGAAAAACAGCACAATTGTATCTTTATTTAATGGCAAAAAAAAAAAAAAAAAGAAAGAAAAAAGAAGAAAGAAAGGGAGAATGGTTCTGGGAATCGTAGGACTTAGAAAAACTTTGCCATTGTCGTGAAGACTTAAAAGTAAAGCCTTCTACCTCTGGGCTGTTGGGACTAAAGGACTCAGCCGGCCTGGGTTTGTGACCAGCAGCACCGCTTTGTGAGTGCAGCTTTGACACGTTGCTTGACCTCAGTGACCTCATCTGTAAAAAGGGGATGAAGAAAGGACAGAGCTCATAGGTTGCTGTGAATATTAAAGAGGTTAATGAATGTCAAATGCTTAGAACAGTGAATAAGCATTTGCTATTTTTATCATTACAGTGATGAGAATGTGTTATCAAGTCATTTTTAGTTTAATAAGGTCTAGGTTGAGACTTCCTTGTGCACCTCCCAGAGGAGAAGAGCTTCTCAGGAGTTGATTTCGTGAGTTTCATAATTTACCTAGGCACTCGTTTGTATGTCCTGTGCATTCTCTAGTCTCTTGAAAGTTGAATTAGTAAACTGAGCTAGTGAGAGACTATGGAATATATGCAGAGGGGGACAAAAAATTGATTTTCCTATTTAAAACATGTAGTTGGTGAGGGTCGGGGGTGATGAGCGCCTGGCTGGCTCAGTTGACAAAGCATGGGACTCCTGATCTCGGGGTTGTAAGTTTGCGCCCTACGTTGGGGAGGGAGACTACTTAAAAATAAAATCTTTTAAAAAATACATTTGGTATTAAATATGGTGCAGGACCCTCGGATATTTTACCCCTGAGCAGGCAGTTTTAAAAGTTAAATTTCCGTGGTATGATTTGCTGGCGTTTTAGTCAACACCATCCAGACAATCAGCCACTCTGAACATTTTCTTTTTTGAAGGATGTCATCCACACTGTATGTTTCTCAAACCTCTTCGCAGACTTTGGAACCGAAAGTACAGAGAACACTGAGTGTGGGTGTTGAGTACAATTGAAGGGGATGAGCACAATTCAGAATGTGAACTAAGTGACGTCTTTCAAAAATGACACAAATTCACATACGAATGCATTTTGATCCCATGGAGGGATAGAATTTTTCTGTGCACCAAAAACACATCATTTGGCAGGATGGTTCTATTGTTTTTGTTAGCAACGCGGGCGTTCCAGCCCACGAGCAGACGCCCTCCAACTGTTCAGTCTGGGGTATTTGGGGTGAAGAGGAGAGAGGACAACAGTGTGGTCAGGTGGCTAGACCCAGCCAGTCACCATATCCCAGCCCGCTGCCACCATCCAGAGCTGGATTCCGGATTACGCTGTGTGCCATAATTAATATTCGCAGCAAGAGAGCGCGGTATTAAATTTACAGTTACGTTTCCGTTAGTACTTCTGGAGTCAAGGAAAACGGTTTACACGAGAGCATTTGTCCCAGCAAAGCAGCAGACACGTAAATGCTGTGGTTGCAAGTATTCTGCATTTCCAGAGAGTGGACTCAAGCAATTTCATGCCATCGAAGTTCAAGCTTGACAGAGGGTCTCAAGTCTTACAGGGTCTTAGGGAAGGCCATAGCCGTTGTCTTTGTGAGGGGTAGAGAGAAGCGGCAAGTAAGAACAAGGAAGCGGCAGGATCCAGAAGCTTGAACACACACGGGCACACAAAGACGCATCAAGTTGTGTGGTATGTGGTTACAGAACCAGTCTATAGTCACACAACTGGTGTGCATCTCCTCCTTGGGACAATGACCTCTGTTTGGTTTCCTCTTCTGTAAAATGGGGATCATTACACCTATCTCTTAAAGTCTTGTGAGGATTAAGGGACGTCAGACCTGTAAAGCAAAATGCCAGGCACGATGTGTGTACTCAGGTGAAACTGACGGCTATCACGATCATCACCATCATTGCCATCCTCATCAAAGTCAAGAATAAAGACACCAGCTGCCTTACCTAAACAGTGAAAGTTTTATGTTCTCATGCTCTGATTTATTTTGAGAATCAGGTTGGTCTTGCTAGAGCCCCAAATCTCAAGTGGGAAATTCTGACACAGTAACAAGATTATTATGGACTTGCGACTCGGTTGTCTGAGCCAGGCTCCCCCGTGAGGGGTGCAGGGCCAAGCGGTGAGTCGTGCTCAACTGCCCCTGAAGACAAGATCTGATTAGGGCACGTAACTTTGCCCTAGAAAAGCAGGGTCACTGTTTTCCAAACAATACCAACCGAAGGCCAAGTATACATGTTCTTTTTCTCTTCATGAAGCGTCCTTAGGTTGCTCCTTGGCATCTTTAGTGGAACGCAGTGGAGGAATGAGAAAACAGTAGAGAAAACACACGAGGTGTGCCTTTTGAATTTCACTGCAAGGCGTTGGTTCGTTGGTTTACCTAGCTCAGTTTAACCTCCTCTACCTATATTGGTTCCCACAAGGGAATCCGCCCTCTGGGGAACCGCTGTGTTTTGTATGTCCGTTGTTCTGATAGCAGTAACTTCAGTGATCATCTACCGTGGACCGCCTTTTGCCTGGCGTCAAGGAATTCGGAGCAAAGCCTGCGGCTCAGTTGGACGTGAACATTCACTCAGAATACTGACGTCTGGCTCCTCCTTTTGGTACTTCTTTAGTTTTTAAGCTGCACGTTATTGTAGCCTGTCTCAAACTTTTGCAAAAGTCATAGAGTATAATTTTTCAAGCAGACGTTTATCAAGTCCTGTTCTTCTCTGAACGATTATATACGAGTTTAAGCCGTCTATTGCTCGACAAAAGTCATGAGGATATTTCCATCCATGTCTACTCAATGCCTCACAATTTGTCCAGATGCTTTGTTTTAGTTTTTGGAAGCCACTGGATCCCAGGGGTTCAGAGGCAGTGTGGAAGCTAGTGATCCTGGCTATAAATCCCCCATCAATGCTGACAAAGGAAATCATCATCATTCCCCCTGAATTATTCCCATAAAAGAAATTATACTCAGGGTCCGTCAAGATAACTTCCGTTGCACTGATTTGAAAAATGGGCACTTCTGGAAAAGATGAACTGGGAGTTAAGTCAGTAAATTAAAGCTATTGTTCTGGGAATCATTCAAATCCAGGCAGTCCAAATCTGAGGACTCTATTTGGGATGCAAATCGAAGGGAAAAAAAAAATATCCCCCGTTTAACAAAGCAACGCAAGTTGGCATATCACACACTGTGGTTACTGCTTTAAATCTTTTCTCCTAGAGAGAGAAAGAGAGAGAGAGAGAGAGAGAGAGAGAGCGGCAAATCGTGAAAGGATTAAGCAGACCTGACATGATTCATTTTTCTTCGACTGCAGGTAATTACCCCATATAATTCTCGTCCGCATAAATTAAAACTGCATGAATTAACAATAATGCTGTTTTCCTACATTCAGTAACTAAGACAAAAGTGATCGGGGACGCTTTACCCGTGGGTATGGATTAGACAATAGTCTTTATGAAAGGAGACGAATGATTCCTTTTTTCTCTGCTTTTTCTCTTTCCCTCCCCCTCAGAGCGGTTCAGATCTCTGAGGCATCGCGAGGGTCGGTCTCGCGCCCTGAGAAAGGAGGCTCGTCACTGACAACGGTGTAATCTACCAAGACATACTGATCACTCAGAATGGTGTCTGTTTCATTTCTCCAGCAGAGCATCTATGCAGACGCACCGCTTACCTCGCTGGAATCGTGAACGCCACGGCTGCCTAATGTGAAACAGCTTCTCGGCGATTACAGCCGAATGGCGAGGAGTCTCATTAGTGCCTGGATGTCAGCTGAGAATCTTGGCCTGCAAACTGCCTGGACAGACTCTGAGTTACTGAGTTGCTGCTCTAAGCGATCGGGTAACCGGAGTGCAGTTCAGCCGGCTTCCCGAGGGTGCTGCTAACCGGCGGTTAATTTCTGTGGGAACTCTGAACTTGGGGGTCTTTGTGTATTTACATCCACAGCCACAGCCCAGACTCGGAAGCCAGACGGCCCAGGTTGAAAACAGTGCTCTGCTCATACGAGTCTTGCTGGGCCTTATTTCTCTCATCTATACACCGGAGGTGATAAGGGGAATGACCTCAGTTTATTATGAGGACTCAGGGAATTAATCCATGTGCTGGGCACACTGAAAATGCTACTAGGTGGTAGCTATTCTTATTAAGATGACTATTATATAAAATGTTTTTCTTTAGATTGTTTCACAACCTAAGGGGGGCTTTCTGTCAACATGCAGTATCACATACATGTACACGCATCTGTAAGTCAAGATTTGCATTTATTTAAAAAAATCGTGGGGCACCTGGGTGGCTCAATTGGTTGAGCGGCCAACTTCAGCTTAGGTCATGATCTCATGGTTCTCATGTTTGAGCCCCGCGTCGGGCTCTCTGCTGTCTTCTGATCCTCTGTCCTCCTCTCTCTCTGCCTCTCCCCTGCTTGTGTGTGTTCTCTCTCTCTCTCTCTCTCTCTCTCTCTCAAAAATAACAAACATTAAAAAAAAATTGCCATGACTTCAGACACTCCGGTGCCCAGGAAGGCCTGGCCTCTGTACCATTCAGGATCACGTGATTTACCTACAGGGAGATGATGGAGGGAAGGTCCTTTTTGCCACGTGTAGAATCTATGTGCACAAGGTCTACCTGGGTCCATTTCCCCTCCCCCCCCATTGGATTGTAAAGGATGAAACTAGTTCCTTAAGTGAAAAACTACACATTTTCAGTACCTCTAGGTCGATAACCATATACTCGCACATATGGAAGCATCTTGAGTTGATGCAGACCCTTTGTCTCTTGCTTTGGCTAGTTTCTTCCATCAGGGGAAAGAGCCATTTTGCAGTGATCAGAGCCAAAAAAAAAAAAAAAAAAAAAAAATTGCATCTGGAAAATATCTTATTGTGAATAAACACACACTGAGGATCTTTTGAAAAAAAGAAAACAAACAAAATAACAAACCCTTGAAAAAGAAACAGCACATGTCATTTCTATCCTATTTTAGGCCAAAGACCATTATGACAAAATTCAAAGGTCAAACTTTTTTCGAAATGTCATGGGAGCCTGAAACGCGAGCAGTTCCTGACCTTTCTGATGTCATTACAGGGGGCAGGTTTCCACTTGCAAAATAAAGCATCAAACTGAGAGCACTGGCCAGGTAACGAGAGACAATAATCAGACTTTGGGCTCCCAGTGAATTTGGTTTCAAATAGGCCACCTTTCGGTGACTGAAGGCGGCGGACAGGCAGAACAAATCACCTCTCCCTCTCTCCAGCTTAACACCGATTTTGCTACAGAGGCTAGTTGAGCGGACATCCTGGGGCGGACAGACCCCCATGAGGGCGTGGGAACACTCAGTGCTGACCCAGCGCCTTCTGCACACGCACACTGTCATCTTGGACAAGCTGTTTCATCCTGAAGTTTTGTGTCCCAGTGTGGGGGGCCAGGAGCATTACTGGGAGTCCCGCTACATCACAGGGGGCTGGGGTTTAAGCGGGACACGATGATGAAAGCTGCTGAAAATCCAAACACCCACAGAACATATGACGGTACCACTCAGATGAACGTATCACCATATTCTAGCATCAAGGGGGTCTTGAACTTGGACTTCAGGAACGGTAAACTTTAGGTATCAGGGAAGGAGGTGTGTGCAGAAAAGAAGTGGTAGGAAGCAAGAAAAAGAGAAAAAGAGAAGGCAGCCTGTGGGGAGCAGGGCCTCCAGCGTGGCAGACCGTACCTTGGGGACCAGGTCCCTGGGGCCCGCCGGCTACTGTTCCAGGTCTTGTCCACCTCCTCAGAGGTCGTTCCCCAATTTGAGGACGCTCCCCCCAGCACCTCTACTGGCCACATCGAGGCAGCTCTGCTTTAAAAAGAACTTATTTGGGGGCGCCTAAGTGGCTCAGTCGACTGAGCGTCTGACTTCGGCTCAGGTCATGATCTCACGGTTCGTGGGTTCGAGCCCCGCGTCGGGCTCTGTGCTGATGGCTCGGAACCTGGCACCTGCTTCGGATTCTGTGCCTCCCTCTCTCCCTGCCCCTCCCCCACTCGCGCTCTGTCTCCCTCTGTCTCAAACATAAACAAACATCAGAAAAAAATTTTAAAAAGAACTTATTTGGATTCTTGCTCATTTACCTGCTGGCTTCGGCAGTTTGAAAACCCTCAGGGCTACCAGTCCCGTGCAAACAAACCAAAACGTTTGGCTAAAATGTGTATACATTTTAAGAATGAGTTTCTTAGGCTGATCTCCTACAGGAGAAGGCGGCTTTAGATTTAGATATGCTTCTACCGACAACTCTCGTGTTATCTCCTTCGATTGAAGAAATGTGACAGGAATAACACGAGACGGTGTTCATTTTCTGCATCTGACTGTTTGGACCAACGTAGGAAGGGCGTGTTGGGTGGAGATACTGTTGAAGACTCTTTGGAACGTATAATGTGCCCTACAGACTGACCGTATACAGTTAAGAGTTAAGCTACAGAACATCGATATTTACCCCTAACACTGAGACACTTACGCACAATCTCTCCTTAACGCCACCCTGCCAACGATACATGACAAATCAGATAGTAACTTCTAGTATGGCAAACGGGCAACTATTCTGGTGCCTTTTCCTCCCCTCCCCCTCATGCTTTAATGGCTTAATAACATTTGTCAAGCTTCCTAAAAATCTCAGGCATCCACTTCTGTTCTGCCTCATGCCACAGTCCCTCAGAGCAGGACAGTAAGGAGTGCTGTGCCCCCACCCCCCCACCCCCCCGGGCTCCCCGTGACTTCCCACAGCAGCTGCACTCAATATACATGACTGGCACTCGACATCATTCCAGCCTTTGAGTCAGATGCCTCCCGACTGAAGCTGGGAAGCACAAAGGCGCATTTCCCAGAACCCCCTGCAACTCGGATCCCACATGTGATGCAAGGGGGCTTCCCCCGGGTGCACTTGCACGAGATTTGAAGGCAGTAGTGATGGGGACGCTGCAGGTATGTTTCCTGTGGCTGATGTAACAAATCAGTACACATTTAGTGGCTTAAGATGACACACATTTATTCTTTTATAGTTTCAGAGGTCAGAAGTCTGACATGGGTCCTGCTGGCTAAGATCAAGGTTTCAGCACACGGTGTGCCCTTCGGGAGGCGCCAGGGGATTATCCATTTCCTTGCGTCTTCTGGCTTCTAGAGACCACCTACACTCCTTCTCCGTGGCCCCCGGCTTCATCTCTCTTATCGCCATGTTGAATCTCTCTCATCCTCCCTCCATAGTCATGTGACCACAGCTCCTCTTTTAGAGACCCATGTAACGGGACTGGGCCCACCTGGAGAATCCAGGGTAATCTCAAGGTGCTGGACTCAATTACAGCTGCAAAGTGCCTTTTGCCACGTGAAGCAACACATTCACAGGTTCTGGGGAGCAGGATGTGGATATCTTTGGGGCGGGGAGCTTATTTTGCCGACTGTGCTGTACTTCTTCTCCTCTATGGTAACTACTGGTGACCACCCTCCTGGACCGTCTGGCTTTGCCGTGCTGCCTTCCCAACTGGCTGTTTTCTGGACCATGGCTGTGGCAGCCTCATTCGGGAGCTGGTGGCTTCTCAAATGGGCGGGCAGCTTCTTGATGATGGATCAGGCAGGGGCTCCATTAGTGACCCAACGTTACCAGGTGGCTTGGCGTGTGACCCAGCAGCTCCGTAAGCCATGTTATTTTATATCCTTTTTGCCGAGTGGATCCTGTTGTCTGCAACTGAACCCAGACGCGTGGTCTCAGTGCTAGAACCTTGTGTGCATCGCCCTCTCTCTTTTCTGAGCTCTGCTTATTTCTGAGGATGAAGTATCACCAAGACAACACGAAATCGGCTTAGCACTTGGGAAGGTAGGAATCATCCCAAAGTGGCTTCAAATGCTACCAGTAACTTTCTAAACTAAAGGTAAGGCATTGCTGCTCAAGGGTTAGCAGCTGGCAGTTGGCTTGGAGCCTTTGTGTACAGGAGTTAACCTTGAACCTCCGCATACAGCAGGGCACCTACTGTGTGTCACGTTAATCAGAAGGTAACCGGCGCAGTTAAGGCCAAGGCCACGTCACTCCAGGCCTTCGTATGTAGAAAAAAGTGGGGAACTCACAAGCTCCACTGGGAATAACCTCTTAGGAGTTGCACTAGCTCCACGAAACTGTCACTTTGAATTTATCCCTCCAGTTCGGAGAAGGGAAAACGCATGTGTCCCTGGTGTTCGTCTGTGCTGTTGTTGTGTTTATAAGGTGCCCTCCCCACCCCGCAGCAGGCTCCTGCCCTTGCCTCCCTTCTGAAACTCCTCCTAGAGGACAAGGACAGAAGGAAAGAAGCTCGAGGAGAATGGGGTCATTGTTCCTTCAGTTCCTTCCTGGACAATTTGCTTGAGAAGGAAGAGATCACCTCCAGGCCAGAGGTGAAGACCAATGGCATTCAATTCAAAAGACAAACGACAGAAACGACAAGGAGTGACACCACACTGGCTTTCTGCGCGCAGGCTGCTTTTTGGGACACTCAGCGCCGGCTTTGTTTCAGCATTTCTCGGCCTTATTAATAGCCCTGTTTCATAATTATTCCCATCTGACCTCTGCCAGGCATGCCTCCACACCGTCCCGGGCTTTCTTCCTACCTTCAGTGTGGATCTTCCATCTGGGTCACGGGCAGTTGGTTAGTATTTGATGCCTGCCATTTGCTCCCCACGCATGCGAAGCCCCGAGGGCACAGGAACAAGGGAAACAGAGCCTCTGGGTCCTCAGGGAGCTCACAGTCTTTCCTTTTCCATCCCATTGGTCTGTATGCCTACACCAGGCTCGGGAACGAAATCTCCACCCACTGCTCCCATCACAGCCTTCTTCTCCTCCCCTGACCTCATAGCCCTTATTTCTAGGATGACCGTGTAACTTATTGTCCAAACTGGAACACTTCTGAGCAAAAGAGGGTGCTATTAATAATTATGCTGCTGCGTCACAAGATGCGGACAGGGCAAACCAAGACGTGTGGACGGCACACTGCTCAACACGACTGGGTTCTTCCTACTTCTCTTCCAGACTGTGCACCCCCTGGAACCCACCTACAATCAATATCTTACACTTTTATACTGAATGCAAACTCTAGCTTCGGCCAGAGCCCAGAACAGTTGCTCAGTAAACAGGTGCTTAAATCGAAAAAAATTTAGCACTCCCCTACATTACGACGTAACACTGCGGACTTGGACTTCAAATCCACTCAGGAAATGAACATGACTGTTAATCACTCTATTATATTTTAGAATGCTGGACAGTGTGAAAAATATTCCTTTGTCTAAGACTCCCCCCTCCTTGCTCTAGCAGAGAGCGTGTTTTGATCTCGCGGAACACAACACAGACACGTTGCCCCTCATCTGCTTTCACTGTTAAAAAAAAAGCCAATTTCCTTTTTGATTAGTGTAACGAACATGTGAAAATATTCAGTGTCACATAAACAATGCACAATAAAATAAATTGCCGTGGCTTCTTTTCCTGATGGTGTCCAGCGTTTCCAATGAGGGAGGGCAACCCAGCGTCAGGCCATGTGTCAAATGATCTTTTCTAGAGAGCCTGCGAAACTCTGAGGAAAACATCTATGATTTTTAAGGAACATTTCCAACGGAAGTGATGAGTGTACTGTGACCAAAGAAAACAGCAACAACAACAACTCCTGGCCATTCACGCCATTAACCCAGAGAGGAACCTGGTGGCCTCGGAGAGGAGATCCAGAGAGGGAAGCGGGCGTGCGGGTGTTTCCATATGAATTCACCGAAGATAAACGTGTCGAGTGATTCCGCTTAGTGGGAACTCGAAGGCTTCCGTGTACACAATGGTGAGGTTTTCATTTTCAGGGGGAGAAAGCTGTCTCAAGAAACGATAAGGATATGATTTCACAAGTGGGGAGAAATGAAAAGCCAGAGGCGGGTTCCCTCCAGGGGACAGGGAAAGGCACACCATCGTTTTCCTTTCTGAACAGATCTTTCCAATAATCACACTGTGGGGTGTTTATGTGACAACTGCTTTATGACACCATTCTGCATCCAGATTTGCCTTTGGGGAGCCAATTATGTGTGGCTGGTCTCTCCGTACCTCCTCTCCCCACCCCCACCCCCGATTCCCTTGTTTCATTGTCTGTTTTCAGCTGGTATTCTTTTCTGGTTGAATGGCCACAAACACAAGCTGTCCATCTCCTCCAGCTCCTGGAGTTCGGCTTGGCAGATGAAAATAACCTTGGTAAAGAAGCTGTTCAGAAGCACGAGGCCCTGCACAGGCCACCAGTGCAGAGGAAGCTCAAATGGAAAGTCAAATCTGTTGCCCCAAGGAGCACCGATCGTGTTAAATCACACGGACTTTCACTTCTGCACCGCTTCCTCCCAAGAAAAGAAACTGGTTTTAGACTTCTTACTTCTTTCCAGAATGAAAACAAAACAGCTTTTTTATTCCCCCCGCCCCCCCCTCCAACCCGCTGAATGCAGTGAACAGTAAAAGACAACACTGGTTTGCAAACCCTTCGGCCCAAGGGACCATTGTTTGCTTCCTGCAACCGCTCACTATAAATCGTGCGGGCTGTTCCGCTCACTGTGCAGAACTGCCTTTGTCTGTGTTCTAGTCTCTTGACACTGAGGGATGAGCCAATAATCCGTGAATTAAACCAAAATATAACAGAGAGGTGACTTGGGTGCATTTGGAAGTCGGTGAGTGGTTGGTATCACAGCTGGGCAGGGGTTTTGCCGTAGTAGGGATGTTTCCACTTAATGACCTCAGATTCAGGGCAAGACACCGGCCATCACGGGCGGGACCCCAAGCCAACGGACTTCAACGCTAAAGACTGGGATTTTTAGGTGAGTTTAGTTACCCCCATGTATAGATATAAATAAATAGCTCCCTCCAGGCCCCCTTGGCTTCTCTAGGTCACTTGTGAAAGGGGATAGGTCCCTTTTCTGCTGGAAATAATTTTACTTCGCAGTCCACAAAAGGAAGGAGAGCCATTTCTGGAATCTGTGTCTGGGTACTCAGAGTGCCATGCGAGTCCTCAGTGCATGCTTTCGGTTTTTCCCTGCCCTCGCTTAGTATTTCTTTATATTTATCCTAACGGTAAAATATTCAGAGCAAAATGTCATGTTGGAGTGTCAGAGACAGAAGCAATACTGATTGGGGGTCTTTTTGGAAAAGCCACATACACAGCTTGTGTTTACTAAACACATTCTCCAACGGTCAGGTTTTCAGATGTTCGGACAGACACGTGTTTTACCTTCTGGGGGAAGAGCCCTAGCTTGGCAGGATCTGAAGTGAAGGGCAGGCCAGGCACCGGAGGCTTGACCCTGAGGGCTGGGCTGGGAGGTAGTGGTGAAGAGGGGGGAGGCCCTTTTCCCTAGCTGCTGTTACCCTGGCTGGACCCACCCCTGCAATTTGCTCCTACAGAAGGGGAATGGTTACTGGCTGCTTCCTAAGTAACCACTGGAGAATAGCCTGGCCATGCTGGTTCTTAGAGTTCACAGTGACGCCACCTGCTTGTGACAGCCGCTAAAACAGATAGATGGAAACAATGGGGGAAGCCGCTGGTTGGTAGCCCGGGAGCTCAAGAGTCTGGTCCAACAAGACTGGAGGAGCAAGAGGAAGCAGGCAGATAAGCCAATACTGGGGTGGGGGTGGAAAGGAGAGGAGGAACATTCTCAGAGCCAGAGAAACCTGACAGAAAACAAAAAGGAAGAAATGACCGCGTGTCAATCAGGTAACACAGGGGCAAATGCTGGCAGAAGAAGCCCGGCCCCAGCCCCGCAGAGAGGGCCAAGTGCAGTGTCTTTGCGAATGGGGGCAAGGGTCAGTCGCAGTCCTAGAACTTCAACCAAGGACACGGATCTGAGCGTGTAAGAGGTGGCGGCAGGAGGAAAGGCAGCCCGACGTGATTTCTCACACTGTCCTGACGGTCCCCCGCCCCCAATCAAAAGCTTCGACGTTTCCGCTCGGTCACTCGAGCAACACGTGGGTACCTCTGGGACAAGAACCTTCGAGGCCGCCAATGCCTTCTCTGAGACCCTCCCCCCGCCTCCCTCGCCCGGCTCTCTGGGTTTTCCACCCGCTCTCCGCCCCCCCCCCCCCCCCCCGGGAGCTGCCCCTTCGCACTGAGGACTCGCATCGCGCGCTCCGCCCCCCGGGGAGCTGCCCCTTCGCACCGGGGACTCGCATCGCGCGCTTCTGGCACCGTAACATCTGGGTGGCTTCCGCCTGCGCAATTTCAGGCAGCGCCCGCTCCCTTACACGTGAGCTCTTCTCTCTCTGCTCCCTACCCCCTGGGGAGGGGACAGGAGGCTACAGTGTCGCCGGTAACAGAGTTGCACTTGCTCTTCTCCTGACCCCTCCCAGGCCACGGGAACTTGCAGGGCGCTCCCGGTCCTCAGGTGCATCGCCCTTCCCCCCCATCTTTGCAGACACAGGTCGGCCGCCGCGCTCGCCTCTTCTCCCGTTTGTCACCTCGCCCACCAGCGCCCTCCCCACCCGGGCAAGGGGATTTCAGACACGCGGGGAGGAGGCTGGGTCATAGCCGGGCTCAACCCGGCAGCCTCGGGACAAGTTCAGACGCTGGACACCGAGATCCCAGCCCCGAGCGGGACTCGGAGCGCCGGAAGTCGCTGGGTGACAGCGGGCCGCGGGACGCGCCGGAGGGCGTCCGCGCCCGCACCCCCGGGAGCCTCTCCCCCGCCCCCGCTCGTCCGGCCGTGCGCCCCCCCCCCCCCCACCTCGCTCCAGGAACGCCCCGGGCCCCGGGGCGCTGCCGCGGGCTCCTCACCGTCCCCGCGGCCAGTCCTCCGCTCCCCCCGGGCGCCCCTCGGCTCCGCCCGCAGGGGTGCGTGTGCCCCTGTACGCTCGGCAACTTCGCGCCCCTCCCCTGCGGGCAGCCGACGCGCGGACCCTCCCGGGCGCACGGACCTCAGCCGGGCTGCAGGCAGACCCAGCAGCCGGAAAGAACCCGCGAGAGGTGCACATACCTAAAGACGGAGGCTCCTTGTCATGACCGGGGGACCCGGGGCTCTCGGGCGCGTGTAAGAGCCTCCGGCCAACGCGACGCCGCGAGCCGCGCTCGCCCCGCGGGGGTGCGGGGACAAAGGGCCGCGGGGAGCAGCGGGGACCCTGCGCGCAGACCCCAGCCGCCCTCCCGCGTCCGCTCCCGGCAGCTGCGGCGAGGGGTGCGCGACGCTGGCGGAGCCGAGCGCGCGGGCGGAGGGGAGGGGGGGGCGGGGAGCCGGCGCAGGGGAGGCGCGGCCGCGGGCCCGGCGGCGTCGGCGGAGCGGGGAGGGGGCCGGGGGAGACAGCTGCTCGACAGTCGCTCGGGCCGGCTCCGCCAGGCTGCGCTTTGCTACCCGCCTGCAGCCGATGGCGGGCGCGCGGGGGAGCCAGCCGGCTGCAGAGTACACGGGGGCGAGAGGGCAGGGGAGGCCGAGGCGAGCGAAGACCCCTCTAGCTCACCTTTGGGGATTTGGGAGAGAGGCTGTGCCTGGAAAACGCGGGGGGGGGGGGGGGGGGGAGGGGGCGGCAGCGGCGGTGTGTGTGCGCGCGCGCGCGTGTGTGTGGTGGGGGGTGGGGGTGGGGTGAAGTTGGTTGCTCAAGGTGAGAGTTGTGTTGGAAAGCCCCCCAGGGGAGGTCGGCCTTGGGTGGGCACTGCCGTAGGCTTGTTTGGGTAGACAGATCCTGTAATGGTGGGGGAGAAACGGTTTTTATTTTGTTTTGCTGGATTTGACCTTTGGGAAACACATTCCCATTTTGGAGTGGGAACTCTAGGAGACTGGGAGTCTCTAAGGCCCCAGAGATGAAGTCTCTGCCACCTGCTTAAACAGGGAACGTCTGCTGTGCTTCAGTTTCCTCATCCGTAAAGCCACCACCGTCCTGTACAAACTGTGGCTGTAGGGTACGTGAAATAGAACAGCACTGCCAGCCCCAGCTTGGGATTTGGTAACTTTGTGAGCGAGCTAGTGAGAATGGATGAGCTTTGTGGCGCCTGGGTGGCTCAGTTGGTTAAGCTTCCCACTTCAGCTCAGGTCCTGATCTCTGGGTCTGTGGGTTCGAGCCCCGCCTGGGGCTCTGGGCTGACCGCTCAGAGCCTGGAGCCTGCTTCGGATTCTGTGTCTCTCTCTCTCCCCCTTCATGTTCTTGCTCAGTCTGTCTCTCAAAAACAAATAAACATTAAAAAATTAAAAAAAAAAAAAAGGAATCCATGAGCTTAGACAATGAGCAAAAGGGAACATTCCAGAAGACTGTGTCAACACCAGAACACCTATATCCAGTTGTGGTAAGGAGACTGCATATTCCCAGGCCCGGAATAGGAACAGCCAAAAACACAGCCTGATCAGCTAATCACAACCCACCGAAGGATACAATAGAAGCAGAGGGTGCTGGATGTCATGTGCACCACATGACAGGAACGTTCCAGTCTGCGTGGCCAGCTAGTCTTTGTATGTTTTCAATAGTGGTATTCTTTTCTTTTTAAATTTTTTATTAAAAATCTTTTAAAAAATGTTTAATTTTGAGACAATGCGAGAGACAGAGCGCGAGCAGGGGAGGGGCAGACAGAGGGAGACACGGAATCTGAAGCAGGCTCCGGGCTCCGAGCTGTCAGCACAGAGCCCGATGCAGGGCTCGAACTCACAAACCATGAGATCATGACCTGAGCCGAAGACAGACACTCAACTGACTGAGCCACTCAGGCACCCCCCCGCCCTTTTTTTTTTAAGTTTATTTATTTATCTTCAGAGAAAGAGAGCCAGGGCGGGCACAGAGAGAAGGAGAGAGAATCCCAAGGAGGTTGTATGCTGTCAGCACAGAGCCCGACACAGGGCTTGAACTCACAAACTGTTAGATCGCGACCTGAGCTGAAACCCAAAGTCGGATACTTATCTGGCTGAGCCCCCCGGGCGCCCCTCAATATTGGTATTCTGGTCAATAGGAAAGTCCCTCGTGAAGTTGGTTGACTTGAGCCAGTCCTTGCTACGTCGAACATTCCAGTTCATTGACGGGCTTCTTCTATCCTTGGCTTCAGAATGGGTACTTCACAGTATCATTTATTCCTGACTATAATTCTGCAGTAGGCATTATTACTCTCACTTCATGGATGGGAAAACCAAGATTCAAGAGCGTTAATGTGACTTGTCCAAGGTGGTGTTTTAAACAGCGATGTTTGTGACAATTTGTTATACGGCAGCAGATGACCGACACAGAAAGAGCAGTCTATTAAAATATGAATATGTTGTGGTCACTCTCCTGCTTAAAACCCTGTATTCCCCATTTCATAGGGTAAATCCCAACTGCATACAAATGCTCCCAAGTCCTTGCAGCCTGGGGTCCCCCCCCCTTACTAAGCTCCAGCCACAAGGGCTTTCTTTCAGTTCAGTAAAGAAGCCCGAGCCACTGCTCAGAGAGGTCTTCCTTGCCCGCCCACGTCTCTAAGTATATCCTTCCCTCTACTTATTCTTTTTTCAAAATCCTCTTTTTTTTTTTTTTTTTTAGCACTAATTATAAATTGTAATGGTCTGATTTGCCTTTTTGCTCGTTTCTTGTCTCTCTTTCCCCGGCCCGTGAGATCATATGGACGGAGAGCATTTCTGTCTTAGGTGCCGTATCCCCAGCACAGGGCAAGAGCTCGGTACCTTCCTCCCATTCTGGAGCACTCCTTCTTCTTGGTGGGTCCTTCTATTTCCCTTGTGAACCCTGCCCTTCCCGGCAGCCTCTGTCCATCTTCGTAATCTTTGCCCCTGTCCCCATATGGGAAACTCATCAAGATTCAGTTTAAACAGTCCAGTCTGTTTCTGCTTTTCCCGGGTCCCTTGTCCCCCTTTCCTGCTGTCCTCACCACAGAACTGTCACAACATCTTAGATCTTAGCATCCCTGGACATGCAGTGCCCCTTGTACCTTGGGTTGTAGCTATTTGCGTAGAGTCTGATGCTTCCAGACATTTCTGCATTTACCTCACTCTGGACAAGAACACCTGGAGAGGAGCACAGAGGTGCAGTAGGAATTTGGGGAGAAAGGGGTAAAGAGCTATTGCACGTTAGCCTCGGTGCTGATAGGGCTGTGCGGTGGGGGGGGCGAATATCCACCCTTGGGGATGGTAGACTTCTCATCTCCCCCCCATACTCGTCCACTCCTGCTGCCATAACAAAATCCCACGGACCGGGGGGCTTAAAGGACAGACATTTATTTCCCCACAGCTCTGGGGGCTGGAAGTCCAAGATCAAGGTTCTGGCTGATGTGGTTTCTGGGGAGGACTCCCTTCCCCATTTGCCGAAAGCCATCTTCTCCCTCCGTCCGCACACCGTCTCTCCTCAGTGTGTGTGCAGAGACAGCAGTGAGCTGTCTCGTGTCTCCTGCACGAGGACACTCGTCCTCGTGCATCGGGCTCCACCCTCACGACCTTATTTCCCTTCAACTACTTCCTTACTCCAAATACAGCCAGACTGGGAGCGAGGGCTTCAACATGGGAATCTGGGGGAACACAAATGTCCAGTCCACGACACCCCCTTCCCAACTCCCTGCCTTCCTGATGAGGCACGGGGCGGTTGTAGACGTCATACAAATTCTATGGGGGTGGGGGGGAGCGGGCGGAGGATGAAAAGAAGGATCTGCGTTGTCTCACTTGAGCTGACAACAATCCCTTTTTCTATTACTGTCCCCATTTGAAAGATAAGAACGCTGATGCTCTGACAGGTTGAGAAAGTAACATGGTGGCAGTCACCAAGGTGGGGCTGCTACTCACAGTCAGAGGTGATACACATTTGGCGCTCTGTGTGCTCTAGGACATTCTACTCCCCACCCCGGTTCCCCCCTTTGGGCTTGGGTATGTTGCTGGGCCTTGGGTGTGCGGGTGGGGGCAGGGCTGGGCACATTCAGAGCTAGAGGCCAGGGGACTGGGAGAGGCACGGAGGGACTGGGCAGCACAGGTCTACACAAGCAGGACACAATCCTTAGTGGAGTGTCTAGTGCGAATCCCAGAGCCCAAGGGCACATAACCAGATCGAGTCCGCACCAGGACCAAGGTCTCCCGGTGCGTAGTCCGGCCACCTTCACACTCCCTCTCCAATCACTGCCCCTGCTGTGGTCACTCCAGGGTTCATTCCTAGGTGGTTATTTCCCCTGTCTCCCCACTCTCTCTGTTAGAACACCACCTCCTTCTTCCTGGGATCCCTATGATAGCCTGACCAGGATGCTTCTATCTCAAGACGTCACTGATGCAAGCATTCGGAGACTCCTTGGTTGAGCCCTTGTAAGTTCGTCCAGGGACACAGCGACTCCCAGAGCTGGTCCGGCACTGGGGGTGGGGATATTAGAGAAAACTCTGCTAGTTGTGGGACTTTACATCACTCTTTCCTGCCAGTGGAGAGACACGGTTCTCCTAGGGGAGAAAGAGTTTGACACAGACATCCCCCTCCCCTCCACTGATGTCAGTTCTAACTGAAAACACCCCAAGGTACCAGAAAGAGCTGTTGTTTCAACTAAGGGCAGGAGACACGGAGGGGGACACGAAGGTAACCCATCTCGTGGAGTGGGGCATGAGGACACTGTAAATAACTGGGGTGGGTGTTATGAGAGAAGAAGGAATACGGATGCTATGGGAACAGCGATTATTTCTGGTTCCATAAAACAGGGCGTTTGAACTTCAGCAGTACTGACAGGGGTCTCTTTCAATCACTGAATTTTATCCTGCTTTTCCCTCATGGGCATTGGTTCAAGCCAGGCTTGGGTTGGGGAATGGCATTGGCCCAGCCAGCCTGGGGGTTCTTTCTGCCATCAGTCCATCCTCGTAAACACACAGTTCCTTAGGGAAAGCAGAGGAGCATCTAAAAGGCAACCAACTTATTTTCCGGACTTAACGATTCAGATATTTAATACAGAACTCGGAGCACGCCCGGAGACCCACTGGGGCCACTAAGCGACACTGATGGAAGGTGTCGGAGATTCCGTGACGTCTAGTGACCCCTCTCCATTTACACTCCTCTATATTCCTTCTGCCCATGATGCTAGTGCATTCTGGCTTCTCCTCTTGGTCCAGGGGGTAGCCAGATACACGTGAGATCTAAACTCTCTTCATAAATGTGGTGCTTAGTATCCATGTGGACAGCAGATCTAACATCCTGATTTCGGAATTCCTTCTCTACTCTTCTGACCTTCCTCCATAGGCATCCGACCACCCAAGTGCATGGCCAGATCACGGCTTGGAAGGCTGCCAGCCCTAAGATTCTTGAACCCCTTCCTTATACTGTAACTCTCTTACCCCCTGCCTTGCTCACATCTGCTGAATTCTTCATTTGCTGCTCTGATCAATCTTTCTGTATTCCTTTTTGTTTTTCATTTGCTAACTTAGGAAGTGCATGAGAAGCACTGTGGGGAGGAGTTTAAAGTGCAGATTTTCGAGTTACCCTCTCTCCCATTCCAATTTAGTCATTAAAAACAATTTTTTTAACATTTATTTATTTTTGAGAGACTGAGAGAAAGAGCAGGCGTGGGGGAGGGGCAGAGAGAGAGAGAGAGAGAGAGAGAGAGAGAGAGAGAGACAGAGACAGAGACAGAATTTGAAGCAGGCTCTAAGCTCTGTGGGGCTCAAACTCATGAGCCGTGAGATCATGCATGACCTGAGCCAAAGTCAGATATTTAACCGACTGAACCACCCAGGAGCCCCTCCAATTTAGTCATTTTAACAGGCGCACGGACAACTCTGGTGCCGTTGTCTCAGAAGGCACTGTTCTGGATAAGACCCAAGCAGGTGCCCGGTGCACTTGGCACTATAGTGTGGTTCTAGAAGCTTCTTCAATACACCCCACCACCCTTAGGGCCCTGCTGGCCCTGAGTTTGGCTCTTCCAGCTATGCTCTGTGTCCAAGGAACAGCCCTGTAGAGAGTCTCGGACTTGGTGACGCTTAGGTTCTATTTTGGTTCTGCCAATAGAAAGCTCAGGGCAGATCTTGACCTTTGAAATCTCAGTGTCCTCACCTGTCAAATGAAGGGTTTGCCAAGTGTCCTTTCGGCTCTGACATTTGACATTTTCTGCTGCCACAGTTTTTGCTCGAATTTCCCGCTGCCTGGAAATTCTCTGCTGAGAATTACCCATCGCTTTTTCTCTGACCTTTGATGTTTGTCTCTAGAAATCCTGCCTCCCCTATGAAGCTCCGTTCACACACCGCCTCCTTCATGGAGCCTTCCCTGGCCCGCCATGCTGTCCCTGCATTCTCCTGGAAGTACGGTGGCCCGTGAGCACAGACCCAGTCACATAATTTCTTTCCGTTACAGATCTTTGGTCCGCTTCTCCTCATTAGTGCCTATGTCCCTTGATGTTGGGAACCATGCTGCTGTCAGTAGTGGAAGCTTTGTATTAACGGGTGTAGAGGACAGTCAGTAAACACCGACCGCGGAATGACAGCATAGCATGGGCCCTGCTGGCTTTCGTCACCGTTTCCCCCGGAAAAGAGCATAATATGCCCGCATTGATTGATGCCAGAACTATACCTACAGAAGCACGCTTCAGCTCGACAGATGACAGCCGGGTCCTGCTGACTGCTTTCTGAACTGCAGAGAGCAAGACCCCATTTTCCTTTGCCTGTGTCTGGTACTGATGATAAGGTTCTCAAGGGAGCAGACGTCTCAGGCTGTGGTTTCCTCACCATTGTCACACGTATCTGCTTGCACAATGGGAAACGTGTTTGGCCAACGTCCTTAGCGTTTGAGTGCGTCCCAGGAATGAATGTCTCAGGGGTGCTGAAATCAGGCCTATGCACTTGGGCATCTGATCGCGACCCTCCACCCACCTCCACCCCTGCCTCTAGCTTCCACACCAGGTGACCTGGAAGGCGATGTGGGTAGGAGGTAGTGAGCAGAATGTTTCCCGGCAAGAAACAAAATGTGCCCTAAATGTAGCCAACAATCCCCTTCTATCCAGAAATTTGAGATTAGATGCTCAGACATTATGTTACAGCGGGACATAATTCTCTGCTGTAATATCATTTGGATTAAAAAATTTTTAAAAATATTTATTTCACTTTTGAGAGGGACACAGAGACAGAGCATGAGTGGGGGAGGGGTGGAGAGAGAGACAGAGAACTGAAGCAGGCTCCAGGCTGTCAGCACACAGCAGGATGTGGGGCTCGAACCCATGAACATGAGATCATGAACGGAGCCAAAGTCAGACGCTTAACTGACAGCCACCCAGACACCCCCGTTATAATACCATTTGGACCAGCAGTTACCAATTTTTTGGTCTCAGGACCTATTGCACAATAACATAATCTAGACTAGTCATTTTATACTTTACATAATATGTATGTATATGTGAGCTATATACATATATGTATATGTATGTACACACACACACACACACACGTGTGTGTGTGTGTGTGTGTGTGTGTGTGTGTGCACATAACATAATCTAGGCCAAATCCCTTTACGTTTAACAAAATTATTGAGAGTGGTGCCTGGCTGGCTCAGTAGGTAAAGCATCTGACTCTTGATCTCTCAGGGACATGAGTTCAAGCCCCACGTTGGGTGTGGAGCCTACTTAAAAAAAAAAATTATGGAGGACCTTAGGGAGCTTATGAAAGAGTGTTGGGAAACATTAGGAGTCCTCAGACCGCATATTGAGAAGCTCTGATCTACCCTGACCAACATTTTGGCAGAATGTTAACTTTGCAAATTCCTAGAGCCACAAATACTTTAACACTGAAGGTAAACAGTATACATTTAATTCACTAAATGTTATTGCACAAAGATGTTAAAGTATAAAATAATTTTAAAATGGCTGCAGAAGTGATTGGAAACCATCAGTACATATGTGTAGACATAATGCTAGGCATTTGATATGGGAGCTTTCTTGAGGGTTCTAAATGGACTCACTTTATAGTAAATCTGCCCCCTTTTCCTCATTAGCAGGGGAGCCATAAAAGAAGAGGTTTGTCCTTAAGGTTCTCCAAGGTGATTTATTTATTTACCTATTGTAAATAGTTGCCTATTGATGATTGAAAGAAATGTAAAATCTGCTTGTATTCATGTTTAAAAATTCTTCTTTTTTAAAATATTATTTATTTTGAGGCAGAGAAGAGAGAGAGAGCGAGCGGGGAGGAGCAGAGAGAGAGAGGGAGAGAGAGAATCCCAAACAGACTCTGCATTGACAGAGACGGGGCTGGAACCCACAAACCATGAGATGATGACCTAAGCCCAAAACAGGAGTCAGCCGCTTAACCAACTGACCCACCCAGGCACCCCTCAAATTCTTCCTTCTGCAGATCACTCGTTTAGTTGTTTTCATGTCCCTTTCCATTTTAGGCCAGAGCCACTGTTGCACAAGACCCTGTTCAATCCCTTTCCTTCTTACCGCCCCAGTTATGCAAAACACCTTCCCAGACGTCAGTCCCTCCCTGATTCGAAGAGTGAGACTGTTAATGACAGGAGGGGACTTCAGGAGGCAGCACAGGCCGGGAAGCCATGTTATCGAACGCTCTGCAAAGCCTCACCATCGTCACGGACATTAATTGGGAGTCCAGTTCGGTCTGAACCAGGTCCCTGTGAGCTGAAGCGAGCGGTCACCACTCCTGGAGCGCTGGTAGAGCGAGCTGCAGCGTGTGGGACAGCGGGGGACGCAGGAGAAAACCCCGAGGACCAGGCAGGTGCTCTAGACCCCGCTCGTGGGCTCCCAGCTGCCGGGCGGGAAGGCCTGTGTTCCTTCCTCCAGGCCTGGAAACCATTCGCCACCCTTGCTAGCTTCCGGGTCCACGCCTCTGTCCTTCCTACGTCACCGTTTCACAGCCTACGCCCCCCACCCCAACTCACATTTTACCCAAAATCAGGATCATCCCCCACCCCCCACCCGGTTTCATCTTGCAGAGGTGAGAGTGGAAATCCGACTCCCCAGGCACAGCTGGCTCAACCCATAGAACCTTCTTTGGCAGCAGGAACCCAGCCTGGCCCCGTGTCCCTGCTTCCCTTCTTTGCTCACACTCAATCCACGGCTCCAGCGGCTGTGGATGGGGGCTGTGACGCCAGGACAGAGCGTTGTCCCCCTCCATAATTAGCCAGGCAGCAAGGCTGCTGCAATGTCCCTCCGTTGACAGTGCTCTTGAACCGAATAAATTATTCACGCCACCAAAGTGTAATTGGCTGCCACGTTCAAAATAGGTCATTCACACTCAGGCTGCTGGAGGCGAAGATTTCGTGGCGATGGCAGCAAATCCGAGCGCTTAGGTTTAAGCAAATCTCCAGAGAAAGTGGCTTCTCCAAGCAACCCCCCCCCCCTTACATATCTTTCATCGAATCCTGGTGACGTTCATTAGCGGCAGCGTGAAGAGGCTGAAACAGCTATCTGCAGGCAGGCTGGGGTGCCCGGGGTGCGGGGTGGGGGTGGAAGGCTTTGTTCAGCCTCTTCCTGCGCTGACGCTTTCTCCGTGAGCCTCAAGGGGCTCCTTGGGGAAAAGCAATGTGAACACGTGCTCGTGTTTGTTCTTTGCGCCCAAGACGGTGGCCAAGTCAGAAGGAGGACGTAACCGCTGGGCACCAGCAGGTTTTAGAAGTGTGAATGTACGTGCACAGGCCTGTCTGAGGAGTGCCTCTCAGCCCCGGGTGAGAATTCAAGGTCAACAGCTGTGGCTGCGTGCCCCTGCGTTTCAGGTCCGAATTCACAGACATTTGGGCCTCTTTGCTGCTCAGAATACACTTGCCCTCTTGTTGGCATAGATGTGTCATTCTGCTCAAGTGCCTGCTGGAGTCCAAATATTTGACCAGCTATTTGAGTGTTTGGAGAGTTGCTCATGTGTTGATGCGTTCCTTTAATGGTTTTTGAGGATACCACAGATTATCTTACAGGAGGAAGAACATTTCCCCCTAGGATTAGAACAAAGAGAAGCGGTTGAACATGTAGCTTGGGGGATTTGACTTCAAATGAAAGCGATTGCGCTGGTTGCTGGCTCTTGACTGAGAAATGGATGTGTCACTGAGAAAAGCTGATAAATCTCCTTGGGGAAGGGAAAGAAGAGAGGAGTTTAGCAGTGGGATTGACCCCTCGTCCGCCTTCTGTTAGGAAGATAGACTGGAAATCTCTTCAGGTCTCCTCCGGCAGAGATTCTATGCATGTGTAGCCTCGGAGCAAGACGGAGAGAAATGCAAGCGTTTCTTTTGGTAAGCGTGGCACCCAATGTCAGGGGCCACGTTTGGACGCGCCTCCACGACTGTCAGCTTCGCAAGGGCATCAAGCTCTCGCCTTCAAATACGCACCTGCAGGAAGTCTGCCCTGATCACCCAGCCCTTCCCCTCTGATCTGCCTTTTAATCTCCCTTTCGTGTTTGTAAACACCTCGTATTGCGTTCTTGAACTCCTGGTTTTATGGAACAGCCTGTATAGGATCCTCTTAAGCTAGAGATGTGTCTGTGAGTAACTTTCAGTTATGCAGATGCCGCTCTATTGTCAACGGTGCCACAGATGTTTCCTGAGTGCCCACTATCCTGGGGACTTGGAGTGGGACTTCGTCAAGTCAGCCACTATCTACATACCATGAATGTCACTGTCCCGAACTGGGCTCCCGATCCCCGGCCATGGCCTGCTCTTCCGCACCTCCAAGCCCCCTCCTCCGGCAGCCTTCCTCCTCTGAGTCAAGAGCCCCGTGATCCTTCCAGATGCTTGGGCCAAAGCCTCTGGAGTTAGCCTCGGCAACTCCCCCCCGCCCCTCACCTCCAGAATTAGTTAGTGTCAGGCCTGGGAAGGGCCCCGTCAGCTCTCTTCTGGAATATCTCAAGTCTCCCAAGTGGCCTCCCTGCCTTTGCCCTCCAAGCCCCCGCCTTTATTTTCAAGACAACAGTCAGAATGATCCTTTTGAAACGCAAATCAGATTATGGCACTTTGCTCAACACCCTCTAAAGCCTTCCATCCCCACAGAGCAAAACCTCAGACCCTTACAAGGGCCTGGAGGACTTTACAAAGGCCGGAACCCCCCCCCCCCCCACCGGCCACCCCTGGATCTCATCTTCCACTGCTCTCTGCTCGTGCACATTGTGCTGCAGCCACGCCGCCCCCGGCTCCTCCTAGAACACTCTGCCCCAGAAGTGCGGGACAGACCTACAGTTCATCAAGCCTCTGGGTCTTTGTCAGCAAAGGCCTCCCTGACCACCATGTTCTATCCTTCTCAGCCGGCACTCAATTTTTCTTCATAACGCTTCTCTCCTCTGACACATCCTATCTTTACTTGCTTGTCTAGCGTCTGGCCGCCTTTCACTACAATACAACTTCATGAGGGCTGGGCTTTGTTATATTTCACTGCTGGCCCGGGAGCCAATGAGAACTGAACCTAGCGCATGGTAGACATTCAATACATTTTCTCTAAACAGCCAAAAAAGTAAATCTTATATGCCTCCATAGTTCATAACCTCCTAAGGGGGGCTGCCTCTTCTGATGATTGCGACTCCTTTCAAGAGCTTCCTCAGGAAGTGCTCATCTCAAAATATATTTACGCAGAGATTCTAAAAACTGATTCCCAACCAGGCAGAAATTGGTGGAAAGAATTCCCATACCCGACTCTTACACATTTGTTTCGAAGAGCACAGTCTTTCTAGGATTGTATCAGGTACGCCCAGCCGTGGTCAGAACCCGCTCCCCGGAACCACTTCTGTCTCTCATGGAACTTCCGTCCCTACGTTAAATTTATGCGATTCAAGAAAAGGCAACTGTTCTGCAGACTTTCAGGAACCACCTGGTACTTCGCTGTCTTGTTTGTTTGTTTTAGTGTAGCTATTCCTAACTCTTTTTTAAAACAACGTGGAGATATATACATGTGGTAAAATACACAGAAGACTAACCATCTTAATAATGAAGGGTACAGCTCAGTAATATGGAATATGTTCGCGCTTTCTGCCACCCTTCTCCAGAGCTCTCTTCATCCTGCAAAACTGAAACTCTACCCTTAAACAACCCCCGATCCCCCCTTCCCTGCCCTTGGCTACCACCCTTGCATTTTCTGTTTCCAGAAATTTGACTACTTTAGATCATATAAGTGGACTCATACAGTATTTGGTGGGGTGTTATTTTATTTTTGTAACTGGCTTCTTTCACCTAGCTAATGACCTCAGGGTCATCTATGTTACAGCCTATTTCGGAGTCTCCTCCTTTTTTATGACTGAATAATATTCCAGTGCATATAGACCACATTTTGTTTGCCCATTCAGCCGTCAATGGACATTTGGGTGGCTTGCACCTTTTGACTATCGTGAATAATGCTGCTATGAACTTGAGTGTGCAAATATCTCTTCAAGACCCTGCTTTCAACTCTTTTGGAGGTGTACCCAGAAGTGGAATTTCTGGATCATCTGATAATTGTCATTTTTTGAGGAGCTGCCATACTGTGTTCCATAGCGGCTGCACCATTTTACATTCTCACCAACAGCGGACAATGGCTCCTTGACTGCTTTTAACAACAAGATATTCTCCCTTCCAGCAAGTTAGAACTACTCAACGCTGCCCAGTAGAGCTAAATATTCCTGCTGCTTCTCATGCTTAGCAACCAGGAGCCGAGTGGTCCCACTAAATGTGCATAAGTGTGTGGGGTGGTGCTTTTCCCTCACTCCTTCATGCCCGTTTTGAAAAGGCTTCCTTGTCCTCCAATTAACATGCAGCCTCAGTGGACACACACTGGTCTGCATTACAGACAAAAGGCCATGGATAAGAGCCAGCACTGTTTTGGAATGATCAAAGCTCTGCTAATCCCGTGTAATCTTCTCATGCCAAGGTAATGTATTTCCACTCGTGGTTTCTTCGAGTGATTCCGCCCATGATGAACTGGGAGACTTGGGGTGATGTGGGGGGAAGAGCTGAGAATAGGACTGGAGTCATGCTCACACAACAGTCGTTCCTTACCAGGAGTTCCCAAGGGTTCCAGACCTTGGACACATGTGAACCCAAAGAGTCAAATGGGGAGAAAAGTCCCTTGAAGTGATGCAGAGGTATATAGGTGGAAAGGACCCAGGGTGCCTGGGTGGCTCAGTCCGTTAAGCGTCTGACTTTTGGTCAGGTCACGATCTCAAGGTTGGTGAGTTTGAGCCCCGTGTAGGGCTCTGTGCTGACGGCTCGGAGCCCAGAGCCTGCTTCAGATTTTGTGTCTCCCTCTCTCTGCCCCGCCCCCACTCGCACTCTGTCCCTCTCTCAAAAGTAAATAAACATTAAAAAAAATAAGTGGAAAGGACCCTGGACACCCCCTGTGTGCTACTTTCTTTCACCTCATTCAACAATGGGCTGGGAGAACATGTCCCTAGTCCCACTGTGTCTCCTGCTTGAGTGGTATTGCCTTCTCTGGCCTCCCCAACCAGGGCACCCTGTCTGTGACTTTGACTTGGACCACAGATTTTTTTCATCATCCTTCCAGTTGGTGTTACAGAGCAGTGTCATATGCTGACATATATTCTCTTAAGAAGAATATTTAAAACAATAAAAGGGGAATAGAGCTCCTCTTAAATGGGGGTTGAAAAATGCTAAGACCTTCCCAGCACATGGGAAAAGGGGAAGAGCTGGTGGCAGACACAGTTAAGAAATCAATGACCCCAAGAGGCAACATGGTTTGGAATTTTGGTAACATTGGCTTTTTCTATGAAGAGCCATACAGCAAATATTTTAGGCTTTGTGAGTCAAGAGGTAAAAACAAGGAAATTATGTAGATACCTCCACCACATAATGAGAGAAAACAAAATTATCACATATTTTTATCGACAAAATTTAAAATGTAATAATTGAGTACTTTTTTTTGTTTCGCCATACTGGTCTGCTTAGGAGAAGAATGGAATTCTTCTTCTTTGGGATAACATTTCACCTAATTGGAGTTCAGTGTTTAGTGTTCCCCATCATCAACTCAATTGCAAATGTTCTTCTGTAAAAACCATTCTTTTCTTGGAGGCTGTGCGCAGAAACAGGCAGCAGGCTGGGAGTAGCCTGCAGGCTGTAGTTTGGTTGACTTGACTTCTGAGTAGGTCAAGATGGGGTGGAGGGCCACTGACTCACTGCGTGCGGTTCTCAGCGCTGCCTAGTAGGTTGTAAAGGCGTAAGCACCTGTCTTTCTGAAGTATCATGAGTGTTAGGAAGATGCATGGGGCTTTGTCCTCTCCTCTTCACTGTAGCCTGTGTTGTAAGTAACAGAATGTGTTGCTTTTCTCATGCAGATGACGATGCTCTTGACCCACCATCATCTGTCTCTCCAGGAGTGGGGAGGATTTGAGTTGACCCATCACTAGTCTACCCTGCCACAGCGGGTACAGCTTCTGCCCTCAAGGATCAGTTATGTGCACTGGTCATAACTTTCAGTGAGTGGTGCTCAATCAATATTTGTTGATGAGTTCACAGCAGGTTGATCGTATTAATTGTTCTCTAACCTATGTAGAATGATTATTGAGAAACCGAGCTAACATTTGTTCTCCTGTGCATGTGTGTGCACATTCACATATTTATAAAAAAAATATACACAAAGAGATCACCACAGTTTCTTCCAGGAGATTTTATCATTGAAAATATTTTAGGGGCGCCTAGGTGGCTCAGTCAGTTAAATGTCTGACGCTTGGTTTCAGCTCGGGTCACGATCTCTTAGTTTTGTAGTTTTGAGCCCCACATCAGGCTCTGTGCTAACAGCATGGAGCCTGCTTAGGATTCTCTCTCTCTGTCCCTCCCCTTCTTGGGTGTATACACACACACACACACATACACACACACTCTCTCTCTCTCTCTCAAAAAAAAAAAAAAAAAAGAAAGAAACTATTTTAAAAAGCAATGGAAATAAGAACCAAACAAAACGCCACTAGAAGGGATGTTGTAGAAGCTTCATTTAATTGCTATCCTGAAATATTGTAACATGTATGTAATTCAAATTCCAATGGATGTTATCCTTAAATTAGAAATGTTTTAACAAATAAAGAAAGCCTAGCCTTTCTAAGATTACTGAGATGGGGGAGACAGTGTGCTATGTTTACTGCAAGTAAATATTTATCTGGGAAATAGAGACTGTATATTATTATAAATACTGGTAGAGACATGATTTCTGATGTCCAGAATTCCTGGCCAAGGCAAGGGGACTCTCTCCACAAGAAAACTGCCGTAGTGTATATTACTCTTTAATACTTAAAGAATTTTCAGAGGGAGACCAGACTGGCTAACAATAAACAAAATGGGTAGGAAGTCACATACTTATTCTGTGCCAAATGATGGGGTTATTCTGAGTTCTGCCTTGGTTACACGGTGGAGATCAGAAAGCAGCCAGGCTTGTTAATTCATGAGCCAGACGCACCTTTGTATTCCCAGGAAAGCATTTGAAATACACTGTCTAAATAACTCTGCTCTCATCAGCTTGTGTCTTTGTTGATCACAGGCAGTAGGAGAAGAAGGGAATTGCATAGACCTGGGAGGCTGGGGCATCAGTTCGATAATAACTGACATTTACATAGTAAGCCCTTAATGGTTTCCATTACCTCATACATTATCTCCTTTAACTTCACAGCAATTTTCCCTGGAGGTGACCATTACCATCATCATCATCACCAAGACCACCACCGTGGCTGCCACGGTCATCACCACCACCATCATCATCACCATCATGATGACCATCATCATCACCATGACCATCACTATCACCATCACCATCATCACCCCAGCATCATCCTTATCACCATTATTATCATCATCCCTGTGTGGAAGAAGGTGAATGAAGCTTCCGAATGGATAGGTAACTTTCCTAAAGTCAAACTACTAGTAAATTGAAATAGATCTCTTGAGTCCAAAAATTTTGCTCTTTCTACTATGTTACCTGCTCTCAGTTTTGAAGTCTGAATAGTAACAACCAAAGATTTAAAAATAATGGTGGCTTCAAATTCTAAGCAAAGTACTTAATATAGCAATATGGCCAGAAAAGGGGTTTGGCCCCCTGCTAGAAGCTGTTTGCAGGGCAAGCATACAGTTTTACACACAGAGTTTAGATCCTTCAAAATAGCCATGTTTTCTGAAAAAGATTTTTCATCGTGCTTTTTAAGACTTAGAATTTGAGCTTAAGTTTCAGTTTTTAGGGATACCAATGGAGATTAAAAGGGAGCTGAACATGTCACACTCCAAAGACATCCTTGGTACCCCTCACTATATCCACCAGAAGCTGAAGGAGAAGGTGTGTTTTTCCTAATATTTCAGTCATATAATTTATCTGAAAGTGGTTAAAAGTGCCTTCCACAAATCACGTCTGCATATTTGATTCTCGGACTTATTTTTTTTCAAATACCATCTATCAGTTCATTGTGCTGTTACAGATAGGAAGAAAAATCCCACCACGGAAAATATTTTCATATTTTCTCTTTCTCAGAGTTTCCTGAATGCCAATTTATAGAGAAAAAAACTGAATACAACTGCTCAGCCAGCTGACTCAAACTGTGATCTAAAAGTCAAGTTACTTTCTTCCTGTTTCTTAGCTCATTACATCTTAATACTGAATGGATGGTTTAGAATGAAGTCAAGAGGGAGAAGGGCCCGGCTGGTTTTCCCCTGTTGCTGTTTGAGTTGTAAAGTATACATATTTAAACTTTTAACCCCAATGATACAAAGACTAAGAAGGAAAACACTGCAATGAGAAGATGGCACCATAATCTCATCACTTTCGAGAAGATGGATCTTGTTCGTTCTTCTATTTAGAAATGTTCATTTCCTAGGGTTACAATTCCTAATACAGCAGAAGATAAAACACCCTCAAGATGTCTTCTCTGTCTGCTAGGTTATCTATTACTGAAAATCTTTACAAAGTTGACAGGGTTCTTTTTTTTTTTCCCCTCCCTCAATTGGGAAAACAGGCATCTGGTGCCTCTGAAAGTTTACATTTTTCTCACTTTTATATTTCAAGGCCCGCGATTCTTACTTTGAATCCATCACTGACCTTTAAGGGTCTTCTGCCTGAAGCGTTTGCTCAGCGAGGTAAAGCATGAAAAAGTGTAAGATGTGGAAAGTCCACGTGTGAGAGATACTGACAGAAGTTATTAATTTGCCCTCCATAGTAAAACTGGCCTTTATTCCCGCCCTTTGCTGTCCCGGCATGGGTCAAAATCTTTCTCTTAAAAATATCTCAACTTGATCAAGTAGATTGTTCTTTTTCCTGGAAGGGAAGTTCTAGATGCTTGATGAGAAATGTTCTGTCTACACAGCACAAAGGGGTTTTTTCAGCTTAAATAACCTGGTGTATCTGCCAACAAGGATCGAACACTTCAGATTCTCATCAGATGCCTCCTTCACTCCAGGTTGGACACATGCTGTCGAATCATCACCCTCACACTCAGCCAGGTACAGCCACGTTTCAGCCTCCCCAGAAACCAGCCCCCAGTACAGCCTGGAACGTACTGAATAGGCCAACATCCCACCGGCACCTGCGCGTTTGGTTTCATTTTCATTTCTCCATTTTCCTTGCTTGCTGAGACCGGTCACTATTTTTTTTTCCCCCCTTCCTCTCTAACTCTTCTCTGTCCTGGTAGCTGAGATAGTCATTGCAATTTGACTCAGCGAATACCTCTTCCTTCTGTAAAACCTCTTCTGAAATCCACTGAATCATAAACGTCTTTGTTCAACATCACAGCTGCCTGGCAAACAATCAATAGGCAAAATGTAGCCGTCCAAAAATAAATGAGAAGTTGAATGAGCGGACACTCGCTGAGCACAATAAAACACGTGAGGAATAGTCAACTGGAGAAACCACATCTCTAGTGAACATGTTGACTTGAGTAAGTCAAGTGACTTCTATCAAGGAGGGAGGGCAATACTACCAATTTATTTCACTGTTTTGGCCATAATAACTACACATTTCTTTGCTTCAAAACATTTTTTTTTTTTTTTTGGGCTACACAGACAACGGGTATGCTCATAACGTTTCGCTCTCATGTCCTATAAAAGATATACGTGAGCATATCTTATACCATTCCTAAAAAGACTTGGCTGGCTGCCTCATAAAGATATTAGATAAGCATTTAAAATGCTTTATTTGTACCATTGGGCCCCTTTGGCTTTGGCCTGATCTAAATAGGTCACTGTGAGGTCACTCGAGACCATAAATCAAGAGTGGGGGGGGGGTGGACATGTGGTTAAAACAGCCTGCATAACTTTCGTGCGAGGTGCTATTTTCATTTGTCCCTGAAATGACACCATCCATTTGGCACCAAAGAAAGCTTCCTAGACATCTATGGGAAGGGAATGTTTTGCAATAATCCAAGACATAGGTCACAGAGGCATGAGTTACCACGGGGAGGTCTGTGTCGGCTCCGGAGCCGGTGGTGACAACATAGGAAAAACGACTTCCCAAGCGAAGCATTTATCCAGGACCGTGAGGAGGGGGACCTGACCCAAGCCGACTTGGCAAATCACGACAGCCAAGAGTGACCGGCTGTTTTCGACTCTGGAGACTAGGGCAACCTCTTCCTGGCCGCTTTCTAATCCCACGTGAGAACCCCAGGTACGGACTCTTGGAGGAAGGTCCAACATAGCTGATTAGCAATTATATTTATACAACGTAAAATGTGGCATAACCAGACAAAAAGCTCCGCCTCCTCCCGGCCGAGACGCATATCTTTACGTTCTATCTTTATGTTCGTATTTTTATGTTCCATCTCCTAAGACTTTTTCCACAGAGGGCATGACTTCACCAGACTGAACTTTTAGGGTTTATTGCTTTTGTACGTATTGGGAATTGAATCCCTTCTTCCTTTCTTCTTTCTCTTAATCTTAGAAAGGGCACATGTGATTCAGTAAACAACATCCAAATATGCCAGATTAGAATAGACCGTGTTGTTGTCGACCTATTAAAAAGTATCTACCTTGGCTTCGTAAGCAGTAAAGACAGAGAGTCAGCATCCGCTCTACTTACGGTTCTTGTTTTCTTTTTCTTCGATAAATCTTTTGTTTTCTTGCTCTCTCTAAAGCTGCAATGCCTTTTGAAAGCGAAAATGTGCTAATTGACTTGGCTTGGGGAAACGAGAGAGGTTTGGTTCAAAGTGAGTGGTATTGCTTCTTAAATATCTGCTGGTCTGCTTAAGAGCAACAGACGGCTAGGGGCGCCTGGGTGACTCAGTCAGTCGAGTGACTGACTTTGGCTCAGGTCGTGATCTCCGGGTTCATGAGTTCGAGCCCCGCATCGGGCTCTGTGCTGACCATGCACAGCCTGCTTCGGATCCTCTGTCCTCCTCTCTCTCTGCCCCTCCCTGCCCCTCCCCTGCTCATGCTCTCTAGAAGAAATTTTAAAAAAATGAGTGCTCTCTCTTCTGTCAGCTCATCTGCATCTGGGAGGGGTCCCCTCCTTTGGGAAGGTTGAGAGCTTTCTTAGACACAGTGATCCAGGATGGGAAATTTTCTCATGCTATGCTGCCTTGTTCCAGCTCCGAAGAACATTTGAAGGTCTGGCAAAAGCTTTGCCGTTCCCTGCGGTCTTTCTAGAAGCAAGATCTTATGAGGCATGTGAGTGTCCTGGGGAAAAGGAGCCCGAGAAATATTTTGCACGCGTAACTGAGACCCCGTGGTGTGTTATTATTCTATCCATTGCACTTGACGGCAGATTATTAAGCAGGGCTGAAAACAGGGCAGTGACTTGTGGTTCTGAGGAAAGTGGCAGCTACAGCTTTAACTTGGGCCAAGGAACAATTTCGGCTGCTGAACCAGCCACTGACCACCACCTGGGGAACTGTTTCCTCCCACACGCGAATTCCGTGCTGTTCCTGAAAGCTGGCCAAGGGCCTCCATTGTGCACGAGGGTTTTTTCTTTTTTCTGTTATCACTATTATCACCACCATAATTGCTAGAGTTATCATGACTATTATTATCCATCCAGCTAGGTTCTACTAACATACACCAGCCTAATTGTCAAGAAGGCACAGTGACAACACAGATGAAGCCCTTTAATTTGATAAGTTTGAAATAATGACGGGAAAAGAGCATCTGATTCCACTGACTGATTTTTCAATACCTTGGTAATCAAATCAATCATTTCCCCCCAAGAAAGAACAAAGTCTACCTGGTAGTAACCATTTTCTAAAAGGCAGGATGGTGTTGGGGTTATTCGGAAAACCAACCTGAGGCATTGTGTGTGTGTGTGTGTGTGTGTGTGTGTGTGTGTGTGTGAGAGAGAGAGAGAGAGAGAGAGAGAGGAGTAAATATAGAAATATTGGGGTTTCTGGAGGGTAGGTAGATTACTGCTTCTCTCTCTAACCATTTGCAACTCTCCCCTAGAACAGAACAGAATTATACACCAATGCTTCTCACTTCTGTGAACCTTAACATCTTCTTTAACCACAGAAAACAATAGCTGAAGCAAACAGGATTTCAGAAAGGCAGTTAAAAAAATATTGTGAGCATGACTCATTTTTTTTTTCCCCAGGTCCATAAATCTAAATGGATTTATATATACTTTTAAGCAAGTGGACCTAAATTCTAAATTTGTGTCCCTTTAGGGGGAAAGGGTTCTTTAAACATGTGTCCATTGCAAGGAAATATGGTTGCCTTAGTAACGAGCTCCTGGGCATTTTCCTTCCGTTATGTTAGAGAAAACTCATTGTACTGAAAGCTTTCTGCTTTCGTAGGCAGGCTAAATGAGCCAAAAGCTTGGGTGAAACAGAGCAAACATGAATTCTTCTAGGTAGATGTATGCCGCTGTGCAGAGAAGATTGAGCAATAGAATGCTGGAATTTTTAAAACCGAAATCTTACAGGATGTGTCACCGGCCCTCTTGTTTTAGATGAAAGGTAAGACTCAAAGAGATGAAATGATGTCCAGGACCCCACACGCTTGTGACGGCAGGGGCAGAGCTCCAGGTGAGCTCCTAGCAACCTGCCTGATGTGTTTTCACCATATCATAACCTCTGAAAAGTTGCTTATAGGCTGAAGTTCTTTTTTTATTTTTATTTTTTTTAATTTTTTTTTCAACGTTTATTTATTTTTTTGGGGACAGAGAGAGACAGAGCATGAACGGGGGAGGGGCAAAGAGAGAGGGAGACAGAGAATCGGAAACAGGCTCCAGGCTCTGAGCCATCAGCCCAGAGACTGACGCGGGGCTCGAACTCACGGACCGCGAGATCGTGACCTGGCTGAAGTCAGACGCTTAACCGACTGCGCCACCCAGGTGCCCCTGAAGTTCTTTTTTTAAATTTAAATCCAAGTTAGTTAACACGTACTGTAATACTGATTTTAGGAGGAGAATTTAGTGAGCCATCACTTCTATACAGCACCCAGTGCTCATCCCAACAAGTGCCCTACTCAATACCCGTCACCCTTCTAGCCCATCCCCCCACCTCCCACCAGAAACCCTCAGTTTGTTCTCTGTATGTAAGAGTCTCTTATGGTTTGTCTCCCTGTTTTTATCTTACTTTTCCTTCCCTTTCCCTATGTTCATCTGTTTTGTTTCTTAAATTCCACATGTGAGTGAAATCATATGATATTTGTCTTTCTCTGACTGACGTATTTTGCTTAGCGTAATACATTCTAGTTCCACCCACATTGTTGCAAATGGCAGGATTTCGTCCTTTTTGATGGCCAAGTAGTATTCCACTATAGATGGCTACCACATCTTCTTTATCTGTCCATCAGTTGATGGACATCTGGGCTCTCTCCCTACTTTGTATAAACTGAGTTCTATAAATAAGTCTTAGGCTGACCCAACGTGTACAAAAACTGTTCTACATCACCTTGTAGCCTCTCTATAAACCCATTTTTGTGACTACATAGTAGGAACGAGTATTTACTGAGTACTTACTATGTTGTGGGCGCTATTCCAAGCACTTCCCTGTAACTGGCTGTGAGGTTTGTACTCCACTAAAAATTTTTTTTATGTTTATTTTTTGAGAGAGAGAGACAGAGACAGACAGACAGAGTATGAGCGGGGGAGAGGCAGAGAGAGAGGGAAACACAGAATTCGAAGCAGGCTCCAGGCTCCGAGCTGTCAGCACAGAGCCTGACGTGGAGCTCAAACCCACAAACCGTTGAGATCATGACCTGAGCTGAAGTCGGACGCTTAACTGACTGAGCCACCCAGGTGCCCCTGTATTCCATTTTATCAGTGAGTAAACTGAGGCACAGAGCGATGAAGTAACCTGCTCAAAGTCACAGAGTGATTCAAGTGGCAGAAGCCAGGCGGTTTAACTAAACAGCTGGGCCCCCTGTTGACTGTCACTCCCAACAGAACTTGCTTAAATGAGTCACCCGCCAGACAAACGCTCGCATAAACTGGCCAACACGAGCCATAGCATGGAGTACTGAATAAAAATAACACCGGACGTTGGAGTTAGAAGCATTCTTTCTCTCATCTTTGGAGATGAAGTTAGGTGAGAAATTGAGCCCAGAAAGTATAAAGCATATCACGGGTGAAGTGCAATGCAAACATTATGAACCTATTTTGAAGATGGTCTACAACCCAGTAGCTAGTACTGTGCCATTTTACCACTGAGGAAACTGAGGTTCGGGGTAGCAAGTTAAAGGACTTGCGTAAACCACAAAAGTAGTTCACGGCAAATGAGAATTTCAATCTGAATCCTGACTCCCAACCTGACTCTTCACCATGCTTGTTGAGGCTGAAGAACTCACCTTAATAACCCTGCATCTTCGTGGGAGAGCTCCTACAGGTCACCAAGCCCTGCTGTACTGACATCTCAGCCCTCCCTTGGGGTGGGGCGGGGGGCACACATAAACTGTAGTGCAGCGCATTGGACTATAGATGGCGCTCATTAGCACCACAGTTACCCGCAAAAGCCTCCCTTTCCGGGAAGGAAATGTGGCCTGGGCGTTTTGGGGGCTGGGTGAAAAATGACCAGATTGTCCAGTCTAGGTTTATTTTCCTAGTTGTGAGCCTTTTTATAAGTCCTGATGGGAGTAAATATCTGAGGCCAAAGTTCAAGTGGCTCTAAATAGCTGTCATCAAAGTAAAGCAACGGACTGAGTTTGGCAAGCACCAACGAAGCTTGAGCTGGTATTCTTAAACCCGATTTCAGTTATGATGCAATTCCCATCAGGATTTTAAATATTTCTGAGGCCAGAGAAAAATAACATAAAGATACACTGAAACACTCAGAGTGTCCCCGAGTCCACATTACCATTTATTTCGACTATTTCAAATTCTAGAAAAGCTCTCACCTGTGGCCCATATCAATGGTAGCATTTGAACAAGACACCTGGAGGTTACTAGATTGGCTAACGAAAATCACAACCCTTACCCCCACCCCACAGGTCTGCTCGTGGAAGAGCCATGAAGTAAGAGGGGAGACCCATATGGTACCAGTGGGTATTAGAAGCTAGCATCCCAGCCTGGAAGAAGAGGAAGAGGGCATCGACACCTGGGGTGCCAAATGTGTCTGAGGAAGAGAAAATGATCCAAGGGGAGAGGGAGAAGGGGGAGAGGCAGTGAGTGCAGATCAAAGCAATATGGTACCATGGACAACCATCCCTCGTCCACTTGTCCAGCTGCTACCTTAGCAGCTCTGCTGGGTGCAAAGCGCCATGACAGCTGTCCCTTAAGGTGTTAGCACAGAAGAGGGACAAGAGACATAATCTAGTACTACCTTCTTCCCTAAACTAAACCTTTATTGAGTCATGACTTCCAAAAACAAGACATTTGGAGGAACCATTCAACTCCCTCATCTCCTGCTTTGCCTGGTATTCACTGGTGCCCAGATGATATCCACAACCACCAGGATGCTTTCAAAGTACCCAAGCTGGGCAAAAGTTCCAAAGCGAAGCAAAGTAGACCGGAATGGTTCCTGCCAGAAAGACGTTTACCTTCACCAAAAATGTCATCCTCTTCCTCGCCCGGGAGCTCCTCGGGGTCCAGATACTGCATCTTGGAGAGGGCGGCAGTCAGCGGGTGACGGCAGGTGTGCAGCCAGGACCGTTCCCACCACCACAGTGCGCAGGGGCAATTTCCTCTCTGAGGGTTGCAGAAGCCCTCAGGGAAGGCAGCTTCCGCATCTGCCCTCCGAAAGCAGCTTCATTCATATGAATAGGCTCCCTGAGCCTTTCCAAGCCTGCATGCCAGGTGGGGTAATTCTCACCCCCCCCACCCCCCCTAGAAGAAAGAACTTCTTTTGGAAGGGGGCTGCAGATCCGGTTGGGTCTGAACACAGATAGAACTTAAAGGCTGAGCGCAATGGATTCCTTCAGAGCGACAACTTTCATGTTTTCTTAAGGAGGAAGGTGAGCTTTCAACTTTCGTACTTATGAATTCGAACACAATGGTCGTGTTGAAAGAGACGGGGTTCACGTTTCTCCTATCTTGGTTTTGCTTCGGTGACAATTTATCTGAAAGCAAAAGCCACTGCGCTGCACCAAAGAGGCACTGGCAGGGACGCAGCCTCGGTTTCACTCCGAAGAAGTTGCCTTTTTCCTTTTTGCAAACCTCTTGCCTTTGGGGCTGAGAAACTCTGTTCCAGCCCAGCTCAGCACACATCTGGGCTCTTAGCGGCTCAATTCAATCTGTGGTCACGCAACAGAGAACTAGTTTGGTTCGAATGACTTTTCATTTCACCCTATTTACCCAGCCTGGGTCTTCAGAAGACTTTATCGCTAAAGAAGAAAGAAGAAAATGTGACTCAAAAGGGCAGCTCCTCCCAGAGGCAGGAGTAACGAGTGTGCTTTCACAAGAGTGTGGGGGCGGGGGCTGGCATTGCCATATGGAACCCCCCAAAGTGTGCTACGTTCTCCCTGGCTATTCAAACACCAACCTGAGTGATATTGCGATTTCATGGCGGGGGGAGGCGGTTGCCAGAGCTCTCCATCATGTTGCAAGACCTCACAGATGGTCAAACAGAGATAATGGTGAGGAGTTGGTAGCCCCCGGTGTTTACTTCCGGCAACTTTATTTCCCGAGTAGGGTTTTAAAACAAATAAATAAATAAATAAAATTTTAAAGTTTATTTATTTTGAGAGAGAGGCAGAGAGCGCCAGTGGGGGAGGGGCAGAGAGCGAGGGAGGGAGAGGATCCCAAGCAGGCCCAGCACTGTCAGCGCACAGCCCAACCCGGGGCTCGATCCCATGAACCGTGAGAGCGTGACCTGAGCCGAAACCAAGAGTCAGTCGCTCAACTGACCGAACCACCCAGGCGCCCCAAGAATATATTTTTGATAGACTTTATTTTCTTAGAGCAGCTTTAGTTTCACAGCAAAATCGAGAGGCAGTAACGGTTTTCCCATATGCACCCTGCCCCCCCCACATCCACACCCTCCCCCACTGCCACCCCCCACCGTCATCCCCAGCATCCACCGTCAGAGAGGCACATTTGTTACGACTGGTGCATCTACACGGACACGTCATGATCACTCAGAGTTCGGAGTTTACCTTCGGGTTCACTCTTGGTATTGTACACTCTGTGGATTTTGACAAATGTTTAACGACATGTATCCACCATTATAGTATCATCCAAAGTAGTTTCGCTGCCCCCCAAATCCTCTGTGCTCTGCCTGTTCAGGCATCCCTCCCACCTACCTCCTGGCAACCACTAATCTTAAAATACTGTCTCCCAAGCTCTGCCTTTTCCAGAATGTCATATAGTTGGACTTACACAGAACAGAGACTTTTCAGACTGGTGTCTTTCACTTAGTAATATGCATTTAAATTTCTTCTATGACTTTTCATGGCTTGGTAGGTCATTTCTTTTTTTTAATTTTATTTTTTATTTTTTAAAATTTACATCCAAATTAGTTAGCATCTAGTGCAACAATGATTTCAGGAATAGATTCCTTAATGTCCATTACCCATTTAGCCCATCCCCCCCCCCACAACCCCTCCAGCAACCCTCAGTTTGTTCTCCATATTTATGAGTCTCGTCTGTTTTGTCCCTCTCCCTGTTTTTATATTATTTTTGTTTCCCTTCCCTTGTATTCATCTGTTTTGTCTCTTAAAGTCCTCATATGAGTGAAGTCCTATGACTTTTGTCTTTCTTTGACTAATTTCACTTAGCATAATACCCTCCAGTTCCATCCACCTAGTTGCAAATGGCAAGATTTCATTCTTTTTGATTGCCGAGTAAGACTCCATTGTATATATATATATATACCACATCTTCTTTATCCATTCATCCATCGATGGACATTGGGCTCTTTCCATACTTTGGCTATTGTTGCTAGTGCTGCTATAAACATGGGGGTGCATGTGTCCCTTCAAAACAGCACACCTGTATCCGTCGATAAATGCCTAGTAGTCTTTGCTGGGTCTAGCTGGGTCGTAGGGTAGTTCTGTTTTTAGTTTTTTGAGGAACCTCCAGACTGTCTTCCAGAGCGGCTGCACCAGTGTGCATTCCCACCAACAATGCAAAAGAGACCCTCTTTCTCTGCATCCTCAACAACATCTGTTGTTGCCTGAGTTGTTAACGTTAGCCATTCTGAGAGGTGCGAGGTGGTCTCTTATGGTGCTTTTGATTTGTATTTCCCTGATGATGAGTGACGTTGAGCATTTTTTCATGTGTCGGTTGGCCATCTGGATGTCTTCCTAATAGGTCATTTCTTTTTAACACCGAATAATATTCCACAGTCTGTACGTACCACAGTTGCTCCACCCATTCACCCACTGAAGGACACTTCTGTTGCTTCCTGTTTGGACAATTACAAATAAAACTGCTGTGAACACCCCCGTGCAGGCATTTGCCTGGACACAAGTTTTCAACTCCACTGAGTAAAGACCCAGAAACGCAGTTGCTGGGCTGGGGGGTAAGAATGTGTTAAGTTTTGCAGGGAGCCTCCAGACTGTCTTCCCAAGGGGCTCTGCCATTTTATCCTCCCACCAGCGATAAAGGAATGTCCTGTGGTTTCACATCCTCATCAGCATTTGGTATTGACAGTGGTCTAGGTTTTGGCCACGCTCGTAGATGCGTGCTGGTTTTTCACTGAGTTACTGAGTGCTTTTGAAGAGACTGCTGGTGCCCGCTGCAAGCTAAGAACCTGTCTCCTCCTCTATTCACTGCCCCTTTGAAAGGACACCAGCTTCTCCCAGCAGAGAGCGTGTGAATTGGGGCTGGAAGAGTCCAGCCATGAGGAAGTGTAACCAAACTCAAGGGGTTTGCCAATTGGGGTGCATTAAATCGAACACAACCCGAGGAAACGTTGAAAGCAAAGAACTTTCTATTCCTTGTTACAAGTGAGGAGAGAGAGGGGTAGCTCTCTAAACCCTGAGTCCCCCTGGGGTGAGTGGGGGGACGCTTCCTCAGTGGGGGCTGGGGCGGGAGCCGGCACGTGTGTTAAGGAACTTAGGCATATTCGATTACCTAGGTGCTAGGGCTCAGTTGTACAAGCCTAACGTGTCAACATGCTGGTGCACACTTGGCATGCTGAAAAAGTGGCAGAAAACCCCGCCCACAGAAGGAGATCTTCACGTTACAATGAGCTAAAGGTAAGCTGAGGACAACGCAGGGGGGCTTGGGCACAAGTCCTCAGCTCCAAAGGCGCTCACACGAGGGACTATCAGGTGTCTCACTGGAGGGAAATGCAGGTTCGGCCAAACCCAGCGCATTCCTTCCCGGCTTTTGTCCCTGCCCCCCTCCCTCCCTCCGCTGGTGGCTTCCAGCTCCCCATCCGAGTACCTCTGCGTTGCATCCCAGCTCACGGAGGGTCAGTGAGGAAGGGCTACTGACGCCCCTGCGGCCGTCTGGTTGCTGAGGGGTTCCCAGAGAGAGCACACAGCTCGGGGGCTGCTGGAACCTTCCATCGCCCTCAACCAGGGCTGGGGCCGTCCCGAGGGGGAGGTTCTGGAACTATGTGAACGTTTGGGGGTGCACGATGACTGCGGGTCTTACTGGCATTTAGTGCCTTGGTACTCTTCCTGCAACGCGTGGGACGGTGGCTCCAGAGGAGGAACTTCCAGCCCCAGGGCCAAGAGTGCCCCTTCCCCACATGAGAGACACGGAGGGGAGGGGCACCTTGGGGGGGGTGCTCAGTCAATCCTCTGCCTGCCTTCCACTCAGGTCATGATCTCATGGTTTGTGGGTTCAAGCCCCGGGTCGGGCTCTGTGCTGACAGCTCAGAGCCCGGAGCCTGCTTCCGATTCTGTGTCTCCCTCCCTCTCTCTCTGACCCTCCCCGGCTCATGCTCCGTCTCTCAAAAATAAACATACATTAAAAAAATAAAAAAAGAAATACAAAAAAGAAAGAAATCCCGAAGGGCAGACAGCCGGAGCTGATGCCTTCTCTGTCTCTCCTTCATTTCCCTCCTTTCTGGCCCTTCTGCCATCATTCCCCACCCAGATTCCCACTCAAATGACTTTTCTGGTCAAGGGTGGTGCTGAATTAACCTAAATTAAATAAAAAACGGACCTGAATTGTAAGATGCTGCAGCCACTATGGGACACAGTATGGAGATTCTTCAAACAATTAAAAACGGAACTACCATATGACCCATCAATCCCAATTCTGGGTATATGCCCAGAAGAATCGAAAACAGGATCTTGAATGGATCCTTGCTCTGCCATGTCGGCCACAGCATTATTGACGATAGTCAAGATGTGGAAGCGAGCGAAACGCTCACTGACAGACGAATGAATAGAGGAAGTGACATGTGTATATATATTCATATATATGTTATATATGTATCACATATCTTCGTGTATCTCACATATATGAATATTACTCAGCCTAACAAAAAAAAGAAGTCCTGTCACATGCGACCACATTGTATGAACCTCGAGGACATGATGCTACGTGAAAAAAGCCAATCACAAAAAGACAGCTACTGCGTGATTCCCCAAGTAGTCAAATTCATAGAAATGGAAAGAAGGGTGGTTGCCAAGGCCCGGGGCAGGAGGAAACAGGAGGTTTGATGGGTATAGAGTTCAGTCCCGCAAAATGGAGAAGTTCCAGATCTGCTGCACAACAACGCGTTTACAGTCAACGGTGCTGTAACACACACTTACGGCTTATTAGGAGGGTGAATTTAGGGTACTTGTTTTTTTCCCACACACAGGCAAAATGGGCCCAATTGCAGGAGATCTGGGTTCAGACTAGCTGGGAGGAAGGGCCGGCTATCAGTTTTGAACGTTACTATGTTTCTTACCCATCGTCTCCATGCCCTTTACCCTTCACAGCCCTGTGAGGGGGATGCCGTTAGTTCATTTTACAGATGAAGCCGTGGGACTCTGAGAGCTTAAGTGACTTTCTGAAGAGCACGTAGCGGGTGAGGGGCAGATGTGACCAGCTCCAGAGCTCACTCCGTTACCTCTGGTCTAAACAGCTTTGAGGATGATCTGGGTCACCACAGCCTCCCATTAGCTCTTGGGGTTACCACACTAGGGACCCCTAGACATTCCACATCAGCATGATCTCTCTAGGCCTATTTGCTCATGTATAAATGGGGAAAATAACATCTTCTGGTGATGGGCTTAATTGTGTCCCCCGGGCCCTCTGGAAATTCATATGTTGAAGCCCTAACCCCAGGACCTCAGAATGTGACCTTGTTTGGAACTAGGGTCATTGCAGATGTAATTGGTTAAGGGGAGGTCATACTTCAATAGGGTGGGGCCTTAATTCCAATATGAATCGTCCTTATAAAAAAGGGGGATTTGCACAGAAACAGGCACACAGAGAGGACACCACGTGAAGACGAAGGCAGGGATTTAAAAGCCAAGGAATACCAAAGATGGCCAGCAAACCACCAGAAGCTATGGAAGAGCATGGGACAGATTCCCCTCGCCCCCCTCAGAAGGAACCGGCCCTGTGGACACCTTGACCTTAGACTTCTAGCCTCTAGAACCGTGAGACAACAAATTCTGGTTATTTAAGGCGCCCATTTGGGGTCCTTTGTAATGGCAGCCTTAACAACCTAATACACTTCCTCATTTGGCTTGTTCTGAGGATTAAATAGGATAATTCATGTAAAGGAGCGGACACAGTACGTGGCCCACCATTCACACCCAATCATAATTATCCAGCTTAGATCTCTCACGGGGCAGCTTGGAGCCATTTCTCTGGCAGAAGCCTCAGTGGGGGTAGAGAATGAATGGTCACCGTGCTCGGTATGAAATCTCAACAGCCCTTGGTAAGTTCTGCCGAAGCCTCAGTGGGGGTAGAGAATGAATGGTCACCGTGCTCGGTATGAAATCTCAACAGCCCTTGGTAAGTTGCCCTCAGTTTTGTCTTCTCCAATTTAGATACTCTAAAAACAGCTACTAGTCTCAAAGAACAAACCACAGGTGCCACCAAGAACACCTTGAAACCAAGGAATATAGAAAACATGGTCCTTGCTCTTAGAGAGATAATGCACACACGTGTGATGTATTAGCTCAGCTGGAAAACTAATGAACTACAGGGGCAAACATCAATACGGATACATTTCAAAAACACAATGTTGACGGGAAAACCCCATAAGAACATAAATAGTATGATTCTATTTACGTAAATGCCAAAAAATGGGCAAAAGGAAAAACCACGTAACAGCTAACACTGCTTTGGTGACAGCCACAGTTCTAAGTCCATTGATTCACTGAATTCTCGCACCAACTCTGTGAAATTGGTATTATCTTCATTTTACTGTAAGGCCCCAGAAGTAAAGCAACCCACCCAAGGGCATGCATCCTGTGGTGGAGCTGAGTTCTAACCCAAGCCCTCGTCTCACCCTCACTCGCCATGTAACATAGTCTCTCATCTGTGTAAAACATAAGGGACGGCTGAGCCACCCACCGCTCCCCAACGGTAGACGTTCCAGACCTTCCCTTATGTGGCTCCCCTCCTCCTGTTTGCCCTCCCAACTTGGGACACATCCATTCACCTTTCAGAGCTTGATCTAAGGGCTACCACCTCCATGAAGCCTTCCCTGATATCTCCAGGTGGAAATGCTTGCCCTGATCCCTTGGTCCACCCATTTATTTATGTGCCTATGTCATCCCTGCCCTTCCCTCCTCAAGACAAAGCCTATGTCTTCGTAAACTTTGTATCTCCAGTCTCCTAGGGTATTACCAGGAAGAAAGTCATTGATCGATAAGCATTTTTAAAATGAGTAATAATGATGAAGTGAAAGGCAGAAAGCTCTAATGTGAACTGAATACGAGGTCAAAAATTCTTACTTGGGAAGTCACCCTAGAATCTACAGGGGAGGAAAAAAAAACCCTTTCCCGTATCCTTTTAGGTCTTTAACTGGGACCTGTGAATTAAACTGACGAAAGACATATTAGCAGTAGAAAGAGTGTACAAATTTTATTAACATTTCTATGTGCACAGGGGCTTCATGGAAAAGAAGTGAAAATCCCAGAGAAGTGGTAACACTTGGTCTATATATCATTTTAACAAGGAGCAGTAAGTTGTGGGTCAGTGACGAGACAAAGGAAAAAGGCAAGGTTTGGGCTCCTGGGGTGGTAAGTTGGGGGAGGGTGACCAGGAAATGTGTGATCGATAAGGGTTGTTTAATAACATTTGTCATGCACACTCTTCATTGTTTCCGGCGATAAAAGTGGTCTTCAGCGATGAAGAGTCCTTCTCTCTCTTATGGAAGAGACCAGACCTTTGCAAAGAGGGATGTGTGCCCTGTATTTAGGCAGGAAGGGAGAGGGCAGAGAGTTCTCCCGTGTCTGCTGTTTCTCAACTGCCATCAGCTAAAAATAATCCTAATGCCAACGTGGCATATTTTTGGGTGGCCTATTCTGAGCCTCTTCAAATCCGTACTAGAATAGAAAGACTAAGGCTAGAGAATCTCAATGCTCACAGCTAGGCAGTCAGGGAGGGAGAGTTTACAGGGTGTAGGTTGCAGGGAGTCGTTTGACTAGATAGTAAGAGGTGAGTCTGGAACAATAACCAAAGGACCTTGCTTTCAGTGTCGGAGGCAAACAGCTCTGATCAATGCATTTGGGGTAGAGAACAAAAGTAAGCATGAGCCGGTACGAAGCAACTATTTCGTGCAAAGACTGTTTGTGACAATCTGGGTTATGTGTAACAATGGAACCTCGTCAAGGTCAAAAGTGCAGGAACTTGGCAAAGCTTTTTTTTTTTTTTTTTTACGACTCTAAACAGTTGGTGCCTTCTTTGTGCTATACGGGGTGTTCGAAGTTCAAAGACATGCAAGTCCTTGTCCTTGCTTTGAGGAACTTTACTCACCTGTGGTCATCCATCCATCCTTCCCTTCACTGAGTCATTCATCCACCCATCCATTTGAAAAATAGTCACGAATGCCTAGTCTCTGTCTGGCACGGTGGGAAACATTTAAGTAAATGTATAAGTGTCTGTGCATGTGTTATGCTGAACATGTGGAAACCAACACAATACAGTAAAACCTTGGATTGCAAGTAACTTATTCTGCGAGTGTTCCACAAGATGAGCAAACATTTCTGATAAATTTTTAACTTGATAAACGAGCAATGTCTTGCAATACGAGTTGTACATAATGCAAGGCATCATATGATCACAACTGACACAATGGTTCTTGAAATTTGCTTGGATATACAAGTGCTTTAGATCACAAGTGTGTTTCTGGAATGAATTACACTTGCAAACCAAGGTTGTACTGTATTATTTTTTGTGGCATGAGAATTTGGTTTATATAATGATCAGCTGTTTACTTATTAAACAATTTTTTTAATGTTTATTTGAGACAGAGAGAGAGCACATGCGCATGCACATGAGCAGGGGAGGAAGAGGGAGAGAGGGAGAGAGGGAGAGAGAGAGAAATTCCAAGCAAGCTCCAGGCTCTGAACCGTCAGCACAGAGCTTGATGATGGGGCTCAAATTCACAAACCGCGAGATCATGACTTGAGCTTAAGTCGGACACTTAACCAACTGAGCCACCCAGGCGCCTCTATTTATTAATCTTAAACATTTTTTCAGGGCTTGCTCTTGTCAAAAAGACACTTCCACCTGTGAAGAAGCGCTTTAAGGCAGAAGCCATACTGGTGGGAAAGTGTCACCATCCAACGCGAGCTTTCCTTCCAATAGAGAATGAGTATCAGTCTTTTCTCTGTACCTACTTCTGGAGAGTTTCCCAGTCTCTCTAGAACATGTTTTTGATGTTCAGATACAAAAACTGCAGAGCAGGGAAAAGAATCTGAAATAATTAGGGGTAAAATGTTCTCCTTTCAGAAACAGAAAGGAGAACAAAGTAGGAGAGAGGAATTGAAACTGCGGAAGGGCTGGAATCAAGAAAGAAAAAGGTGAAGAAAACCACAGAGCCAGAAATCATCTTATCTTTGGGTACCCCTGCCTGTAAAAATGCACATGAAATGTGTCTAACCGCACAGGGCCGTGACCAAGGAGCTGAGACTAAAGGAACACAGTTTCTAACGATACTCATGTTTTCACGTTGCCAAGAGGAGGTGCCCACCTCATGGGATGACAGCCCAGATGCTCTGGAGCCTTCCGGCACGCACTCCCCGGTTGTGGGTGTATCTCTCGGCCGAAGGAGCACACTCGGGGTCACTTGTGGGGGGTGCTGGGGAAGCCTCCAGAACAGGCTGACCAAAGCCCTGGATGGTCCTCTTCCGTAGGACTGAAGAGAGTGAGGATAACTGCCCGGTGAAGGCATCTGCTCACTCCTCTCTGGAAGGAGGGAGGAGAGCCCAGCAAAAGCACTCTCTGTGGCCAGACTCACACAGACTACGGCTTGTGCGCGTATAGCCTTGGGCTTTGGGTATGATTCCCGGGAGTGGTTAGTCTGCGGCTAGCGACTTAAAAATGGCATGAAGGGCACTGGGTCTGGGATCTGACAGAACTGAGTTTCAATCCTGGCTTTGCTACTACTACCAGCCCTCTGACTGAAGTTATTGAATCCGACTCTGTGAAATGGAACAGTAATCTGGAGTTCAGCCCTCTCTCCTCAAGCTGCCCCCAGTGAAAACACAATCCTCATCAATACTTTGTGCTAACTATACAAACACGACTGTAAGACTCGGTCCCTGGCCTGTACCCTCTGGCTCAGCCAGAATATAATCCCGAGGGCTCTCCAGCATAGAAAACTTTTGACTCCACTGGATAATAACATTTACCTCCCCGGGTTGTGGTGACACGAACTGAGATGGGAATCCTTCTCTGGGGCTCTGCCACCCACTTTAGAAGAGTAACCAGAGATCACTGTGCAGTGTGCCCTCCTCCCCCTTTCTAACCTCAGGACCACTTTCTTGGTATGGGAGCCGTGGAAAGTTGCACAAGTGGTCAGGAAAAGAAACTCTGAGAGGGCGGAGAGAACCAGTCCTTTGCGTCTGTGGGAAATTTAGGGGGGCTTTTAAGGGAGGTTGTAATACTCCCTCCCAGACTGTGACTCTAGACCCAGAAGGGCATTTCTGTCCACAGAAGGGAGGCCAGATGAGGAAGCGTGACTTTCCGAACTTTGAAAGCAAGGTACACCTCTCACCATCCTAAATTTTATGACGAGAGGTTGCCCTGTGGTGCATAAATCACCGGGTGCCAACTCCAGGGAGAATATGAAATATTGTTGTTGAAAACATGAATGACACTAAATGATGGGTACTCAGTCCTTTGGCAGGTCACAGTTTTTCCAGCAATTTCCAGAAAATTGAAAGAGGATCTCGTTGAGTTGTTACGGGTAGATTAATCAGCACGACTTTTGATGGTAAGTCACTATGAGATTTTTGGTACATGATTAAGAAAGGTCTGAGAGAAAAACGTGGTGGGGTAAGGACCTTCAGAATTCAAAAAAACCCTCTCTTCACTGAAAGCAAAAAGGAACACCAGAAAAATTGCTGATTGTCAGCTATTTCGGGACTCTGGAACATTTATTCAAGAAAAACAATGAAATTTTCATAAGAACAATGAGTTTTGTGGCATTTTAACGTGTGTTATTCCCACCTCGTCCCCAGCTCTGTGGTAGCCTTGAAAACCAAGAGTCTGCAATCACAGTGAAAACAGACTGGGAGTCATTGGAGTGGTTGGAGAATGGGGCTGGAGTTTCTTCAAGGCCCCAATCCCAGAAATGTCATGATTTGACCCGTCTTGACCCCATCGACAAAGCTGTCTTTATTTAACCTGACTCAGAGTTGCCCAGTGTGAACACCTTTCCACTAGCTAGACCTGCTTGTTGAAAACAATCAGAGGCCACTGCTAAGCAACGAAGCTGCCTGAGGTGGTGGTAAGAACAGTAGGGGGTAATCGGTAAACCAAAATCTTAAATAGGAAAAGCTGGTGGGCACCTGGGTGGCTCAGTCGGAAAAGCGTCTGACTCTTGATCTCAGCTCAGGTCATGATCTCACAGTTCATGAGATCGAGCCCCACATCGGGCTCTGTGCTGACAGCATGGAGCCTGCTTGGGATTCTCTCTCACCCTCTCTCTCTGCCCCTCCTTTGCTCATGGTCTCTCTCTCTCAAAATAAATAAATAAACTTAAAAAAAAAAGGGAAAAGCCAGGGAAAAATGGTCTTAGGGGGCTTTGGAAAGTTCTGACATATTTCTGAGAAGCTAGAAGGCCAAACATGTTTACGGCTGTGTGCATGCCCCGGGCTGTGCACATGCTTACAGAAGACGCCTGATTGGGCTATGAATTCTCACCACTGCCTAATCTTGAGGCTCTGTGGAAGCAGGAAGTAAAGGATAAGGCAGAGTTGTAAAGTACCTAGCTAAATGTGGAAGGTATGTCCCAGTTTATACATGGAGCCCCTTGGCAAAAACTAAGACTTAGTTCCAAGCATTTAAGATATCTCTGTCCAACATCAGCTGACCACTATGCGACTAAGCAGAGATCTCAGTGGCTGCGTGTGACAGAGATCGTAGGCTTTACAGAGCAAGTCCAGAAAAATCACTAAACGGCAACAACAAAAGCCCTAGGGAGGTGGGAGAATCTGATTTCCACACTTCCCACATGTATTATTTCAACTGTACAGTTTTCAGCAAACAGTTTTGAGATGTGTGAAGAAGAAATTATGGCCCACACACAGAAAACAAGATAAAACACAACCAGTCAATAAAAACTGCCCCTGAAGAAGCCTAGATGTTGGTCTTACTGGGACAAAGACTTTAAGTTATCTATTTAGAATATGTTCAAAGAATGAAAGGAAACTAAATGTAAGAACAATGTCTCAACAATGTAGAACGTCAACAAGAAGGTAAAAACTACCAGAAGAAATCAAAAATACTAACTTGAAAAGATATATAAACCCCCACGTTCATTGTAGCATTATTCACAATAGCCGAGATATGGAAACAAAGTGTTCATCAGTGGATTAATAGATAAAGAAATTGTAGGAAATCTTTGTGTCTGTCTGTATACCTATCTACCTACCTACCTATCATGTAATATTAGTCATGAAAAAGAATGAAATATTGCCATTTGTGACAACATAGATGGACCTTGAGGGCATCATGCTAAGTGAAATCAGTCAGACTGAGAAAGATGAAAATCACATGATCTCTCTTATATGTGGAATCTAAACAAACAGACTAACAAACAAGATCATAGATACAGAGAACATACTGGTTACCAGAGTGGAGGGTGAGGGCTATTAGAAATGGGTTTAAGGGGCACCTGGGTGGCTCAGTCGGTTAAGCATCTGATTTCAACTAAGGTCTTGATCTCAAGTTCGTGGGCTTGAGCCCCGCATGGGGCTCTCTGCTATCAATAGAGAGCCCGCTTTGGGTCTTCTGTCCCCCCCTCTCTCTGCTCCTTCCCTGCTCACATGCACACACACACTCTCTCTCTGTAAAATAAACACTTAAAAAAATAAATGGGTTTAAAAAGAAAGTCAGAAATTACAAAATAAAGAACCAAATAGAAATCCTGGAGATGAAACGTATAGTGTAACTGAAATGAAAAATTCACTGGAGATGCTCAACATCAGATTTGACCAGGTAGAAAAAATAATCGGCAAACTTGAAGGAGATCAACAGAACAACAGAAAGGAAAAAAAAGCGTAAGGAAAAATGATCAGAGCCTCAGAGAACTTGGGATACCACCGAGCATGCCAATGTATATATAACAGGGCCCTCCGAAGAAGAGAGAAAAAGAAGCAGAAAGAATATTTGAAAAAGTACTGGCCAAAAAGTTCCCAGATGTGATGCGAAGCATTAATCTATACCTTGAAAAAACTCCGCAAACTCCACATACATAAGGTTAAAGATATCACACTTAAACACATCATCAAACTGTCAAAAGCCAGAATCAAGGGACAGTCTGAAAGCAGAAAGACATGACTCACCACATACAAGGGAGCCTCTATAAGGCCAACAGGTGAGTTTCTCATTAGAAACCACAGAGGGCAGAAAACAGATAAAATATTTAAAGTTCTGAAACAACAACAAAATATCAACCAAGAATTCTATATCTGGAAAAACTATCCTTCAAGGATGAAGGAGAAATGGATATGTTTCCAGATATACAAAAGCTAAGGAATTTCACTTATACAAGAAATATAGTATAGACCTGCCTCATAAGACCTGCTGAAGGGAATCTTTCAGGTTGGAATGAATGGACATGAGGCAGTCACTTGAAGCGTTACCATCAAGAATGTATGTATGTGTGTATATATATACATGTATACATGTATATATATATACACACATATATACATATATATACACATATATATACATATATATACACACACATATACATATATATACACATATATATACATATATATATACACACACATATATGTGTATGTGTATATGTATATGTGTATACACACATATGTATATATATTATTATGATCAATTTGTACTAATGAATGCAATAATTCTATCCAGACAAAAATTTTAATGCTGAAAACCACTTAGTCACAGGAAAATGATACATACATATGCATATTTTCTTCTAACAGAGAATTGTGATAGAATGACAGAACAAGACTTCTGAGTATAAAAATACATTACAAGAAAGGCAATTGTCCCACACTTGGGCTGAAGTAAAACCTTGTGGTGTGGTGGGATCAGCATCACCTTCTGGGATGCGTCTAGCATTTCTAATAAAATACATCATCAATTTTCTGACAGATTTTAAAGAAATAAGGGTCCATCTGAAATACTGATTGATCCTATTTGTCTAACTTACAGTCTTAGAGTGAACCTAATGACCTTACACTAGAAATTGTTAGAAAGCAGAGTCTAATATATTAATGACCAGCTGAATATCTTTTGTTTCTTCTTTTAAATGTATTAATAGTTACAGAATAGTTATGGTAGCTCTCTCAGGAATGTTTCTCTTGTGACAAGTATAAAATGAAACTTTGACAATGTATCTGAGAAGTTGCCTTCACGATTAGGATAAAATTCTCTTGAGGTGGAGGAATGGAATAAAAATACGAATCCAGGAGGACAAAGGAGAAATGTAAAACATTTCCAAACCTCAAAGAATATGATCATTTAGTTTTTTTATGTGGATGATGGCGATATACATATTTGTATTATATATTACACTCTTTGTAACTTGTAAAACTTAATAATTTTAGATATGCAAGGGTGCATAATTTTCCAAAATTTATATTGGTTTTCAAAACCCTAGACAGTTAAAGACCACTGGTACAGACTCCACATTAAATGGCGCAGGACCTCAGCAAGCCCTGTAGGCCAGGCATCAGGATCAGTGACCCTGGAAAAGCATATGGCGGCCGGAGGCCCATGGTGGCTGGGCATTACAGAGGGAAGGCCTGGTAGATCCGTCCCTTTCCACGGACTAACTCTGGGTTGTGACCCCCTTTACCTCCTGACCTGTTTCTTCTTAGCCTCAAAATGTCTTCTTTGTAGAGACAGCAACAGAAACAAGGGTCTGAAGTTGGGATTTGTTATGTTCTGATTTTGACCAAATGTTTTTGAAAACTCTTCCCACCGTGGCTTCTCTTTAATATATACATCTCAGTGACTTCTGATTTCAGAGAGGACAGAAAAATAATTTGGGTAAAGAGGTCTTTCAATGACTACATTCCAGAAAAAAAAAAAAAAAAAGAGGAAGGACGGAAGGAAAACAAGGAGGACATGTTACCAATCCATCTATCACAGCCACTAACTCAGGTAACGAGCAGGTGAGCCTTGGTGCCCTGCCCTGGCCAACAGCTCCCTCCCCGGGAATCCCCACGAGTCCTGGACCAATCAAAAGAACAGCTCCCGGCTGGGTTTGCTAACACTGTTGCGGAACAAACTCAGACAAACTTGTTGGCAAGAGAAGCCAATCATTCAAGAGATGAGGACCGGGAAAGGAAAATGGGAGAGATTTCAGGTGGCAGCAGCCAAGGGAGATGACAGGCTCAAGCCTTCATAACCAACCTCTCTGCTTGCAAGATGGACACCTAGAGTTTTATAGGGCGAGGTTGCGTGCATATGTGTGTGGGGCCGGGGGTACGTGCCTGAGAGCAGGCACAGAGCACGGAGTCATGGGTGGGGGTCCGTATGTGTTCAGCGTACGATCATGGGCAGGGAAGGGGACACGTGGGGTGTGGCCTTCTAGGCATTCTGTTGCTATCAGGGCTTTTCTGGTCTGGCCCGGGCGGTTGTCCTGGTCATTGCGAAATATCTTCAGCAATGCCTCGAGAAGGTGTGATAAGAAATAAACACGATGGGTTTCAGTTAGAGTATGAGTTAAGAGTCTTGTCTCTGGTTTTAACTGGCGGGGTCTATAGTTGAGCACAACGGCTCGTTAACAGAAGGAGACAAGAAAAGAAAGCATGGGGGGTGGGCAGAATATTTCTTTTTTGGAAGGAAAATACGTCCAGATTGCATCTGGGTTTTTTGAGGGGGGGGAGGGTTGCTGTTTGTTTTGTTTTTGTTTTAAAGTTCCATGGGAGAATACATGTAGAGATACTCTTGGATTTGAAATTCCAGCCTTCGCGGGGCACCTGGACGGCTGAGTCGGTTAAGCATCCGAACTTCTGCTCAGGTCATGATCTCACGGTTCATGAGTTCGAACCCCACGTCCGGCTTTGTGCTGACAGCTCGGAGCCCGGAGCCTGGTTCGGATTCTGTGTCTCCTTCTCTCTCTCTGCCCCTCCCCCACTCACACTCTGTCTCTGTCTCTCTCTCTCAAAAATAAATAAACATTAAAACACACTTAAATGCAACGCCCGCGGGTGCATGTAGCCTGGAGGAGGGCTCAGCCTCCTCCTCTCTCAGGCAATTGTGCCTGGGAGCTTGTAGTTATTAGTCAGTGTGCAACTTTCAAAAACAATTTCCGCCCTCAGGTGTGAGCTCAGGTTGCCCTCAGAGAAGCTTTGTTATCACCCCTGGGTCTTGACCTGCAGGCCGGGGTTCCCCTTCCCTGTCATGCTCCGTCTGGTCCCTGTCATCTGATTTCTGTCAGCTGAGAGTGTGAAAAAACAATCTACGGTTTGTTTCACCTCCACACCCGTGTCAGGCCATCCTACAAACATCCTCCTCAAAGCAAGACCTTTCTTTCCCTTTCCTAGAACTCTATCTGCTGTGCGAGCAGCCTGCTCAGTTCCACCCATCCTCTCGGAGACCGCAAACGGAGCTGAACCAGAGAACTGAGACTTATAAACAAGGGTGTAGGCCGGAGAGTGTGGTGGGGTCAGGGGAGGAGGGAAACAAGCCAGAAAAACAAAGCCCTGCAGCTTGAGGTGGAGGTGAGCAGAAAGCAGCCAGGCCTCCAAAAAAATAAGTGTCAAAAAACAAAACTCAGGGGCGCCTAGGGCGGCTCAGTTGGTTAAAGCCTCCGACTTCGGCTCAGGTCATGATCTCGTGGCTCATGGGTTCGAGCCTCACCTCGGGCTCTGTGCTGACAGCTGGGAGCCAGGGGCCTGCTTCGGATTCTGTGTCTCCTCTCCGTCCCCCTCCCCCGCTCGCACTCTGTGTCTGTCTCTCAAAAACAAACAAACATTAAAAAAATTAAAAAAAAAAAAACACAACAAAACTCAAACCTCACGTAACCGTCATGAGGTTGAAGGCTTTAAAAGTAAGTTGTTTCTGCTGATTTTGGAGGCTTGTTCTCTTAGCCAGAGGCACCCGAGTGTTGCAAACCCGAATCCTTACAAGTACAGTGTTAAGGTGTAGGGGGCAAGGGAGGCGCAAGCCTGTTTCTCTGCCTTGAAGGGTCTCGGTGCTTCTGAGGACACCTCGAGGGTCACGTCTTGTGGGATGGGTGGCTCAGGCCAGCTGTCTGGGGGGCTCTCATCTCTGCCAGTGAATAAACAAGCCAATGTGGAGAACACGGGCCAGGGGTAAATGAAGGCAGAAGGCAGGTGCAACCTAAAAGGTCAACTTCCTGTCTTCTCCTATCATGGAAACCTGAGGTGGGGACGGGGCGGGGGTTTTGCTAACCACCCCGAGGGGAAAGAGAGGCCCCCAGACACCAGACGCTGGGTAGCAAGAATTCAGGGGGGTAGGATTTTTGCCTCTTCCCTCAGGGAAAGCCCTGGGGTACCCCAGCCCCCCCCCGCAGAAGGGGTAGCTGTGGGAGAGGCGTTGGAATGACAGGTGAATTATTTTCTTGCAAAATTTCATGAAGAGTTGTATTAGCAAAGTACACAAAAGGGGAGGCGGCAAATGCAGTGTGTGGATCAGATGGAGGGAGGCGGGAGGGGCAGGGGCGGGTAGGCTCTGTCCTCACTCCTTAGCCTAAGTGTGGCTTCATGTAAAACCCACTCAGTCAGCTGCCGGCCACACCCGGTGGTTTGGCTGTTATTTGTAGAAGAGGAGAAATGTCCCCGGTGCTGGTGGGGAATGGGGTGCCGAGCAGAGCACCAGGCACGCCTGGAACAGCACTTCTCTCACTGGATACTTCCTAAACAAAAAGCTTTTGCAAACGTAGTAACTTATGATTCTAGATATTACCCGATCATAATAATTCTGTACCAGTTCCTGTCTCACCCAGATAACTCCGAGAGGGGAGGGGGTTGGCGATACGTGTCTGAAAAGCAAGATTCTTTCTCTTCTCTTCTCCCTCCCTCCCTCCCTCCTCAGCCCCAGGAAAATTGGGGCCCTGTGTTAGCCATTGCTCACGTCTAGGATCTCCTGGTTTACTTTACGATGATAACGTTCAGCCCAGCAAGGGCACATTTCTCCTAAGAAATTTGAGAATGGATGTCACCTGGCCTTCTGAGTTCCTTCCGAGGTAAGGAAGGAAGGTCAGGGTGACCGTCCTCACTTTCTTGATTAGGGAGGAAGAGGGGGTGGGACATTTGTGATGTGGCCGAGTGTCTGCAGCAAGCCGAATGCTCCCCAAGAGCAGGCCAGTCCAGATTGCCAGGCAAGTGTTCCTACGGACCACCGCAGGGCTCCGTATAAATGAAAAGAAAATGTATTCGTGTAAAAACAAAAACAAAATGCCACGGTGCAGGTATCCAAAGGGCACAGGGGACAGGGCTGGGCCAGGAGGGTTCGCAGCGCTGGGCCTGATTTCTCGGGTCTCTCGTTGTCTGTGAGCTCGGCAGTCGCCCTGAACACGGTCCAGCCGTATGACTCGGAACCATAGGATCTAGGCCACATTTTCTCGGTCTTCGGTCAGCCGGTCCTACTCAACACGGAGTAGGCAAAGGTCAAGTACCATCTTCTCGTATATGTTTCAGGCCTGATGGGAATGAGTGCTCCAGAGACATTTTCTAAATGAATGAGTGACTGAGCCCCGGCCGTGACCTCTCGTCTGTTCGGGGAGTGGAGGCTGTAGGAGATTCCTATCAGCACAGAAATGGGGGAGTGGAACCCGGGAGAGCTGGGTGGTCGCCAGGTCCTGGGGTGGTAGGAGGTTGGGAACACCCACCCCTTTGCTCCACTGTGACCTTTATCCCAGCTCTGGTTCCTTGCGGGGGTGGGGGGGGGGGGTGGGGGTGGGGGAGGAACCGTTATCACACAGGACCTCAGAGTGCTTTTCAGGTCTGGAAGGACTTGTGTCATCTTCCAAGTAGGTGACCCCAGGCCCTGGAGCGAGAGGGACAAATAGATGTTTTCTCATGTAAAGCAATCAGCTAATTCGTGGGTTTCACAGTTGAATAGGTGTCTCTACCGTCATGTTATCTGAAGACTACTGGAGGGCTTCTGATTTATTGACATAGATAAGGCTTTCTTCAAAGGATCCCCTTGAAAGCTGTTTAGTGAGGATTCCAAAGCAAGGTGTTTATAACAATAATAAATGTTTCTCCACCACTTTGTCCCAGGTTTGTCTGCTCCTAGTTCTTTTTCCTGATTTCTCTCCTTTTCTAAATTTATTTTTATTATTTTTTAAGTTTATTTATTTATTTTTGAGATGGGGGCGGGGAAAGAGAATCCCAAGCAGGCTCCGTGCTGTCAGCACAGAGCCTGATGAAGGGCTCAAACTCAAGAATGGTGAGATCATGACCTGAGCCAAAATCAAGAGTCGGAGGCTTATCCAACTGAGCCACCCAGGTACCCCTTGCCTCCACTTTTTAATGCACTAAAAGAAAGCTATATAAGAGACCCTTAAGAGAGACATTTAAAACCGGTATAAGGGAAATTTCACGGTAGGGGATATTATGAAGAATGGGTGAGAAAAAGTTCAGACCTTGCTTCTTGGATGATTTTCACTGAGCCCTAGTCCACAGAACCCAGGCAGCTTTAGTAGTAATTTTTAGTTCCCCTTTCTTTATGCTTACTGGGATAAGATGGTATCTGGGAACGGAACTTGTGGTAAAGAAAACCTTGCTACAGAAGGACCCCACCCTTGCTTACCTTCCTCTGGAGCCAGTGCAGTATGTAGTGAATGGTAACTGGGGGGCTTCCTGTATTCTGCAGTGGGCATTGCTACACTACTGTCTCCAGTGGAATGAACCAGAATACAAAATGTATGCCTCTTTTGAAATGTGATGAAGCAATACACAATTCAGAAATAGGGTGACCACATTTTCTGTACTATGTTGCACTCTTTTGCACAATGTGTAAGAACACAACGTGAGAAACCTACGAAAGAAGGAAATAGAACAAGTGAGGTTGTTGGCTGGGTAGGTTCTGTAAGGTAAAGGCAGAATACTAAACACTCCACCTAGCCAACATCCTCTTGGCTATTATTCCTGTTTCCAAACCTCTACCACTCTCCCCTCCTCCATTATTTCCCATCATCCATCCATCCATCCATTCATCCATCCTTCCATCCATTTGCCATTTATTGGGCACCCTGTCATTCTAGCTGCTGAGAATATAGACATCAGTGCCAAGCCAGTAAAGGTTAAACCACCAGTGTTTGCCGACTTTCATAGTGCAAATACCTGTACCCCGGCTGATCTCAAGCCACCAACATCATGTCATTGAACACAAAGTGGGGAAGAGATCATCAGAAGCACTCAATTATATGGTGTTTCCAACATACAGCTAAAATGGATGCCAAGAACCTCAAGTACACAGATAATGGTTAAATTGGTCATTAGGAAGTGATGAGTTTTGAGTAGTATTAAGTTTGCTGTCAATATAATTTATTTAATTATACATTTATGTAATTTAACTTCAAATAATGGCTGTCTTAACAGCTCACGACCTTTATGAAAATTTAACAGTTGGCTCTTATGAGCAGAAATGAGTTGGCTCTAGCATACCACTGGACGGAGAGAAATAACGTATGATATCTGCTTTATGAAAATGTTTTATCTAGAAAGTGAGAACATATACGTATGAAAGTGAGTAGTAGTCCTTCAGTTGGGGAAATTCTATGCTGGGCATAGAATTAGTGGGGACGTACTGTGAGATCCCCTGAAATAAAACCACCTTTAGGAGAGGGTAGTTACTTGGATTCTATGCCAGCACCAAAGAACACAGAGCAAAGTTGGTTTGAGCACAGCAGGTGGCTCTTTCCAGGTCAATAATAGTTTCTCTCTCAGTCAGCGTCCTTAGACTCAAACATCCTGGGACAACTGTCATCTTTGGCAGGGTGTTGACTGCCGAAGGGAAAACTGCAACCTAGGAGCTTAACCCTGGACACCCCAGCAGGGCAGGGGAGGGCTGGGGGGAACAGGGACCCCTCAGTGCACAGAGTGACACCTGTGGAACTGTGCATGTCTGGGCTTCAACATTGACCTCTCGTGGCAACGAGATGAACGGCATACATTGGATTAATGACATTTTCCAAGTTCCACGATTCCTGGAATCAACAGCAAAACATATGCCCTTTGGCATGAGAAAACCCCTGAGATATTTAGATAGTTTGGTGGCTCCAAGAATTTAAGGGAGGTCCTCCGACTGTGGCATATGCGGACTTGAGCAAATAGCAAAAATAAAAGAATTAAGAGTTATGGCCATTTGTATTCCGATTTGCAGAGCAGGTCATAGGGGATAGAATCTGCCATGTATATGTGTGTGTGCTTAGAGAAAAAGATGTTAGCCAAAATCTTAACAAGTGTTTATTGCCAGATGGTAATGTGTTTGCTTTTTTGCTTTTGTTTTTGGTGCCGACACCCGAGATCTGAGCTAGACGATAAATGTGGAAGGAGGATTCACTTTTATAGATTTGCTTGCATGGTTTCATAATTTCATCTATTTTTTGTCAAAAAATTAACCAATAAATCATATCTGCCAATTGTAAAAAAAAAGCAAGTAAGTTTAAAGAAGGAAACAGAAAAATTCCAACAGCTGTAATTCCAACAGCGAGAAATGCCTACTGTTAATATTTTGGTGTTTAACGTCTAGACCTTCTGCTACGCGTGATGTATTTCCTTTGCACCTTCTCATCAGCCTTGGGTTAATCTGCCTCCTGACCTATGCTTCTGAGCATGGGGTCGGGGCAGAAGGCTCATAGCTCATAATGTTAAATTAGGTTTTTCAACAAAGTAGCCCCTCAGGCAGGCTCAGGCATTTGTTTTTAACCTTTCTCAGCCACTTTTCATTCCCTAAAACTATTTCACTAACTTAAACCATCCTCTCTGCTGCTTACCTCCCACTTCAGAGAAAATACAGACCATCATATATGATTTTTTACTTCTGTAGGGGCCAAAGGCAGGCTAACCCAAGATGGGCCACTTTGACATGAACATCATTTTGAGTCAACAGTAATCCAAACCCAGAAGATTCAGGAAAAACTCTTTATCTCCCCTCAACTGCCTGCTTGTACCAGGACAAGAGCTATTAACAAAGACTCCTCTTCGCCTAAGAAACTTCTCTACGTAACAGGGCACCTGTGTTTTCCAAACACGTCCCTTCACCTTCCTCCTAATGGTCTTTCTCCCCTTGGTATCCTCAGACCCCTACCCCTCTCTTCAGTTCATCTAAGCCTCATATTGCCTGACTGCCTTTGGAATTTCATTGTCTGTGTGGATTTCCCACATGTACATCCACTATTGAATTTGACTTCTTCCTATTAGTCTGTCTCATGTCAATTTGATTCTTACTCCAGCTAGAGGGACCCCACAGGGCAGAGGAAATTCATCCTCCCCAACACTTCCTTCCCTTCTACCTCTAAATCTGCACCTAACTTTTCTTCCCTCTGTTTTAAATGAAAATCTACCTTTTACCCTGACCAAGTGAATGCTGTTTCTTAAAAAAAAAAAAAAGAAAAAGAAAAAAAGAGGAAATCACAGGTTTTTTTTTCTGTCATCACAGGTAATCACATCCATATTGAAAAATTCAGAAATATAAGACAGCACATGAGGGAGAAAATAAAAGTCACATATAATTGAAACAAAAAAGACACTCAGTGCTACCATTACAAATTCCTGGTTTTTTTCTATGCATGATTGTATGTATCTGTACATTAAGTATTCTTTACACAAAGAAATTATTCTGTATATGCTATTTCATGAGTCTCCTTTTCCTCTGATAATAGATCATCAATATTTTTTGCGTGACAGCAAATATTCTTCTACAACGAGACTTTAAAATAATTTTTGAAAGTTAAAAATCTGGGGCACCTGGGTAGCTCAGTCAGTTAAGCATCTGACTTTGGCTCAGGTCATGATCTCGTAGTTTGTGAGTTCAAGCCCCATGTCAGGCTCTGTGCTGACAGCTAGGATCCTGGAGCCTACACTGGATTCTGTGTCTCCCTCTCTCTCTGTTCCTCCCTGGCTTGTGTTCTGTATCTCTCTCTCTCTCTCAAAAATAAATAGAGATTAAAAAAAAAATCACTTCTGTGGGTTTCTTATTTTAAAAGCAGTGTACAATAATTAGAAGATTTGTGCAATAATTTGTACAATAATTAGAAGATTTAATTAAAAGGAAGAAAAACCTAGATATCTGTAATCCCATCTCTGAGATATGACCAGCTAACAAATTTTATTAAAAAAATTTTTTTTATTTTTTACATTTTCACATTTATTTATTTTTAATAGACAGAGAGAGACAGAGCACAAATGGGGGAGGGGCAGAGAGAGAAGGAGATAGAATCGGAAGCAGGCTCCAGGCTCCGAGCTGTCAGCACAGAGCCCAACGCGGGGCTCAAACTCACAAACCGTGAGATCATGACCTGAGCTGAAGTTGGATACTTAACCGACTGAGCCACCCAGGCGCCCCACGTAACTTTACTTAAATCTATCTTATAAAAATAGGTTCATAACCAGCTGACATAATTTTATATAAAAACTGCCTTATAAAAATAGGGTCACCCAGATATCATTCTATGTCATTTTTGATATACAAATATTATCTCATCTAATCCTCATAACACCTTATGTGGTTGCTATTACGAAGATAACCTCCATTTTCAAGATGAGGAGACTGAGGCCCAGAGAAGCTAAGAAACGTGCCCAAAGTTGCATAACAGTGAACAGCAGAACTGGGATATGGACGAAGGCAGTCTGCCTCCAGAGGTTGGTTGCTAACACCTATAGAGCTCTCAACTTATAGAGAACATCTTTCCATGTTGATAAATACCACTCTCTGTGGCATGCTTATAATGATCTACCACACCTCAAATATTGGGGTTTGCTTTCTTGTGGTTCTTTTAAGATTTTCTTTTCCAGTTAATAGTTGCATATGGAATTATTTTTGTGCTGTGAATGGATTCTCACTTCAGCTTTTTCCATATGGTTAACCAATGATCCAAGTTTTACTTATTGAATTACCTATCCTTTCTTCACTAATTTAAAAGGGTGCCTTTGTTTTTGCTTCTCTGTTTTCTTGCCTTCTTTGGAAACCTGCTTCATTTATTATCCACTATCTCCCCTAGATCTTGAAAATATGAGCTAGCTCTGAGCTAATTATACATTTTCTGGGTTAATTGATGTACTTGTTCACTTAGGAAATTTATAGGGGTTGCAACAGTGCATAAATTTTTAAAAACTCTCTCCTGGGGCTTACAGCGTGTAGCTAGATATGACACTTTTACAAAATGCTTGAATGTCACACTTATAATGTGCTGGGCACTGTTTTTAGTGACTTACAAATATTATCTCATTTAATCCTTGTAGCAAGTCTTTCAGGTAGGTACTATTTTTATCTCCATGTTTCACGTGAGAAAATGAAGCATAGAGACATTAAGTAACTTGCCCAAAGTCTCTTAGTGGATAAATGGGGAGCTGGGGAAAACTAGTAGGCAATTCCCATTTAAGGCAATAGATGTTGTATATCGTGGGGGAACTACAGGGTTCTTGATGGGGCCATGAGGCTCAGGAAAGACTTTTGCCAGGAGTGGTGCCCAAATGATTCCTGAAGAATGAGAAGGAGTAGGCTGGTGAAGGGAATTGGGGGTAAGAATATTTAAGCTGGAGAGGGCAGTGGTACAAAGTCCTAGAAAAGAGAGAAAGAATGTTATTTCCTAGGAGCTGAAAGAAAGGGAGAAGTGTCACTGGGAAGGAGGGTGGGGTAGGGTGGCTGGGAGGTGAGGAGTCCTAGACTTGGAAGGGTCGGTAGGAGCCCATTGTCTTGTGAGTCTCTTGAAGGAATTCTGACTGTAGTTTAAATGTTGGAGGAGACTCTGAAGGGATTTAAACAGGAGAGAGATTACTCTGTCTGCCACATGGGAGATGGGTATCAAGGGGACAAGGGTGTGGGCGGGGCAAAGTGTTGGAGGGGCCATTCCAACAATCTGGGTGAGAAATGATGTTGCCTTCAGAGCAGTAGCAAGGGGATGGTGAGAAACAAGTGGCCTCAGGTGCTTCCTCGAAGGAATTTGGTTGGATGGGTCAAAAGGAGGGGAGTCAGTGATTATAACCTGGCTCTTGCCTCAACCAGTATGTTTCCCTGTTACCAACTATGGCTGCGATGAAAATCAGGGTAATAAATAGTCTAGACTTAATATGCAGAGGAGAAAAGAGAACTTGCCTATGGTCTAATCATTACATTCCCATGACGTCCCCCTTTAGCACTCACCAAACCCTCACTGAAGGAGGGCTGCAAAGTTTGTAAATATGGCGGGTGTTAAGAGTATCATTTCTGGTGGTAGGATAAGGCATGATTAAATAAAATTTTTTTTGAAGCTTTACTGAGGTATATTTCCTATACCATAATATTCACCCACTTGAAGTGTTTAGTTCAGTGGTTTTTAGTATATTCAGCGTTGTATAGTCATTACCACAATCTAATTTTAGAACATATTCAATACCTCTGAAAGAAACTCTGTACCCATTAGTAGTCACTCCCTATTCCAGGTTCCCATCCTCACCTCAGCCCAGGCAGTCATTCATCTGCTTTCTGTCTCTCAGACTTGCCTATTCTGGACATATGACATAAAGGACGTTATAATATACAGTCTTTTGTGGTTTGCTTTTCCCTTAGCATAACGTTTTCAAGGTCCACCCTTGTTAAAGCTTGCAACAGAAATTCATTCCTTTCAATGGGTGAATAACATTCCATTGTGTGGATACACCACATTTTGTTTATATATTCATCAGTTAATGATCATTTGGGTTGCTTCCGCTCTTTGGCTATTAAGCATATGTGTCCATGAACAGTCATGTACAAACTTTTACACGGGCACGTGTTTTCCAAAGCCACCACACCATTTTACCTTCCCATCAGTGATGTGTGAGGGTTTTAATGTTTCCACATTCTCTTTAACACTTGTTACTGTCTGTCTGTTTTACTTTAGCCATCCTAGTGGGTGTGATGTGGTATCTTCGGGTAGTCTTGGTTTGCATTTCTCTAAGCACTAATGATGTTGAACAATTTTTCATGTGTTTTTTGGCCATTTGTAGATCTTCTGTGGGTAAATGTCTCTGCAAATCCTTTGCTCATTTTTTAATTGGGTTATTTATCTTTGTAAGGGTTCTTTATATATTGTGGATACAAGCCCCTTGACTATATTGATTTGCAAATATTTTCTCCCCTTCCATGGGCTGTGCTTTCTTAATGATGTCCTATGATACACAATATTTAAAATTGATAAAATTCAATTTGTTTGCTTGTTATTTTTTTTGTTACTTATGCTTTATAAGAAACCATTGCCTAACCTAAAGTTAGGATTTGCTCCTCTGTTTTCTGCTAGAAATTTTATAGTTTCAGGTCTTACATTTAGGCTATAATCCATTTTGAGTTAATTTTTGCATATGGTGTAAAGAAGAGTTTCAGATTCATTCTTTTGATATGGATAACCAGTTGCCCCAGAACCATCTGTTGGAAAATTTCCCCACTGAATTGTCGTAGCATGCATAAGTTAAAATCTGCTCCTTATGCCTTCCTTTTCCCCAAAATTACCCCCCAAAGAAGAAAACTAAGAAAGAAACAAAGGAAGAAAAAAGAAGAAAACTAAATCCATGATCTTTTTCTTTCTTTTTTTTAATGGAAGGTGCGGTAAATTTTGCTTGAGTTGAATTTAGCTGGGGGATCTTTTCTGACACCAGATTATACTGTCCCTTTTTCTTTGGCTCATTGTTGGAACAGCCAGTCTCCTCTTGAGTCCCACTGATTTAGAGTTTGTGACAGCACAACTATCTGGTGAATTTTAGCTGTATAAGTAAAGTGAAAGGCCCATAAAAATACTTAACAATTTTCCCAAGCACTCAGATACGTGGGAGAAGTTACTCTTCCCCTGAGGCAGGAAACAAATGTAGTTTAGTTGCATGAGTTATTTGGTTATAATGCCAAATTAATTTTTTTTTTCATTTCAAGTAATCTCTATGCCCAAGGTGGGGCTTGAACTCATGACTTCGAGATCAAGAGTCACATGCTGTACTGACTGAGCCAGGCAGGCACCCCTATAATGCCAGTTTTAAAAATGTTTTCAAGGCTTATGAAGAAACACGTGATGTTTGGTATTATACATCTGCCAAATGAGACTTTAAAAATATTTAAATCATGGGGTGCTGGGATGGCTCAGTCGGTTACGCTTCCGACTTTGGCTCAGATCGTGATCTTGTGGTCTGTGAGTTCGAGCCCCATGTCAGGCTCTGTGCTGACAGCTCGGAGCCTGAAGCCTGCTTCAGATCCTGTGTCTCTGTCTCTCTCTGCCCCTCCCCTGCTCATATTCTGTCTCTTTCTCCAAAAATAATCATAAAAAACAAACAAACTGAAATCCTTCTGATAACATTGTGGTATGGTCAAATGCCTGAGTCTTTTTTTTTTTTTTTTAAGTAGGCTCCACACCCAGCACAGAGCCCAACACAGGGTTTGAATTCACAACCTGAGATAAGACCTGAGCTGAGATCAAGAGTCAGACGCTGAACCAACTGGGCCACCCAAGAGTCCCAACCTCCTAAGTCTAAGAGAGGCATGATGATACGAAACATACTGTTAACATTTCCACCCAGTAACATCTTTTGGAAAATAACCGAAGGAAATATTCTAAGAGAAGGAAAAACTACCAAGATGTATTACTTATCACAGGCAAAGGTGGAAAACTATTTCAATGCCCGAAAAGCTAGAGGATGGATAAGCAAACTATGTTCTACAGGAAAAAGCTAAAGAGCTCAAAGAACTGTGGTTGTTAAGGGTGGTGTGCTAACACGTGTTGGAGTGAGCAAAGCAGAATTTGCATGTATACCTTGACCGAAAAGGGCGTAAGGGTGGATGGGTGCTGACAAAGTTCAAAATTAATTTAGCACAATATCGACACCCGTTAGATTTATTTCCACAGCACGCACGAAGTTCTGCCTAAATGGAAAATGAAGCTGAAACCAACTTTTCTGAGCGCCAACTCACACACCTCTTTCTGCCACGTATCTTTTTCTTAATGATTTGCCTAATTCATTGAATTCTTCTTTTTAATATCTAGGGGGGAGGGAAGCATAAGCACTTGGAAAGGAGAAATTCAGGATTTCTCAGAAATTAGCTATCGAAATGATTATTCCCGTGGAGGGGAACCGATGTCTTAACGAAGTATTTTTCCCTGAGGCTTGGTGAGACACACCGAGAATGCATCTGCCCGTAATGTGGGTTGAGGAAGAGCGAACTTTCGGTCTTGGGCATTGGGTGGGGTACTCACTTCCTGGGGCTGCCGTGAACAGAGGACCACAACCGGTGGCTTTAAACAACAGAATCTTATTTTCTCATGGTGTTAGGGGTTGGAAGTTTAAAACTGAGGGGTTATCAGTGTTGCTTCCTGCCGAGGACTCTGAGGGAGAATCTGTTCCTTGTCACTTGCTCGCTTCTGGTGACTGCTGTCATCTTTGGTGTGCCTCGTCCTGTAGACACATCACTCTGGTCTCTGCCTGTCTGTGTCCTCTTACAAGGATGCCAGCCATATTGCATTATACGCCCACCCTACTCTTTTATGGCCTCATTTTAAATTTGCTAGTCATATTTATAACCTTATTTCCAAATATGGTCACAATCTGAGGTACTTTGTGTTAGGACTTCAACATATCTTTTTGTTTTTTAATGTTTATTTATTTATTTTGAGAGAGAGTGTGTACATGCACACGTGCATGGGTGGGGCAGGGCACAGAGAGGAGAGAAAGAATCCCAAGCAGGCTCTGTGCTGTCAGCACAGGGCCTGATGTGGGGCTTGATCTCACGAATTGTGAGATCATGGCCCGAGGTGAAATCAAGAGTCAGATGCTTAACCGACAGAGCAACCCACCCAGGTGCCCCTCGACATATCTTTTTAAGGGGACAAAATTCAACCCATCACAGGTGGCCTTGGGTTAACTTAATAAATGTACTGTTCTGATTAATTCCAGAGCAAAACCTAGGCTTCCCATGACAGGTCCTAGGAGGATCCACTTGGGAACAGTGGTTGGTAATGGAGAGAATGGTCTCACGATAGTGGGATACATTGCTCTCATAGATTGTTGACCTTTCTCCCTGAGAGGGAGGCCTCACTCCTGGTCGACCATGAATGTAATGGCCAAACCCAACCGATGAAGACAGAGGCTGTCGTGTGGGGGAATCTCTTGATTGTACGTTTCCACACGTTAGAGAAATTCTCCCGTCCTCATCACTCTCTCCCTCAGCCTCCTCAGTGGATGAAGAGTGACTCAACGGATGGGTGTACCAGAAAGATGGCTCTGAGCATGCTCCAACCAGCCCCTCCCTCTCTCTGGAGCCAGCTGCCTGCACGGTCTGTGTTCTTTCACACGCTAAGTTGAGCTAAGTGTGCCACGGGGAGGTCAGCGGTTGCCCCCGTGCTGCTTGTGACTGGGTGGGTGAGTCTGCCTACTTCTGAAGGGTCAAGATTAGCCTATCACTTGACTAACAGATGCAAGACCCATGTCCACCCTGGTCTGTACCTATATTGTAAGCGTGTCTGCGTTTCCTGTAATATAGGTGATATTTTGGTTTTCTTCAGCCCAGCCCTGAGTCTAAGTCACAATTGGTTCCAAGTTCGGGGTGGGGGGGGGGAAGAGATGCCCCTCTAGGTTTTTTCGAGTTTCCAGTTGCTTCCAGATGCCCGCCCTGCACTGTAAGAAACAGGTGTGGAACAAGGGAAGATATGGCAGGTGCATGAAACGAGCTCATCACCTCTTCCTCTGCACAGTCGTGAGCGAGGGCAGGGTGTGCTAAAGCCCGCAAACGGGGCAGGGGCGAGAATAAGGGGACACTCTGTCCATTTCTAGCTGCTTTTGTGCCCGTTTATCAATCAAGGCGCATTTAAGGGGCTTCTGCTCTGGGCGAGGCGCCATCCCAGTCCCCGCCAGGGACACAAAGAACCGTAAGGCCAACAGGGCCCATCCTCAGCGGATTTACAGTCTTGCTGGAGAAACAGGCGCATTAAAAAAGACAAGTGACAATACAAGACAGGATGTGGTCAGTGCCAGTGAGTTTTATGGGCAATTAAAGTGCCATAAAAATTCAGAAGAGGAAAAGAACATTTTGGGACACTTTGAACTGATAAGAAACGGGGGGGGGGGGGCGGTACTTGTTGGAGAGGAGAATTTTCCAGGCCAGGGGTACAGTGTGTGAAAAGGGCCCGGATTTAGAATGGTTATGATATTTTAGTGAACAATCTGAGCAACATTTGAGTCCCTGTTGTGTGAAGAGCCAGGGACATGGTGGACAGGCTCAGACGCCAGCCATGCAGACTGGACTTCCAGCTCAGGCTCTCGTGATTGGTGTGCTCTGGGGCCAGCCACTTAACCTCTGCCTGCCTCAGTTTCCCTGTTTGAGGGGTGTTGCCATAGACACTGAGGATACAGTGGTAGGGAAAGTCCAGTTTATAGCATGCTCACTGTAGGGCATAGGCTGTGTTCTAAGCCCTCTTTAAAACATTTTTTTAAATATTTATTTTTGAGAGAGATAGAGTGCGAGCGGGGGAGGGGCAGAGAGAATGGGAGACACAGAATCCGAAGCAGGCTCCAGGCTCCGAGCCGTCAGCACAGAGCCCGAGGCGGGGCTCGAACTCATGTCTCTGAAGTCATATGCTTAACCAACTGAGCCACCCAGGCACCCCTATATTTTTTTTTAAAACTTTTCAATCTTAACTATTTTGAGAAAGAGAGAGAGAGAGAGAATGTGAGCAGGGTAGGGACAGAGAGAGAGAATCCCAAGCAGGCTCCATGCTGTCAGCACGGAGCCTGACATGGGGCTCGAGCCCACGAAACATGAGATCATGACCTGAGCTGAAGCTGAAGTCAGACGTGCTTAACTGCTTAACCGACTGAGCTACTCAGGTATCCCTAAGCCCTTAAAAAAAAATTTTTTTTTTAAATATTTACTTATTTTTGAGAGACAGTGTGCGAGCGGGGGAGGGGCAGAGAGAGAGGGAGACACAGAATCCAAAGCAGGCTCCAGGCTCTGAGCTGTCGGCACAGAGCCCGACGTGGGGCTCGAACTCATGAACCACAAGTCCGTGACCTGAGCCGAAGTTGGACGCTCAACCCACTGAGCCACCCAGGTGCCCCACCCTAAGCCCTTTTTAAATATGAATTCATTTAATCCACAGAGGAACCCCGTGAGGCAGGTACTTTTCTTGCAAAGTGTGTTCCAGAGAGGCTAAGCACCTTGGACTATAGGTCTCAGCAAGAAGCACAGGCAGGATGTGCCCTCTGGCGGGTCTGGCACCAGAAGCCGTGCTTTGAACCACTGTGCGAACTTGCCTTTGAAAGGGAAGGTTTGGTGCAGGGTGTTGGGGGGGTGGGGGAGACATGTGCTGGGTAGCTCTGGTGATGACCTTCTGCGCTACAGCGAGGAAAATAAGAACATCTCGCAACTGGAATTCTTTTCGTTTACTACTCTGCTGCTTGAACAAGCTGTTTGGATTTAAAATTATAGGTTCCATGTGGCCATTGAAAGCCTTGCAGGAGAGATAAATTTAAAAAAAAAAGAACCGATTTTTTTTCCTTATGACATAAATTGTGGGTAGAGGAGGAGGAGACAGCTTAGAGGTAAGGGCGGGGGGGGGACGCGTCTCATCAGAAGGGGACGATAAGCCTGGATCGAGGACAGAACTGACAGACGATCCTAACGGACGAACACTCGGCTCAGTAACAACGTTGAACACGCTAGTCTAGCCCAGGGTTAATACCAGCGCCGTGGTTCTTAAAGGAGTCGACAATCACTAACTAATTAATCCATCCCACTGGGAGGTACACTTATCATTAAAGGGAGGCAGCTGATTTCAAAGCTTCGTGCCCTCCTTTTCACGGTCCAGCTTTATATTTGTTTTCCAGAGGACTATGTGTTGCCTGGAGAGCTGGGAGAAAAGAAACCTCATGCTTGTTTTCTGCAGTTGGTGTTGAGCCTGCAGCTGCTTATTCTTTAAGAAAAAGGACACCTTAACTTGTTGGGATGAGCACTGGGTGTGGTACGTAAGCGACAAATCACGGGAATCTACCCCCCCAAACCAAGAGCACCCTGTGCAGTGTATGTTAGCCGATTTGACAATAAATTAAATTAAAAAAAAAAAGGAAAACAAAAGAAAAAGGACACTTTATAGCTACAACAGGAGATCGAGGATTGGCTTATGGAAAAAGGTGATCGAAATCTGGCCACGTTAGCTCTCTGAAAAGCTCTCAATGTAAAGAATGATGTAGATGTGCCCATCTTCAAGAGAGAGAGATTAGAAAGTCACGAGCTGTATCCGCTTGAGGATTCAAGTGCGATTCAGTGATCTGGAAATGCAAGAAGGACTCAAAATATTTTTGTTCTGATTGAGACCAGGTGGGAGAGAATTTGAGCTCTAAATCCCGCTGGGGCAGGACCGTCTAATCCTCTTTTGTTTGGTTGGTATGGAGACTTCAGCAGAGATGGCTCAGGGTTCTTCACCTCACTGTCCAAACCTACCACACGGTCAATAATTATCACATGTGCTACGCTCAGCAACGTGAGGAAAAGACATTGCTCATTCTTTTCATAAAAATTTCAGTATCGTCTCAGATCTCAAGAATCCCAAGAACAAATGTAAAACAAGACAGGATACTAGGTAGCCATTTATGAGACGCAGCAATGTGTACGTGCTCATGTGTGAGGCATTTTGCTGGGAAGACAAAGGATAAAAATGGCTCTGATGGAATTTGCATCGGAAGGAAAAGAAGCCAGCTGCGGAAGAGTTTTGTACAGCACGGTCCCATTTTCTGTTTTCAAAAAGGTGTATGTGTGTGTGTTTGTGAATGCACGGGGATATCTCTGTGTACTCAACTTCCTTGGGATTCATTTACCTTCTTGGGTAAAATACCCATCTGTTGTGGAAAATTCTCACACCTTATGTTTTCTTCTTCTCAATTTTTATTTGGAAATGATTATAGATTCCCAGGGAGTTGCAGAAAACAGTACAGAGAGGTCCTATGTACCCTTCTCTCAATTTCCCCCAATGCTTACACTTCGCGTTGACAATAGCACAGTAGCCCCGTCAGGAAATCGACATTGGTGCACTACGCGTATAATTCTACATTGTTTCATCGGATGTGTAGATTCCTGTCCCGACCACTACACTCAAACCACAACACTGTTGCATCCCCACAAAGGTGTCTTTGCCTCTTTATAGCCACACAGACCTCCCTCACCTGCCCGTCACTATTCCTAATCCCCGGCAGCCACTAATGTGGCATAAAATGTTTTACAACAGTTGAGAATGTTCTCAGTAGACCCACAGTATGCGTCCTTTTGTGATTGTTTTTTTCCACTGAACACGTTGCCTTGAGATCCGTCAAGTCCTATATACATCAATACTTCGTTCGTTAAAAAAAAATTTTTTTACATTTATTTATTTTTGAGAGAGCGAGACAGAGCATGAGCGGGGGAGGGGAAGAGAGAGGAGACACAGAATCTGAAGCAGGCTCCAGGCTCTGAGCAAGTGTTCAGCAGAGCCCGATGTGGGGCTCGAACCCATGAACTGTGAGATCATGACCTGAGCCAAAGTCAAACACTTAACCGACTGAGCCACCCAAGGAGCCCCAATATTTCCTTCATTTTTATTGCCAACTAGTAGTCCACGGTTGGATGAGCCATGGTTTAACCATTCACCTAGGAGAGACATCAGTAGGTTGTTTCTAGTTCTTGGCTACTACAAATACAGCTGTTATGAATATTTGTCTCCAGGTTTTGTGTGGACGTAAATTTTAATTTCCACGGAGTAAATGCTGAGGAGTGGGTCTTATGGCAAGTATGTGTTTAAGGAAATGTCAAAATAATTTCCAGAGTGGCCGTACAATTTTATATTGCCACGGGCAATATATGAAATATCCAGTTTCTCTGTATCTTCACCAACATTTGCCATCGTCAGTTTTTATTTTAGCTGTTCTAATACATGTATAGTGACAATTTATCTTAGTCTTGTGTTTTTCCTAAGGACAAGTGATGTTGAACAACTTTTTATGTGTTTGTTTGCCAAATGTAACTCTTCTTTGGTGACGTTTCTGTTCAAATGTTTGCTAATTTTTAATGTTTTTATTTTATTATTTTTAAGGGTTGAGAGTTTTTGCCCTATTGTTCTCTTGCTTGAGCTACTGGTTTTTCTTGGGATTTTATTTCTGGAGCTTCCTTGAGGCTCTGGAAAAAGGTGGGTTCCCTTCAGAACATTGTTTCTGCCAGGTGCCTAGAGCCACAATCAGCTTGGACTCTTCTAAATGAAATTCTTGACTTGAGGTATTTCAGTACCTCCAGGTGCTATGAATTTTTCCTGCCAACCCTTAGTACAACCAGCTTCTGGTTCTAAATTCTCATTTCTTTCTTTCCTCCCATAGGTTCCAAGGTTTGACATAATTCCTGGTCTTCCCAGAAGGGGTGGGTGTGGGTGTGGCAATAGGGTGAGGGAGCTGGTTTTTTTCCAATTCACTTTTATACTGAGAGTGAATCCTTTGGGATACCAGCTTTGCATGGGGTGGACTTAGGTGTGTGTGTGTGTATGTGTGTGTGCGTGGGGGTGCGGTGGGGAGATCTGTTAAATCTTGGGAAGGTCCTGGGTTTTGTCTGCTGTGTGAATATATTTTTACCTTAGATGCTCTTTTCAATCATGAGATTATGGAAAATGAGATTCAACTTTCCTTTTATGCGTCAATTTTTTTTTTTTTTTTTTTAAATTTTTTTTTTTCAACGTTTTTTATTTATTTTTGGGACAGAGAGAGACAGAGCATGAACGGGGGAGGGGCAGAGAGAGAGGGAGACACAGAATCGGAAACAGGCTCCAGGCTCTGAGCCATCAGCCCAGAGCCCGACGCGGGGCTCGAACTCACGGACCGCGAGATCGTGACCTGGCCGAAGTCGGCCGCTTAACCGACTGCGCCACCCAGGCGCCCCTCAATTTTTTTAATTAATTAAAAAAATAGGGGCACCTGGGTGGCTCAGTCAGTTAAGCATCTGACTCCAGATTTCGGCTACGGTCACGATCTCGTGAGTTTGTGAGATTGAGCCTCGCATCGGGTTCTGAGCTGCTTGGGATTCTCTCTCTCCCTCTCTTTCTGCCCCTCCCCCACTCATGGGTCCTCTCTCAAAATAAGTAAATAAACTTAAATTCTTTAAAACCAATAAAAAAAATTAAAATGAAACAAAAGGTGAAAATGAACAAAACAAACCTAATTTTTTTTTTTTTTGAAAGGTGGTAACATTAATGAGAGAACAATAGTTACTTATCCAACTAGGTATATTTAAGTTTACTATTTAGGAAACAGCTATCAGTAGGACAGTGCTAAACAGTTCTAGGGAATAAGAAATCTTCTTTTGGTAAATGTTTCTATTAAAGAGCCCGGAAAGCCTGAAGCCCTTGTGTAGAGGAAGGGGAAGAGAGGGCGGTCTTACAGAGGAGGGAGGGCAGATGCCACACCGGTGAGCTTCCTATCGAGGGAAAGTGTGTATTAGTTTCCTGTGGCTGCTGTAACAAATTGTCACAAATTTAGTAGCTGAAAACAACACCAATTTATAAGCTTACAGTTCCGGAGGTCAGAAGTCTGAAGTGGATCTCACCAGGCTCAGAGCGAGCTGTCAGCAGGGCCACATCCCTTGGGGGGGGCTCTAGGAGACAATCAGTTCTCTTGCCTCCTCCAGCTTCTAGAGGCTGCCTATATCCCTTGGCTGATGGGCTTCTTCTGTCCTCCGAGCCAGCAGTGTGTCTAATAGGATATTCCAGGATAATCTCCCCATCTCAAGGTCAGCTGATTGACATCCTTAATTCTATCTGCAATTTTAATCCCCCCTGACCATACAACGAAACACATTCACAGGTTTGGTGGGTTAGGACATGACCATCTTTGGGGGCCGCGATTCTGCCTAACATAGCGGGAGGAGCTTTTCGGTCACTTGGTCCAGTTAAGATGGTGGGCGCTTCTACAAATCACCTGCAGATCCATGCTTTTTTAAAAAGGAAAGCAAAGGGGCGCCTGGGTGGCGCAGTCGGTTAAGCGTCCGACTTCAGCCAGGTCACGATCTCGCGGTCCGTGAGTTCAAGCCCCGCGTCAGGCTCTGGGCTGATGGCTCGGAGCCTGGAGCCTGTTTCCGATTCTGTGTCTCCCTCTCTCTCTGCCCCTCCCCCGTTCATTCTCTGTCCCAAAAATAAATAAACGTTGAAAGAAAAAAAAAATTTTTAAAAGGAAAGCAAAACACACAAAAACGAATTTGCAGCTCGTGACTTTTTACAAGGCAAATGCTACTGTAACTTTCTAGAAGGGAAACTTTGACAGCTCCCTGCAGAAGCACCTCCATGTGCCCTGTCCCCGTCCCAATCGGGTCTTCCAAAAATTATGTATCACGTGGTAGACACAACTCTGCATAAATTAATCTTCCTGCGTCTCACAAGGGCTTCAAACCCTAGAATCTGTAGGGTCTCTGATTATGACAATGGAACGAACAGGGTCCCTCGAACTGTGTGCAAAATGAACTGGCAGGAAACAGTTTGCCTCCCGTAGAGAAACAGTGGGATTCAGTGGAGAGCATCCAAGGGGTTTTGCAATCTTACTCTTTCCTCCTTTGGCTCTGGTCCAGTTTCTTCTCTTTAGCTACAGAGAAGCAGCAGAAGCTATGAAACCATGCTTTCCACCTGAGGCTTTCTTTGACTTTAAATGTGATGTCAAGATCTCAACCTGGGGCCCCGGGGGCATCAGTCAGCCCATAAAATCATTTGGACAGACTGCCACGAAGCTCTCTGCAGGCTCTGAGCTAATGCATCCTGTGAAGCTCTTTATATAACAATAACAATACTAATAATGATATAATTAAAGTATACATGTACTTGACTGATTCTTTCTGAGAATAAAATATTCAGCGGGGCAATTTCTTGGGGACAACGAGAGTATTTTTCATATCTGAGCTGCTGAAGGAAGTCAGCACTGGGGAAATCACAAACCAGATTTGCATGGAGTTTTACTGCGACAGACACATCATCCTCATTAATATGGTATTAAGTTTACAAAATTACCTAATCCTAGCCCCAAATGCTTTAACACTGTGTTTTTGATCCCTGGATCAGACAGCTGGGATGCCACGTGTTGGGGCCCTGCCGAGTTGGGAAATTATACAGTCGATGATTATGAAATTGGTCTCGATTGATTTAATCACTGTAATCATTGGCATTGTGAGATAGGCAACCAGGAAGTTTTCATTCCAACAATTACACACGATGAAGTCACGTTATGTGGGAAGCTCATCCCTGTGTTTATTTCTGTCTAAATGGGAAGAAGGACGAAGAGAGATCCAGGCATGATCCAGGGTACAGCCGTGGTGGGTGAACCCACATTACGCAGCCAGGGAAAGACGGGGTCGAGTGATGAGCTTAATGCAGTCACTGCGCTGTACCTGGTTTCCCCGGACTTGGCCATGGAAGAGAAGTTGTATCTAATTAAATATATACTATGTCGTTATCCCGCAAGAGGATTAAACAGGCAGACGATAGGCACACGACAGGAACTCCATAGATATTAGTTTCCCTGTGACATCATCAAGGGGACGCAGGGAGGTGTGCAATGCTGGATGCTCCTCTTTCCTACCAGCACTTACTCTAAACCCCCCAACTCTCCCTCCCGGAGCTGGACTGGAGGGGAGCAGGAACGCCTTCCTCCCTCCTGGGTCTAGAGACTGATTCAAGTTGCTAGCCAAAGGAGTGTCTCCCCATCGGGAAGCTGTGCTTAATTAGGGGAGCTGGTCGGTCTTTGGGAGAGGCTTTGACGGGAGCCTGTAGAGCCTACACCAGGCTCATCATCACGGAGTCTCAGAGCTCTGGCTCGGGAAGGAGCAGGCTGCAGGAACACCGGCTCCTCTTCACAGGCTTCGGGATGGTGAAGTGGAAGGAAGGAGGCAGCGTGGGGGAGTGTGGAAGTGGCAAACAAGAAGCGAGAAGGATGCGGGGGGGAGAAGGTGGGGTGAGCTAGCGTCCAAGCGCAGAACAGAGGACAAAGACCCACTGTCCGCAGCCTCCACGCACAGAACCTGGTAGAAGGAAGGAGGACTTTGGAGACCATCAGCTCCAGCCTCGTCATCCTGCTGACGAGGAACCGGGACCTGGGGAGGGTGACCGGGATCCCTCGGCTGGGGACAGGGCAGGGGGTCCCCCGGTCCCAGGGTCGCTGGCTTCCTGAGGCGTCCCGTGCGCCCACCTCTTACAAGTCTGTTCACAACGTACAACTGGGCCCACTGCTAACTGCCGTAAAGCTTCCGTTAGGGCCGAGGTGACTGGATGAATATAAAGAAAATAGTAGCTGTTTTCCTGTGAGATAATGCACGACTCAGTTTAATCCTCTGGACAGGTAGCCCCGTGTGGTAGATATTTTCACGGTTTTCTTTTTATGAGTGAGGAGGCTGCGGCTTCAGAGAAGTTGTGGGATTTAGGGATTAAGTGGGCGGGAGGAGAGCCCAGGTCCCTAGACCCTAGACCGGGCAGCTCATCCCAGGTGCAAGACCCCGATCCGGCCGTGTGCAGTGAGCTTCTGATCCCTCGGCATCAAAGGCAGGCTTCAAGTGCCTCGCCTGTATCTGACAAGGATTTTGAGGCCCCTTCCGCCTGGTGGGGCGTCTCTGGGGCATTTTTAGCATCTGCTCCTGATGGTGTGGGTCTCTGAGGAGGGCAAGCACCATCCACACCCAGCCCAGCCAGAGGTCCCGTGGATTGGAAGCTCAGTCTGGAACAAAGCCCTGTGCTTTCCGCTGTGCCGAGAGCAGTTCTCAGCTGGGGCAAACAGCAGGGGCACTTGGCAATGTCCAGAGACGCTCTCCGTGGTCCAGAGGAGTGACATCCCAGTGTCCTGAGACTGGAAGAGAGGCTGGTGAGACACTGCGGGTGCCTATTTAAGGAACAGAGGGGCAGGGAGGTGATTCTGAAGGCAGGAAGTACTGTACTGTACTAATGGAGTTTATGGCGTTGCTGTGGAGTCGCTAGGAGCTTGTCCTTTGGGGTCAGATGGCCCGGGTTCGAGTCCTGGCACTGCTGTCAACTAACTGTGATATTGGGCACATTGCTGAGCTTCTCAAAGCCTCGGTTTCCCCATCTGAAAATGGGGGCGATAACAGTATTCATCTCATTGTGCTAGTGTGACCACCCTAGATGGGCTATCCTTGCAAAGTGCCGGAACGGCACCTGGAGCACGGTCAGGGCCAGCTCTGGCAGGGCTGGTGCTATCGGTTTGGCAGTTGTCGAACAAAATACAAAAACGGGCTGTTAAAGGGATGACCCGTAGAGACTTAGAGGACGAAACAAAGACCATTAGTGAGGGGGGCACTCGCCACATTTGAAAACAGGTTCAGCACAGACTCCTTCCATTTGGAGGGGACACTGGCCATCGCCATGACATGGGCTCACACAGAGGCCAGGCTGACATCACTGCTTTATTTGCCAGGGAGACCCAGATCAGGGAGATCGGGGGGACAGGTGGCATCTGGGTCATTGACACGCACTTTCGGGATCTCCCCATGGAAGAGATGGAGACACCCGTGCCGACACAGGGATGACTGAGCTGCTGTGACTACTTGAATGCCTACCTGGCAGGAAGTGGCAGGTGGCTGTGGCTCTCTTCTATCACTGGCCCTTTCAAAATTTGTAACCCCTAGTTCAGAATGCATATTTTGCAAATTTATTGTTGGGAGCACTATTTTGCTCCATACGCATTGTGAAGAGAGAGCCCAGCATATAAAAGCAGAAGCCAGTGCTGCTCTGACTGAAGGCTCGGGGGACACTGGAGAGGGTACCCTTCATGTCCCGAAGCAGCTACGGAAGCTTGCGTACCCTGAGCTAGAGTGGAATCACGGAGTCCACTCTTGCCAGATTTGCTGATCAGAAGGCAGGAAGGCAGCAGCCCCGCTGGCCCGGGGCACTGGGCTCCAAAGCCATGGGGAGTAATATGGTGGACTTCCTGAGAACTTGGCCTTTGAAGTCAGCAAACGTGGGTGTGACTCAGAGAAAGTTAATTAACTGTGCCAACTCAGTCCTTCCATTCCTTTAAAAATTTTTTAATGTTTATTTATTTTTGAGAGAGAGACAGAGGATGAGCAGGGGAGGAACAGAGAGAGAGAGAGGGAGGCACAGAATCCGAAGCAGGCTCCAGGCTCTGAGCTGTCAGCACAGAGCCCGACACGGGGCTCGAACCCACAAATGGGGATATCATGACCTGAGGTGAAGTTAGGCGCTTAACCAACTGAGCCACGCAGGCGCCCCCTCAGTCCTTCCATTCTGAAATGAGGATGGTAACAGTACCTACCTCACGGAGTGTTTGTAAGATTCAAAATGAAATAATAATGAATGTAGAGCTTTTGACTTCTTCTTCTTCTTCTTCTTCTTCTTCTTCTTCTTCTTCTTCTTATCATTAATTATCTTTGATGGAACCAAATTCAGTAAGATGGCATGTATCAGGGTAAAGATAAAAATTCTATATTTGAATCCTACCAAGACATGCAGAAATGCAGAGATGGGGTTCATTAGCAGTTCAGGTATGAAAGAAAAAGTAGGCATTTTCGTTGACGAGGAAACTCCGAGTGACAGGCAACCCACAGGATAGTCAGCAACAATAGCCAAAGGGCACAAATGCAATCACAAACTGCATGGTTTAGAAAATGTCCATCGGGGGGCGCCTGGGTGGCGCAGTCGGTTAAGCGTCTGACTTCAGCCAGGTCACGATCTCGCGGTCCGTGAGTTCGAGCCCCGCGTCAGGCTCTGGGCTGATGGCTCGGAGCCTGGAGCCTGTTTCCGATGCTGTGTCTCCCTCTCTCTCTGCCCCTCCCCCGTTCATGCTCTGTTTCTCTCTGTCCCAAAAATAAATAAAAACCGTTGAAAATGTCCATCGGACTTGCTCCTGGCCAGCCTGGGAGTTGTGCTGGGTCAGGGAAATAAGAGAGTCAGATCGTTCACAGAAGGTTGGTCAAGCCCCCATTCAGGATCCACAATTCTTGAGGGACAGTTGGATAAATCATGATGTTTACCTCAAAGAAGAGAAATCTCAAAGACATAGGATAGAGGATTTCACGTACGTGGGTGGGCCTCCGGGATTTTGTAATAACTCAGGGGGTGGAACTGGGATGTGGAAGCTTCAATGGAGTAGATTTAAGCTCAGGCTAACAAAGAACGCTCCAGGAACAAAGTTCTTTGTCCAGCAGTACAATGAACTGCCTCGGGAAGTAATAAATTCCCTGTCATTGGATGTGGGCATGATTTGGCAGGGTAGATGACAGGAAGAACTCATGGGTACTTAAGCTGGGTGAGTTTTAAATGCCCCTTCAACCTTGAAAACTATGTTTTCCTAATTAAGTTATGAAATGCTGAGTAACGACTTCATTTTGTGGGTGGAGACAGGGATAAAATCTCTTTATAGAAAACATATGTTGATGTGAATCCTGGGCCAGTACCCAAGCTGGACGCAGGCTTGTTCATCTGCTGGGGGACACAGGCACATTTCAGCTCTTTGACTGTCTGAAGGCACAAATTTGTGAATAAGTAATGGAAGGAGAGGAAGGAAGATAAGAAGGGAGGGAGGAAAGAAGGAGGAGAGAAGGAGGCATCTGTCAAAATACAGTCATTTGATCTGAGTAGACGTTTCCTCAAGTAAGATATTTAAATAGCCAATTAGCACATGAAAGGATGCTCAACATCATCATTCATCCGGGAAATGGAAATCAAAACTGCAATGGGATGCCACTCCGTACCCACTAGGATGGCCACGTCACACACACAGAAAATGACAAGTGTTGGGTAGGATGTGAAGAAATTGGAACCCGCATCCGCTGCTGGTGGGAATGTACAATGCTGCACGAGCTTTGCAAAAAACAGCTTGGCACCCCTCGAAAGTTCCCATCTGATCCACCAATTCGATTCCTAGGTACATACTCAAGATAAATAAAAACACAAGCGAGCACAGGGTGATGTGCAGAAGTGTTAAATCACTATATTGTATACCTGAAACTAATATAATACGGTATGTTAACATCCGGAACCGAAATACAACTTGAAAAATAATAAGGCAGGGCACATACTAAAGCCTTCACAACAGTATGAGAAGTGAAGGAAGCCAGGCACAAGAGACTACATATTACAGGATTCTATCAATATGAAATGTTCAGACATAATCCAATCGAAGAGACATTAAGTAGAAAAAGGGTTGCCCGGGGCTGGAGAGAAGGGTAAAATCCATAGTGACTGTTCACAGGTATGAGGTGTTTTTGGGGAATGATGAAAATATTCTAACCTTGATTGTGCTAAAATGGTCATACGACTCTGAATATACTAAAAGCCACAAATTGTATCCTTTAATTTTTTTTATGTTTATTTGTTTTGGGAGAGACAGAGATAGTGTGAGTGGGGGAGGGGCAGAGAGCGAGGGAGGGAGAGAATCCCAAGCAGGCTCCGCGTTGTCAGCACAGAGCCCAGTGTGGGGCTTGAACCCACAAAACCATGAGATCTGAATTGTATACTTTAAATTGAGGAATTATGTGGTGTATGAATTATAGCTCAATAAAGCTGTTGTATATATCCCCCCCCAATATATGTATACACACACACACACACACACACACACACACACACACACACTCCCTTGAAAATTCTACCAAAATATTAACTTCTGACTGTGAGGGGGAGAATACACCAGCCCAAAAGATACTCGTTTGGCGTGTTGATTATTTTAAGTTCAAGTCGCTTCAGAAATAGCTGGCACAGGAAGGACACTCTGACCCTCTTCGTCCCTCTGAGAGCAGGAAATAAATGTCCCATGTGAAAGGCACCCTCCCTGGACCAGGAGGTAGAGAGACAGCCTTGTCACCAGAGATGGGGAATTCGGGGCCAAAAAGGTTGTATAAACAAATCTTGTTGCTTACTAACTTACTACCCCGCACTCAAACTTCTGTATCTGGTCAGTTCTTTACAAATTTATCGTCCCTTTGTTTAAGAGGCATAAAAGCTGCCCGCTTTGGTCACTTCGTAGAGTCTCCTATTTCTATCAGCTCCTGTACACAGGTATGAGATTAAGTTTGTTTTTCTCTCGCGAACCTATCGTATTCAATTTAATGATTACGCCGAGGAACCTGAAAGAGAAGAAAAAGTCCTGTCCTACACCCGTAATAGTCCAACTAAACATAAAGAATTTAGAAACATTTATGGCATGTGTCAAAGAGAATGAGAAACAACCTTTAACAAAGAACTCTTTCACGTAAAGTGAATAAATATAAATTGAAAAGAAAAAGATGAATAGAACAGTTAAAAAATGGGCTAAAAACACAGGGTGCAAAAGAAGTGTAGGTGAAGAATAAACTGAGAAATGCATCAAACTCATTAACAACTAAAGACACCAGTGGAAGGGTGGTTGGTCCAGACTTTTTGGAGGGAGAATTGATAATACGTTAAAAGATTGAATGTCTAACAATAAGGAAATGGTTACAGATGTTATGACGTATCCATACTTTAAAATACTGTGCAACCATTTAAATTGTGTTTTTGAAGAAGACCAGATTATATAGAAAATGCTTATAATATAAAGAAAGAAGAAAAAAACCCACTGCATATATAGTATGAAACAAATTTTCTGGTTAATAACCCATACGTATGGGAAAAAATACACCAAAGCCTGATAGGATTACCAATGGTTTCTATTTTTTGCTTGAAACTACTCTGAACATTCTAAAAGGTCTACAGTCTACAATGAACATGGATTCCACTTTTTTTATATTTCTTTTTAATCATAATAAAGATAAATGTTAATTGAAACAAAGACATTTAGAACATGAAGCTAACCACTAATCCTTTTTAAGAGCAAGGTCTATCTAGAATGTTAGAGGAAATTGAGACCAAATATTTATGCCTCCCCCCAAAAGCGTAGTACTTTCATATTTAAAAAATGTTTATTTTTGAGAGACAGAGAGAGCGCACGTGCGCACGTGCTCGTGCGTGAGTGGGGGAGGGGCAGAGAGAGAGGGAGGCAGAGGGAGTGAAGCGGGCTCCAGGCTCTGAGCTGTCAGCACAGTGCCTGATGTGGGGTACTCATGAACCGCAAGATCATAACCTGAGCTGAAGTTGGATGCCTCATCGACTGAGCCACCCAGGCACCCCAGTAGTTTCCCATTTTATTGTTCAAATATAAGAAAACTCAGGGTGAATCATATTAACAAATATCTTCTCGTTTTGACAAAAAACTTCATGATGGGAGGTAATAGTGAGGTCCAGCCTCTGGCACGTTAGCAGTGGGAGGGTAACTATTGCTCCTGCTGAAAGGCTGACCTGATTTTTTGGTGGATTCTAGAAACATCTAGAAAGCCTAATTAATCAGCGTGTAAATGTCTTGAGACTAAAGTCTCACAAAACGTTAGAATGGTTTCTTCAACTGCATACAAAGCTTTCCTGCTCACCCCAATTTATAATCTAAAGCTGTTTAATCAACAGTGGGTTTTGGGTAACCAGCCTAAGGGTCAAAACTCGGCAGACAAGTGGGTAAGCTAAGGGTGATCAGGGCTGCCTGCTTATTCTGGAATGAACCTGGAAAGGAAAATCAGGGCTCAGCTTGGAAAGCTTGAGAACAGGGGCTTCTCTGCAACTCCAAGAGTGAGGATCTGATATCTCAGGATAAGTATGAAAACGCTTTTAAGGGGAAAAAAAAGTGTTCAGAACAACTGTATTGCTCAAATATGACTCTAGTGTGAATGAGTCTTTCCCCTTCTACGTAGCTCCATTTTCCAGGCCAGTGTACTGCAGTTTCAAAACTATTTTGTTAAACTAAAAGTTGCCACCTGGCTGGTTTTGGGCACATCCCGTAACTTCTCTGAGCCCAATTTTCTTCATTTTCAAAAGGAGGTAATTTCAAATTTTAAACGTACACAATTCACTGAAACCACCGCTTTTATTCATACACCCATGCACATACATCATAAGAATATATAAATATGCAACATTTGAAATGACTGGTTTGGAAACATAGTCTTATTTATACCAGAGATCTCTGAAGATAAAAGCCAATTGATATATGAAAAACCCACAGCTAACATCAGCCTCAACGAGGAAAAGCTCAGAGCTCTCCCTCTAAGGTCAGGAATAAGACAAGGATGTCCACTCTCACAACTTTTATTCAACATAGTACTGGAAGTCCCGGCCGGCCACAGCAATCAGAGAAGAAAAAGAAGTTAAGAGGCATCCGTATTGGTAAAGAGAAGTAAGCTGTCACTGTTGGTAGACAACATGATACTATACATAGAAGATCCTAGAAAATCCACCAAAAAACCTACAAGAAGTAATAAATAAATTCAGTAAAGTGACAGAATACAAAATTAATAATATCCGGAGATAAGTAGCATTTTTATACGCGAATAATGAAGTAGCAGAAAGAGAAATTTTTAAAAGAACACCATTTATGATTACACCAAAAAGAGTCCTAGGAATAAACTTAACCAAAGACGTGAAAGACTCTGAAAGACTCTGAAAACTAGAAAACACTGATGGAAGAAATTGAAGATGACACAAATGGAAAGATATTTCATGTTCATGGGATGGAAAAAAAGTTTTGTTGAAATGTCCTTATTACCCAACACCATCTACAGACCCAATGCAATGCCTATTAAAACACCAACAACACTTTTCAGAAAACTAGAATACTAAAATTGGTATGGAACCCGGATAGCCAAAGCAATCTTGCGAAAGAGCAAAGCTGGGATTATCACAATCCCAGATTACAAGATACACAGCAAAGGTGTAGTAATTAAAACAGCAGGGTACTGGCACAAAAAGAGACACAGAGGTCAATGGGTCAGAATAGAGACCCCCAAAGTGAACTCACAACTATATGGTCAATTAATCTATGACAAAGAAGGCAAGAATATACAATGGGGAAAAGATGGTCTCTTGAACAAATGGCGTTGGGAAAACAGGACAGCTACATGTAAAAGAATGAGGCTGGGTCACTTTCTAACACCAGAGACAAAAATAAACTCAAAATGGATTAAAGAACTAAATGTGAGACCTGAAACCATAAGAATCCTAGAAGAGGGCACTGGCAGTAATTTCTCTGATATCAGCCATAGCAACATTTTTTAAGACATGTCTCCTAAGGTAAGGGAATCAAAGGCAAAAATAAATTATCGGGGCTACACCAACATAAGAAGCTTTTGTATGGCAAAGGACACCACCAACAAAACAAAAAGACAACCTATCGAATGGGGAAGATATTTGTAAATGATATATCCAAAAGGGAGTTAATATCCAAAATGTATAAAGAACTTACACAATTCCACATCAAAAAAATAATCCAATTAAGAAATGAGCAGAGGACCTGAATAGACATTTTTCCAAAGAAGATATCTAGATGGCTAACAGACACATGAAAAGATGCTCAACATCACTAATCATCAGGGAAATACAAATCAAAACCACAATGAGATATCACCTTACACTTGTCAGAATGGCTAAAATCAAAATGATAAGACATAACAAGTGTTGGTGGGGATGTGGACAGAAAGGGACCTGTGTTGGGTGTCTGGGTGACTCAGTTGGTTAAGCAGCTGACTCTTGGTTTCAGCTCAGGTCATGATTTCATGGTTCGGGAGATCAAACCCTGCGTGGGCTCAGCGCGGAGTGCAGAGACTGCTTGGAATTTCTCTCTCTCCCTCTCGGCCCCTCCCTGTTTCTCTCCCTCAAAAGAAATAAACTTTAAACAAAAAAGGAACTCTTGCGCACTGTTGGTAGGAATATAAATTGGTGCAACCACTGTTGAAAACACTATGAAGTTTCCTCAAAAAATTAAACATAGAAATGCCCTATGATCCAATAATTCCACTATTGGGTAAAATTTACGCAAAGAAAATGAATATAATAATTCAAAAAGATATATGCATCCCTATGTTTATTGCAGCATTATTTACAATAGCCAAGATGTCAAAGCAAACTATGTATCCATCAAGAGATAAATGGATAAGGAAAATATCACACACACACACACACACACACACACATGAGTATTACACAGCCATTAAAATGGATGAGACTGTGCCATATGAGAAAATATGGATGGACCCAGCAGGTATTATGCTAAGTGAAGTAAGTCAGTCTGAGAAAAAGAAATACCATATAATTCCACTTATAAATGGAATCTAAAAAAAATATCAATAAACAAAGCAGAATCAGAACTATAAATACAGAGAACAGATGGTTGCCAGAGAGGAGGGAAGGGAGGGATGGACAAATTGGGAGAAGGGGAGAGGGAGACACAGGTGTCCAGTAATGGAATGGGTAAGTCGCAGGAATAAAAAGCAGAGCATAACAGTGAGGTGACAGGGTAGTAGCCGCAAGTGCGGTGAACACAGCATAATGGATAAACTTGTCAAATCCCTGAGTTGTACACCTAAAACTAATGTGACATTGTGTGTCAACTATACTCATAGAAAAAGCCCATTGGTTCAACCAAAATGCCCCCGAAAAAATCCTCCTTCCCTCCTCAGCCTCTGGTGTCATCTCATACCGGAAAGCAGGGTCTGAAATCCCACGTTCAGAGATTTTTTTTATTCAGGAGTAAGTTTGATCCATGTTTTGTCACTAATGCTGTGCGGTGAATGATGGCTGGAGGCATGTACTCTATGGTCAAAGAGTCTGGGCTCGAATCCTAAATCCCACGGAGCTCCAGGAGTTGGGCCGGCTAGGTAATCACTCTGTCCCTCAGTGTTGTCACTGACAAAACAGGGCGAACATCGGTACCTTCCTCATAGGGTTGTGGCAAGAGAGAATTAAATAAGGTGACGCGTCACATTTCCAAGAAATGTTCAACACTATTTCTTTTGGTGGGAGAATTTCACAGCAATGTGAGAGCTCGGGGCAGATAAGAAAAGGGCCCAGGATGGACGTTGACAGAATGTAGCTGACACAAGCCTCACCTTCTAGATGCACCCTACTGAGATTCACACATTTTTGGATAAAGCAGGAAGACGGTTTCCTCTACTTTGCGAACGAATTTTTCCCATCCCCAATTCCCTTCTATAATTGACCTCTCAACACTTTCTGTTGCTCTTTATGGAACAATTAGAAACAATGGGCTTGATTTTCCTCTTTCAGAGGGGTGTATCTCAATTATGGTCACAGAGAACCCCACTCTGCCCATTCCCCCTGGGTCTATATCTGGGTGACCCCAAAACCATGGGAGGAACCTTCAATGACGGGCGAGTTATTTGCAAAGCTGTAGATTTTATTTACTTATTTACTTTTCTGGTTTCTTAGCCCTAACATGACATTCTTCTCCCTGTTTTTAAAAGTCCTTGTCGGGCTCTGTGCTGACGGCTCAGAGCCTGGAGCCTGCTTCCGATTCTGTGTCTCCCTCTCTCTCTGCCCCTCCCCCGTTCATGCTCTGTCTCTCTCTGTCTCAAAAATAAATAAACGTTAAAAAAAATTTAAAATAAAAAAATAAAAGTCCTACGGTAAATCTCCTGTCCCTGGGAGGACCATACGCCGTCTAAGTCACACTACCTTGCGCATACGCAGGTAGAAATGTGTTTTCTCTCTGGGCACAGGGAGCTTCCCATTTGAAAAAGATCCTGATGAGATTAATGTGAGTGGGATCTTACTCTTCTTTCCATAACCCACTATCTGGTGTTTAAAAAAAACAACAACGACGACATTTGTAGGTTGATGCAAACCCTCTAGTTCCGCTTTTCTGGGGAAGGGAAAAGCCAGTTCTCAAGATTTCCTCCGCATCGTATTGGGACCAGAGGCAAAGGGATGACCCATCTGTCCTCCATATGACATCTGTCCTCCATGTGACTAGTTTTGATTTGGAAAGTTACAAGCCTGGGCCGAGTACTGAACGCAAGTTGGTAGTGTATCGTGGTGATTAAAAGCACGGGTTTTAAAACCGGCAGATCTGGGTTCAAACTTCCGCTCAGCCACTCACAAGTGTCTTGGCCACACTCCATTCGCAAGGTGGGAACAGAATTACGTCCCTCGTAGAAATTAAATGAGGTTAGATGTCTGGCACATGGTAAGAACCGCATAAGGGGCAGTCAATTTTATGACTGCTGCTGGTTGGCCAGTGACGTTTCCGACCACCAAATCCTGGAGGGAGCAGTGCAGGTGGGCAAGAGAGAGCCTGTGAGCAGCCATGTCCCCAGGTAGAGCCTTCCTGCCAGGATGCATCAGGGAGGTCCATCCCAGACAGGCTCCGTGGCCTTGAATGTTTAATGCAGTCCCAATCTCTCGCTTTTCCGCAGTCTCAGCCTTGTTAATCCTGGAGCTGCTGAGAAGCTGCTGGGATCTCGACAGACACCAGGAACTACTTTGAACTACTCTCTCGGCAGCTTGGCCCAGATTCAGAAATTCAGGAAGCAAGGAGAGCATTTCCTCGTTTATCTACTGGAACCATTTGGGTTGAGGCTCTTATAGCGGGGATGTGTGTGCCCGAGGTGGCCGGACATCCGCACGCCTTTTACGTGCCACCGACAGCGAGCAAAATCAGGATGCCCGGTCGTCGCAAATGTGACCCAACAACGTAACATTTTACAAAGATGTGCATTTTTACCCAAATGGATTTTGAAAAATAGAGTCGTGTACTTTCCCCCCCCTGTGAGGACAACGGCTACGCCGTGGGTTTCCTTCTTTTCTTGTTAGGGTCACAGGAGCAACAATGGCTTGAGAGTTAGGAGGCAGTTGTCCCCTCACGCCCGGAAGGTGAAGGGCGAGTGAAGAGAGACGGGGCGCGTAGCTCTCCAAGTGGACAGGAGCACCTGTCGATTCACAGGTGCGAGTGGGATACGGGCAGGAGTGCCGTGGAGCCAAGGAGGGAGGCGCTGAGCCTCGCTGCAACCCTTCAGCCAGCTTCTCTGCCCTTCCCCCCTCTACCCTGCTGAGGCTGGGCTCTAGGGGGAGAAGGCACCTCAGTCTGGATCGGGAGAAGCAGAGTGAAGCTGGACAGGGCCCGCAGAGAGGGAAAGCATCCTTTCTCTGGTCCCTGAATGAGCACATTCATTCATTGTCCCAGGCTTCTATCTCGAATTCCTCTGCTTTGCTTCTCTGTGGGATAACTTTCTGCACCTCTGCGTGAGATACAAAAACAGGGGTGGGTCTCAGATACTTGAAATTCTTTTCTATTCGCCACTGCTTTTGCTCTCCTCCGTTTGAACAAAAGGGTGTAGAGTTTGGATGAAAACCAACAGGGTCATAAAGACTTTTATCTTTGGATAAGACTTTCAACGGCTGCTTTCTGCATCCTGTGAGACCAGGGTTGCCTCACGAGTAAGTGGAAAGCACTTATCAACCAACCCCAACAAATATTTCCCCGGGTTCCCCGTCCCCGTGGAGCCGCACCGGGTTCTACGGTGAAAACAGCATAAATTCTTGCTTGCCCTGCAACTTTTTCCTCCGCCAAAGCAGAAGGAATTGTGAATTTCGGAAGGAAGGGGATGAGATTCAAAGGCGAAGGATGAAACATGATGGAAGGAAGGGCTTTCTCTCTCTCTCTCCCTCCCTCCCTCCAGGGAACATGTCCTGGCACTCTGCCAGCAACCGAGCCCTCCCTCGCTTCCTCTGGCTGCAGCCGTGGCTCATGAATCTGTGCTGAGTAGGCCCGCGTCCTCCTGGCCAGCCCCCAGTGCTCGCTGCGTCTCGTGTCACCTGCAGCCCGGATGTTTGGCCTAAGGGGATGATGCCGGAGTACCTCGCGCAGCCATATTGCCTGGAGTCTCAGCCCTGCTTCCACCGCTTGCTAACTATGTGACCTTGGGTGAGTCACTTAACCTCTCTGTGCCACAGCTCTGTCATCTGTAAAACACAGGTTACAGCAGCACCACCTCCCGGGGTTGTGGAGAGGATCCAGTGAGGTAATACTTGTGAAATGCTCAGAAGGCCTTCTAGCACTTGCTAAGTGTTCCATGAATGCTAATTATTATTCTCTAAGCCCAAAGTAGCACAGAGAAGACAGGGCTTACTCTGGCCCTTGGCATTACCGAAACTGAGTTTGCTCTAGACATGGCCCCTGAGGCTGGGCCTCCACTATTTTTTTTAACAAAATATTTCTTTTTGGCAGAGAGGGAGAGCACAAGTGGGGGAGGAGCAGGAAGAGAGAGCCACAGAATCCAAAGCAGGCTTCAGGGTCCGAGCGGTCAGCACAGAGCCTAACACGGGGCTCGAACTCACGAACCGTGAGATCATGACCTGAGCTGAAGTCGGACGCTCAACCAACTGAGCCACCCAGGCATCCCTCCACACTATTTGACTTCTGAGGAAGGAACTGATTAAAAAAACCCAGTCCAGAGTGTTTGCCTCAGTATCAACCTCTCAAAGGTTAATAATGTCTTAGCAAAATCTTTGACTTTTTCAAAAGATTTCCTCTTCCTTTCTTTTAGGATCAAAAGGAAAACATATCTGTGGTAAAAAAAAAAAAATCCATATAATTCTAAAGTATAGGAAACGAAAACCAAAAGCATTTCTCCACAAAACCCGTTTTCCAAAGACTGTTAGTAATTATCGGCTTTGGACAGAAATAAATAAATAAAGTGAAATGAAATGAAATGAAATGGGTAATAATGATTGTTCCTATTCCAAGATCCAGATTCTTTTAGTTTCGCTGTCTCTTCATGCAGAATGAATTATTCAGTAGTTCTGTGACTAACATTGCCCATTCGAACCATACTAATTCAGTGAAGTTTTCTGTTTTAGTTTGAAGTGACTCAGTTTGCCTTGTTCCTCTTGCCCTGGTAAGATTCATTCTCAACTAGTGCTGTGCCTTGCTAACCCCCCTTTCCTAGGCCAGGTGGGATTATCACTTCTTCAGGCACTAAATATTTATTTCTAGACTCAAAAAAGTCTCTTAGTATCTAAATGTTTTTTGACATTAAAGGAGAACACTTGATCTCAGTGACTTGCTCACTGTGTCATTTCCTGGGAAGCACATAAAGTACTTGGCTGGTTGTTCCTGTGTTTTCTCTGCATATAAAATGGGTGTAATGTATTAGTTTGTCAGATGGTCACGATAAGGGCTTATGTGGGAAATACGTCCATTTGAAAGTAGTTACTGCATTGCTGAAAATTGTTCAATTGCACTTCATCAAAATGAAAAACTTCTCTCTTTGTTTTTAATTTTTAAACGTTTCTTCATTTTTGAGAGACAGAGGACAGAGCGTGAGCGGGGGAGGGGCAGAGAGAGAGGGAGACACAGCATCCCAAGCAGGCTCCGGGCTCGGAGCTGTCAGCACAGAGCCGGACGCGGGGCTCGAACTCACGAACCCTGAGATCATGACCTGAACTGAGAACCGACTGAGCTACCCGGGTGCCCCTAAAACTTGTGCTTTTTGAGAGACTCTGTTAAGGGAAGGAAAAGACATGCTACAGATTAAGAGAGAGAGAGAGGTAAAAAGGAACAGACTGTGGGTCCTTACCTAAAACAACACGGATTCATCTCGAAATAATTATGCTGAGTGACGGAAGCCACATCAAAACACGGTATGTTTTATCGCGTTTATGCAGAACTCTAGAAAACACAAATAATCGATAGCCATAGAAAACAGATCAATGATCCCTGGGGGAGGGGGTCAAAGAGAGGCAGGAGGAATGCATTACAAGGGGCACATGGAAAGTGTTGAGGAGGAAGGAAATGTTCATTCTCTCGATCACAGTAATGTTTGCATGGGCACGTGTGTATGTCAAACTTGTCAAATTGTACATCTCGAATATGCATGGCTTATTGTGCGTCAGTTAGTCGATTATACTTCAGTAAAGTGGTTTGAAAGGATGATGTGGTTCTGGAAATACAGCTTCGCAGTTCCACCGTACTGTTCCTTCTTGGGGTCTGGTGACCTCGTGAAATTTCTCCCTAATTTTTCTGCTTGGAGGCCAGATTGTCAGGAATGCTAAAATACGCATATAAGCTTTGGAAGCCGGCTGACTTGGGTTCTCATTACAGCAAAGACAGCTAGCTGTTCCCTAACACCCATTCCCCCCCTTATTCCTTAATGTTAGAATCCCTGAGTCTTAGCTGAGCACATGGCTGTCTGGAACAGTTATATTTTTCTGACCCTTTTTGCAGGCAGGTGTGGCCATGATTAAGTTCTAGCCAATGGAATACAAGCAGGAACATTATGTGTGACTTTGGAGAAGTGTCTTTAAAGGGTGGGACACACACTTCTCTGGCCTTCCCCCTTTCTGCTGGCTGGAATGAGGATGTGAAGGCTGGAGTGTGAGTGGCCCTCACGGACCCTGAGGAAAAAACCACATAGGAACAAAAATGGGTGACCACATGGACAGACTCCCACATCTTGACACAAAGAGAAAAAAGAAATCCACTTGAACACATTTTCTTTAAGTCTCCCTGTTTTCTAACACGTACAGCTGGGCCTAATCCTACATATTGGACAAATTACTTACAATTTTCTTTTTCTTCTTTTTTTCTCTTTTTAAAAAAATTTTTTTTTAACATTTATTTATTTTTGAGACAGAGAGAGACAGAGCATGAACGGGGGAGGGTCAGAGACAGAGGGAGACACAGAATCTGAAACAGGCTCCAGGCTCTGAGGAGCCACCCAGACACCCCATAATTTTCTAACGTATAAAACTTGAATGCTTTTATAATAGTCTTGGTCTTTAAGAGTTATTGTAAGAGAGAGAATAGGTTTAAAGCAGTTGGCCTTTCGCGAACGCTCAAATACAAGCTTCAGTTAGTGTTATTACTTACATGAACTCACCCATGATTTAGGAAATGAAATCCGCCCTAAGGTCTTAGCTCAGACACTGATTGGCAGTAACAGGTGTCTGGGCATCCCCTGGGTCCTGGCACCCTGTGGGAGTCGCACTGGTGGTGTGCACACACATCCCACGGCAGCTGTGGACGCTGGCACTGGGGACCGGGGGTGGGGACCCCCACAGCCGCTCTGCCAGCCAATCCCATCAACTCAACGAGCACAACTCCAAGTGCAGTGAATGTGGTCAGCGTGCTCCCCTCCCCCCCCCCCGAAAACGCTCCCCGTGCACAGCACACGGGATGACACCCATCCTCTCTGCTGTGAACAATTCCATGCTGGGAGGGACCCTCACTTTTCCCAGTTGAAAGTGGCACATTGACTGAAATCCACAAGGAAACTGCACTCTGGGGACCGTTATCATTCCCTCTGTATCTTCTGCAGGGACCTCCATCCTGGGGACGCGCCCGTCTTTGTTTCAGTGAACTTGGCTGTGCTGGTTTAAGAGGAAAGAAGGCAAACTTTGCTGGGAGCAAAGGGGTCAGTCACTGCTTGCAATTCAAAAGCTTCCTCTTTCCCAACATTGCCAGCAAATGACCAACACAGCAGTTGGAGGTAACCTGGGTCGTGAAAGGCAAGAGGTAGAGCCAAGTGATGGAAAAACAACAACAACAACAACAACAACAACAACAGACAAGCCAAGAAAACCAACAACAAAAACCCACTAAAATGAAAGAGAAGGCTGTAAGTGAGCAGAATCACTTGACAATAACAAGTTGCTGACTGGCCCCGAATCTCTCAGCAGGAGCACATTGTCCCAGGAAATCCAACCAGACTGGATGGTGAGCCTGAGAATGTAGGCAGTCACTCAGGACAGCCAAGACGGTCCCTGTACCTCCTGCCACTTCTTCATCGCATGAGGTGACCAGATGACTCTGTATCCCTTCCACCCCCACCCCTGCCGCGCACACTTCCCATTCCAGATGAGTTAGGAATAAGAAGTAGGGAATTCTGGGACCAGCGGCTGGTCGACGTGGATCCTATACCCCAATGTTTATAGCAGCGCCGTCTGCAGTAGTCAAAGTACAGCGAGAGCCCAAATGTCCATCGAGTGACGAATGGATAAAGAAGATGTGGTTTGTATATACAATGGACTATTACTTACTGGTCAAAAAGAATGAAATCATGCCATTTGCAACAATGTGCTTTGAACTAGAATTTACGCTAAGAGAAATGAGTCAGAGAAAGACAAATATCATATGATTTCACTCCTATGTGGAATTTAAGAAACAAAACAGATGCACATAGGGAAAGGGAAGGAAAAATCAGATAAAAACAGAGAGGGAGGCAAACCATAAGAGACTCTTAAATGCAGAGAACTGAGGGTTGCTGGAGGGGACGTGGGTGGGGGGATGGGTTTAATGGGTGATGGGCACTAAGGCGGGTGCTCTTTGGAAGGAGCGCTGTGTGTTCTATGAAAGTGATGAATCACTAGGTTCTACTCCTGAAACCATTAGTACGCTATATGTTAATTAACTTGGATTTAAGTAAAATTTCAAAAAAAGTTGTGATCTAAAAAAAAAAAAACAAACCCCACACAAATCCTATAAACATCCATAGGTCCCGGATAAAGCGATGTCTGGGCTGACGCAGAGGGTAACTGCAGATAACTGTCTGCAAACTAGTCTTGCTCATAGTGGGAAGTCACCCTGGGAAACTTCATTGTATTTTGCATCGTTTGCAATGGTAGTTCACGGAACCACTGACAGAGCCCACACTCGGGGGCTGCAGAGAGGATGGGATAATGTACTAAAAACAGGGCAACATACATCAGCCACAGATTATGAAGTCCTGCATTCAAGTCCCAGATATCAAGCGTGGACAGAGGCTGGAAAAAGTCTTAATAGTTCGACGTGATAAAGATGATGGGAAACCCAGTCCAAACAAACCCTCTTCTACAGGATTCTCTTTCAGGAGGTTCACATGGTGCGTTGCATGATATTAATTCATGTTTTCCAAGGACTTATTACATACTGGGCATCGTGGTGAGACCTTCCTGTATATTTGCTCTTTAGCCCTCCTGACGACCCTGTGTAGCCAGTGCTGTTTTATTGTCCCAGTCTGCGGATGGAGACACTGACACACAGAGTGGTTAAGTAACCTGCCCAAAGTCGCACAGTTGTCAACACTGTGACCTGAGCCGGTGCCCATGTTCTTCATCACTACGTCGTAGCGCCTCTTGGTGGACTCATCAGTGAAGAAATGGGTTGAACTTTCAATTAGAATCTCACATACCTGCTTGAGCACCGAACGCTTTTTTTTAAGGCACCCCGATTATGTCTGGTAGACCAGTGTTTCGTGACACAACCATTTGGGAAATAGTGCTAAGGTCAGCTGACCCCGGTGAAGGCCAACAATATGTTACAGCTGCCAGAAAAGTGAAATAACGCCATGTGGCAATAGAAGTATTCTGCTCGCGAGATGCAGCTGTCCTACTGTGTGCTCTGTGCTTGTCTGACCTCATCTGGACCACTCTGCTCAGCGCTGGGCATCGCGTTTTATCATCAACCCAAGATGGCCGAGAGTCTGAACAGCACTGTCCTATGAGGGCCAGCGGATACTGCTAGGCGTATGCGGTCTGGAGGGGAGGAGGGACGATCAATTTCTTTAGCCGTGCGAAGACTTCTTTGAGTTTGTTCACAGCACGGAAGCAGGATCAGCGGATAAAAGCCACAAAGAACCAACTTTCCACTCGGAATACAGGAGAATTTTCTAGACTAGGACGAGCCTTAAGTGTTGAATACCTGACTTTCCGGGATGGCTGAGCAGGAGGCAAGCTGCAGGCCCGGCCAGGGTGGCGGTGGTGGAGACACTGACATCAGAGGACCAGGTCCTACCCTGCTCCTCACCAGTTACGGGACTGACCTGCCAGCTGGCCTCAGCGTCCTCAGCGGGCCAACAGACGCGTGACGCGGAGTGCGTGGCATCCTGTCAGCTGAGGCCAGGGTAGAAAGAGGTTTAATGGCAAAGCGACTAACGGGTGGTGTCGCGTGGGAGATCACCTTGGCACAGAGGAGAGTTCCCGGGATAGACAGGACAAATGATCCCACGGGTCACGGAGCAGAGAGGCTCACAGGCCAAGTTTAGAAGCACAAATCACACATTGGATTGAATCATGTAGAGAATACGACGAGACGCACGGGGAACAAGATGGAGTGCGTTGAAATCCTTATGGAGGGTCACAGGCACAGTCTAGTTACAGTCTCGGGGTGTGCAATGTTCACGACGTAAGGACTGGCACCAAACCGACTTTGTACCCAGGCGCAGATCCCCTGGTCACCGGGGGTAGGCACAGCACGAACCTTCCAGGGAGAATCAGAAGGCCACTGGACGTTTGTCACTGGCCTCCCTATTCATTCACAGTACCTGACCCATACCGATCATGTTGAGTAATAAATATAATGAAATAACCAGGCCTAAACTGTCTTGTCATCAACAGATGGCTCCTCTCTTCCTCCTCACGCTCGTCTAAAGCCCCTTGCTACAAACCACAGCTCTGAAGTTGAATGTTTTTGAAGAACCATCAAAGACTCAATAACAGATGGTACCTAACGCCCGTCAGGTTCTACCCGAGGGCTGGGTCGGGATTTTCAGGGCTCTTTCTGTCCAGAGGCAGGCCCCACGGAGCAGAGCTTAACCCGAGACCAACAAAACAAGAACGAATTAGCTGGGACTGAAAGAACAGATTTGATCGTGGATCATGTTGCCTGGTGAATTGCCCCTTAATCTCACTTTATCTCTCTGTTGAACACTGAACACACTTTCAATCGGTATCTTGTTTCAAATTTCCCCTCAGATTTCAAAAACTTATTCTATAAAAACTCTTCTGGTACATTTTCCAAAAAACCTCAAAGAACAGTGATTTTGCAGAAAAGATGTTGTCTATGGATTAGTCATACTAGTCAGAATCACATGTAAACACTCTGCAGGGGCGCCTGGGTGGCTCCGTCGGTTAAGCATCCGACTTCGGCTCAGGTCGTGATCTCGCGGTCCGTGAGTTCGAGCCCCGCGTCGGGCTCTGGGCTGATGGCTCAGAGCCTGGAGCCTGTTTCGGATTCTGTGTCTCCCTCTCTCTCTGCCCCTCCCCTGCTTGTACTCTCTCACTCTCTCTCTCAAAAATAAACATTAACAAAATTAAAAATAAAGAAATATTCTGCAATTGTATTTACTAAGTTTCTTTTTGTTGTGATGCAGCTATTTGCATAGGGTTCATTACTCAATATCTCTTATTGTACCGGTGTAAATAAAACAGGCCAAGTACAACATCAGAAATTAAGTGTTCAGTCCCGCAGTCCCAGTTTTTGGACATTTTCTCACAGTGAGAGGGCTGGCTTATGTAAAAGTAAATGATGTATACAGTTATATTGTGACATGTTTCTAGACTATGTTTCAGTGCACTCAAAAGATAAAAGTCTTAGCTCCTGGACCTGTCAGAAGACAAGAGCTAATCAGCTGCAGTAGATAGATATCGGAAAAACATCACAAACAGTGCTTCTGATGAGGATGCACAAAAGAGAAGTCAAGACCAAAATAGGAGTGTGGGCGTTGCAAAGACAGTAGAGCAGGTGGCAAAGCGACGCGACCCGGATGCCTGGAGCTTCGGGTGGCCTCATGGTCTAGGGAAGCTGACACAAGTCACAGCCCTGGCTGGGGCTTCGGAAAAGACTGGGCTGAGCGGGCTCACGTTCACACGGGTGCGTTGTTTGCTGCTTCCATATTGTTTACTATGATAATGATGGTTTATAGTTTTACCTTCTCTGTCTGGCGTGTTAGAGGGAGAGAACGGAGTGTTCTGGGGGTGATGGGTAGTGCGTAATTGTTGCATTGTTGAGAACGTTGTCATTCTGGAGAAAGAAAACACCATATGGGACGGATGAAACTCATAACACGTGCTAAGTAAACCTAAGCAGTCGGGAAGCAGAGCACGTGTATGTTACACGTAGACAGAAAAGAATGAACACGCCACCCTAGTGTTCATGAAATACTATACGCGAGACATTATGACATGCTAACTGTACAAGAGAACCCAAGTACTCAGGGTATACAAAATATGCAGGAACCCTCCGTGTCCAGAAGGCCTTAATTTGGCCAACCCCTCATGGGTTGGTATCTATCACCCCTCGTGGCCTATCACATTCTCTCTCCAAGAAATAGAAATAAAGTCCATGGTTGTTCAATAGGCTGATGGGCTAATCAACGAGCTACAGCTGTGGCCGGGCATACTAGTCCTTATGCCTCTATCTGTTGGAAAAGTACGTATCATCACATCTGGGAAACTTCTGCCTGTGGACCGCCCTGTGCAAAGCTCAGTTGCTGTTGTGACCAATCAGAGCATCAGTGGTGAAGGCTAATGTGGCAGAAACAGAGAGAAAGACAGGACAGGGGAGTTTTAAACTTTAGGATTCAAGTGCTATGGTTCTTTTACCCCATCCGCACCTTGTTTCGTGTTACCTTATGAGATCGCTTCCCACTTGCTTCTTGCATTCTATTCTATTCTATTCTATTCTATTCTATTCTATTCTATTCTATTCTATTCTATTCTATTCTATTCTATTCTATTCTATCCTATCCTATCCTATCCTATCCTATCCTATCCTATCCTATCCTATCCTATCTTATTTAAGAGAGAGAACACACAAGCAGGAGACAGGCGTAAAGATGGGGGGGGAGAGAGAGAGAGAGAGGGAGGGAGGGAGGGAGGGAGGGAGGGAGGGAGGGAGGGAGAGAATCTTAAGCAGGCTCCATGCTAAGTGTGGAACCTGACGTGGGGCTTGATCCCACAACACTGGGACCATGACCTGAGCCAAAATCAAGAGTCAGATGCTCAGCTGACTGATCCACCCAGGCGCCCCATGCTCTGTATTTTAAATTGACTTGATAGCCTATGTGATGTAAGCATTTTAATTTAATCTGTGAGCCTTTGTATTGTGTGACCTCTGGGACAGTTGCCTGGTCATGCACTAGGAGGTATATACTGCACCAAGGTGATTTCCTACCAGATAGATGAGATCCAGGATTCTGGAAACCTTGGCCAGCTAACTGTTATGATCAAGTCCCCTGTTACGCTCCCAAGGGAAATCTATATACATGTTTAAGGGCCATCCACCGAATCCCGCCTGTGAATTTGGGCCCATGAAATTCACCATGAGGCCTTACTATGGGCTCCCGGTGTGCTGGGCCATTTGGAGCCACGAGAGGTTCTTCTGCTCAGGCTGGGTGTCCATCCAAACTGACCAAGTGTCCTCCTTATCCCCCAGGCCCATAACCAAACTTCAGCTCAAAGGGTCAAGGAAAAAAAAATAGCATCCTGGAGACGGCAGGTCAAAGGGTAGGAGCGTAATCTGCTTGCTCCAGGCTGCCCCAGGGAAGCTGTGACCCTCTTCCTGTGCCTGATTTCTGGGATAAGAGAGGATTCCATAGACAGAGTTCACCATATGGGCTGAGTCCTTTTTGTATCTACCATAACTATTCGAAAGTTCAAGGCCGTGGGGGGCAAGACTGGGAGCCTAGCACTCCACCTGGTGGTCAGAGTGGTGTACTAACGCCACAGCAGGTTTTTGCAAAGACTCTGTGATAATTTTTTTGTTTTCTCAAGGACTCTGCGAACGGTCACGAGATCGGATGCTCTACAAGGGGACGCTCCTTTGGAGGCCGGAAGGCCCTGGGTGACTTTTAAAATCCATTCGAAATATTAGGTCTTAAGAAGCTTTCATATTTTGTCTTGTCACACAAAAGACGTTACAGGTTGTTCTCGCTTTGCACGGTTCTGATTCACCGTGACTTCAGTTTTCATGATCTAGTTAAGAAACACCAGTCCCTCAACTACCCGGTTGCTGGGGTATGTTAACTGTAAGTGATCGTGTTAAGTACAAACAAACTTCATTTCTAGCTCCACCCACAAATCACTTACGAAAATGACCGATGTGCATTTAGGATCAGTGACCAGTGATGTCAGACCACCGGAGCACAGACAGCAAAGCGTGTGGCTTTGTGGCCTTCTTTATCTCCTGGTGACAAACCACGTGATGTTTTACAAAAATGGGCCACTGAAAGAGAGAACTGGTCCGCAAAGATGAAAATGCAGCGAAGAAACAGAAAGCGGTTAGAGGGAGTGTGGCATCCAGCTGAGCGCAGGGTGAGTTACAGGAGTCCTAACTGCCCCTGGGGGTGATGGTCTAACTAAGGGAGCTGTAGCCAGAGGAACTACACGAAGGAAGACTCACTGACCTGTCAAAACTTCCCGTTACAAAACCTCTCGGATACGTTTCATGATGCGGAAGGCACAAAGGATAAAATTTTGGAAGCTGACCCACCCTTAGAAAGGATCATGACACTTCGCCAGGTCGTAGAAAAGAGGGGGGCGCCTGGGTGGCTCAGCCGATTAAGCGGCCGACTTCAGCTCAGGACACGATCTCACGGTTCGTGGGTTCAAGCCCCGCGTCGGGCTCAGCTTCGGATTCTGTGTCTCCTTCTCTCTCTCTGCCCCTCCCCCGCTTGTGCTGTGTCTCTCTCTCTCAAAAATAAACATTAAAAAAGTTAAAAAGAAAAGATGCTTACCGCACGTGGTCAATTATGACGGTCGGCACAGTTTAAACTACTTCTGAGAAGTTTTTACAGAGAAATCAAACTTTCCTCCTCGACATTTCGGATGTTTAAACTCCAGTGTACTGAATAAACATTAGTGTTACATTTCCCGCCACTTCCTTGTATATTTATAACTGGCGCTGGAAGAGTTTTTCATGTTTTGATAAACATTTTTAAAGTTTATGGAACAATCATCATTTTCCTATTGATCATGACGACCACGTTGCACGGTTTCCGCTCGCTGGGTCATTTCCAGGGTCCTGGACAACCATGCAAGTGCGCCTTGTCTGCAATCTTTAAAGCAGGATTGCAAACTCAAATAGCCACCTTCAGGAGCCGGGAAAGGAAGGTAAATGAGAGAAGCAGGAAGATAGAAGGCGATGTATGGCAATGAACTCCTTGGCTTTCGTGGATAAAGGTGGAAACCGTGCCCTTTCTAGAAAGGAAGCTTTATCCTGGCTAAAGACGCCAGCCTCTACCCCACCCTGCAGAGGCCGCCGGGAGAAATGCCGGCCAAGGTTGGCAGATCTTCTAATTCCTCAGGAGATGCCGGAGATCTGGATTTATGCACACATTGTCACAATTTCAGAAGAAGGACAGTTTGGACGGGGGGGGAGAAGTCAGATGATTAAGAAGCAATAATGCTCCTGCTCACTTCCTCACACAGTAAACCTGAGCTTCCCACCGTTGCGTCCCTGGAAGACAGGGGGCTGTTTGAACGCACACAGGTTGGGCAGGGCGCCCAAAATGGGGGAGGCAATGAAGCACAGTAGTGTTGTTATCACAGTAGCGAGAAGGCAGGACTCTCAAAGATAGAAGTAGGGAAGTTTTGCTGGGTGGGAATTGAAGGCACAGAGTATACCCGGCTGTTGCTGGGGTGATGGGAGGGCTGCAGGCACCAGGGCCCTGCAGGTGCCCACAGACTTGGCAAACTGCTACTCAAACTGGTTAATGGGACTAGAAGTTGTCAGATTGATTTTTGTAACAATTCTTAGATATTGGAGGGAGATGACCCACCTGGAATTTCTATTTAGACAAGTAACAGCAACTTTAGCTTGTACAGATGAGGACGACGCATTGGAAGAAATCCTAGCAGCCACTTAGTCAGTACCTCAACCAAAGTAAGCATTTCCCTGCAAAACTCCTGGCCTGAGACCAGCCAGCTCCTGCCCACACCACTTTCAGGGACTTGCTTCATCTTTAGTAAATCCGACTGGCATCCTCTCTCACACGCTTCTGACATGCAGGAACGAGACAGATGCTCAGCCAAGGGCATGACCGCCATCGTGCTCAACGAGAAGAGAAAGTTTGCGAATACGGAGGCTTTGACGTTAATGTGGCACAGTAGCAAAAAGGGGATCTGGAGGGCAGATGTGATCAGAACATATCACTGTTTGCAGTTTGAAGAGAATAAACCAGCTGGTAAGGAATCCTTCACGAGTTTTGAGAGCTAAACCCAATTTATGGTAAAGGTGGCCACGAACCAAGAAAGCCACTGTTCTTTTGGAGTAATTTTCTTTGTGTCTTTGATGCTAAAAGACATTGCTTCCTTTAGAAATTACATGAACAGTATTATAGAACGTTTAGGAAAAACATGCGTAATCCTATACACGAATATACTTTTTCTTTTGCATCTTTCTTTTCGGCCAACCCTTGCTTGAATGCACACATAGTTTCACACAGTTGTCATCAAAGGGTTCACATCATTTGATTTTGAGGACGACTGTCACTTTCCCCCTAAATGCCCATTTCCCCCTTCTTTCTTGTTAATAGAACTCTTATCTTGCCTCCTGTGTGGCAGTGTGCTCAGTCCCAGACGGTGGTAAACCAGTTGTGGCCATCCTGTTCCCCATTTTCCCCTACAGCATCACAGAGGGGGTGATCTGTGGGCCAGTTTTGGCCAAAAAGACATAAGGAATGCCTGCTACGAGGTGCTTCTGGGAACATTCTCATTTTCCTCATTAAAGGGAATTCTCTTAACCCTTCTTCCTGTATTGATCATAGACATGATGGCTGGAACTTTGGCAGCCATCTTATCACTAAGAGGAAAGCTCTGGAGACCCACAGAGATGTTGGCCTTGAACCAACGATAAAACTGGATTTCTTGATTTCTAAGAAAAGTGAATGCTATTTGAGCCATTGTGCTAAGCTCGCCTGTTACTTGCAGCTGAATATAATCCTCATTGATCAAAGCATTCTGTGTATACTTAATTTCTTAGTTATTCTCTGTCACAGGTCACCATGTTCAGTTTAGTTGATGTGTCGTAATTTAAGCTATTTTATTACTGAGGATTTAGGTTGTTTTTAGTCATTTGATATCATAGCTAATGCTTCAACAAGCACCTTTTGTGCATTTAGCCTTGATTCTTTTTTATCAGTACTGTGTTAAAGGCTGTGAATATCTTGATGGCTCTTAAATTGTTTTGCAAAACTGCTTTTCTGAAGGATTATATAAATGTACCGTGCCTCCAACAGTATATGAATACATTCATTTCACCATAATTTCGTCAGCAGTGAGGACTACCATTATTCTTTGGCCTGCTTTGTATGGATAAGATGCTACTCCAAGCTTGCTTTAGTTACTGTCTCAGTTTTAACAGGAAGAGATTAGTGATTTGTGTGGAAGGCCTGGGAACTAGGCCAAGGCTGTCTGTGCATATGCAGGGTGTTTGCTCCCCTCTGTGCATCACCTTCTGTTTATTAGGAGGGTCTGCGCTGGAGAGCAGGACCCCAGGCTTAGTAGGCCTCTCGACTCTGCTGTGGGTCTGCCCTGTAAAGGGGATGCCTGTGAGTCCACAGAGACCTTCCCTGATGTTGACTGTGGCTGCGGAGGAGACCGGAGTCCTCAGGAACAGTCTGCTGAGGAGGGAATGAATTCTCTGAGCGGGTCCCTGAGGAAAGAGGAGAACGGTCCCCCTGAGAGCCCATCTGGAGTGACGGCGTTGGGGTGGGCGGGGATTAGGCAGGTGGCCATGGGGGGCGGGGCTTGAGCCAGCCCGGCCCGGTCCAGGAAACCACCAGTCCCGAAGGGCCAATTTGGCCCTTTGCCAAGCTCATCATCCACTAGACTCTGCACTAAGCAAGCCTGGGGCTGAGAGTCTGGGAGCTACGATATTGCAAAACCCAGGGGCTCTGGCCACATGTAGCACGACACCCAAGGCTCCCCTGCTCAGTCCGCTCGTGGACTGTGTGACGAGGTCGTGCGTGATCACGGTGAGCTAACCTCACCTCACATCTTGGCCTAAAAACCATCACTGGCTCCCTCTTGCCTGTACAGCCCAAACCCCGGAGTGCAAGGCCTTTTGTGAACTGGCCGCGCTGACTCCCCAGCTCTGGGCTACTCTCCTCTCTTCGCCACCAATGTATCTGCTTCCTTTAATACCAGATGGCCCAACAGTGCCCATATGCCTGACATTTCCAAACAGCACTGTTCACTTTCCACACCCGGCTCAGAAGTTGCCTTCTCTGGGAACCCTTGCCCCAACTCCCCCAGGCCCCCCCTCCCCCCCCCCCCGCCCGGGGAGAGCAAACCACTTCTTTCCTTGTGATACTTCCCTGGTGCGATCCTGACACTTTGCCTGTCCTTCTGCTCCAGCCCTATCGTCTTGTACACTGGGGATGTCTGCATGCACTGGGTGGTCCCTGCAAGGCAGAGCCCTCAAACTTCTTCAACTTTCTGTTCTTAGCCCATCGCATAATGCACAACTCACACATACCACCCAACGAATGCTTGCTACATGAGGGATACCTCACGGGCCTAACTCGTCTCCGGATGGAAGGCTTTCTTCAGCTGCAACCATATACATGGTCAAGAGGCTACACATGTCTCTTCCCGTTCCCGTACTGTCAATTGCTGGGTCCCCAGCAAGGTGGGATGCCAGTGGTTCTCGACCCTGGCTACACCCGGATTGACTTCCGGAGCTTATCGACATCACTCATCATCAGGGAAATGCAAGTCAAAACCAGGAAATGCAAGTCAAAACCATGAGGAGATATCACCTCACACCTGCCAGAGTGGCTAAAATTAACAACTCAGGAAACAACAGATGTTGGCGAGGATGTGGAGAAAGGGGAACTCTTTTGCACTGCTGGTGGGAACGCAAACTGGTGCAGCCACTCTGGGAAACAGTGTGGGGTTTCCTCGAAAAATTAAAAATAGAACTACCCTATGACCCAGCAATTACACTACTAGGGATTTATCCAAAGGATACAGGTGTGCTGTTTTGAAGGGGCACATGTACCCCAATATTTATAGCAGCACTACTGACAATAGCTAAAGTATGGAAAGAGCCTAAATGTCCACCAACTGATGAATGGATAAAGAAAATGTGGTTTATGTACACAATGGAACACTACTCAGTAATGAAAAAGAATGAAATCTTGTCATGCAACAACGTGGATAGAACTGGAGGGTATTATGCTAAGCAAAATAAGTCAGCCAGAGAAAGATAAATATCATATGACTTCATGCATACGTGGAATTTAAAATACAAAACATGATCGTAGGGGAAGGGAAGGAAAAATAAGATAAAAATAGAGAGGGAGACAGACCATAAGAGACTCTTAAATACAGAGAACAAACTGAGGGCTGCTGGAGGGGGATGGGCGGGGGGGATGGGCTAGATGGGTGATGGGCATTAAGGAGGACACTTGCTGGGATGAACACTGGGTTCTCCTCCTGAAGCCAGACTACACTGTTTGCTAACTACTTGAATTTTAAAATGACAGCAACAAAAAAAACCATGAACCAACAACTCTCAGAGCTTATAAAACTCCCACCAAGCACACCAGCACACAGAGCAGGTAAATCAGAACCTCTGCTGGTGGGACACAGGCTTGTGTGATTTCAAGACTCCCCAGGTGATTCTACTGTCCAGCTTTGAGCTGAGAACGGCTCCTTTACACCATCTGAGACGTTAATTTAAAAAAGCTTTTCCAGTGTGCTATGTGGCCAGCATTTGGAGGCAGGGTGGGGTGTGGCGGGAGGTGGTGCCTGCTTCCCAGGGAGGGGAGCCCCAGAATTTCTCTATCAGACATCGCACTTGCCCGAAGAGACTGCTGTCGTCACAATTGTGAGGTCTAAGAGGGTGTCTAAATTGTATGGTGTAGATCAAGGTTTCACAACCGTGGCATTTTGGGTTAGGCAATTCTTCGTGGGGGGCCCTGCAGGATATTTAGAAGCATCTCCGCCCTGTACCCTCTAGATGTCAACACCCCATCACCACCATTTATAACAACCAAAAGCTATTTCCAGAGGGAATCGAAGGCCCCTGGAAGTAAAATCAGCCCCTGGTGAGAAACGCTGATTTTGATTTAGGTGCTGCCTTTGGCTAAGACACGTAGGGGAGCCGTGTGCACAATAAAGCTTGAGAAGAAGCACCAGTCTCGAGTAGTGGTTCTCAAAGTGAGTCCCCGGGTCCCCAGCAGCACCATGTCACTTGGGAGCTTGATGGAAATCTCTATTCTGGGGACCCGTCCCAGACCTACTGCACCCCAAACTCAGTTTTAGGTCCTCCGGGTGATTTTCATGGACATTCGGTTTTCAGACATTCACGTCTGGAGAAGAAAGAAAGAGTGGATCCTTTGGCGAAATTCTTAGGAGAGCGGAAGTATTTCAGGGGAAGGAGGTGGCAGGAGACCAAGATTTCCAGGTAGAAAGTAGCCTTAATTTCTCTCCCTTAATTTTTCTGTTATAACTTCCTCTGTTGCTTTTTTTTAATTATTTTTTTTTAACATTTATTTATTACCGAGAGACAGAGCATGAGCAGGGGAGGGGCAGAGAGAGGGGGAGACACAGGATCCGAAGCAGGCTCCAGGCTCCGAGCTGTCAGCCCAGAGCCCGACGCGGGGCTCGAACTCACGGACCGCGAGATCGTGACCTGAGCCGAAGTCGGACGCTTAACCGACCGAGCCACCCAGGCGACCCTCTTTGCTCTCTTATATTTTGGATAGAAAACTATTTTCTCTGCAATTTATATCCTGTAGTATGTTCCCCAACTTGCTCCAGTAATTCTCTGGGAATCTCAACAAAACACGCGCTCACGTACACAAACACAGGAGTGTGTTTTTGAAAAGTTGTGCACAAGCGTGTGTTCAGTTGGACGTACGTACCAGTCAACACATATTTACAAACGCGTTTCTCATTTGCATGGTTTTTGTGAATCAAGTTGACGTGTTTGTATCAGCCCAGATGTTTTTACGGCAGATGGAACATCCAAGATCTATCCTGCAGCTGGAGTGAGATTTTCTATGCCAAAAAATCGAATCCTTTCACTCCCTTAAAGCCTTTCGTTGTTTTCCCACGGCCCCAAGGACAACGTCCAACGTCCTTAGCATTTTTCAGAATACGTTGTGCTACCTGACTCCTACTTCTCTTTCTGGGTTCATCTATAGATTAAATCATGGGCAAAAAAAAAAAAAAAAAAAAAAAAGAAAAAATAAAACACCCCCCCTCCCCCCGCCGATGAACAAGTTAGAGATGGGTTGTCCGTGGCTATTTTATTTTATGGCCCAGTGTTATTATGTGATGAGAGCCCTCATCAGCCCAGGTTGGGCCCTGCCCCGCGGTGTTATGGGCGTTGATGGCTGTGCAGCCAGACGGGGCAGGGAAGGACTTGATAGCTACTCCTGTGTTTTGACTGTAAAAGCCTGTAGTCCCTTCTTCCACTTTGTTGGACTTGGGAGGACACTTCTGGGGAAAGGTACACACGGGTGACGTGTTTCCTTTTGCCTCGGGCTCCAGTGCAGCCATGCATGGTTGTGGTTGTGACTTGGGGTGTCCCACTCTTCTGTTCCGTCCCAGAGATCCAGAGGGGGCCGAGCAGGGGAGCTGGCGGACAGCAACGCGGGTGATGGGGACGGAGATTTGGCCAGCTCCAGGGGTGCCTCCCCCCACCCCGCCCCCCCTCGGCTCTGGCCATCCTTGGCCACGTGTGCGTCCCTGTCCTTATGGTCTGGCTCCGCTCCGCTGTGGTCTGGCCTTGCACCGCTGGCTTCTGCCTCCGAGACGTCCTTGCCGCAGTCCTTCAGCCTGGCCAACTTCTGCTTCCACTTCGCTCTGGATCAGCCGTCGCTTCCTCCAGAAACCCTTTCCTGGCCTCCAAGGCTCCAGGACGCGGCCAGCTGTCCCCCCTGTCTGTGTAGCCCACGTGTGACTCATTCCCAGCTCCTCGGAGGGATGTGCCCTCTAATCTCGCCCACTTGCCTCTCTCTCCCCCCTCCTGGACTGCCCCTTGGATGCTCGTGGAGCCCCCCCTCACCCCGAGCCGAGCCCGGCACCTGGCACCGAGTCAGTGCTCGGTTAGCCCTTTACTAAATGGATAAATGAGCAAAGGAATACCTGGCTCAAACAGGAGGGGCTTGTAAGCTACGATGAACACCACACTTCTTCCCTGAAACTAAATGACAGCCGTGCCGGCCTGCACTGTGTGTGATTTAAGTGCCCCCAACATCTGTCCGTGAGGTCTTTTCTCATCCACTCTGGGAGGTCGTCTGAGTCCCCCCGCGGGAGAGTGCAGGGCAGGGCATCACCAGGGAACTGCGTGCCTGTGCTCAAATCCCCTGCTGACTTTGTTTCCCCCTCCTGCACGGCGGCCCTCCCACACCAGCGGCCAAGCCCTCGAACACCCTCACGGAAGTGCTTTCTCCAGACACAGACCCGTAAGTTAAAGACACAAAGAGCACACTTTCTAGATCTACATCAGGCATGACTCGCCATTTCTGTGGGGGGAGAACCAATAGGATATGTTTGGGGAAGGGGCTGCCGACCTCAGTTTTTTAAAATTGTTTTGGTGTTTATTTGTGTTTGAGAGACAAAGAGAGATCGGGGGAGGGGCATAGAGAGAGGGAGACACAGAATCCGAAGCAGGCTCCAGGCTCTGAGCTGTCAGCACAGAGCCCCATGCGGGGCTCGAACTCACGCACCATGAGATCACGACCCGAGCCGAAGTCAGACGCTCAACCTACTGAGCCACCCAGGCGCCCCACGTCTTGAATAGTTGTAATAACGTTGGCAGGTACTGGTCCGTTAAAGCGCTCTCGGTATAAGATGGGCTTGCAGTCACCCGTATCTCCTCATCCGTTCAGGGAGCTCTCAGAGAATGGAAGCTTTTTCATTTCCTGCCCTTCTCCGTAGGAAACACAACCCATATTTCACTCTTTCCCCTTACAAGTACCGGAAGAAACTGCCGAAGCAACAGCACCCTTTAAAGAGAATCAAATCTTTTAGACGGATGGCAGTTTGCTCCTTTCTGGATCACATTCAGTTTTTGGCGCACAACCCCTTGGCCAGAGTGACACCTGACTGTGCCCAGCACAAGAGCAATCGGGTACAGCTCGTGTGGAAGTGACGGCGGTCACGGGAACCACACCCGGCTGCCTGAGGCAGGCGATGTCACGGAGAGAAATGACTGAGCATCATCAAAGCCGAGAAGGAGTAATCCCGAATTAGCTAATTCATTAATCCCATTCACCCTGAAATCAGATATGTGGCTTATCGCCCTCTCAGCCAGACCACCTTTGGCTCAAAAAAATTCAATTACAACAGTGGCTTAACATCCGACTTCAGCTCAGGTCATGATCTCACGGTTTGTGAGTTTGAGCCCCGCGTCGGGCTCTGTGCTGACAGCTCAGAGCCTGGAACCTGCTTCGGATTCTGTGTCCCCCCACTCTCTGCCCCTCCCCTGCTTGCACTCTGTCTGTCTCTCTGTCTCTCAAAAATAAATAAACATTAAAAAATTTTTTAAAGAAAAAAAAGTGGCTTAAGAATTTTTCCCAGAACATGTATTTGTAAAATACAATACCTATCATCCGGCAACTGAAGGAAATCCAGGGAATGTATTTTGATTTCAGACTTTAAGAGTATCTTTGGGTAAGAGGGGTTTCAAGGTTTATTTTTTTTTTATGTTTATTTATTTTTGATAGAGAGAGACAGCACAAGTGGGGGACGGGCAGAGAGAGAAGGAGACACAGAATCCGAAGCAGGCTCCAGGCTGTGAGCTGTCAGCACAGAGTCCGACGTGGGGCTCGAACCCACAAACTGCGAGATCATGACCTGAGCTGAAGTCGGTCGCTTAACTGACTGAGCCACCCAGGTGCCCCTCAAGGTTTGTTTTTATTTAACTCTTCCTCCACGTTGGTTGACAAAACTCTCTGTCTCAGAATCAACACACCCCAGTTACTCTCATCTCCTTTAAAGGTAATGTTACTGGTTATTCTGAGTCTGACTTTTTTACACCTGCAGTCGAAAGCGGTCTTTCTCCAGCTGCAGGTGTTTCCAACAGGTAAGCGTGAAGTGCAGGTGCTTATGTGTTCAAATAAGAAGTGAATCCGAGTTCAGAATTCACTTCTGAGTTCACATGCTACAAATATTCTGATCGATCTGACCTCAGTGCAGTTGCGTGTTCTTTCGTCTGTGAGGATAGGGAACAAAGAGACACAGCTGTAGTTGTATTTTCTAAGTCCCAGGCACAAAATAGCGCCCTTCTCGGGACCGGGAGCAGCACCCACTGAAAAGGAGTAGCTGCGGAGCAGCACGTTAACAGAAGTCGGAGCAGTGATGGGTTTGCTGTCTCAGCTGCACAGTTTCTGAATATCACAAAAGAGTAACCAATGCGCCAGATAAAGCCACAGTGATATCCAGTCCCAAAAGAAAGAAAGGAAAGCTGGAAATTAAAAAGGAAGCTCTGGCAGGGTCTGGTTGTTGAACAAGGGAGCCGAAAAAGCATCCACTAGCTGGTGAGCACAGGCAGGGTGTAGACAAAGCCGAGCGACCAAGCACCAGCCAATCGGAGGCGAGCACAGCATCCTTCTATTTCATCGTATCTGCCTGCACCTCCAGCCAGCGTGCCCCTGCTGTTCTATTCGAGCTGGAGGGGACAGCAGCAGATCTTCTGTGGCCGACCATGCACGCTGGGCTTGTCTCCACCTGCCCTCCTCCAGGTTTTCTCCCACCAAGAAGGAAGATGAGTGACGGCAGGCGGTGCTGGTTTGACAGTGGTCCCATCAGGATGAGGGAAAGTGCCTGGTCCCTGAGTAGCAGGATGACCACAGATCCCATTATGCCAGGGGCCCCCGAGGGCCTATTACCCACCCTGGGGCGAGTGGAGGCAGAAAACCGAGGGATGCTGTTTTAGACTTTGCATGGGTTGTTTTTGGAGAGAAGCCATGCCAATTTTGTGTTTGGCTGGCACCTGGGGTGTGTGTGTGTGTGTGTGTGTGTGTATGTGTGTGTTAATCTTCTACCTTCAAAGGGAGACAAAAACTTTTCCAGTTTTTTCCTTACATGCTTTAGAATTCTCACATTTTAATTTCCCCCTTCGGGTTGGCATAGCTGCCATTCAAATCGCCAAAAATAAGCTTGTTCCCCCAAATATATTCAAACAGCCTACATGCATGCGTGTGCACACACACACACACACACACACACACACACACACACACCTGTATCACCCACTCCATTAAACCCAACATCACAGTATTCCTTCGTGTACTCTTACGCCTGTAAGCCATTGCTGATAGCTTTGCACCAAGAGAATTCCTCTGTTTATTTCCCCATTTGGTGGAGCCAACAGGAACCAGAACATCTACACCTGTAGGAGCTCTGTCACACTGTCTGGTCACCAGAGGTTGATAAAAGCCCTGGATTCTCATCGATGAAGGCGAAAGCTGTCTGGGTCATCCCTAGACTCGGGCCAGGTTCTCCTGCCATCACACCAGATGTAGCTCAAGGCATTCCTGTACCAGATTACACAGCCACTTATTAGACAAAGCTCCCCTTCCCCCTTATCTTTGTGTCACAGGCCACCCACTTGCACAGGTCTCCAAAGAATTTATACAACGTTGTTTTGTGCTCTTTTTCCTACACGTTCATTCGCAAAATATCCCCCAAATGACTAGGGCTTCTAATTTGTCACTTAAAACAAGCACAAGAAATCTAGATGTCTCTTAGTCAATGAGAAAAGTATTCTTAACCATGAACAGAGAATCAGAAAGCATAGCCTCTCATAAGAGGGATTTGAAAAATAAAACCTCTGGAGCACATGGGTGGCTCAATCAGTTAAGCGTCTGACTTCAGCTCAGGTCATGATCCCACAGTCCGTGAGTTCGAGACCCACGTCAGGCTCTGTGCTGACAGCTCAGAGCCTGGAGCCTGTTTCAGATTCTGTGTCTCCCTCCTTCTCTCTCTGACCCTCCCCCGTTCATGCTCTGTCTCTGTCTCAAAAATAAACGTTAAAAAAATTAAAAAAAATAATAAAATCTCTATGGACATGTTTTTTTTCACCAAATGAAAAATATGCCATTACTGAGCATGTCACCTGCTTCTCCTCTTCAGTGTGATCTTTTCTTTATGGTTCATGAACTCTGTGAACCCAGCCCCTAGAGAGTGTAGGTCTCCTATCATGGTGACTCACTAACTTGGCGCTAAAAATCTGTGTCTCCCTAAATTCATATGCTGAAATCCTAACCCTCCTCCCCCACAAAGTGATGGTATTTATTTGGAGGTGGGCCTTTGGGAGGTGCTTGGGAGATTAGTGGCTTTGCAAAAAAAGACCTCAAGGGGGATCCCCCATCCATTTTTCCACGTGAAGACACAGCAAGAAGATACCACCTATAAGCGAGGAAGTGGGTCTTCAGCAGACAACGGCGCCTTGATCGTGAACTTCCCAGAACTGTCAGAAAGGAACGTCTGTTGTTTATAAACCACCCAGTCTGTGGTATTTTGAGAGAGCAATGTGAACAGACTAAGATACTTGTTGCTCATTAAAACAGTTTTCAGTTGATAAAAGCAATAGAACATTTAGAAAATGAACAAAATGAAACTCTGCAATTCCACACCCAACACAAAACTGCTGTAAGTTTTATATGCTGCCTTCTGGATTTTAAATTTTTGAATCTTTACTTGAGGGTATTTATATTAAACAAGAATGAGAGCTAATTATGGAAAAATGAGAATATCACAGAAAATCATAAAAGGGACAAGTGGAGTACGAGTAATCTCTAATCTCTGTAACCAGAAATAAACACAGTTAACATACATAAATCCTGTTTTTATTTATTCTTTCATATACCAATATATACTTTTTTGAGGGAGAGAGAAGAGAGAGCATGTGTGCGAATGAGGGGAGGGGGAGAGGGAGAGGGGGAGAGGGAGAGGGGGAGAGGGAGAGGGGGAGAGGGGGAGGGGGAGAGGGGGAGGGGGAGAGGGAGAGGGGAAGAGGGAGAGGGAGAGAGGGAGAATCCCAAGCAGGCTCCATGCCCAGCGTGGAGCCTGATACAAGGCTCGATTCCAAGACCCTGGGATCATGACCTGAGCTCAAATCAAGAGTTGGATGCTGAACTGACTGAGCCACCCAGGTGCCCCTATCAATATATACTTTTTAAAAAATGTTTTTATTTATTTTTGAGAGAGAGAGAGAGAGAGGAAAAGAGAGAGAGAGAGAGAGAGACCAGTGGAGGGGCAGAGAGAGAGGAAGAATCAGAAGCAGGCTCCAGGCTCTGAGCCATCAATACAGAGTCCGATGCAGGGCTCGAACTCATGAGCCACAAGATCGTGATCTGAGCTGAAGCTGGATGTTCAACTGACTGAGCCACCCAGGCACCCCTTCCAATATATACTTTTTAAAAAATGTTTTTATTTATTTTTTTGAGAGAGACAGAGAGAGAGAGACACCAGTGGAGGGGCAGAGAGAGAGGGAGAATCAGAAGCAGGCTCCAGGCTCTGAGCCATCAGTACAGAGCCCGATGCAGGGCTCGAACTCACGAACCGCAAGATCATGACCTGAGCTGAAGCTGGACGCTCAACTGACTGAGCCACCCAGGCACCCCTACCAATATATACTTTTAAATGGATTATTTCCTGATGCTCTTATGTCATTCTCCCTTCATTTGTTCATTCAATAAACATTTACTGAGCACCTGCCAGCACTTCACTGGGGTTAAAACAATGTGCAGGGGTGCAATAACCCCTCATGGTTCTCATGATGCTTGTGGCCCAAAGGAGAAGGTGGATCTTCAACAAATAATTACTAATTTTTCTCTGAGGAACAAATTGTATTTGTCTGTTGGCCTTAACGTTTCATCTCCCTTTCAAACCTCTCCCACTGTCTCGCCCCCACACATTCTAATTTCTGTCTACTTCTTGTTCATTTAATCCCCGGCATCACAAATCCAGTGACAGATGCCCTGGGACTCTGTGTTCCCGCTTGCACATCTCACCCCATGGTTTCCAAGGGCAGGTGAGTCACTGAGCTGGGAGGTAGCTCTGTAGAGGACAGACTGTACCCTAAGTGGCCTTGCAACAGTTTCTGATAACACCTAGGAGAGCTTCGAGATTTCTGAGAAGCACAGTAACAAGAAGGGAGGCTTTGGAGCAGGAAGTCAGATAGAGTGACTGCATCCAACACAGCCATCTGAAGAGCTGGGCTGAGAAACAGGAAGCAGCTCCTCGTTTTGGCCGCTACACAGCATTTTGCTTTGGGGAAAACAAACAAATTTTTCCCAGGCTGAGAGCCTGGAGGGTCTGGAACTCAGAATCTGGGAGGACCGCTGCCCTGAGTCCAGCGGCCCTGGAACAGAAACTGCGTGGCTCTCCATGCCAGCCCCCTTGTCATCCAGAAGCTGGGTAGAGTTCTTCAGAGCCAAAGGCCTGGGGCCATCATCTGCTTCCTTCCACCCAAGTGTCGACTCTGTGTTGGCTATGGAGACGTGAACCTTTTTGGAAAAAAATACCTTCCTAACGCTGCTGAGGAAAGTGGCCAGTATCTTAAAGTTTCCTTTTTTTGTTTTTTAGTTTTTTAAAGTTTATTTTACTTATTTTTGAGAAAGAGAGAAAGAGAGAGCGGGCACAGGAGGGGCAGAGAGAGGGGGAGAGTGAGAATCCCACACAGGCTCCACACTGTCAGCACGGAGCCCGACGCGGGACTCGATCTCACAAACTACAAGATCATGACCTGAGCCAAAATGAAGAGTCAGTCACCACCCAGGGCATCCCTTAAAAGGTTCAGTAGAGAAGAGGCTATTAACTGCAAAGCACCGTGAACAGAGGATGCCCCATGCGGATGGAAACCTGGCCCTTAGGGTCTACCCGAGTCACAATTTGCACCCCAGAGGACCTCGCTTATTTCTTGACACCTGTCTTCCCCACCGGTGGCACCACTGAGCCCAGAGGACTGGCCGATTTGTTTTTGCGAGCTCAGTGCTGACACAGCGCCTGGTGCATCGTGGGTACTCGATACCACAACAAATCCTGATGTGACAGACTGGGCAGAGGACATACTGACAAATGCCAGCACGGAGTGAGCGGGTCCCCGCGGACACATAAGAGACAAGATAATGGTCCAATAAAATTGCACTGTATCTCCAAAGCAATTATTTGTATACTCGTTATTTCCTTCTCTTTTTGCTTCCCCAAACACCCTCCGCTTTGTCACCTTATTTCTCTTCCCCACACACTTGTATCCGTCGTCCCTCCCTGCCCACTCCCATCTCCTTCAACTACGACCTGTGTCTCCATGACTCCGCAAAGGTACATCTAGGCCCAAGCTCTTCTCCAGGGCTCCAGATCCCTTCCTCCCGCTGCCTTGGAGACCTTTCCACATGGTTGGGTCTTTGGGAGGGGCCTCAGATACCACATGGCAGCATGGGGGCTCATTATGTCACTGCCTGTCCGCACCCCCAATCTGCCCGCCACCTCTGTTTCCTCTTGCCTTTGGTGCCATCACTTCAGGCAGCCGAAGCTGGAAACGTTGGAAACAGCTCCTTTGGAACGTCGAACTGGAATGTTTCCACCTCGTTTTCTGTCGAGCTGCCGGGACAAGTGTGACAGGCTGAATAACAGGCCCCTCCCGACCAACCGCGGCCGTGTTCTAATCCCCAGAATCTATGGAGATGTTGACTCACATGGAGAAAAGGACTCTGTCGGTGTGACCGAGGATTCTGGGACGGGAGACCACTCTGGATTCTCCTGGTTGGCCCAACGCCGTCCCAGGGGCCTTTGTCAGAGACGTCAATCGGGGGAGGACGAGCGAGGGCAGAAGCAGAGTTTGGACTGATGAAGCCACGAACCCAGGAGGCTCTTCAAGCCGAAGACAGGGACGCAGGCTCCCTACCTACCCCCTCCCCTCCGCCCCCAGAAGGATGTAGCCTTTGATTTTAGCCCCGTGAGATCCACTTCGGAATTCCGACCTCCAGTGGTGCAAGATAATACAGTTATGTCATTCTGAGCCTCTGAGTTTGTGGTGATTTGTTACGAGGGCCAGAGGAGACGAGCACGGAGATTTCCAACACCAAGGCGAGTGGGAGACAGGCTGCCACGGAAAGTGGCCTCTGATGTTGGTTTCAAGCATCCAGATGATGGGAATGGGTCCAGGAGCAGAGGGGTTGGGCGAGGAGACCTGCAAGGTGGTGGCTCCGGGGGAGCCGGCGGCGTCTGTGGGTCTCCTCTCCCACAAGCCTGGCCGAGAGGCTTCAAGAGTACGGCTGGGGAGAGTGGCAACGTGCTTCCTGCTGTGGGGACACGTGGGCCACTAGTGCTTGGCCCGGCCCTGCAGAGGTTGAGGCTGGCTGAGGACCGAGTCCCACCCCACTGGGAAAGGGAGAGGCCCCCGGGGTCCCGAAATCCAGGGACCAGAGAAGACTCGAGAAGGGATCCGGAGGCCAAGGCATCAGGGGTCCCCTCGGATCCAAGCGGGTCCCTCAGGACAGGGGGGAGGGTGGGGGTCCTGTGTCCCTCGGGTCACCTGGAGGGCCCGGCGGAGTGGAAACGTGGCCGGGGACCGGCAGTGGAGCTGGGGGGAGGCGGGGTGGGGGGAGGGAGCGGCAGGTGCCGCGAGGGAGGCCGGGACCCTGAGCGCAGCCGGGAGAGGGATCCGCCTGCCTCCGCCCCTGCTCCTCCGCGGTTCTAGTCCAGGGGCCTGGACCCTGGAATCGCTGCATGGGGCCGATTTCGTGACTGAAAGCAGCCAGATGCCAAGGCTGAGGGTGACCAGGAAAGCCTTGCAGAGGCCGCCGCTCTCCCCAGAAACAAAGGGCGCCTCCCGGCGGCAGCGGTGTGGAGGGGGCCCTGGGGGGGACACCAAGGCTGCATTGTGCCCCCGGCGCCACCGCCTGCGGGGTAGCCTGGCTGCCTGCCGCCCCCGCGGAGGCCCCTCCGCACTCCTGGCCCAGGTCCCACTTCTGCCGCGCCTGTGCCCCCTCGGCCTCCCTGCCTCCGTCTCCCCAGGCCACCCACACGCCCAGCGGCTCCTGCAACAGCCCCACCCCCAGACAGCCGGGACCTCCCTGCCTGCCAGCAGGACAGCATGTGTCCTGCCGCTTTGTGTGTCTTTCAGGGCCTCCTCGACCTCCCTCCCTCACCCCGTGTGCCCTGGCCCCACCACTGGGACTGCTTCCGCCATCAGAACCCCAGGACCTTTGCGCATACTCTTCCCGAGTCACCCTCTCCCCTGCCCCCTCACACTTCCTTCTTTGTGGAAGTCTTATGTCATCCTCTGTAGTGGCACGTCACTCCTCACCAAGCCACGGCCACTGCTCCTGGGCAGAGGCCAGCCTCCCTCCCTTCCTCCTGAGGATGCACCTGCACTTTTTTCATGTCCAGCAAAGGGTGCTGTGTTCCAAGTGGGATACCGGGGTCGGTGAGACGTGGCCTTGTCCCCAGGACCTTCGGGACACCGGGTGTACGGAGAGCTGGCAAGCATAGAGGCATCAGCACCGTGGCAGTGACAGGAGTGCGGGTCAAGCCCAGTGTGACTCAGGCTGCAGTTATAATACACGGTTAGGGGATGCGGAGGACACACATCCCTCACTATGTAGTGAGCCGCTGGTCCAGGACCCCGCCAGGGCCAGGATCAGGTTCTCCTCCCTCGGGCCTCCTCCGGGAGACCCTTCCACACAGTAGACCCCCCACGAGGGGCTGTTTACACCTTTCACAACTCCACTTTTAAGTTGTGCGGTGACTTCGAGGCATCAGAGCTCATCTGATGCTCTCCTCCACCACCGTGGCTCTCAAGTTCAGGTCCTTTCCAAAAATGCTGTTTCCCAGGTCCCAGCCCCAGACACACGGCTGCAATCACTCAGGCGTCTGCATGTAAGAAACCCAGCCTTTCGGTGCATGGCCCCACGGCCAGGATGGAGGGGCGCCGCCCTTGGCCGTGGGGCAGTTGTGACCTCCGCGTGATGTGGACAACGTGGTTCAATAACGCGCTAGAGCTCGTGTGGCTCCTGGAGGGTGGATCAGGACGGCTCTGGCCCACGCTTCCTGACGCCTCACCTCCGGGAAGGCAGTGGATGGGGCTCTGATGAGTGTCCGGGGTCCTGCCAGGGCGCCCTGCCCTTCCTTGGAAAGCCCTCGCGGAGCTGGCTGCCAGCAGAAGGCTCGCCATTCACCGCAGGAAGCGTGGCTTCCTGGGGCCAGTGTCAAAAACAAGACCAGACCCGCTTCCGCGAGACGGGTCAGACACAACGCAGCGTGCTCTCCCGCCGGCCTCTTTGCCTGAGAGCTTTATTGTGATTCATGGTTTCTCTGAATTCCCTTGCCTTCTCCCAGTGACTCAGCCCTTGATCCTCCAGCCTGAGGTGCTCATCTGGTTGGTTAAACAGAAGGAATCTCTTGGAAGTCATCTAAAGACTCTGAAGGCCAGATTGTCCCAGGAACATTCGCTTCTGCCAGATTCCAAGGCCCACGAAATAGTTCCCCAATTTTAACTTTGATTGAAATTTGTTCAAAACTATGAAATTAAAGGGAGAGTAAGAAACCATAAACGTAGTTACCACCTAGGCAGCTTCTAGGTTATGAATAGCTTGAATTCCAAAGTTTGTAAATCAGTTGTTCAGAATGCATGATAGAGTTGCCCAAAGACATCGTGTTTTAAATGGTGGTGAAGTTCTCAATCTCCCCCATAAAGTTTGTCTAACTTAGGAGACAACAAGGAATATTGAAAGAGTAGGGAGAATCCAGAAATTCTCCATGATTGTTTTGTGGGAGAAAAGCAGAATAAAGAGGGGCGCCTGGGTGGGTCAGTTGGTTGAGCGTCCGACTTCGGCTCAGGTCCTGATCTCACAGCTTGTGAGTTTGAGCCCCGCGTCGGGCTCTGTGCTGACAGCTCAGAGCCTGGAGCCTGCTTCAGATTCTGTGTCTCCCCCTCTCTCTGTCCCTAACCCACTCACATTCTGTCTCTGTCTCTCTCAAAAATAAGCAAACATTAAAAAAAAAATTTTTTTTTTTTAATTTTTTTTTTCAACGTTTATTTATTTTTGGGACAGAGAGAGACAGAGCATGAACGGGGGAGGGGCAGAGAGAGAGGGAGACACAGAATCGGAAACAGGCTCCAGGCTCTGAGCCATCAGCCCAGAGTCTGATGCGAGCCTGACGCGGGGCTCGAACTCACGGACCGCGAGATCGTGACCTGGCTGAAGTCGGACGCTTAACCGACTGCGCCACCCAGGCGCCCCAAAAAAATTTTTTTTAAAGAAAAAAAAAGAAAAGCAGAATAAAGGAAGAACTATCATTCCTAAGGAGCCCTTTCAATTGTCTCTAAGGTATTGACAAGCTAAGGGAGCATGGCCTTTGGCCATCCGAAGTTGGATGGAAATGCCAGTGGAAATGTGGCCACACAATTTTTTGGGTTACAAATTGACTGTAGACACATACCTGTATATATGTATACATACAATCCTCCCACATATACACATGTATACACACATGTACATGTTTACACACACACCAATTTAGGGGTCAAAGGATCTCTTGGAGAGGAGCAGTTTCCATTTCCCAGGATTCAGTCTTTGAGTCTCTGGGTGAGACACTGGGGATGAGACAAGGATGGCCCAGACTCCACACATTGATGCCGCCATTACTTTGGATCTTTTATCTGAGCCCTTGAATGTATGTATTACATACCCACAGAGCCACATTTTAATCTGCTCCTCCGCAAGATAAATGTTTATCAAAGAACTCTGTGTTACACTATGATGCATGAGGTAAGCTGCACGGTCTTATTCTGTATCGCACGGAGAATCCAAGCAAAGCTTTCTTCCCTAGGATAGGATCTGCATGTTTTGTGTTCCTTCATAAAGCTCACGCTGGAGCACAAGTCACATGAAACAAGTTCTTAACTATGAGAACCAGACTGCATGTCTCTGCCTCACATCATATACACAAATCAACTCAACATGGACCATTGACCTAAATGTTAAAACGAAAAGTATAAAACTCCTAGAAGAAAACATGGGAGTAATTCTTTGTGATCTGGGATAGTGGTCAGGTACTGGTTTCTTAGATAAGACGCTGAAGTCACAAAATGACAAGAGAAAAAGTAGATAAATCGAGCTTCATCAGAGTGAAAACCTTTTGGGCTTCAAAGGACGTTGTTAAGAAAAGGACATGACCCTACAAAATGAGAACGGATATTTGCAAATCGTATGTTTGACACAGGATTTGTGTCCAGAATATAAAGAGATCTCTTACAACTTACAATAACAAGATACGTAACCCAATTTTTAAAAATGGGGTATAAGTTTGAATAGTCATTTCTCCAAAGAAGATATCCAGATGGCTAACACAGACATGAAAAGATGCTCAGAGTCATTTGTTGTTAGGGAAATGCAAATCAAAACCACAAGGGGATACTAGTTTGCACCCACTCGGATGGCTAAGCTGAAAGGGACAGACAATGAGGAGTTGAGGTGAGGATGTGAAGTTGGAACCCTCCTACGTTGCTGGTGGGGATGTAAACTGGTGCAGCCACTGGGGAAAATGATTTCGCAGTTCCTCAAAAAGTCAAATACAGAATTACCAGATGATCCAGTAATTCTTCTCCGAGATATATACCCAAAATAAATGAAAACAGATGCCCACATAAGTACTTGAACATGAATGTTCATCAGAATGATCCTCCATAATAGTCAAAATACAGAAACAACTCCGATGTCCACAAACTAAAAAATGGATAAACATAATGTAATATATCCATACCGTGGACCATTACTTGGCCATAAAAAGGAGGTAATGATACTTGCTACATGAATGAGCCTTGAAAACATTATGCTAAGTGAAAGAAGTCAGACATCGAAGGTTGTACATTATGTGATTCCACTGATACGAACTGCTCGGAATATGCACATCCATAGAGATACAAAGCAGAGTAGTGGTTGCCCAGAGCTCGGGAAGGAAGAGGCAGAAATGGGGGGTGTTTGCTGATGGGGAAGGGGCTTCTTCTGGGGGTGATGCAAATATTCTGCAGTTAAGTAGTAGTGATGGCTGAACAACTTTCTGAACATGCTAAAAATTGTGGAATTGTCTGCTTTAAAAGGGCAAATGCGATGGGATGTGAATTATGCCTCATGTAACTTAAAAGAAAAAAGCAACCAGAACTCACAAGATCCCTGCTTCCATGGAGGGGGAGACCCCGGAGCACCACTTACTCTGTTGTCAGCAGAGGGTGAGCTGATTAAGTACCACCCCACGACAATCACTAGAGACCTTCCATTCCCCGCCCCCTCCCTGGTTTGTTTCAGAGGTAAGCGTCTGCAGATCGCGATCTGGCACCGTGAGGAGTTCGTGAGAACACACAAGAATAGCATCCCACCTACTGAATATCTGTCATCTCTGTTCAGATGGCTCTTCCCTCTCTCTCCCTTTAAAAAATCATTAAATGCATACGGATCCCCAACAGAAAGCTCTGGCCTTTGATTTGGTCTTTGATGTGGATCTTCTGGGTCATCGTCTCTGATAGCTCAGTGAGTTTTTCCTGGAACACTGATACTTCAATGGTGGTCCGGAGAAGGTGGGTGGTCCCTGACTAGCCAGCAAATCAACTCACTTGGTGGCAAGGCAGGGCGGGGAGGGGAACAGGATCCAGTGGGTGGGGGCAGGGGAGCCCTCCTTACACCCAGCAGCCACAGCAGCACCAGGGGGACTGTGACCTGGGATAACAGAAGCTGGAAATCTGGATGTTTTAAATGTAAAGTCTTCATTTTTTAACGAAAATTTTAAATGTTTACTTATTTTTGAGAGAGAGACAGACAGACAGCGTGGCACACACAACTTGAGGAGGGGCAGAGACAGAGAGAGAGAGAGAGAGAGAGAAACATTGAATCTGAAGCCGGCTCCAGGCTCTGAGCTGTCAGCACGAGCCAGGTGCAGGGCTCGAACTCACAGACCATGAGATCACCTCAGCCAAAGTTGGACGCTTAACCGACTGAGCCACCCAGGCTGGGCTTCTTAAATGTAAAGTCTTCCTTTTTAAAATGCCTTTTTGAGGGGCGCCTGGGTGGCGCAGTCGGTTAAGCGTCCGACTTCAGCCAGGTCACGATCTCGCGGTCCGTGAGTTCGAGCCCCGCGTCGGGCTCTGGGCTGAGGGCTCAGAGCCTGGAGCCTGTTTCCGATTCTGTGTCTCCCTCTCTCTCTGCCCCTCCCCCGTTCATGCTCTGTCTCTCTCTGTCCCAAAAATAAATAAACGTTGAAAAAAATTTTTAAGAAAAAAAAAAAAATGCCTTTTTGAAACAGAGCATTTGTGGGCTGAGTTCCCACCAGAGGCCGCGAATGTGTGACCTAGGTTCCAGGCCCTGCACTGGCTCGTTTGTACAATGGACATCAAGATGTGAAGTCAGCAAGGGTGCGTTGAAATGGCCTGGGAGTTCATGTGGTTTGACCGCCTACCCCATGTTACAATCCCTCCTACACCAGATGGCCACCCTGCATTTAAGTAAGTTAATAATTCAAGCCAGAAAACATGCAGATTTTTTTTTGTTAGCTTCTTAATAAAAAAACAAAACTAGGGGGCATGGGTTAGATGGGAAGACGGAGCTACAGCTGCCTCGAGGGGGGCAGGACTAACATAGGGGGCTGGAAGGGGCTTCAATGTTGATTTTGTTTGGATGCTTCTCTCTCATGACCAGCCCTAGCATTTTCTTTTAAACTCTAATTCATTAAAGCGTATCAGCATGTTTGGGGCTTCGTTTTCCCAGAATTCCCAGAGGGAAACAGAATTTTCGACCTGGAGTGGCCCTCCGAACTACTGGGGTCTGACTCCCTCATTTTACACCTAACAGAACTGAGATCCTGAGGCTTGAACTGTTTGCTCGAAGACTGTCAGACATCGGCGACCAACTCTGACTGCACGTTTAGCCTACAACTTGTAACTCATAACCAGGATCCAGATGTAAGTGTGGCGCTTTGAAATTTCCTGTAGCCTTTTGTAAGGGACTCAAGAGCACTCGTGTTCTTATTTTTATTTTTTTACATGTTTATTATTATTTTTTTTTAATTTTTTTTTCAACGTTTTTTATTTATTTTTGGGACAGAGAGAGACAGAGCATGAACGGGGGAGGGGCAGAGAGAGAGGGAGACACAGAATCGGAAACAGGCTCCAGGCTCCGAGCCATCAGCCCAGAGCCTGACGCGGGGCTCGAACTCACGGACCGCGAGATCGTGACCTGGCTGAAGTCGGACGCTTAACCGACTGCGCCACCCAGGCGCCCCATGTTTATTATTTTTGAGAGAGAGCGAGAGTGAGTGAAAGCGAGACAGAGAGCAGAGCACAAGCCAGGGAGGGGCAGAGACAGAGGGACAGAGGCTGTCTATCCTGACGGCTGATGGCCCAATGCAGGGCTTGAACTCACAAACCATGAATGAGATCATGACCTGAGCCGAAGTCGGACGTTTAACCGACCGAGCCACCCAGGCATCCCTATGTCTTTAGAGATAAAAAGATTTACCAAAAAAACCCAAAAAAACCAAAAAAAAACCCATACACAAAAACCTCCAACAAACAATAACCCCCACCCCCTGCTATTTGGTTCACTTTCCGAGCTACCTTAATGGAATCGTGCGATAACTCACAATGTTATCTATACGTAGAGCCCACTAGAGATTACTCAGGATTCTGAAGACAGGGTTGGCACAAACCACAGCGATCCCCACGGCTCATTTTACCGGTTCCCCGTCTTCCCGATAAAACCCTCTCGCGAGCTGCCGCTATGTTTTGAATTCACTTGTGTTTGGCTGCCTTTATCTGCCGTCTCCGTGAGACTTGGCAGATAGCGGGAAGGCCGAGGAGGAGAAAGGAAGGACTGCAAGAGCCCCCGAACTTAGTCAATGCATCCCTAGATAATTGAAAACTGTGTCATTTGGCACAGAACTCGCGGAGTTGAATTCTTTTGGTCACTAGGCATGAGGAGAAACGGGGCCCAGCAAGTGGGTGGAGAAAGGCCTGCGTGACCATGCCCTCGGCTTGCACTGTGGGGTCCCCCCCTCCCCCTTGGTACAGCACCTACATACGGATTTGACAAGCCAAACTAGGAATAAAAACACAGGCAGCAACAATGACCCCTTATTAAATGCAGAGATAGTTATGAGTCCCATTAAAAGTCAACAGAAGCCTCCGTTCCGGTAATCATCGAGATTCCCTTTTCCTGCATTTGTGCTCGGCCCTTCTCTTTAATTATACAGAGTTGCCCCCGCAGGCTCTCGCAGTGACAGGCAGGGACACCATTACTTCAGCGGGGGATCGGAGCTTTTGAGATACATCGTGCGCGCGCCTTAGCCAGATGTGAAATTTCAGCCTGCGTCTGCGCTAAATGCGGTCAGGAACCTTCTAAACCTTTTGTGCGAGTCCAGGAGGGAAAACAGTCTGGCAGATTCCGACAAGCATCTCTTCAAGAGCACATTTGTACGGGGTGAAAAAGCCCAGGCCGGCTGCTGCTGGGTCGTCATGGCAACAGACATACACATCATTGACGCGTCAGCTTCTGCAAAGAGCACAAAGTAAGGAAACCTTCCCCACATGAGGGCATGTGGAATGAAGGGATGCGTCCTCCGTGCAGCCTAATCACATGGTGTTTTCCGTCCTTCCAAGGGGCTCGGGCAGGCACGCGGCCCTCTTTATGGCCTAGATGTGACCCAGGGGAACATTCGCGGATCTCACCCCCGCTCTGTGTAGACTTCAGGACGTCAGTCACGTTTACCAAACCCTCCTTTCCTTTTCGAAGCCTGGTTACTAATTGATGGCAAACAGTATGATAGTAACTGGGGAGGAGAAGGAAGGGCCTCCTTCGCTTAGTCCTCCCGGAAAGAAATTTCCCTAGCTTTCCATGGAGGTTGTGTGGGGCGCTCTTATGTACTGAGGCAGGGGGTGGCCTTTCACAGGCCTACAGAAAGAGAGGTGAATCGTGGCTTGAAAGCCTTCTCTTGGAAATGGAGTTCTAAAAATAATAAATAGCTATTCACTCAATACTTCCCGAGGCGAGGGCTTCAACGATGCACTGGAGCTGTAGGAATTAAGCCCAGAGGGATGGAAAATTTAGACCGAGGGGAAGCTGGATCCCTGAAGGTAAACTTCAGTGATTTCAAGTGGAGAACAAGGATGAAATGTACCCCCCCCCCATTCGTCTTGAAGGAAACCCACAGGAGCTCTATTCATGAGAAGTAAAATTAGCTTTATGTTCAATTTGCATGACATTTATGGCAGTAAGCATTCCACAGCATGACTTAATTGTGGCTGAGACACCTAACAGGAAAGGAGAAGAAAAGGAAAAGAGAGGGTTTGATCCGTTGAAGGACAAATAGTCACGAATCCAGGAACATTTAACAACCCGGTGACGGAGTGTACCTCACAAACAACAACCCACGGCTCACAAAAGTTCCAGGCCTGACGGTGATGAAGTTTCCTCAACTGTTTCATTACTTCTTTCCTTCCTGTAATTATGAACATTCATCAAATAAGCGCTGACTTTAAAATGTCAAACTGTCTCCTTTTAGTTTTGCTTTTTTTACCTTGGAACTTAGAAAAAAATTTTTTACCGATTCCGATTTTTATTCTGGGTCGTCTTTAAAAAACAATCCCCGGAAAAAAAAAACCTAGGGTAAGGATCCCTTCCCTGTACGGAGGGGATTATAATCCCCGCTAGGTATTGCGCTTAGACACGGTCGATCAACAGGCTAGAGGCTAAAGAAGCTTAAAGAAATTAGCTTTTTTCCCCCAGAGATTTCACACTGGTGTCCAGTCAGGTGGCAAACATTTTGGGGAGGGAGGAGGGATGGAGGGGCTGACACAGTGTTAAAAGAAATGACATAAATGCCTATTAGGCTTGGGGCACCCGGGTGGCTCAGTCGGTTAAGTGTCCAGTCTCAGCTCAGGTCTCGATCTCGTTGTTCGTGAGTTCGAGCCCCGCGTGGGGCTCGGTGCTGACAGCTCGGAGCCTGGAGCCCGCTTCGGATTCTGTGTCTCCCTCTCTCTCTGCCTTCCTCTGCTCATGTTCTGTCTGTCTCTCTCTTAAAAATACATAATAGTCATTAAAAAGAATTTTTTTTAAGTGCCTCTTAGGCTTTTGTTCTGCAGTTTGCTACAGCCCCCCCCCCCCCAATTCTCCAATGCCTCCCCGCCCAGACTGCCCATTCGCTTAAGCTGCCTGCTCGAAGGCTTGGGGTTCACAGTCTTGCACACATTTGCTCATGCTTTTCTGCTTCTCTTCTTTTTGGTAGGCATTCAGACGAAGAAGTCTCTTCTTCTACACATTTCTGCTTAAAACCCATAAATAATTAGGGTTGTCAGGAGTGGGATGCACAGATCCCTATAAGTAATTGCATAATGTCACCCAGAGAAGCCATGGGAAGGGATAGAAGTCTTTGGTGACTGTATCAGTTTCCTGTGGCTCTGTAACAAATTACCACCAATTTAGTGGCTTAAACAAGAACACGTTTGTTGTGAAGGTCAGAAATCCTCAAATCAAGGAGTCAGCAGGGCCACCTTCCTTCCGGAAGCTCTAAAGGGAGATCTTTTCTCCTGACTTTTTAGTTTCGAGAGGCCACTTGCATTCCTGGGCTTGTGGCCCCATCCTCTGTCTTCAAAGCCAGCCAAGCAGCATCTTGAACTTTTCTCTTTGATTATCCAGCCTCCCTTTTATAAGGACCCTTGCGATTACACTGGGCACAAGCAGATAATCCAGAACAGTTTGCCTATTTTTTTTTTCTAAGTAGCCTCCACGCCCAACATAGGGCCTGAATTCAGGACCCCAACCAAGATCAAGAGTCGTATGCACACCCCACAGGTTGAGCCAGCCAGGGGCCCTAATTTCTGTATGTTGAGATTAGTTGATAAGCATCATTAATTCCCTCTGTGGCCTTAATTCCCCTTTGCCATGGAACCTAACTTACAGTTCCAGGGACCAGAGCAGACCTCTTTGGGGGGCATTCTTCTGACTGCGGCCATGAGAAGCATGTAATAAGTGAACACCCAAGAAAATGACTGGTTTTCCTGGACTAGGTGAGAAAGCTACCCTATAATTCTGGTTTAACATAGGAGCACCTGGGTAGCTTGGTGGGTTAAGCATCTGACTCTGGATTTTGGCTCAGGTCACGATCTCCCGGTTTGTTAGTTGGAGCCCCATGTCGGGCTTTGTGCTGAGTGTGGAGGCTGCCTGGGATTCTCTTCCTCTCTCTGCCCCTCCCCTGCTCACTCGCTCTCTCTCTAAAAAAAAAAAAAAAAAAAAAAAAAATCCTAAAAAAACAGTTGTATTCCATCTACTGATATTCTAAAATTGTTTATAGAATTAAAGAGCTTTTAACAAAATGCTACCATGATGGAGACACAACTGGTTTTGAACATTTTTTTTGAACATTTTTTTGAACATTTTTGAACATTTTAAAAGAAAGGGGATGATGCAGTGAGTTAAAAGAGTGCTGCCAGAAAAACTAAAGAGTAGAAAGAAACTAAAACTTCAAAAATCAAGGTACCCCTCTCATCCCCAATCCGCACGCACACACATTTAATTCTTGGGACTCCACAACTCCTGAACTGTTTGTGTAGAAACTAGAACCACCCCATCCATCATTCCCAATTCTCCTGGTTAAGCACCATTTCTTGTGGCCATCCACACAAAACATGCGTGCTACTCTATTTGGGTGGGCCAAACCCATTTAATCTCTGATCCGGGCTAGACCGGGCAGAGGGGTGGCAGGGCTTTCCCATAGAAAGTGGAGATGGGAGACCGAGAAGAAAAGGAAGATGAATGTACGTCATTCAGGGACTTTTAAGTGGTTGCAAGGAACTTATGTCAAAGTAGCCACAAGACTGTTCAAGGAAGGGCACATGAATGTGAAACCATGTTTACTCTTCGAAACCCAAGCTTTATCTGAAATCCTGGATTTACGGGGAGGGATGGACAGGAGAGCATTTCTGTTTATTCCCTGATCCCTTTGTCTCCCCCTAATTTCTGAATGTGGGGTGTGGAGGCCCCATTACTGGAGGATGTTTCTTAAATGGTTAATTTTGCTCTACTGGCCACTTCCTTTCCCCTTTTGTCACTTCAGAATACATGCCAACTCTCTCCCCCCCCCTTTTTTCTCTGAAAAAATGAAATGAATATATAAAGACTTATTGGTGCTGAAAAAAAATCAACGCACAGACAGAAGAATGTGGTGATGTTTACTGTCTGCTTTTCCTCTGCAGACTATTGTATAGAGGATATCCGTAATTGATTTGTCCTGAGGCTCTATTGTATGGAGAAATGGAAAAAATGTCTCATCTTGGCAAGAAAGATAGTCATGGCAGGAGGAACTCAGATTTACAACACGTAGAGTCGGGGAGGCACTCATACCTTTCCTGATTCTGCGGTCTTTCTGCGTATGCATGCTGAGCTACCGTGAACCAAATGTTGCCAACCATAGGTTACATAGAGGAATAAAATCATATTTGTCTCCAAGAAGCTCACCATACGGAAGAAAGAAACATAATTTCATTATTGTATAGTATGAAGCAATGTTTTCAGATGTATATAGATCCTGGGGAAATCCCAAAGGTGAGAAAAGAACTACATGCTCTTGAGAAAAAAGTTTGGTTGGACAGTCCTTAGAAACAGTTGTGTTTAGTGACAAGGGCCCATGAGTGGATTTAGGTTTGTCAATCAATAAATGTTAAAGTTTGATCATTGTACAAAATTACTCAGTTGGGAGCTATGGTTTTATAGAAAAGATACATGAGTGAATAATGTGTTATATCCTTATTTCTTTCTGTTGAAGTCAGAAGAGATGTTTGATGTTGGGTTCAGAAAAAAACCCAAAAACTAGAAAGTGGCGCCACCTGGTGGTTACTACCCAAAATGCTTGAATTGACCTTTTGCAATTTCAAATACAGTGATGTCATCTTGACTAACTCAGAAGTCTTCTTATTAATGCTTTATATAAAATTTGCAAACTGATATATATTCTCAGAAAATCAGAAACATAGGGAAAACATTTAAAATTCTGGCCAAAGAAAACCCAGTAATACCGAGAATAATCTACCACCAAAAAAGAGAGTTTGTATAGGATATTCATTGCATGATATTGGCTTTCCATGATGTAACAAATAAGACTTTCTTACTCTGTTATTTCTTCATTTTTTAAAAGCACAGATTCATCCACACAGAACTTTTCAACATCAGTTGATCAAACTGCTCTCCCCCAGTATTTCCATCGACAAATACTATTTATTTGTTGAAAATTTATCCTATAGAACTTTCCACATTCTGATTTGGGCTGATTACTTCTTCAGGTGGTTGATTAACTTGTTTTTCTATTTCTTATATTTCCTATAAACTAATAGGAAGATCTAGATTAGATAAAATCTTGATTAGATTCCAGTTCAATGTTTTCAGTAGGACTGCTCACAAGTGATGCCGTCTGCTTCCTCTCTGTCAAATCCCGAGGTACACATGTCACTTGTACCATTCGTAGTGATGTTAAGACTGATGGATGAGCTCATGTGATGTCATTTGGATCCCTCCATTATAAAGGTCCCCAACAATTTCTCATTGAGAGTTTGGACATCTATTAATGATCATTGTCTCTACCCATGATTTCACGAGGACTGCAGAATGATGATCTCATCAGCTTCTTCACAGCAAAGGAAACAATCAGCAAAACTAAAAGGCAATCCACGTAATGGGAGAAGATACTTCAAACAACGTATCAGATAAAGGGTTAGTTTCCAAAATCTATAAAGAACTTATCAAACTCAACACCCGAAAAACAAATAATCCAGTGAAGAAATGGGCAAAAGACATGAATAGACACTTCTCCAAAGAAGACATCCAGATGACCAACTGACACATGAAAAAATGCTCAACATCACTCATCATCAGGGAAATACAAATCAAAACCACAATGAGATACCACCTTACACCTGTCACAATGGCAAACATTAGCAACTCAGGCAACAACAGATGCTGGCGAGGATGCGGAGAAAGAGGATCTCTTTTGCATTGTTGGTGGGAATGCAAGCTGGTGCAGCCACTCTGGAAAACAGTATGGAGGTTCTTCAAAAAACTAAAAATAGAACTACCCTATGACCCAGCAATTGCACTACTAGGTATTTATGCAAGGGATACAGGTATGCTGTTTCAAAGGCGCACATGCACCCCAATGTTTATGGCAGCACTATCAATAGCCAAAGTATGGAAAGAGCCCAAACGTCCATCGATGGCTGAATGGATAAAGAAGATGTGGTATATATATACAATGGAGTATTACTTGGCAATCAAAAAGAATGAAGTCTTGCCATTTGCAACTATGTGGATGGAACTGAAGAGTATTATGCTAAGTGAAATTAGAGAAAGACAAACCTATGACTTCACTCATATGAGGTCTTTAAGACACAGAACAGATGAACATAAGGGAAGGGAAGCAAAAATAACATAAAAACAGGGAGGGGGACAAAACATGAGAGACTCTTAAATATGGAGAACAAACAGAGGGTTACTGGAGGGAGTGGGGGGGATGGACTAAACGGGTAAGGGGCATCAAGGAATCTACTCCTGAAATCATCGTTGCACTATATGCTAACTCATGTGGATGTAAATTTAAAAAATTTAAAAAAAAGAACGATGATTTTATCAATTTTTCTTTTCCTTTCACATTTATAGCTACGATTCCCGCATCATCTTTTTAGTTAGTCTGAAATACAGTTTGCGCAGGGAAGAAAGGACAGATGTATGATTTATTTCTTTAAAGTATATTTTTAGGATCGTAAAGTGACAATGATATTTTCTGTGTTTCATTGTGAATTCAGACTGTTATATACTTGATGTATTTCAACCATGAGTGGGCATTTTTCTTTTGGTGCTCAAATTATCCCACCTTTGACCACTGTGTAGATTTCTAACACAAATACTCTAACAGGGGGTACAGTTGCAAGAAAACAGGCAAACTCTTACACTGTTAGTGTAAATTTACTACTTTCAAGGAGGGCAATTTAACAACATGCACCAGGAGGCTCAAAAAGGTTTATACCCTTGTATCACACTTAAATAAATCTTTTCTATGAAAATAATCAGAGACGTGGACAAAAATTATACAAAGGTATTAATTCTAGTGAACGATTAGAAAGACATGTCAATAGGCTTTGTTACATTTGTGTGATGAAATACTACAGATACCATATTAAAAATCCAATTTTTGAAAAATTTTTACTATCGGGGTACATTTTTTATGATATAATAATAACTGAAAGACTACCAAAATCTTATACATAATATGATCCCAGTTGTTATATATAAATATGTATATAAACTAAAGACTAGGAAGACATACTTCAAAATGTTAACAATAGTTGTACCTAGATGATGGTATAATAGAATATTTTTATGTATCCTTTGTACTTCATTTTATAAGTTACCTCCAATGATATGTATCACATTAGATCTTATTAAAAAGCAGCTCGTATTGAAATTTGTTGAGTCAAATGGATTTGTTATGCTCTGAATGATAAACCAATGTAAATGTCTCCTTTTGTACTAGTGGAAACTGTGCAAGAAGGAAAACATTTTTTTCCCCTTAACCAAAAGATGGTTGTTAAAGAATGAATGAATGGTTAAAGAATGGTTGGTTAAAGAACGAAAACAGAACTGAGCTGTAGTTTACACGAAACACAGGACAGGCGTGGTGAGGTCTGTTATATTTTCCCTCCTAGGATCTGCCCATTGCAATTAATTACACTTCTCCGAGAGTCAATTACCCTGTGCTCTCCAATGAGTCAATCTGATATTTCAGCTTGATTCTTACTGTGAATGAGGAGCACCAATGCAGATTAACATAGATGTGTCCGCCGTTTGTAATGGATTCCACAGGCCATCTCCTCCCACCAATTTCTTTTTTGATAGTGACAATTTCTGATTTTTGACATCCTAATGTCTAGTTGTCACTTTCAAAAGTCTGACAATCTCTGGTCCAAACCACTTATTAAGTCCTTAATTTCTGCTTTCCCTTCTTATTACCAGTGTAATAAGTATTCAACGTAAAAAAAAAAAATAGATAACCCCGATGAGCTGAAAGAATATACAATTCACAAATAATTCTGTCAAAACACTTCTAATATGTTGGCATAAATTCGACTTCCTGGATCTATATGACCTAGCTTATAAGCTCTTTGGGGAAAAAAATCCCTATCTAGTTTATGGTCTCCTTTGCACATAGGACACACACTTCCTGGGTATTTACTGATGCTGGAAGTGAGCTCAGGTAGAGGAAGAAGAGAGTGAAAAGGGAAGCCCTTCTGGACAGGGCAACAACAGGGAAAAGGCACAGAGGGAGGAGTGAGCTCTGAGTGTTTGAGGCAGGGGGAGACCAGTCCTGCCTGGTAAGAGGGATCATGTGGGGGCAATTACAGGAGGAAAGTGGTAGCAAATGTGGGAAGACTATGGCTGAGGATTTTGTTTGTAATACGAGTTGGTAAGGGACCATATTGAAATCTATTCTATGAAAGTCCTTAATTCCTTGAATCAAAGAATTGGTTTATAATGAAGGTTTGTGGCAAGGGGACCTGTGTAGAAATGGACCCATAATTTGATGAAATTAGATGCATTTCTCTTGGGGGGGGGTATAATTTACACAGGGTACAATTACCCCCTTACAGCATACTGTTCTATGAGTTCTGACAAATGCAGACAATAGTGTGACCCCCATGACAATCAAGATATAGAAGACTTCCATCAAAAAAAAGATCCCCTCAGACCTCTTGGTAGTCAACCTCTCTATCCAACCCTTGGTGGACACTGATTTGTCTTCTATCCTTACAGTTTTGTCTTTCCCAGAACTCCATGTAAATTGAATCACACAGTACGTAGCCCTTTGAGGCTGGCTTGTTTCACTTAGAATAATGCATCTGAGCATAATCCAAATGCACGTATCCATTCCATTCTTTTTCATTGCCATATATATGCCATGGTTTGTTTAATCATCTACAAACCATGGATATACCATGGTGTGTTCAATCACCTACAACTGAAAGGCAATACGTTTCTTTTTAATATAACACATATAACTAATATTATACCTTCAACTTGCCAAAATGAGATTTCTAAGTTTCAGAGATTTATTTACTAATTGTCAAAAACAGTTGGGGACAGGAAAAAGAGAAAATCCAAGTACAGCATAAATTAATTTTAAAAATATGGATGTCACTATCTAGCAGATTCACTTTTTAGAGCAGTTGGAGAAAGAATGGCTGAAGGTCTCCAGGCCTGTGTCCTGGAGTAGCCTCACTGACGACTGAGCAGAGAGGGAGGAGGGCCCTTGCCTGTGCCCCCCAGAGCATTCTCTAGAGCCACCTCCCCTGCGGGAGGACCCCACAGAGTTAAAAGGGCATTGGGATGAGCAACAGCTGATGTTTCTAGATCTTGCCAACGTCTTGTCTTCAGTTCTTCTCGATGCTCATTATAATCCATGGATATCCTTCCTACCACAATATGCTTTGATGGCACAAAAAGTGGTTTTCTATGTTTCTAGCTACTTATTTGAAAAATGAAGTTGCTATTATTTCTGCCTCACAACATTCTTGGAGGTCAGGTTGGTGACTCTGGGTTAAAGCTCCCAGTTAGGTGAGTAGTTAGGCATGATAAAATGGGAAAGACAGAGAAGACGGGGAGGAAGGTGGGTGTAGGGAGGACAGAGGTGATGAGTAGAGATGTCTGCCTATTCATCTAAGTCTAAGGGGAAGCCCTCTCTGCCTCATGCCCATTCCCACCTACAGGTCCCGGCGTTCACGTGGCTGGTGGGAGCTCAACTAATCTGATTTAAGGTATAGGCAGAGATGGAAAAAGCTAATTTAAAAGCTTTTACTTATTACTCTAGGGTCCTTCTAGACAAAGAAATTCAAGTAAGTGCCTGGTATTTTTTTGAATTTTCTGCTACTTGGAAATAATACCTTGGATTTATACAGAGACTATCTACTGAGCAACAGTGCTCTGGGAGGCCGGAGCTGGGGAAACGCTGGGTATCATGACAATGAGACTTGTTAAGGGTTAGAAATGTAAAAGCAGCATGGCATTTAAAAACGACAGGAACAGACTTCTGAGGAAGATGGTTTATCTTGTCCCATGGACAAGTTTATCTTGTCCCATGGATACAACTGGAGGATACCCACATTAGTGTAAATAATTGAGAAGCAGCCCAAAGACTGGCAGAACAGACCCTCGACAGCTAAATGTAGAGAAGAGACCACATTGAAGAGGGTAGGAAGGGTGGAGATTGGTTGAGAGCTAAACGTACTGTCCACGAGAGGGAGGGATGCTGTGACCATCGAGAGGGGAGAGAAATAGACCCTCACACCAGGCACTCCAGGCACAGGGAACCTGCACAGGGAAGATGAGTTCCCATAACATTTGGCTGTGAAAGACAGGCCAAACTTGGGGTGTTCTTACCATCAGTAGGGCTTAACACCTGGAACTTCAAAAATCAGCAAGCTGGGCTCTGGGAGAGGCAGGCGTGCAAAAGGAAACTGAGTCCCTGCCATTAAAGGGACAGCATGACAAACAAACCACTGAGATACAGCACAGAGGCAGCGATTTGAAAAATGCTTGGGTTATTTGGGAGGGAGATTTATTTACTAATCTCAGAATATGTGCTAAAGGGGCAGGGATCTTTTTTTTTTAATTAAAAATTTTTTATTGTTTATTTATTATTGAGAGAGAGAGAGAGAGAGAGAGAGAGAGAGAGAGAGAGCATGAGTGGGGGAGAGGCAGAGAGAGAGGGAGACACAGAATCCAAAGCAGGCTCCAGGCTCTGAGCTGTCAGCACAGAGCCCGACGCGGGGCTCAAACTCACGAACCGCGAGATCATGACCTGACCGATGTCGGGCACCAAACTGACTGAACCACCCAGACACCACTAAAGGACATGGATCTTTGAGAGACCTCTCCAAGAACAAAAAAGACAGTGGGTACCATTTTTTTCCCCTGCTCCCTGAGAAACAAGGGCCCCTTAGGGAATGAGCACAGCAGGAACATTCTCTGGCTTTCCAGTAGCATGCCCTTCCTTGCTTCTGTGAATCCACCCACTCCAGCCTCTAAAGTGGTTCCAGGTCCCTTCACAGATTGGACACGCAGAACTTTGCTAGAACCATGTCCCCTCCCCCACTTCTCCTGAAGACCTTCCCTCTCTAATATGTCCTTGGCTGGAGCCCATCCAAAGCAATACCACAAGCCTGTAGTGTGCAAGCATCCCCACTAGGGGGCCAGCACCACTCCAACGTGACTCTAGCCCCAGGAAGAGGGGAAGATAAGCACGTACATCAGTTTGACTGTGGTCCCAGTAGGGGGCTGAGGTAGACATCTGTTCTGCCTGCTGACCCTGCCCACCAGTGAAAGATTCTCAGGGGAGAACAAAGGGAAAGCAGCCTGCAGTTCAGTGTTACTACATCTCTGCCAACTGTCTGCTCTGATTTAGCTCGAGGCCAAGGCAGCCTCAGACCGACCTGCTAATAACACAGGGACCAAACCTTGTTCACAGAAGGCAGAGAGAGCTATCGCAGACAACTGGACTGAGGGAAAATGTGGCTCAGTCACAACAGTTGGGTGCACACAACACACACAGGAGCCACCGCTGAAGCGCCAGGTTCTGGAGAACAGGGGACGGTGTACCATAGGCGCACAGGACCTATTCTTCACAAGGCCACTGCCTTCAAGAGCAGGAGACATAGCTGACTTTCCTAACACATAGGGACAGACACAGAGAGCTAGTCAAAATGAGGAGACAGAGGAATATGTTCCATATGAAAGAACAGGGCGAAATCACAGCAAGAGGGCTAAACAAAACGGAGAAATATGCCCAATAGAGAATGGAAAGCAACAGTCATAAAAATACTCAATGTACTTGAGAAAAGAGGGGAGGGCCTCAGTGAGACCATCGATAAAGAGATAGAAAACATGAAAAGGAACCAATCAGGGATAAGAAACTCAATAACTGAAGACAAAAATACACTAATCTGGGGGAAGGAAACAGAAACCCAGATCCAGGAGGCACAGGGAGCCCCAAACAAAATCAGCCCAAGGAGGGCCACATCAAGACACATAGAAATTACAATGGGAAAAAGTAGGGACAAAGAGAGAATCTAAAAAGCAGCAAGAGAAAAGGAAACCATTACCTACAAGGAAAAGCCCACAAAGCCATCTGCCGATTTTTCATCGATCACTTTGCAGACCAGAGGACGTGGTGTAATATATTTAAGGGGCTGAAAGGAAAAAATCTGCATCCAAGAAAACTCTATCCATCAAGGTTATCATTCAGAATAGGAGAGATAAAGAGTTTCTCAGATGAACAGAAGTTAAAGGAATTCATCGCCACTAAGCCAGTCTTATAAGAAATGTTAAAGGGGACTCTTTGAGTGGAAAGGAAAGGCCATAAATGGGAGTAAGAACAGTAGGAAACACAAAGGCAGTAAAATTAAGTACGTCTTTAAAAATCATTCAAATAATACATAACATAAAAGGATGTAAATTATGACACCATATCCCTAAAACGTGGGGGAGAGGAGTATAGAATGGGTTCAAACTTAAGCAACCATCAACTTAATGCAGACTGATAGATGAGTCAGATGTTAAATACAAACCTAATGGTAACCAAAAATTAAAAGCCAGTAACAGATATGCAAAAAATAAAGACAAAAGGGAATCCAGGTATATCACTAAAGAAACCCATCACCCATGAGAGAAGCAAGAAACACGGAACTAAAAAAACAACCCCAAAACAAGTAACAAGATGGTAATAAGTATATACCTATCAACAATTACTTTGAAAATGGACTGTAATCAATAATTACTTTGAAAATGGACACTCTAATCAAAGATATAGGGTGACTTAATGGATAAAAAAAAGCACAAGACCCATATATATGCTGCCTACAAGAGACTTATTTCAGACCTAAAGACACTTGCAGATATGAGAGCAAAGGGATGGAAAAGATTTCATCATGCAATCGGAAGTGAAAAGAAAGCTGGGTAGGAATACTTAGATGGGACAAAATGGACTTTAAAACGATGACCATAACAAGAAACCAAGAAGGGCACTATATATTAATAAAGGGGACAATCCATCAAGAAGAAATAATGATTGTAAATATTAATGCACCCCACGCGAAAGCCCCAAATACATAAAGCAACTAACAACAAACAAAGGAAGTAATTGATACTGATACAATAACAGTAGGAGACTGTAACACCCCACTTATGTCAATGTAACTTCTCTGACAGCGAATGTAGCAACATTTTACTAGATATGTGTCCTGAGACCAGAGAAGACAAAAGTGTCAAAATAAAAAAGCTTCTGCACAGCAAAGAAAACAATCAACAACAACAACAAAGACAACCCATTGAGTGGGAGAAGATATTTGCAAGGGACATATCTGATAAAGGGTTAGTACCCAAAATATAAAAAGAACTTATACAACTCGACACCAGAAAAGCAAATAATCCAGTTAAAAAGTGGGCAGAAGGCATGAACAAACATTCTCCAAAGAAGACACAGAGATGGCCAACAGACACATGGAAAGATGCTCAACATCGCTCATCATCAGGGAAATGCAAATCAAAACCACAATGAGATACCACCTCACACCTGTCACAAGGGCTAAAATAGAAAAAAAAAAAAAAACAAAACACAAGAAAGAGCAAGTGTTGGCGAGGATGTGGAGAAAAAGGAGCCTTCACGCACTGTTGGTGGGAATGCAAACTAGTGCAGTCACTGTGGTAAACAGTATGGAGGTTCCACCAAAAGTAAAAATAGAATTACCATATGATCCAGTAATGGCGCCACTCAGTAGTTACCCAAAGAATAGGAAAACAATACCTCAAAAGGATATGTGCGCCCCTATGTTTCTTGCAGCATTATTTATAATAGCCAAATTAGGGAAGCAGCCCAAGTGTCCATCGATAGATGAATGGATCAAGAAGCGATATATACAAGAAATATTAGCCATAAAACAAAGAATGAAATCTTGCCATTTGCAACAACATGGAGGGATCTGCAGAGCATAATGCTAAGTGAGACAAGTCAGAGAAAGACAAATACCATGTGATCCCATTCGTATGTGGAGTTTAGGAAAGAAAACAAATGAACAAAGGAAAAAAAAAAAAGAAAGAGACAAACCAAAAAAACTAGGCTCTTAACTATAGAGAGCACACTGATGGCTACCAGAAGGGAGGTGGGTGGGGGATGGGGGAAATAGGTGATGGGGATTAAGTACACTGATCATGATGAGCACCGAACAATGTATGGACTTGTCGAATCACTATATTGCACACCGGAAACTAATATAGCACTGTATGTTCACTATACCGGATTTACAATTTTTAAAAATGACAAGAACAGGTGAGGAAGTTCCTTCTGTCCCTCCACCCCTCCCCCAACCCCCAGCAATGGTTGTGCCTTAAAACAAAGGAAATGTAAACAGTTTTTGTTTTAATTTAAACTGAATTTCTGAGGATAGCACTTTAAAAAAAAACTCTTTTGAGAATATAATTGATCGAAATAAAAATGGGATGCTGGAATGGAGAAGACCATACAAATTAACTAAAGATAATGTGCTCAAGGCTTTAAAAAAAAAAAACCTATTTCCTGTGATGTGATGAATATGAATGTTCCAACATGGCTTTGGAAACACTGTGGACTTTGGGGAGCAATCATTCTCCTCACTGCGTCCCTCTAGGGAGTTACTGTTCAGAGAGAGTCGGAAGCTGACTGTTCCCAGAGGGGAAGACTCTGGAAACTAATATAATACAAGGGCTTGAGTAGAAGAAAGGAATGTGTCGTAAGCTTCTTTATGACCCTAAGGGATGTTTTGTTTATGCTTTATTTAACCCTTGGTACCTCAAAGCAAATTGTAAGTACATTCGTGAACAAAAGAAAACTGAAAAAAAAAAATTGCGTGAGATTAAAAGCTCCAGAGATTGTTGGATTTTGAATCACAGATGAGTCATTTTGGAAGCATGGTGTTCAGAAAAGACAGTTTTATACATGAAGGCTATTTACAGGTAAAACGAAAGGCGAAAAGGCTGTAGATGCTACCCAGGAGGGTGTGGGATTAATCAGGGCTTTTGTGTGCAGAAGAGGGAAATTGCCTCCATTTGTCGTGTTTGGCTGATAGTGTGGGTTTTATTAGGTGTTTATATTAGTGTGCATTTTGCCACACGCATAAAGGAGAGCCGAGTTTTATTACGTGAGGCCTCGCGAATTCAGATTTATGCTCAACATTACGTAGGCTGAAGAGCATCTTTGTCTAACAGAGGAGACATGAGAGACCGAAGGGCAGAAGGAACAGATCAGTCTCCTAAAAACACTTTGGGAGGTCAGCACGTAAACAGTGGGGACACGAACCGTCATAAGTCCTTGTTCTTCCCCAAAAGTAAAGAGCCTGAGAATTTCTACAAGTCAGTCCTCGTTAGCCTGTTTTGAGTTACCATCTATTTTCTGTTTTCTGTACATTTAAAAAAATTTTTTTTTCAACGTTTTTTTATTTATTTTTGGGACAGAGAGAGACAGAGCATGAACGGGGGAGGGGCAGAGAGAGAGGGAGACACAGAATCGGAAACAGGCTCCAGGCTCTGAGCCATCAGCCCAGAGCCCGACGCGGGGCTCGAACTCACGGAGCGCGAGATCGTGACCTGGCTGAAGTCGGACGCTTAACCGACTGCGCCACCCAGGCGCCCCCTGTTTTCTGTACATTTTTAAAAGTGAACAAAAAATGGGGCGCCTGGGTGGCTCCGTCGGTGGAGCGTCCGACTTCGGCTCAGGTCATGATCTCTCGGTTCGTGGGTTCGAGCCCCACGTCAGGCTCTGTGCGGACAGCTGGGAGCCTGGAGCCTGTTTCGGATTCTGTGTCTCCCTCTCTCTCTGTGCCCCTCCCCCATTCACTATCAAAAGAGTGTGTCTATCAAAAAAATGAATAAACGTTAAAAAAATTTTTAAAAAGTGAACAAATTGAATGTATACTTGCAAAAGAAGCCAGTGGTATGGCTTTAGAACATGAATTCCCCTGCGATGTCTTTGAACCGGTGACCTTCGCGGTAGAGCGGAGGTCACAGTGGTCTTCAATGCCAGACGATGACAATTTTAAAGAGAGCAAATGGGGGGACATTGGGAGGTATATTAAACAAACAAGAGGAAGCCCTTTAAGAGCTTCTATTTTTATAATAAACTGTGTTTACCATAAAGAATAAAACTGTAAAGGTACGCCCTAATGCGGGTTGTATGGTTGTGCAAGCTGACGAAACATTTTCACACGCACCATCGTCCTGAGCGCTTGGGACCCCAGCAAGGGGGGGATGCCGCCCACCCGCTTGGCAGGTGAGCCCGCAGACGCTGAAGCGCACAGTGTCACGGGGGGGGGGGGGGGGTTGCTGGCCGCCGGCAGGGGATGGGGAGGAGCTCCTCGGGGAAGCCCGAACGCCTCCCCAAGGTCAGAAGGGAAAGTGTGGGGGGCGACCTTGATGGGAGGGGTGGGTTACCGGGTGCTGACGCTGCACGAGCCCTGCTGGGCACAGAACCGGAGGTGTGTGCGGCCCAGGGAGGGGGTCAGCGGTTTGGGGACGGCCTCTTACACACGGTGACCCACGAGCGGCTGGAGTTGGGAGACCCCGGTGGGTCTGGAGGGAGGCATCCTCTGGCGAGCCCCAGGGGAGTCTGCGGCTCTGTGCTGGGAAGGAAAGGGGCCCCCGGAGTGGGCCACCGCATCCTGGGGCCGTGGGAGTTGCCCTCACCCGCCCTATTCCTCCCTTCAGCTCAGCCTCTGCACAGATGTGGGGAAACACAGTGTCCGAAGCCACCAGCGGGATGGGAACCGACTGAACAAGCAGGGAGAGGCGACTTTCAGGGGTCAACGGATAGCCAAGCAGGACTGGCACCCTGGAGGAGGCAGCCCTGGTCGCGGAGGGTGAACGGAGCCGGCCTGACTTCTCCCAGTTCTGGAGGGGACGCAGGGGTGCTGGGTGGTCCGGTCGCGGTCTCAGTGGTCCCCACCACCCTTGTCTGGCATAGAAAAGAAACGGGGACTCAGGGAAGACGTTCCATCACGATTTGAACATTCTGTTAGTGCTTTCCTTGTATCTCTCAGACTCCCGAGCGTTTGGCACAGCTCTGGAGACGCGGTTCGCAGCGGATACCGCACGTCCCTTCCTCTGCGGTCAGACAGCGAGTCGGCCTCTGGGGGACACCCGCAGCTGCGTGCATTTCATCTGGGCCCAGACCTTGAGACATGGGGAGACGCGGTAAGGTGAATTTCCGGAACAGGCAGAAACGGGGCCGGACTGAGCGGTCAGTGAGAGAGTGACTCACGCAGCACCTGGCGTGGTGCCTGGCGCGGGTCCCTTCCAGAGGAGGGAGCGGTGTCCCCTCGTGTTCCCTTCTCTCTGAGCCTTCGTGCCCACGCGAGCGAAAGGGCGTAATACAGATCTAACTGACAGGGCAGCTGGGAGTCCGCAGCGGGAGGATGCAGGGGGAAGCGCCTGGACCCACAGAAGTGTGAGATTTGAGTCATTGCCACGAGGTTGACACACTGGGACCCGTCCCCTGGGCCACGCCAGCGTCAGGAGGCTGTGGACAGCAGTGGGTTTGGTCTGGTGTGGGAGGAGGCCAGGCGAGGCGCTGAGAGCTGGGCTGTGTCCCAGGCCGAGGGGGCAAACGCCGGAGGCACTGGGGTGACCCGAGGCACAGGGCACTGGAAGGGAGCACTGAGAAAAGCCGGTGCCCAAGAGCCCCAGGGCGGGAAAGGATGGCTGGACACTGACAGGCTACGTGCTCTGAGCAGCTTCTCACAGATGACCCGAGGGGAGACCTGGAAACGAGTCCCGCGGCCGTGGTGGGGACGTCGTGGGCCCCTACATCACAGATGACACGGAAATGACGCTGAAGGCGAAGAGAATCTGTAGTCTCACCTGAGGACTGGGTTTCTCATCTTACAAAACCAAGCAGCTTTGTTTTAACTGTGAGGTTAAATTCAACTTTGATTCAATGTGATTTAACTTCTATTTAGAAGGAAATCGAGTTGTTGTCCTTTGGGGGAATTATAACTATGTCTGGGCTAGTCTTTTAAAAGGTGAATTAGGGGCACCTGGGTGGCTCAGTCTGTTAAGCGTCCAACTACAGCTCAGGTCATGATCTTTCGGTTCATGGGTTCGAGCCCCGCATCGGGCTCTGTGCTGACAGCTCGGAGCCTGGAGCCTGCTTCGGATTCCGCGTCTCCCTCTCTCTCTGCCCCTCCCGTGCTCGTGCTCGTGCTCATGCTCCGTCTCTCTCTTTCAAAAATAAACAAACATTAAAAAAAAAATAAAAGCTGGATGAAAAGCTGAAAGCTAACCTACATGATTTCCTTGAGAACTCAAGACATTCCTTCACTCTTTTCCTTCTGGGCGCAGGATTTGTTTGCTCTTGATGCAAAACACAACATTTTAACTCAAATTAGGGAGAAAAAATGGAGAGGGGTAACAGGGCAGCCAGAAAGCTCCTGGACCCCAGTAGGACTCCTGGGGTCCCTGTAACTGTCTCTTACTCTCTGGGGCCAGGACAGCCATGCCCCGGCCTCTGCTCTCCTATGTCAGTCTGATTCTGGGTCTCACCCTGGGCAAAGCGATATACAAGCTTCTACAGCCACATACAGTGTCATAGAAAAAAGAGTGTAGTGTTGACAACTTGTGTGACACATTCTGAACTGTAATCATTTCCCACTGATTGGATACAGTACCCGAGAAGGTCCCACTGATGTTCCCAGAGTGTAGACGAGGCGTCGTGGGACTCCAGAGGGGTTCATTGTCCCTGTTTGCTTAGAGCTTCCCCTGAGAGGGGAACAGGTATATGAAGACCATTGAGATCTTGGGTGTTTTCCACACTGATGTCTACCCATGTAGACCATGTAGCCCTTGGGGACTGTCTACCTATGTGTTTTAAAGTTTATTTATTCATTCTTAGAGAGAGAGTGTATGTGTATGCAGGGAGGGGCAGAGAGAGAGAGGAGGGAGAGAGAATCCCAAGAAGCCTCCATGCCGTGCTGTTAGCACGAAGCCGGATGCCGGGCTCGCACCCGTGAACCACGAGATCATGACCTGAGCTGAAATCAAGAGTCAGACACTTAACCGACGGAGCCACCCAGGCACCCGTGCTTATGCTTTTTGCCTAGAGACCTTGTCACCTGCAAATGATCCTACCCTATACAAATACGCCCAATAATGGGATACTACTCTGTAATGAAGGACAAACATTCACTCAACAACACGGGGGCACCTCAAACCTGTTAAGCTAAGTGAAAGAAGCCAGACTCAAAAGACTACAGACTGGAGGAGTCCATTTATAAACTATTCTGGAAAAGGCAAAACCATAAGGCAGGAAGCAGATCGCCGGCTGACAAGGTCTAGGGAGGGGCTTGACAACAAAGGAGCGGGAGGGAAGGTTGGGGGGGGGGGGTGGCGTGGAACGTCTAGATCTTGCTTGTTGAGGTGGCTGTACAGCCCCAGATGTTGTCAACACTGATGGGACCATATACGAAGAAGTAAAAGTACTCTCTATAAAAAGACACTCTGCAAATTATACCTCAATGGATTTGACCAAAAAGAAAGGTTTTTAAAGAACCATTGACCAAGAATGGGTGACACAGATGTTGAAGTGAAGAGCCAGTCATGAAAAAAGTAAGATGCATGGATTGATTTGTAGGGGAAAGGATGGACGGCTAGATAGGAGATAAAGCAAGTCCAGCGAAGCTCGGTGGCAGAATCCAGGGGGTGGTTGTGTAGATGCTCCCACTACAATTCTTTCAACTTTTCCGTATGTGAAAATTGTTGCCAATGAAACCTTGGCACACATTTAAAGAACACATCTAACACATTTCCTTCATGATTCGTACCATTTAGAGGGGTGCTTGCAAGCCCACAAAATCCCTTCCATGCCACGGCCTCTGATGGGCTCAAAAGAGCATATTTTCTGATCCTTTGAAGCCATGCTGATAGAAGTAAAGCTTCCCCTTGTCCAGAGGGGGAGTCTCTCGAGGTTCTTCGCAGGCTCCTTTACATGTGTTTACTTGTTTTCCTTTCACACAACGTTAGCAAGTGAATCCTCTAGGCTTTGTGTCACTTGCTCGGAAATTGAAGGATTGGATTAATTTGACTCTATGGATAACAAGTCCTCGGGGAAAGAAACTTTGGGCGGCAGAAATTCAGAGTCAGCAAATATCCCAGACCCTGTTTTTTTCTGGATCTTGCCCAGCTGTGCAGGGCACGGGCTCCAGCCCTAGATGCCTCTCTCCATTTTGTGACGGGGACAAGTGTCAAATCACCCACTCACAAGCACGAGAACACCTCTGGTGCCTTGGAAACCGGGCACCATGGGATCAGCCCACAAGGGGACAGGGAATGGTCTTGTTTCCCAGTCGGCATTCATTTTGGCGGGGGGGGGGGGGGGTTGCAAAGATTCACTCTTCCGGGAGCATGTGGGGACTAGTTCCACCCTACATTACCATGTGGGGACAGTGGGGGCAGTGTGGCAAAGCTACAGAGTCCCAGACTCCAGGTGAGGTGAATAGTCAAGTGCACACTCCAGTCCACATCCAATACACTCCCTTTTTACAATTATGGTCTTTGTGTGTGTGCGTGTGTGTGTATTTGAGTGAATCAGATTAGATATACTCAAACTGCCCGAACCCTGCAAACCTTCGTGTGCATTTATTTGGCCGTATGAACCCCGTCTAAAGAAATTCAAGGCTGCTGATGGACACAGAAAGGTATTCAAGTTAGGTGGCTACATGACACAAGCAAGTTGCAGAACAGATCCGAGAAAACAATATGTTTAGTATGTTTTAGTCCAAGAAATGAGAACACTATGCTGTATGGTCGTGGGCTGGGGGCGGGTTCTAGATGACTTCCCCCCCTCTCCCTTATGTGTTTGTATATTGCTTGATTCTTGCACCACAGAGACGTGATGGTTTTGTATCAGCTCAAAACGGAATGAAGAGGTTTGTTTTCTAGCGTTACTGCCCAAGCTCGTGGTCTTCACAGCCTTGACAACTGGCGTGTGTGTACATGTGCACACACGCACACACATTCGTATGGACTTAAACAATTTCCGATCTTGCTGTTTCGGAGGAAAACCCGACACGCACAAGGTGGGTGATGTTTGGCTCACATATTTCAAGATGGTTTTTTCGTCTCCTGGAACCCTCCTCCCCCTGCCCCCACCCCCAACTTAATACACTAGCTTCACGTTACCCAGAAAATGTGCTCTTTTGCTAATTTTCTGCTTTTAAGCAGAGACCAAGTTGTTATTCTAGTGAGTAACTTTTGGGCTCTTTTTATCTGTCTACAAACAACCAATCTGAGAATAAAAGGCTTTGGGATCTGTCACCAAGCCCTGAGTTCTCTAATCCGTCTGCAATTTTCTGCCTTCCTTTCTTCCTTTCTTTCTTTCTTTCTCTTTCTTTCTTTCTTTTTCTTTCCTTTCTTTCAAATTTGTGTTCATTGTAGTAGTGTTTCTTCTTCCTCTCCTTCCCTTTTCCCTCCACACCCTCTCTTTTGTCCACCCTTGGCTGGACACAGCTAAAATATCTGTCCAGATCAATGTACATACAAAGAGAGCACTTTTTCAACCAACAGAACCCCCTTGAATTATTCAAAGTATCTCCCTTTCTCGGGTTTCCCGTCCTTTTTTTCCTTGACAGTAGGAGCTGGAATGGGGCATCTGGCAATGGCACTCCCAGACTCAGTCATTAAGGCAGAAGAAGGGTGAGCCTTCTAGAGAAGCAATTACTCTTCTGGACCATGAGAAAATATGTAACGCCACGTCTGAAGGTGTATAAAGGACTCTTACATCAGTGGGAATGCGAGGGTCCCTAAACAAGATACAGCTGAATCCTCTGGAACTGGCAGGACTGTGGGGTAAACAAGATGTGGGACTGGGGGGAGACTCAGGCCTGGGGGGGGGGAGTGGGGTGGGGGGGCAGCCTGCCTGTTGTCTGAGCTGAGGCTGTTAATGGACAATTTTAGCAGGTGGATAAAATGGAGCCTAGAAGAATGTGTAACTTAGGGATTGTAGGGAATGTTCTAGAAGGCATCTTGCCCCCTCATTTACCGGCTCCCAAATCTTTAAGCTTATGGCTTTACAGCAAACAGACACCACCACAGGGATTCTTGGGTGGGGAGATGGACCAGAGAGGCCCGGCCCGCAGCGGTAGCAATGCCGGAAGGAACAGACACTCAGGGCGATTCCGATGGCATCAGGGCAGCAGCCTGGCGGGTACGAGGCAGCAACGTGGCTTCTGCTCCTCTGGGATGTTCGAGCGTCTGCGCGCTGAGAAGCCAGCTCGGGGCTTCCCCAGGCCAGACTCCCAGGGGAGGGGGCGCAGGGCCAGCGAGCAGGGAGCCGGTGCCGAAAGCCGATAGTAAGCGGGCCTGCTCTGTAAGCCGACGCTGGCTCTCGGGCAGGCAGGGGCCATCTGCGCAGTGGTGGCCCCGTGGGGACAGAGGCCGCCGGGAAAGGCGCCCCGCGCACCTTCCACCTTCCGTAGGCCTCTCCGGCTCCCCGGGACCTGCCCGGAGCCTCGGCCCTCGGCCTGAGCTCCATTGGAGCCGCCTGTTATTTAGAAGAGACTCCCAGAGCTTTCTAGGGACCAGAGGGCTCCCCAAAGCCACGCGGGGTGAGGAGGAACCGCAAGGTGTTCTTACCTCCTTGTGCGGAACTGCACGTCCAGGACAGCCACGGACGGGAGAGCCCTCCTTCGAAATCTCGCCCGCGCTCCCAGGCACGGTCCAGAAGTCTCCCCGCTGCCCACAGGCCCCCAGCCGCCCCGTCACAAAGAAGAACGCCACCCACTGAGCCAGGAGAACGGGCAGAGGAGCAGACCTGACAGCCGAGTCACGTTACCCCTGGGAAGGAAGTCGCCAGTGGTATCTCTGAGCAGCATCCCTAATCTCAACCGTGTATCAGCTTTGTCACTGCTGGCTTCCCAGGGACCCAGGGAGCTGTCACTGGGGTCCGCGAGGGTGCCATTCTGCGGCCTTGTCCATCAAAGTTCCACCAGACGGAGAGGCAAAACCTCCGGAGGACACGACAAGACGTCCTCGGGCTGTGTCATCTGGATGTTTTTACTGGTACGGAGAACGGCCTGGGGATCCACCGTTGGGGAAAACGCCGGGTTTTCCAGAAGAAAGGAGTTGTCGCACCCCCAGAGGCCAGAGTGGTTTTCCTGGGCGCGGCCGGACCCTCCCGCCTGCGGTGCTGCCCAGGGCTGGACGTGCGGGCGGGTGGCGTCAAGGCTCAGGAAGAAGGGCCACCTTCCCCAATGCGGCATTTACCCCCCAACCGCCCAAAAGCACTGGTGGCCCCGCTGCACTGTCCCCCACGTCACTGTCACCACTTGTGTCCTCTCAGATGCCAGCAGCCACCACGGCCATGTACCGGGCACGGTGCAAGGAGGGGGCACAAGCCATGTCTTTTAACCTCCCCAGTAGCACCGTGAGGCTGGTGTCATCGTAACAGCCGTGTTACGGTCAAGGAGGCGGGCACCAGGGAGGTACAGGGACCCCCCCACAGGCCAGTAGCTGAGAAGTCTCCCTGCTATCAGAGCGTTACCCTTGCCAGGGGTCCCGTCCCTCAGTGTCCCCTAACTGTGGCAGAGTAAAGGAAAGGCAGGCTCACGGCCAGCCCAGACGCTGCTGTCCTCGTTCAGAAAGTCCAGGCGTCCATTGAGCTATTGGTCACACCCCTCTTTACCTGGGGGTCTCAGGTAGGCAGCCTGGCAGGGTTTCCGGGGTGTCAGAAGAGCCCCTCTTCAGCCTGCCCACCATCGTGGATTTGGGCCTTTCTCTGGTGGCCCCTCATAAAATGCAAATATCCCAGGGGCACCTGGGCAGCTCAGTCGGGTGGGTTTCTGACTTTGGCTCAGGTCACGATCTCGCGGTTGGTGGGTTCGAGCCCGGAGTCAGGCTCTGTGCTGACAGCTCAGAGCCCGGAGCCTGCTTCGGATTCTGTGTCTCCCTCTCTCTCTGCCCCTCCCCAGCTCGTGCTCTGTCTCAAAAATGAATAAACATTAAAAAAAATTTTTTTAGGGGCGTCTGGGTGGCTCAGTCAGTTGAGTGTCCGACTTTGGCTCAGGTCACGATCTCACGGTTTGTGGGTTCGAGCCCCGCGTCGGGCTCTGTGCTGACAGCTCGGAGCCCGGAGTCTGCTTCAGGTTCTGTGTCTCCCTCTCTCTCTCTCTGCTCCTCCCCTGTTCACACTCGGTCTCTCTCTCAGAAATAAAATAAAGATTAAAAAAAAAAAATCTAAAAAAATTTTTAATGCAGATATCTCTACGAAGGGCAACATGTTGTAACTCTCATACCTTGGTTCCATTACGTGGCATGCCACCCTACTACAGACCGTAAACATCTCATTACAGACACCGGGAGTGAAAAGCAGCAGCCAGGGGTGGTAAGGGAAGGTGGCCTTCGGGAGTCATTGCTTTAATAAGAATACAATTTTGCTTGAACTCAAGCCTTTACTGAGTATTCTAGGTGCTGGGCATTTTGCGGAGTTACAGGCCTGTAGAGTGTGGTCAGAATTGGTTTCTACATGAGGAGATTTGAATATGGACGGTGTATTGAATAACGTTATGGGATCATTGATTTTGTTAGGCGGTTATGTAGGGAAAGGACCTTATGTTTTTTAGAGATGCTTTTACTGAAATATTTAGAGATGTCCTAATGTCTGCAATTTACTTTAAAATACTTTGGCAGGAAGTAGGTAAAGCGAATATGGCAACACAGTAACGATTGTTAAGTTTAGGTGATGGGTGTATGGGGTTCGTTATATTATTTTCTGTACTTCTCTGTATAGTTGAAAATTTTCATAAGAAGAAAGCTTAAGGAAAAACAAAGCTTTCCAGTAGCTCAGAATCCATGTTCTACCGCAAGGATGACAGGCTCTGTGGTAAGCATAATTCTAAGATGGCCCCTGACTCCTGACCCTGGTACACATGCTCTGTGTGATTCCCTGATCTCCAGTGTGGGAAAGACCTGGAATATGATGAGATTTTACTTCCATGATTAGGTTATATGGGCAAAGAAGGATTTTACAGATGTACTTAAGATCCCTGATCCCTGATTTTGAACTAATCAAAAGGAGATTGTCCTGGGTGGGCCTGGCCTAATCAGGAGAACTCTTTGCAGGAGAGATTACAAGCAGTACCAGATACTCTCTAGTTGACCTTAAGAAAACAGAACTTCCATGGTGGAGAGAGGGCCCAGTGGGTAGCCTTTTCTTGCTGAGGGCCTCAGTCCTACCACAAGGAACTAAATTCTGCCAACAACCGTTGAGTTTCGAAGGAGACTCTGAGCCTCAGAGGGTTCAGCAGTTATGGCTGACACACCGACCACAGCATTGGCTGACCCTGAGCAGACCCAGCTGATTCATGCCTAGTCTCCTGACCGATGGAAACCGTGAGGTAATAAATGTGTATTGTTTGAAGACAATAAGCTTGTGGTAACTAGCTACAAAGCAACAGAATACAAATACAGCTTTTTGCTGTTGAGGCAGATCTAATTGATGAGAAATAGTACTGGGTTGGAAAGGATTCCAAGACTGGGCCTGGCTTCCCTGGGTGAGGAGAATGGTGGTCGATTAGCAACGCCTGCATGGGCACGGGGGTGCAGAGTTGATTAGCAACGCCTGCATGGGCACAGAGGTGCAGAGTTGATTAGCAATGCCTGCATGGGCACGGGGGTGCAGAGTTGATTAGCAACGCCTGCATGGGCACGGGGGTGCAGAGTTGATTAGCAACGCCTGCATGGGCACGGGGGTGCAGAGTTGATTAGCAACGCCTGCATGGGCACGGGGGTGCAGAGTTGATTAGCAATGCCTGCATGGGCACGGGGGGTGCAGAGTTGATTACCAATGCCTGCATGGGCACGGGGCGGGGGGGTGGTGGTGCAGAGTTGATTACCAATGCCTGCATGGGCACAGAATTGCACAGTGGTGGCATGTGTATCTCCTATTGCCATTCAAGGTCCCTTTGTGAATTTTGGGGAAAAGGTTATTAACTTATTTTTTCTCAGTAACAGAATCACCCCAAGGGTTACTCTTGGGTCTCTGAGTCAGAGGGGATGCTGACCTGTGAGAAAAGCCTCAGAGAAAGGGGACAGAAAAAGTTATCAGAGACAGAGTTTAGCAACTGCAAAACAATGTCTAGGGCCAGCCTTGTAGGCTGGTGTTTGCAGTGAGAAACTTCTCCATTGTTCTCGCTTCAGCGTCCTCACTCTTTTCCCCTTTCCACGGCCTCTACTCCTCGGCCTTCAAACACGCACAGGTGTTCCATGAATTGGCAAAGTCAACCCCAGGCAAAGTCACTTGATCCGCTGCTGATTCTGACTCACACTGACTCTGACACGGCGGGCCTCTTGACCACTCTGGAGGAATGTCAGAAACCCACCCCCCACCTTCCTCAGACGCTTATGCCAAAGAGGTCAGGACCAGCCCGCTTAATGTCAAACCTGGATTAAGCATTTGTTAACACCTCATTGTTTCGTATTAAAACCATGCAGAAACCTTCTCCCAAAGTCCAGGTGTTAGTCCCATGATTTAAGTACGATCGCTGTCACGAAACCGGTCCTTCTCCCAAGTTCTTGCCTGTGGAGGGAAGGCTGCCCCACCCCCACCCCATCGCTATGCAACAACACAGATCATACTCGACCCTTTCTCAGCAACACGCCCCACACCGGAGGTCTTGTCCGAAATCGGCGGGACCACAGCTCTTTTCCCCCACGGACACAGAACGAAGGCTCGCAAAAGCCAGAGTCCGAACTTGAGAGGTTCAGGTGAAAGAAACAGATAAGAAAATTGGTAACGGCTGTTCCGTTATATTAAAGATTCCACTGCGTGCAGTTTCTTGCACGTGGGGTGCTATTTGAGACCCAAGCAGCCCAGCTGGGCCCCCCACGCTAACACATCGTCACCGTTTGCCATTTATGCTCCCAAACCCCTCATTCCTCTTAATTCAGCCGTCTTCACCGGGGGCTTCTAACACGTAAGAAAGTCTCACCAACAGCTAATGAGGCTGAAACAGCACCGTGTGATGGGCCTTTAGCGAGAGCAACACCCAGCCCTTAAACCGGGGCCCGGGGGTCCACAGTGGTCACACTCTGTGTCACGGCCTACTGTCCGCTGGTGAGCATTTAAAGAGTTAACTGCTCGTGTTTAGACTTGAGGGCTTGGGCTGAGAAACTCGCACGTTTTTGTTTTCTGGAAAAGGCAGGAGACCTGGCCGCGCGGGCCTCCGTTCCTCATGAAAACAACGTGACGACAATATGGTGCCGTCTTATGGGGGGCACACGTGTTCCCCGTTTACCACAGTCTCTACCGCTTCCCCGTTGCCTCTTCAGGCCGAGGCCGGAAGTCACTGACGCTCGTCATCATGGCTCTACCGTTGTTTTTCTCACGACAAAGACGAGCGCTGTGAAAACAGCCCTTGACCCACTCACGTACCTCGGCAGCCTAGCCCCTCGATCTGAACTTGCTGACACGTGGGGTTAAATGACCCTCCCCGGCAATAGACCCGCACCAGTATGGTACTTACTGGGGGGTGATGGTCCCGGCATATATTAGGAACGTTCTTTCTTTCTCAGGTTACTTCGACACTGAACTCTCCCTTTTGGTTAGCGTTTCTGTCAACTCAAGGGGAACCTCAGTGAGAGTCTGATAATTTAGGAAACACACGACTGGTCCTTTAACGGAAACGTGACTCACCCGAGTCTCACCCGCTCTAGCTACCTGCCCGTTTGATCGGACATCTGGCGCCTGGCCCCCCTGTAGTAAACGTAAGTTCCAATTCACACAACCCCTTGACTGGTGTCAAGACTCATTTGTAGTTTCCATCTAGATGCAGAAATAAAGAGAGAGGCCCTCTCTCACCTGCTACTTGAAACAAGGCATATTTTGTTTCATACCTCTGATTAGGAGGCAGCTACAGGAAGGAAGGGGGAAGGAGGGGAGGAGGAGGACTAAGGTCTTGGCGAGCGGGTGCCCTGGACGAGGAGGGGGCAGGGAGGGGTGCGGAGGGGAGGCCAGCACGGAGGAGGGGCGCAGGCCACACCCCTGGGACACTCACGGTTGAGCTGCCTTCTCCGGATCCTGTCCCTCCATGGCCTGCTCCTGACCCAGTGTAATCGTGAAGGTAGCACCATGGTCCCGGCCTGAGCCTTCTACAACCTTCTCATGGCAAGGAGCAAAAGGGCGCCGGGGGATACGGAAGCCAAGTCCACTTGTATCGAAGAAAAAAAAAAAAAAGCACCCCAAACACAAACCGTCTTCTCTTTTTTGTATCTGAGGCTTCCGTTGACTTCTTTATCTTCTAACTTGCGTTTTCCTTTCCTTCCCTTGGCTCCCCGCTGGCCCGAAGGCGGCTGCCGGGCCGCGGGGCCGAGCCTCTCCCGGCCTCCTGTGCCATGTTTTATGCATGAAGATGATGGGGCGGTAATTTATTCTGGAGGAGCTCCTGTGTCCGCCCCGCGTCACAGCAGCCGGGCGCCGGCTGGGGGAGGGCAGGTGGCGGGTCGGCGGGAAGGACGGGCTCCCGCTCTGCAGGCAGGATTGAGGAGCTGGGGGGCCGGGGCCCTCACACCTCGGGGCACTTGATTTATTTACTGTTGGGTCTCTGGCACCAGGCACAGGGCGGCGAACAGCACACAGTTGGTGAATGGATGCACGGTCCCGTGATAACCGACGTGAGGACTTCTTTGTGCCCCCAGGAGCCCTTTGCTCCAGTTAAGCTGCTGGCTCCCTGCCTGCTCGAACCTTCCCGCCCGTGTCTCTCCCTGTATTCCCCGCCCCCCCCCCACTGGAAATCTTGTTTTCCTGTGAAGCATTCCTGAACCCACATTGACGGGGCCAGCCCCCCTGCACCTGTGCCCCTCACGGTCCTCTGGCCCGTGGCCAGACGGCCCTCGTCCGTTAGAGCTCTTCTCTGTTCGCTGGTTTGTTTTAACGTGCGTGTCCCAACGGGAGGCAGCTTCTCGGTAGCAGGAAGTATAGTCCTTTCCCCGAGCTGCCGCGTGCCGCGCGGTGCGCATGGGAAACTGGTGGCATGGAGTGGCTGGGACAGTCGGCCTCCCCGATCTCTGTAGCCCCTCCTCAGACCACCCTGAATGAAGACACAGTGTAAGTAAATACACTGTGCGGGTGATAAAATCGCAGCCTCACGCGGGGCCCGCAGGTGTGGCCCCTCCAAGCAGATGGCTTTCTGGAACCGCCCTCACGCAGACGTGGCAGAGCCTCGCCCGGGAGGGAAGCTCTCCCTGATTGCCCTTCCGGACGCCCTGTCACATTGCCGCACACAGCCTACCGTCAGTGGTCAAGGCCTTAGGAACAGCCTCGCCGTGAGGCCGGGATCGGGAAAAGTGACACTCAGGTGCCCGGACTGAGCCCAAGAGAATCCACCAGCTGGCTGAAGGCAGGGTCCCTGGCATCTCTTCGGTGTCTCTCGCAGGGCCACAAGCCGGGGGGACGGGTGACTGTGGAGAGATCGGAGTCGGGAGGGCTGGAGCGGCCCCCAGCCAGAGCTGTGGCGTGGGCACGGCTTCCTCCCAGAAGGGAAATGACCCACAGACCTCCCCAGGGTTGTAGAGATGCAGTGAGATAAAGTAACTCTAGGGGTCCAGCACATTGGACCGCTCCCCGGGAGCTCAGTGGCTCTGGGCCCGGCGGGGCATAGAGTACCTTCCGAAACGTCTGGGTGCAAAGTTTGGTAGCCCGCTGGCTAGCTTCGTGCCTTGAACATCACTGTGCCTCAGTTTCTTCATCTGTAAAGTGGGGAGAAGAATGACAGCCGCTGCCTTCGGGTTATGCTGACGCCATGAGTCGATGCACGCAAAGGACTTAGATTGCGCTCAGCATAAAAGCATTGCTCCTGGTTGTCAGCGGCTACTGTTAATTAGCCATGTGATTTCACAAAAGGGGGCAAATTCCCTGGGCCTTTGTTTCCTTAGCTGCAAAATGGGGCGGGGGTGGACAGGAGCTGGGGTATATTATGTCAAGAATCTGGAGTATTAGTTTCCTATTGCTGCTTTAATTTATCACCACAAATTTAAAAGGACACCAATATCTTACAGTTGGTGAGGTCCAAGTCTGGAATGGGTCTCACCAGGCAGATCGCGGGGCTGGGTTCCTCCTGGAGGCCCTAGGGGGACGATCTGTTCCTTGATTCCAGGGGCTTCTGGGGGCAGCTGGTTGTCCTCGAATCTACATCCAGGGGTCTCTGTGAGCCTGGGGGACCACCACCCCAGGGCCCTTTACACCAAACATAGTGACTTGGTTAACGAGGGTCGGGGTAGCTTGGCTGGTCTACACAATCACCGCTGGGCCCTGGTGGGTCTGTATCTCGAGCTTCGTTTTCCAAAGCAGGGTGGAGGGTGGAGAACAAGATTTGCACAAAAATCTATGTAAGGCGGCCACTGAGAAGGTTTTATTGGCTGTTGCAAGGGGACACAATCCCCTAGAATGACGAACGCAGGACGAGAAAACCAGGAAGCCTAGGAACGGACGTTCTCACAGTCTTGTCTGCCCTTGACCTCCACGATCATTCGCTGCAACGCGTCTCTGCTCTTCCTGCCACTAACGGTAAATCAGATCAGGTGGCCGCCAACCAGGCAAATGAGAGAGGAGAGGAAGCTCCAGAGAGGATGCTCCCTTCCGCCATCTTGGTTCACCATTGGCTCTTCAAAGTCTGTGCCCGCAATGAACTTGAACCTACGGTATGTGATACAAAATGAAGCACGTTTTTTTCTTTTCTTTTCTTTTTTTTTTTTTGCAGTCGGTATCAGATCTTCTTTCCTCCTCCTGAGGCCACACGTTTCCTCAGGCCTGTGCTGCCTGAGTCACTGCTTTTCTGATGCACATAATTTACAACAGCAGGTGAGGGAGAACAGCGGGCCAGGGGGGCGGAAAGTACAGTTAGGTCTAAAATGAGAGGCAGTTGAAAAGTTTGCATTTCCTCTTCTCTTGTGCATTGAAATACAAATCATACCAGTTGATTCCTCATAATCACGGAGAGACTGGTGGGAGGGGGGGCGGAGCCAGAAGCCGAGGACTTTCCATCATTCTTGCCAGTTCTTTCCGGTCACGTTGGCCGTGCTGTGGGCCCACGGCTCCTACCGAATGCTTCCCCTTTCTGACTCCTCAAGCTTTCCCTTTTCTTTCACTGAGCACACACTTGTAAACGGTGGGAATAAGTGTCTGTGGAGAGTGTCACCCTCCCAGGGGACATTCTCCTTTGCGCTACGGGTCGAATCTCAATTTCTGACTCTCCTCTAGGCTCGTGCTGCTATTAAACCTTCATAAGTTGCAGGATTTCATGGCCAAACAGATTCCGCCGGGAGCAATGTGTTTAAAAGAACATGAAAAAAAAAAGGGGGCATAATTATGAGATCCTTTCTTCATTCTCCCTTCAACTCGTTTTCAATAGGTGGAGACTAGACGCTAGGTTCGGGAGAAAGCCCACCGGCGGGTTTATTTCTGCTTTTTTTTTTTTTTTTTTATATATGAAATTTATTGTCAAATTGGTTTCCATACAACACCCAGTGCTCATCCCAAAAGGTGCCCTCCTCAATACCCATCACCCACCCTCTCCTCCCTCCCACCCCCCATCAACCCTCAGTTTGCTCTCAGTTCTCAACAGTCTCTTATGCTTTGGCTCTCTCCCACTCTAACCTCTTTTTTTTTTTTTTTTTCCTTCCCCTCCCCCATGGGTTCCTGTTAAGTTTCTCAGGATCCACATAAGAGTGAAACCATATGGTATCTGTCTTTCTCTGTATGGCTTATTTCACTTAGCATCACACTCTCCAGTTCCATCCACGTTGCTACAAAAGGCCATATTTCATTTTTTCTCATTGCCACGTAGTATTCCATTGTGTATATAAACCACAATTTCTTTATCCATTCATCAGTTGATGGACATTTAGGCTCTTTCCATAATTTGGCTATTGTTGAGAGTGCTGCTATGAACATTGGGGTACAAGTGCCCTTATGCATCAGTACTCCTGTGTCCCTTGGATAAATTCCTAGCAGTGCTATTGCTGGGTATTTCTGCTTTAAAACAGTCCTGGGGAGAAACAGACTTTCAAGGCCTCAGTGGAGAATGGAGACCACTGAGCTAAGGCACATAGTGCTACTTTTAAAGCCAGCCACTAAGGAAAACTTGGTATTATTTTTAAATAAAAGCTTATCAAACACCAGGAGGAAAGAACAGCACAGCACGCTATTTATTTCTCTCCTGCCACAAACACACATTAAAAAGGACATAGGGCTCAGCTTAGTCCCTGGAACCGGGAAGGGAGCAGGAGCCAGGTCCTGGCTGTGGCTTTCCGGCTGGCTATCAACCCACATTGATGGAGTGCTTACCAGGAAATAGGCTTTGTGTTGCATGCTTTGAGTAGATACATGCTTTTGTTTAATCTCCCCCATGTTCTTATTAATAAGTAGCTATAGTAATCTCAGTTTTTTAATGTTTATTTATTTTTGAGAGAGAGAGAGAGACAGAGCATGAGTGGGGAGGGGCAGAGAGAGTGAGGGAGACACAGAATCCGAAGCAGGCTCCAGGCTCTGAGCTGTCAGCACAGAGCCTGATGTGGGACTCGAACTCCCGAACCGTGAGATCATGACCTCAGCTGACGTTGGCCGCTCAACCGATTGAGCCACCCAGGCGCCCCGCTTCTCTTCTGTTTACCCCAAAGTGAAAATGAAGAATCAGAACCTCCCAGAACTTCGGAGCTGCAGAGAACTCGGGGATCACTGCCCGACCCCTTCACATCACGGGAGGGGAAGCGGAGACTTAGACAGAAATGTCTCCTCAGTGGCACCAAACCAGTTACTTCCTGAGGCATTGTTCTTTCCACGTTCACAAGCCATCACAAGCCTGACTTCTCGCGTATGAAATGCATGCATTGTCGGCAGTGTTTTGAACATTATGTTTTATGTGTGAGCAAACAGCATCGCAAGAACGGCATTTTAAAATGGTGCTATGATGGGGCGCCTGGGTGGCTCAGTCGGTTAAGGGTGGGACTTCAGCTCAGGCCGTGATCTCACAGCTCGTGGGTCCGAGCCCCCCGTCGGGCTCTGTGCTGACACCTCGGAGCCTGGAGCCTGCTTCGGATTCTGCGTCTCCCTCTCTCTCTGCCCCTCCCTTGCTCATGCTCTCTCTCTCTCAAAAATAAAATAAAAACATAAAAAAAATTTTTTTTTTAATGGTGCTATGAAACCAGAGCTTCCCAAAGGTTTCACGCGTGTGGTTCCCAGAGGGATACTCATCTGACTGGGGGCACGTATATTTTTATACATTTTTAGGACGGAAAGGGAAGAGAGTGGAGGGAGATAAGGAACGCAGTGAGGAATGGTCTCTCCTCGATGTGTCTGCCGAGGGTCCTGGACCCACAAGAATCTGGGCGCCTGCTTGAGGGCGGTTGTCCAAGCAGCCCGGAGGTGTTGACTTCACTAGGTTAATCCGATTCAGATTTTTTAGATGTTGTCGGCACTGGCCATATAAAGATGAACAATACGTGGGTTTGCCCCGGAGAACCTAACGTCCCGTGGGGAATGAGGACCGATTCACAAATAACTCCATTACCGGATCCGACACGGTGGGTGTTGGAGCTAGGCCCCGTGGAGCCATTTGGGAGCCCGGATGATAAAGAAATGATTCCAAAAGGAAGAGGGCACCCCGGGCAGGTTTGGGGAGGTGGCGGCATCCGAGCTACGCCCTGAAAGACTGGGGGATGTCAAGGCGGGGAGAGGAATGAGAAAAAAAGGCCTCGCAGGCCCAAGACTCATGTGCACAAAGGCTGGTGGAGGGGGGTGGGGGAGTGGGGGGTAAACGCCAGGCAGCCCTGGAAGGAGGGGAGGTCCGGGGCAGGGAGAGCAGCCTGATGGGGTGGCCGGAGGCCTCACGGGGGGCAGGGGGAGGACAGACCCTCCTAGTCCAGAAGGAAGGGGACTTGTTATTCATCCAGGGCCTCCCTCATCACTGGGGTGTCTCGCCTTGTCCTCAGGAGTCCGTGGATCTCACGCCTCCTCTCTTCACCACGCTACCTGGACAAAGAAGAATCAGAGATGCCCATGGATGCCACGGGGTGTGGCCCCGCAGGGATGCCAAATAAGGTGGTCTCGAGAGCCCAGAAGCTGCCCCTGGGCGTCTCAGAGAGGGTGGGCAAGGGCCTTCATGGAGTCATCTTGTCCCAAGCTGTGGGGTTGAGGTCCAGAGGCTGAGAAGGCACCCAGGGAAGACCGTCTCTGGGAACTGTGTCATACCAAGCAAAACCTCAACAGAAAACTAGAAATCAGAAAGGAAAGCCGTTAACGTACAAAGCAGAAGAAACACTTGCTGAAACACTTTGGGTTACCTGGCCGACATATTTAAAAGTGAAACAAACGTTGAAAATCTAAAAGATGTAAGCATTTACTGAGGGCTCGGTACGTGCCAGACGTCGCGCCAAATGATTTGGGGGCATTATCTCCTACAACCCTGGAGAGCCTGATTATAACCAGAAATTCGCTGGGTGAGAGTGAAGTCTACACCGAAGGGGTTAGTTGGTTGATGGCAAAGGTTAGCGTCATCGAGTTGGGATAACCAGTTCATCCTGGGTTGTCAGAGGCTTCGCCGGTTTCGGCACCGCAAACCTCACGTCCGCGGAACCCCCGGTCCTGGGTGAACTGGGATGGCTGACTGAGCAGAGTCTCTCTCTCCTCTTTTTAGGGTTTGTGCGTGGAGAGGACTGGACAGCTAGGGCCCTTCTCCCCGGGATGACATTGGATGAATACTGCCAAACTCCAATTTCTGTATCTTACTGTTCTAGCTCCTCACCCTGTGCCTTCTTCCTACATAGGTTCATCTTGAGATGGCGAAGCAGAACTATGATCATTCCCTCTTCCAGGTGCCTTCCTGCGCCACGGTGGCGGGCAGGTGCCAGCGTGGGGCACACTCACCTGCCTCTAGAGCTCCTCCGGTGACTTACATCCATCAGGCAGGTGCGCCGATGTGAGTCTCGAAGGAGCGAATGGGCAAAAGCAGTTGTTGGCCTTGTGTCAGGAGAACGGACTGTCTGGCAAGCGGGTCGACCCAGAAGCTTCCTGATCATGGCAGAGGCATGGTGCTTCCGGGGTCTTAGGCGGCCTGCTCTTTTAAGTTCAGTGTACCCTGAGTCCTCGCAATGATATTATGAGCTGTCGGTAACCATTCCTAAAGCTCCTTTTGCATAAATTAGCCAGAGGATTCTGTAGTTTGCAACCCAAATACCACAGACAGAGATGGTAATTTGGATGCCATTGCCAACCACTTCACAGCGGCCTCCTGGAGTCGCTGTTATTGGAAGGAATTCTGAGGCCTCGTCCAGGCTCAGTGAGAACACCCACTCTGCTGGATTGAGGCCACCGTTATGGCCCCGGAGAGAGAAGAATTACAGTTGTGCCAGACTTTCGCCATCTGTGGTTAAGGCGATTGACAGAAACATGTCTTTCTTCTTTGGCTTTACAACCATACCGTCATGCGTAAGGTGTCTTCTGCTAAGGTGTTGACGTTGTAAGTTTAACTCTGGAAATCCGAAATTTTAGACATATTTCTTTACACTTGGTTTTTAGAAGTATAAGCTACGTTTGTCTCTGACGTCGAGGGTTGAATGGTCGTTGCTGGAAGTTCTTGAAGAATGGGAATGTTCTCTTGGAAATTTCTTGCCCCGCCCAGATAAAGGAGATTCAGAATATTTACGTTCTAGCATACATTTTCACTATATATGCCTGTCTATATTATAGTAGGTATGTATTACCTTTAAGGGGTAGGATAATCAATGTGGCTAGAAAGAAGGAATTAAGATCTTGCTCGAGTTTAAATAGGTATGTATTCTATTTCTTACAACTTCCCTTTACTATTCATAGTTTAAAATAAAATCTTGTTGAATCCTCCATAAAGGCTGTAATGTGTGCTGGTGATAGGAAATTACATTTGTTGCATTGGCTGTAGAACATGACTATTATAGGAGACAGAATCTTCTTACTTAAACCATAAACGAAGTTAGCAGCCTTATGCTATTTTTTCTTCCACTATGTATATCTCTCAGGTTCTCTTGTTGGACAGACAGGGCATCCGCTGGCCCCTCTTACAGGTGGAGAAAGAAAATAAAGCCACTCTGCCTGAATCCACAACACAAAGCATGATTTCTTTGACAATTCCTAGAGTTTGGGGTTCCTCATTGTCTCTCCCTTGTCCCATGTCTACCTGAAAGGGCTCATCCCCTGGGGGGTTTTCTCTCCGAGGGGGACTTTTACTTTCCAACTCAGAGGTGACAAAGTTAAGGCTGTAGTGGCCATCCAGCCACTACCGTCTCACCGCCCAGGCACTGCCTGTTCTGACACCTGTCGACGCAAGTTGAACAGACCTTTTTTTTTTTTTTTTTTTTTAAATTTTAAAGAGAAAGGAGAAGAGTTTTTTCTTTGACCCCAAGTTAAGACAACAGCCCGGGATACACAGTCTTTACGAAAAAAGAGACTGTTGTAGGGAAGGAACTTTTGGTGCCGGGTTATATATGTTTGTTTGTTTTACATAAAGAGTTACAAATCATCATGACGAAAGACATTCCAGAAAGTTACAGACTTTATCTTAGTGTTTTTAATGTGTGCAAAGCTGTAGGGCTCTAATCTTATGGGAACCAGGGAGGTTTGTTTTCTTATCTTTATGTTTGGAATGCTCCGTTTTGGTTATTTGTTTTTTTTTTAACGAAGCAGATGTACAAGTGTGCTCCGGGCAGAAATAGAGCCCCGGCTTTGAGGTCTTGCCGAGTCATTCTGACCTTGATAAATGTCAAAGTATAGCTTCCCTGGGAGCCCAGGAACAGGACCCACCAACATGAAAAGTCGAAAATTTCCTTTATCGCACCCAAGAGTCCAACCTGGGTGAGACGCCTGTGCACAGCCGATCTGAGGCATGAGGCCAGGAAAGGGAACTTTTGGAGTTGGAAAGAGCTGGAAACAAACTTTGGTTCCTCTCTCCTTTCATCAAGAGCAGGTGTCCTTCCAAGGGTCTCCTTGTTGCAAACATAGCAATTCACTGTAAACACAACCCAAGTGTGGTTCTGTTAAAGCAAGGGGAAGGTATTTATTATAAGATGCTAGGACAGGGGTGTCTAGGTAGCTCAGTGGGTTAAGTGCCTGACTCGTGATTTTGGCTCAGGTCATGATCTCACTGTTTGAGGTCGAGCCCCACACCAGGCTCTGCACTGACAGCATGGGATTCTTGGGATCTTCCCTCTTACTCTCTCTCGGGCTCTCCCCTGCTCATGTGTGTGTTCTCTCTCTCAAAATAAATAAACTTAAAAAAAAAGATGATAGGACAAACGTTTCAGGCAAGTGTGTGAGGGAGAGGACCACCACCGAGAACCCAGATGGCCGTGAATCAAACTCTGCCTGGCCTCGACTTACCACAAGGTCTAATCCGGGCTTCTGAGTGCTGGGGTGCCCTCCTGGCTCTGTGGGCAGCCCACGGCTCTGGAGAACTGAATCCCGAAGACTGAATCCTGACGGCACCCCTGGAAGCTGCCTGACCCTGGCTAAGCCACTTGAGACATGAGCGCCCTCGACCTTGGATGGGAACAGCTTTCGCGCCTACTCCTCCGGGTTGCGGTGAGGACCGGATGAGCTCATCCTTGTGAAAACAGTACCTGGTGCGCAGCCAGCACTTAATATTTATTAGCTATTAATCTGACCAGACGCTTTTCTTTCTCCCCGTGGATCGGTTTCCTCTGCTTCACTGGGCCTGCGTCCAAGCTCGGCCACCCCACGATGGCGACCCCACTGGTAAGTCTGCACCACCCCAATCCAGGCCAACAGCCGGACTGAATGTGATTCCCTCAAGTCTCCAAACCGCAATCTCAGCAGAAAGCAGAAAGAAGCTTCTTGATGGGCTGCGGTCAGGGAGGCAAATGAACTCAGCTGTGGAAGGTTGACTTGTGTGCACGCGGGAGTCAGGGTGGAAACGGTGGTGGTAGAAAGAAGGGGCGTCTTTATGGCTGGTTAATCTTCCCCAAAGGGGTGAGCCCAGCAGCCCTGCATTTCGTGGTCTTTCGTGAAAAGCCTTTCATGAGCAGTCTTGGGCCCATCCCAGATACGGCGTGTCCTTTAACCACATCTGTGTGTGGGTTTCCCTCCTTCCCCCGCTTTGTGCTTTGGCTCACAATTGCCCTTGATCTGCAGTCATTCTGCTCACAAGTGCGGAAAGCCTGGGAGTTTCCCGGCAGAGCCATCCACAACCAGAGACTCCGACTGCTGGGAAGAGAGTCTGAAAGCCCAGCACCCTTGCCCTGGTTCGGGACACAGGTCCCCTGGGTGGCTCAGTCTGTGAAGCGCTGGACTTTGGGTCAGGTTCTGATCTCACGGTTTGTGAGTTCGAGCCCCGCGTCGGGCTCTGTGCTGACAGCTCAGAGCCTGGAGCCTGCTTCGGATTCTGTGTCTCCCTCTCTCTCTGCCCCTCCCCTGCTCATGCTCTGTCTCTCTCTCTCTCTCTCAAAAAGAAACATTACAAAATTTTTTTTAAATAATAATAAAAAAGTAAGACAATCCCATGGATCCAAAAATGAGCCTGAACTCAATCGTGAGCCATTAGTGAACGTAACTGCTGTCCATGTGAAGAAGATTCTTTCAGTCCTCTGGGATTGGATTCTGTTTCTCATCCTTGTAATTCTTCCCTGGGTCCCACCCACCAAGAGAGAGCCCCATCTCTCTGCCTTCAGAAAGTGCTCTTCTTTCAAAGAAAACAAGGACAGCCACTTGTATTAAAAAAAAAAAAAGGAAAGAAAAGAGAAGGTTGGTCTGGTATGTGACCTGATCGTGTCTGTTGCCCCCCACCCAACCCACCCCCCTCCCCCAAGCTGGAAGAGCAGTTTTAACTTTCAGAAAAACAGGCTCTTGCTGTCAAGTGCGGCTGCCTGTCTGAAGCGGGGACCGGGAGACGGAGGGAGGGTGAGAGACGGTGGTTCTAGACAGGCTGACACCCCAGCTGACGCTCATGTGGGAGCACTCCCCGTCCCTACTGTGCAGGCTGCTGCTGCTGGTTTTAAGGGCGGGCCATCGTGTGGCCTTCCACAAGAAACATGCTCGCAGGGAGGGGTCCCGCCTCAACAGCCAAGGGGCTCTGTTGGGCTGACAGGTCAGTCCTTGGAGCCAGGTTGGCCTCAGCGCCAGGCAGGCACGACCGTCACGGGTGGGGTGGGCTCTGAGCCAGTCTCTCGTGCCCAGACCTACGTCCGAGTGCTCCATCTATTTTTCGGGCTGAAGACATGTCTATTGTTAAAAATGCAAGCCTTTCAAGAGAGAGGACACATTTCCCTGTATATTAACCAGGACTCTCTGGGTTGCAACAAGAACTTAATTCAAAAATAGCGTGCACATTGGGGCGCCCCAGGGGGCTCAGTCGGTTGGGTGTTTGACTCTGGCTCAGGTCATGATCTCACAGTTCGTGAGTTCGAGCTCCGTGTCAGGCTCTGTGTTGGCAGCTCGGAGCCTGGATCCTGCTTCAGATTCTGTGTCTCCCTCTCTCTCTCTCTCTCTCTCTCTCTGCCCCTCCTCCATTCCCATTCTGTCTGTCTCTCTTTCAAAACAAACATTAAAAAAAATTTTTTTAAATAGCATGCTCATAAGAGAGAATTTATTTGGCTCAGGAATTAGGTTTGAAGGGGTTCAAACACAGCTAGATCAGGTGCCCAAACAATGTCATCATAAATCTATCTTCTTACCTCTGCCAGCTTTGGTTTTTTGTCTGTGCTTGCTTTGTTTTTTAGGTGGCAAAGAGCCTCCAGTAACCCCCTAGGTGCTAGTAACCCTAAAGGAGGGAGTGCCCCTCCCCCATCAGCCCGGCAAAAATCTCAGGACTGCTTCTCATTGGCTCAAGTGGAGTCATGTGGTCTCTGTGAACCAATCGCCGTGGCTCTGACCTCAGTCGCGTACCAATCGCTGGAGTTGAGGGGTCAGCCCCACCCAAAGAGTGGGAGCAGTGGTTCAGCAAAGAAAACGGAAGTGCTCTTACCAAGAGCGGAGAGAATGGGTCATGGGAAGATAAAGCTAAAACCTTTTTGCCTCACTTCTGCTCGATTTTCATACCTCCACCGTAATGACAGGCAGCGAGCAGGTCCCTGAAACATGAGGCACAGCAGAAATAGAAAGACAAGTCCGGAGCAAGGGTCACCGTGCTGGGAAACCAGGCTGGGGCGAGGGACCCTGCATGAGGGCTCCCTGAGGCGCTAGGGGGCAACCCAGATTCTCCGAGACTCTAGTGGTCTCTTCTTAGAAGCTGAGCAAACGTCAAGGCCCTGTGAAGAGCGGCAGTTGGATTCCAGAGAGCTTGATGGGTATGGGGCAGGCGGCCGGTACCGCAGCTCACAAGTCATACCCACCGGCATCCCTCGCCTTGTAAGCTCAGCCTTCAGCCTTGTTTACCAGGAATGAAATATTCTTTCGGGATTTTCTGCCTCCTAATCCCAGGATCCTTCATCATGCTTCGTGTGGTATGTTGGTGCCTGGCAGGGACACCTGTGATAAAACCAGGGACTCCTGTCTGATGAGCGGGACTACCCCGTCATCTCTTTTTCACCACTGCGACCGCCAGGCGGCTAAGGTCTCCTGAGCCCCAGGTCGTAACAACCTCACCAGAGGGTCTCCTGTTTCCTCTGCAGATGAGGAAGGGCTTGGAGAAAGGGGAAGTGATTTGCCAGCCAGTGAGTGGTGGACCCAGGAGAGAGACCCCCAGAGCCGACGTCCTTAAACCCCAGGCCGCCACCAAGAATCCGAAGCCGGAAGTACTGGGGAAGCAGGGAGGGGTGAAGCCTAAATGCAATCGGCGATTTGGGGTAGGGAAGACGCCCAGGCGTGCAAGTCGTGGCTGCTGACGGTCTGTGCACAGGGGCAAGGAGCCAAAAGATTATGAGAACATGCTGCCTCTTTGCTGAAGATGTTACCACTCCGGGGAGGGCGACCACATAACCGATCGTCTCAACCAACACCGTTTGAGAATGACAGGGCACTGTGAATAATTACCCACGAAGGGGCGCCTGGGTGGCTCGGTCGGTTCGCGGTTAGCGTCTGACTGGGGCTCAGGTCATGGCCTCGCCCGTTCGTGCATTCGAGCCCCGCATCAGGCTCTTTGCCGCTAGCTCGGAGCCCGGAGCCTGATTTGGATTCTGTGCCTCCCTCTCTGCTCCCCCGCACTGCTCACACTCTGTCTCTCTCAAAAATAAACAAAGCATTGCAGGGTGGCCGGCGAGGGAGGCGTCAACCGCCTCTATCTTTGCAGCCCTGGGCTCTAACCAATTGAGTTCATCTCCAGACATGGTGGAGATGAGGGACAGAAGACGCAGTGTAAATGATTAATTATTGAATCGAGCCAACGACAACAAGCACCAACAGGCACGGCGGCGGGGCAAGGTGGTTAGAGGGTTCCCCTTTGAGCTTTGGGTTTGGATCTTGCTCTGTGAACTCGGGCAAGTTCCTTCAAGGCTCAGATTCCTGATCTGTAAAATGGGGACCAGAGCACAGAATGCCCGAGCATTTACTTTGTCTTAGGCACTGGGCTAAGCCCTTTATGTGGATTACTTAATTCTGGCATCTCAACCTCACGGGGCAGGCATTATTATTATGTCCGTCTTGCAGACCGGGGGCACTGAGGCCCATGAGGCTACGTAACTTACTCCAGCTTGTGCAATTAATAAATACTTGCCATATGGGGGTTGGTTTGGGTGATTAAATATGACAACACTTATTAAAAACTTAGCATATTGACGGAGAGCCAACAGAAGCCCTGGATAAACCGTTCGTCCTGAATGATGATAATTCGGCATTCAATGTATTGTTATCTTACATTTGGAATTTGGAAGGCACTAATACGGATCGTATTTCCCCCTCACCATATGGCAGGATGATCCTCTGAATAAAAGCCTTTAATACTCCTTGATACCCTAAGAGGATGGCATTGTTGACATGACCCGTCTTTGAGAACCCCAAGAATCTGAAACATCTACATGGTTCTTGCTGCAGCTGGGAAAAGGAAATGTCTACATGCATCATTAGACCCAGACAGTTATCAAAAGAGAGAGAGAGAGAGAGAGAGAGAGAGAGAGAGAGAAGAAGAAGAAGAAGAAGAAGAAGAAGAAGAAGAAGAAGAAAAGAAAGAAAGAAAGAAAGAAAGAAAGAAAAGAAAGAAAGAAAGCCAAAAGGTATCCTCTGTGGGGAGAAGGCAGATGTGGAGAGAGAGAAGAGTTGCCCAATCATCCGTCCCAGTTCCTCCCAGAAGGAGGCTCGCGTGCTGGGAACACATTCCCAGGCATCACTCCAGTCCCACGCAGCTGCTCACCTGCCTCCAGAAAAGCCTTTAGCATCGCGAAGGACAAGTTTATGGGGGTACAGGCTCACTCTACACGCCTGCCATCAAACCTCGCAAAGGTCCTGAGGCCCCATTAGGTCATTTGAACCACCTCCCTCGACCCCCGAGGGCTGCTGAGGTGGAAGGTTCAGGAGAAGCGCTCAGCTACGGACAGAGTCCACAGGCGTCCGGTCCGTGGACCAGTGAAGCAGCACCCGAGGGGTGAGGGCTCTTCATAGGCAGGAAGAGGCAAGTTCAAGCTTCTCGATCCAAACAGATGGTGTGACCTTGGGCAAGTTAGTTAACTGGCTTTGGGGGCCTTGGCTTCCTCGTTGGTAAGACAGGGATAATGAAACCTGCCTTGTATCTTTTAGGAAGCGATGTATGTTGTGTGCCTAACAGAGCGCCTGACACTTAGTAGAGTCGCATGCTGACTGTTGTTACTGATAAGCATGAATTGAAATGTCACCGTATGAGGCCGTGTGACCATAGAAATATAGAGTCCCCAACCTGGCAGAGCTCGCAGACAGAGAAGACCAGACTAAGTGCCGTAATATGATTGGCTCTCCGGCAGGTGCTCTGTTGCGCGGGGAAGATGGGGGAGGAGTCAGAGGCGAGGCGAGAGACAGGTGCAGGCCCGAGGCGCCCAGCGGGTCAGCGGTGAGGATGCTTGGGGTCTGGACAGATGCAGAGAAAGTAAAAGCTCAGCGGAAGCTAGAAGGGGCCTGGAGGGAGGCGTGCGGAGGAAATAGGGGGAAAGGGACGCAGAGCAGTCTGGAAGGAAACCAGGAAAAGCCAGCTGCTGCTCCCACACCCGACCTGCCCCGCGCTGGGATCCAGAGGCCCCCTCTCAAGGGTGAGACAGATGCCCCCGACGGAGCCCTTTCTTCCGCCACCACCCAAGGATTCACAACCCACAAGCCTCTAAAAACCAGCGTGGGAGTCGAGAACGGCGGACTCCACGCTCTGGAACAAGGACTGGACACAGGTTTCTCGCAGTGACTTTGAGCATGACCTACGACAAATTGCAAATGGTGCTGGGAATTTCGGATACGCTCATTCGTTTCCAATCTACACTGATGAAAAACCTTGGGCTGAGTGTGGTGATGAGAACGAACCCTGCTGATGTGGGTTTCTGCCCCTCTCCAGCTATCCAGTTCCTACCTCCTCTGTGTCCACCGTGACTCTACCGGGGGCTCAGTCTGTTTAAACGCTACAACTACCTAATGACTCCTCAGAGAAAATTCTTCCTTGTGGTATAGCCCTGTGAGTTCAGAGTGCTCTGCAATTACATGCCCAAGGAGTTCTTGCTGTCTTTAATGAGCTCTGCAAACTGTCAGCCTAGGATGAAGTTTGATCCCTGGAAGGATTTCTTCCTTTACTTGTCCAATTTTGTTTTGTTTTGTTTTCTTGTATATATTTTGTTTATACATATATATTTGTAATTTATTGTTATGTATATAGTTATATATAATTTGTTGTTATATATGTTGTTATATATATGATATACATATCATATAGATATATAATTTATTGCCACATTGGCTAACATACAGTGTCTAAAGTGTGCTCTTGGTTTTGGGGGTAGATTCCTGCGGTTCATTGCTTCCATACAACAGCCAGTGCTCATCCCAACAGGTGCCCTCCTCGATGCCCATCACCCACTTTCCCCTCCCTCCCACCCCCCCTTCACCCCTCAGTCTGTTCTCTGTATTTAAGAGCCTCTTATGGTTTGCCTCCCTCCCTCTCTGTTTGTAACTATTTTTCCCCTTCCCCTCCCCCATGGGCTTCTGTCGAGTTTCTCAAGATCCACATACGAGCGAGAACATACGGTATCGGTCTTTCTCTGACTTATTTCACTCAGCTTAACACCCTCCTGTTCCATCCACGTTGCTGCAAATGGCAGGGTTTCATTCCTTCTCATTGCCGAGCAGTATTCCGTTTACTCGTCCAGTTTTGGAGCACTGCTCTTGCTCCTTAATCATCCAGTCGTTCTTTTCTGCCCCGGGTCACGATGGGAGAAGAGAATGAACTTTAGTATTTCGTTCTCCCGATGGGAAGAGTGAATTCCAAATGGTTCTCTTTTAGGCCAGGAACACGGGGCCATTTTCCTTGGGTGATGTCACCAAAGAATAGCCTATCTGGCTTCCTCCACACTTGGTAAAAAGAGTACAGGGACGACCCGATACCAGTAATCATGATTATCAGGCATGTGCCATTTTCAGGATCCACTCCAAGTTCCCCAGAGCCGCACTGGACAGCTGGTGCGGTCGGGGCCGCTGAGACTCACTGTCAGAAACGGTCTGGTTGTTCCAGATATCTAGTTGAACTGCGTGCTTAATAATGTCTGTCTACCCAGAGGGCACTAGAATGTTCCTGGCCTGTCGAGGCCCCTGATATTTCCATTTTTTTCCAGAGAACTATTGGCCTGAGGCCCCCGGAAACATTGCTTCATTGCCCGGCCTTGTAAGAATTTGCCTGACCTATTTCGTGGAGGCAAATTAACCCTAGTCTCACGGTTGTTTCATGCAAAAGGGAGAAATGAAAGTTTTTACCGCTGTGACTGGGGTCCCATTTGCGTGAGTCAATTACAGCCACTGAAATGACCAGTCCTATAAATGCTCTTTTAATGGAGACAAAGTCTTCGTGGGTCCAGATTGGGTCGATCTGGGCCTCAAAAAAGGACAAACCCCCTTCTTTAGTTCTGTAGCTGGATTCTTGGGTGGGGCCCCTGTTCTGTGAGCATCAGACTGCTAGTAATACATGGGTGTTCACTCCCGAACCACGCCTTCGGTTGTGTGATGTCTGTGGTTACACGGAGCGGCACAGCCCTCCCATCGTGGTTTGTCACGGAAACCGGAGAAAAAAAGCTCCCACCTTCTCTCCTCCCATAGACTGAGGCTGGGGAGGAACCGAAGAATCTAATGCCTACGAGATGACATTTCCGAGTTAAGGGAGCCTAGTTTTTGTGTTCCTGAAGGGAGTGCTCGCCGAGAGGGAAACGCCTCAGACGTGAAGACAGTTCTTACTCTGGGTCGGCTCAAAGACGCACGCTGCAAAAGGAAGGGTGGGATGGGGGTGCCCGGTGATGATGTCGAAGGCAAGAGGTGACGTTGTTCCGAACAGTAAGAGAACTTTGAACCCCACCGTTTGGCAAGTGAGGAAAACCTCCCTTCCTTCTTAAAATCTGAGATGGTTTTCTCGGAAAGTAAAGATTTGTTTACTGATTCAGCTGTTATGGCACGTTTCCCTGGAGGACAATTTGTCTCCAGCAGAACCACCCTAAGAGTGCCGACGCCTGCCAGGGCACTGGGAGGCCTTGAAGCCAAAGCCCACAGGGCCCCTCCCCCCGCCCCCCGCCCCCCACCAGGGTCGGCCAGGGGTCTGTAGGTCTTGGTGCAGTGAAGCCTGGGGCTGATAGCTTGAGACCCCTGAGGAATTACTGGAGTAAATATTCCAGGCTGAAGGGAATGTACTGCCTGGGAGCAGGCATGGTCCTGGGCTCAGTTTCTATGGGTAGAAAGGGGTCCCCTGAAGGGAGGGTGAGCTAGGGATGAGGGTTTAAAATTTTTCTTTTTCTCCCACATATACATATGTATGTATATGTATATATGTGTGTATATATATGTGTGTGTGTGTCTCTGTATATATATATATATATATATATATATATGTATTTTATATATGTATTTATATTATATGTACATATGCATATAATATATAAATTTTAATATTATATATTACTTATTATATTTATACATTTATTATTTAATATTATATATTATATTAATATATATTAATATATATTAGGTTTTCTTCTTGATTTGAAAGCAAGGAAGACAGAATAGGAATTGTGTGCACTTCACAAGTCTCCTTGTAAAGGATTTAATATTTTAGGTGTTTTTCCTCCCAAACAGGGAAAAGTCATGTCTGGCCCAGAACTTGAAGTTCTAGCCTCCTGCCCGGTAGTCTCCTAAATTCCCCGAGCGCTGGGAGGGGGGAAGCGTGCCAGACCTTGCAGCGCGAGGCGCTGGGAGAAGGGGGTCTCAGGCCTGGGAGGGGAAGCCCGGCCCGGCCTCGGAGAGGGACCACTGAGGATCCAAAAGAGACCCCTCTGTTCCTGGAGACGCCAGAGGAGGCGGACTCCCGAAGGCGTGAGAGCGGCTGCTCGGGGTCCTCGGAGGTCCCCGCCCACACGAGGTGGCCGAGGGGGAGGGGTGGGGGAAACACGAGGCGGGCTGGGATGTGGTCCTCTTCCGCCACCTACCGACGGCATCGCTCCCTGCGGCTTCCGGACGCCCTTAGTCCGCCTGTTCCCTGGACCGGGGCAGGATGGGCACCGACTCAGAAAAACGAAAACTATTCAAGGCACGTTTTCTGCATCCAAATCAAAATAGATTTGCTGAGTCCGCAGGGGAAAAGACGTGTCCTGGCAATCTAGGTCACCTATTTTACTGGGTGAATTAGCTTTGATTTCCAGCTGCTGAAATAATGTATAAGCATAACGGGAGGCAGAATTCAGTCTTCTTTCTTCGGTTAGGTTAATGTTTTGGAATACATAAAAGTATTGCATGTTTTTAAGATTTGTGTCGTTGCTGGTTTTTAGAAAATATGATTACCCTGAAGGTACTGAAGGAGTTTGCAGAAGAGAAATAATAGAGGACTACGGTTTGCAAGCAAGGAGTGCAAAGTGTCTGCAGAGGCAACAACACTACGCAGCTCCGTGGGGTGTGCACGCGCAAGCCGAGCGTGGGAGACTGTCCACCCGGCACACTTGTACTTTCACTGGAACCTGGAGGACATGCTACCCAAAGCGCAACTGTTCATCCGCTTCCTTTCAGCGATCCGACTTCAAGAGTTCTGTCCCAAGAATTCAAAACCGTGAGAAAAGTTGTGCGGACGACAGTCTCCCGAAGGCCAGTCACTGTTCCGCAGGAGAAGAAGAATAGAGGTCAAGTCACGATCCATTCAGAATATGGAATATTACGGAGGCACGGGGATTATTTTGACAGGTGGCAGTATGTGAAACCCACACCCACGAAGATATGGACTAGGAGACAGACACAGGAAGATTGCAGAAAACCGGAAAAGAAAGCTGAGTTCGAGGGCAGTTGACTCTCACGAGGCTGTTACGTGACGCATGCTCACATTTCTGTTTTCCTAATTACGTAACCGATACAGGGAAGCTTTCGGGTCTTAACATTATTTAAGTTATACGGAAGCGTGTTCAGTAGCAGGTGGAGGACGCCACCATGTGGCTGCTCCTGGCTTGTCTGCTCCCCATGAATCAGACGGTGTCAGCTCTGTATCTTCTTCCTCAGAGGCACGCGCTCGCGCACGCGCATTATATGTGGCATTATTTTAACATAAAAGTGATAATATTGTATTTCTTGAAACTCGGTTAACAATATGTACTCTAGGTCTTTCTGGATCAATAAAATATAAATATCTCATTGTGGGTTTTTTTTTTAATGCCTATTTATTTTTGAGAGAGAGAGAGAGAGCAAGCAGGGGCGGGGCAGAGAGAGAGAGAGGGGGGACAGAAAGTCCGAAGTGGGCTCTGTGCTGACAGTAGAAGAGCCGGATGTGGGGCTCAAACTCAAACCATGAGATCATGATCTGAGCTGAAGTGGGCCACGCAACCGACTGAGCCACCCAGGTGCCCCTTTTCAGTTTCATTTTTAAAAAATGCTTATCTGGGGCACCCAGGTGGCTCAGTCGGTTAGGCGTCCAACTCTTCGTTTGGGATCAGGCCATGACCTCACAGTTGCTGAGTTCGAGCCCCGCATTGCACTCTGTGCTGAAGGTTCAGAGCCTGCTTTAGATTATGGCTCTCTCTTCTCTCTCTGCCCCTCCCCTGCTCGTGGTCCCTCTGTCTCAACAATAAATAAACTTAAAAAAAAATTTTTTTTAAATGTTCATATTTGCCAAAGGAATTACAGGAGAAAAACTATTTGGATATAGATTCTGACATACTTGTTTAAAGAAAATAGTTTTGTTTCTTTGAAATCATTTTGTTATATTTGTTTATCTCGTTTTTAACCGCTATTTAATGTGATCTACTCTAATACACTTCACTATTTCACAATTGATCCTTGTTTCTTCTCATTTTTGATTTTTTAAAAACGTTTTTATTTAGTTTTGAGACAGAGAGACAGAGCACGAGTAGGGGAGGGAGAGAGAGAGGGAGACACAGAATCCGAAGCAGGCTCCAGGCTCTGAGCTGTCAGCACAAACCTCGATGCGGGGCTCGAACTCACAAACTGTGAGATTGTGACCTGAGCTGAAGTCCGACGCCCAACTGCTCAGGCATCCCAGTTTCTTCTAATTTTTAAAATGATAATAATTCTGCAGATGACCCCTTGTATATTTATCTTGGAACACCCTGTTAATGAATTTAAGCTTTTCATTTTTTTATTGGCCATCTGTATTTCCTTACAGAATTTCCTATTCATATGTTGTGCCAAAATTTGTTTCATTGCTGACATCTTTATTGTTGCTTTGTTAGGGCTTTTTATGAATACAGGGATGTATTAGATTACATTCATTGCTTTATTTGTTGAGGCTTTTTATGACTATTTTAGATAGAGATTTGTTGGGGCTTTTTATGAATACAGGGGATGTTTTAGATTAGATTTGCTGAGATTTCACTGGATTTAGAGACTGGTACAACATAGAATATTTCTGTCTGGGATATATTTTCCTATTTATTCTAGTCTTCTTATATATTCTTTGGCAAAATGTTATTGTTTTCTTTATTTAAATCTTGTGCACTTCTTGTTATAATTTATATTACACAAGGGAAGACATTTTCAATGGCTATTTACATAAGGAAAATAATTTTAATGGAAATAATGACTAGCTCCAGTTGAAATCACAGTTGTTTTTTTAAAGCTGTAATGATCTGTCAGGTAATAACTCCAAGAAGTATAATGATGAGCCTACTCATTTGCTTGTATACAAGGAAAATCAATAGATTGATTTCATTTCCTCTAACAGACAAAAAACATGATTTAGATACCAAAAAAATAAAACATCGCAGAGAGAGAGAAAACCATAGTTCGGGAATACTAAGTCTTGCCTTCCTTTTTGGGTCAGCTACTTATGCCGTGGCAGTACGCAAAAGGCTTGGGGTATCCTGCCTTGGGCAGTTGGCTCACCAAAGAAAATAACTTCAGTTACTTAATGGTCCTCAAAACTCCTTGAGCATTTGAACTGTGAAGTCTTTCCATCGGGACATCTCAGCGTCACCCCGTCCCTTTCCTTCTACGCCTGCCCCTCCATTAGGCCCGGCCTCACCGCACCATTTCCCTGCTTCGGATCTCTCTAATCCCCACCAGATGTGACCAAAGTTGCTAATGATAAATTGTCCAGTACAACGTTTTTTCAAAAACAAGCTAGAGCATGAGAAACCGACTTAAAGTTCTGAAAAGAAGATGTGCGGGAATGTCCTATTGATAATGTGGATGAAAGAGAGCAGTAAGAGAGGATTCACCCCACCTGCTTTCAAATGAAAACAATGAGAACATCGAGACACTGGTGCAGAACGAGATTAAGTCGATCGATGGAACAGGATGAGTGGCCCTTTCTCAACGTGTCCTTGGCGAGTCTACTAGGCCGGTGGACGCTGGGACGCGCCGTGGGTCTGCCAGTGAGCTGCCTGCATGGAAAAGTTTTCCCACATTTCCATTTCTACTTGAACACTCAACGTAGAGCAGTACATTAGAAGTTACTTCTTAATTTCAAAACATGGTGACTTCATAATTATCTTGCTGGTTTTTATCTCAGTCGTGCTGTCGAATGAGAACACACCACACGATTTAAATCTTTGAAATCTTCAGAGCTTTGCCTTACAGCTTAGGGTATCATCATTCTGTGTAAAAGACCTGTGTCTTCTTGAAAAGAATGGGTATTGTGCAGGTGTTGGGGGCACGTTTCTCTAGATGTCAACGAGGACTTTGTATTTAACTGTATTGTTCAAATCGTCTGTGTATTCACTGAGTTTGTGTGTGTGTGTCTGGTCGGTTCATCATTTACTGGAGGCATTTTCAGATACCTGACTATGATTTGACTTTGTTTCTTCATTTAGTTATGTCATTCTTTGCTTTATACATTTTGAGGCTATGCCATGATATACATACACATTTAGATTTTTATGTATTCCTGGTTAACTAAAACTTCTATCCTTGTGGAGACTTCCAGGGAAGATGGCGGAGGAGGAGGATCCTACGCTCACTTCAGTTCATAGGTAACACCCACATCACTAGATAACACCCACATCAGTGCAAATGACCCAGAAAATGGCCTGAATCCTGGCAGAACGGAGTCTCCATGGGTGAATGTAGAGAAGAAGAGGCCACATCGAAAAGGGTAGGAAGGGTGGAGACTGGATCAGGAGTCAAACTGAGCCCTGGGTCTGGTCATCTGATCCTGGGAGGGGATGCTGCAGGTGCAGAGGGAGAGGAGAGAGGAGCAGATCCCACACCAGGCACCCAAAACACAAGGGACCTGCATTAGGAAGACGAATCCCCATAATGTTTGGGTTTGAAGACCAGAAGGCCTAACTCTGTGGGTTCTTACAATCAGCGGGGCTTAACACCTGGAACTTTAAAAATCAGTGGGCTCGGCTCCAGATAAGCCACAGGAGGATGGGAAACTGAGTCCCTGCCCTTAAAGAAACAGTGCAAAAAACAGCCCTGCTAAGATGCAGCACAGAAGCAGCAGTTTGAAAAGTGCCTGGGGTGTATGGGAGGGGATTCGTTCACTAATCTCAGAGTGGGTGCTGGAAGGGCAGGGGTTGTCGGGAGACTTCTCCAAGAGCAAAAGAGCTGGCAGGTGCGGTTTCCCTCCCCTGACCCCCGGCCAAGATACACAGACACCTGCGAGAACCAAGGAAGTGGGAACGGTCTCCACCCAGCTTGCAAACAGTGTGCCCTGCCCGCCCCTGCTCAAATCCCACTCATCTCGGTCTCGGCAGGAGTTTTCCGGTTAGTTGCAAACCCCCTCCCACGGCAGACTGGCACTGGCCTTGATGGCAGTGCGTCCCTGGCCCCCAGTTATCCTGTGGCCCCACCCTCAGGAGAAGTCCATCCAAAGCAGAGCCACAACCCGGCAGTGTGCGGGCACCCCTGATAGGGCCCAGTGTCACACCAAACTGACCCCAGCCCCAAGGCAAGGGGAAGATAACCACCTATGGCAGCCCCACTGTGGCTGACATCTGGTCTAACTGCAGGCCCCACCCACCAATCGAAGGTCCTCAGGGGACAACACAGAGGAAATCCCCCCAACATTTTCTTCTAGTGCATCTCTGACAAATGCCTGATCTGACTCAATTCAAGCCCAAATCGGCCCCAGACTGGCCCGCTAACGACACAGGGATCAAACACTGCCCACAATCAGGCAGAGGGAGACATTACAGCCAACTGGACTAAATGCAAACACAGCCCGGCCACAACAGCAGGGCACGTGCAACACACAGGAGACATTGCTGAAGCGCCAGTTTCTGGAGAACGGGGGACATTACACGGCGGGCGCGCAGGACCTGCTATTTACAAGGCCACGGCCTTCAGGAGCAGGAGACGTAGCTTACTTTCCTAACAGATAGGAACAGACACAGACAGGGAGACAAAATGAGGAGACAAAGGAATATGTCCCACATCTCAGTAAGAGAGCTAAATGAAATGGAGGTAAGTAACATGCCTGACCGAGAATTTTAAGTAACGGTCATAAAGACACTCACTGGACTTGAGAAAGAGTGGAGAGACTCAGCGAGACTTTCAAGAAAGACACAGAACACATGAAAAAGAACCAATCAGGGATGGAGAACTCCATGATTAAAATAAAAATACACCAGAGAGAATAAACAGTAGAGTGGGGGGGGGGGCAGAAGAATGGACCAGTGAACTGGAGGGCAGAGTAACTGAAAGCAATCAAGCTGAACAGGAGAGAGAGAAAAATCATGAAAAAATGAAAATAGATTAAGGGAATGCAACACCATCAGCAAGGAGAATGACAGTCACATTACAGCGATCTTGGAAGCAGAAGAGGGAAAAAAAGGGCTGGGGGAAGAAGATGTATTCGAAGAAATAATAGCTGAAAACTTTCCAAATCTGGGGAGGGAAACAGAAATCCAGATCCAGGAGGCACAGAGAGCCCCTAACAAAACCAACCCTAGGAGGTCCACACCAAGTCACAGTAATTAAAATGACAAAAAGCAGTGATAAAGAAACATTTTAAAAAGCAGCAAGAGAAAAGAAATCAGATACATACAAAGGAAACCCCATAAAGCTATCAGCTGATATTTCAGCAGAAATTTCGCAGGCCAGAAGTTAATAGAATGATATATTCAAAATACTAAAAGGAAAGAAAAAAAGCTGCAGCCAAGAATTCTCTATCCAGCAAGGCTATTATTGAGAATACAAGGAGACAAAGAGTTTCTCAGGAAAACAAGTTAAAGGAAGTCGTCACCACTAAGCCAGCCTTACAAGAAATGTTAAAAGGGACTCTTTGAATGGAAAGGAAAGGCCATAAGTGGGAGTAACAAAAGTAGGAAGCACAAAAGCAATAAAAATAAGTATATCTATAAAAATTAGTCAAGGGGTTCACAAAATAAAAGGATGTAAAGTATGACACTATATAGCCAAAACGTGGAGGGGAGAGGAGTAAAAATTTAGTGCTTTAGAATGGGTAAAAACTTGAGCAACCATCGACTTAATACAGACTGCTATACGCAGAAGATGTTATATATAAACTTAATGGTAATGAAAAACCAAAATTCGGTAACAGATATACAAAAAAATAAAGAGAAAAGGGAATCCAAGTATAATCACTAAAGAAAGCTAGCATCCAAGAGAAGAAAGCAAGAGAAGAAAGGGACGGAGAAGAACTATAAGATTAACCATAATATAAGTAACAAAATGGCAATTAAGCACATACCTATCAATAATTACTTTGAATGTAAATGGAGTAAATGATCCAATCAAAAGACATAAGATGACAGAATGGACAAAAAAAAAAAAAAATCAAGATCCACCTTTATGCTGCCTACAAGAGACTCATTCAGAACTAAAGATACCTGCAGATTGAAAGTCAGGGGATGGAGAAACATTTACCAACCTAACAGACATCAAAAGAAAGCCAGAGTAGCAACATTTGTATCAGACGAAGTAGACTTTAAAGCAATGACTATAACAAAGAGACAAAGACAGACACTTCATGATTACAAAGGGAACAATCCAATAAGAAGATATAACAATGGTAGGGGCGCCTGGGTGGCGCAGTCGGTTAAGCGTCCGACTTCAGCCAGGTCACGATCTCGCGGTCCGTGAGTTCGAGCCCCGCGTCGGGCTCTGGGCTGATGGCTCAGAGCCTGGAGCCTGTTTCCGATTCTGTGTCTCCCTCTCTCTCTGCCCCTCCCCCGTTCATGCTCTGTCTCTCTCTGTCCCAAAAATAAATAAACGTTGAAAAAAAAAAATTAAAAAAAAAAAAAAAAAAAAGAAGATATAACAATGGTAAATATTAATTCACCCAACATGGGAGCACCCAAATACATAAAGCAACTAGTAACAAACATAAAGGAAGTAATCCGTAGGAATAAAATAATAGTAGGGGGCTTTAACACCCCATTTACATTAATGGACAGATCATCCAAACAAAAAATCAACAAGGAAAGCAGTGGCTTTGAATGATACACTGGACCAGATGGATCTAACAGATATGTTCAAAGTATTCCATCCTAAAACAGCAGAATGTTCTTTTTCAGTGCACATGGAACATTCTCCAGAATAGATCACATATTAGGCCACAAAACAAGTCTCAACACACTCAAAAAGTTGAAGTAATACCATGTGTCTTTTCCGACTATGAAACTAGAAGTCAACCACAACAAAAAATCTGGAAGGAACACAAATACGTGAAGGTTAAATAACATGCTACTACACAAGAAATGGGTCAGTTAAGAAATCAAAGAGGAGGGGCAGCTGGGTGGGTCAGTTGTTTAAATGTCCAACTCTTGACTTTGGTTCAGGTCATGATCTCACAGTTCGTGAGGTGGAGCCCCGCATTGGCTGCACAGAGCCTGCTTGGGATTCTCTCTCTCTCTCTCTCTGTGCCCCCCCCCCTCCCTTCTTTCTCCCTCCCTTTCCTCTCAAAATAAATAAACATTTTTTAAAAATTTTAAGGAAATCAAAGAGGAAATAAAAAATATATGGAGACAAATGAAAATGAAAACACAATGGTCCCAAATCTTTGGGATGCAGCAAAAGCTGTTTTAAGAGGGAAGTTAATAGAAATACAGGCCTACCTCAAGAAGAAAAATCTCAATTAAACAACCTAATCTTACACCTAAAGGAGCTAGAAAAGAAGAACAAACAAAACCCAAAACCAGCAGAAAGAAGGAAATAATAAAGATTCGAGCAGAAATAAGCAAAACAGAAACTAAAAAAAACAATAGATCAGATCAATAAGACCAGGAGCTGGTTCTTTGAAAAGATCAACAAAATTGATAAACCCTTAGCCAGACTCATCAAAATAACAGAGAGGAGTCAAATAAAATCAGAAATGAAACAGAAGAAACCAACACTACAGGGGAAAAAAAGGATTGTAAAAGAATATTATGAAAACTTATATGCCAACAAACTGGACCACCTAGAAGAAATGAATAAAATTCCTGGAACCTATAACCACCCAAAAACCACCAGAAAGAGAGAGGAAATGTGAACAGGTCGATTACCAGCAAAGAAATTGAGTCAGTAATCAAAAAGCTGCCAATAAACAAAAGTCCAGGACCAGACGGCTTCACAGGTGAATTTCACCAAGCATTTATAGAAGAGTTAACGCCTACTCTTCTGAAACTATTCCAAAAAATAGAAGAGGAAGGAAAGCTTTCAAATTCATTCTATGAGGCCAGCACCCAACAATACATTAAAAAAATCATGTACCACAATGAAGTGGAAGTTATTTCTGGGATGCAAGAGTGGTTCAACATTCACAAATCAATGCATGACATTGATAAAAGCCATATGAAAATTTCAGATGATGCAGAAAAAGCACTTGACAAAGTACAACATCCATTCATGATGAAAACCCTCAACAAATTAGGTTTAGAGGAACGTACATCAACATAATAAAGGCCGTATATAAAAAACCCACAGACAACATCATACTCAATGGTGAAAAACTGAGAACTTTTCCCCTAAAATCAGGCATAAGATGAGGATGTCCACTCTCCCCACTTTTATTCAACATAGTATTGGAAATTCTAGCCACAGCAATCAGACAAGGGAAAGGAATAAAAGGTATCCAAACTGTTGAGGAAGAAATAAAACTTTCACTATTTGTAGATGACATGATACTGTATATAGAAAACCCCCAAGACTCCACCAGGAAGCTACTAGAAGTGATAAATAAATTCAGTAAGGTTGCAGGATAAAAAGTCAATAGACAGAAATCCATTGCATTTCTACATACTAATAACAAAGTAGCAGAAAGAGGAATTAAGAAAACAGTCCCATTTACAATTGCACCAAAGATAATAAAATATCTAGGATTCAACTTAACCAAGGAGGTGAAAGCTACAAACCATTGATGAAAGAAATTGAAGACAACATAAACAGAAAGATATTCCATGCTCATGGACTGGAAAAACAAATATTGTTAAAATGTCTATACCACCCAAAGCAACCTACAGATTTAATGCAATCCTTATCAAAATACCAACAGCATTTTTCACAGAACTAGAACAATCTAAAATTTGTATAGAATCACAAAAGACCCCAAATAGCCAAAGCAATCTTGTAAAGAAAAACAAAGTGAGGAGTGTCACAATCCCAGATTTCAAGATATAGTACAAAGCTATAGTAATCAAAACAGCATGGTACTGACACAAAAACAGACACACAGATCAGTGAAACAAGATAGAGAGCCCATAATAAACCCATCATTATATGGCCCATTAATCTTTGACAAAGGAGGTAAGAATATACAATGGAAAAAAGACAGTCTCTTCAACAAATGGTGTTGGGAAAATTGGTCAGCTACATGCAAAACAATGCAATTGGACCACTTTCTTAAACCATACACAAAAATAAACTCAAAATGGATTAAAGACCTAAATGTGAGACCTGAAACCATAAAAATCCCAGGAGAGAGCACAGGCAGTAATTTCGTTGACATCAGCTATAGCAACTTTTTCATAGATATGACTCCTGAGGCAAGGGGGTGGGGAATCAAAAATAAACTATTGGGACTTCATCAAAATAAAAATCTTCTGCACAGCAAAGGAAACAATCAACAAAATTAAACAGCCTACTGAATGGGAGAAGATATTTTTAAATGACATAGCTGATTAAGGGTTAGTATCCAAAACATATAGAGAATCTACACAACTCAACAGACACACAAAAAACCCAAACAATCCAATTAAAAAATGGGCAGAAGACATCCAGATGGCCAACAGACACATGAAAAGATGCACAACATCACTCATCATCAGGGAAATGCAAATCAAAACCACAGTGAGATATCACCTCCCACCTGTCACAACGGCTCAAATCAAAAACACAAGAAACAAGTGTTGGTGAGGATGCAGAACCAAAGGAAACCTCATGCTCTGTTGGTGGGAATGCAAACTGTGCAGCCACTGTGGACAACAATATGGAAGTTCCTCAAGAAATTAAAAATAGAATTACCCTATGATCCAGTAATCCCACTACTGGGTATTTACTCAAAGAATATAAAAACACTAATCTGCAAAGATATATGCACCCCTATGTTTATAGCAGCATTATCTACAATAACCAAAGTATGGAGCCAGCCTAAGTGTCCACTGACTAATGAATGGATACACACACACACACACACACACACACACACACACACACACACGTAATATTATTCAGCTATAAAAAAAGGATGAAACCTTGCCTTTTGCACCAACATGGATGGATCTAGAGAGTATAATGCTAAGTGAAATAAGTCAGCCAGAACAAGATAAATATATGATTTCACTCATATGTGGAATATAAGAAACAAAACAAACAAACAAAGAAAACAGGAGACAAATCAACAAACAGGATCTTACCTACAGCAAACAAACAGATGGTTCCCAGAGGGGTGGGGGAGCAGGGGATGGGTGAAGTAGGTGATGGGGATTAAGAATATACTTCTTGTGATGAGCACCGAGTGATATATGGAATTATCGAATGACTATATTGTACACCTTAAACCAATATAATACTGTATTTAATTATACTGGAATTAAAAAAAAACCTTTTTATCATTACAGAGTGTTCCACTTTATCTGACATTAAGATAGCTGTACCATCTTTTATTAGTGTTTTTATAGTATATATTCCCCCATTTTTTTTCTTTCATGCTTTCAGTATGCTTATCTTTTAAAAATGTGTCTCATAAGCAGCCAAAGAGGTTTTTTTTTAACTGAAGAATAGCTGACACAAAATATTAGTCTCAGGTGTACAACTTAAGTGATTTGACAGATTTACACATTATACTATGTTCACCCCAAGTATAGCTACCATCTGTCACCATACAATGCTGTTACAATACCACTGACTATATTCCCTATGCTATACCTTTCATCCCTGTGATTAGTCATTCCATAACTGAAAGCTTATACTTCTCACCCCCCTTCATCCATTTGGCCCATCTCCCACCCCAAAAAGCATCTTTTGAAATCCAGTCTGTTCCTGTCTCTTTTAATGAGAGCATTTAGTCCATTTATATTTAATGCAAATATTGATATACTCTCCCATCTGGGTGTTTGCTTTCTATTCATCCTATCTGTTCTATTATTTTCTCTTTTGTTGGCTTCTTTCGCAGGTTAATATTTTTAAATCATTTCATCTTCCCTGTGTTACTTTTGTGGTTACACCTTCTTTTACTATTCCTTCACTGGTTACCCTGGCGATTACAATACAAATTTTTATCAAGTGTGTGTTTTAATTATCAACTTATTGCCTCTCAGCTCCAAATCTCCTCTTCGTTGCCTGCAGTGCGAGAATAAATATTTCCCCCTGGCTGCCTAGTTCAGAGTTAAGCTTTGTTTGAGGAGGGCACTGGAGGGGGGGGCACTAATGAAGGCAGTGGTTTCCGTTCTGGCTCTTACATCTCAGTTGCTCTACTGTGGAGCTCCCAAAGTGTGAGATGAATAGCAGCATGGCAGCTTCCTGGACACTCTCTACCGTGGCTTTATGGTAGGTCTGTGCAGTCTGCAAGCCACCTCCCCATGAACAGCTTTCCCGGCACCCCTTGAGTGTGAGTGATTTTCAAGGCATTCGGGTTTTTGGCTTTTGGAATGGGCAGATGCCTATCCACGGCAGGAGGAAAATCAGCCCCCAATGCCAAGATTATTTCCGTGAGTTTCCTCTGTCTCCGGATTTTGATAGCAGTGCAGGTGGTATGAAGTGGATAGGCTCCGGGTATATTTTGAAGGCGGAGGTAACAGGATTTGCTGCTGCAGCGGATGTCAGAGCAAGGCACAAAGGATGGTTTCACAGTTTTTGGTTTGAGTCATGGAAATGAGATACGAGAGAGGGAAAGAGGGCAGGTGATGTGGGGTAGAGAACAAGAAAGAAGAGGGTGATGTGGACACAGGTAGAAAAGAGCCATCTAAGAGGAGTAAGGAACAAAGTGAGGGCACGCAGGTCGATGCCCTGGCGGTCCTGGTGATATGAAAGAATTGTTGGAGAGAGGGAATCAGAAGGATGTCACCGGAAAGTCAGCATGAAAGTAAAGATGGGCTTAATGGCGAGAAAATTAGTCCACATTTTAAAATGATCTTTTCTTTGCTCATCATATACATTTTAACATACATGTGATCGATATATATTACATTTATTTTTCAGTAATGATTGAATAGTTTACCACACAGTGTAAATCACAAAATACAATTCCTGAATTACATGCATAATGTGTGAAGTGAACCAGAAAAATGAAACATCATTGGTATTAATTGTCATGAGAAATAGATCAACCTTTCCATTACGAAGTGTGAATTCAGATATTTAAGGAGGTAAATTCACCACTGGATTCTTGTATCTTCAGAATTAAAGAGGTAGTATGTACAGTCAGAAAATCAACATTGAAGTTCAGTCGATGAGAGGTGTGTGTGTGCGTGTGTGCGTGTGTTGTACTAGCAACATCAACACGTAAAATAGCAACCTTGTTAACAATCACATTTCCTAGGGATACATGTGCATGGCTGTGCCTTAATCGTGCAAATATCACCCAAAATTACAGACAGTAGCAGAAAATAGATAAATTAGTTGCCTATCTCAACCACTGAAACGATGTTTTTGTACGGTCAGAAGAGGATTTCCCAACTTTTTCAAGGTACGGATGCTTGTTGTTGACTTTTCTATTGATTTTGAAAGATTTTTGTCTACAAAACTCATTACTAGCTAGTGTTCATTTTTTTTTTTTTATTAGCCAAAGATCTTTCCATTTGTTAGAATTTATAAGCTGCAGGAAATGACTAATTTTGCCCCAGAATCAAGATAATTTCAGTCCCAATGAAAGTTTTCCTTTTAGGGCAGCCTCTGCAGCCTTGTTTTGGCAAATGCATGCATTTCAACAATCTTTTTCAAAACAGCCCACAAGTCCTCATACCTGACTCTCTTAATGGACCCTATTTGGGAAATCAATCTATTAAGGAACAAAATGTCTATTGTTAGATTCTTCTCTCATAATACTATTTTAAGTTTTTCTCCTTCCTGCTTTCTTCTTACAGTCACTCGTTTATCCATTTCTCTTCCTTCTTCTCTTTTTCTAACCCAACTTTTGTTACCTCACCCCCTTCCAGTTTCCTCGTTGTCCTTGAGGGAATTCTGTCTCCTCCTGTTCTATTTCTTCAACCCTCAGATTCACATCTCTTCCTGTTATGATTGGTTTCCCATAGACAATCTGTTCCTGTAGGGTTCATCACCTCTTTTACAGAGAATTGTGTATGGAATAAGTGAAATCTAAATTATCTGGCTATGTAGTGATCCACAAACATATGTGAATGTCTCACAAATGCAACATGTAATTATCCACTGTTGATTTCAATAAGGCATAAGTCCCTTTGGTATAAGCTTCCTGTGTTCAAGACGTAGCATCAGTAAATTCTTGAATTTTCTATGTTGATTGGCATCTCTGTGAATTAAAGACATTAAGGGTAAATGTCACTTTAATACTTTTTCATTTTTTGTTGCATTGTGACAAATTTTTTGTCTTGTTCTTTAGTCCAAGTTACATAGTCTTTGATGCTTCAAAGGTCAGCAGGAGTCTAAAACTGGGTTGTGAACTGAACTATACGGTTCTTCTCCCGACTTTTTACAGATTCACCATGTGGCTGACTGTAGGTCGCGGGACTCTCCTGTCTATTTCATCAGGCCGACAAAGTTAACATTTATTGTCCACTTATCACATGGTACTCACTCACTCGCAGTGACCTACCCGTGACACAACCCTGAGAGTGGGTGCTATCATGATGTCTGCTTTACAGATGAAAACCTGAGACATAGGGAGGTTCACTAATTTGCCCAAGGTCATCCAGTAGGTGACAAAGCCCAGATTTTAATTTGAGAAGTCAGATTCCAAGTCGGAGGTGCTGACCGCCATACTTTATTGCCTTCCTGATGCGGCAACTTGAAAATGCACACGCTGGCCTCCTGACTGTAGCCTTCATCACCGCTCCATTTCGTTCACCCACTTACACAGAAGCGTCCCTGTCCATCTTTCAGAACTGCTCTGGCTCCGAGACCGTGAACTCTGTGCTTTTTCTGTCCGTTACCTCCTCACCTTCCGTGCCTCCTGGCCTCTCTAACTACTAAACGCGCTCAGCACCTTCACGGAGGCCCCCTGACCCTGCTCCCTCAGGGCCACTCATGCCTCTTCTCCGCTTCCCTTATTCTGTTGTCCCAGGAGGACTCTTCAAGGCTCCAGTCCACCTTGCATTTTTCTCCCTTTTCACTTCAGCCACTCTTTCTGGCTGGAATATTCTTTCCACCATCCCTCCCCTCTGTTTTAGCTTCATTAAGCACTTTACCCAAACTTCGAGCCACTCTCCGAACACCACCTCGCCTCTCCACGGTCCCCAAACACTACCTGCTCCATAATGTTCTTCCTGGTCATTTCAAAAAGTCAGACGTAATCTCTCCCTCCTCAGTACTCCCAACACTTAGTTTGTAACACAAACATAGTGCTTATTTAGTCTACCTTATAATCCAGTAATATGTGAATTCCCTTGGCCTCCCTCTTGGTTTATAATCCTAATTTAGAAGATCTAGCCCGATGCCTTGTGCTGGACTGGGGTATGGAGCAAAGGGCTAGAATAGGGAACAAAGAACTTAACAACTGAAAAAAAAAATGTTTTATTTCGATCCTTAATTTTACTGGTAAGGACACTGAAGCCCAGTTTAAGAGACAAGTCGTACTGAGAGTGGGAGATAGAAACACACTGTTCCTTCCCTCCTTGAATGCATACCATGACTAAAATCGTATGTGCATGGGGCACAGCGCTAAGCACTAGGGATACAAAAGCAAGAGAGTTTACTAGTCAGAAAATCAGAGTCTACTGAGCAGAAAACAGGTTATTGCCATACAATGTGATGAGACAGTGTTGGTGGGATAAATATATAAATAAATGCATGAGGCAAAGAATTTACTATCTTTGTAATAATATTATGTGATCTTTCTAATAGTAAGTGTGAGGAAACATAATTTTTAATTCAGCTAATAAGATCCCATCCCAAGCGGTAGGAAGAAATGTCGAATCTGATTTGACAGACAAACTGATCTCTATCAGCTTGAAAAAGGGAGAGGACTATTGCAAATGGGGAGGTGATATTTTCCATCATACTCTGTTTTTCAGTTTTCCTCCCTTTGGTTTCTTCTGCTGCTCTGTGTTCAGGATTTAGCTCTGAACACTCACTGCCCTCCTGGGATAACTTCCGTCTTGTTTTTTAACTGGCCGTATGTTCACGTCAACCAGACCAAACGCTCTACGGACTTGGACTGGATGTACCCACTGCTCATTTTCTTTCTTTATCTCTAAACTTGAATGTTCTTCTTGTAATGTTAGCTCTTCTCACTCCCCTGAAAGTCAGGTTTTCTGACAGGTATGGCGCCTGCCTAATGTGGACGCCCGAGAGAGAGTGACAGGATTTACGACAAGGGTGTCTCCCAGACTTACGGCATGCCTCACCTGGAAAGCTCAGGTCTGCTCTACCCACAGTGCATCAGGAAGGACCTCCAGTTGGGTGGCGTGAGAGGGAGTTTTATTTGAAAATGGTTCCAAAACCTGTATAGGAGATAAAGCGCGGAAATACGTTTTGGAAATTTCCATGATGGCTGCTTGGCCAAGATCTGTTTGGTACCTGGTACTGAGCCCTCCCCTAAGAGATGGGGCTTCTGTACTGTTTCAGTGCCTGGCATTTTCAGTGTGTTGAATGTGGACCCTTAAACCAGGACAACTGTGTCTTATTTTTATCTTATCGTGGTGGGCCTTGCTTTAAGGAATTCTTGTATGTGAAAATATAGATTAGTATTCTGTACACAAAAGGATTAGAACCCGGTACTAGTGAGGGTCCAGGTAGCTGGGTCCTCTCCTACGTGTATCTGGGGAGATAAAACTGGCTTCCTGAACAAGTGGGCAGACTGTGCCCAAAGCCTATGCGCTGTGTGCTCGCCGGATCCTGCAGCTCCGCTCGTGGGAATGTGTCCTGAGGAAACCGCCCTGACAAGAAACACCGACAGGTTAACCCGCCACATCATCCAACAGTGAAAAGTTAGAAACAACTTACAGGTAGATCAAAGATTGTTCAGTAAACACGTAGGTACAAAGGGACACATGATATTAGGGGCGCCTGGGGGGCTCAGTCGGTTAAGCGCCCGACTCTTGATTTCTGCTCAGGTCATGATCTTACAGTCCGTGAGTTCAAGTCCCATATCGGGCTCTGCACTGACAGCGTGAGCCTACTTGGGATTCTCTCTCCCGCCCCCCCCGCCCCTCCCCCTTTCTCTCATGTGCTCTCTCTCTAATATAAATAAACATTTTTAAAAGTACATACAATATTACTGGATGTTTACAGAAAGCGCATGTGTAGGTGCTTATAAATGAAAAGGAAAGATTAACCAGATATAAACGGCTCTCTCTGAGGGGTGGAGACATTTGTGGTTTTAACTCTTTTTTGAATTTTTAAATACCTTTCCTCAAACTTTCTACAGTGGAGATATATTATCTTTACAACCAGTAAAATGTTCAATAAACTCATAAATCCCATTTGAAGAGAGACAAAGATAAACTGGGCTGTGACTGTTTCCCATGATTCATTAGGCGATCCTCTTACATTTATGACCTTCATTACCAAACAACAGAACAAAATAGTCTTTAGCACCAATATCCTACAAGAGGAAACTATTTTCTTAAGAAAATAACCTCTTGAATCTCCCCAAAAGTGGCCTCATTCCTGTGTTTCCAGAACAAGAAGTCAGGCATATGTTCTGTTCAAAATGAACAAAAGTCAAACATGTTTTACAGCCATTAAAAAGTTTGAGGTTCGGGACTCCCGGCCGGCTCGGTCGGTGGAGCACGCGACTCTTGATCTTGGGGTGGTGAGTCTGAGCCCCACCTTGGGTGTAGAGATTACGTAAAACTAAAATCTTTAAATAAAAAACTGAGGCTGATCTGTGTGTGTCTCAACACGAGGGATGCCAAAGATAACACTGATGAGTAAAAAAAAAAAAAAATGCAAGCCACTGATCTTTCGTGCTCAGATTATATTTAAAAATTAACGGCAACAACAAACTTTTCCCTCCAACTGTATGGGACATCGTACCAGAGAAATGTTGACAGAAACAGGCCTGGGATGACTGATACGCACTGAACTTGAAGAGAGTTACCGAGAGAGCTCTGGTGAGTGGGCGGGGGGAGAAGCAGGAAACAGGGTTTTGCGGGATGGGTGGGGTGGTGTTATTTACTTTTTACTTCGTATGCTTCACCATTCTTTACATTTTCTAAAAATAATTTTAAAACGTTCAAAAGGAAATCGGTAAAAGAGAGACACGCCTGTGCTGCGGGCTCAAGGCCGAGGCAGATGGTACATTTTGCTTACTTACGGTGAAATTCCTGCACTTTTCAGAGGGTCAGTGGTAATGACAAGAAACGATTCTCCCTCTTGGTGATTCTTTGGCAAATGTAAACATGGCCAACGGGCCTTTCTGATGTCTCAGCTCAAATATTCCAAGTATAGTCTTAAAGATGTACAGTTGTGTAACAGGAGACTTACATGGTTTTTGAAGTGGAGGGCGGGCAGACACTCAGTGGGCCATCCCCCCTCACCAAACCGTCCTCCAAATGCACGCTGGAGTTGAGCACAGGCCAAAATGTGACGTGGGAAAGGTCTGTCTTCAATGACCATGACTTTGTCACGTAAACACTGCCCCTCATTCTTGTCTTGGCAAACCCCCTCCTTCCCTCTCATAATGTCCTTTCATTTCTTGTACCAAGGAAATGTGGTTCAGTTCCAGAAAGGAACTGAAACACATCCGTGTGAAGGTATAAATGACTCTTTAAAATATTACTTTTGTAATCAGATTTGCTTTTTACAGGTTAACAAAGGAATGAAGCTCTAATGGTGGAATTCGCACATCCACCAGAATACGGGGGCACAGTCAGTCCCTGACTCTGCTTATATGTCCGCGGCGTCCTCCACAGTGGCCTCGCACGTGCCAGGCACTTTCCAACTTACAGGTGATGGTATATGTCAGGACTCCTTTGCAGCCGGGTTTGGAATCCTATATACAAGTCGTCCCAGAGAAGACCGTTCTTTACCACATGTCTGACGACGTCAACCCGGCTCCGAATCTGAAACAGACATGGAACGAAGAGCAGGGGTGACCCAGCCAGCACCGAGTACCGACCCCTCAGGTCCCTGGGAGAAGCAGCTGTCTGGGACGGCAGGGACCCGGGCAGTCACAGTAGATGTCACAGGCCGGGGTGGGAGTGGGGGGTTGGTTGGAGAGAAGGGCCCTGAGCTCAGCAGGAAGTGAGGGAAGGAAAACGGGAAAGGGATCTGGAGCTGGGGAAGCAAGCCTCGTGGCACAGTCACATCGCTGGCTCGAAATCCACGTTCCAGCGTGTGGAATTAGCAACCGCTCTGTGCCTCAGTCTCCTCATCTACAGAACGCAGATGACGGAACCTTCCTCCGAGGGTGGCTGTGAGATTAACTGAGTCGACGCACATCCAAGACTCCCGCTGCACGGTAAGCTTTCCGCACAAGTGGGCGCTACAGTGTTATTCTCAAAGTGGCGCGTTCCAGTCTCCCGCTGGAACATTTTGCGGCACAGCCGAGCATCCGGGTCTCCGGCCGTCTGCGGGTTTCGGGCCTGCCTCACAGCAAGACCACCTCGGGTAGGGGGTCAGGCCCTTCCCTTTCGAGAATCTCAACTCCCGACACGGAAGCTCGGGGGAGGCGTCAGAGGAGTTCAGGATTAGCAGACAAGCAGAGATGGTTTGCAGCGTCAGCCGAGGGCTTACTACTCAGGTGACCTTAACCTGGCTCAGCCTCAGTTTCCTCTCTTACAGGACTGTTGGGAGAAAAAACTGATATCATTTATAAAAAGAAGTGTGCAAAGATCCGCGGTGGCTTCGACACGGCAGCCGCACCAGCGCTAAAGGTCACCAGGAGCTTTCTCGGTATCGGGCGTCGGATTTGTCCCTGGGAAACAGCACACGGAAGCCACTGGACGCCAACTTCCGGAAATGACACGCCATTATGTGGCGTAGGGTGATGAGATGGACACCGTGGTTTACTTGTCTCGCCTGCACCCTCCCTCCAAAACGACGACATCCGCTGTGAGCGCGGACACAGCTCAGCGGCTCCGTTCTTCCAGCAGAAGATTTAGAAACGTGACTGCAGTTGGGCCGGGATGAGCCTGCCCCTCGTAAGCCTGAGGTCTCATTCCTCGCACCGGGCAAGGACATGACCTTTCTAACCTTTCAACCTGGAGAAGAGCACACAGAAGACCGGGGGACACAACTGAGAAGGATTTGGGGTACAGATGGGAAGGTCCTGGTGACTGATGAGCTTTGGGGGTGAGGGAAAGGGTCACCGGGTCAAGCGTGGCTCATCGTCGGGGGTCAATGCTGCCAAAAATCCAGAAAAGAAGAAAAGAGCGGTTCTAGAGAAGGAAGAGGATGAGCTGGAATTTGAACAGGTTGAAAAGGAGGTGATGAGGATTTGGAGATGGGGTGGCGATATCGGGCGGGCTGCTGACTGGAAAGAATCTCAAGCCCGAGCGTGTTGTGGGGCAGGACATACAGATTTTGGACTCATTAGTGGAGATGCGGTACCAGCAGATGACATCGCCCAGGAAGAGGCGCGGGAGGAAGAGTGATTTGAACACAGAACCCTGGGGGGAAACAAGAACTTTAAGTGATGCCTGGAGAAAGAGAGACCCTGGAAGAATGCAGGAGAATAGTCGGGAAGCGAAAAAAACCCAGGGGTAGAGTCACAGGAATGGAGACAGGACTTCAGTTTGAAAAGATGGACCGGTCGGTCACACGCAATAAACCACCTGTGTTCTGTGCACTCTCAGGCCCAACCAACGTGTTCACAACGCATGTATACAGGTATCAGCTGTCACGGAACAGGAAACAAAGGGAGTCGTTGACCAGCAAGAGATTTCAACTAACTTCAATCTGGAATGTAGGCTGATGAGGGGCAACCAAAGACAGAGTCTGCAGAGTCCCAGAGCGCGTGGGGAGGGGCGTCCAGACGTGCAGGGGGCAGAGGTGGGTCCCAAGGGCGATGTGACGACACACAGCATGACGTACATGCAACCGCTGACCTGTTCCTACGGCCCTACGCGCTGTTCTCACTGAATACCTTCAGACAGTTCTCTGAGTAAATGGAATGGATTCTGGCGGGAGCCCAAGGGGGTGGTTTCCTCGTGATGTCCCAAAGCCAGGAGCTCCACACTTTGGAGCTTAGGGGACCCCCGACCTAACAGCTAGCTGCTCACCCCCATAACTTAAACTGGTGACCCCCTGACCAAACAGCCTAGCTCGCGGGTCATAGAGCCCGCGGTCCCTTTTTAAAAAACTGAGTTAGTTTTGTGCTCGTTTGTAAATCTGGGTATTTCACATAAAAATCCAGGCTTCTGAGTTCTCTGGAATATTCCGATCAGCTGGGGCTCATCAGGCACTGCCCCCTTCCACGTGATAGTCCCCACCCTGCTCTCCTGTTTCCAACCTGCCTTAAGCCAGCGGTGAGCACTGAAGCATGTGATCCCTGCCTTTAGGTAAAGCCCACCGATGACAAGTCCTATACAGACACAGAGAGCCCTACACCAGCTGGGGAAAGGTCTTGTCACTGGTAAATACAGATGAATCCCTTACTTCTCCAAAGTCACTTACAAAGGAAGAAAGATCAGCCCGCGGTAAGCATCAGGGCACACGGGGAGAGGCCATAGGAGCAACGCCCTCCACGTCCACGCAAGGTGACCTGCTAGCCAGCGTCGTGCGCTCGGCTAAACTGCCTTGCGACGCGAGGCAGGAAACTGTGTCAAGTTCAGCTCCCATGCATCCCTTCTGTGGCAGTGACTTAAGCAGAAAATGTAAAAGCAAAGAAGGTTGGGACCTGGCCGGGGTCTGGAGGCAGGTAAGGGACGTCGCAGGGTGACAGATCTGTAGAGACCCAGAGGAGCTCATCCAGATTGGAGCAGGAGGAGGTGGACTGCAGAGGCCATGCATCTAGGAGACACGGAGAGCTGGTGAGACAGAAGATATACTTATGAGCTTTGAAAGGCAATTAATGGTTTAAAAGAAAAAAAAAAAAAAAACAGAAACAGGCAGCATGAGAGGACTCTAGGAGCGCTTCCAAGGGTAGGCATAAGCAAACCTCAGCATGAGAAAATCTCCCTAAGGTCCTGGCAGATAAAAGCACCGAGAGCCACATCAAAGAGCACCAGGCATGATGATGATGCACTTCCCAGTGCATTTAAATCCGCAGCAAGCGGTTGCTTGCTTGCTTTACCCAGCAGATGTGAAAAAGCGACTTTCCGTTGAATATTTTACATGAACTTGTTAATCAGAAAAGTCTGAAGATGTATCTCCTTGAAGGCGAACACATACCTCAATGTACAGATTTTGTAAATTCAGAATCTGAGGAGCAACAAAGTGGCTAAAGTCTAGAGCCTAGAGTCTAGCTAGACTCTAGAGCCAGACAGCGGAGGTCAGCCCTGTGCCCCACCGCTTGCCAGCTGGACAGCCTGCGGGCAAGTTCCTGACCGCCGGTATGGCGTTACCCTCATCCAGAAGTGGGGGATATAGTGATCTCTGTCCATAGATTGCTGCCGAATAAATGACTTAATGTTTATAAAGTGCTTAGAGCTATGCGTTTGTTAAATAAAGCAATAAATGTAATAGATCCATTTTGCTTAAAATGGGTGCTTCAACACAGGGTTCTCCTCTATGTGAAAACCCAGTTTTTTTTAAAACCCAGAAAGCAGGCGATCAGTCATTGGTTGTACTGAAGTTTCGACCTAGGATTCTCTTCAATAGCAAGTACTTTACGAAATCTTAAAATACAAATCAAATTATTAAAAGGTCGTTTAAGAACACATCTGTTAGGGGCGCCTGGGTGGCGCAGTCGGTTAAGAGTCCGACTTCAGCCAGGTCACGATCTCGCGGTCCGGGAGTTCGAGCCCCGCGTCGGGCTCTGGGCTGATGGCTCAGAGCCTGGAGCCTGTTTCCGATTCTGTGTCTCCCTCTCTCTCTGCCCCTCCCCCGTTCATGCTCTGTCTCTCTCTGTCCCAAAAATAAATAAAAACGTTGAAAGAAAAAAAAAAATTTAAAAAAAAAAAAGAACACATCTGTTATCCAAAGGTATGTTTAAACCACTACAATTAAAGTAGTGTGCGTTTATATGGCACAAGTAACAAGTTCAAGGGCAGACCGTATATCCTCCTAATTTCCCGAATGGTCGTTATGTTTATATTCACATAGAATTTAAAATTACAGTGCATGCTCCTGTATATTATTAGTTATGTGACTACCACAAAGTGGTAGAGTGGGAATACGTCCCATGGAAAGAAAAAACCAAGGCTTGGACAGGTTAAATCACTTACTCAAAGCCTATAATCAGCAGGGAGGGGGCACCAGTCCTAAGCTTGGAGCAGTCTCCAAAGCAATAGCTCTCCCTTTCCATTATGGCGCCACAGGTCAGGGATTTGCTCAAAACTGGAGCTCAATCAAAGATGTGTTGATTTATGTTGACTGAATTCCTTTTATAGGGATGCCCACTAGGTCCACTGGGGGGAAGGAGGCAGAGATCTCGAGGCTTGCGGGTCTGATGATAGCTTAAGCGGGTCGGGTTTGGGCAGTAAGCACGTAGAGGAGCCAATCTTTGCAATGGACTCAAAAAGCAGCAAGTATGGACTTCAGTTAATAATTATGTTTCAACACTGCCTCATTAGTTGTCACAACTACCACAGTAAAGGAAGGTGTTAACGATCTTCTGTACCATCCTCGCAAGCTTTTCCGTAAATCTAAAATTACTCTAAAATAAAAAGTGGATTTAAAAAGGAAGGAAGAAAGGTAGACAGGAAGGAGCAATTTGCTGCTTACTTCCTCATACGGGTGTTCCCGGCTTGGTCTTTCTTTTGGAAAGGATAAGTCTAGAAAGTCAACCAAATAGTCATATCCTCCAGGAAAAGGGCTGAAGTCCTCATCTGTTTCAATCATCTGTGCAAATGACAACATGGTAAAGGCAAGAAGCATATAAGTCTGGTGGTCAAAGTCTTCTAAAAATCCTGGACTGTGTAAGACCCAAACATCCTTAAATGATAGCAATGAATTGGAGTTCGTATATTCCCTCCCTCAATCTCTCTCTCTTGAACTGATAACATTCAAATCCTAACCTTCTACACAAGCAAGCTTCTTCACATCACTAACTTCAATCAAGTTTACAGAGAAGATTATCATCATCTTGAGTATTGTTAGTAATGAGACAGCAAACACCATGATAAGTTTGTAGGCAAAGGAAGAAATAAAATGTGCAATGTTTCTCATCATTAAATAGCAGCTAAACAGCCATGGCTTCATGGAAAATTCCAAATATTTTCTCTTTTTCATACTGATTGTCCAACTGAAAGTAATCATTTAGACCAATGCTCTCCAGGTCTCTGGACTTCAAAGACAATTTCCTAAAAAATATTCGGGAGCTAATATAAGCACCGATGTAGTGCCTTTGAATGACACAAAGGGTTGGGGGCACAGACCCCTTCCTGCTCCCACTCCTGTGCACCTGAAACACCATGTATAACTTGACTCCCCCACAATATAATAGCATGTTGACTAGAAGCCTTACCGATAACATAAAACATAAACACGTTTTTTATGTAATATGTATTGTATACTGCATTCTTACAATAAAGTAAGCTAGAGAAAAAGTGTTATTAAGAGAATCCTAAGAGGGGCACCTGGGTGGCTCAGTCATTTAAACGTCTGACTCTTGGTTCTGGCTCAGGTCATGATCTCATGGTTCGTGAGTTCGAGCCCTACATCAGGCTCTGTGCTAACAGCATGGAGCCTGCTTGGGATTCTCTCTCTCTCTCTCTCTCTCTCTCTCTCTCTCTCTCTCTGCCCCTCCCCTGCTGTCTCCAAATCAATACACACTACATTGAAAAAAAGAAATACATAGGAGAATTTACATATATACAGTATTATATTTACAGTCCTCAATTGTTAAAAAAATCTGCTTATAAGTGTCACTCAAGAGTCAACCGCATTTTATTTCCCAGTGAGGACTGAAAACAAGTCTTACATCTACTTTTATTTCATTAGGGGAAGAATGCTTTGACACTTCAAAAACAGAGAGGACCTAATCTTGGAATAATGACAATTCATCCCAAGAAAAGAAAGCTGACAACTTTGTAACCATACTCGTAAGCATACTCAAACTTACTCACCACTGACCGGAGAAATCATTGTCATAGACTGGCACCGACCCCCGGGCCAGGTTTTAGGAATCATTGCCTTTAAGAACGGCAAGAATTGCCTGGTATTACCGTTCAGGGGTTGAAAGGTAAACCTGGGAATAGTCCTCACTCTGAGGGGCCCCAGTCCTTGTCTCTAAGAGCGAATGTTGTCTATTGCCTGATGCGCTGTCCCTAAACTTTGCGCACTAAATAGAAGCCGGATAAAATATACATGTGAGTGGCTGGTTACTCCAGCCCCTGCAGTACTCCTGGCCCACTGTGGCTCCCTCTTTCTCTTGCACCTCCTACCTGTTAGTATTTACTTTGCTTTTGGAGACACTTTTAGCTTCGGTGGCCAGGTTATAACTCGAACCGCTTGGCTTGTGAGCCCTGTTATGTACATGCTGCAGCGAATATAAGTTTCAGACCTCCAGCCTAGATCTAGCACTTAACCTTGTGCTTAAACCTCATGGTTTGTGCAATCTGATTCTTACCACAGCTGCAGATAGGAGGCACCTGTTTCTATGTCACCCAGCTACAAGTCAGGCGGGTAGCACCTTCCAGCCCCACAGCGTAAAGAGCTGTTTCTGCCAATGCTAAACAAAACAGAACACCCACAAAACCCACAACAACAATCATGGGACAAGAATGCTCCCAAAGCCAAAGTGAGCTGGACCTGAGGGAACATGCCCTACATTTGGCGCTTAAGGCAGGCTTATTGAGAAATAAACTGGAATGCTCAGGGGGTTTCCTCTAGTTCCATAATACAAGAGGAAAGACAGACAACACTTATGGCGTACCCTGACCACCAGGTTGTAATCCTTAAATCCCGCCCAAGTGAAGTATTCTTTTATCCAGGATGAGTGAAGAAATATCTCATCTCCTACAGCAGCATTCAAGATGTTCAAATAGGGTTCAAAGTCCCAGGAATCCTTGTAGATCTTGGTCCCCTCTGGAGGCTCTATGATGCCCTTGCTTAAAGACACAAAGGTGACAGTTAGTCATATTGCGACAATGTGAATCCCCTGGCACTGATGACTATATTATGGTTATGCAGGACGTTAACGTTAGGGAAAGTCTAGGGACGGGACTATGGGAAAACTCCACATCTTTTGTAACTTTTCCCTAAATATTAAAAAAAAATCATAAATTACATTAAAAATTAAAAAAAAAACCCATCATTGGATTCCCTCTTGAGTCCTTGTAGGAGAGCTCAGTCTATGGAAGCTGTGTGGCCACATACATGTCCCATAAAGAGATTGGTCCTGGAGGAGCTGGAAGGGTAGTGAAGGTTTACGGGAATGCCAAGAGCGCTGTTACTTCTTTTATTTATTTATTTATTTTTTAATGTTTACTTTTGAGGGAGACAGAGACAGAGTGTGAGCAGGGGCGGGGCAGAGAGAAAGGGAGACAGAATCCGGAACAGGCTCCAGGCTCCGAGCAGTCAGCACGGAGCCGGACGCGGGGCTCGAACTCACAAACCGTGAGATCATGACCTGAGCCGAAGTCGGATGCTTAACCGACTGAGCCACCCAGGTGCCCCAAGAGTGCATACTTCTGGGGAGGCTCCCTCCTGCACACACTTGAGCGACGGCCCCAGACATCTGTTGCGTGTCCAGAAGGCACATTACCCGAGGTGGCTGAGTACGTGTGACACTTTCGGATGCCTCTGCCTATCCAGGTGGAATGTGGCCGCTTGAAGGAAATCGCTGATGGCCGCAGGGCCTGACCGCCCCGCAAGGTGGCTGCAAGGAGGCACCTAGTCAGAGCGTGCATGTACAAAGGGGGGATTCCACAGGGAGAAAGAAGGGCACGAAAGTGAGAGAAGCCATAAACAAGGAAGGCAAAAGTGAGCCCTTCCAGATCAACAGTCAACCAGACAGTAGCCGTCAGAATGCCTGGATGATTTGGAAACGTCCCACAGAAGTTCCTGAGGAGACATGCGAGGCGTGGGGCCTGAACCCCAACCTGCACCGAGCTGTGAATCGGCCAGTGTGGTGGGTTTCCAAGTCAGAATACATTTCAAGGTCAAAGTCCATGTCCGGGGGTGGGGGGGGAGGAGGGGAAAGGTTGGAAAACCACTGATCTGGGCCCTTTTGATTCAAGTAGCTAAACGATGGAAGTGTTGAATATAATGTCATATTTATGTTGCGGATGTCCGCTCACGGTCCCGCCCCCAGCCTCCGCGGAATGGAAGTGTGGGGGAAGCAGCAGCATGACTGGCACTTAGAAGGGGCTCAACAAGTCTCTGTTGAGCGTCTCAGCGAGTTTAGCCTAGCTTCGAGAAACAGCCAGAATTTGGGTCCTCTGACACGTGGTCCTCCTACTGTACTGATCAAACCACAGCTGAGATGGACAGATGGGCAATTTTATTCTGAAACCCGGTCAGCAATCTGGATAACCGAGTTCTCTGACCGCCCCAGAGCTCTGTCCATCCAGTGCGGAGAGGGAATCACCGCATGAAACACGGAACCCTGAACCCTAGAAATGGAACGGGATGTGAAGGGGGCAAGGGAAATCCAAGGAGGGAAACAGGCACCTGTCTACTAAATACCTGGCAAGTCACTGTAGGTCTGTACGCACCACTCCTCAACACGATGCTTTTGGTCCATCGTTCTCCCAAAGCTACAGACGCGCTAGCTTCAGTGAGAAATTACTTAACAGAATCCCAAAGCTTCTACCTTGGAAGTCAATCTCAGAACTACTTCTGCAACTCCTTGCCGGGTCTCGGCTTAAAGCCACACTCATTTCAGGCCCCCCCGCTGCCTTCTCGACTGGAGCTATTCTCCCTGTAGCCTCTTGCCCAGTTCACGCTCCTCTGCAGGCTGAAATGGTTTCTCCAGAACATAACGCAGTGATGTGCCTGCTTTGCTGAGTAACTGTCTCAAGCGCTAGTTACTCCCAGGCAAGCTCCCTGTGTGGTTGCACGAGGCCTTTGTGACCCTGGCCCCCGCACCTGGCGTCTGGCATTCCTGCTTCATGAGGGAAGGACATTTTCACGGCTGTGTCCCTGTACCTAGTAGTATCTAGGCAGGTATACCAAAGGAGCTCAATAAATCGTTTCTGAATGAATGACATACACTTGCTCACCGGTTCAAAGTGTCTGCGCGCATCAAACTCGCAACACCATCGACCCCTCCCTTCGCCAGCACACGCCATTCCCTCTGGAATCTGGAATCTCTCCTTCCCTCTCTCCGTCCCTCTCATTCGCTCCCTCTCAATTACTCTACTGGTAATCCCTTCCCCTCTGAGACCTAGCTCAAATGCCAGAGATTTCAGATTGAGCTTTTCTTGACCACACTTCCTGTTCTCCCACCCCCTCCTCCCCTCACCAGGCAGAGGGAAGCACTTAGCCTTCCACGTCCCTCACACTCCGTGTCATTACTGAGAACCCAACAGCGCTACGCTCTTGTCACCCAGAATGTTCGGTAAGATGCAGTGATACAAATGCACATCCCCAGGCTCTACCTCGGATCCAGAGCCCCGGGGGGTGGGGCTCAGGGATCTGCATTTACCCAAGTTCCTCAAGGTTATTCTGTTTGCGAATTCCTGCTCCAGGATGCGTCCGGAGGACAGGACCCAGAAGATACGGAGCTCAGCAAACGCCAAATGACAAAGGCTCTCGAATGCCCCTCTAATACCGGAATAATTAACAACTTCTCTTATCCTTGATCTGGAGAGTAAAAACTGCTTTTATCCTAGAAGCACTGGGGGGCATCTTAAAGAATCTGAAGCAGGAAGGAACAGGAACGGTTTTGTATTTTGAAAAGTTTACTCTGGCAGCGAAGTAAAAACTTCTCTTACCCTTGATCTGGAGAATAAAAACTGCTTTTATGCTAGAAACACTGGGGAGATCTTAAAGAATCTGAAGCCAGAAGGAACAGCAAGGGTTTTGCATTTTGAAAAGTTTACTCTGGCAGCAATGTGGAGCGGGGGCTTATACACCTTTTGCCTACGGTCCCTGTAAGAATTAACATTGAATCATTATATCAGGACCCTGGGGGTCCACCAAGGGTACCTCTGACACGAAAGTTTCCTGAAATAATCGTTCCCCTTTATTATAGGCAAGGTACTCGGGTGTATTCTATTCTGTTCGATTTCATTTTTCAGAAATGCAGGTTGTAATGAATGTCATTGATTTTTATGACCCACCAAAAACCACCATGGATTTTGACCAGCAGATTGGAACTGGCTGGTATAGAGAACACAGATACAGGTACAGACAAGTCAGGGGCCACCGTGGGAATCGAGGCTAAAAATTATGAGAAGCTGAATGAAGGCCATGGCAGAAAAGGCTAGAGGCAAGTGATGGAGTTATGGGGGGTTTATGGAGGAGAAAGGACTGGCTTCAACAACCGGTTTCACACAGGAAGTCAGCAAAGGGTCAGAATCGCTAACCCCTGCCTTGGCAGGGGTGAGGCCGGGAGCAGGTGTGCCCTTTTGGTTAACTGTGTGATTCGCTCTCTAACTCACCCCATCAGTTTCTAAATTAGGGTGAGGAACTTATGGTTTCATTTGGCTCAAGACAAGTGTTTACAAAAACATAGGTCTGTGACATCAATGTTAACTTTTCTCGAATCGCACCCCCGATGCGAGGCTACTTGCTCAGATGTGCTCTGCGTGGGACAGGCGGTGGGATAATGTTTATGCTGATTTGAAAACCAACTCTCGTGTCCGTTGTGTTTTACTTCTTTAAGGCAACTTCTTTTTGAGCCTATCAACGGTCCCTGATAGGAATAAAACACCCTCACCCTTCATCCTCAAATAAGGTTCTGAGATGAGGAAAACATTTGAGTATTTGTTACGTCGCATGAGAAACCTACGGGAAAACTCAATCTTTTCCCCCTTAGATCTGAAAGATACTTAATGGTTTATTTAAACAGCAAGACTTCCATTTCTAAAGGTGACGTGTGGATCTGATTCCATGAGAATCTCAGCATGCCAGTCAACAAAGACTTAATATTCCTACAAACGAGGACCTGTCAAAAGGCCACAGGTATGCTCTTTATTTTCTCACAAAATTGAAAACCATTCGTAAACCATCCTTAAGTCTCTATAAAGACTCAAACCAAACCTGTCTGTCGGGTCCTTTAGCATCCGACTCAGATCGAGAGTGGCTCCAGGCCGTGGGGTCCACGTTACCACATCAGAGTTTTTCTTGATAAGATTGTTGAGTTCATTTGGGTCATTTTTGATGTTTGTTTCCTTAATATACCTGTGAAAATAAGAGCATGCTTATGTAAGAAAGCAATTAATTCTCAGATGCACAGTCGGAGTAGCACGATGCTAGAAATTTTTTGTCTCTTCATTCCCACTTACCAATAACTTACCGCATGGAAAAATAAAGACTATACTTGGCCTAATGTCCCTAATTAGGGAAGAATTATTAGTCCAAGAAGTTGTACTTATACTTTGTCTTTAAGTATAATCATATGGTGATTGGATGTAAAAAGACCGACTATTTTTAACAGGTGGGAATAGCACACGCTTGTATTTGATATTAACTAAACATACAGATGACGAAGTATTATTCGATAGGAATAATACTAAGCACTGACCATGAACTAGTCAACTTTACCTTCACAGCTCTAATGAGACAGCTACCATTCATGCTTTCACTGTAGAGAGAAGGGGACTAAGGCTTTGAAAGGCCAGGTGACTTGCCCAAGGTCACCCCCCTGGACGGCAGTGCCCACCCGGCTGTCCACCACACCGCACAGCCAGGAGGCCACAGAAAGGAGCTTCTCCCCCAGTTTGGGATCCAAGTCTGAAAAGTCGCCACTCGTCATGTGCGGTTATACGCGAGAAGACGGCCAGCTGCGAACCAGGAAGCCAGCGCTCACTCAACACTGAATCTGCAACTTGATGTTGGACTTTCCAGCCTCCTGAGAAATGAACCTCAGTTGTGGAGCACACGTACCTTCAGTCATAGCCCTTCCTGACACCTAGCTTCTCACTGTGCTACCGAGCCGAGCCGACCATCTCCCAAATTTAATTCCAAACCACAATCTTTCTGGAAATCACCATTTCAGGGTCATATGGGAAGGTGGTGGTGGGGCTGGGGCAGAGAAGGGGCGATCCAGAGAAAAAGGATTTGTCCCTGTGTTTCACCTGACACGGGTTATATAGACGGACATTTCTATTAAAGGGAATTTAACCTCCTTGAGCTACAACCCGCTCACCTAGACTGGATACAGAATTTTAGTCCGACAAATACAAAACATATGTAAGCACCTGGATTTCTACAGCACCAGGGGACTTACATCACCTGACGACCCTGGAATCCATTCGGCAGATATGAGTGAAGACGGCACTCCACCCACAGATGCGAGTAGCTTTTCCCTTCCCACTGGCATTAATGAACCTCCAGCAGGGTAGAACTCACTTCAAAGCAGTTGCCACCATTCTGTCTTTTCTTACGACCTCTAGTCTCAAGATGGTTCACTGCCTGGTCTCTCTGCCTCCCATCTTGTCTCCAAACCATGATACTGTCAGATTACTCTTCCTAAAACACAATGTGTGGTGTTCACAAAATTCTGTCACTTCCTGATGCTTCCCTGTCTCCCTCTCTAAAATAATAATAAAATCAATACCGAGGTGCTGCCCTCTGAGGGGTACCGCGAGCGCTGAGAGCAACATTTGTCCATTGCTTACACACAGAAGAGTGGCTTGCCATAACTTTAAAAGGCAGCATTTTAAGCAGCCAAGTGTCCTGTAATCAAGTATGCACGACATCTGGTTCTTCTCCACATTCTTGGAATTCAGTCTCCTTAATGCCTCTGGAATCTGAATTCCCTTCTCACTCCCCACTGTCACTCACCATCCCCACCTAGATTATTGTCATAGTTCTCAAACTGGTCTCTAGGATCAGTATTGCCCTTTCCCTTCCCACCGCACAGACACATGACCTAACCCCGCTCTGATCACATCGCTGTTCCTCATCAGACTCTTTTATTGGGTTCCTCATGCCTTCAAGATAAAAATCCAAGCCACTTGCCGTGGAAGACACAAGGCTGTTCACTGTGTGGCTTCCTGGTTTCTCCCACCACGCCTCACATAGCTTCCTTAGTCCCCTCTACTGAGCTCTGTCATCTCAGCATCTTACTGTCTTTTCTGGTCAGTGTCTACTCCTACTTCGAAACTGACCCTCACCGTCTCACCCGGTGCTCATTTTCTGACCCCCACTGCCTCCTAAACACACAGGTGTCCTACACTTTTCGTGTTGTATCATGATGGTTTTTCTCTTCCAGGAGACGATCGCCTGGAACACTATCGTTTATCTCTGCTTTTTCAGTACCTAGACCAGTGCTGCTCAGAAAATGATAAATGAATGCATAATGAACAGTACTGATCAAAGGAAATGACTTTTTAATCTTAGGTCAGTCTTTACAGAAAGATCAGGAAGATATGGGGTCGCTATATAATTCCACAAGAAGGTGGGAAGAATGGAAACACATCTGCGATAGGATGTATTAAACACAGCAAATAGGACGTGATTAAACATGTGCCGATAGTTCCTCCGAGAACATGGAACGTTCAAGTGAGAACAGTCATGTTTTAATGATGACACAAATGAAGCCTAGAAAAGTCAAATAATTGCTTCTAACGAATGATAGAGGGAAGACCTAAATTCCATGTGCATGATTTCTTCTATGGTGCTGTGCTGCCTGTAATGGAGGAGAAATCACGGCTGGTCCCTACAGGATTACTGTTATGAAAACTCATCTTGAGGACTGGTTTCTTTATTATCCAATAGATTTATAATAAATTTATAATTCTGTAATATCCAGCAAACTGGTACAATGACATATGCATTGCCTGTCTGCACACGTCTGTCTTTTGTTCACAGAATGCTCCCGGTAGGGAGGACAAAGAGGCTCGTCACAAAGCAGATGGTGCTTGTAGTTGCTCATGAAAACAATCTTGCAGTAAGAGGCTGAGTCACTGCATGTACTAAGGATAAAATAAGCTTTATATATAATTACAGAATCTTATAAAAACAAAATTAATCTATAAGGTAGTAGTATTTAAAATAAAACTGTGCTTCCAATACGACAACATGGATAAGTTATATATATTGTTTTTCCAAGGGGTTATGGGTGCCATAAAATGCGCAACCTGGGGGTGCCTGGGTGGCTCAGTCGGTTAAGCGTCCGACTTCGGCTCAGGTCATGATCTCACGGTCTGTGAGTTCGAGCCCCGCGTCGGGCTCTGTGCTGACAGCTCAGAGCCTGGAGCCTGTTTCAGATTCTGTGTCTCCCTCTCTCTCTGCCCCTCCCCTGTTCATGCTCTGTCTCTCTCTGTCTCAAAAATAAATAAACATTAAAAAAAAATGTGCAACCTGACTGTATCACAAACATGACTCAAACAAATACACGAGTTTTAACTACCATGGCTGAAGGTGTTAGGAATAACTATTTGCTTTGTTTGTTTTTTAATTAAAAAAAATCAATTTACATTCAGTATTTTTATTTTTTGAGAATGGCTCTGTGAATTTTAACACATGTACAGATGTGAGCAACCGCCACCGCAATCAGTATACAGAGCGGTCCTATCACCCCTCAAAACTCTCTCGGGTTGCCCCGTTTCAGTCAAACGCTTCCCCCTAGTCCAAACCCTGGCAACCGCTGATCTGTTCTCTACCCCTATAGTTTTGCCTTTTCCAGAATGCCTTATCAACAGAATCATACAAGATGTCAACTTTTGAGACCGACTTTCTCCACTTAGTATGATGCCTTTGAGATTCATCCATGTTGTTGTGTGTTATCAGTCTTTTCTTTGCAGTGTATTCCGTGATGTAGACATCGTGGTCTGTTTAGCCACTCACCTGTGAATGATATTTGAGTTGACTTCGTAATCATGAATAGAGCTGCTATTAATATCTGGGTACAGCTTGGGTGTGAATAAAAGTTTAATTTTTTTAGGCCAAATACCCAGGAATGGAATTTCTGGGTCATGTGATAAATGCATGTTGAAAGAAACAGCCAAACAGTTTTCCAGAAGGCTGGGCCAGTTGGACTTCCCAACAGCCATCTGTGAAAGCCCCGTGGCTCTGCATCCTTACCATAACTGGCTACTGTCCGTTTTCAAAAGTTTGTTATTTCACTGTGGTTTTAACCTGTATTTCCTAATGGCTAATGATACGAGCACATCATTTCTTATGTTGATTTGCTTCTATATAGCTTCTTTGATGAAGTATCCGTTCAAATGTCGCATCCACATATTATTGTTTCCTGACATTGGTTTCTGAGAGTTCATTATAGATTCTGGATACACGTTGTTAGTCAGATATTTGATTTGCAAATATTTACTCATGGTCTTTAGTGTATCTTTCACAGAGAAAGATTTTTTAATTTTGATGAAGTCCAATATATTAAACTTTTCTCTATGGATTGTTTTTGGTGTTATATATAAGAAGTCTTTGCCTAACTCATGGTCATGAAGATTTTCTCCTGCCTTTTCCTCTAAAAGTTTTATAGTTTTACATTTACATTTAGGTCTATGATATCCTTTGACTTATTGTTTTGGTATACAATGTGGGGTCTTAATCGAGATTCACTGTTTGCATGTCAATGTCCAATTGCTCTATTAATATTTACTGAAAAACTCTCTCTTTTCTGTTGAATTGTTTTTGCACCTTTGTCAAAAATCAACGGTTATATTTGTGTGGATCTATTTCTGGACTCTCTTCTCTGCTCCACTGATCCATGTGTTTATCCCTTCATCAGTCTCATGCTATCTTGATTACTGTCGCTTTACAGCAAGTCTTAAAAGTGGGCAGCGTGAGCCCTCCAAATTTATTCTTTTTCAAAATTGTTTTGGCTATTCTAGTTCCTTTGCTTTTCCTTATAAGTTTTATAGTTAGCTTGTCTGTATGTACAAAAAATTCTGTCAGGATTTTGATGGGTACTGCACTGAACCTACAGATTCATTGAGAGATAATTAAATAGTGACTATAACAACACACTCTTAACCAATAAATCACAAAATTACAAGGTAAGTGAGAAAATACTTAGTGATAAAATGAAAACAAAAATACAAAATACAAAACCCATGAAATGTAGTAAAGGCTGTGCTCAGAGGAAAATTGAGAGCTCTAACATCTGTATTAAAAAAGATCAGTAGAGGGGCGCCTGGGTGGCTCAGTGGTTAAGCGGCCGACTTCGGCTCAGGTCATGATCTCACGGTCCGTGAGTTCGAGCCCCGCACTGGGCTCTGTGCTGACAGCTCAGAGCCTGGAGCCTGTTTCAGATTCTGTGTCTCCCTCTCTCTGACCCTCCCCATTCATGCTCTGTCTCTCTCTGTCTCAAAAATGAATAAACGTTAAAAAAAATTAAAAAAAAAAAAGATCAGTAGAGAGAATCAATGAAACCAAAAGTTGGCTCTTTGAAAAGTTCAAAAAAATTGACAAATCTTTATTAGACAAAGAATAAAAGAAGACACAGATAACTAAAATCATAAAGAGAAACACTACTACTGACCTTACAGAAAGAACTATAAGATAATACTATGAACAACTGAACACCAACAAATCAAATAACTTAGGTGAAATGGGAAAATTCCTAGGAACACACACAGTGTTTAAACCAACTCAAGAAGAAAATAGAAAACATCCTCATTCTCGAACTTTCCCCTCAACATAGAAAGAAACACTTCCTAATTCACTCTATGAGGTCAGTATTACCCTGATACCAAAGGCAGGTAGGTGACGGGATTAAAACTTCCAGCCGTAAAATAAGTAAGTCATGCAGATGAGAAGTACAGCATAGGCACTATAGTCACTAATATCATAATAATGTTTTATGGTGACAGATGGTAACTACACTTATCTTGGTGAGCAGTGAGTGATGTATAGAATTATCAAATCACTATGTTGTACACCTGAAACTAATATGTCAACTTTTTCAAAAAAAAAAAAGTTGTTAAAGATGTTACAACAAAAGAAAATTACAGACTGATATCCCTTATGAACACAGATGCAAAAATCCTCAACAAAATACCTGCAAACAATATCCAACAGCATACTAAACTGATTATACCCCATGACCAGGTAGGATTTATCACAGAAATGCAAGGGTGGTTCAGCATAAGGCAATCAGTAAGTGTATTTTACCACATTAGTAGAATAAAGGAAAAAAGCACACAATCATCTCAATCGATGCAGAAGACGGATTTTACAAAATTCAATACCCTTTCATGATAAAAAACACTCAGGAAACTAGGAATAAAAGCAAACCTCAACATGATAAATGGTATTTATGAAAAACCTATAGCTAACAACATGCTTAATGGTGAAAGAATGAAAGCTTTCCCCCTAAGAACAGGAACAAGACAAGCATGCTTGCTTTTACTACTGCTATTAAAAATAGTACTCTAAGTTCTAGTGAAAGAAATTAGTCAAGGAAAAGAAATAAAAGACGTCTAACTGGAAAAAAAAGAAGTAAAACTTTATTTGCAAATGACATGACCCTATCTATAGAAAACCAAAGAATACACAAGAAAGCTAATAAAATTAATAAGAAAATTTAGTAAAGTTGCAAGGTAAGGGCGCCTGGGTGGCTCAGTTGGCTGGGCAACCAACTTTGGCTCAGGTCATGATCTCACAGCTCGTGGGTTGGAGCCTCGTGTCAGGCTCTGTGCTGACAGCTCAGAGCCTGGAGCCTGCTTCAGATTCTGTGTCTCCTTCTCTCTCTCTGCCCTTCCCCAATTTGTGCTCTCTCTGTCTCTCTCTCAAAAATAAATAAACAATAAAAAAATTTTTTTAAGTTGCAAGGTATAAGGTCAACAAACAAAAATCAGTTGCGCTTCTGTAAATCAGCAAAGAACAACCAAAAAAGGAAATTAAGAAAACAATTCCATTTACAATAACATCCCAAAGAATAAAATACCTGGGAATAAATTTAATCGAAGGGGTAAAAGATTTGTACACTGAAAACTACAAAACACTGCTGAAAGAAATTAAGAAGAACTCAATAAAAGACCTCCTATATTCACAGATTTGAAGAGTTATTATTTTTAAGATATCAATACTCCTCAAAACAATCAGCCTTTTTTGCAGAAATGGGATAGTTGACTGGAATGGAACTGATTCTCAAATTCATATGGAAATACAAGGGTCCCTGAATAGCTGAAACAATTTTGGAAAAGACAAAGTTGGAGGACCAACACCTTGCTACAAAGCTAGAAAAACCAAAACAGTGTGACACTGGCTTAAAAATAGACATATAGACCAATATAATAGAATTAAGAGTCCAGAAATGAACATCGAATACACCTATGGGTAACTGATTTTTGACAAGGGTGCCCATATCTTTCAACACAGAGAGAACTGTCCAGAGACAACTGGATTTCCACAGGCAAAAAAGATTAATTCAGACCCTTACCTCACACCATATACAAAAATTGACTCAAAGTTGATTAACAACCTAAATATAAAGGTTAAAAACCATCAAACTTTTCAAATAAAACATATGAATAAATTTCTGTGACCTTGGATTTGGCAATGTATTCTTAGACATGACACCAAAAGCATAAGCAATGAAAGAAAAATCAACAGATTTGATTTCATATTGATGAAGAACTTTTGTACATCAAAGGTTATTATCAAGAAAGTGAAAACAGAGTCTGTAGAGAGTGGAAGAAAATATCTGCAAATAACACACCTGATAAGGGATTAATACCCATATAATATTTAAACGCTCCTACAATTCAATCATGATAGCCCAATTTGAAAATGAGCAAAATGTCATAGACTCTGAAGTTCTTTCTTGTCTAGCAAGAAAGCAGACACAGGATTAAAATGTGAGAGATGGCTAACGTCCGGGAAAAACCAAGAGTCCCAAATAAGGGTCCTTGCCCCATTTTTATTAGGGTCAGAAGGCTTACAAACATGGTGATGGACGTGCACAAACAGACAATGAAACTGTGAACATTAACTCATGGGCATGAGGGAAAGGGGGTCTTGAAGATATTCAGGGTTTAGGGGTTTGGGTTAATACAAAACAAAATCCTGGCACCAGGTGGCTGGGTAGAAGGTTGCTTACAGGGGCATGAGACACCACCTCTGTTTATCTTAGCTAGCCTAGGGGAGGAGACAGATGGGACACATGACCTCAGGGTTAACAAGGCACCTTTTCTTTTGTTAATCATCTCTGATCTGGGCAGCTTCACCGGCAGTGCAGCAGTCTATAGTCCTATTTACTTGTTTACCTAATTTGGTCCTTTCCTCCTCTGAAAGCAGCTTTCTGCTACAGCACTAAATTGGGGGGTGCTTTCACCCTGAATACCTAATCTTGCTTACCTCATATACCTTTGTATGGGGGCCTTTGCCCTCCTCTACTCTATCTTGGGGGCCTAATCTTGTTTACCCAGGCTTGGGTGTGAGCATCCTATGGCTTTGTAATTCTTTATGCCTATTCACCCATCAGTGCAGGCTCAAGGAATTCCTAAGCTTATTTCCCATAGCAAAGGGGTGCCTGGCTGGCTCAGTTGGTTAAGCTTCTGACTTTGGCTCAGGTCATGATCTCCCAGTTCAGAAGTTTGAGCCCCAGGTCGGGCTTTGTTCTGACAACTCAGAGCCTGGAGCCTGCTTCAGATTCTGTGTTTCCCTTTCTCTGTTCCTCCCCCACTCACACTTGCTTTCTCTCTCTCTCTCTCTCTCTCAGAAATAAACATTAAAAAATGAGCAAAGAACTTGAATAGATGTTTATGCAAAGAAAATATATAAATAGTTAATAAGCACATGAAAAATGATCAACATTAGTCATTAGGGAAATGCAACACAAAGCTATAATGAGTTACCATTTTACACCTGCTAGAATAGATATAATCCAAAAAATGGAACCAAGTGTTGGCAAGTGGAGAAACTGGAACCCTTGCACCTTGCTAGTGAGAACATGAAATGTTGCAACCACTATGGAAAATAGTTTGGGACTTTCTTTTTTGGCTTAAGTTTATTATTTTGAGAAAGGAGGGGAGGGGCAGAGATGGAGAGAGAATCCCAAGCAGGCTCCACTGATGGCACAGAGCCTAATGAGAGGCTCAATCCCACCAACCATGAGATCATGACCTGAGCTGAAATCAAGAGTGGGACGCTTAACCAACTAGACACCAGGCATCCCCAGTTTGGTAGGTTCTTTAAAGTTAAACATAGAATTACCATAAGATCCAGCAATTTCAGTCCTAGGTATATATCCCAAAAAATTGAAAATAGGAACTCAGATACTTGTATACCACTGTTCATTGAATCATTATTCACAATAGTCAAAAGTTGGACACAACTCACTTGTCCAACAGAAGAATGGATAAACAAAATGTGGTGTATCCACACAACAGAATATTATTCAACCATAAAAAGGAATGAAATTCTCATACAACTGGGAAGAACTTTAAAGCCATTATGCAAAGTGAAATAAGCTAGACAAAAAAGACAAATATTTTATAATTTTTCTTATAAGAAATATCCACAATAGGCAAATTCACAGAGACAAAAAGTAGATTAGATTTTATCAGAAATGGAGGGAAGGGTAAAGGGAGAGTTACTGCTTGATGGGTGGGGTTTCTGTTTGAGATGAAAAAACAAGTTTTAGAATAGACAGTAGTGATGATTGCATAACACTGTGAATGTAATTAATGCCACTGAATTGCACATTTAAAAATGGTGTAAATGCCAAATTTCATTATATATAGTTTACCACCCCCGCCAAATTATACTGCATCATTACCAAGAAGGGCTTCCACCAGGAATGCAATATTGGTTTAACATATGAAAGCCAATCATTAACAGACTAGAATATAATCATCTCAGTAGACACAGAGAAGGCATTTGACATATCATTTGACATTTAAATTAACATATTAATTTAAATATCCATTAAACTATATTTGTAAACTGAATTCTGAAGTTGGTGCTTTCTAAAAACTTTTCTAAGTTAGCACATGTTTACGATAATGTAAAAGCCGTCATCATCATATTGCACTGTTCTTAATGCAAGATGGTTCTATTGACAGATGAAGTATCCCCGAGGGTAAGATGCTTAAAAATATTGCATTTAATAATTAGGATTAGTGATTGGCACTATAGAAACGTACTTAGGGGCACCTGGGTGGCTCTGTCAGTTAAGCATCCCGACTCTTGGTTTCAGCTCGGGTCACGATCTCACAGTTTATGAGATGGAGGCCCACGCCCAGCTTTGCACTGACAGCACGGAGCCTGATTGGGATTCTCTCTCTCCCTCTCTCTCTCTTCCCCTCCCTCCCTCTCTTTCTGTCTCTAAATAAATAAATACATACATAAATAAATAAGAAAGAACTATACTTTAGAATATTTTAAAATTTTGTCCTTGATCTTCCCATGTTTATTTCTCTACCACAAGAAGTTTAGCTAACCTCCACATTCTCATATAGATACAAAAAATACATGAAAAAGTTTTTTTCCTTGTGATGAGAACTTGTAGGGTTTACTGTCTTAGGAACTTTCGAGCATTCTGTACAGCAGTGTTAACTATAGTTGTGTTAAAGATTACATCCTCATGATTTACTCATAACTGGAAATTTGCACCTTTGACTATCTCTATCACATTCTCCAACCCCAAGCCCTGCGTCTCTCTACTAACTGCAACTCTGAAATCTTTTTATAGGGTTTGGGTTTGGGTGGCCTTTTTTCTTTTTCTTTTTAGATTTGACATATAAGTAAGATAATATGGTATTTATCTTTTTCTGTCTGACTTATTTCACTTAACATAACGTCCTCAAGGTTCATCCAATGTTGTAACAAATAGCAAGTTTTCCATCTTTCGTATGGCTGCATAATATTCTATTGGTATTCCATAATACCACATTTTCTTTATCCATTCAACCACTGTTGGACACTTAGGTTACCTCCTGTTTGGTTTGGGCTATTATAAATAATGCTGCAATGAAATTGGAGGTGCATTTCTTTTCAAATTAGTGCTTTCATTTTCTTTAAATAAATACCCAGACGTGGAATTGCTAGATCATACAGTCTTTCTATTTTTTATTTTTTTAAGGAACCTCCATACTGTTTTCCATGGTGGCTGCACTAATTTACGTTCTATTAACAGTGCTAAGGGTTCTTTCTCCACATCCTCTCCAACACTTATTTTTTTGTGGTTCTGATAATAGTCATTCTGATAGGTGTGCAGTAATATTTCCTTGTGGTTTTGATTTGCATTTCCCTGATGCCTAGTGATATTGAGCACCTTTTCACATACCTGTTGCCCATCTGAATGTCTTCTTTGGAAAAATGTCTATTCAGGTCCTTTACTTGTTTTGAAATTGGATTATTTTCTGCTGTTGAGTTGTAGGACTTCTTTATATATTTTGGGTATTATCCCCTTATGAAATCTATGGTTTGCAAATACTTTCTCCTGCTCCATAGGTTGCCTTTTCATTTTGCATATGACTTCCTTTGCTGTGCAAAAGCTTTTTAAATATAGTCCCATTTGTTTATTTTTGCTTTTGTTGTCCTTGTTTTTGTTGTCAAATCCAAAAATCATCTCCAAGCCCCATGTCAAGGAGGTTACTGCCTATGTTTTCTTCTAGGAGTTTTATGGTCTCAGGTCTTACATGTAACTCTTTAATATATTTTGAATTAATTTTCTTGAATGGTGTCACACAGGGGTCTAGTTTCATTCTTTTACATGTGACTATCCAATTTTACCAGGACCGTTTAATGAAGAGTGTCTTTTCCCCAGTGAATATTCTTAGCTCCCTTGTCAAAATGTTTATTTCTCAGGTGTTGATTCTGTTCCACTGGCCTATGTGTCTGTTTTTAATGCCAATACCATACTGTTTTGATTACTGTAGCTTTATAATATAGCTTGGAATCAGGAAGTATGATGTCTCTTGCTTTGTTCTTCTTTTTAAGGGCTGCTTTGGATATTTGGGGTCTTTTGTGGGTCCGTACAAATATTAGGATTATTTTTTCTATGTCTGTAAAAAATGCCTGTGGAATCTTGATAGGGATGACACTGGGTAGTATGGACACTTTGACAATATTAATTCCTCCAATCCATGAACACAGATTATCTTTCCATTTATTTGTATCTTCTTTGATTTCTTTCATCAACGTGTTATATTTTCAGTGTAGAGATCTTTCACCTCCTTGCCTAAATTTACTCTTAAATATTTTATTATTTTCAGTGCTATTGATATTGTTTAATGTCTTTTTCAGATAATTTGTCATTAGTATACAAAAACCCTGATTTTGTATGTTCATTTTGTATCCCGCAGCTTAACTGAATTTGTTGATCCCATTGAGTTTTTGATGACATTTCTTTGTATGATTTAAACATTTTTTAAATGTTTTATTTATTCTTGAGAGACAGCATGAGTGAGGAAGGGGCAGAGAGAGAGAGAGAGGGACACAGAATCCGAAGCAGACTCCAGGCTCTGAGCTGTCAGTACAGAGCCCGACATGGGGCTCCAACTCCCAAACTGTGAGATCATGACCTGAGCCGAAGTTGGATGCTCAACTGACTGAGCCACCCGGGAGCCCCTGTGTGATTTTTATAGTTGCTGCTCTGGGGATTGCAATTAACATAATTAACTTTCCAGTCTACTTAAAAATGTTGTAGCACTTATGGTAGAATGTCAAAAACTTTCCACTACACAGGGCCCTTTATGTTAGTGTTGTCTTATGTATCACACCGGCATACATTGAAAATCCCATCAGACCATGTTATAATTGTTGCTTTCAACTGGTTAACATTTTTTTTAAAGAACTTAGGAAAAAATGTCTTAAAGAGCAGACAGTTATTACCATTTCTGTAGCTCTCTCTCTCATTCTTGAAATTCCAAGTTTCTCTTTAGTACCATCTTCCTTTCCTCTAAAGAACTTTCTGTAGCATTTTCTTTTCATGTTTATTCATTTTTTCATAGAGAGAGAGAGATAGTGTGAGCAGGAAAGGGACAGGCAGAGTGGGAGACACAGAATCTCAAGCAGGCTCCAGGCTCTGAGCTGTCAGCACAGAGCCCCATGTGGGGCTCAAACCCAGGAACTTGGAGATCATGACTCGAGCCAAAGTCAGATGCTCAACTGACTGAGCCACCCAGGTGCCCCTCTTTAGCATTTCTTTTAAAGTAGGTCTGCTGGTAATGAATTGTCTTCATTTTGGATCATCTGAAAATGTCTTTATTTTACCTTCATTTCTGAAGGGTATTTTCACTGGATATAGTCTGGGTTGACAGTTCTTTTCTTTAAGCACCTTAAAAATGCTTTTCCACTACCTGCTGGTTTCTGATTTATTATTCTGGTTTATGATTAGGAACCCACAGTTACTTGAATGTTCCTCTGTGTTTAAAGCATTATTTTTCTCTGCCTGAATTTCTGTTTTTCCACAGGTACAGACCATCTCCTTCCTCTTCCGATCCAACCTAAGTCTGGAGGGCAACTCCATTCTTAACTTCTCAGGTAGGGATGCCCTTGTGGGTGCCATCAGGAAAAGTCTTTCCTTCTCAAATTTAGCTTAAAGATTAAGACACTTAAAATGTCCATTACCTTGTCTGGTTCCTCTTCTGTGGTCACACCTTAGACTACAAGATCAGCTCAAAGGATGTCATTTATCTGCATTCAGGCCACAAGCTTTGACATGAAATGTGTTTATTTAAGCCAAATAAGGAAATGCTCTGTTCTCCTTCTTTTTTAACTGGAGCTTCTACAATACTTCATCGCTGGCGTGGCTTTCACAACTTTCCACGGTGTCATGTGGCAAATATTGCCACTGAGGTGATACTGTTTACCTGAGTGACCGTAACTAAGAATATGTAAGCAGTAGAATAACCCGTTTTAATCTTCTTCAACAGACTCTCTTGGACTTAGAAATGCTTTCTCTTTGTGTCTTTGAACCTATGTCCACCATTGTCCAAGACAGTGAGTTATGTGACAATATGGCAAGCATTACCACAGTCCAGTCTCTCAGTCCTCAGGTATTTCCATGTGGCGTGACAGCTGTGGATGACAGCGGGTTCTCTTCCCCACCCCTTTCTCCATTACCTTAAGGAACAGATAACCTTTAGCTGGTAGGCACAGCGGTTGTGAAACTGTTGAAGTAGTTCTGTGTCAGCTGGTTAAAAGCTGCTTCTCTGAGTTCCTGAGTGTCTCCTTTGCTACCCTGAGACCTCCTGGCTCTCTCTCTCAGTTCCATCAGTTAGAAGATTAAAGCTTGTGGGAGCGGAGCCTTCAGGACCTGATCCAGCATTAACTGGTGTGTGTTCTGATGGCTATCCCGGTTCTTAACTACATTGAATCTTAGCGCCATTTAAGTGAAATCTTTGTGCTATGTCCACCATAGTAGGTACTGGGAAGTTTGTTTTGGTTACATTAACTGCTGGCCATGTAGCTCTATACCAAGATTGAGTGTGAGACAGAGTTATCTACTGATCACTCTATTTTCTTTAGAAAACTAAAGAATTTAGGGAAAACCTGAGGGGAGTTTCTGAGGGCCATCAACTGCCAGCAGTATTGGAGATGCCCATTCCCTTGGTTCTGTGTAAGTTTCACTCGACATCGACAACCCTTCCCTGGTTCCCTAAGTCCTTCATTTGCTGTCTACCTCCGTTAATTCAACTCATGTCTATCCTCTGTCGGTCAGATTAAACATGCATCAATAGGGCTAATAGATGGGCATGTCTCCTGTGTTACCAAAGCCTCCTAAATTTCATTCCTACTTTGGCGCTGTTTCTTGTGATAAGATTGCTTTTGACATATGCATTTTTAAAAGGTGTGTATGTTTATACACGAACACATCCTTTGAATTTATATCGAAGCTTATCCAGCGATTCCAAAAGATTTCTTATAAGGGCTATGCTCCTTCAAAGTAAGAAGTTCTTAGGGAAAAAAGTACATCTGGGTTTCTTTTTAAGTTTAAAAACGTAACTGATATAGCTGCTGAGTGGGGAAGCACAGTAACATTTCAAGTACATGGACCTTCCTTATAGAAAACACAATTGAGGACTAGAAAAATAAACAGTATTTCTCTAGCCACAGTAATTACAGTTCTTCTCAATGGGACACATCTTGATCAGAGTACATCTCAATTCAAACACTAACGTTTCATCAAGAAACTGTATCAACATTTAAATTTCATAATACTTACGGTTGAAAGAGTAGATTCTCTTGTTCAAGTTATTCCAAACATGCTTAAAAGTTTTTCAGTAAGTGAATCAAGCACCAAAAATATTTTTTCATGTAATACTCACATGTACGTTGATAAAACTGCTTCATCTTTCTTGGGAAGAACTGATTTGACTTTGAAGCAAAATGGATTTGTTTTCAAACTACCCAAGTTTATCGCCCAAGTTTAGTAAATTCAGTAACTCTTGGGTAAACTCATTAGTATTGACACTGAATTCAAAGAGGGTAATGCATAAATTGAAAAGCAGTGGCAAATTATAAACAGTAACAAAGCATTGTTCAAATTTGGTTTGTAATTTTTGCAGTTTATATACTCCTGCCAATTACAAATAATGTCTTCTGCATATTGATTCATGTTAGAAAATGTGTAAAATCATTATTGAATTGTATTAGAAAAAGATTCAATTTCAATATAACATTCAACCTGTATGACTAAGTCACAAATACATGTTTCCTCTCCCTGGAGCTTTAAATGTAGCTTGTTCATATGCAGTATAATATCAGAGAAATGTTAGTCACGATGACAGATTCTGTCTATGATTCCTGAACGTTTGGCAAGCATTCTTTTTGTTTCAGGAAAAATTTGCACTTTTTTTTTTTTAAGTAGGCTTCACACTCAATGTGAGGCTTGAATCGTGTTCAAACGTGTCCCTATTTTCCTTAAGATCTTTTCCTTAAGCTAGAAAAATACGTTAAATATATTGTAACATAGTAACTAGTTCAATCGAATTTCCAAGTACAATGAACACAAGTATTGCTGTGAAACGAGCTCTCTACGTAACATATTCAACAAAACACATTACAACACCGTATCGGTGCATAGAAAAAATAATTCAAACCCAATCGATCTATCGACGCCAACTTCTGTAATCCTCAACTGCACCAAGGCCTCTTTAAAAGTGCTCACAGCCACGTGTGGCGGGTAGTTACTATATTGGACAACTCAGCCCTAGCAGCTCCAATCGATGTCTCAAAGGACATTAATGATCTTGCAAATGTTTAGTTGAAGTTTTAGGAATTCATAGGAAATTTTGGATGTTTCCTTCTTATCAAAGGGTCTATGTTTTGAGAGAAAAGAAAAAGCATTTCTCCAGCTCAGGCATCTGGTAGTAGTCAAGTTCCCAGGAAGGGCAATCCGATCTAAAGACAGCGGTTAAGATGCACGAAAAACAATGTTCCTTAAATCTGAAAGCCCCCTGGGATAGATATTCCTATTTGAGAGAACGCTTATTAAAAGTCAGCTGCTGACTCTTTCAAAGATGACCTGGTATCAAAGTGACTATAACAAGTGAATTTTGCGCAAGACCCAGTACTGACACGAATGACTATCATTCTTGCACCGTTAAACTGAAGACCCAACATTTAAATAACATTCTCAAAGAAACGCCACCGACCTCCAAAAACACAGTTGAAAAACCAGACCAAGAGTTATAGTCGCCAACCATTTCACATACCCCAGAATGAGAAGGGAGCTTCAATGTGACGGGGACACGATTCTCTACTCTGGGCCGCCGCGTGGTGAAGAGAAGAGAGCTTTGGCACCAGGCGCGCCAGAGTTCACTTCTCAACTCCAGCGTTTCCAACAGCCCGGCTGTGCAAGTCCCATGCCTCTCTGAGTTGGATTCCCTATCGCAAAAATGGTGTAATAGTACCGACCCCACAGCATCCCTGGGAAGATGGATTCGAATGGCGTGGCTAAAAGTCCTAGGTTAGTTCCTGGCATGTACGCAGCCCACAGCCGTTGCCTTCACCCTTTCCAGGATCCTTTCAGAGACAATCTCTCTGAATGGATTCTAGCTGCCAAGCATGGCTTTTATTCATGCTCTGTGTTCTCAGGCAGCCTATGAAGCAAGTTCTAGACTGCTCCTACTCACTCATTCCCATTCCCTGTTGATTCCCAGCTAAACAACTCATCCAGCATACATTAACTTAGGCATAAAAATGTAGTACCAAACGTCCAGCCATACTTGTCTGATGGGTGAGATTCCACAAAATACCCAGCAAAGGGGCAATAAATTCGGGGTTGTAGGTCCTTCACCAGCCGGGCCTTGTAGTTCAAGAGCTTCTTCCTCTCTGCTTTAATGAATTGGGCTTTCCATTCCTCTGCAATGACAGGGCTTGGGTTAGAATCTCCCCAGTTCAGAAATCACAGAAAAACGGAAGTTCTGGTAAAGCAGAACTCTTTCTGGAGTTAAAATTGATAGACTAACACGGAACAGAACAAAGCTCTGTGTCATGAGTGAAAAGTGCTCTCTGCCCCCAAACGCTTTACTTTGAAAATTTCAACTTATTACTAGGAAAATGTTACCAAACCAGCCAAAGACACTGAACTCTCTCCTTGTCTATGGCAACTCACTGGGACCCTAGCTGAAGACAAAGGGCAGCATGCATGGCTGTCCTTTGTGTGCATGCACATTCTAAGGGTGCTGTAATTCCTGTATGTGTTAACCCTTTCCTAACATGGACATGACTTTATCATTTTGGTAGATTATAAAAGCAACGTGTGTCCCTCATACTCCGGCAGGTGCACAGCGGTTGACAGCATGAATGCTGGAGTCAGTTAAGACTGAGGATGAAAACACAGCTCCCCCAGGTGCATTAAGTCTATTCCCTCTTCTGTGAGTGGGTCGTCACCCCTACCCCACAGGTTGTTTTCTCTGTTCACTCGCTCACTCACCCATCCAATTTTTTTAATGAGAACCTACTGCGTGCCAGACAGTTCTAGGTGCTGAGAGTCCAGTGTTGAAAAGATAAAGCAGGCCCCTGCTCTCATGGAGTATTTATTCTAGTGAGAGAAGCAAATAATGAACAAGGACATAAATAAGGTCATTTCAAAGGGCGATGAGCTAGGAAGAAAGTAAACCAGGACAAGGGGCAGAGTGGTGGGGTAGAGGGGCACTGTCAGACAGAGCCGTTGGCGAAGGTGACATTGGAGTCATAAAACCCAGACACAGACACAGAAGGCGCTGACCACGTGATCAGGGGCAAAAGAACTCCAGGGGGTCGAAAGGGCAAATACAAAGGCCCAGGGCAGGAACGCACTTGGTGTATTGAGACTGGGGAATGAATGATAGGTCGGTGTGGACTGATCTATAGCAAGCAACGGGAGACAGGCAGGAAAGGAAGCAGGGGAATCAGGCAGGGCCAGAGCATGCAGGGCACCGCATCAGGGAGTTGTTCCTATTGTTATCACTACTGAATTTGATAAACACAGATAAGGACACAGAGAAATGAGTTACCCATAACCCAGACGTACCAGCACTCGTATACTCCAGACCTTTTTAGAAATGGGTGCATGTATTCATTCACATACACATACACATACACATGTTCACACGGGAATGGGATCATTCTAGCTAACCTTTAATGGGCATATTTTGCCTCCCCAGTTAACTCCCTAAGACAGGCACCTTCCTCTCTCATGCGGTTTTGCACCCTGGTGGGCAATGAATACAGACCTATGGAAGAAAGGAAGGAACCGAACAGAAGCTTTCTTCAGACTGCAAGTAATATTTCTGCCGCATTGCTAGAGATCATGTACCAAACGTTAATTTACTAAGTAGACATATATTGCACACTTACAGTGTCAGCATTGAGGATACCACTTACACACTTTCTCCCATCCCAACCCAGTACCACCCCTAGACTCAGAGCAGAAGAGGCCTTGCCTTGGACCCTACGCTTTTCTCCCCCTAGGTTTGAGACAGAGTTGACATATAACATTGTAGAAGTTTAAGGTATGCAACGTGAGGATCTGATATGCGTCTGTATTGCAAAATGATGATCACAAGGAGGTTAGTTAACACCTCCATCACCTCACATAATTACCATTTTGTGTGTTCGGTGAAAACCTTTGGGACCTTTTCTCCCAGCAACTCTTCAGTGTATAAAACGACACTGTTGGGGCGCCTGGGTGGCGCAGTCGGTTAAGCGTCCGACTTCAGCCAGGTCACGATCTCGCGGTCCGTGAGTTCGAGCCCCGCGTCAGGCTCTGGGCTGATGGCTCAGAGCCTGGAGCCTGCTTCCGATTCTGTGTCTCCCTCTCTCTCTGCCCCTCCCCCGTTCATGCTCTGTCTCTCTCTGTCCCAAAAAAATAAACGTTGAAAAAAAAAAAATTTTAAAACGACACTGTTAACGATCATCACCACACCGCACGCTACATCCTCAGAATTCACTCCTCTTATAACTGGAAGGGTGGACCTTTAACCGACATCTCCCCATGGCCCCTACTCCCTAACCCCCGCAACGTCACCTGTAGTGACGGCACTCCTCCCGTGTATGAGCATTCCGTGGGGCCTAGGGGACACGCCTACGTCAAGTGGCACACACTCTGCTCTGAACTACCTTCCAAGAACATTGAAGTCTGGATTACCAATGTTGGACCTTTCCTGCTCTGCTCTATGGTCTACACCATGAATCAAAATGATCCAAATGATTTTTTTCTTGACTATTCCTCAGATGTACCCTAATAGCCTTAATGTTTCTTTCATGCTCCATCATCATATTTTGAGCTGGAAACATTAGTTTGTCTGTCTGTGCTTTGCAAGTCCGGTTTCCCAGTAAGACTGTAAACTTCTTGTGGGGAGTTTAACCATATCTTAATTATCTTTGTGTTTATTCTCACAGCATTTAACAAAGCACCATGCCTCTCTTTGGCATCGCTCTGATATAAAATATTACCGGTAAATTTTCCACCACTGAAAGTCATTGGAAAGCCTGATGCTCCTCCAGCAAAATCACTCATCATTAGAGCAACCTTCTCAGGCAACCTTCCCCCATTGGGTCTGGTGCAGTCCACTGTATTAAGTATCTTATGACCTGTGGGAAAATAAAGTGGGATGGGTTTTCAGGGTGAAATCTTGAACATCATACAGTTTGAATTCCCAAGCCAACAAAGTCTCCCATGTATGTCTGTTTAATGTGACTCATTTGATCAGAGAAGAATTACTTCTATCCAAGGAAAAAGGTGAGGAAGATTTGAAAACCTGAAATCTTCAATAGCATTTTTGTTTTCAGGTTTCAAGCGAATAAATTCATCCTATTTGATTTTATTTGGTGGGTTCTGGATGTCCCATGAGGACAATTAGCTTGATTTCACTCCAGGATCACAGACAGATTACTTCCTCAGTCAATTATCTCTAGATGTTGAGCCCAAAGAATGCAGAGGAAGTGTGATGGGATCAACAGAAATCTCAACCTTCCACAAATTCCATTCAATGATTGTTAGGGCAGTAAAGCCATCTTCCCACATGAAAGGCAGAAGTGCATGATTAGATTACATGATAATATTTCAACAGATAATAAGACATTTATCAGAATGGCTAAAATAAAAAACACAAGAGGGGTGCCTGGCTGGCTCAGTTGGAGAAGCATGTGGCTCATGATCTTGGTGTTATGAGTTCGAGCCCCATGCCAAGTGTAGAGATTATAAACTTATAACATGTAAGTTTATATAAATGAATAAACTTAAACACACACACACACACACACACACACACACACACACACACACACACACACAAAACCATAAGTGTTGGCGAGGATTTGGAGAAAGGGGAACCCTCCTGTGCTGTTGGTGGGAATGCAAAGTAGTGTAGCCATTGTGGAAAACAGTACAAGGGCTCCTTAAAAAGCTAAAAATAGAATTACTTTATTATCCAGTAACAGCACTACTGGATATGTACCCCCAAAATACAAAAAAAAAACACTAATTCAAAGGGATACATGCACCCCTATGTTTATTGCAGCATTATCTACAATAGCCAAACTATGGAAGCAGCCCAAATGCCCATCGACTCATGAATGTGTAACATACAGTGGAATATTATTCAGCCATAAAAAAAGAATGAAATTTTGCCATTTGCAATGATGGATGGAGCTAGAGAGTATAATGCTAGGCAAAATAAGTCAATCAGAGAAAGACAAATACCATATGACTTAACTCATATGTGGAAATTAAGAAACAGAACAAATGAGCAAAGGAAAAGAGAGAGAGAGAGAAACCAAGAAACAGACTCTTAACTATAGAGAACAAACCTGGTTACCAGAGGGGAGATGGGTGGGAGGATGGGTGAAATGGGTGATGGGAATTAAGGAGCGCACCTGTGTTGAGTATAGGGTGATGTATGGAAGTGCTGAATCACTAAATTCTGTGCCTGAAGCTAATATAACACTGTATGTTAACTGCACTGGAATTAAAATCTCAAAACGTAAGACATTCAATAAAGGCAGTTTGAAGAAATTACTATATGCAATATACAGAATATCTGTTGCCTTCTGAAAAAGCTTTGCACCTCTCACTACATAGACAACATTACTGGTATACGTTCTTTGGAAAGATTATCTGAGTGATAGCACACTGTTCTAAGGCAAGGACAGAATACATTTTATTCCATGGGAAATGAAGATAGTAGAAGATGGTTATCACTCTTCCTTCCAGGAGCATTTTTCTCTTTCGTTATTGATGAGGGCAAGAAAGTACCTTTATACTCCACAATAATGCAAGTGTCCATCTCAGGATGAACGCCATCCATCAAGATCATGAATCGAAGATTTTTGTCTACCTGGAATTTAACAATAAAAGCAACAACTGTGTATGCCAGTTTGGCTTCTAATTCAGTATTCGAGAAAGCTGTCACCTCCTCTGGAAAGAAATCTCCTTCATCCGAAACTAGATTATTATCCTATACTATGGAGTTACACCATTGGTAAATGGGGGAAAAAATGTCTTAGCTCAAATAAAGGCGGTATTTACAGAACGCTATGCACAGACAAAAATCGGCTATTGTTTCTTTAATCTTCAAGTGACCTCACCTAAAATTCAACCCAGAAAGCATAACCGGGAAGTATAGAAAAAACCGCAGATATCTGACCTGCTGCCATATTCCGAATGGCACTATATTGATATTGGTCAACTGGACACCGCTCTGATTCAGATTCCAAAATACAGGTCTTTCCGTGTTTCCAACATAAATGGGAATATCCGGTCTTCTCGCAGCCAGCTCCTTCAGTGTGGGGTAACTAGGATCAGAAGGATGGAAAGGTTGAAAGGTGACAAGATCACCTAGTACAAGAGACAGTTTGCTCCTTAAACCAACATGTTGATCAAGAAGAAATTGAGGGGTGCCTGGGTGGCTTGGTCAGTTAAGCTCCTGACTTCAGCTCAGCTCATGATCTCACGGTTCGTGAGTTCGAGCCTCACGTCAGGCTCTGTGCTGACACCTCAGAGCCTGGAGCCTGCTTCCGATTCTGTGTCTTCCTTGCTCTCTGCCCTTCCCCTGCTCATGCTCTGTCTCTGTCTCTCAAAAATAAATAAACATTTAAAAAAAATTTAAAGAAAAGAAATTGAAAACACAGACTCTCATCAGAGTCCAAAAGAAGGGCTTTTTTCCCCTCAAAGCTGAGTATAAAGGTGAGGGGCATTTCCTACAAGATTCCTTTTTCCTTGTCAGAACAGACCATACCCCGTGGCACGTATATCAACCAGGTGGGCAAATTCTATCTGCTACACGAATGCTGTGGGTAGTTCTAACTAAAGGTAGAAGGTGGAAAAAGTCATGCTGAAGAGGTTGCTGGTAGGGGAAGACCTCTGTGATTTTCTTTTTTTTTCTCATTCCACACGTGGCAGCTCCCAGTAAGAGAAAGGCCTGGTCCACAAGACAAGGAGACCCTGGGGCAGTTTTTCAACCTTCAAAGGTTGTTAGCCACACCTCAGTATATAGAATAAGTTCTTTGTCCCCACAGGGAGTCCGTTTCCAGTTGGACAAGAGAGTCAAATTTAGAGTAGAGGAAAACAACATTCAACATTGGTGGTAATCCCGACTCAGTTCACCATGAACCGTCCGAGTAGCTCTCGAACACCTACATAGATTAAGTCAAGTTTCATTTACTGAGCAATCGTTATATTAAAAAAATTATGTACGCTGTGGGGTGTGGCAGAAACATGAATAATAAACAAATAAGTGGCAAGGTATCTACATGTCAAACATGGTGTCAGGCACTTTCACATGGTAGTTTAATGCTTACCAAAAACCCTCTGAATTTTTCGTTTGCTTTTATAAGCGAGGAAACATATCCAGACATATTCAACTAAGAAACAGCAAACTGGTATTCAAATTCACATTTTCAGATTCTAGGCCTAGCTCTTCCTCTAATGGAAGGCAATCCGAGACTCTAATGAATGTACAGTCTGGTTTAAGAATCACCCTTGTACAGGGGCGCCTGGGTGGCTCAGTCGGTTAAGCGTCCAACTTTGGCTCAGGTCCTGATCTCACAGTTCCTGAGTTCGAGTCCTGTGTTGGGCTCCATGCTGACAGCTTGGAGCCTGGAGCCTGCTTCGGATTCTGTGTCTCCTTCTCTCTCTGCCCCTCTCCAACCTGTGCTCTCTCTCTCAAAAACAAATACAAAAAAAAATTTTTTTTTAAATTACCCTTGTACAGAGTACAATGTCAGGGGAAATAGGTTATTTTATCACAGGAAAAGCAGAAGCAAAATCTGCATAACTGTACTAATATTTAAGTTCCAGCACTGTGTTAAAAGATAGTCAAAAAAGCAGAATCTGGGGGTGGGGGAAATCAGAAAATGTTCTTCCTTAAAAACAAAGGATTTGAAAAGTGAAAGATTCTTTGTGCCTTCAATCTTTGGGTTCAGCACCCAAATCTTCTATTTTAAAGGACTTTGGGGGTTAGGACAAATTAGTCTAAAATGGATGTTTTATTGTTTTCTGATTTTTTTTTGATTGTTCACAATTCTTAGTGGCATCCGTTAATAATATGATCTATTACAATACTCCCTCCCTTTACACAATGAAATCACATTTCTTTGACTAAAGACTACTCTCTAAAGTGCACTGGCCTTTCCCCCTTGTTTTTGTTTTTAGCTCAAATAAAAATTATATTTACGGAACGGTATGTCCAGACAAAATAAGTCATTGTTTCTTTAACCTGGAAGTGGCTTCCTCACCTACAATTTACCCTGGAAAACATAACTGGAGAGTGTACAAAAAACCCACAGATATCTGACCTAGTGCCATATTCCTAATGACACTACATTGATAGATATCAGGAGACTTTATTCAGCAAGTAAAGGTGAGACAAAAAATGGGAGAAAACGGCCCCCATGTTTATGAGTTGACTAGGCGAGGGGCGCCTGGGTGGCTCAGTCGATTGAGCGACCGACTTCAGCTCAGGTCACGATCTCAGTTTTTGAGTTCGAGCCCCGCATTGGACTCTGTGCTGAGGGCTCGGAGCCTGGAGCCTGCTTCGGATTCTGTGTCTCCCATGCTCTCTGCCCCTCCCCCGCTCATGCTCTATCTCTCTCTGTCTCAGAAATAAATAAACATTAAAAAAAATTATGAGTTGACTAGGCGAGAGTTAAAATGGAAGGGGTTATCAAGGAACCAGCCTCCATGGAGTGACCCCGACGAGCTTCAGTAACTCTTCGGTGATAACCTGCCTGCAGTAGACCTCATGGCCATGCGTGCTATGACACTCTAGTTGAGAACTGGTGTCATAACGCCTGACAAGTTCACCTATACAAGCCCCTGAAATGAAAACTAAATTGCTTTTTAGGACTGTGGTTGGGGCACAGCTGGACGAAATGACATGAAAACTTCTCCCCTTCCCTCAAATTCTGTGTGCTCCCCTGAATAAACCACCAACCAGGTTTTAGGAAAGCCAAGTGCGCCTTGGAATGGGCACTGTGCAGCCATCACCTCATGTAGGTAACCCTGCTCTTTTTGTAGAGGCTACACAAAAGAACTCGCATGCAGCACGGCAGTTACACGGTGCATGAACCCAGGGCTCTCAGAAACTCGGAGGTGTGCGGCCGCAGCTTCCGCACATGGTGTGGGACAAAGGCGCCGTGCAGTGGACACGGAGATTTTTCATCACCGCACCCGCATACTGGGTTGTCATCAGTTCGTAAGTGACTGGCAGGTAACTTGTTATTCAGCCAGTTAATTACATTTATAAAGCGTTTCCTGAAAAAATAAATAAATAACTGAGCGCATATTCATGTCTTGGAGTAGAAAATCCAGGGGCCAGTCAACCAGCAAACAACATATCGTCCCTAACCATGGACGTTTCTACCAAAGCATGTCCTGCACGTGAACTTTGTCATGGAGGTTCGCAGGAGAAAAGAGGCTGAAGTTGCTTCGTTTTATAACATTGTGGGCACTGCTGCGTGTTTAGATGGGCGACCCAGCAGCAGTGATACAAACTTCAAAACAAGGAAGAACAAAAACGACCCTGTAATTAACCAAGAGATTGGGACCATGGCCTTCCCTCTTTCCTAAATAGTTCATTTGCAAATGTGTGTGGCTTTATAAGCGACAATTCTCTTCCTTTTTGATTTCCTGGGGGAGGGGAGTTTCGGTTCCCATTATCAGTGTGATGCTGGTCTGGTTTCAATGAAGTGTTGGATCGGGTTGACTCAGGGGCAAAAAGCCGGGGGCTCGGGGTTATCGGGGCGCTACAAATCAGGAGGTGGCCAACTGCAGCAACCTGTTCCCGCAAGCTAAGAATGGTTTTGACCTTTTGAAAATAGCCAAAGGGATCATCCAAAGGACAATGATGCCTTGTGACACATGAAAACTGTATGATATTCGCATGTCCTTGTCTATGAATAGGATTTCATTGGAACCACAGCCACAGCCACAGAGGTGAGCAGATGCGACCGTGACCACACGGCTCGTACGGCCGAAACCATCGACACTCTGGCCCGTACAGAAAATGTGTGCCGACTCCTGCTATAAATGTTGAACTGAAAAAGGAAGTCAGCTTTGGTGATCCTTCGATGCAGACTTCTACCAAGTGGCCCGAGAGGAGAAGTGAGAAGCAGAGAGGGTTATCAGCGCCCCCCTCCCCTCCCCACCGCGGCGCCTTCCTCACTCCGGGCAGTATGAAGTGTGCACGCGCTGCTGAAATCGGGCCACGCCAATGTCGGCATTCAGCTGAGCTGAGTCCGCTTTTTCTCATCCCAGCTGCACCTACCTCCAAAATTGCAAAATTGCAAAATTGCCCCTGAAACCGCGCCAGGCCTTTCCCGCCGCACTCGCTCCCTTCATTACCTCAGGTGGTCTGAGTGCATGTGACTGATGTAAATCAGGTCTGCCTGGCACAGCCTCTCCAGCCAATCAGACGGAGGCTCGTGCAGCAGCCACCAGCCTCGGGCGAACGCAGGACCCGTTAACCAGGGGTCAAACACCATCCTCTTGTCTCCCAGCTTGAGGTCCATGCAGGCGTGGGTGAGGTACGTGATCTGTTGGAAGACAGGGAGATTCAGGTGACGGGATCCTTCCCGGCCGGCAACAGGGAGCCGAAAGGTCTGTGCCGCTTGGCCAACACCCCTTGGCCGGAGAACCCTGTCCTGAGCGTGATCAGGACAGAGGACCCAAGGGGGACCCAGCAAGAGACTTCAGATGGAATACAGCTCGCAGTGACTGGTCGCTGCTTCGTCAGGATAGAAACTCTCCCGGTTGGTTTCAGGTGGCAAAGCAACTGACCTACCTAGTTTTGCTCTATTTCAATTAGCTCCTAAATGCTCACTTTAATCAGCGCCGCAGACTGCCCTCTGTGCCGAGTCCTTCAGGGCACAATTTACGAGGAAAGGCAGTTAGAGCTGACGCGACAGACACTTGGGGATTTACATGCCAGTGTGGCTGTGGAGAGGTACAGGAATGAATGATTCCGGTGAGGTTGGGTGGGTGGGTGGCGTGCCATGTGGCTTGCAAGAATTCCTCTTCCAAACCACCTGCTACCACACTCAAGATGTCGAGGTCTTCTGAGAATAGCTATGAACAATGACAGAGAAACAGGCATTGACTGGAGGATTCCAGCTCAATTCCTCAGTCCTTCCCCACGGTCCGGCACATCCGCGGCAAACAGGAAGTACGCCCAGAAGCAGAGAGAAGGTGTAGAAAGCCAGCGCGGAGCGGGAGGGGAGGCAGGCGATCACATTCCATTTTACTGGGCCTACTTCTTGACAGGTTTCCCTTTCCCTCAAATAAGTACACGCTTCCCAAATATTCCAGAAAAACAAATTTTTGATTACCTCTCCCAAACTGTCAAAGTGTTTACTCTGGAGGAAACTCTCTTTTAAAGCTAGGAGAGTACACAGGAAGGTTCGTAAAAGGGAAAAATACAGAAATATGCAACTGGCCATCTTATCCGACAGCAATCTGGTGTCGGAGGTAACTTCCGAACTTTCTCCAATAGTTTGGCATGACTCTCCTTTGGAACTTCGTTTGCTCATGGATTTTTGTTGTTGTTTCGTTGGGTTTTTCTCTGAATATATTTCCTTGCGATTCCTATCAAGTTGTGGAGGTTCCTAAAAACATTTGCTCAAGAGTTCAGAAGAACTTTATTTCATGTCCTAAATAGCTCCCTCAGAATATTTGAGGTAATATAGGATGTAAATATATATATATATATATATATATATATATATATATATATACATATTTATATATTTTAGTTTTATTATATATATGTTATATATATACATATATATGTGTATATATATATATATATATATATAATACACACACACACATAAATGGACATCTTAGTTTTATTTTTGTTCTTAAGAACATAACAATTTTAATGTTCCCTTACCTGCACTTCTCCAAAAGCCAAATGTTCAGGAGATCTGGGTTCTGAATCCCAGGGATTGGGAGGATTCAGTTCTAGAAGTAAAAGTCCATTTTCTTCATCCATTTCAACAACTGGAACCAAAAGGGAAGAGACACATATTCACAACAAACACGAATGTACAAAACAATCGCTCAAATAGAAATGCGTGGCCCGGGTACACAGAGTACCAAAAATCAAAGGGAAATCAAAACAAGACACAACAGTCATTTGTGTCAAACAATATCTGCCCAGACAAGGGCTGGAGACAGACAACGCCAATTCATTGCCTCGTTCATATTGCACTTAAGGGACTCATGGGACCTCAGCTGAGTCACAGAGATGCACACAAACAACTTCATTACAATTAAATGAATGAATGATACAGATGAGTTCAAGGTGCCATGGGAATGTGCAAGAGGGAGGACCTAATCTGGTTGTTAAGACTCAAAGCAGATTTCTAATAGGAAATCGTGCTCCAGCTAGACTTGAAAGATTGGGTACTTGGTGTAGACAAAAGAAATCGGATTATGTGAAGGAAAAGGGGTGACTGAACAGCACACACAAAGGCGTGGAGGAGGGGTGAGCTCGATATTCACAAAGGGACTGGTGGTTTATGCCCCAGGAACACAGTGTCTGAGGCAGGCAGGATGGACAGGAAGGCCAGGGTACATCACAGAGGACCCTAGACAGCATGCTAAGGAGGAATTTGGATTTTATTACGTGGCAGCAATGAGAGGTCAATGACGAATTTTAAGCCATTGTGGCACACCCTACCGGTGACCTACACCCTTCTTTCTTACTGTTAGCATCCTAATTTTTTTTTTTAGGAGTGTTGATATGCCCATCTGAAGATCATGATTTCCCAGGGCCCCTTGCAATTATGAGTGGCCATCGACATAGTGCTACATACGGTGTCTATAGCTCTGGCCAGGGCGATGTGAGTAGAAGTCCCCAAGTGGGCTTCCGGAAACACTTTGATTTTCCTGACAGAGAGGGACAAAGTCAAAGGAAGCACGCTAGTTGCCCTTCGTCTTTCCCTTCTCTTGTTTGGAAACTGGTTGCTTCCCCTGAGGGAACAGGAGCCATCTTGGGATGCTGAGGGAAAGAGCCAGATCCTAAGGATGGCAGAGTAGGAAGACAGAAGGAACTTGGCTCCTTGATAAACTTCTGAAACGGCCATGATACCCAGGACTGTCTGCTTTCCAGCTTCTTGCGGAATAAGAAAAACAACCCCCGGTGTGACCAGGCCACTCTGACTTGGGTTTTCTGTTCCAACAGCTGAAAGCAATACCTAACCGCTATGGCAAGGGAGTATTAAAATCAGAACTCAATTTTAGAAAGGCCACACTGTGAGACACATGGGGAGAATCCACTGGAGGAAGGGAGGACTGTATTTGAGGGCCCTCACCGTGGTCTCGGAGGCCAGTGGCAAACTGCTGACGGGCACGGTCTCCGAAGACAGATGGCCTCGTTTGGTTGGAACCCTCACTCTCCCCACTTGTTAGCTTCATAGCTGGGTGACCTCGAGCAAGTTCACTTGACTACTCCATTCTTCAGTGTTTTCCTTGTCAACCCTAGCTGCCTCCAAGGACGGAGGCATCCCAACAAATGGTAGCAAGTCTATTAATTGCTAAATGAAAGCAAATGAGGTCCTAGACCAATGCGGTCCCTTTGGAAATGGTGACACTGCTCTCTCCTCAAAGTCAAGCATTTTCCCCACTTTCTTCAAAGTATATAGAAAAAAGAAATCTTTTCCACACCTTCCAAATGAATATTAATTACACTCACTTTAAGACAACTGCTTATGGAAAAAACTGAGGCAAAAATTACCCATAAAATGAAAAAGGATGCATTTTAGGATTTTCCTCAGGGGTGTGAACAAAGACTTAGACACGCTGTCAAACTTCAATTTTCAAGGTCATCCCGAGTGACCATAATAAAGAGGAAGTTGGAAACCTAAAGAATTACCTCCCCAAAGTCTGTTTTTCTCACTCATGTCCCTAGCTTTATCCTATGGCCAGGTACTGGTAGTCTCCCTCCCTGCCCCTGACAGACTGATGTCTTGTGTAGATGGTCTCCCTGGAAGGCTCTCCCAGAATGAGCACTACCCACACCTGGCTTTGTTGGGGCTCACGCGTCACCTTATCAGAGAAGCCTTTCTGACCACTCTATCTCAAAGAGATACCAACCCCCTACCCCTCATTATTTTTCTTCCTACCCCTTAGCGTCACTGCACATACTCTTATCTTGTTTGCTTCTGGCCTGCCTCCCCTACAAGATTATTGACTCCACGAGAGCTGGAGTTTGTTCTCTGCGATATCAGTAGCGAGCCAGGAACAATGCCTGACTCACGACAGGCATTCCTTAAATACCTGTTGAGTAAACTGTTTAGTTAATGGTCTCAACTGCATGTCTCCCAAGACTCTCTTGAGGCTACCCAACTTTCTCTCAACCTAGACACTGCTCCTGCCCAGATGTGGCACCTCAAATTGGGAACCTTAAATATAGAATTATCTCAAGATAAGCCAAAGATAAAATTTACTATTTCTTCATTTTTATTTTAAGGGAGAGAGGGAGAGAGAACGAGTGGGGTGGGGGGCAGAGGGAGACGGAGATAGAGAATCCCAAGCAGGCTCTGCACCATCAGTGCGGAGCCCGGTGCGGGGCTTGAACTCACAACTGTGAGATCATGACCTGAGCCAACCTTAAGAGTCAGACCCTCAACCGACTGAGCCACCCAGGCACCTGTGCTGCTGCTTCTTTTTTTTTTTTTTTAATTTTTTTTTTCAACGTTTATTTATTTTTGGGACAGAGAGAGACAGAGCATGAACGGGGGAGGGGCAGAGAGAGAGGGAGACACAGAATCGGAAACAGGCTCCAGGCTCTGAGCCATCAGCCCAGAGCCTGACGCGGGGCTCGAACTCCCGGACTGCGAGATCGTGACCTGGCTGAAGTCGGACGCCTAACCGACTGCGCCACCCAGGCGCCCCGCTTCTTCATTTTTAACAGAGCACTTTAGAAACCAGAAACATGAATGCACCAGACGGCTTCCGTTCATCCTTACAGACTCCTCTTCTCTACCTTTCTTCTCCCTCATCCACCTGCTCTCCACGTCAGGAGGCTGACTTATTTGGATCACATGGAAGGGCTCCCAGAGTCTCCCCTTCCAGATGAGTTTGACCACTGCAAAGCCCCAGGATGAGACAGTGACAGGACTCAGGGAGGTTGGGGTTTTTATTCCTCTGGCTCCTTCCCAGTAAGGTGATTTTGTTGCAGACATTGTTGGTGGTCTGCACAAAATCTGTTCCCTCCTTCTTCCTATTAGCATCCTCATTTTCCTGAGGAGTGATGCTATGCCTATGTAAAAATCATGATTGCCCATGCCCCCTTTGCAATTATGAGTGGCCACAGACATAGCTCTGGGCATTGACAGAGGTCGCTGCTCCTCTCTTGCAAGCCAATCCTTTATGACTCTCTCCTCTTCCAGATTCTGGAAACTGCTCCCTTCCTCATCCCTTTGGGCCCAAAGATGGATAACTTGGTTGCTATCAGTGCTAGGTTACTCCACTTTCTCTGTGTTTCTCCCACATCCACAACTTACAAAGAAAGTCCTTTGTGAATACACTCTCATCAAATTATCCTAATTTGGGGATGGCACTGGTTTTCCTTTTGTGAGTCTAACTAATACAATAATTAAAAACGGCTACATTGAGGGGTGCCTGGGTGGCTCAGTCAGTTAAGCATCTGACTTATGATTATGGCTCGGGTTATGATCTCACGGCATCATGGGATCTTGTGGGATCAAGCTCCACATCGGTCTCTGCACCAACAGCATGGAACCTGCTTGGGATTCTCTCTTTCCCTCTCTCTCTGCCCCTCCCCTGCTTCCACACTCTTTATCTCTGTCCAAATAAATAAATAAACATAAAAAAATCAGCTATGCTGAAACCCCAAATTCAGAGGAGTGATTGCCTCTGGGGGATGGGGGTACATGTGATATGACCAAGGAAAGGTATATACAGGTCTTCTGTTGGTAATGTTCTGGGTCTTATGCTGGATGTTGGGCACATGGGTGTCCACTCTATTATTTTCATACCTTTAAAATACTGCTTAAGAATTTAATGAAAGACTATTAATATCTTAATAATAATCAATTTATTTAATAGTGAAAGACAACTGGCTTTCTTAATAAAATCAGGAATGCACAAAGGATGCCTGAGAGCACCATTATGATTATACTATGTTCATGAAAATGTGCGTGGTATAATAAAGGTACATCTTATTATTATTTCCAGGTTGTGTGATTGCTGGAAGATGGTGTCATGAAATAAAGAGAATGGTGGAATCCTGACTCTGCTGCTTACTGTCAGCATGGTGGGCTTCCTTCCTGATCTGTACAATACAAATGCGATACACCCGTCATACAGTTGTGGGGATTAAATGAGATCATAGGTCCCAATGTGTCTAGCATTATGCCTGGCACAGAGAAGACATCTTATGAATAACAGGATTATCATGATAATTACTGTACCTTCAAGGAATGAAGAGTTAAAATGAGAGCTCAGCACTGGACAAACAAAACGTATTAGCAAATATCAGGTAGAAAATACCACAGTATTATGAGAGTCTCTCAGAAAACTGCATTGATACCCACTCTGAAGGATTCTCCTTCAGAATGTTTCCCCCCCCCCCCAAGAGAAACAGAAGAAACTAAAAGTCTACAACTCTTAACTATGATCCCAAAGCAAGTGCTGTAAGGGTCTCTCTGCCCCTTGCACAAAGGCAGATTGCATATGGGCTCCGAAAGAAGCCCTCCTGGGGCTCGCCCCTCCAGTCCTCCACTACCCTGCCAGCCGCCGGGCAGCGGACATCAGCCCTCACGTTAGTTCCCAGATCATCGTTCTGTTTTCCAGTGGACCCAACTTCCCGCTGCTGGGAAATCCCGCTTCCCTGCTCCTGCGGTCCCCGGCTGCGGACATGTGCAGATTACCCCAGATCTACGTGTACAGAGAAAACATTAGGCCCCGTGTACCGAGGGAATCCAACAGATGTTCACCCTGAAAATCCTGACAACAACCCGGGAAAGCAGCTACCACTGATATCATCTCCATTTGAGGGAACTAAAGCACAAGGAGACGGAAAATACGCCCAAAGTCACTTAACTGTGTGTTTGCGCGTCAGGATCTGAACCCAGGCTGTCAGGCCCCACTGCCTCCACCCTTAACCATCTTGCTATCCTGTCTCTCCTCAGGTCTCGTCCAAAAGAGTTAGAGGTTTGAAATAAGACCCTACGCAGCTCTAGATTTGTGGTTACGGACTCACGAGGGGCAACGGGCTATTGCTCTTTCACTTAGGCAAACACTTTATCAGGCGCAAACTTTTGTTTATCAGTTTTCCGCCAAATTAACCTCACAGTATTTGTACAGCACTTGTAACCAGTTCCTGCTAACAGCGATCTGCAGGCCTCCTGGGCCAGGTCAACACAGGAGTGGGGAGTTTACTGGCAAAAGAAGTTAGGGGTGCAGACGTCCCTTCGAGGGGCACGGGAGGAAACATTTCCAGTCAAAGCAATCAGCAACTCTGCCCAGAACAACATCCTGTCCGGTTGGCGGTGAATGGAAAGAAGTACGTACCCTAGTCAGTGACCCCTCTGCTCGTGGGGGAACCTGGCCATATAGGTCAGACTCTTTCAAAGGTGATTTGGAGTTGGTCTCGTTAAGACACATGAGCAAGAGTGGCCCCGATATTCTATGTTATCTGCTAGGGTCACAGTAATCTGAGCCTAAAAAGGATATAGAGGTAGCATACTCAAAGCCCCCAGTCTGGAGGCACGTGTGGGAAGCCCCCCAGCTCAGCTCCCTCCACAGGTAACCAGTGGTAAGTCAGCCCCCACCCATACTGCCGGCACGCGCTTAGGTACATGGTCCTTTTTCATAATTGGGTCCTACTATATGTAATGTTGATGACCTTTTACTCAGCTTTATAAAAAAATATTTAAAAATTTTTGAATTTTAAAAAATTAAATCTTTTTATTTTAAAAAATTAAAAAAGTTTTAATTTCAAAAAATTTGAAAGAATTTTCATTTCAAAAAATTAAATTTTTTTTGTAATTGAGAGAGAGAGAGAGACAGAGACAGAATCCCAAGCAAGCTCCACGCTCAGCGTCGAGCCTGACGCAGGGCTCGATCCCACGTGATCCCTGGGATCACGACCTGAGCTGAAACTGAATCAGACACTCAATTGACTGAGCCACGCACGCACCCCTATTTTGCTTTACGATCAGTACTATTCTTTCCGTTTTTTCACTCGTATCACTCTTAGATATACTAGAATTGTTGCTAACGTTTAAGTTGTTTCCAATTTTTTTTTGTAAGTACTGTAAATGAACATTCTTACAGCCATAGCTTTCAACACATCAGTGATTAAGATACACATTACACATCAGTGTATCTGAGGATACAGCCTTGGGTGTGAAATCGCTGGGTCAAAGGTGTTCACATTCTTAAGTGTGAGAGGAAGCTGTCTGGAGAGTTTTGAGCAGGGGAGCGAAGTGAATCGACCTGGATATTCACGACATCAGGCCGGGTGCTGTAAGCAGAATGGACAGACAGCAGAAGGCAAGCAAGGAAGCAGAGCGGCCGCCCACACGGCAGAGGGCTCAGACTTGCGCTCAGAGGGACGCGGTATACAGAGGTTCTGAGATGCTCTGGCATAGAAGCAACCGATTAACGGTCTGGATGTGGGAGTTTACGGAAACAGGAAAGTCAAGAGCGACTTCCGGGCTTTGTTCAACTGGGCGGGTATTTATGGAGATGGGGAAGGCTGTGCGGGAGGCGGGCGTGGAGAGTTCTGTCCTGGCTGTGCTGGCTTGGGATCCCGACCTCCAGTCCGTGTGGAAATACGGGTGGGCAGGTGGCCAGCTCAGGGAGGAGCTCAGATCTGGAGGGAACGATTTTGGACTCATCCGAGTAAAGACGGCATCTAGAGTCACGGGATTAGATGGGATCCCTTAGGGGAAGCTTATAGGCAGGGAGCTGTAGGGCCAGTCCCAGGGCGCTCCAACATTCAAAAGTCTGGCCGGGGACGAGTCAGCAGAGGAGCCTGAGAAAAGTAGTTAGCGTGGTCGGAATAAAAATCAGGAGAGTGTTTCGTTTTTTGTTTTTGTTTAAGCCTTGAAGACATTTTATAGTGGTGACTGGTGTCTGGGTTCAGGAATAGGCTCTTTAACGATTTCAATGCATGCTATCCCCTCTTAAGCAACAGAATTTTATTTCTTATTTGTTTGTTTGTTTGATGTGGTACTTTCTTCTATGTTTGATTTCTCGGTTTTCTTGGCAGATATTCTTGGGTCCTCCAGTATTTCTTCAAAATGCCCCCTTTCTGGGTGGTTTCCTCAGAGGCCCCCTTGGAAGCCTCTTCTAACTCCTCCTCCTCCTCCTCCTCCTCCTCCTCCTTAAGGGATAGTACAGCAAACGAGACTTGGAAGGTTGTAGAACTAAGGATTCTAGGTGGGAGCTGACAACCCGGACCAGGACAGCACTATGGCCTCCAAACATGCCCACATTCTAATGCCCAGGAATGATGGGTAAATTAGGTTTTCTATGGCAAAAGGGAATTAAAGTTGCCAACAAGATTAAGGTTGCTAATCAGCTGACCCTAAACTAGGGAGAATATCCTGAATTATCTGGGTGTGCCCAATATATCCCAAGGATCCTAAAACCTGTAAGCAGGAGGCAGAAGAGTCAGAGGGAGATGTGACTATAGAAATAAGCCACAGAGATGCAAGGCTCTGACGACGGGCAAAGAGGGCCTCTAGAAGCTAGAAAAGGCAAGGACACGGATCCTTCCCCAGAGCTTCCAGAAAGGGACACAGCTCTGCTGACACTGTAGTGTTAGCCACCGAGACGTGTGCTGCCCCTGTGACCCACAGAGCTGTAAGGTAGCACATAGGAAAGAATGCAGAAACCGCTGCTCCCCAGATAGGAGGAAAAAGACCGTGCCACTGGGCTCTATGCCGCTGGCTTTGGGTACCGTGACAACGGAGTGACCAGTGAATTGAGCAACATGGAAGGGGCTGGTGACCTAGATAGGAGCCGTGTCCATGCTGTGGTGGGGCCGCAGCTCCACCACAGTGGGAAGGGGAGGGGCAGACAGCAAGTGTGGACACCCGCTTCAAGGGGGTTCCTTGTTTTAGGGTTCAGAGGAATGGGGGCATAATTTAAGCAGGCGATGAAGGTCTAGGAAGGGTCTGTATGAACACCAGACTGCATGTGTGTCTGTGCGTGTGTGTGTGAGCATGCACACATGGGGAGCTAACAGGTGCCAGACCCTGTGTGTGTGTGTGTGTGTGTGTGTGTGTGTGCGTGTGCATGTGTGAGCATGCGCGCATGGGGGGCTAACAGGCAAGGCCAAAACTGATGACACAGGAGGGAGCATGAAGCTTTCTGTGATCTCCCCACCCGATCACAACTATCCGTTATTCCTGCAGCAGTCATTCTGAAACAGTCTAACATGTAACGTTTCTACTGTTAAAACCCAGCTTAGTAAGTAAGAACAGAAACGGATTTATGAGTCCACCGAAGCCCTTGTGACTCATATTTAGACAAGCCCTTCTGCTCCAGAAGGGGAAGCAGAAAGCAGAAGGGGGGTGTACTGAGAGTCGCACACACACTGCAGCCTCTTATCGGTGCCAGAAAGAGCCGTGGGGTTTGAAGTACTTTCTTTCCCAGACCAAAAGGTGAGGTTTCATCATCATCGTTCGGAGTGTCACGTGCACGAACATCTATCTTGTGTATCTTCACAAACACGGCCTCCAAAAGACCTGTCATAGCCCCCCACCCCCGACCCTAGCTGGTCACAGTCTTGTCCTAGGCACCATCTCATGGAAATGTCCTCTCGTTGGACCTGGCGCTCTCTCACCCGTCTTACCAAAGCTTCAAGTGAGAGTAGAGACACAAGCTGACAAAAAAGGACGCCAGTAACGATCACAGCAGAATATATTTCTCATCCCTGATGCCATTTACCTAGTTCGTCTTGACAGAAGCTGCCTGGGGGATTGACGTATTTCATGGTGCTCACATCCAACCTCCAGTTGTGCTTTGTGCATCTGACAGACCTACGTGGAAAAGACACTGTACTGAGGTTTGCGAAATGGTAAAATGATAATTAATCTCACTAAGCTTAAGTGCATTACTTGGCGATCAAATTAAATGAGGGGCTTGAGCACCAACTATATAAAGGAAAATCACTAATAGATGAATACTCACTACCCAAGGAAATATGTAATCATCCTCAGTAGGTGATTTTTAAAAAATGAAGCTAAAAAAAATAAATGAATAAATGAATAGTGACGTTAAGTTCCATGTCCTAAGATGACACGTGTCTAGACAGATCAACAGAACCAAGAGAATAAAGTGGTCTTCAGGGATGGTTCGCTGGAGAAGATCCAAATGGGAGCCAACACAAGGAAAGAACCTAGTAGTAAATATATGTTTCTGATCGACAACACTTGACCTCTGCCACAGTGTACCAAACCAAACTTCAGCTAAAGTGTTCATGTTTCGAAGAGGAAGGATTTCCTTATAGCTCAAAATTTCAGGGCCTGGTTGCCAGATAGAACAATGCCCCCAGTTAATATGAATATCAGATAAATAGAGAACATTTAAAAAATATATCTACATCAAACACAGTATTTGAGATATGCTGAAAATCTTTTGCTGATCTGTAATTCAAATTTAACTAAGATTTATGTACTTTCATTTGCTCACTTTGGTAGCCCTACTCCCGAAGGAGAATCAGACTGTAACAAAAACAGGATGTGTACTGATTTTTTCTTTCCATTCTTACCGGAGCGTTGAAAGGTGTGTGGGGGTTGGGGATGGGACACAAACAGTTCAACTTTTTCCTCTTTATTTTGCTAGTGTTTGCAGCGAAGTCTTTTCCTTGGACAGTTGAAGAATTTAAAAACAAAACCAAATATGTCTCAGACCAGAAACATGAGAGGTTGTAAACTAAAAATGTGTTTTATGAATTTTTTTACATTTTTTAATGTTTGTTTATTTTTGAGAGACAGAGAGACAGAGAGAGAATGAGTGGGGGAGGGGCAGAGAGGGAGACACAATATCCCAAGCAGGCTCCAGGCTCCGAGCTGTCAGCACAGAGCCCGATGAGGGGCCCGAACCCACCAACCGTGAGAACATGACTTGAGCCGAAGTCAGACACTCAACCGACTGAGCCACCCTGGGGCCCCTAAAAATGCGTATTTGACATATAAGGGAACTCTGCTGATTTTTTTTTTCAAGCTTCGTTATATCTAGACTTTTAAAATATTCTTTTCTACGAAGAAGGCATAAAGCATGCTCCACACTTTGGTTTACAGAGGACTCTTTTGTGCCATCTCCTTTAATCATCAGCAAGTAGCCAACAACAGCTCTCTGAAAACTAAGAGAAAACGTTCCAAATTAGCTCCTCAGCATCCTGGGCCATCGGAGAAGGAACATAAATCCTCATGCGGAGGTGGGCGGGCAGAAGGCAACACCAGCTTCACATGCAGGAGAGATTGTGAGAAACCGTTGGACTCGAGATCCAAGAAGCACAGCTTCAAGGAGTTGCTGACCTGGGTTGTGGCTGAAGAAGACAAAATGGCTGAGTGGGGAGGGGAGGAGAGGCAGGTCACCGTTCTTGACCGGATCCTGGAAGAAAGAGAGTCTTCGGGGGGGAATGGCTGGAGGAGAACCTGAACGGGGCGGCCAGATGGGGAGAGGAGGGTGAGGGAGGGCAGTGCAGAAGTTAACTCCGGGGATTCGGTTTCAGCAAAGAAATGCTCGGGGAGCTGCGTCTGGGAGTAACGGTGAGAGATTTTGGCTCCCCGTGTGGAGGAGACCCGTTGACAGGACAGGGGCGGAACTGGGAGGGGAGAACGGAGGCCCAGACGGGCTAAGAAACTGGTCCAGGTCACTGAGCTGCTAAGCGGTGGGGCTTCTGAATCGGGCCATGGGAAAGACTCTGCCCTCAACCACCAAGCCGCAACACTTCCTTAAATGACTGGTTAGGTGGGCACCGTGTGAAAGGGATCAGCAGAGACCACAAGAGAAGACAAGCAAGTCTCCGAACCATCAGAGGACCCGGACAGCCGTGAGCGCTGTCAAAAGTCCATTCGGGACAGGACCACCCCTGTCTCAGGGCCTCCTAACTGCACCCCGTGGGCAAAGGGCAGGGAGTCAAGATTGGGCTGGCAGCAAATTATCAAGAGGTTCTCCAGGGCACAGCTGTCCGTGAAAGTACGTTCCGTGCAGTACACGGACGTGTTTGTACTAAAAATGTACTCGTTGTTTATCTGCAAGGCAAATTTAAGAGGGTGCCCTGTATTTTAATTTTCCCAAGCTAGCGACTTTATCGGAGGAGCCCATCAAGCCACAGGTCCGACAGTGGTCTTTCTAAGATGTAAAATTCTAATAGTATGTAGGCTGGGCCCTGAAACTAACCGTTCACAAGCAAACGCATCTGCAAGCGCGAGAACATCCTAGTCCCACCCCTGGCGGTGGTCTTCCACCCGGTCACCGAGGGAGCTTCTCAACAGCCGCCCAGCTCCCTCTGAGCACGCTGGTCACAAATGACTGACAGCACGGTGGGAGCAGAACGCCCGCTATGGGAACGACTAAAACCACACAGGGCAGGTTGGGCTGGAGCAGAGCTTGAAGGCGGGTCTCTCTCTCAGGCACTGCTGGAGTCGAGAAGCTGGCTGATGATAACACATTGCCCCCGCTCAGAACTCCCCCTAGCTCCACCAGGCACAGCTGTTAGCTCTCCGGCAGCCACAGGAAACAAAACAAAACCACCCTCTTCTGGCACCGCTCCTGTGTCTGGGAGGCACAAGTTTAAGGTGAAGCTTTCATCGCGGGGCCGGGAACACCAGCGTGAGTTCTGGGAAGGGCCCAGAAGAGTCACAGTTCCAGGCAGGGAGAGTTGGGACGCCGTCTTTTTTGTTTATTAGTTACAAGGAGCCTGGCGGGGAGTGAAGGGGGATTCTGTCCGCTCTCAGGCAGGGTCTGGAAAAGCCCACCGACCAACACACCCACTTCCAGGCAAACACGCGCCCAAACACTCCCTCGCACAAGGACTGGAAGCTTTTACCAAGCCAGAGAGGAATCGGAGAGTTCCCCCGAGAGAGAGGAAACCTAAGTAGAGATCATAAACTCTCGAGATCGGAGAGATGGCCTAAGTGAGCACACACGAAGATTATGAATTTACTCGGGGACGTAATCTGTTGACGGAGTTGTTCAAAATTTCTCAGTGAGCGCACCCCTCCCTGCCCAAGTCTCACCGGGAGAGGGGCCACCCGTGAGAAGGCACAGAACCCTCGGTACCTTCCGTCTAAATCCTCGATGTCTTTTATGAACAGGCCTCCTTGATGCTTGCACACGTTCTTGCACGCCCTCACGCGATTCTTATTCTTGTACAGAATGAAATCTTTGCCGGTCTTCTTATTTCTCAAGAAATTGATTCCTTCCTTCAGGTCAGCAGCTTCTCCAGGTGACAGACACAACAAGACCTCCGTTGTCTGTTCAATGCTACGAAAAGGCAGACATTTGGGGGAGGAAAGGTTAATAACGTTAAGACTTAGGAGAGCATCTTTTGAAACTGGCGGCTCAAAGCCTCTTTCCACCGCGATAGGCTCAAGCCCCTCCCTCGCAGGACCCAGGCTTGGCTGCTCCCCTGGAAATGCACGCTCTGCTTGCTCAGTGTTGGTCTCGGGTTCCTCCAGACCCAATGCCCCTGTCACTTGCCTGCCCATGGTCTGCAGCTGCCTCTCCCTGGGAATTCTGAAAGGACGGTGGTTGCTCGTTCAGCTTTGGTTGCTCGTTTGCTCCCACAAAGTATGAGACGGAGGATGCATATGCACGCAGTTCACTACTGATTCCGTTGCACCACTTCCTCTGCTGTTTTGCTTCAGACGCAGGATCCTATTGGGCTCCAGGTGCCCACCCTGTCCGGTCCCACCTGCACACTTCTGCGTTTAGATCTGATCCTTTTGCTCACAAGCACAGTTCAACTTTCACCACTAGTCATGTTTACCACCCTCCAGGTTCAAATAGAACTCAGTCGTCCTACCCCAGCCTGGGTCAAGCCTCCAAAGCCACCCCTGGGACAAGCCTACACGTGCTAATGCGCACTACCATTCTGTAGAACATGAGAACCTTACACCCGGCACAGTGCCCCGTTTATTTACATATGGACGCTTTTCCAAACATTCTCCCTCCCCGTCGCTGAGCAGACGGCCTGTCACGCGGTGTATCTCTACCAGCTAGCTACTTCGTGAGTTAACTTTCCCACAGAATCTCCGTCTGAATAATTTGTACGAATATATATATAAAAATAACACTCCAGCAGCAAAGGAAACAGTTGATCTTGTGTATTATTTTAAGGAAACCGCAGAGGTTACACTTTTTAGACCCCAGTTGCTGAAGAAACAGTCTTTATGATACAACTCTGAAGCATAACGGGTTACGATTTTTGCCAAGAGATGTTTCAAGACATCTTTTGGCACACATTGTGTGGATTTGCACGGGATGCGATCTGGGTGCATGTCGCTCAATTTTACATCCCCTTCCAAAGCCAACGTGGTCAAAATTCTCTCCATGTGTTGACTTAGAATGGGTGTAGCTCAACTACATTTGTGGCATTTTCACTTTCAGTTTAGAAGTCCTGAAAATTTCTTAAAATGGGAAATAAAAATCATTTTATTTTTTTAAATATGAAATTTATTGTCAAATTGGTTTCTATACAACACCCAGTGCTCATCCCAACAGGTGCCCTCCTCGATACCCTTCACCCACCCTCCCCCCATCAACCCTCAGTTTGCTCTCAGTTTTTAAGAGCCAAAAATCATTTTAAAAATCACACCAAGATAGTGACAAAAAAGGAAAGCTACTTCAAGTCGAGCTGACGAGGCAGAGCTCCGTAATTGAGTCTAATCCAGTATAATTCTCTTCTTCCAGGAAGGTTCCGGCCGTCACTTCTGTCCCAAATGGCTAGTAATTCCGTGCGCAACAGATTTCAATATTTCCCAAACTGTTTTTTAAATGTATTTGATAGGATGGAATCCATTCTATGCTTCATGCATTTCTTTCAACTTTGTTCTTAGGAGTCCCAATATGACACCAAGCCCAGTAAACACGGCCACAGTTCCTAGAATAATTGGCCTAAAAGTAAAAAAAAAAAAAAAAAAAAGAGAGAACCCCTCGAAATCTGTTGTTTTACTTGATTGAATGACTCACTTAGCCAAAGTTCTGTGTTGGATTCGAAAGCTTTCTGTGCACCGTGTAAAGCAGGCTGAACCAGCTACGTCTGTGTTTATCAGTTCTGTGCGAGGTCACGGTGGCACAGAAGGCAAAAGAAAACACGTGATGGTCGAGGGTTGGAGGTGGTGGCAGACGCACGTCCGGAGCTCACCTCCTCCCGTGGACACAACAAATCCGCACCTGTATATGGAAGAATTCCCTCCGAAGGGAGCCTGGAGACTGGGAGGACAGAGCCTCCGCCGGCACTGAGATGAGGTGAAAGAGGCGGAGATCTGGTGTGGCTCAGGTTTGGGAGTTTCCCTGAGGAGTAAGAGATTCAAGCTCCAGACTGGCACTGTCCCGATCCTGCACAGGAGACATGAGCCCCCCGAACGCCTGGCTTTAAACGCTCACGGGCAATACATCCAGGACAACGACAAAACTGTAGGGAAGGGAACACTCTGAAAGGGCTCACGTCCGATTTAAAAGTGCACGTGCCACAGGTGAAGGACACCTGCTTACTAACCTTGGAGCACCTGCCAGAGACGCGGGAGGCAGCTGGGCCTCTCGCTGGGGACCGACACACACTGGCAGCAGCAGTTTTTGCTCTCATTCTGCCATGCTGACCCCATCCCTGGCGGGTTCCGTTCTGCAATCCTCCCTCTGGACTGGTGACACCGTGCTGAGGGAACCACTTGCAGCCCTGCACCTTGGCAGACCTCGAGCCAACAGTACAACAGCACCACCCACCAGCACACCCACAGCAACCCTCCCTGGGCCTGGCGGTCCGCTGGGCTGGAAACCAGCCCTTCCCACCAGCCGCAGTCCTGGCCAGGTTCACGGCCAGCCACAGGCACACCCAGACAAGTCATGACCCTCCAACAACAGGGGAGCGTGAGTAGCCCACACTGGGGTGCCACTAAAGCCCCGGTCTCCGCTGTCAGGGGACACTGCATGCATGGGCCCCACAGGACATCGCCTACTTAAAGCCATGCCTGCAAAAGTGGGAGCCAAAGCTGGACTACCTCATACATAGAGACCAACAGAGAGAGTTAGGCAAAATGAGGAGACAGAGGATTGTGCTCCCAACAAAAGAGTAAGACAAAACTTCTGAGTCAGAACTAAACAAAATGGAGATAGACAATCTATCCAACAAAGAATTCAAAGTAATGGTCATAAATGTGCTTACAAAACTTGGGAGAAGAATGGGTGAACACAGCGAGAACCTCAACATAAAAAAAAAGGAATATAAGAAACTAAAAATAGACGGCTACATACATGGGTTACCATACACAAACCTCATGGTAACCACAAACCAAAAACCTAAAAATAGATACACGAAAGGTAGTAAGAGAGGAATCCAAGTATAACACTAAATAAAGTCATCAAATCACATGGGAAGAGAGCAAGAGAAGGAGAAATACAGAAGAACTGCAAAACAGCCAGAAAACAATGAACAAAATGGCAATAAATACATACATATCGATACTAAATGTAAAAGGATTAAATGCCCCAGTCAAAATACAGAGTGTGGCTGAACGGATTAAAAAAACAAGACCATCCTGGGGCTCCTGGGTGGCTCAGTTGGCTGAGCCTCCGACTCTTGGTTTCTGCTCAGGTCATGATCCCAGGGTCATGGAATCGAGCTCCACATTGTTGCTATAAGATTCTCTCTCGGTCTCTCTCTCTCTCTCTCTCTCTCTGCCTCTCTCCCCTATGAGCTCTCTCTCAAAAACAAACAAACAAAAAACCCCCACCTATATGCTGCCTACAAAAGGTTCATTTCAGATTTTAGACACACACAGACTGAAAGTAAAAACATATAAAAAAGATATTCCATGAAAATGAGAAAGAAGAGAAAGTAGGGGTGGCAATATTTATATAAGACATAATAGACTATTTTTGAAAGTCATAACTCATTTATTGAATGAACAGTGTATGCAAGAATGCCAATAAAAGGAAACTCCAAACTTCAATTTTGAAAATAAAGCCAGTAAGCCAGGAACAAAATAGATGTGACAGGAATATTTGATTTCGACCCATAATGCATTCCTTATCTTTACAATTAACCTAAATGTCTGTTAGAACAAAACTGCCCCCCACTTCCCATATGTTCATCTGTTCTGTTTCTTAAATTCCACATGAGTGAAGAAATCATATGGTATTTGTCTTTCTCTGACTGACTTATTTCACTTAGCATGGTACATTCCAGCTCCAACCATGTCATTGCAAATGGCAAGATTTCATTCTTTTTCATTGCCGAGTAATATTTCAGTGTGTGTGTGTGTGTATGTATGTATGGAGATATGTGTGTGTGTATCTATATCTATATCTATATCTATATCTATATCTATATCTATATCTATATCTTCTTTGTCCATTTATCAGTCGATGGATATTTGGGTTCTCTCCATAGTTGAGCTATTGTTGATAGCGCTGCTATAAACATTGGGGAGCATGTACCCGCTTTGAATCTGTATTTCTGTATCCTTTAGGTAAATACCTAGTAGTGCAATTGCTGGATTGTAGGGTAATTCCATTTTTAGTTTTTGACGAACCTCCATACTGTTCTCCAGTTTGCATCCCCACCAAGAGTGCAAGAGGGTTCCCATTTAAAGAACATTTCTTACGAACGTTTCCAGAAAGGCAATAAATGCTCCAGAACAACCTTTGATATATGTTTGCAAAGATAACACTGTTTAATATCAATAATGAAAATGAAGCAAAATGAGAAGAAGGGGAAAGGAAAGAAAGAAAAGATGATTCAAAATTTGAAGCTAAAATATGCATAAAAGATAGTCATGGCAGTATTTTTTGAAATGATGTACATGTCATATACTTAGCAATGTCATGCTTGTTAAAACTATAGTTAAGGACTTAACAGATGAGCGGTAAATCCACTTCTGAGGTCCATTTTTCTGCATATTCCTAGCACAATGTAATTTCTACCCAGAAGATGAGGACGCTACTTGGGAACATAAGTACTGTACAATTTTGGCATTGTGAGGTGCTTTTTACCCCGCATGTGACAAAAACATGGATGGAGGATCAAAATGTTGGAGGTTTATAACCAAAGGTGATTTTTCATGTGATTTCAATCTACATTTCAACTTTTAATAAAAGACTGTTCAGCCAATCACACCACAGCAAGAAAGAAAGGTAGCCGGCCACTTACTCTAGCCAACCAAAAGGTCAGGTGTTATTCGGGTTGCTAGTGGAAGAGAAAGGGTTGAAGACACCCATACAAAGTTCTACACGTGATTACATAGCAAATCCATTGACAGCTATAGTATTTGAAGTCCATGGTATGATTATTGACTGGCCATTATTACCCCTGGCACCTTCCATTTTTCCTAAGAACGTCATTCGAGTAGTCGTCCAAAACTGAAGGTGCTCTCCTGGTCCATGAGTAAGTACCTATGGCACACCATGTGAACATGATCACGACACAGTGATCCAAAGATTTAAAGCAACAGGTTTCAAGCTGGTGTAAGGAAATAAAGTACAGATCCTTTGGGAAAAGTCACACAGCATGGTAAATGAACATCTAGATCTGTCATTGCACTTCAAGTCATGGTGAATTTTGCAAACTCGTCACACACACACACACAGACACACAAGTCCAATGGCATATTTAGAGCAAAAAGAAAAGTGCACATAGGGCAAACCACTAAAGCTAGCTAGCTTCCTTCAAAAAATAATAAAAGATGGGGTGCCTGGGTGGCTCAGTCCGTTAATCATCTGAGTCTTGATTTTGGCTCAGGTCATGATCTCACGATTTGTGAGATCGAGCCCCATGACAGGCTCTTCACTGACAGCACAGAGCCTGCTTGAGATTCTCTCCTCTTTCTCTGCCCTGCCCCACTCATGCTTTCTCGCTCAAAATAAATAAATAAACTTAAAAAAATAAAAATAATTATAATAGGGTCGCCTGGGTGGCCCAGTCAGTTAAGCGTCATAATTCGGCTCAGGTCATAATTTCACGGTCTGTGGGTTCGAGCCCCGCGTCGGGCTCTGTGTTGACAGCTCGGAGCCTGGAGCCTGCTTTGGATTCTATGTCTCCCTCTCTGTCTGCCCCTCCCCTGCTTGCACTCTGTCTCTCTCTCCCTCAAAAATAAATAAAGATTAATAATAATAATAATAATAATAATAATAATAAAAGGTGGTTAAAATAAAGCAATCATTGACTTAAGTAAATATGTGAACAGACACTTGACAGATGTGACCTTAAGGGACTAACGGTTTAAAAATAAAAATCAGTCATTAAGCACAGTGTAATTTTCTGCCTATTACATTTTATTATTTTTTTACTTAAAACAATTCTGTTTTATTTATACTCACGTATGAAAAGAAATGGCTGCACTACCGTGTTTCCACACACATCAATAGTGGAAACAGAATTCAATAATGAATCACTTCTAAATTTCATGAAGAACACACAAACATTAAAACACTGATTGCTTACAGAAAGCAGAGGGGAGAACAAAGCCATCAGCCAGCACTTTCATTTCCACTAAAGAGCAGCACTCTGAGAAGAATCAAACCAATTAGCAATATTCATCTGTGCTGCAACAGAACGTATACATACAAAAGTTAGTGACGGGACTGATTTTACTACTTTTACTGAGCCATTCTATCTTCCTCACGCTCAAAGCAAAGAAAGAAAACCTAAAAAAAATATGTTCTCATTATTATTCACAATAAAAAGGGTCTGCTTCATTCTGCAGGCCTGGGCATGTAACAGGGAGCATTTAATGGTACAAGTGGATCAAAGTACCATTTTGATTCTGACCCACTGAATAGAATCTCGTATGTACTTGGTGACTAGACCAAGTCCACAGGAACTGGGATGTACTTACTGAATCGCTTCTGTGGCATCCCCAGATCTCACTAAATACGAAAAGACCCTACACAAGAAAAGATAACAATCTGTCCATAAACTATATCTATAGGCTCTTTCTTTAGCGTAAGGTAGAGAAAGGGGCCCTTTCTTGAGTACATGGACACAAGTATTTGCTGTGGTCTAAAGGTTGCTGGATTGATATTGTATCTGTTATAATGAAAATAAGATGTAAATCAAAGCCACTGCCAGATAAAGAAACTTCCACAACTTGTCTCAATTCCTCAAATAATGGAGTAAGTTTCTTTTCTAGTCTAATAATTACTCCTGTATTGACTGGCATTGCTGCTGGCTATGAAACTCACCCCCAAAGGTAAACGATTGTATCGAACCACTTGGTAGGTGTTATAGTAACAGATGACAGTTTTGTTTTTTTGAAAGTCCAAGTTTTCTCTCTTCCTCTGTTTGCAAAGGAAAAAGTAGTTAAGAAGCCAGGTCTGAAAGCATGCTCCAGAGCACTGTCACTGGCCACTTAAAAAAATTTTTTTTTAATGTTTGTTTATTTTTGAGAGACAGAGAGAGAGAGAACACATGTGAGCAGAGGAGGCACAGAGAGAGACACACACACACATACACACACACACACACAGAATCCGAGGCAGGCTCCAGGCTCCGATCTGTCAGCACAGAGCCCAATGCGACGCTCGAACCCACGAACCGCGAGATCACGACCTGAGCTGCAGTCGGACGCCCAACCGACTGAGCCCCCAGGCGCCCCATCACTGGCCACTTTAGTAACAGGCACTGCATCTCTATCTGACCCAACAAGAGCATAGAGCCCTTCAACACTTGGTAATGTTTCACACAGGAACTGCTTTAGGTCATCTGCCAAGATGAACCCCTTTCTCCCTCAGGATAAATCTCCATGCATGGCTTTCTGGGCTGTGATGTTCTGTCAGCTGTAAAGTCAGGTACAGCTTCAGACAGTCTCCTCTGAAAGCCACTGTCATATGATTTGTCTCCACTAGTTACATTTTAAAAATACTTTCCCATAAGCTGCAGAGTATCTTGATGCACAGTCAGGTTAGCACGTTATTGCTTATTTGCTAATTTGTCTTAATGTGGTAGGTCAACTAATAATTCAGAAATCAGAATCCCTGCCCTTGATGTTGAGGTGCTATGGTAATATTAGGCAGACTCCAGCTAAAATTTTTGTTGGTTTTGCCAGAAAGAAATAGATAAATGTGCTTCAGCAGGTAAGTGGAAGAAGATATCACTAGCCAGAAATACCAGTGTGAAAATCTTTTCTGAACAGCTGGGTTCTTAGGCTTTCACTCAAAACAGACTTTAAAACAAAGGCTGTACCAGGAGATGAAGAAGGGCATTATGTAATGATAAAGGGACCAGTTAAACAAGAAGTATTGACACTTCTAAATATCTATGCACCCAACATAGAAGAACCTAAATATATAAAGCAAATGTTAACAGACACAAAGGGAGAAACTGACAGTAATACAATGGTAGGGGACTTTAACATCCCACCTTACATCAATGGATAGATCATCCAGGTACAAAATTAATGAGAAAACATTGGCTTTAAATGACATTTTATCTTTTTTAAGTTTACTTATTTATTTTGAGTCAGGGAGAAGAGAGGGAGCATGAGAGAGAGCATATGTGTGAGTGGGGGAAGGGCAGAGAGAGAGGGAAAGAGAGAATCCCAAGCAGGCTCTACACTGTCAGTGTGGAGCCTGACAATTGGCTCGAACTCACGAACCATGAGATCATGACCTGAGTTGAAATTAAGAGCTGGATGCATAAAGACTGTGCCACTCAGGTGCCCCTTAAATGACACTTTAGACTAGAGATGCTTAAGAGATATATACAGAATATTCTATCCGAAAACAGAAAATACACATTCTTCTCAAGTGCACATGGAACATTCTCCAGGATAGGTCACATGTTAAGCCACAAAACAAGCCTCAATAAATTTAAGAAGACCGAAATCATAGCAGGCATCTTTTCTGACCACAACAGTATGAAACTAGAAATCAATTACAAGAAGAAAACTGGAAGAAAACACAGACACTTGGAAACTAAACAACTGATTAGTCAATTAAGAAATCAAAGAAGAAATGAAAGTACCTTGAAACGAATTAAAATGAAAACACAATGTTCCAAAATCTGTATGATTCAGCAAAAGCAGTTCCAAAAGAGAAGTTATAGTGATTCAGGCCCACCTCAAGAAACAAGGAAAGTAACAAATAAACAATGAAAGTTCACAGGAAATAAAGGAACTAAAAAAATAGGAAAGCCTAAAGTTAGTACAAGGAAAGAATAAAGATCACAATGGAAATAAATGAAACAGGAAAGAAAGAAAGAAAGAAAGAAAGAAAGAAAGAAAGAAAGAAAGAAAGAAAGAAAGAAAGAATCAATGAAACTAAGAGCTAGTTCTTTGAAAAGATCAACAGAATTGATAAATCTTTAGCCACATTCATCAAGAAAAAAAGGGAGGAAGCCCAAATAAAATCAAAATAAAAGAGAGAAGTTACAACGGATACCACAGAAATACAAAGGATCATAAGAGACTACTCCAAACAATTGTATGCCATTAAATTAGACAACCTAGACTAGACCACTTTCTTACACCATACACAAAAGTAAACTCAAAATGGATGAAAGACCTGAATATGAGACAGGAAACCATCAAAACCCTAGAGGAGAAAACAGGCAACAACCTGTTTGACCTCAGCTGCAGCAATTTCTTACTTGACACATCTCCAAAGGCAAGAGAATTAAAAGCAAAAATGAGCTATTGGGACCTCATTCTGCAGTGCAGAAGATAAAAATCTTCTGCCCTGCAAAGGAAACAATCAACAAAACTAAAAGGCAACCGATGGAATGGGAAAAGATATTTGGAAATGACATATCTGATAAGGGCTAGTATCCAAAATCTATAAAGAATTCACCAAACTCCACACCCAAAAAACAAATAATCCAGTGAAGAAACAGGCAGAAGACATGAATAGACCTTTTTCCAAAGAAGACATCCAGATGGCCAACAGACACATGAAACGATGCTCAACATCACTCATCATCAGGGAAATACAAATCAAAGCCACAATGAGAAACCACCTCACGCCAGTCAGAGTGGCTAAAATGAACAAATCAAGAGACTATAGATGCTGGTGAGGATGTGGAGAAACAGGAACCCTCTTGCACTATTGGTGGGAATGCAAACTGGTGCAGCTGCTCTGGAAAACAGTGTGGAGGTTCCTCAAGAAATTAAAAATAGAACTACCCTGTGACCCAGCAATAGCACTGCTAGGAATTTATACAAAGGATACAGGAGTGCTTATATATAGAGGCACGTGTACTCCAATGTTTATAACAGTGCTTTCAACAATAGCCAAATTATGGAAAGAAACTAACTGTCCATCAATTAACAAGTGGATATATATATACAAATGGATTTATATATACAATGGGATACTACTTGGCAATGAGAAAGAATGAAATCCTGTCATTTGCAGCTATGTGGATGGAACTGGAGGGTATTATGCTAAGTGAAATAAGTCAGTCAGAGAAAGACAGGTACCATATGTTTTCAGTCATATGTGGATCTTGAGAAGCTTAACAGAAGACCATGGGGGAAGGGAAAGGGGAAAAAAGGGTTACAAACAGAGAGGGAGGGTGGAAAACCACAAGAGACTCTTAAATTCAGAGAACAAACTGAGAGTTGATGTGGGGGGAGATGAGGGAGAGGGGAGAGAGGGGAAAATGGGTGATGGGCATTGAGGAGGGCACTTGTTGGGATGAGCACTGGGTGTTGTATGGAAACCAATTTGACAATAAATTATATTAAAAGAATTAGACAACCTAGAAGAAATGGATAACTACATACAACCTTCCAAGACTGAATCAGGAAGAAATAGAAAATCTGAAAAGATTGATTACTAGTAATGAAATTTAATCAGTAATAAAAAAAAAAAAACCCCAACAAACAAAAGTCAGGACAAGACCGTGAATTCTACCCAACATTTAAAAAGGAGTTAACACCTACACTTTTCAAACTATTCCAAAAAATTGAAGAGGAGAGAATGCTTCCAAAGTCATTCCACAAGACCAGCATTGCCCTGATATCTAAACTAAAGACACTACAAAAAAAGAAAATTATAGGCCAATATCCCTGATGAGAAGAGATGCAAAAATCTTCAACAAAATAATAGCGAACCAAAGTCAACAACAAATTAAAAGGATCCTACACCATGGTCAAGTGGGATTTATTCCAATGACATAAGAATGGTTCAATATCCATAAATCAATCAATGTGATATACAATATTAACAAAACAAAGGATAAAAATCATATGATCATTTCAGTAGAAGCAGAAAAAGCGTTTGACAAATTCAATATCCATTTATGATAAAAATTCTCAATAAAATGGGTATAGAAACAATGTACATCAACAGAATGAAGGCCATATATGACAAATCATAGCGAGCATCATATTCATGGTAAAAATTTGACTGATTTTCCTTTAATATCAGAAAAAAGACAAGTATTCCCACTTTTGCAACTTTTATTCAACATAGTATTGGAAGTCCTAGCCACAGCAATTAGGCAAGAAAAAAGGGGAAGGAGAAGGAACAGAGATAGAGGGAGACACAGAATCTGAAGCAGGCTTCAGGCTCTGAGCTGTCAGCACAGAGCCTGACATGGGACTCGAACTCACAAATGGTGAGGTCATGACCTGAACTGAAGCCAGACGCTTAACTGACTGAGCCACCAGGTGCACCAAAAGCTGCTTCTTTGAGTAGATGAATCAAGTCAATAAGTTTTTAGCCAGGTTAACTAAGAAAAGAGATAAAACACAAATTACTTCTATCAGAAATGGAAAAGGGGACAACACTACAGATCCTGTGGACATTTAAAGGAAAATAAAGGATTACTATGAACTGTTCTATGCTCACAAATTTGATAAGCTAGATGAAATAGACCAATTCCTTGAAAAACAACTTGCCAAAACTCACACAAGAAGAAACAGACAATCTGCATAAGCTGATGTCTATTGAATAGATTGAGTCAACAACAAATAACCTTCCAAAACAAAAAAGCATTAGGTTTGGCTGAGTTTACTGGTGAAATCTACCAAACATTTAAGGAAAAAATTATGCCAATTGTCTACAGTCTCACCCAGAATGTAGAAGCAGAGGGAATACTTCCTAATTCATTCTATGAGGCCACCATTACACTAATATCAAAACCAGACAAAGACATTCCAAGAATATTATAGACCAATACCTCCCATGAACATAGATACAAATATCTTTAGTAAAATAATAGGAAATTGAACCCAGTGATAAGTAAAAATAACTATACACCACAAAGAGGTAGGATTTATTCCACATAATGCAAAGCTGGTTCAACATTTAAAAATCAATTAATGTAATCGACCACATCAACCACCTAAAGAAGAAAAATAACATAATCATATGAATAGATACAGAAGAAGCATTTGACAAAACCTAGCACCCATGCATGGTAACAACTCCATAAAGTAGGAATGGAGGAGAATTTTCTGAACTTAATAAAGAACATCTACAAAAGAAATTCAAAAGCTAACATCAGACTTAATGGTAAGAAACTAGAAGCTTTCCTGCTAAGATCAGAAACAAAGCCAAAATGTTCCCTCTCACTACTTCTTTTCAACATTGTACTGGAAGTACTACATAAGACAATAAAAAAAGGACATAAGGATATACAGATTGAAAAAGAAAAAATAAAACCATCTTTGCAGATGATGTGGTTGTCTCTGGAGAAAATCTCAGAATCAAGAACAAAATGTTGAAACTAACAAGCAATTATAGCAAGGTTGCAGGATCCAAGGTTAATATACAAAAGTCAATCACTTTCCTATCTATCAACAATAAACAAGGAGACTTTGAGATCAAAAATACAATACCATTTACATTAACACCTAAAAAAATGAAACACTCAAGTATAAATCTAACAAAATATATATCAGATCTACATTAGGAAAACTATAAAACTCTGATTTAAAAAAATCAAAGAAATAAATGGAAGATTCCATGTTCATGGATAGGAAGGAACACAATATTGTCAAGATGTTAATTCTTTTCAGCTTGATCTACAGAATCAACACAATTTCCATCAGGGTCCTTTCATGCTATTTTGTGGATATCAACAAACTGATCCTAAAATTTAGAAGAAGAGGCAAAAGGCCCAGAATAACCGACATAATATTGAAGGAGAAAAATGAAGTCAGAAGATTTAAACTACCAGACTTCAACACTTACTACAAAGCTACAAAAATCTATAAATCAAGACAGAGTAGACTTGCACATGATAGACAAATAGATCAATGAAACAGAGTAGACAGCCCAGAAACAGACTTACTCAAATACAGTCAACTGATCTTTGACAAAGGAGCAAAGGCCATGCAGTGAAAAAAAAAGAGTATTTTCAACAGATGGTGCAGGAACAATTGGACATCCACATCCAAAAGGATAAACCTAGGCCGTACACTTTTTACAAAAGTCAATCCAAAATGGCTCAGATACCTCAATGCAAAATGCAAGACTATCAAACTCTTGGAAGATTACATAGAAGAAAATCTAGATGACTTTGGGTTTGGTGATGACTTTTTAGATATAACACAAGACTTCATACATGAAAGAATTATTGATAAGCTGGGCTTCATTAAAAGTAAAATCTTCAATTCTGCAAAAGACACTATCAAGAGAATGAGAACACAAGCCACAGACAGGGAGAAAATACTTGCAAAAAATATATCCAGTAGAAGATGATCATCTAAAATATACAAAGAACTCTTAAACTTAACAATGTGAAAACATACAGCCTGATCAAAAAATGGGCCAAAGATCTGAACATACACCTCACAGAAAACATACTGGTGGCAAATAATCATATGAAAAGACACTCAACATCAAATGTCATTAGGGAATTGCCAATTAAAATGACTATGGGATATCACCACACACCTATTGCAATGGCCCAAATCCAGAACACTGACAACACCAGATGCTGACAAGGACGTGGAGCAACAGGAACTCCCATCCATTGCTGGTGGGAATGCAAAATGGTACAGCCACAGCAGTTTGGTGGTTTCTCACAAAACTAAACATACTCTTACAATATACAATCCAGCAACTATGCTCCTTGGTGTTTATTACCCACAGGAGTTGAAAACTTATGGCCACACAAAATCTTGCACACGGATGTTTATAGAAGCTTTATTCACAACTGTCAAAATCTGGAAGCAACCAAGAGATGCTTCAGTAGGTGGGTGGACAAATAAACTGTGGTCCATCCAGACAATGGAATATTCCTCAGTGTTAAAAAACAAATGTGCTAGGAAGTCACGAAGACATAGGGAAAACTTAAATACCTGTGACTAAATGCAAGAAGCCATATGAAATGGCTACATACGGTCTAATTCCAACTATATGACATCCTAGAAAAAGGCAAAACTAAAGAGACAGTGAGTGGATCCCAGGGGTTGGGGGTAAGGGACAAATGAAGAGGCAGAGAGCACAGAAGTGAATGAAATTATTGTGTATGCTACAATGGCCGACACTTGGACACTTGTCATTATGTATTTATCAAAACCCATAGAATGTATACAAGCTGACAGAACACCACTAAGAATGAACACTAACATAAACTATAGATTTAGGGTGATAATGATGCCGGCTCATCAACTGTAACAATGTGGTGTAGTTTGTTCATAACGAGGGAGGCTGCGCATGTACGGAGCAAGGATATATATGGCAATTCTAGGTCATTTCTGCACGATGTTGCCATCAACCTAAAGCATCTCTAAAATATAAAGTCTACGTAAAATAAAAAAGGGGTGCCTGGGTGGCTCAGTCAGTTAAGCGTCCGACTTCAGCTCAGGTCATGATCTTGCTGTTCGTGGGTTTGAGACCCGCTTCAGGCTCTGTGCTGACAGCTCAGAGCTTCCGATTCTGGGTCTGCCCCTCTCTCTGCCCCTCCCATGCTCATGCTCTGTCTCTCTCTCTCTCTCTGTCTCTCAATAATAAATTAACATTAAAAATATTTTTTTAAATAAAAGAAATTAGCTATCAATCCAAAAAAAAAAAAAAAAAGACATGGGTGAACCTTAAATACATATTATTGAGTAATTAACCCAGTCTGATTAGATGAAATACTATGATTCTACTTACATGGCATTCTGGGAAAGGCAAAACTACAGAGACAGTAGAAAGATCAGTGATGACCAGAGGTTCAGGAGTGGAGGGAGGGTTAAATAGATGAGGCACAGGAAATCTTTAGGGTGGCAAAACTAGTCTGTAGTATACTGCCATGGTGGGTATGACATTACACATTTGTCAAAACCCACAGCACTCTATAGAACAGAGTGAGCCTCAACATAGGCAAATTAAAAAAAAAAAGGTTTAGAAGATTGAGGGATCCCAGGAAAGAATGTAGACTGACAAGAGAATGTATTACAAAGGTATGAAACAATCTGAAGTGGGCGAGGGGAAAGGTGCTGGCTAATAACCTATGGAAATGAATGGAGTCTGTAAGACTAAAGGCAAATGGAAGTGCATGTAACTGTTATACTCTAGTTGACAATACTGTTTTGCAGAGGGGTGTGTTTACCGATTGTGACACTTCAATACATGTGTGGCGTTGTAACTGCACAATTAAATAAATGGATGGCAACGGCAGGAGCCGGGTTTATCCTTGCTGGATAGGGACTCTACAGATAAGCAAGGGAAAGAGGCTAGAAGTGCTGGGGTGGCAATGGATCAGAGCTGGAGACATCTATGAACTCATGTTTAGTTTGATGTAGATACAAATGGATACACATGGAAACATTGATGGAGATGTGTGTATATACTAATCAGGACGCACACATTTATGTCCCAGCTCAGTCAGCTGAGAGGAACACGAAGCAACAATATCCCATGGCAACAAGAACACTGGCAGCCAGATCTGGGTGTCTAGTATCATCCTCCAACAAAAGAAACCAGGGCTCCTTAGAGAGAAAGGGCTGATTCTAGGACTAGGAAAGGAAATGCACAAGGTAAGCCTGGGGCATCCTGTAGTGCCAGAAAATAAGAAAGGGCACATGCACGCACGCACGCACGCACGCGCACACACACACACACACACACACACACACACACACACACACACACACACACACCAAAACAAAACAAAACAAAACACCCCGAACAACTATCTTGACCAGGTTATGTCAAAGAGACAAAGGTGAAAACTGAAAGACCTCCCAGTGGCCAAAGGTAGAACATACTGGAAAAAAAACAAAGTGGTACTAAATTATAACTCAGAGTGTAAAATACATATCCATGAGACCATACTGGTATAAATAAATGACCAATTAAATATGGGGGGAAAGAGACAAATCTCCTTGCAGAATAATTTCAAAGAATTTATATGTATACTCAGCCTGACTCAAGGAAGGGAGCATAAATTCTGACCCCTTAAATATGGGCCACACATAGTAACTTCCTTTCAAAGAGTGCATCATGGGAAGGAAGGAGAGAACAACTTCACAATGAGAAATGGGACAAACATGACCTCATCCAGGAGCTCAAGGTCAATATCAACACTGATAAATTATGTTGTTAGGTAACCTTGAGGTGATGTAATGAAATGGCACTTTACCTCTGTAATCTTCCAACCCAAAACCCATAACCCTAGTCCAGTCTTGAGAAAAACATCAGACAAACTCCAACAGAGAAGTGTCTACAAAATATTTGATCAGCAGTACTCCTTAAAATTATCAAGATCATCAAAAACAAGGAAAGGCTGAGAAACTGTCCCAGCCAAGAAATGCCCAGGAAGACATGATGACTAAATACAATGTGGTATCTGAGATGTGACCCTGGGACAGAAAAAGACATTAAGTAAAACCCAGGAGATGCAAATAAATGAGGAGCTTTGGTTAACAATAATGTATCAACAGTGGTTCATTAATTGTAACAAATATCTCATGTTAGCATAAATGTTAGTAATGGGGAAAAACTGGGTGTGATACTTATGAAAACTATCTGCTAGCCTCTCAATTTTTCTGTAAATTGTAATTGTAAATTTCCAAATAAAGTATATTTAAAAATAAATATTAAATTACCTCATTTTAAAATTTGTAATAGTTAATTTATTATAGAACCAAAAACATATAAAATTTTATGTTTTAAAGTATGGCCAGAGCAATATGGCAAAGAATAAAGGACATTCAAAATAGAAGAGTGACCAAGAAGAAAACACAGGCAGTGATCTCTTTGATATTGGCCTTAGCAACATTTTTCTAGATATGTCTCTTCAGGCAAAAGGAACTAAAGCAAAAAGAAGCTATTGGGACTACAGTAAAATAAGCTTTTGCACAGCCAAGGAAACCATCAACAAAATGGAAAGGAACCTACAAAATAGAGGAAGATATTTGCAAATGATATACCCAACAGGCGTCAGTGTCCAAAATATAAAGAACTTCTACAACTCAACACTCAAAAAACCTCCAGTCTAATTTGAAAATGGGAAGAGAACTTGCATGGACATTTTTCCAAAGAAGATGTACAGATGGCCAAAAGATACATGAAAAGATGCTCAACATCACCAATCACCAGGGACAAGTGAATCAAAACCACAGTGACCTATCCCCTTACACCTGTCACAATTGTTAATATCAAAAAGACGAGTAATAACAAGTGTTGCCATTTGAAACGATGTGGGTGGAGCTAGAGCATGTTATGCTGAGTGATATACACCAGTTGGAGAAAGACAAATACCGTATGAGTTCACTCATATGTGGAATTTAAGAAACAAAACAGATGAACATATGAGGCGGGGGGGGGGGGTAGAAAAAATAGAGGGAAACAAACCCTAAGAGACTCTTAACGATACAGAACAAACTGAGGGTTGACAGGGGTGGGGGGCGGGAGGGAATGGGCTAGGTGGGGGATGGGGATCAAGGAGGGCAGTTGTTGTGATGAGCACTGGGCGTTGTATGTAAGTATTGAACCACGGAATTCTACTCCTGAAACCAATATTGTACTGTATGCTAACTAACTAGAATTGAAATAGAAATTTAAAAAGAAAAAAAATGAAATAACAAGTGTGGGGGAGGATGTGGACAAAAAAAGGAACACTCGTGCCCTTTTGGTGGGAATGTAAACTGGTGCAGACACTCTAGAAAACAGAAAATTAAAAATAGAAATACCGCACAATCCAGGAATTCTACTAATGGGTAGAATTACCCAAAGAAAATGAAAATACTACTTTTCAAGACGCATGCACCCCTGTTTATTACTGCTTTATTTACAATAGCCAGATAGGAAAGCACCCAAAGTGCCCACTGATAGATGAATGGATAAAGAAGATGTGGTGTGCACACGCGCGCACACACACATACACACACACACACACACACACACAATGGAATATTACTCAGCCATAAAAAAGAAGGAGCTCTTGCCATATGTGACGACACTGAAGGACCTAGAGGGTATTATGCTAAGTAAAATAAGTCAAAGAAAGACAAACACAATATGATTTCACTTGGAATCTAAAAAACAAAACAATCGAAAGCAGAAATAGACCCATAAATACAGAGAACAAACTGAGGGCTGCCAGAGAAAAGAGGTTGGGAAGGCGGTGGGCAAAATGGGTGAGAGGGAAGGGGAGATACAGGCTTCCAGTTATGGCATGAGTAAGTCCCAGGAATAAAAGACAAATGGCAGTGTAGTAGACTTGTGTGGCGACAGATGGCAGCTACACTTGTGGTGAGCACGGCATAACGTACACAGACGTCGAATCACCATGCTGGTCACCTGAAACTAATGTACCACTGTGTGTCAGCTATCCTTCAGTTAAAACAGGTTTTTCAAGGATAATCCTTCTCCTCTGGTTTATTGGGAGGATTAAATGAAATAAGAGATGAGCACTCAGTGCTGCCTGATGGTATTTACAGGAAGGACCAAGAGTAGTCAAATCCGTAGACGCGGACAGAAGAACGGTCTGCTGGGGCTGCGGGGAGACAGAATAGGGAGATACCATTTAATGGTATGGTTTCAACTTTGCAGGATGAAGAGAGTTCTGGAGATGGGTGGCAGTGATGGGTACACGGCAACGTGAGTGTGCTTAATGCCAACCAACTGTATGCTGACATAGTTCAGATGGTATAGTTCGTGTTATACGTATTTTATCACAAATTTTCAAAGAAGCGCTTAGCGCACTGCCAGGCAATGTTTGTTGATCTAAAAAAAAAGGAGAAGCATGAGCTACTTACAGCAGTTATAGGAAAACAAAGCAGACATAGACAGAAAGCGGGAAGCAGGGCTAGGAAGGTGGAAACCGTGAGGAACAGGAGAGAAGTCCCAAGAAGAATGTCATACGAAGCAGGCTGCTTCTTCTGGTCACAACGAGTCATAGTTTTCTTTTTTCCTGGTGCCAAAGCCTGATGCTTTGGGGAGAGAATAAAATACTCATTTAATCCACTAAACACATAAAAGGCATTGTTATTATGGCAATTGTACGGGACATTTTCTATCTTCAAAGTGTTTTGTTGAATGACAGGAAATTGCCAAGAGTCGGCGGTTTTTGCAAAAATGGCAGTTTCAGACGGTTTGATCTATTATACAGAGCCACTGTTCCTACTCTTACCATTATATAACCTTCAAAAAAACATGAGGTCCTCCATCGGGATATCAGGGCATATTCTACATTCACAAAGAACTTTATGGTTTTCTAAGTCTTACTTAATCAGAATCTCACCAATCATCAACCTAAACCCTTGAGGAGAGTATTTTTACAAAAATAAATGGCTTTGGGGACACCTGGGTGGCTCAGTTGGTTAAGCATCCAAATCTCAACATTGGCTCAGATCATGAGTTCAAACCCCACATTGGGCTCTGTGCTGACAGCGTGGAGATTGCTTGGAATTCTGTCTTCCTCTCTCTCTCTCTCTCTGCCACTGCCCCAATCATGGTCTCTTTCTCTCAAAATAAACAAGCATTAAAAAAATAAATGTTTGTTTTTACAAGAGAGTAATGATAAAATAGTAAATGATAATACAAAATAACATCAAAGATGCAAACCACACATTTAATAAACTGCATCATATATGTATAACCATATATAAAAAACCATTTGCCCAACAACCACAGAAGGCACATCTTTTCAAGAGCACACAACACATTTACAAAATTTGACCATGTATATTGATTAAGCCATAAAGCAAATCTTACCAAGTTTCAAGGAACTGAAATCATACAGTACATGTTATCTGACAATGCAATTAAGTTAGAAATAAAAAAAAATGTACACAATTTATATATTTAGGTAAAAAATAAATCATAATGGAAATTAAATAATATTTTATGTTGAATATGATGAGAATTGACATATCAAAATGTGTAGCAGGAAAGAAGGCAGTGCTTAGAGAAAAGTATTTAGCCCGAGATATGAATATTTTAAAAAGGCTGAAAATAATGAGCTAAGCATCCTAGACCATTAAAGAACAATAAAATAATCCAAGAAAGTAGAAAGAATAGAAGAACAAATATTAATAAAATAGAAACTCTCCATGTATTATATAAGATCAACAAAGACAAAGGTATTTTTTTGTCTTTTGTTTTTTGTTTTAACTTAATTAATTAATTAATTAAATTTACATCCAAGTTGGTTAGCATAAAGTGCAATAATGACTCCAGGAGTAGATTCCAGTGATTCATCCCCTTCATATAACACCCAGTGCTCATCCCAGCAAGTGTCTTCCTTAATACCCCTTACCCATTTAGCCCATCCCCCCACCCACAACCCCTCCAGCAACCCTCAGTTTGTTCTCTATAAGAGTCTCTTATGTTTTGTCTCCCTCCATTTTTATATTAATTTTGCTTCCCTTCCCTATGCTCATCTGTTTCGTATCTTAAATTCCTCATGTGAGTGAAGTCATATACTTATCTTTCTCTGACTGATTTCGCTTAGCATAATACCCTCTAGTTCCATCCACATAGTTGCAAGTGGCAAGATTTTATTCTTTTCCATCGATGAATAATACTCCATTATATATATATACATATATATGTATGTATATATATACATATATGTACATACATATATACATATATATACATACATACACACACACACAAACACACACACACATATACACACCACATCTTTTTTCATTCATCCATTGATGGACATCTGGGCTCTTTCCATACTTTGGCTATTAGCAACAGTGTTGCTATAAACATTGGGGTGCATGTGCCCCTTTGAAACAGCACACCTGTATCCCCTGGATAAATACTGAATAGTGCAATTGCTGGGTCATAGGGTAGTTCTATTTATAATTTTTGAAGAACCTCCATACTGTTTCCCAGAGTGGCTGCACCAGTTTGCATTCCCACCGACAGTACAAAAGAGTTCCCCTTTCTCCACATCCTTGCCAACATTTGTTGTTGCCTGAGTTGTTAATTCTAGCCATTCTCACAGTCATGAGGGGATATCTCATTGTGGTTTGGACTTCTATTTCCCTGATGATGAGTGATGTTGAGCATCTTGTTATGTGTCAGTTGGCCATCTGGATGTCTTCTTTGGAGAAGTGTCTATGTCATTTGCCCATTTCTTCACGGGTTTATTTGTCTTTTGGGTGTTGACTTTGATAAGTTCTTTATAGATTTTGGATACTAACCCTGTATCTGATATGTCATTTGCAAATATCTTCTCCCATTCCGTCGGTTGCCTTTCAGTTTTGCTGATTGTTTCCTTCGCTGTGCAGAAGCATTTTATTTTGATGAGGTCCCAATAGTTCACTTTTGCTTTTGTTTCTCTTGCCTCCAGAGACAGGTTGAGAAAGAAGTTGCTGTGGCCAAGGTCAAAGAAGTTTTTGCCTGCTTTCTCCTCTAGGATTTTGATGGCTTCCTGTCTTACATTTAGGTCTTTCATCCATTTTGAGTTTATTTTTGTGTATGATGTAAGAAAGTGGTCCAGGTTCATTTTTCTGTATGTCACTATCCAGTTTTCCCAGCACCATTTGCTGAAGAGACTGTCTATTTCATTGGATATTCTTTCCTGCTTTGTCCAAGATTAGTTGGCCATACACTTGTGGGTCCATTTTTGGGTTCTCTATTCTGTTCCACTGATCTGAGCGTCTGTTTTTGTGCCAGTACCATATTGTCTTGATGATTACAGCTTTGTAATACATCTTGAAGTCCAGGATCGTGATGCCTCTACCTTTGGTTTTCTTTTTCAGGGTTGCTTTGGCTTTTCAGGGCCTTTTGTGGTTTCATACAAATTTTAGGATTGTTTTTTTCTAGTTCTGTGAAGAATTCTGGTGTTATCTTGATAGGGGTTGCATTGAGTATACAAGATTGCTTTGGGTAGTATCGACATTTTAACAATATTTGTTCATCCAATCCATGAGCATGGAATATTTTTCCACTTTTCGTGTCTTCTTCAATTTCTTTCATAAGCTATACTATGGTATACTATGGTATACACTTGGTGTATAGGAATGCATCCGATTTCTGTGCGTTGGTTTCATATCCTGCAACTTTGCTGAATTCATGGATCAGTTCTAACAGGTTTTTGGTGGAATCTTTTGGGTTTTCCACATAGAGTACCATGTCGTCTATGAAGAGTGAAAGTTTGACTTACTCCTGGCCGATTTGGATGTCTTTTTTTCCTTTGTGTTGTCTGATTGCTAAGGCTAGGACTTCCGATACTATGTTGAGTAACAGTGGCAAGAGTGGACATCCCTGTCATGTTCCTGACCTTAGGAAAGCTCTCAGTTTTTCCCAATGAGGATGATATTAGTGGTGGGTCTTTCATACATGGCTTTTATGATCTTGAGGAATAATACTTCTTTCCCTACTTTCTTGATGGTTTTTATCAAGAAAGGATGCTATATTTTGTCAAATGCTTTCTCTGCATCTATTGAGAGGATCATGTGGTTCTTGCCCTTTCTTTTATTAACGTGATGTATCACATTGATTGTTTTGGGGATGTTTAACCAGCCCTGCATCCCAGGTATAAATCCCACTTGGTTGTGGTGAATTATTCTTTCATCATATTGTTGGATCTGGTTGACTAGTATCTTGTTGAGGATTTCTGCATCCATGTTCATCAGGGAAATTGGTCTAGAGTTTTCCTTTTTAGTGGGGTCTTTGATTTTGGAATCAAGGTAATGTTGGCCTTGTAGAATGAGTTTGGTGTCTTGTAAACAGCATATAGATGGATCTTGTTTTCTTATCCATTCTGTTACCTTCTGTCTTTTCATTGGAGCATTTAGTACATTGACATTTAGAGTGAGTACTGAAAGACATGAATTTATTGCCATTATGTTGCCTATAGAGTTGGAGTTTCTGTTGGTGTCCTCTGGTCCCTTCTAGTCTTTGTTGCTTATGGTCCTTTTTTTTGTTTCATCTTTCCTCCCCTCAGAGAATCCACCTTAAAATTTCTTGCAGGGCTAGTTTAGTGGTCACAAACTCCTTCAGTTTGGGGGAAACTTTTTATCTCTCCTTCTATTTTGAATGACAGCCTTGCTGGATAAAGAATTCTTGGCTGCATATTTTTCCAATTCAGCACATTGAATACATCCTGCCACTCCTTTCTGGCCTGCCAAGTTTCTGTGGGTAGGTCTGCTGCAAACCTGATCTGTCTTCCCTTACAGGTGAAGGACTTTTTTTCCTCTTGCTGCTTTCACGATTCTTTTCTGAGTTTTGTGAATTTGACTATGATATGCCTTGTTGATGGTCGGTTTTTGTCAAATCTAATGGGAGTTCTCTGTGCTTCCTGGATTTTGATGTCTGCGTCTTTCCCCAGGTTAGGAAAGTTATCTGGTATGATTTGCTCTCATAAACCTTCTACCCCTTTTTCTCTCGCTTCATCTTCTGGGACCTCTATGATTTGGATGTTATTCCTTTTAAATGAGTCACTGAGTTCTCTAATTCCTATATCGTGCTCTTTTGCCTTAGTTTCCCTCTTTTTTCTGCTTCATTGTCCTCCATAAGTTTGCCCTCTATATCGCTAATTCACTGCTCTGCATCATCCATCCTTGCTGCCGTGGCATCCATTTGAGATTGCATCTCAGTTACCGCATTTTTAATTTCGTCCTGACTAGATTTTACTTCTTTTATCTCTGCAGAAAGGGATTCTATGTCTTTTTCAACCCCAGCTAGTAATCTTATTATCATGATTACTGAACTAAATGCTGGTTCAGACATCTTGCTTGTATCTGTGTTAAGTCCCCAGCTGTCATTTATTCCTGATGTTTCTTTGGGGATGAATTCCTTTGTTTCACCATTTTGATGGAAGAAAAAGAATTAATAAAATTAAAATAAATAAATAAAATTAAAAAATTAAAAACAAGACAAAAAATTCAAATAAAGGATGCTAGATCCTAGGTGTGTTGTGGTCTGGTTGTTGAAAGAAGCTTGATAGAATAGAGGGAAAAAGGGAAGAAAAGAAAAAAAAAGATAAAAAAAGGCAAATGTCTGAAAATTTTAGAATTCAATACAATAAAATAGAATAAACCGAAATGATGAAAGTAAAATAGAATTTTAAAAATTTACAAAAAAGTAAGAAATATAGTAAAAAAATAAAGAAAAATCTTTTTTATACAAATGAAAAATAAAAATAAATTTTTTCTCTTTCTGTATTCAAGAATCAGAACAGAAAAAGAAAAAAAATTGAATAGATGGACCAATAAACAGAATGAAATACAATTGAAATTACATCGGTTTCCCCTAGAAGTCAAGCTATGAAGCCCCTTATAGTCCGTAAACGAAGCAGGCAGAGAGGCTTGTGGTGTTCCTCTAGAGCACAATTGACCCAGCTGGACAGTGCTTGGTGTAACAGCTCCATTCTCCACTAGATGGCACTGCTTAGCTTACTTGGGTGGATTGTTGGCGGTGCATTAGGTGTGTTCGTGCATGTGCAGGAGGGATGAGAATGGCATCACCCAGCTACCCAGTCTCCAGTTTCAGAACTCTGTGCTTTCCCCGACTGGCAATCAAGCATCCCTCCTTTGTCTCCAGCTTCCGTCACTCCCAGCTTCTGCACTGTTTGTGACCAAGCTGTCAGCCTGCCAGGCAGCACCTCCCTCCCGACTTTTATCTCAAATGGGTCTATGTTTCCAAACCCTTCACTTCTGAGGGCTGTGTAGCTTTGACTTGCTTAGACCCTCTCAGGAGGGGGGGGGGGTTTCACTGAGCAATGGCCAGGTGCTGGCCCGCACCCAGGAATGTTCACACGACCGTGCCTCTACCGATGCCCAGAGACCATGGCCAGGTACCAGCCACCCCAGAAAAAGTTCATGCAATCATATAGCAGCAGCCTTTCAGGGATTATGGAAAATCACGACACACATCTGGCACCAGGCTTTACACTTAATGACCTTGTTCCAGCACCAGCAAATGCCGTTGTTCTCCAGGGTCCACTGGGACCTTTGTCTGTGGGGAGAGGCCACACAGCCTCTACCCAATGTCCTCCCAGCAGTGAACTGCCTCTCCTCGAGTGTCCCAAGGACCCCCTGGATCCCACTCTCTTCCTGGGGATTCGCCCTTCCCACCAGAGCACCACCAGGTAACAAGCTGCTGAGTTTCAGACTCTGTGCTCCCCTGGTTTATAGAGTCTTAATGGAAGTTAAACCCTCTCCTTTCTTCCTTTCGTGTGCAGTCCTTTGCCGGTGTTTCTACTCTTTCTTTTCTCTCCAGCTGCTTTTGGGGGGATTGTTTTCCCATACTCGCCCTGTCTCCATCCTCTCTCCACAAGCAAACACAGCTCCCTGCCCTCCGCGGCTTCTCTCTTCCCCAGTTCACCTCTCCACGCTGTGTACCTGCCGAGTTCTGTGGTTCAGGTTGTGCAGATTGTTGTGTTGATCCTCACATCAGTTTTCTAGATGTGCAGAATGGTTTATTGTTGACCTAGCTGCATTTCAGGCATGAGACAGGCAAAAAAAACTTCCATGCTGCTCCGCCATCTTGGCCCCTCCCTTAACAAAGCTATTTCTTTGATAAGACTAATAGAACTGACAAATTTCTAGTGTAATTTGTCAGAAAAATAAGAGAAAAATACAAATGCCAAGATTAGTACTGAAGAAGAATTACAGATTCTACAAGCATAAAAAAAAACATTAAGTGGACATTGTTAACTTTATTTCCATATTCTGAAAATTCAGATGACATGGATGAATTCCTAGAAAAATATATCAGAAGAATTTAAGAAGAAATAGCAAACCTGAATACTCTTCAACCACCAAAGATAATGGTTGGTGGTCTAAACTTTTCTCACAAGGAAAACTCCAGGCCCAGATGGCTTCACACAAGTTCTACTAAAGTCAATGGAGAAATCATTTTAAACTTACAAAAAATTTTCAGATAACTGAAATGGAATAATCCATTCCCCCAACTCATTGTGTAAGGCTACTTTAATCTTTCTTTTTGAAGTAATCTCTACACCCAATGTGGGTCTCAAACTCACAACCCCAAGATCAAGAGTTGCATGCTCTACTGACTGAGTCACTCAGGAGCCCACCCAGAGGCTACCTTAATCTTTGGGATGGTATGAGAAAGATTGAAGTTTTTTTTCATTAAAAAAAATTTTAATGTTTAGTTGTTTTTGAGAGAGACAGACAGAGTGTGAGCAGAGGAGGGGCAGAGAGAGAGAGGGAGACACGAACCTGAAGCAGGCTCCAGGCTCTTGAGCTGTCGGCACAGAGCCTGATGCAGAGCTCGAACTCATGAGCTGTGAGATCATGACCTGAGCCAAATTCTGACATTTAACCAAATGAGCCACCCAGGCATTTTTTAAAAGATTTTTTAAAAATGTTTATTTATTTTTGAGAAAGAGAGTGCGAGTGGAGGAGAAGCAGAGAGAGAGGAAGACAGGGAATCAGAAGCAGGCTCTGCACTGTCAGTGCAAAGCCCAACGTGGGGCTTGAACCCACAAACCATGACATCATGACCTGGGCTGAAGTCCGTTGCTCAACCAACTGAGCCACCCAAACACCCTGAGAAAGATTATTTATAGGCCAATTTTACTAATGAACATAGATGGAAAAATCCTAATAAAAATATTCACAAATCCAAACCAGCAATATATAAAAAAGATAAAACATCATAATCAACTAGTCTTCATTCCAGAAATGCAAAGTCAATTTAACATTAAGAAAATTAAGATAACTCTCCACCAAGAGAGAATCGGTGAGAAAAATCATATCATCACCTCAATAGACACAACAGTGTAAGAAAATTTCATCCGTTCATAACAAAAACTCATAGCAAAATAGGAAAAATTATCTCTCTTAGCTGAGAAAGAGTATGTAAACCAAACCAGCCAAAACAAACCAAAACAAAACCTACAGCAAATATCCATAATGGTGAAACACTGAACACTTTTCTTTGGTACTGGAAATAAGATAAAGATGCCTCCAATTACACTTCTACTCAACACTGTACTGAAGGACCTCCCTAGGACACTGAGGCAAGAAAAGGAAATAAAAAACATATAACAGCTGCAAAAAAAAAAAAAAAGAGAGAAAATGCTTTCATTCTTTGAAGGTACATTGTATATATAAAACATTCAAGAGAACACACAGATAAATTATAAGAATCTATGAAAGTTAAACAGAATTGCTGGATACCTAATCAATCATTTTAAAAGTCATTTATTCTCAGGGCACGGGGTGGCTCAGTCAGTTGAGTATCTGGCTCTTGACTTCACCTCAGGTCTTGATCTCACGGTTCGTGGGACTGAGACTTGAGTGGGGCTCTGTGCTGACAGCTCAGAGCCAGCCTAGGATTCTTGCTCTTCCTCTCTCTCTGCCCTCCCCACCCTCAAAATAATAAATAAACTTTTAAGAAAAGGCATTTATTCCCATACCAGCAAAAAAAAAAAAAAAAAGAATATTGAAATTTTGTAAAGATAAAAACTTACAATTACATAACATACGAAATATCTAGGAATAAATCTAACAAAAGATGTGGTGATTATCTATGGGGAACATTATAGAACTCTATTGAGAGACATTAAGTAGATCCACAAGACAGTTAATATTTTGTTCCCTGGTCAGAAGCTGAATATTATAAAGATGTCAATGCACTCCAAATTAATTCATAGACATAATACAATCCAAATCAAATTCTCAATGTTCTTTCGGAGGGAGTTTGTTTTTGTTTTGTTTTGTTTACATCAAAAAAATGTATTCTAAAATTTATTTGGAATTACAAAAGGCCAAAAAGAGATAAAATATTCTTGAAGAGGAATAAGATAAGGGAAGATTTGTCCTAACAAATATCTAGACTTATTGCAAAGTTATAATTATTGTTATTATTTTTTTAGAGAGACAGCATGAGCGGGGGAGGGGCAGAGAGAGAGGGGGACAGAGGATCTGAAGCAGACTCTGAGCTGACAGCAGTGAGCCTGATGTGGGGTTCCAACTCAGAAACTGTGAGATCATGACCTGAGCCAAAGTCGGATGCTCAATGGACAGAGCCACCCAGGTGGCCCGCAAAGTTATAATTATTAAGACAGTGTGGTGTTGACTCAGTGACAGAAAAAATACATCAGTAAAAGGATAGAGGGCTGGAAACAAACAAACATATACAATAACACTTGAAAAGTGACATTGTATAGGTGCCTGGGTGGCTCAGTCAGTTAAGCATCTGACTCTTGATTTCGGCTCAGGTCATGATCTCATGGGTTCATGAGTTTGAGCCCCACATTGGGCTCTGCACTGCTTCGGATTTTCTCTCTCTGCTCCTCCCCTGCTTGCTCTCTCTCTCAAAAATAAATAAATAAAACCTAAAAACAACAACAAAAAAAAGACATTGTAAATCAGTAGGGGAAGGACAAACTTTTCCATATGTGTTACTGGGATAATTTGGAGCCTATACTGTAAATATAAATTGGCCTTCTGCCTATAGTATAGACAAAAATCAATTCCAAGTAGATTAAAGATGTATTTAAAAGGCAAACAATGTAAGTAAACACTTTTTTATGTTTTGAGTTCATTTTTGCAATGGATAATGAACCCAGTAACCTTAAAATAGCTGAGCAGTGCAACATAATTAACATGATAATTGCAGTAAAATTGTTGATATTAGTATGTAGGTCAGTAAAATTTGTAGGAAACAAAATTTTCTATTGGATTGTAGCCTCTTTTAACTTTATTTTTTAGTTTTTAAAATTTATATCCAAATTAGTTAGCATATAGTGAAGCAATGATTTCAGGAGATTTCATAATGCTCCTTACCCATTTAGCCCATCCCCCCTCCCACGATCCCTCCCGTAACCCTTAGTTTGTTCTCCATATTTATGAGTCTCTTCTGTTTTGTCCCCCCCCCCCGTTTTTATATTATTTTTGTTTCCCTTCCCTTATGTTCATCTGTTTTGTCTCTTAAAGTCCTCATAGGAGTGAAGTCATATGATTTTTGTCTTTCTCTAATTTTGCTTAGCATAATATCCTCCAGTTCCATCCACGTAGTTGCAAATGGCAAGATTTCATTCTTTATGATTGCCGAGTAATACTCCATTGTATATATATACCACATCTTCTTTATCCATTCAGCCATCGGTGGACATTTGGGCTCTTTCCATACTTTGGCTATTGTTGATAGTGCTGCCATAAACATGGGGGTGCATGTGTCCCTTCAAAACAGCACACCTGTATCCTGTGGATAAATGCCTAGTAGTGCAATTCCTGGGTCGTAGGGTAGTTCTATTTTTAGTTTTTTGAGGAACCTCCATACTCTTTTCCAGAGTGGCTGCACCAGCTTGCATTCCCACCAACAATGCAAAAGGGATCCTCTTTCTCCACATCCTCGCCAACATCTGTTGTTGCCTGATTTGTTAATGTTAGCCATTTTGACAGGTGTGAGGTGGTATCTCATTGTGGTTTTGATCTGTATTTCCCTGACGATGAGTGATGTTGAGCATTTTTTCATGTGTCGGTTGGCCATCTGGACGTCTTCTTTGGAGAAGTGTCTATTCATGTCTTTTGCCCATCTCTTCACTGGATTATTTGTTTTTTGGGTGTTGAGTTTAATAAGTCCTTTGTAGATTTTGGGTACTAACCCTTTATCTGATATGTTGTTTGCAAGTATCTTCTCCCATTCTGTCAGTTGCCTTTTACTTTTGCAGATTGTAGCCTTGATTCTTACTATTTTGTTTAGACTAACGACTTGATTCCACACTGTTCAACCGGAAACAAAGCTTAGCGGGAGAGGAGAGCCAGAGAAGTGACAGGGAAGCTACAGATTACAACAGATTTGTGAACTTGGCCACACAGTGGTGGCAGGACCTAGCTGATACTGAGGTATATTTTAGCTCTATCCATGTCATTATGCTAAAGCAAAATGAGTTACTCAGAGCAAGACAAATACCATATGATTTCACTCGTGTGGAATTTAAGAAACGAAATAAACAAGCCTAAGTTAAAAAAGAGACAAACCAAGAAACAGACTCTTAAGCATAAAGAACACACTCACGGTGACCAGAGGGGAGGTGGGCGGGGGGGAGGGAGGACATAGGTGATGGGGACTAAGGAGGGCACTTGTTGCGATGAGCACCAGATGTTGAATGGAGTACACCTGAAACTAACATTATACTGTATGTTAGCCAACTGGAATTTAAATTAAAACTTAAAAAAAACACCAAAGACATGTTTTAAACAACACTCATGTGTAAGAGCAAAAACTTCATGGACTGTATTTGTGACTAATTGTATAACAGGTTATTATAGTTTCTGTTCAGTGGAAAGGGCAAAATATTCCCACAAAGGGTTTTAATGTAGACTTTTTTTTTTTTTTTTTTTTTTTTGCACCCATGCTGTTGATTGTTAAAGTGTAAGAGTCTGATCATGGTGCTGAATAAACGTAAGTGTGTCTTTAAAAAAAAAATAGGAGGGGGCACCTGGCTGGCTCAGTCAGTACAGCATGTGACTCTTGATTTCCACGTTGAGTTCGAGCCCCATGTTGGGTTGAGAGATTACTTAAAAATAAAATCTTTAAAAAAAAGGCAAGCAATAAAGTTTTTTGAAAGATAATATAGGAAAAAATTTTCATGATCTTGGGGTAGTGTGGATTTTTTTCAACAAAACACAAAAAGCACCACCCAAAAAGAAAATTAGTGGTATTTTATACTATATTAAAAATTAGGGGCGTGTGGGTGGCTCAGTCGGTCAGGCGTCCAACTCTTGATCTTGGCTCAGGTCATGATCTCACGGTTCATGAGTTTGAGCCTCGTGTCAGGCTCCGCGCTGTCAGTGCAGAGCCGGCTTGGGATTCTCTCTCTCTCCCCTTCTCTCTTTACCCCTCCACCACTCATGCTGTCTCCGTCTCTCTCAAAATAAATAAATAAACTTAAAAAAATTTAAAACACAGAACATGCTTGTCCAAAGGCACCATAAATAATGAAAAGACAAACCATCAAATGGGATATATGTAATACCCTTATAACAAAGGCTTTCTTTGCAGAATATATAAGAACTTCTAGAGATCAGTAATAAAAAGACTGCAATATACAAGAAAAATGGACAAAGGTTTCAACAACACTTCACAAAAGAGAATATTCGGATGGTCAATAAACACAAAAAGAAGGCTCAACCTAGCAATTGGGGAAATGAAAATTAAAACTACACTAACATACCACTACACCCACCAGAATGACTAAAATTAAAACAACTGAAAATACCAAGTGTTTATGGGCAGTAATGGAAACTCTCATATTACTAATGGTTCAGTCACATTGGAAAACAGTGGCATTTGCTAATGAAATAGAAAATACACACACATTGTGACTTACCGGTCCTACTTCTAACTAAGTCTCAACATTAGAGAAATGTGTGCACATATTCTCCAAGATACATGTACAAGGATGTACATCACAGTATTCATAATTGCTTCAAAATGGAAACCCAAATGTTCGTCAAAAATAAAATGTTAATTACACATTTATGTATTACGTAAATAAATTATAATGGTACAATATCATGCCATGGAAAATAAGACCAAGGGCAAATGAACCAAGTAAGACTACTTGTAAAAACATAACACCAGTATATTAAGGGACAACACACACACACACACACACACACACACATGTGTACGCAAATATATACAACGTGACTTCATTCAAATAACATTCCCAGACAGAGGCACCTAGATGGCTCAGCCGTTGAGCATCTGACTCTTGATTCCAGCTCAGGTCACCATCCCAGGGTCTTGAGATCAAGCCCCACGTCAGGTTCCATGCTGAGCATGGAGCCCACTTAAGAGTCTGTCTGTCTGTCTCTCTCTCTCTGCCCCTCTACCCCACTCATGTGCTCTCTCTCAAATTAAAAATATTTTTAAAAATTAACATTCCCAAATAGGCAACTAAAGTATACTGTTTAGGAAAGTGAGAAAGATATTTGAGAAGTAGAGTACTCCATGCCTTTGGTGGGGAGAGAACTAAAATCAGAAAGAAGACATGCTCTGCAGCTAAAACAGGACATAAAGGGAAATTTATTCTTTAGAAAAGAGGAAATCATAAATCAATAACCAAAACCTTCAACTCTAGATCCAGAAAAAGGAGAGCAAGCTAAACCCAAGGCAAAGAGAAGAAAGAAAAGAATAACCATTACATTAGAAACTCAATGAAGCAGAACACAAAACACTAGAGGAATCAAAAGATTCCAAAAGAAATTTGGATTCCAAATTTCAAATTTCGAAAGATTCCAAAAGAAAAGATTGCAAAAGATGGTTCTTTGAAAAGATCATCAAATTGACAAACCTTTAGGCAGACGGACCAAGAGAAAGAGAGAAAACATCTGTCACAAGAATCAGGAATGAAAAAAGAGACATTATCATCAATCCTACACATATTAAGAGGATTGTAAGGTGATACTTTAAACAACTACATGCCAACAAATACGGTAACAGAGGTGATGTGGACCAATTCCTGGAGGAACATGAATTGCCAAAAGTGATTCATGAAGAAACAGAAAACCTGAATAAGCCTGTGACAGGTAAAGAGATTGAATTAGTAATTACAATTAATACTTCCACAAGGAAAGCCCAGATGGCTTCATTGGTGAATTCTACTGAATATTTCGAGAAAAACTAATTATCAATCCTTCATAAACAGTTACACACCAACTGGGTTTTATCATAGGAATACAAGATTGATTTAACATTAAAAATCAATTAATATACTATATACCATATTGATAAAGAGATAAAAACCACATGGTCATCTCAAAAGTTACACAAAGAGCATTTGACAAAAATCCAACATCTCTTGATAATGAAAACAAATCAAAAACAAAAAAACTAAGAACAGATGGGAATGTCTTCAATCTAATCTGCAGAAAACCCACAGCTAACATTATACTTGATGAAAGACTGGTTGCTTTTCCCTAAGATCAGGAGCAAGACAAGGATGTCTTTTCTTACCACTTCTGTTCAACACTATATTGGAGGCTCTCCTCAGGCAAATTAAGCTAAATAAAGACATACTAGCCATCAAAATTGGAAAGGAAAAGTAAAACTATGTGCAGAAAACATGACCTTCTATATAGAAAATCCAAAGAGATTTACTAAAATGTTCCCAGAGTTAACAGACAGGTTCAGCGAAGGTACAGATACAAGAATAATAACAAAAGTCAATTGTGTTTCTATATGCTAGCAACAAACCAAAGAAGAAATTATAAAAATAATTCCATTCAGAATACCATCAAAAAGAAGAAAACACCTAGGAATAAATTCAACAAAAGAAGTGCAAGACTTGTACGCCAAAAACTACAACACGTTGAAGGAAAATAAAGCTCTAAATAAAGAGAAAGACATCCCATGTTAATGGATCAGAATACTTAAAATGTTAAGATGGAAATTCCCCCTAAATTGATCTACAGGTTTAATGCAACCCCTATCCAAAACTCAGAAACTGACGAGCTGATTCTAAAATCTTCACGGAATTGCAAAAGACCCAGAATAGTCGAAGCAATTTTTAAAAGAACCAAGTTGGAGGACTCACATTTCCCAATTTCAAATTTACTGCAAATCTACAGCATCAAGACAGTGTGGTGCTGACATAAGGATAGACACAGATACCAATGGAAGAGAACTGAGAGTCCAGAAATAAATCTGTGTGTGTGTGTGTGTGTGTGTGTGTGTGTGTGTGTGTGTGTGTGACCAGCTGATTTTCAACAAAGGCACCAAGATCGTAAGAGTTGAAAGGATAGTATTTTTAACAAAATGCTGGCGGGACAACTGAATTGCCACGTCCGAAAGGATGAAACCGTACCCCTGTCCCACAGCACATAAAAAAAGCAACTCAAAGTGAATCACAGACCTAAAAGTACTGCTTGAAACTATACAGCTTTTAGAAGCCAACTGTAGGGAGTGAGTTGGAGGATTGGAGGGCTGATGAAAGAAAAAGACACGATACAGACACAAGATGGCAGTAATGTGCGCATGCCTTGTGTGGGAGACACAGAGGGTAGGTTGAGGGAGAGGCTTATCACACCATGCCAGGGACTGTCCATTGTTCAGCAGGGCCACCGACCTCAGGGGAAATTCCAAGGGAGAGAGGCCGATGTGTCTACGTGGTGTCAGCTTGGCCACACAGTAGAGCACTTGTGCCAGAGAGTTCAAAGGGTCACCGAGCTTGGGATCTTTACAGCACCGCGGCTTACTCTGTCTACGGCTAACAAACGTTGCCAGCTTCACAAGGTAGGCAAAGCAGTCTTTACAGGACTAAATTCTACTCATTTGGGCGATGCTTAAAACCACTGAATGTACAAGAATTTGAGTTTAGCACCACCAGCTTTTCAGCTAATGGGTCTCTGCTTGCTCTTGAAAAATAAACAACCGGGGTGCCTGGGTGGCACAGTCGGTTAAGCGTCCGACTTCAGCTCATGTCACGGTATCGCGGTTCACGAGTTCGAGCCCCGTGTCAGGCTCCGGGCTGACAGCTCGGAGCCTGGAGCCTGCTTCGGATTCCGTGTCTCCCTCTCTCTCTGTCCCTCCCCCACTTGTACTCTGTCTCTCTCAAAAATAAACAGACATTTAAAAATGTTTTTAAAAACACTAAAAAATTAAATAAAACTAAATTGCCTAGAGAAGAATATAACAGGGCCATCTTGGGCTCACTTACACTTTAAAAAAGTAATAAATCTTTGTGACTTTAGATTGGACAATGATTTCTTAGATACCACACCAAGTGAAAAAAAAAGGCAAAGTTGGGGTGCCTGAGTGGCTCAGTCAGTTGAGCATCCAACGCTTGATTTCAGCTCAGCTCATGATCACAGGGTTGTGGGAATAAGCCCTAAGTTAGACTCTGCACTGAGTGTGGCACCTGCTTACGATTCTCTCTCTCTCCTTCTGCCCCTCCCCTGCTTGCAAGAGCATGCAAGTTCTCTCTCTCTCTCTCTCTCTCTCTAAAGTACAAAGGAAAAAAGACAAACTTGATAAATTTGGCCATTAAAATAAAAAAACTCTCACACTTCAAATGATACCATCAGGAAAGTGAAAAGACAACACGCAAATGTTTGCAAATTGAATACCTGATAAAAATTTCGTATCAAGAATGTATATAAAAAAACTCTTAAAACTCACTAACAAAGCAAATAACCCAATTTAAAAACAAAGGATTTGAATACACATTTCTCCAAAAAAGATACATGAACGGTCAGTAACACACATGAACAGGAGCTTAATGTCATTAGTTGAGAGAGAGACTCAAATCAAAACCACAATGAGATAGCACTTCACATCCATTAGGATGGCTATTATAATAAATACAAATAATAACAGGCTTTGGCGAGGATGTTGACAAATGGGAACCAACATGCACTTGCTGGTGGGACTTCTGGAAACAATTTGGCAGGTTCTCAATGTGTTAAACGCAGAGTTTCTGTATGATGGAGCAATTCCACTCCTAGGTCTCTACCCCAGAGCACTGGAAACATACGTCCACACAAGAATTTGTACACGAACGTTCATTTGGCAATTATGAAAACAACCTGAATGGCCATCAATTGATTCGTGGGTGAACATAACATGCATGTCTACACGACTGAATACTATTTGGCAATAAAAAGGAAGGATGTACCAATGCGAGCTACAACATAGATGAACCTCAAGATACCGAGCTAAGTGAAGGAAGCCATAAAACGCCACATAGTGTAGAATCTCATTTATGTAAAATGCCCAGAGTTGGCAGATCTACAGAGACAGAAAGGAGAGTAGTGGTTGCCAAGGGTGAGAGTGGAGACGTGGCTGGGGAATACGGAACGACCGGTGATGGGCATGAGGTATCTTTCTGCGGTGACAGAAAGAGTCCAAAATCATTGTGACGATAGCTGCATATCTCTGTAAATACACCAAAGACTATTGACTGAGACACTTAGATCAGATCGGTTTTATAGCATTTAAATCCTATGTCAAAAAAGCTATTTTCCAAAAAGGGAAAGGGGGCACGTGAGAGAATTCTGGCGTGCTAGTAGGTATTGCTACAGCTACTGACTTGGGTTAAACTGGTATTTATAGGTGTTAAACTTTATGTTTTATGAACTTCTCTGTATACACCTTATAACGCACAACAAAAATAGCGGGGAAATTCGTATCTTAAGTATGGCTTTTCAACAAAATAAGTCAGTCAGAGAAAGACAAACACCATATGATTTCACTCGTATGTGGAATTTAAGAAACAAGACAGATGAACATATGGGGGGAGGCGGTTAGAGAGGGGAAACAAACCATGAGAGACTCTTAAATACAGAACAAACCGAGGGTTGATGGGGGTGGGGTGGGGGGAGTGGATTAAAGGGGTGATGGGCATTAAGGAGGGCACTCGTTGGGATGAGCACTGGGTGTTATATGTAAGTGATGAATCACAGGATTCTACTCCTGAAACCAATCTTGCGTTGTATGTTAACTAACCAGAATTTAAATAAAAACTTGGAAAGAAAAATACATACATACATAAAGAAGGCTTTTCAAAGCATATGCACTCCTCACTTACTCTGAAATATAACTGTAAACAAAGACTGCCCTTCCAGGAGGGAGCAGACCACCTCTGACACCAGGTAAGATCAATGCACAATGTCAAACACCAATGCATTTGCCTTAGTTCCCCAAACTGTCTCCGGATTGTCTTCTAGGGACAAGAACTGGAGGGGGTTTGAGTTATTTTTTAAAAATGTTTAAGTATGTTTATTTATTTTTGTGAGAGAGAGAGAAAGTAAATGGGAGAGGGGCAGAGAAAGAGGGGGAGAGAGAGAATCCCAAGCAGGCTCCACACTGTCGGTCACAGTCTCTAACTTGAGGCTCGATCCCACAAACCGTCAGATCATGACCTGAGCTGAAATCAAGAGTCAGATGCTTAATTGACTGAGCCATCCCAGGAAGCCCAAAGTTTTTTTTTAATTGTGTTTCTTTTAAGTAATCTCTAAGCCCAACACGGGGCTCAAACTCATGACCGTGAGATCAAGAGTCACATGCTCTAACCAACCGAGCCAGCCAGCCACCCCATTTGAGTTATATTTTAATGATAAGTGCTTCCTGTGTGTGATGCATGAGTAATAATGATGAGAGTAATAATTGAGCCTCACCTAGAGGACAAAATACTAAAGAAAAAGAGAAAAAGACATTCCTCCAGGACCTCTTTCCACTGTCAATTTCCTATCTTTATCACTGACGTTTTACAACTTTTCCTTTGGAAATAAAGCTTAAAATAAAAATAAAATAGGGGCATCTGGGTGGCTCAGTCGGTTGGGCATCCGGCTCTGGCTCAGGTCATGATCTCGTGGTTCGTGAGTTTGAGCCCTGTGTCGGGCTCTGGGCTGACAGCTCGGAGCCTGGAGCCTGCTTCTGATTCTGTGTCTCCCTCTCTCTGCCCCTCCCCTGCTCATGCTCTGTCTCTCCCTCTCTCTCAAAATAAAATAAAATAATAAAATAACGTAAAAAATAAAAAAAAAAATAGACCTGGGTTGGGTCTATTTTTGAAACGGACTCACAGAAATTTGCAAAAATAGTCGCAGGTCCTGTGTCTCCTTCAACTAACTTCTACTAGTGACATCTAAGAGGACTGTTATTACCGTGTTATAACACCCAAACCAGGAAACTGACGTCGCTACAATACTGTCGGGTACACACTTTATCCCGTAGTCACCAGTTATACATGCACCCATTTTCACCCATTCTCATGCACATGTGTGGGTGTGTGTGTGGCTGGGCGGGTGTGTGTGTGTTCTATGAGATTTTAGTCCATGTATAGACGTGTATAGCTACCACTCAATCAAGATAACGTAACTCTTCCATTGTCACCAAGGACTTGCTCGGTGAACGCCCAAGGAACTCCCCTTTATATGGCACCCCCACTGTGCCTATCCTCTGGCAACCGCTGATTTATTTGTTCTCTACCCTTAATGCCATTTTGCAAGTGACACATAAATGGAATCATACAGCATTAGATTGACTTTGAAACTGTCGAGATCTCTCGCATTAAAGGAAAAACAATGTCTCAGCCCCACAGAGTCTCCAGCTAGTTGTTTTTCTCCTCACCCTCAGAGTCTGACATGCTTTTGGGGATTGCTGTTTCTATACACCTAACAGCTCACTGGTTTCTATCCTACACTTCTGCCCATACTTTCTGTTTCCACTGTTGACTCATCCTTCCGCGACCCGGTCATTAAATGTTGTAGTTACTCAAGGCTCTGTTCTACATTTTCTCCTTTTGACATTTCTTCCTAAGGGATCTCCTCCATACCCACGGCCCCAGAACACTCATGACTCAAACTCAAACACACACACACACACGCACACACTGGAGCCACAAAGCCATTGCTGTAAACGAACTGCCTTTTGGACATATCCTTCAGAATATCTTAAACACACTTGAAACTTAGCATGTCCAAAATTCAACTTGGCACATCTCACCCTCCCAAACCTTCATACGTCCACCATGACCCTGTTAGCGGACACCCCCTTTCCTCTCGCCATCACATATTCAATTCAAGTCCATCCATTTTACCCAGAAAGTGGATTTTCACGACCATCCTCCTCTCCCACCTCACCCAAACTACCATTATCTCCCTTCTGGACCACTGTCAGAGTCCCTAACCGATCACCCTGCCGTCACTAAGTCATTCTTTCCACTATGGCCAGAATAACATTTAAGATGGACATTTTAAGATAATCTCATCCTGCCAGTCCTTCTCTTGCCTCTCAAATATCCATCAGTCTCCTGCCATTGTTTCCAGAAGAGAAAGTACCTAATATGGCCTGGACCACAGTGACCCCTAATCACTTCCTCCAGCTCGTCTTTATCTAAGCTGTTTCTCCTAACAACACCTGGCCTTTTTTCATTTCCTCAAAGTACAACCCTGTACCCAGAATATATCGCTTTGATCCCTTCTCACGTATTTTACTCTCCTACCCTTTAGACCTCAGCTCAATCATCTCCACTGGGAAACCTTCCCTGAGTCTCCAGAGAAGGTCGACTCCTGCTATAACAGTCTCACAGCACCGTGTTCCTTTCTTTCATGTGAGATACTAAACCTATAATCGCATGTTTAATTATGAGACTGATTAATTACCTGTACCCCCTAAAAAACTGAAACCACACAGGGAAGGAACCGTGTGTGTGTAAGTTTGCTGCTGCACCCCCAAGAACCTAGCACACGAGGATCCCAATTAATATTTACTGAAAGAAGAAATGGACATTGCACCTAACGACCCACCACAGCGATTCTTACAAAACCTTTTACACGAACCTGGGATTTAAACATGCGAGCATTCCTAGAATATCTTTAGAACAGCCGCATGTTTGCTTGAGAACTAGGCATGCACCCAAATGGTACACTGACATGTTTAAAATGAAATGTCCTACAGACAGTATCCCCAACATGACTAGGCAGCAGTCCACAAGTTTATTTGTACTGCACGTGACCTTCCCCCCCAGAAACAATTTGCGAATGGTGAGTAAGCTCAAACCCAGCCCTCAAAATCTTACCTATCTCCCGATGGAGTCAGCATCTTACTGTAAGAACTTTAAGGCTGACTGCACTTCTGAGCCAAGAATTCAGGGAACCTCTCAGTCCAGAGCACCCCTCAACTCCAAGCCCTTCAGGGCTTGAACCCCCATGGGCTCCTTCAGCCCTGACCCTTTAGTCTTTCTCGTGGCCCTAAAGCTTTTTGAGCCCTAAGCAAAGCAGGAGGCAATGTATACACAGAAGCAAGTTCCAAAATCAAGAAGATTTGCTGGCAGCCAGAGACAATAGTAATGGAAATCTGCAGAAAAGAAGAGGTCATGAGTGAAGGGCTGGGCATAGTGGACATGGCATGGGAGAGAGAGAGCTCCGGCAGGGAGGATTTCAGGACAGCCAGGGTGTGCAGGAGGCAAGCTCAGAACCCAAATAACTGACTGAGTTGTGACTCCCATGCTCCTAAAATGGGACATATATCCCCAAATCATCTTAGCTTCACGAGATCCTCCCTATCCTCCACCAAGAGCTTTCAGTTTCCTTGTACCTTTTCATCGGAAGCAATAAATACAAGTTAGCAAACATACCAATCCCAAATTCGGTAGGAAGAAAAAAAAAACAAGTAAACTAGAAACCATACCTTTGTTCCATTCCAGGTAGGAAGGGGTCAAACAGCACAAAACAGCTCCTTAGAGAAAGCAGAAACAGAAGGAGACTGAAATCTTCTTTTAAATGATGTTTACAACTTCTAGGATGACTCCAGCCTGCAAATTTCAATTTGCGTGGTAACGAATTTGATTTGATTTCTTTGAAGCCAGAAAACCTTTTCAAAAGCAATTGTGAGAGCACAGGGGGTGAGGGGACTTGTGGAGGCACAGACATTCAGCCAGCTGATGTGAGTTTCTGTTGTCTTCAGATACCTGCCAACCTTCACTCACCCACATGGCTCCACCCATTACATCCTGGCAAGTGGAGGGTGATTTTAGATAAACTTCTAATTCCCTGTCAGCACCAGAGCTTGGGATGTGTATGGGTGTGTGTGGGTGTGTGGGTAGGGAGTGTTATGGGTGTGTGGGAGTGGTGGTGGGTACACGCAGGGGGGTAGAGATGTGTGGGTGTGTGACAATGTGCGTGTGTGTGTGTGTATGTATATGTGTGTGTGTGTGTGTGTGTGTGTGTGTGTGTGTGTGCAGGCACATGAATGAGGTGACAGAGGAGAAATTATTAACTGTCTGTTAATTCTGCCTCTTCGAGTCAGCTCGTCACCTATACACATATACCCCGTATTTAATGCACTTACAATAACTGCTTTCCTAGCGAACAAAGGGTATCTGCAGACTATTTTCCATCGAGGTGTAGAGTTTAGCTCTGGCCCCAGGTCGTCCCTGATTCCTACACCCCTCTGACTGCGATTCTGTCTTCCCAGTCCCTGGAGCCCCAGGCCGGTGCCAGCTCAGGGTCCAAACCCAGATCTCCTGGCAAGTCTGGGATCTTCTCCATGGTTGATTTCCCCTATGTGACAAATTCGCTGTCTCTCGGCTGGTCACTATCCCGGCACTTGCTGGCAGGTCTTCTACGGTCCGTCAAACAAGGACAAGAAAGTAAACAATGAAAGACTATCAGACAGTTTTCCCATCAGGTTAAAAACCCTCAAGTTCTTCCTCCTTCATTGAAATCACTCCATTTTTTTTCCTTTTAAATTTTACTGATTTTTGAGAGAGAGAGAGAGATCATGCGCACAGGGGAGGGGCAGAGAGAGAGAGAGAGAGAGAGAGAAGACAAAATCCCAAGCAGGCTCCGCACTGTCAGCGCAGAGCCTGGTGCGGGGCTCGAACCCACGGACCGTGAGATCACGACCTGAGCCGAAACCAAGCATTGGACACTTAACCGAATGAGCCAGCCAGGTGTTCCTCACTCACCGCCTTTTCTAACTGACTTTTCTTTCTCCTGAATTCCTGGAGAATTCTGCACTTCACAAATTGTACTTGAGGAAAAAGGAATAATACTAAATTCTCTAAATATGTTATTTCTGCTAGTAAGACTGTAAGCTTCTGGAGCACAGGAAGTGTGACAAAGGACTTGTACCCCTGATGACGCTTATGATGGTGTGGAGGGACCAACTCAATGGCAAATCAGTGGAGTAGCAAATCAGCTTCAACTGTTCTAGGAGGAGACATGTCTGTTAATAGGATAAAGGAAGGATTTCTACATAAGGCAATTCGAGGTAACCCCTGGCCCCTGAAAGTGTTCTTCTCCTTCCCAAATTGAGAAAGTCTCTCAATTCTTCCTTCCCTAGTGTTACAACATATTGCATCATACTTTTTAAAAACTCAAGTTAAGGGGCGCCTGGGTGGCGCAGTCGGTTAAGCGTCCGACTTCAGCCAGGTCACGATCTCGCGGTCCGTGAGTTCGAGCCCCGTGTCAGGCTCTGGGCTGATGGCTCAGAGCCTGGAGCCTGTTTCTGATTCTGTGTCTCCCTCTCTCTCTGCCCCTCCCCCGTTCATGCTCTGTCTCTCTCTGTCCCAAAAATAAACGTTAAAAAAAAAATTAAAAAATAAAAAATAAAAACTCAAGTTAATAACATACAGTAAGGTGCACTAATCTTGAATGTACAGCTTTGTGATTTTTTTAATTTAAGTACGCTTCATACCCAGTGCAGAGCCCAACATGGGACTTGAACTCATAACCCTGAGATCAAGATCTGAGCCGAGATCAAGAGTCGGATGCTTAACTGACTGAGCCACCCAGGTGCCCCTGTGATCTCTTACATAGATATACACCTATGCAAATGCCTCCCACATCAAAGTACAGAACATTTGTAGTTCCCCAGCAAACTCCTGCCCTGCCAATACCCACTCCAATACCAACCACTCTTCTGACCTCTATCACTAGAGGTTAGTTATGCCTACTCTTGAATTTCACATAAATGGAATCGTGCAGTTACATACCTGGGCTCTTTCTCCCACCATTATGACATTTATCCATATTATTATTTGTTTTTAAAATTTTTTTAATGTTTGTTTATTTTGGGGAGAGAGAGACAGAGCGTGAGCAGGGGAGGGGCAGAGAGAGAGGGAGACACAGAATCCAAAGCAGGCTCCAGGCTCTGAGCCGTCAGCAGAGAGCCCGACGCGGGGCTCGAACTCACAAGCCTTCAAGCAGCAAGATCGTGACCTGAGCCGAAGTTGGCCGCTCAACCAACTGAGCCACCCAGGTGCCCTGACATTTATCCTTATTATACACAGCAGTGGGGTGTTCCTTTTCATTGCTGCCTAGTATTCCACTGTGTAAATACGCTACATTTTCTTTATCCTACTATTGTTAGCTATTTGGTCTGTTCCTTATTTTTGCCTATTATGACTAAACGTGCTATGAATAGTCTTGCACATAACTTTTGGTGGACGTAAGTGCTCATTTCTGTTGGCAATATACCCAGGGTTGGCATTTCTGAGTCAAATGGTATATAAACACCCAACTCTGACAGGTTCAAACAATTTTCCAAAGAGACTCTACCAATTTACACTCACAACAACAAGGGTAAGAGTTGTGTGGCGATATCACAGGCTTTTTGCACCATTTTCGCGGTGTTTTTTAGTGTGCAATTAGTCAACTGGACATGGCCAGTTGCATGCTAAGCAGCTATGAACCTTTGTGATTGGTTGACCAGCCCTAACACAAGCATACGGACAGCGTAAGGGGACCAGCACCCAAGAGTATGGTATGGGGACCGGATGGGTCACAAAAGCGAATCTGAATCAGGTAGACAAAGGAGAATGGCAACGAGTCTGTTATTTACTCCTGGCTAATGGTGAGTCACACTCCCTGGGGTCTGTACGTTATTGCTGGTGGCTGTACATGTATTACATGTTTCATACATTCTACACAAGCCTCACTTAAGGAAAGGAGGCAGGAAACTGCCAGAAGGAACTGGCACAACTGCCATGGGAACCCGCATTGCTTGCCAACCCTGAGAAACCTAAGAGAAATCAAAGGGGGTATGAGGACCACTACATATGTGGAGGAAATTGGGAATTGGAAATAAGAAGATCTCTCTCTCCCCAAGATGGACTGAGTTCACAAGGCAGAATTTAAAAAAAAAAACCCTTTTTCATTAGCGCACTGAGTTATAAACATCGTCATTTTAATAGAGGGAGCCCGGACTCTCTTGAGGAGAAAACAGGTCTGGTGATGGCTTTTCTGCCTGTTTAAGTACTGACAGAAAAAAAAAACTAGGATTCTGGAGAAGGGGGCTCTTGAATGAGCACGAGCCAGTAGGAGGTGGGGGGAAGGCACCTGGGGAAGCAGGTGCACGCAGGCTCCCAAGACGGGGAGGGGGCAGGACTTTCAAGGACAGTGTGTGCTCTCTGGAGGGCAGTGGTACCACCCCTCCTTACACCTCCAGCAAAGAGAGCCCCACACAAGGTGAATGGCGCTTGGGAAACACAGGGAAAGATGTGGCCTTTGTCCGGGCCACGATGGGCTGGCTATAAGGAGGAGTGAGGTCAGGAGATGATTGGCCAAAGAAAACTGGACCTTGAAGGGACCATTTATACAAAACCTGCTGGGATCAAAAAGAAACAAACAAACAAAAAAACCTAGGAGGGGCATTAAACCTCCCATCGGGTATGGGATTGGGAGTTAGACATTTAAGCCTCAAAGGACAAAGTGACATGCAGGAAGACGTTGCAGAGGTGGAAAAGGAAGTATGAACAGGGGGCAGCGAGGGAACAGCCGTAAGAAACAGAACCGTGAGTGCCACAGCAACGCCTAGTCAGGAGAGGCCTTAAGTAGCAGGATATACCAAAACCACATTTAGAACCTGTGAACTAGGAAACCAATTTAAGGAGTCGCATCCCCCTCCCCCCACCCCCCCACCAGCTCAGAAAAAAATTTAAAAAGAAACAAGAACATAGAAGAGAGAGAAATTATGAAACACAAAATAAATAGGAAGAAAATATGAGAATAAATAAGAATTTGTCTTCCGAAGGGGAAAAAAAACAAATTGAAAAGGAACAATCGAAGAAATAAAAAGAGAACTTTTTTTTTTTTCCAGCTGAAGAAAAACCAGATTCCATAGTTAAAGGATCTAACGATTGTTGGGCAGGAATGCTGAAAAAAGACATACTACAGATAATCTGATGACACTTACAAGTGACCAAAAAAAAAATCCTACAAGCTTCCAGACCACTCCCCTACCCACAGTACTCCCTCCACCCAAAGAAGTCCCCCAAACAGCACCTGGCCAGGGAAAAGAAACCTGCTGATATCAGCCCTCTCATTTGCAAATAAAATGCTAGGGGGATGACAAAAGAAGTTGGGGGGGGGGGGGGCGGGGAACATTCTACAGCCTGGTGGTGACTCAAGCGAGGCTATAAAAAGATCTCTTCAGACTTGCCTGACTCAGAATACCACGGGGCAGCTGTGCTCCCCTGAGAGGCCCTTCCCCAGTCCCCTCATCCTCTCTGTCTCGAACTCTGGGGAGAAACCACTGTAACAGAACACTGCACCTCCCAAAGAAGTGTGCCAGCCTTCTCCAGGGGAAGGTTTGTATCCCGCCCACTCTCACCCACGCTGTACCCTAGAGAAAAGTTCTCTAGATCTCTCTCAACACTGTCCTACTAAACCTCCCTCCGATGATGGCCTCTTCCGGCAACTATCCTCTCTCTCTCTCTCTCTCTCTCTCTCTCTTTTTCATCTGCCACATTTCTTGTTACTCTTATTCCTCCTCTCCACTTCCTAACTCTCCCTCCCCAGTGCCATCTGGCTTCTCCCGCCGTGCCTGGAAGGAAGGCCATCCAGGAAGGTGTGATAGCATCTGCCCATCCTTACCGTACTGGCCTCACTGTTACACTCAGTATGACCACCCACCTTCTCCTTGAAACTTTCTGCTTGCTAGAAATCGGTGAATGGAATGCATTCATTCCTGGGCCTCCAGAGCTGTTTGCTCCCTTCTGTTTTGGTTTTGTTTCCTCCTTTCCCTCTGCCTGACCTTAAATGTTCCTGTTCCCCAGGCTTCCTTCCCTCGTTGCTCTTTTCAGAGACTGTGTCCGCCTCGCTCATTTGTTTCCGGAAATCAGAACCTCCTCGAGTAAAAAGAGGGGTTTGTGAGAAGGATCCAGGGATATCGCAAAAAAACCCAAGCACAGGAACCCCTGTGGTCTCATGCAGGTCTGGAATCCCTTGCTTTTTGTCCCTGCTTGGAGAACACTTATCCCCCTTCTGCCTGTGTTTCCAGGGCATGAGGGAATAGAAAGACAAATCTGAATGGCCAGGCACACATTCACAGGGTCACGTGCTTCAGTGGGTTGAGCCACGGGAGTGGGGGTAGCGAAGGGGGAAGGCTTGGGTTCTTTTTTAGGCTACTGGTTGGACTCGGAATTTCCCCCGCAAGCCCAGTCGTATCTCTGTAGGCACAACAGCACATGACCAGTCCCCGAACAGAGGTCCAGGACAGGGGACTGAGGGCCTCATGCCTTCTTCAGTCATACTCTGTAATATGGCTTTTATCAAAGAAGCCTGCGCTGGGGTTTCTAGGGTACTGCACTGACTAACAGAATCATTATTTCCATGCATCCGCAAGTGGATCTTCATGTGCCCAATTTACCAGAACCTAGAAGACTCTTTCCCTAAGCAGCTCTAGTGGACACTGAATTCATTCTAGGACGGTGCGCAATGATGAGCTCCCAAAGGCCAGCACTCTGCTGCCTTCTCTTCATTGCCTGTGTCTGGCAAAGAGCCTGGGCCAGAGGCACAAGGTCAACGGTTAATAAATACTGGCTCAACAAACACCTCCGTAGCATGTTCCTTTCTTGGAAGTATTAATTAGCCAGTCTGCTTCTGGAACCGGCACACATCCTCTTCACCCGGCTTCAATCTTCCCTTCCTACAAACCCCAGAGGCCATTTCCAACTCATTCCCTCCCTCCTGGAAGAATCTCACGCATAAGTGTCAGTCTTTAAGCATTTTGAGATTTGGGGAAAACAAAACAGATATGGAACAATGTTTGCTCCTCAAGATTAATGGTGCCCTTTGCCAGTAAGGAAAAAAAAATCTAATGGAATTGTTTCATTGAGTTAGTTTAATTTGTACATTTATATAAGATTTATGATCAACTGGATGGAAAAAGGCTGGCAACCAGCTTTTTGTTCTGTTTGAGGCCTGTGCTAATAGCTGCCTCCCATCGACAGAAATGGACCCACCAAGTGGGAGCATTGTTCCTTTTCCTGTGGAGACTGTTGGATTGTTCCTTTTCCTTTCTGGGCCAAGAAGAAAGCCAAGAGGGAGGGAAATACTTCTCTAGTCATTCTTGACTTGTATACCGTGTGTTTCTCTCCATCTCCATCGTGACGGATTTCAGCCACTACCTTCCCATCAAGTATAAATGACCAAAGGTACCAGCCTAATCATTGGCCAGGCGACTCTGTCACCCACAGCTCTCATTTTTAAAGTCTACGCCAGAAGCCCACTACACGTCAAGGCATTTGGTCTCTCTGCCCAAGGGAGGACTTCCAGCACCAAGGACACATGAGTTCAGTTAAATGCTCACAGGACACTTTCCGTGTCAGGTCTTAGCCTCAGTGCTAGGGATACAGAATCGAATAAGATACGGGAGCTTATGGTCTAGTGAGAAAGGCAGACGTCTTGTTGGAAAATGCCCGTGAAATGTGCCAAGTGACCAATTCCTCCACCTGGGTTCTAGACTTCCTTCTTCAGTGCACAGTCTCAGGAGCCCCAGGCTATTGTCCCTTTCTCTCCTAATTCTTCAGTCTTTCCTCTCTACCCAGCTCCTTCCCTTTGGCATTTAAACGTGTGCAAGCCTCTCCAGTTTTTAAAACTATAATTCTTGCTAAACTCACTACTGTCCCAGCAATGGTCCTTTCTCTTTACTTCCGGAAGAGTATCACTCTTTGTCTGTCCCTCTGTCTCTCTTTCTCCTCTCTTCTTACTTTCCACTGACCCCTCAAGCCACTCAAGATGAGTGTTGCCCTCATCCTCCACCAGGAATGTTCTAAGATCAGCAATACCTTCTACGTGGTGAAAGCCAAACGATGCTTCTCAGTCATCCACTTACTGGACATCTCAGCTCCACTGGCACCCTGGACAACGCTCCCCCTTCTGGAAAGCTCTTTCCCTGTGGCCTCCGTGGAAGACTTCTTGACCCTAGGTCCACCTGCAGCCCCCCCGCTCCTACCAAACACCATGCCTGTCCCTCCAGGGGGATCCAGGGCCTCAGCCACATCCCTGGCCTTCTCATGTGAACTTCAGGAAGAGCCTCCTACTCTCCTCCTGCCAGCCCACCTCCAACCTACGCAGTATGTTACAGCTAGACGAGCCTTAAAAATGTCAGATGGAACCACGTCTCTTCCCTGCTTGCAGCTCCCGATGATTCCCCACTTCCTTGGGGATAAAGTCCAAAGTCCAAAATCCTTAGCGTGGCCTATCATGCTCATCCTGGCGTGTGCCTCCCTCTCCTGCCCTTATCTCCCACTGCTCACCCCGGTCTGGTCAGTGTGACACTCTTAGTTTTCCTGCTGTTCTGTGGACCTGTGCACTTCACTTGTTCCCCCTACTTCAACATCCCCCCTCCCCATCTTTGCCTGGCTAACTCCCTCCCACTCCTCAGATTTCACTTGAAATGCCACTTCACCTGGAAATCTTTGATACGCAAAGTTTTGGCTCAATCCCACTATAAGCTTCCGTGGCACGGAGAACTTTCCATTTCTCCAGCTTAACATCCAGCACACCTGTTATTACTTATTCACTGCCTGTCTTCATGTTTGAACATAACCTAAATGGGGGGCAGGGGGGCTGTCTTGTTTACTGCTATATCCCCAACACCTAGGATGGGGCATATTTTTGAATGAATGCATGAATGAATGAGAAATGCACTAGATGCTATAAACACAACTACGCAGTCATCACAGGTCAGGCCTTTTCCCAAACTATACTACTATGATTTCTAAAGGAAATGTAGTCGAAACCAGATGGTGGGTTCATAGAAAGGGCGAGATGTTTGTAAAGGGCAGGTGTGTTTACGGAAAGTAGTTAAGGAGAGCATAATGGCTTTTAAGAGAACCACTGTTATTCTAAAGTTTTACAGTACCAAATACAAGATCTAGGGTGTGACAGTATCTAATAACTCTGCCCATGATATGATTCATACTCTGAGGAAATATTTGGTATCTTAAATTCACGTCGCACATTTCCAGTTGAGTAAAGGCATGATAGAAACAAACAGTAGTTTCTGTGATGAGGTAGTTACAATGAGCTCATGTCATAAATCAACGTGGCCAGGACCTAGGGATCAAGGCTTTCTAAAAATAAAAATTTGATCTGGATAAGAAAGTAATCAAGCTTTTTAAAATCATGGATGTATAGAGCAGAAATGGACCCGACATTATCCAGCCCAAACCTCCCACCCTGTCCTCCAACCCCTCCTCCATCCATGTTGTCTAATACAGGAAGCAGAGGCCCTAAGAGTTTAAGTCACTTCCCTAAGGTTAATGTCCTGTTAGCAGCAAATTGGGTAATAAAATCCAGATGTCTATGCCGGTGGAACTGAATGCTTTCCTCTTCTTGATTCCATAAACTCTAATTTTATGAAATTTATAAGCCTTCTCCAAACCATGGCCCGAAAAAATGGTTTTCCAGAAACTCTTATTCTCCTCTAGTCTCTAATCCTGATTCACTAAAGAGAATACCCTGAATAAAACAAAGCCTTTAGGTGCTGCTGACCCCAATAACACCTTCCCCTTACCACTTACACTGCTCAAAGGCTTAGGATATAATAATAGTAGTCGCTGAAGAACTTTGAATAACACCTTGACATAATATTCTGTCCTGAGGCATTACGTAACGTAGTGCCCTTTTGTCCGTTCTAAGCCCTGAGAAAATCAGTCTCCCTGCTGTCATAGAATATTTTGGAAACTTCTGTGTTTCCAAACAAATCACTCAGGATGATCTGGCAATTCCATTCCTGTGTATACATATAAAAGAATTTAAAGCAAGGAGGGACTCAAATGGATACTCATACATCAACGTCCAGTGCAGCGTTATTCACAAGAGTCAGAAGGTGGAAATGACCCAAGTGTCCATCAACAGAGGAGCTGATTACAAAATGTGGTGTCTACATACAAATGGAATATTATTTGGCCAAATAATAGAATGACATTCTGAGAGGTGCTACAACATGAATATAACAGGAAAAGAGTGTGCTAAGTGAAATAAAGCTGACACAAAAGAACACATACCGTAGAATTCCACTTCTGGGAGATACTCAGAATAGGCAAATTGAGACAGTATGTAGGACAGCTACCAGGACTGGAGGGACAGAGAAACGGGCAGTCCCTGCTTAATGGGTACAGTCTCTGCTTGGGATGATGAAAGAGTTCAGGAAGCAGACAGTGGTGGTGATGTCGAATGCACTGTGCAGGATGCCTGTCTTGGTGGCCACGGTCAGGCTAGGATGGACCCCACTCTCGTGTGTTCTAGGCAGGGGCTTACAGGAAAGTCACGGTACAGACCTGCCCTGCTTTCTATGGACTGAGGAAGGGGGCAGGGGAAGAATTTTAATTAAGTTGTAGAACTACATTCTGCCCCAAGAAGCAGCAGGGAAAGGCAAGTTCTCTTGGTTTCCCATTCGAATTCAGGAACAGTTTCTTGAACTGACACCCTGATCTGATGCATAAGACGAGGAACCATCTAGCATCTGAATGAGAAAAGCGTTTCTCAGGCCTGAGAACTTTTTGACCACCCACCACCCTCCTCATTTGTGCCTTCAAGACTGTGGCTCTGATGGGGTGCCTGGGTGGCCCAGTCAGTTAAAGCATCGGACTTCGGCTCAGGTCATGACCTCACGGTTCGTGGGTTCAAGCCCCGTGCTGGGCTCTGTGCTGACAGCTCAAAGCCTGGAGCCTGCTTCAGATTCTGTGTCTCCTTCTCTCTCTGCTTCTCCCCCATTCATGCTCTGTCTCTCAAAAATAAATAAATGTTAAGGAAAAAAAAAAAAAAAAAAAAAGGACTGTGGCTCTGGCCATTACCTTCTTTCCTTATGAGGCCTGTTCCATTTCTAGTTTCCAAACTACCAAGAACTTAACGACTAGAACTCAATTATGTAAACACGGGGAGGCAGGATTTTTTTAGTTTCAAAGACGTAAGGTGCCACCGGCCAGGAATGTGGGTCTCCTGTTCAAATGGCCAGGTTTTGTGTCCAGGTTATACATCCAGAGGTCACAGTCTATGATGCAGTAAAGGCATTTCTAGCCACTCACCTTCCTACTGATCTTCCCAAGGACTGAGAAGACATTAAGAAGAACATACTAACTTTTGGGGGGGCCAATTTTGGGTCAGCAGTTTTGAAGGTCGTGATAAATATAAGGGAAACGATTTTGCATAGCATATTTCCTTCCGGGGAAGCTACAATAAACCAAGGGTATGTAACTGAAGAGTCCCTAGAACCAGACTCGTTTGCAGAGACAAATGTGTTACCCTCCGTGATTCTGGCAGTTTTGATCTTCAGTTACATTTTTCTGGTGGGAGATATCTGGCCAAATGTCTTCCAGTCTGGAAACGAAGAGAATGCATTCATAGGGCCTAGGGAAAGTGGCGGATGGTATTTTCCAAAGACGGCCACAGCTTCCCACAGGCTGTTCTCACAGTGTGACTGACCTTCCTCCCACGGAGGTGTGTGGCATCCATGTTCCTCCCCTTGTATCTGGGCGGGAGCCTGTGACTGCCCCAGACAACAGATGCTACGTGGCTCCTGAAGCTTGGTCTAAGACACCACCTGGCCTTCTCTCTTTTGGGCCTGTCCTCAGAAGCCAGTCCCCATTTATGAGGAAGCTGGGACAAATGAAAGAACCCCGTGGAGGCGTCTGGCAAGTCCAGCCGAGGGCTAAGCCGCCATCATTCCCAGGCGTGTGAGGGAGCAAGCTTTCCAAAGATTCTATCCCCAGCTGCTCCAGCCGTCCGGTGAGGCTCCAGACAGCACGGAGCAGACACAAGCTGTCCCTGGCGTGCCCTGTCTGAGAATGCCTGACCCACAGACTCTGTGGACATAATAAATGGTTGTTTTTATCGCTGAAAAAGAAATTGCTCAAGTCATGCTTGAATTAAGTTTCCGTTAGTGTAAAATGAGAGCATGACAAAGCATATTGTGACGCTTAAAGCCTCGGTCACCGACACACAGCCCTAGTGCCAACAGTATTAACACAGTGTGGCACACGGTCTGTTAGAGAAAAGTAAGAGCACGTAGAGTTCCCCAAACTCTCATCTCCCACAGCATGGGCCAGCCATCGATGGTCTATCTGCACCAAGGCCAAAGTCCAGGCGAGCATGGCCAGCCTCTTATGGTAATCTGGGTGCACACAAAAAAAGGACCTGATCTCACACCACATTACACATTTAGGCCGCTACACGCTTACGTTCGCCTATGGAACACTTAGGTTCTCTGGGTCACGAGAAGTAAAAGACGGCGTCTCTGGGCCCAGAGAGAAGAGTAGGGAAAATGCATATGGAGGGCCTAATCTACACTGAAGGTCAAAGGTTGCAGACAGAGCACCCTGGAACAATCCAGAAGAGCCTCTGCATATCCAGAATGTTAACATCCACCGAAAGCCCTGCTGCTCCTCTGCAGACTAGCTCAGGCCAGCTCAGCCTGGCAGAAGGAGAGAGGAGCCCAGCCCCTTCAGATGTGTCTCCCATCAGACACAAAGGGAACACAGTGAGAATCTTCCCTAACCTTCTCTTCTGCCCTCCTCCCATCAAAACAAGATGGTCACTTGCACCCTTCACATTGGCAGAATTTAAAAAAAATTTTTTTAACGTTTACTCATTTTTGAGAGAGAGAGAGAGAGCGAGAGAGAGAGAGAGAGCGCGCGCGTGAGTGGGGGAGGGGCAGAGAGAGAGGGAGACACAGAATCTGAAGCAGGCTCCAGGCTCCGCGCTGGTAGCACAGAGCCCAGTGCGGGGCTTGAACCCACGAACCGTGAGATCATGACCTGAGCCTAAGGCAGACGCTTAACCAACTGAGCCACCCAGGTGCCCCTGGCAGAATTTTAAAGATGAGTAGTATTCAGTGTTGGTGGGCCCCCTGGGAGAGGTGTATGCTCATAATAAACACAGGAGTATAAAACAGTAGCTCGGCAGGGAAATTTGACCGTGTCTATCAATCACAATATAACTATCCTCTGGCTGAGCAGCTCTACCTCTATTCCAGTTTAAGTTTGTTTTTAAAGCAATACTTTAGTACGGGTACAAAGAGATGTCTATTGCAACAAAATACTGGAAATACCAATGGAGGAATAAGTAAGTAAATTTTGGCATATTCTTCTATGAAATACTATGCAACAGTTATGAATAAAGTAGATTTATAAGTGCCAATATAAATAGGGTTCTACAACATAGTTTTGTCCATTTACGTTGTTTTGGAGCGTGTAAAAAAATGCCTACTTATAATTATCTTGGCTTAAAATTAACATCAAGTTTCTTTTAATCTCTTTTTTAGTTTATTTATTTATTTTGAGAGAGAGAGAGAAAGAGAGAGAGAACGTGAGTAGGGGAGGGGCAGAGAGAGAGGGAGAGAGAGAATCCCAAACAGGCTCCATGCTGTCGGCACAGAGCCCAACATGGGGCTCAATACCATGAACTGTGAGATCATGATCATGACCTGAGCCGAAATCAGGTCAGATGCTTAACTGACTGAGCCACCCAGGCACCCCAGCATCAAACTTCTTAATGCTCCAAAATTGCACTACATGCAGATAGTGATGTATAGTCGTTTGCCAGCCAGTGAGGCTCAGAATAGATCAATTACATTGGAATCCCCAGAGCGGCTTAGAATCTAGAATCTAGGACATCATAGCTACTCAGCACTGTTTAATAAATTAATAAAACAGGCTAGCAGCTCCAAGGCTCCTTCTGGTTCTAGTTCTTTGATTCTAACTGGAGGAACACTGTCCTTTTAAATAAAATGGTGACGACAATGCCCACCTCACAGCGCTGCTGCGATGACAAATCCTAGCAACTGTTGTATTGTTGGACTTCACTGGATAAAAATGACTTTTCTGTCAAGTTCAGAGACACACTAGATGTTTCAGAGAGACTTTTTCAATGTGTTTGGAGGAGGCGGGGGGAAGTGTGAAGGAGGGGACGGGAGAGAGGGTCAAACATTAAAAATACTACCATAGATGAGGGTGAAGAGGGGGATGATGGCAAGAACCAAGCCCAGACGTGAGGCATGGTCAAAAGTAACGGTAATAGCGGGTGCCTGGGTGGCTCAGTGGGTTAAGCGTCCGGCTTCGGCTCATGTCATGAGCTCAGGTCATGATCTCACCATTCATGGGTTCACGCCCTGCATTGGGCTCTGCCCAATCCCAAGCGGGGGAGCCTGCTTGGGATTCTCTCTCCTTCTCTCTCTCTCTCTCTCTCTCTCTCTCTCTCTCTCTCTCTGCCCCCCCCCCAACACATGGGTGTGCATGCTCTCTCTAAAATAAAATTTTTAAAAAGGTAACAGAAAAAAAAGTAACAGTAATAGGAAGGGCGTTATACTTTTAAAAGCTTTGAGCATGTACACTAATGGGAAACTCCTGGAAACCCTTGATTGGAGAAAGAACACAAGCAGAAAACTGCTGAAGTTGGGAGTGGCTCCAGAGAAGTTCCATTCTGGTCCCTGACCTTGATCACAATTGATGGGAAACTAGGCTTTCAATCTCATTGAAGCAGTGAGAGTGTGAGTTTGTTAGTTTCCCAGAGCTGCCCAAACAAGTTCAAGTTTAACCGGGTGGCTTAAAATCACAGAAATGTAATCCCTCATGGTTCTAGAGGCCAGGAATCTGAAATCAAGGTGCCTGCAGAGCTGCTTCCTGCCGGGAGTGTGAAGGAGTGTACGTGCCTTTCTCCTAGCTTCTGCAGATGCATCACCTCGGGCTCCTGCTCTGTGGTCACCTTCATTCCGTGTCTCTCCTCTGTGTCTTTTCCTGTGGCTCTGCCTTTGTCTTTTCCTCTTGCTGTAAAGGCACCTGCTATTGGATTAGGGTCTACCTACGTAATCCAGGATGATCTCCTCTTAAGATCCTTAATTATATCAGGGCGTCTGGGTGGCTCCATGGGTTAAGCATCCAACTCGGTATCAGCTAAGGTCATACTGTCAAGGTTTGTGAGTTCGAGCCCCATGCTGGGCTCCACTCTGACAGAGCAGAGCCTCCTTGGGATTCTCTCTCTCCCTCTCTCTCTCTCTGTTCCTTCTCCACTCATGCTCTCTCTCTCAAAATAAATAAACTTAAAAAAAATCCCTAATTATATCCAAAAGGTCCTCTTCCTATATTAGGTCACATTTGGAGGCTCCAGATAGACATATCTCGTGGGGGCAGGGCAATTGTCAACCTCCCATAGCTTGCTCGTGCGGTTTTGGCATTGGAAGAAGGCTACTACAACGGAAATATAAACCGAAGGGAAGTAAAAGCTAAAAATAAAAAATGTAAAGTTTCCTGGGCAGTTTCAAACCAGCAGATGTAAGTGGCTTGTGGTATCATCGTCAACACTTTCTGGCAGCCTCTTTAAAAACTGACCCAAGCCAGGAACATTGCTGAAATGGTCAGCACATACTTAATCGCTAAAGCTGATCACCTTCCCAATTTCTTCCCATGGAATCTAAAACAAATACTCTCAATTGTCATTTATGGACATATATAATTATGTGAGAGACAAAAGCATAAATAAGGAGCCTAACAGAGTTTGAGGTACCATGTACTAAATTTAGATTCTGTTTCCAGTAAGGTGACGGGCTAACCACCTGAATGAATCCTCTTGTTAAAAACAACTAAAAATCTGACCATCTTAAGAGAGTCAATGGGCTGTCATGAACGTAAGGAATTCTCAAATCAGACACTGATTGCAGACAAGACTGTAGCCAGCCATTTCCCCCAAATAAGGAGGCGGGGTGGGGGAGGGAACACATAGAGGTTTGCATTCATGGCCTCCAATGGCTCCAGAGACACAGCCCAAAGAGCCTGTCAAGTTGGGGAGTCTAATTGGGATCTTCCCCCCAAAAGTGATCCCAGTGGGTGAAACCCACTGAGCCCTGGGTGGCTCAGCAGGTCATGATCTCACAGCCCGGAGCCTGCTTCCAATTCTGGGTCTCCCCCTCTCTCTCTCTCTCTGCCCCTTCCCCATTCATGCTCTCTCTCAAAAAAATAAATAAGCATTATAAAAAATTTTTTTATTTAAAAATACACATTAAAAAATTACATTAAAAGAAGAATGAATGTAGAAATAAACTGCTTTTCTCCTCAATCCCCCACTCCTCCCATCCCAAGCCCAGTTCCAGGAGACAGGAAAATCTATTAGTTCAAATCTTAGTGTTAAGTGGACGGGAGAAAAAAAGTACAACCTGGCCACCATGAGTGTTTTCAGCCTGAATTCACACTAGCGAGGGGCACTGGACAAACCTCTTGCCATTTAGTTGAGTAGCTCCCATAAACCTGCAAAAAGCAAGTGCTGATCCCGTCTGCAAGGCTCCACTTCTAGCTCAGCTAATGGTAATTTGTGCAGGCAAAGTTCCAAAGCATCAGCAGCTCACAGCATGGGAAATTCAGAAATTCCATAATCTTACAGTTAATTCCACTCTCTGTGCCTGAGGCTTGAAATATGTCTTTGTACACTTATGCCCACGTCATGTCTGTATAAAGGAGATCTCAAACTCTAACCAAGAGAACACTGACCTAGCCGTATAAGCAATAAAGCATGTGCTAAGCAACAAATATTGCCAAAGTGAGTCATTTCATAAAGATAAGAGGACCAATTAGTCAGAAACCATACTTTCAAATTTACATGCACTAAGAGCCTCAGGATATACTGCCAAAACTATAAGGAGTCACAGGCGAATTCAAAACCCCAGATTTTTAAATACTCTCAGTAACTGATTGAAGAGGCGGATAAAAATGTACTTTAATTCGTCCGGAGGGCGCAGGCGCAGCAGGCACGCCAACAAGTGATGCCGGCTCACCTGTGGGGACTCCTGGGGACTCAGGGAGGGTTTCCGGAGGCCCAGGGAGGTCTCCGGACTCCACCGGGGGGCGCAGGGCTGCAGGAGGGAGGCTGCGGACGGAGGGGCTCCAGGGAGAGGCGCCGGAGTCAAGGGAACCCAAAGGAGCATCCACCGGAGGAGCCGGGCCGGGAACCACGTGGGAAGGGGAGTCACCTGCCCTGGGGGTGAGCAGGGACAACTCGAACTCCAGAAGCTTCCTCCGTGTCCCATTTCCTGGGGATAAGGCTCGCCCCCCACCCCCCACTCTTCCCACTGTGGCTGACACTGTGGGCGGCCTGGAGGCAGCTGGGAGCCCGCCCGGCACCCCCTTGTCACCCCCTCCGAGGCCCGCCAGTCCTGGAGTCGAGCGCCCCACGCGCCTGGGAAGGGCGCCGTGCTGTTTTGGCCTCCTGCCTCGCCCAGCGCCCTGTGCCCCGCGCCGTCCCCACATACCCTTCTCCCCTTGCTCCCTTGCTCCCCTCACCCTGCGCCCCTGCGCGCGCCCCCACCCCCTTACCCGTGCCCGCCCTCCACTGGCCCCACTCTGCCCCGGAAAGGGCAGTACCCTCCCTTAGAGAGAGAGAGAGAATGTTGTAGTGAGATGTATCCTGCTTCCAGACTGACTTGAGCCATTGTCAGGGAAACGGTAGCCCCCAAAGGTACCAATACATGTTGGGATATGTCAAAATCAGATAAATTAGTAAGGATGAAGAGGGTTTGAATATCACAGTTACCAAACCTGACCTAATGGAGATTTTTTTACACGCGCACAAATGGCCAATGAACGCATGAAAAAGTGCCCAACGTTATCATTAGTCAGCAGAGAGATAGAAATTAAAACCAAAAAAAATGAGTAGGAAGCAAAAGCATTAAGAATGACTCATGTATTTCTACTTCTGGCCAAGTTCCAATAACAGGGACCAAATTTACCTTCCTGTTTGAAATAACCAAAAAAAAAAAAAAAAAAAAAGAGAGAGAGAGATACAGGAATCACAACATACCATTCAACAACTGCAGAATATACCTGTTTTTTTTCCTGCACACATGTAACAGTTATAATAACTGTTCATACATAGGCTTAATCTCAAATTTCAAAGGAATAATGTAGAGATACAAGATTGTATATATCATAATAAAACTAAACTCAGAATGAAAAACAAAATGGTAACTACTAAAATTCATCATTGGAAATTAAGCAATATATATTAATATATTGGGTCAAAAATAAATCATAAGAGATCAGAAATTAGAACTAAATACTAACGAAAACATACATATCAAACTTGAGGGATTCTTTTGAAGCAGTATTTAGAGGGAAACACAGACATTAGAAAAGAAGGAAATCTGAAATTTAACGAGCCAAATATTAATTCCAAGTACTGTACTTAGAAAAGAACAGCAAAATAAAATAAAGAAAAAGGAAGTAAGAAAGAGTGGGATTTTATAAAAAAGAAAACATACAATAGAGACCTATTCAAAATCATCTATTCAAGAGGTAGTTCTTTGAAAAGGCCAAAACAAAATAAAAATACCTCTAGTGATATTACTGGCCAAGGAAAAAATAAAGAGAAAGCCCATGAGTCACCACTGTCAGGAAGAAGAGACTGTACTGTAGTCCTGCAGACATTAAAATAAAATAATAGTACTAAAATCTTTGTGCCAATAAACATAAATATGTAGATGAAATGGATAAAATACTAGAAGAGTATCAACTCCAGTATATCCCATCAAAATTCAACTATATAATATCAATCAAAACCCTGCATAAATAGCAACCCTAAAATATCCCGGGTCGGAAGTCTCAGTTGTTAACATGTCATTTCCCCCCACGTTGATTTCTTGGACGCAACAGGTTCAGTGCATTTCCAATCAATCTCACTAGAAGTTTTGTGGAGAAACTGACAAGTTTATTTTGGGACTCGTATGGAAATACAAAGGACCTAAACAGCCAAAGAAATCTTGAAAAAGAAGAAAGCTGGAAGACTTCGACTACCTGACTTCAAAGCTTATTATAAAACTACAGAACGAAGCTAATGCGGTGTTGGCAAAGGATTGAAAAATTAGATTGTGGTAGAATACAACCCATTTGAAAACATAAACCACGATGAGATACCACCTCACCCCTGTCAGAATGGCTAAAATCAAGCACTCAGAAAACAACCAGTGTTGGCAAGGATGTGGATAAAAAGGAACCCTCAGGCACTGTTGGTGGGAATGCAAACTGGTGCAGTCACTCTGTACAACAGAGTGGAGGTTCCTCAAAAAGTTAAAGCTGAAAGTAGAACAACCCCGTAACCCAGTAATCACACTTCTGGGCAATCACCCAAAGAATACGAAGACAGTCATTCAGTGGGATACATGCAGCCCTCTGTTTCTAGCGGCGTTATCTCCAATAGCCAAACTATGGAAGCAGCCCAAGTGTCCACTGACTGATGAATGGACAAAGGTGTGGATATATGCACAATGCAGTATTATTCAGCCATAGGAAAGAATGAAATCCTGCCATTGGCCACGACGTGGACGAAGCTAGGGTATATTATGGTAAGCGAAATAAGCCAGGCAACGAAAGGCAAATGCCATATGATTTCATTCATACGTGGAATTTAAGGAGTGAAACAAATGAACAAAGGAAAAAAAAAAAAAAAGACTAAAAACCAAACTCTTAACTAGATAGAATAAGCTGACAGTCACCAGAGGGGAGGTGGGCGGGGGGATGAGTGAAATGGGGGATGGGGATTAAGCATCCCCTGACCATGAGGTGCGCCGGGTAATACACGAATTGTTGAATCACTACATTGTACTACTGAAACCGATATAACACTGTATGTTAACTATGCTGGAATTACAATTTTTTTAAATGACTAAAAAAGAAAAATATTTTTAAGATGGAACAATGAAAACGAAACAAAGAACAGAAGCCCTTTGTTGTTTTTCCAACCATGGTGCTAGAACAACTGGATGCTCATATGGGAAAGAAATTAATCTCTACATCGCACGATACACAACAATTAATCTGCAATAAACTTTTTTTTTTTTAATTTTTTTTTTCAACGTTTATTTATCTTTGGGATAGAGAGAGACAGAGCATGAACGGGGGAGGGGCAGAGAGAGAGGGAGACACAGAATGGGAAACAGGCTCCAGGCTCTGAGCCATCAGCCCAGAGCCTGACGCGGGGCTCGAACTCACGGACCGCGAGATCGTGACCTGGCTGAAGTCGGACGCTTAACCGACTGCGCCACCCAGGCGCCCCTTAATCTGCAATAAACTTAAACACAAAACTATAAAGCTTTTGGAGGAAAGCGTGAAGAGCAAACGCATGACTCGGAGGTATACAGGATTTCTTAAAATTGATACAGAAAGCATTACCCTAAAAAAGACATTAATAAACTAGGCGGCACCAAAATTTTGTTAAGCTTCTGCTTAACAAAAGACATCGTCGAGAAAATGAACAGGCATGCTAAGGACGGGGAGAAAACATTTGCAAATCATACATCTGATGGAAAACTCCTGCCCACAAATACACAGGGCAAGAATTCCTGTAACTCAAGAACAAAAAGGTGGACAACCCAATTTTTTACAAACGCAAAAGTTTTGAACGTTTCATCAAAGAGATAAACACACGCCAACGAACACGTGAAAAAGTGCCCCGAATCATCACTAGATGAGGACATGTAAATTAAAACCGAAAATAAGTAGGAAACAAAAGCACCAAAAATGACTCCTGTATTTCTACTTCTCGCCAAGATGGAGAAGGAGGGACCAGATCTACCCCCTCTGTTGAAACAACCCCAAAAAAGGGGGGCGGGAATGAAATACATGAAAGAACAGTGCTCAGACAAATCAGACAACAAAAACCAAACATCTCCAAGCGACAAGTGAACAGGGGCGCCTGGGTGGCCCAGTCGGTTAAACGTCCGACTTTAGCACAAGTCATGATCTCACAGTTCGTGGGTTCGAGCCCCTCAGTGCACCGCCCACTTCAGATCCTCTGGCTCCCTCTGTCTTTCTGCCCCTCCCCCGCTCGTGTTGTCTGAAAAATAAATAAAACATTAAAAAAGAAAGAAAGGAAAAAAGAAAGAAACAAGTAAACAAATGAGGTGAGCAGAATGACTGCCGCCAGTTTAGTGTTTGGAGTTTCCAGGCCTCAGAGTGAGGAAGACACACACTTCCAGAAGTCTCTCCCAGTTGAGGAAATCACCGAGGGGCTGGAGAGTTTGAGGTAGTTAAGAGTTTGTCAACTGAGAAAGGAGACAAAACTGAAAAGGAACACAGGTCTTTATTTGGGGTCCCAGGACTGCAATTCTGGGGAGAGCACAGATTCCAGAATAACCAGAAAAGCGACCCACTTGTGCAGGGAAAGCCAAGAGTTCTCATGAGAAAGAAGGAAGAGGTAATTACAAGATTGAGATAAAGAAGAGAGGGGAAAAAACCCTGCTAATTTAGTGCTGACCAGTTGAACCGATGGTGACTATCTTATTGATTACTGATCGGTGCTATCAACGACACGGTTCCTGCTAGATAATTAAGTTTCCTGTCCTCATATGCTCTGACTGTCGGTGAAATTTTATGAGCAGCGTTTGTCATAACAATTGCTGCTTCCGGCCGAGTGGAGTTTCTAGACGCCAGCCAGGCTCAAGGCACCTCCGATGGAGTGAGGGCCGGCAGTGACAATCTGATGGGGTTTCCTGGTCTCCAGTGTGAAGGTCTCTGGGGATCCTGTGTCTCAACGAGCGCTGTTGTGGCCATTTTTCTGAGGTTTATCTCAAGTCATCCAGCCTCACTTTGCAGGGCTTTTCAGGGGGGAAAAAGGCAGTTTCGGTTCCCGGTGATTCCAAGTGACGAAAATGAGAAACCTTTGTTTGGAGAATCACAGTCAGATATTCAAGGAAACCAGAAGAATTCGGGATCCAGCCCAGTTTTATAGGCAAACAGCAAACACTCAGAGACCATCAGAACTAGAAGCCAACATCCACAATACTGTGTTACAGAAACAATGTTTTTTTTTTTTTTTCTCTAAAATCACCCTGGTCTCCAGCAAGGAGAACTAAAGTAAGATGAATTTGTTTGTAAAATAAGTCCAGTTTTAGCCAAACTTGGCCTAATTATTTACATAAGGACAGCAAGAATAGGGGTTGACCACATAGACTCTTTAAAACCTGCCTTACTGGAACTTTTCATAAAGAATTTCTAGATTGAACTTTTAATAGCCTCTCAAGGCCAGAAGCCAAGCCAGATTCTTGCCAACAGATTTGCCTGAAATACCTACAGATCTGGGTTACTTCCTCCTCCCTTCTCAAAGTCCCCCAAAGATCCTGAGTTTCCTGGGCCTGCCAGGAAGTGACCTTCCTTGCTCCCCTGGTAAGGCTGCTGGGAACCCTGCAAATTAGGGGACAGGGCTGATTTTTTTTCAAAGGGGCTTTATTGGCCCCATCAAGTCAACCCTAGTTCCTTAAATCTGTCTGTTGGTATCTGAGTCTATGGATGTCTTCTCAAATATAACCTTCCAGTCAAAGCCTTGCTGGTATAACCTTGTTTCCAATCCTATCCTGTTACGAGGAGAAGCTTATGCAAATAACTCCAATTTGCATGAAAATAAAAGTACTCACTGAGAGTTTCCCCATTCTGGAGGAACCAGGGAGAAAAATATATTTCATATTTATTTATAAAGATATATTAAAAAAAATTTTTTTAACGTTTATTTTGAGAGAGAGAGAGAGAGAGAGAGAACTCAGGTGCCTGTGCAAGTAGGGGAGGGGCGGAGACAGAGGGAGAGAGGGAATCCCAAGCAGGCTCTGCATTGTCAACGCAGAGTCTGACGCAGGGCTTGATTCCAGAGACCCTGAGATCATGACCTGAACTGAAATCAACAGTCAGACGCTTAACTGACTGAGCCACCCAGGCACCCCCATTTTACCAAATTTCTAAAAGCCATGGATACTTTAAGAGAAAAAGTTTTCCTAAATCTGGAAGAACAAACATTAGGGAACAGAGTGTTTCAAATAAGGGTCATAAACACTATAATCACCTTCCTCAATTCATTCAGCCCCATCTCATTAATGCTTATTCTGTTGGAATCCAGTCTTCACTCCAGGCCCAGAAACGCTTACCCAGTTTAGTTTTATAATCTTAAGGGTGTCAGAAACCTGCATTTGTCAAAAGTCCTCTCCATGAATCCCCTTAAGAGGAAATACATTTGTAAGAGCATCAAAGTAAAACAACAGCTGTAAATGACAAAAGACTGAAAACCTGGCTATGGCTAAAGATCTGATGAGAGTTTATTACAATGCAATTGACAAAGGAAATTTGGTTATTTCTGTGACACACAACAGTTCTGTAAGTAGAATTACAAGTGATAACATTATGCCGGGACATATCAAAACTTTAGGAACTTCATATAATTTCTGGAATAGTTATATTAATAACATTCCCTCCTAACAATGTAGCCTAAGAAAGTTTATTATCACTAATGACAATGCTTCCCTTGTAATTGAACATACCAAGTAAATGAGTCTCATTAGTCAAAAAGACTTCAGTTAGAATTTCAATTGGGGGAAGCTTGTCAAAAATATCAGAAGGTTTTTAAAACAAATTTTTTTAATGTTTATTCATTTTGGGGAGAGACAGCACGCAAGAGGGGGAGAGGCAGAGAGAGAGGGAGACACAGAATCAGAAGCAGGCTCCAGGCTCTGAGCTGTCAGCACAAAGCCCAATGTGGGGCTCGAACTCATGGACCGTGAGATCATGACCTGAGCTGAAGTCGGATGCTTAACCGACTGAGCCACCCAGGCATCCCATACCAGTGTTCTTTAGATGGCAAATATATGAATACGCTGAATATTGTTAAAAAACATATGTCTCCTCATAGCAAATTTCTCATCATGGCACAGAACCTATTTACTAACAGATCCCAAATCTTTCGTTTCTAAGAGGAAGTCAAAAGCAGATAAATCTATGGCTATTAATTAATGTTTCTGTATTTTATCTTATTTGGAAAGATCTAAATATTTAATGACTGTCACTTTATTTAAATGAACAAAATGAAGGTTTTAAGTTACCTACCCCCCCCCCAAAAATGGGGAAACTATTTAAGTAGACATAAATATTATTGAAAAGTTCAATTATAAACTTTTATCTTACTTCATTAATTCACTTGCTCTTCATCATTATGTTTAGATCAGTCATGAAAATTTCATGAGACGCTAAATAGCTGACCATCATCTCTAAGTTCTCTTCCTGGCTGACAAATTCTATGACAGGGATAACATGAGCTTATTTGACTTTTAGTAAACCTAAGTAGAATAAAAGTATTATATTTAATGCGAACAGCTCTAAAAACACACCTGTTTTAATTAAATGATCTTCCATTCAGTGGTTTGATTTTTTTGGTTGCTTTTTGTTTTGTTCTGTTTTGTTCTTTGGGGGCCCTTGCTAGGGAAGCCGTGCACCTGCCCGTGGTGTGGCCAGGAGGCTGCTGGGAGGCCCAGGCCCCTGCTGCACCCCCGGCCCCCTGCGCAATTGTCCTTGCCCCGGGCAGAGCCCACTTTTGAGCCCTTCCACACTCACCCTGGGATGTTCTTAAAACCAGGCCAGACCCGGCCACACGATGACCGTCAACTACAGCTGCTCCTGGAAATGTCTTTCTTGAAACACACACACGTGTAATCTCCCGCACTGACTATTTCCTCTCCCCTGGGCACGGGGAGGTGTGCAGAGATCCTGTTAGCAGTCTTCCTACCCTCTCCCACCCCAGCCCACCCTTCCGTCCCCACCCGTCTATCCCCATGCAACCCATCTGAACGAACCACTGTGTCATTTCTATCTTTCGGTCGCACAACCACTGCAACCAGCCATAAGCCTATGGCTTGTGTCATCATGGGGCACCTACTCCCCCGAGAAACCACGCCATAATCCACCAACTTATCAACCCCTGCCTATCAATTATATTTGAAAAGATAACATGTATGGAGGACTTTTGATAAGCCAGGTGTGTTCTTACAGTTTACATGTATTTTATCATGTAATCCTAAAAGCAACTCTAGGTAGCAGGTGTTAGTATGTTTGCTTTACAGATGAGAAAAGTGAGACACAGAGCATATGACACGGCCACTGTTGCTAAGAGTGAGGTCATTCTTTATGCATTAACATGACTGTCCATCTTTCCACTGTGCCTCCATCATGATGGTTAAGATCCCAAGGTTTAGAACTGGGGGGTGGCGGGTGGGGAAGAGAGCTGGTTCAAATCTGCCTCCTCCCCTTGTGCAGTAAATGAGCTTCATGTCTGAGTTTCACTTTACACATCTGTGAGCAAAATAATAATGCTCACTCTACATAGTCACACATCACATTTGTTGAGTAAATGGTTGTTATGGCCATAATTATCTCTATAACACCTCCCAGCAAACCTAGTGGTTGCCCTACAAATGTTTGTTATGTGGTTTGTGGCACATAGAAACTAAAACATTTAGGGGCGCCTGGGTGGCTCAGTCGGTTAGGTGTCCGACTTTGGCTCAGGTCATGATCTCGCGGTTTGTGAGTTCGAGCCCCGCGTTGGGCTCTGTGCTGACAGCTCGGAGCCTGAAGCCTGCTTCGGATTCTGTGTCTTCCTGCTCTCTGTCCTTCCCATGCTCATGCTCTGTCTCTCTCTGTCTCTCAATAATAAATGTTTAAAAAAATTTAAGAAGCTAAAACATTTACCATCATACCATACTGTCTCTGACCTCAGGTAAACTGAATAAATCCCCTCCTTGCTGGGGTAAAATATTTCAAGACACAGGTCCCCAAAACAAAGAGGACCTCTTATTAAAAACTTATCATAAATTACTTTGTGTGCTTTCTACCCTGGCTTCTATGAGCAAAAAAAAAAAAATGGAATGTCTTAGACACTCAAGAAAGAGTAAGCAACGTGATCACATTTTTCTTAAGTATTTTATACAGTGTCCCAGATCCCCATTGGGTCTGGCCATACAGCTGACTAAATTACGGAGCCTTGGAGTGGGTGAGGCGTCTCCGGCTCTAGTCCTTGACTCCAAATCCATTTTCCAAAATTGATTTATGTCTAATCAGCATAACCTATTTGACTGTGTGTATGACTCAACAGATCATGAGACTTTAAAAACAAACCCTCAGAATTTTAGATGTCAAAACATGTAATACTCTTCAATTTAGGAACTCTAATTGCAAAAATCCTTTCATTACCTTAAGAAATTGGGTATTTGTGGGGCACCTGGGTGGCTCAGTTGGTTGAGTATCTGACTTCAGCTCAGGTCATGATCTCGCGGTTTGTGGGTTCAGGCCCCACGTCGGGCTCTGTGCTGACAGCTCAGAGCCTGGAACCTGCTTCGGATTCTGTGTCTCCCTCTCTCTCTGCCCCTCCAATGCTCATACTCTGCCTCTGTCTCTCAATAATAAGTAAACATTTAAAAATATATAAAAAGTACAAAAAAAAAAGAAAATAAATTCGGTATTTGTGATCACACAAGCAAGGTTATTAGACACAAAGGGAAAAAAATCTTTTCTTGAAGATTTCTCTATTATAAAAGCACATACATATTCATCATAAAAGGAAAAGTCTACAGGAGCATGTAAGCATGCTTTATCCCTCTCATCCTAACCCCCGGGGGCAGTCACTGATGGCAGTGTGGTATTTCTCTTATGAGAAACAGACTTAATTTGATCTACCCCCTTCTCTTATCAGTTTGACGTACATAGCCAACTGAAAATTATAGCCACTCTCTTTTTTTAAGTTTTCTACTACAGAGGGGTGCCTGGGTGGCTCAGTCGGTTGAGCATCCGACTTCGACTCAGGTCATGATCTCACGGTTCGTGAGTTTGAGCCCCACATCGGGCTCTGTGCGGACAGCTCAGAGTCTGGAGCCTACTTCTAGGTCTCCCTCTCTCTCTGCCCCTCCCCCAATCATGCTCTGTCTCTCTCTCTCAAAAATAAATAAACATTAAAAAAAATTTTTTTAAGTTTCTACTATGTAGAAACTCAAACACACACCAAAGTAAATAAAATAATATAATGGCATCCCATACGCCCATCACTCAGCCCAACAACCATCAACCCACAGCCAACCCACGCTCCATCCAGACTCCCATCCGCTTCCCTCCGTCCACTATTTGGAAGCAAATCCCTTACATCACACACTTGCGTTTACCTCTGCATCTCTGTAAGGAATGACCTTTTTTAGATGAAGCCATATGCCAGTTATCACATCCAAAACATTACTTATTATTAAATATCCAGTATTCCAATTTTTACTTGTCTCCTGTCATAAATGGAGGTTTCGTTAGCATTAAAAAGTTCACCATCTAAACAAGCTTCCCACCTTACGACTGGTTGCTAGAACTTTAAGGTCTCCCCATGAATAGACTCCCTTCAGTCTCTCTTTTTCCCCTTAACAATTTATTGGTAGAAGAAACCAAGTGGCTTGACCCTCCAAATTTTTCACTGTCTGGATTTTGCAGATCGCATCCCTGTGGTATGATTTAATATGTCCCTTGGACTTACTTCCTTTAGATGTCTTTAGAGGCTTGTTCAGATTCAGATTCAATTTCTTTTACAGGAGCTTTGCTTGTAATGTTTAGTTTCTTCTATCAGGAGGACTGTGATGTCAAGCACTAGTGTTCTTTTCTTCATATTTTTTAAAGGAATTTAATATACTAATTTTTATAAGAATTTAATATACTAATGTACATGATGAATCATCAAGAAGGAAGGGATACGGTGTTCCACATTCCCCAAACTTACTTAAGATTAAAATAGTTTTTTGGCAGAATATTTAATAGACAATATTTAGCATAACCTGCTTTGAGACATGTTGTCCTATATTAATTGATGAAAGATTTTCACCCTACAGAAAAGTCAGACTTTCTCTCTTGTTTGTGAGGTTTAAAACCACTGATGCTCAACACTGTGACCCATTATTTCATTAGGGGCTTGCAAGATGGCCTGATTCTACCATTCCTGTTTCATGCATTAATTGGAATCCTTTCGTAAGTTAAATTTCCCTTTCTGTACCACTTAGTTACTCAGTTGTACAGTTTATCAAGGAAAGGGAGGTGGTGGCATCATTTTCCCCTAGCCTCCAATTTTTTTTTTTTTTAGTGTCATTTTGAGCTCAGTGAGTTAAACATATTTGATGAGTTTGAATCCAATCAATTACCATTCTTTTTTTTTTTAACTAAAGTATAGTTGACAACAAATTTTATATTTGTTTCAAGGGTACAACATAGTGGTCTGGCGATTACAGACATCACAAAATACCGTGATGAGTGTAGCCACCATCTCCAATAACAATCCTTCTTTTTTCCAGTTACTATTCTTACTAATGCTCAAATTGACCCATTTGGCCAGCGGGAATCTCTTCATATTGGCCTTCGCGGGTCATTTTGCGATGATCCCCGTGGCATTTGAGAGCTCCTTGCCTCTTCTAGGACAACACGTTCCACATTCACATTGCACTTTCCTGCTCCAGACTCCCAATCAGCTATTTTTCCTAAAAAAGCCTTGGTTTCTTTTGTTGAGAGCATGTCTGGAAGCCACAGTCCGGGTGCTAGAGATATGACTACTCTGAAAAGATGCCAATTTGCTCACAGTGTTTGGATGGTGCAAGGAATATTTGCAAACTATAAACAGTCCTAAACACACTTGATTACTTAAGATTGGATTATCTGGATCTCTTCTTCTAATTGTCCATCTGTGTCCTTTCTGAGGCCAGGAGTTTGAGAACCATAACCCCTTCTTCACTGGTCCCTGACCCAAAATCTGTAGCATGCTAGGTACTCAGAACATATTCAGTGAGTGAGAAAAATCAGGCTTTAGAGGCTGAAAGAAACTACCAAAAATGAGTTTCAGAACTATGAGGAGAAATGGCAGCATAATTAGAATCGCTCCATAGCCGCTGGGGTCATGACTTGAACAGGTTCAGATTTGCTTGGATGGTTAAGTCCATGTATATTCGTATTAAAGAATCACTGCCTTACAGAGTATTCGCTGGTTTAAAAAGAGCACCGCCATGAAAATATGCCAGGTCTTAATTTCAGTTCCTCCTGACCCGAGCATTTGAGCCTGAGATCATTGTCCAGTGGAGACAATCAGGGCTGAGGTAAGGGCTGATGCGTGTGTCCCCAGGACCCAAACGAAGGAGAGCCCGTCCCTCCCTGTTGGCGAAGGGCATTGGGTGGGCGGGGCGGGCACGGGTGGCAGGTTGGTTGGGAGATAGGAGGCCTCTGCTTAGTAGATGGGGAAGCACACAATGAACAAGTTGCAGATTGACCTCCCACAGTTCAGAGCCTTTGAATGGAAAGGGTAGGACCTGAAGCAGAGGCCCCGGTAGGAAGGCCAATAAGGTGACAGAGGTGGATGTGGCCGTTGTGGGGGGTGGGGAATGGTTGGGTGTAAAAACTAGGCCTTTCTTCCTCTGTCTTCCCAGGACGTCGGCATCTAACTCCCAGCTGACCTTGGCTCAGGTAAGCCCGTCCTGCTCCTGGAACAGGGGCTCGCTTACAGCGCTTTCTGTCTCTCTTTCTGGCCACTGGCTTCTTTCTTGGGAGCCCTTAACTGGCCACACGGTGGACCAGACCATGAGGGTTTCTGCTTGCTAACGGGGAACACCTGACCCTGGTTACCTCCAACACACGAGGAAACAGCTGGCTCTCTGCAAACCAGGAGGCACCTAGGAGAAGCAGCCTGGGAAATCGGCAGCACCGATTTCCCAGTGGGAGCTGGGATCGGGAGCTAACGGATCGGATCGGACCGCGTTCCTGGCAGGCACAGCTTTGTCTGGGATGTTGCCGCTGGGATCAGCCACTTGTCAGAACCTCAGAGAGCTTGCTCCACCCAGGTCCCAGAGGAGGAAGCTTCTGGAGTGAAAGGCAGCCCACTGGATTTCCTCTCCCACCCACACTACTTGAAACAGAGCCAAGTACAGTAGAACCTTGGACAGCCAGTAACTTGTTCTGAGTGTTCCGCAAGACAAGCAAACTTTTCTAAATACACTTTAACTTGATAAACGAGCGATGTCTTGCACTACAAGTCGTACACGAAGCCGAACGTCACCTGATCACAACGGAGCCAATGGTTCTCTCTGTCTCTTGTCTCTCTCTCTCTCTCTCTCTCTCTCTCTCGGGGGTTGTGGGTGATCCTCTCCCATGCTTGGATGCTTGGTCTCAGGCCGTGGTGTTTGACAGAGATCAGTGACTTTTCAGAATGTTGGAAGGCACTCACAATAGGCACTAGTGTATTTTTTGTCACTTCCAAGCACCTATGGACAGTCTTTTGCTTTTCCAGAAAGAGTGAGCTTAGGAATGCTTTGCTTCATTCTAGATCAGGCTGCCGGCAGATATAGACCCTTTCCTCCACTGCCTTATTGCCAGTTACATTAAATACCGTCTATGATGAGAGTTTATTAATAGTGTGCTGTAGTCAACATCCATGCGAGCGTACACAATGGCCCCCATGCAGAGAAAGATCCCATTGAGCCAACAGATGGCAGTGATCCTGTTAGCATAGTGAAAGTTGTCCTACACAATAACCCTCCTCTCTCTTGTCTCCCTCATATCTGCCACGAAGGTTTTCAAAGGTAAGTTCAGGTTAACTTGTTTACTTTTCTTTATATTTTGCGTTTTACTATTTTATAGTATATTACAGCATCGTAATCATTTTTATATGAATATTTTTGGGTTGTGGAACAAATCATCTGAGTCCCCCCGCCCTTTTTTTTAAGTTTATTTACTTATCTTGAGAGAAACAGACTGTGAGCAGGGGAGGGGCAGAGAAAGAGGGAGAATCTCAAGAAGGCTCCGCGCTGTCCGCACAGAGCTTGAACTCACAAACCGTGAGATCGTGACTTGAGCCAAAGTCGGATGCTTAACCCACTGAACCACCCAAGTGCCCCGCCATTATTTCTTATGGGAAAATTCACTTTGAGATACAAGTGCTTTGGATTACGAGCACATTTCTGGGACAAATTATGCTCGCAAAGCACGGTTTTACTGCATTCGAAATTGGCAGAGTTGTCAGGAAGAGGGAATGAATGCTGGTAGGCCAAAAAAGGGGTTTGTTTGGGTTTTTTTTTTTTTACTCAAAGATATTACTTCTTATTTCTTTGAGAAATGAATGCGTGAACATGCAAACACAGCGCTAGAAAATATGGTAGCCGTACAACGCGCTGCTTTGATCAGTACATGGAGAGGTCTGTAACTCATAGTCAGTGGATCCAGTTTGTACAGCAAGAGGTCAGAGTGCAAGGTCACAGCCAGACACAGCACAGGTGGATCTGAATCCAGGTCTACTGGCTTCCACAAACCATCGTCCCACACTGCCTCTCACCCCCCAGCCCCCCCACTGATTGCATTAACTTCTCTCTCCTTTCAACTCTAACATCACTTTTGACACCACTTTATTTATCATGCTTTGCAATATTGATTTGGGCATGTTTCTTTCTCACTCATTATTATGATCATCACACCCACTTACCGATTCAAATTTTGTGATGTCTTTCTTGGACGTTTAAAGTCAATGCTTTCTGTTTATTAAAAAAAACTTTTAAATCAAATTAAAGTGTCTGGTTTTGGTTTCGTCTCCTCCCATGAGTCAGCGGCTTGAACATCAAAAAAAACCTCCTCACCCCTGGATGAAGGCCAGGAGGAAAATTCTTTTATTAAAATCAGCCGACCTGGAGCTGGGTCTTCTTCCCACCCCTACGTTCTCTTCAAGTTCTCTCCACCCCACCAGGAATAGCCAGTCATCAAAGCCTAACTTTCAACTTATTAAGGTAACGTGCTTAGTCACGTGATATACACGATATGCAAAATACAAAATCGTGTCCGCCTGGGCAATGCTGCAGACAACAATAGAGTCAACTTCCGTGACCCAATCTCAACAACTCATCTCTACCCCCACCAGCGCACCCTCATACCCACTCACACCCACCCCTCAAACTCTCACAAAGTCACACACCCTCACACTTTTACACACACTCATATACACTCACACCCCCTCATACACTCTCACACCCGTACCTACCCTCACACACACACATGTATTCACACACCCTCACACCCTCATATAAACTGTTACACATGCTTACACACCCCCTCACACCCACCCCCCCCATGCACAATGACAGTCACACACACCCTCACACCTTCACACAAACTCTTGTGTACACTCACACACCCCTTCACACCCGCCCCCCACCTGCATACCCACACTCACACACACCCTGACACACCCACACACGCAAGCTCACACACACCATCCTCCCCACTGATCGGGGATTCTAAAGCCAACCCCAGGGGTGCCTGGGTGGCGCAGTCGGTTAAGCGTCCGACTTCAGCCAGGTCACGATCTCGCGGTCTGGGAGTTCGAGCCCCGCGTCAGGCTCTGGGCTGATGGCTCAGAGCCTGGAGCCTGTTTCCCATTCTGTGTCTCCCTCTCTCTCTGTCCCTCCCCCGTTCATGCTCTGTCTCTCTCTGTCCCAAAAATAAATAAACGTTGAAAAAAAAAATTTTTAAAGCCAACCCCAGGCATCATGATTTCATCTTCTCATATATCACTATGTATCTCTAAAACATAAGGATTCTAGTAAATATAACTACAACACCATCACCGAATCTAACACATTTAGTAAAACTGCCTTAATATTACCAAATATCCAGTCAGCAGTCAAATTCCCCCAGTTGTCTTATGTATATTGTCGATCAAATCAGGATCCAAACCTGGGTTCAGACATTACAGCCAAATTTTTAAGGAGACACATACAACTGCCCAAACTTTCACACTCTCAATTTTGTTTGGACACAGCTTTTTCGTTTCAATACTTTTTCAAAAAATTAGATTCTGGCTGGTTGGTAGTCCACACTTGTCTGGGCCCGGAAGCTGCCCTCGTCTGCACATGTGACATGACTCAGGGTCCCTCAGCCCACATCTCCAGGTTAAGTAGGCCTATCTTGCAGTCAGCTAAGAGGAATTAACTAGGCCTTTAAAAACAAAGTGCTTTTAGTACTTCTCCTAAAGAAGTGGAGAAATTAGCAACTGTTCTTTAAAATGTACAGTTTACTTATGGCGGCCTTGTTTAGGATAACTTCAATTTAGAACTAAGCCAGATGTCCATGGGTCAGGGCTTGGCTCAGCAGGACACGTTACGTCCGAACAATGGGAAACCGAGCCACTTTTTAATTTTTTTTCTTGTTTTGTTTTTTGAGAGAGAGGCAGAGAGAGGGAGAAGCAGAGAGAGAGGGAGAAAGAGAATCCCAAGCAGGCTTGACGCCGGATGTGGGACTCAACCCCACGGACCGTGAAATCACGACCTGAGCCGAAACCGAGAGTTGGACGCCTGACTGACTGAATCACCCAGGTGCCCCCAAGCCATTCTTTAAAACAATGAGGTTGCTCTATATGTGATACAAAATACCAAATGCCAAGATATATTTGTGCACGAACAGGAACAATACGAGTAATGGGATCCATGTTTGCCTAAAGAAATCTGAAAGAATAAGCCGTTTGGCATATACCCAGATTCCAGACTCGCGGAAGAAAAGCAGGCATTCAGGATAAAGCACACTGTTTGCACAAAAGGTTTAAGCACAGTGAGTGGGCACCTTCCCCAAATCTAGGCTCCCAGTTGCTAGCCCAGGGCCGACCTCCCTCGTAAGCAGGCCTGTCAGAGGATACGGTTCATTCCTGCTAGGTTAACTCTTTCTGACCCAGCCAGGACAGGAGTCAGGTGTACAACAAACATAAAATTTGGGCCGCCTAGATGGCTCGGTCCGTTGAGCACCCAACTCCTGATTTCAGCTCAGGTCATGATCTCACGCTCCGTGAGTTCGAGCTCTGCATCGGGCTCTACGCCGACAGTGCAGAGCCTGCTTGGGATACTCTCGCTCCGCCCCTCCCCTGTGCACACGTGCTATCTAGAAATAAATTCATTAATTAAAAATAAATAAGTAAAATAAAATAATATCAGCAGCTTCCAGTCTGTTTTCAGGGTGAAGAGGGTGGAGCCAGTGAATTGTATCTCTTTCCTGGAAATGACGGTTTCCTTCCAGAGCCCCGGGTATATAGTGCACAGCAGTCACACTGAAGTGTCACACTTCAGGCCAGACGGCCGTTTGACATCCCCTCTCTGTGGACAAAGGCACCGCCCTTCCTGTCCTTTTCTTCACTTGTCACAGCATCTTCCAAGAAAGCATAGGGCCAGCACGAAACAGCCCGGTTTTCGCTGGCACTCCAGCAGGTCACATTCAAATGCCCGGTGTCAGGAAGGGTTTTGATGCGTTGGTCTAAGGTCTTTAAAATCAAGATTTGATTTTGAGCTCCTTGGTCACTCCAGCGGTCTTCTCTTTGATAGTAATTTCCAAATCAGACGACTCGTTTAAGGAAGAACCTGACCAAGGGCCTGATCACTTGGAGGGACTGGCCATTCATTCTCGCCTGACTTGCCATGCTTGTCCGAACAATGGGAAACTTGGGCGAACTTTGCTTAGGAGGTCATAACTTTTGCCCTTTCTTTTTATGTAAAATGTTGCGCTCTGTACATCCAAGCATCCTCACTCAAGATACCTTGGATGGTGTTGGGTTAGGATATGCCCTCTGATGTATGTCATACTATGTTCAGATGCACAGTTCAGCAATTTGAGTATCGTCCAAAACACTAGACCAACTTATCTTGTCTGCATGGATTTCTTTCACTGTTGGCAATTCAATCTCTACTGAAAAATGATAGAAGTGGAGGGTTTGAACATCACTTGTTTGCTTACAAAATCTGAATAAAAATTGTAAAATTCAGCTTAGTTCCGGGACTACTTTTTTTTAAATTTTTTTTTTTTTGAGAGAGAGAGAGAGAAAGAGAAAGAGCATATGCATGCAAGCAGGGGGGGAAGGGCAGAGGAAGAGAGAGAATCCCAAGTAGGCTCCACACTTAGCACAGAGCCCAATGCAAGGCCAAATCCCATGACCCTGGAATCAGGACTTGAGCCAAAAATCAAGAGTCAGATGCTCAACTGACTGAGCCACCCAGGCACCCCTGGGACTATTTTTACATGTTTTACTTATAAACCTGAAAGCTGTATTTCTCTCCCCAGAGCCACACCAACTTGTTATAGCCATGAGTCAGACATCTTCCCTCTTTGGGTTCGGAAATCAGTGCAATTGCACACCCACAAGCATACCCCCATGGAATGATACAACTCGGAGCAACATACAAAATTTGCATACAAATAAACAATACACTGGGGGCTTCTGCGATCTTATGATTTCCCCTGCATAGAAATTTTAGCAAATGGGTTGGGCAGTGTTCTCTTTGTCTGTTTTAAAATTTGTTTCAAATTTCTGTGCTCGGATTGAATAATCCACAAAGATACTCAATTACCTTAAATGGGTATGTAATTTCTACCCATGAGTGACTGTGAGACGGCGTAGCAAAAATCTTTCATAAAAACAGAGGATTTTGTCTACTGTTTTCTTGATTCATTTTGTGATACCCTGCCTGCTGCCTTATGGTGTCTCTTCATCATTTTCGGACTATTAGTTCACATCAGCTTTGTTCTTTTATACCTCAGGCCTTTCTCTGCTCTCTTAAAGCTCCACAAAAGCAATGACTATGTTCTTATTCACCTCTGTGTCAAGCCCAGTGTGGGAAAAGTCACTGGTACTTACTAGCCTTTGGCTGAATGGGTGAACAGATGAGTGAATGAATCACTCATAGGCTCCTGAGGAATGTGAGTCATCTATTTCAGTATCTCTGCTAGAGAAATGCTGGTTTTGCTAAAGGAGACTCTGAGAACTCATGCAAAAATTGGACATGTGGCTCTGCCATGTTGCTTCCCCACAATCAAAAATTCACAAGTAATTCTCATCTCTTAGAGATACACGCCAAAATATTTATGAATGGGAAGACTTAGCGTGTGAGATTCGCTTCGAAAGAATTGAGGAGGGGGTTGAAGAAACAAATACAAGCACAGCCCACACAGGATCAGCCAGGAGGTTGATTGAGGTGAAGCGGAGCGTATGTTTGAAAGCGTTCATCACATAGCCTCACAGTGGATTTCACAGGTGATAGAGTGGTTTCTGCTTATGGATGTTTACGCATGTGCCCATTCTAATATGTTATTTTCTCTGGGGAAAAGAGGCACTCCGTATTGACTACCTACTACAGCAAACATTTCTGCCAACTTTTTAACACCCTGGATATTTGGGGAATTTCACCCTAGTTGAGTCCCTGCCTTCCCAGTACAGAAGACAGAAAGCCACTTTCCAACCTCCTTGGTGTGGCTGGGGTAAAGATATGGGACCTGGGCCCTGTCCGTTAGCAGTACTCAGGTCAATCATCAGTTCAGGAGAATCACAAAAATAGGAGGTGCCACGAAGAACTTTCTGGAAAGGGTGGTGGGGAGGCTTTCAGGGTGCAGAGGCAGCTCTGGCCCACCTGGCAGTTATATCCCTTGTCCAGGTCTCTGTCCAGGCACTGAAGCATTCAGTACTATACAATTCTGGTCCTGGACCCTCATCCTTTAGGATTTTGACCCTTGGATAGCCTTTAACAAATGTCCTTATTTGCTTGCACGAACTAAAGTAGGTCTGCTTTTATTGCTTTTGCAACTAAATCCCTTGACTGATGTCTCTACCTCACCCTGGGTATTCGATTTGGTATCTAACTCAATCTGGAAATTATAACCCATTGAGGTTTTAAAAGAGGGCAGGAACGATATTATGAACAACCTGGTTGGCCATGCGTGGGCGTTTGAAATTTATTTTGCGTGCAAAGGGGAGCCACTATATATTAAATGTGAAAAGGAAGTGAGGGGCCGCGGACACAGTGGGAGGGAAGCCTGAATTATCTCAGGACTCTCTCAACCAACACAGAGGAAACAAAAAGGAACAGCAGCCGTGCCCAACACAATGACTCCCCAGGGCCTCTGCAAAGCAAAGCCCCCCTTCCTTTGGCCAGCAGGGGGCACCCTAGCTCATGTCCCTGCTCCTCTCCTTAAGGAGCAGTGTGAGTGAGTGGATGTGTGAGTGTGTGTGTGTGTGTGTGTGAGAGAGAGAGAGAGAGAGAGAGAGAGCGAGCAAGCGAGCATGCCCCCGCCCACTTAACTGAAAGCCAACGGGCAACGCTCCCCTTTCCCATGGTGGAAACAGATCTGCAGGCCACAGAGTAACCTCACTCCGACGACTTATGCAAATGGATGCCATCCTTCATTTGAGGCATAAATGAGCCCCAGTGGCAGGCTCATTTGGTAGAACGATGGCCCCCACGGATATTTACGTTCCGACCCCTGGAAACTATGAATACATTAGGTTGGGTGGCAAGGGAGAATCAGCTTGCAGATGAAATTGCTAATCAGCTGACCTTAAGATAGAGAGATTATCCTAGACTGTCCAGTTGGGCACAGCGGAGTCATGGGGTCCATAAAGGTGGAAGAGGGAGGCAGGAGGCAGGCCAGACTGACCCCACATAAGAGGCACCCCCCTACTGCTGCTGCTGATGTGATGATGAGGAAGGAGCCACGGATCAAGAAATGTGGGCAGCCCCTAGAACTACAAGACGCAAGGGAACAGACTCTCCCCCAGAGCCTCTGGCAAGGAACGCGGCCCTGCCCACGCCTTGATTTTATTCCAGGGAGACCCACGCTGGACTCTAGCCTACAAAACTGCCAAGCAGTACGTGTGTTGTCCTAAGGTTGTGGTCATCCGTTACGGCAACCGTAGAAGGTTAAGATGGCCCCCAGGAATGAGAACCATCAGTGTGGGAGAATTACCGCCAAAAATACACCCATGATCCCTTGAAGGATGGCTGAGAAGAGAATTCTGCTCTGGGACGGTTAGATATTTAAGAAGAGTGACTGATGGCTCATTTCCATTCCCCGAGACAGACTATAGGTCAACAAGCACATAGGAAGAGACCCAACACCCAGTTAAGAAAAGATGGGCACGTGGCACGTGGTGGGGACCGTCTGCCCCTGTGAGAGGCATGGCCTCGCTACGAATCAAGTGAGGTTAACCTCTGCTCTGGTTAGTGCGGTGCTGCTGGGATTCAGTGAGGTGGTGTGAGTGTGCATGCAGTAAGTGCTACACACACCAGTTACATTTAGGCTGTAGCTAAACCAATGGGGGGGCACGTAAGTAATCACAGACATTCTTCTATTTGGAGACCATCCAAGTGACATCATCACATCTGACACTGCACACTCGATAAATATGGGGAGACATACAGTAGGACCTTGAAGATGCCTCCGTGTGCTGCTAGGTGACCTACTTACACTCCTTGTCTCTGAAATGTGAAGAACGGATTGTGAGACTACAATGAGATCGTGTCAATAAAGCGCTCGGTGTGAGACCTACCACGTATCTGGGACGTGGCTCAGCGACAGCCGTCATTACTCATGAGGGGCACTTATTCACATAAGGCATCCACCACTTGTGAACATGTAAATCACTTTTACCTAGATGATTCCATTTGATTAGCAAAGCACGGCAGAAAGAAGTGCAAGCTTATACCCATTTCTCGGATGTGAAAGATGAGGCACAGAAAAGAAACATGCATTGCTATGGTGCACAAACACAAGGATTAGCCTCACCTGAGAAGATTTAGGGGCCCGACAACAGGCACAGCAGTCCCAGAATAACTTCCTCTTGCTCGTACGAGTAATACTAAAAAGCGACCAGTAAATGAATAATAAAGATCTTCAAAATCTTTCATTTTTAAAAGAAATTTTAAGCGAGTGAGAGAGAGAGAGATAATGAGCAGGAGAGGGACAGAGAGAGAGGAGAGAGAGAATCCCAAGCAGGCTCTGCACCGTCAGCGCAGAGCCCAACATGGGGCTCGAACTCATGAACCATGAGATCATGACCTGACCCAAAATCAAGAGTCAGACGCTTAACCAACTGAGCCACCCAGCTGCACCCCCATCTTTCATTCTTAAATACCACTCAGTAGTAAGACAGTGGCATACGAGTGAAGAATTTAGGAAATGGAAATATTCTGCTGTAGGCCATTCAAAGGAGAAAGGCCAAACGAGGCAACAGTCCCCTGCCAAGTGTGTTTGGTGAGACTTTAGAGGACACACCGCAATTGAATCCACAAGAGGAACTGGAGATGTGACAGCACACGTCTGTGTATGTTTCTCGTCATCCAAGGGCCAAGCAGAGGAGAAACATAGACGTGACGTGTAATCAACTCGCCATAAGACATTTGGAATGCTGTTCCCCATGGCTCCTCCCATTACCTCGTGGCAAGTTTGCAGTGAGTTGTTTGGCTTTTCATCAGCTAAAAATAATAAAAGTCAAACAAGGAGAAAAGAGTTGAAGTCAAATAATGAGAAAAATTTTGCAAGGAAAGAATGAACTATATTGGGAAGAGATTCTTTTTTTAAGTGTTTTACCACTGGATTGGAAAATGGACCAGAACATAGTATATGTCAACCAGATACGAGCATGGTGTGGATGACCATTTCCTTCCTCTTCTTCCTTTCTCTCTTCCTTCCCACCTGCTTCCCTCCCTCCCTCTTCTACCTGTCTTTCTTTCCTTTTCCTGTCTTCCTCCCTCCCTTTCTCCCTTCCTTTCTTAATGAAGAAACTCGGCACTCTCTTATCATTAGAGCTCAGTTCAAGCCCAGACACCTAATCTGGGCAGTCTTTTCAGAAGCTGGTAGATATCTCCATGATAATCCTGCCATACATCATTATAACTGTTCTCTTTCATTCCACATAAAGTAATATATGCAACCTGTTTATCAGACAATATGAAAATAGATAAATTAAAATATAACCAATGCTCTATAATACTATTCCATAGTTTGATTTAAAAAAAAAAAACAACAACCATGGTTTTAGAGAATATTTAATGTCATGAGGAAGTGTGAGGTGAAAAAAAAAACAATTTAAACTACACGTAGGGGCGCCCGGGTGGCTCAGTCGGTTGAGCGTCCGACTTCGGCTCAGGTCATGATCTCACGGTTCATGGGTTCCAGCCCTGCATCGGGCTCTGTGCCGACAGCTTAGAGCCTGGAGCCTGTTTCAGAGTCTGTGTCTCCCTCTCTCTCTGACCCTCCCCCATTCATGCTCTCTCTCTCTCTCTGTCTCAAAAGTAAATAAACATTAAAAAAAAAAAATAAACTACATGTAATGTATTTGTACATGCATAGAAAAAAGTGGGGAAGGATACATACCTAATTCTTAATTATGGTTACATCTTGCAAGACAGTGAGTGGTCAGAAAGAAGCAACTTCCATTTTTTACTTCACATGCTTTCATTATTGGTTGAGGATTGTATTTTATTTTATTTTTTTCAACAAACATATACTGCTTTTGGATTTTAAAATCAAATTGCTAGATGGGGTGCCTGGGTAGCTCAGTTGATTAAGCATCAGACTTTGGCTCAGGTCATTATCTCATGGCTTGTGAGTTCGAGCCCTGCATCGGGCTCTGTGCTGATGGCTCAGAGCCTGGAGCCTGTTTTGGATTCTGTGTCTCCCTCTCCTTCTGCCCCTCCCCTGCTCACACTCTGTCTCTGTCTCTCTCTCTCAAAAGTAAAATAAAGTTTTAAATAAAAATAACATAAAATTGCTAGAAAATAGATGAAAGAAAGCTCTTAGCACTTTAGCAAGTCGAATCAATCAGTATGCAAGAAGATAGTACGTCATGACCAACTGGAGTTTACCCAAGGATATTTGAAAATCAAACAATGTAATTTACTGTGCCAACTGAATTAAGGAGAAAAATCATATGATCATTTTGGTAGATGCAAAAAAAAGCATTTGACAAAATTCAATATTATTCATGATAAAATTTCAGCAAGTTAGGATTCGAAAGGACCTTCTTCAATTCAAGAAAGGCATCTGCAAAATACCTACAGTTAACATCATACTTAAAGATGAAGTAGTAAATGTTTTCCACTAAGATAACAAAATGGCAAGACTGTCTACTCTCTGCTTCTATTCAATGTTGTATTGGAGGCCCTTGTGCAATTAAGTAAGAAAAACAAATAAAAACATAAGAATCAGGAAGGAATGTATAAAACTATTCCTATTTGCAAATGACACGATCATCAATGTGAAAAAATCCTAAGTCATCTGCAAAACAACTACTAGAATAAATGAATTTAGCAAAACTGTAAGCTACAAGGTCAATATATAAGAAGCAATTGTATTTTTACATACCAGTTGCAAACAATTTGAAATACGTTTTTTAAATTCCATTGTCAATAGTATCAAAAAATGAAATGCTTGCATGGCACCTGGGTGACCCGGTAGGTTAAGTGCCTGGCTCTTGGTTTCAACTCAGGTCATGATGTTGCAGTTTGTGAGTCCGAGCCCCGCATCAGACTCCGCGCTGACAGTCAAAGCCTGCTTGGGATTCTCTCTCTCCCTCTTTCCCTGCCCCTCCCCTGCTTGTGCTCTCTCTCTCTCAAAATAAATGAATAAACTTTTTTTAAAAAAATGAAATGCTTGGGGACAAATTTAACAAAAGATATGCAAGACCTCGACATCAAAAAACTCAAAAATATTACTGAGAGCAATTAAAAAGACCTACATAAATAGAGAAACCTGCCTGTTCATAAGACTCCATATTGTTAAGGTGTCAATTCTCCCCCAAATTTGGATCCAGTGTAATCCCAATCATAATCCTGGTGGGTTCTTTCAGGAAAACCCACAAGTTGATCCCAAACTTTACATGTAAATGAAAAGGACTTAAAATAGCCAAATAACGGAAAAAAGAACAAAGCTTGGAGGGCTAGTACTAGGTGTCTCCATGATTTACTATCAAGTATGGGATCAAAACAATGTGCAAGCATAAGAACACACTGATGAAGCAGAGCTTAGACGCAAGGCCATACTTATATCGATGGACTGATTTTCGGCAACAAAATTTCCAAGGCAGCCCAATGGGAAAAGTCTTTCCCATAAATGGTGCCAGAATAACCGAACATCCATATGGAAAGAAAAAGAAACACTGACCTTTACCCCACATTTGCACAAACGTTACTATGAAGTAGACCATAGGTCTAAGCATAAAGAATAAAACTATAAAGCTTATGAAGGAAAACAAAACAATACATTTGTGGCTTGGGAGCAAAGAAACGTTTCTTGGAAATGACACAGGAAGCCACAGCTATAAAAGAAAAATTGATAAATTAGACCTCACCAGAATTTAAAACTCTGTCCATCAAAAGACAGTATTAAAAAATTAATAGACAAATGACAGACCAAGAGAAGATATTCTCAAAACTAAGATTTTACATAGGACTGACAATTAGAATAGATGAGGAACTCCTACAACTCAATAAAAGAAGGTCAAACAATCCAATTAATTAACAGGCAAAATATTTGAACACATGTTTTACAAAGGAAGATTTATCAATGGGAAATGAACACACGAAAAGATGTTCAATATCATCGATCATCAGGGATTAATGATCACGGTCACAGAGAAACACAAATTAAAATCACAATAAGATGCCACTACAACTCATCAGAATGGTTACATTTAAAGACTCTAACACCAAATGCTGGCAAAGATATAGATCCGCCACAGTTCTCCTACATTACTGGCGGGAGTGAAATCCATTGCCACTCTCTAAAAGGTCTGGCAGTTTCTTATAAAACTAAACAGATGCTCACACTATAAACCAGCAATTCTACTCCTGGATATTTATCCAAGAGAAACGAAAGCACAGATCCACAGAAAAGAACATATAAAACTGCTCATACTATCTTTATCTTTATTCATGATAGCCTCAAACAGGAAGTAGCTCGGATGGCATCCATGAGAATCTAAGAGAATAGTTGAACGGTCCGCATTCACACAGTAGAAAACCACTCAGCCGCAAGAAGGAAGGAACCGCTAATGTGTTTAACAATGTGGATGAGTCCCCAGATTCCACTTGTTGACTGAAAGAAACCTCCCACGGAAGACCACATATCATCACTCATCATTAGGGAAATGCAAAAGCACCCCCCCACACACACACAAAACCCACCAGAAATAACAAGTGTTGGGAAGATGTGAGAAATTGCAATCATTATGTATTGCTGCTGGAAATATAAAATGGTGCAACTAATATGGAAGACAGTATTGTGGTTCCTCAAAACTTAAACATAGAATTCCCACAGGACCCAGCAATTCTGCTTCTCGTCCAAAGACATCTATCCAAAAGAATTGAAAGCAGGGACCCAAACAACTATTTATATACCAATGTTCACAGCAGCATTACTCACAATGCCCAAAAGGAAGAAACAACCCAAATATTTAACAATGAATCAATGGGTAAACAAAATGGGGTATACCCATGTAATGGAATATTATGCAGCCTTTAAAAAGATATGCAATTCCAATACATGCTCAACCTTGAATTCTGAACATGGATGGACTTTGAAAATTTTATGCAGAGTGAAATATGCCAGACACAAGAAGACAAACATTGTGTGATTCCATTTTTAAGAGGCTTCTAGAAGAAGCAAGTCCATAAAGAAAGTGGAATAGTGATTACCAGGGACTGAAGGGAGGGGAGAGAGGAGGGTTACTGTTTAGTGGGTACAGAGGTTCAGTTGATACTATGGAAAAGTTCTGTAGGTGCTTAGCAGTGATGCTGACAGAACAATGTGAGCGCATTTAACGCCCCTGAATTGTATGCTCAAAAAAGGTTAAGATGATGATTTTATGTTGTATATATTTTACCACAATTTTTAAAAAACAAGAACGGGACCTTGGACGTTACCGAATTAACTCCTTCCCCACATCATCGGCACTTTCTTCCACTCTTACTTCACCTCATTGAGGCTGCTTACCAGTCTAGTCTGCCGATTCTGATGTGTTCTAATGCTCTTTTGGAGGAAACAGAATAGGACTAGGAGGACGAATACAACAGGACCTACCAAAAATACAAAAAAAAAAAAGCCCTTCACAAGCACATTCATCGTGTTGGAAATCTGAAAACTGTGAAGGGGAATGATGAGGTTGTTGTTAGACCTGACTGTGCAGTGTTGAATAGTGTTTCCGAGAACACCTTGTTCTTGCCCAAAGTTCACATTCTCTGCATCAGGAAAGACATAACTAGAGATGGCTTTGAATTAGATAGAAAAAAGCACCGTATAAACATGACTTCTTACCATCTGCTTCACTCCCAGGTATTTCCAAGCTGTGGAAACTTCAGGCTATAATTTGTCTTTATTAGTAGCTATATAATATCCCATTTTGCTATTCCCCTCTTGTTGAGTATTTGGCTTGTGTCAAGATTTTTTGTTAATATAAATAAGGCTACTCTTGCAAAATATATGTAAACATAGTTTAGCTTTACATACAGCATGGTCCCAAATGCATGTGTAAAAAACAATTCATACTGATGTACATAATCACCGTCTCCCGACATTCATTCCACCTGTTACCCTGGATAACAGCAAAGGGTTTGATAAGACTGACAGCCCCCTCAGCCAATCAGGATAGACCCATCCCTCTTGCCTTCTTGATTGGTTCAGATAGTCCTGATGCTGGCGAATCAGTGCAACGCATTCCCCTGCCACAGAGACTGATTTTGCAGTGAACACCTCCTCCAATTGTTATATAAAAACACCAGATTTTTGTACATTGATCTATCCAGAAATGCTATTGAAGTCTCTTACTGATTCTATTACTTTTCTGTAATTTCCCAGGGACTTTCTACATAATCATATGTGTGCAAATTAGGCAATCAAGTCTCTTCCCAATTCGTACACATTCTATAAATTCACCACTTCTGACCTCTTTGCCCGTTTTCACGCAGATACAACCCGACGGCACCTCCCTGTGAGCTAGGAATTTTCCCTGCCCTGGGAATTTGCTCAAAAGCACTCACATAACACACACAAACCCAACATGTGGCAGAGTCAACGCTCCGGGAGGAAATCCTTGATGGGTGCAGAACAGAGGCCAATGAATAAGCGCTTCCTCCGTGCCCCTTCCCCCGCCCCCTAGATAGTTCTAAGATGCATTTCATGATGGTTCTGAGAAAGTCCCGTGAGATCAAGCAATCTGTTATTGTGGCCGACACTTCCTATTTCTTTTTAAAGTCTCACTGCTTAAATTCTCTCTACAGGGTTGACTGAGGGGTGATAGAAGGCATGCTTGGGCTGTTTCTGACTGGCAGGAATGCTTCCAGTCAAGGAGGGCTGTGAATGGCTCTTGTCAAAGAGGCACAAAACGTGGATAGTTGTACCCCACGCAAATGCTCACCAGTGGGCAAGCACTGTAGATGGACAAGATAACGTCCCTTGCGTTAGCCTCTTCTCCCAGACAAAGAGGGCCCGTGATGGGGTCAACGACACGGGTTTCTCTTCTCCAACACTGACTACCACCATGACCGGATGTCTAATCTGCCAATAGCTGAGACCAACACCGACTCTCCTATACTGCCCCATTTCCCAGGGAGAAACCACCCACCAGATGGATTATACTGGACCCCTGCCGTCTTACAAGAGCAAGTGATCCGTCCTCATCACAACAGACACTATTCTCAATACGGGTTAGATTTTCCTTCCAGAACTTGTAGTAGCCAGCACCATCAGCTGTGAAAATGCGGAAACCCTTACCCACCAGCATACCATTCCATACAGCACTGCTCCTCATCCGTTCATTCCACAGCGGGGGAAAAAAAAAAAAAAAGCAGCACAGCAGTGGACTCTTGCCCACAGAATTCACTGGTTTTACCAGGTAACCCAAAGCCGTCTGGAAAACAGATCACGGTGACAAGCCTTGCAAGGTCAAGGTAACAGGCTTACTAAAAATGCAGCTATGAACGGTGCCAGTTGAGAACAGGAAAGAGTCTATCAGATATATAGTAACGGATACACGGGGCTGTTTCTCCCACATTCTCACCTCTAACGACTCAGCTGAGAGACATTTGCTTCCCATCCTCACAGCTCTGAGCCATGTCGGTTTGGAGGTCTCAATGCCAAGAACAATGACTCGTTTTAATTGGAATCTGAATCAAGCACTTGACCTTTTGGGCTCCTCCCACCCCTGAAAAAAGGTCATGGAAGGGGAGTGCTCTGTGGCCGGGGTGACGGATCCTGATACCATGTGGGTGGTGGCCAGGGGGGCGGTGAAATCCATGTCAGAAACCCAGGGGATTCTCTGGGCGCTTCTTCACTCCTCCAAGCCCAGTACTCGCAGCTGATGGAAGATGTGGGGTGGCTTGGGAAGGTCCTGCAGAGCCTGCCCGGGACCACCCTTCCCATCCCCTCCAGGGTCAGGGACCTGCCCACAGACGTGATGCTATCGGCATCAAAGCTCCATGGGGAGAGTCCTGGGGGCAGGGCTGGGGCAGGGTGGGGCAGCCCAGGCCCCGCCACCACCTGCCCCCCCACCCCCGCCACAGAAATTCACACGGGAAACACAGGAAACCACATCCAATTGGAGGAATCAGATTGAACCTTTCCAAGCGACAGAGACACTCGCCTAGTACAGAGTTGCCCCAGTTGGATAGCCTGGCACCTCTTCCACAAGATCTTATTCATAACGCAGGACAAACTGGCAGTTTATAGGCTCAGGATCACCTACCTGGGAAGAGGTTTTTGGGTGTTGCCTTAAAATCCTCCTCAGCTAACAGAGATGTACAGCAGCCACGGAGGAAAACTCAGAGAAGCCAGAAAGGCGTAAGGGAAGTCACAGTTCAGGCTCCGGATGGCTTTGTATTGGTTGTCGCTGTAGACGTGTTGGTCTTTCCCGCTTCCCCGCCTGTGAAAGATTCCCTAGGGTTTCCGTTTCAGGTGTTATACGTGAGAGGGGATATGAACTTCACCTTAATGGAGGCACAGCTGATCTTCAGCATCAGCCACAGGGACACTGAAACTCTGCCTGGGCACCGCCTCCCTAAAGAATTGATGGAGTTGATGGCCTCCCCCCCCCACCAGAATCTGTCCTAAGCCGCACCGGCTTCCCTTACAAACTCTTCTTTTATGGGCATGTGGTTCATCCACCAATTAAGGAATCTGCTGGATGATTCTTCCAGATTCCCGGCACTGATTTCCAAGAGAGGTTAAATACACATCAGGTGTATTACCCTGAACAATGAGAAAGGGAAAGGGGGATCTCTACTCTACCTTCATTCAACTGCTGCTTCGATTCAGCAGTTACGCCAGCCATACTCCAACCTCCATTTCGTACTTGAAATCTGAACCCAAGAAATGCATCTTGGGACCTAACCACAAACTGGACTTTACACCTATTGGTCTAAGGTGTCAAAAGGAAAAAGAATGTTCGGAATTGTGCGTGGCAGGACCGGGCTGCTTTGTTGGGCCAAGGACCACGTGCAGACAATTGAACCTGAAGACAGGGGCAGGATGGCTCACGGGCTTCTCACCAAGGAAACGCAACAGACCTGGGCTTGATCGAATGCACTCTTAGTTCTTAAACATGGCAGGCTAGATAGTTCTCACCGCACTCGAGACCTCTCCCAAACGAAGAAGGAACAGAGCATTTACAAAGACAAAACGGAAGTCCCCTTTCATGCCGACCACTGGAGCAGCTGTGTTGTGTGACGTACGTCCTTCCCCAGCCATAGACGATCTTGTACTAATAAGGACTAAAAGCAGCACAACTGGAAAAAAATCCGCTGCCAAATTAACTTTAAATAAGGATCCCTTAATCCTGGTCTCCTTCTGAGCTCCATGATGCTACAAAAGGAGTGTGAGTTTCTCTACCCTGTTTCAAATACCGCAGCCTCGGAAAGAAGCTCTTTAGAAAAATCTACGCACAAAGGCAGTCATTAGCAAGATAATACTGTGACAATTAGGAAATGATGGTGACCCAAGACACCAGTGAGTCCACTGGTTATCTCAGGAAATAAATGTGATGCTTTCTGGATACCATTCAAGGTTCTTTCCAAATAACATCAGTAGTGGCTTATACGGGACTAGGAAACACTTAGACATTGATTTTGGAACTATTCAACAAATGCAGCAGAATGAGAATTTTTCAGATCTGACTTCCGATGAGGATTTTACCTGTTGGCACAACAGATGAAATCCTGACTTATGTCCCAGATTCTTTTTCTGAGTGTACCTTCATGATTTCAGGTCACCAGCAGTGACAATCTCTGGTCCCCAACTCGAGCTGGTTACAACCCACCACAGCGGCAGGTGCAGTGATAACAGAAGCACGAGGTAGGGCAGCCGGAAAGGAGTCGGTAGGTGAGGCTTGTGCAGGCTCCCCGGAGGCTTGCAGATCGCAATTCTGACCCAGCCGTGCCTTTTCACTTGTCCGCAGCAAGACCTGCCACCGCGTGAGTTCTTTTCAGAGGTCCCCTACGAATCTGAGTGTAGGCTCCTGCCCTCTACCCCAGCATGGAGTTATTCAGCTGGACTTTGCTGGAGGAAGTTTTGAGACCTCTCCACACCTGACTTATAACTTACAAGATGTCAGTTGCTTCTGAAAGTTTCTGAAAACTAACAAGATGAGGAAATGCACAGCCAAATGTAAGTTCTCAGGCATGCCTCACGGGGGGGGGGGGGGGGGGGGGGGCATCACTGTATCAGTGACAGGCAGAAACCCAGCTCCAGGCTCACAGATGCTGTAAAGCAAGTTTCAGAAGAGAAGAGTTTTCACTGGAACATATACAGCTGAATTACACAGCATACATAATGCTCAGACTATCGCAACCCGCTGCCTTCTCATCACCCATCAGAAACCAGACCTTTTGCAGAATGACATCCAGTGGCCCCCGCTGACTCAGTTGGTAGAGCATGTGACTCTTGATCTCAGCGGTTGTGAGTCTGAGCCCCATGTTGGGTGTGAAATCTTTAATAAAAAAAAAGAAATGAATGACATCCAATGAATGTCTCTAACTCCACACCTGATTTTCACCTTGGTTTTGCATGCTGCTTAAGGTAAGACTGCAGAGGGAGAAAGCTGGGGGATGTCTGATGCCAGCCAGTTCAAATGGAGTCTGAAGGCACGTTGTTTGTACTGTTATTCTACACCAAATTGTAACTTTTGATCTTAGAAGACAATTTTTTTAAGTTTATTATTGACTTTGAGAGAGAGGGAGCACGAGCAGGGGAGGGGTAGAGAGAGAGGTGTGGGGCTCGAACTCACAAACCACGAGATCATGCCCTGGGCCCAAACCGAGAGTTGGACGCTTAACTGACTGAGCTGCCCAAGCGCCCAAGAAGACAATTTAAAAAATAAAATTGCGGAGAGCCTGGGTGGCGCAGTCGGTTAAGCGTCGGACTTCAGCCAGGTCACGATCTCGCGGTCCGTGAGTTCGAGCCCCGCGTCAGGCTCTGGGCTGATGGCTCAGAGCCTGGAGCCTGTTTCCGATCCCGTGTCTCCCTCTCTCTCTGCCCCTCCCCCGTTCATGCTCTGTCTCTCTCTGTCCCAAAAATAAACAAAAAACGTTGAAAAAAAATTTAAAAAAAAAATAATAAAATAAAATAAAATAAAATAAAATTGAAATAGGCATACATCAGCAGGAAAATAAAATTGTGCCACCACAAATATACTACATTTCACCTTACTTTGAGCACCACTTTATAGGAAATATTTGAGAGCAGAAATGAGCATTTCAGATGCTTTTTTACATAAGACAGAATTTTCTCAATTTAAATTTATCATATTGGAATAAAAATGAAACACATAGAGAGAATTTAGGGGAAGATGGCAGCATAGGAGGACGCTGGGCTCACCGCATCCTGCTGGTCACTTAGATTCCACCCACACCTGCCTAAATAACCCAGAAAATCGCCAGAAGACCAGCAGAACGTAGTCTCAGGAGCCAAGCGCAGACGAGAGGCCCACGGAAGAGGGTAGGAAGGGCGGCGAGGCGGTGCGCGCTCCACGGACCGGCGGGAGGGAGCCGGGGCGGAGGGGCGGCCCACCGGACAAGCAGAGCCCCCGAGTCTGGCTGGCAAAAGCGGAGGGGCCGGACGGAGTGTGTTCCGACAACCAGCGGGACTTGACATCTGGAAGGTTATAAGCTAACAGCTCTGCTCGGAGAACGGGAGGGCTGGAGGACAACGGGAGGGAGAGTTGTTGAGCCCTGGACAACAGAGCTCAGCTTGGCGGGGAACAAAGGCGCTCGCCAGCGCCATCTCCCTCGCCCATGCCCCAGCCAAAATCCCAAAGGGAACCGGTTCCTGCCAGGGAACTTGCTCACTCCGGGCAAACACCCAATGCTGTGCTTCTGCGGATCCATCCCTGCGGCGGCGGGTCTGACTCCCTCCTGGTGCCGCAGGGCCCCTCCCGAAGCGGATCTCTGAAGGAAAAGCAAGCTGAGCCTGCCCCTCCCGCTCCTGTGCACCTTGCCGATCCACCCCAGCTAACACGCCAGATCTCCAGCACCACAAGCCTGGCAGTGTGCAAGTAGCCCAGACGGGCCACGCCACCCCACAGTGAATCCCGCCCCTAGGAGAGGGGAAGAGAAGGCACACACCAGTCTGACTGTGGCCCCAGCGGTGGGCTGGGGGCAGACATCAGGTCTGACTGCGGCCCTGCCCACCAATGCAAGGTATTCAAGACAGCACAAGGGAAGTGCCCCTCAGTTGGGCACCACTCCAGGGACTATCCAAAATGACGAAACAGAAGAATTCCCCTCAAAAGAATCTCCAGGAAATAACGACAGCTAACGAACTGATCAAAAAGGATTTAAACAATATAACAGAAAGTCCATTTAGAATAATAGTCATAAAATTAATCGCTGGGCTTGAAAACAGTATAGAGGACAGCAGAGAATCTATTGCTACAGAGACCAAGGGACTAAGGGACAGTCAGGAGGAGCTAAAAAATGCTATAAACGAACTGCAAAATAAAATGGAGATGACCACGGCTCCGATTGAAGAGGCAGAGGAGAGAATAGGTGAACTAGAAGATAAAATTATGGAAAAAGAGGAAGCTGAGAAAAAGAGAGAAAAAAATCCAGGAGTATGAGGGGAAAATTAGAGAACTAAGTGATGCACTAAAGAGAAATAATCTACACATAATTAGTATCCCAGAGGAGGAAGAGAGAGGGAAAGGTGCTGAAGGTGTACTTGAAGAAATAATAGCTGAGAACTTCCCTGATCTGGGGAAGGAAAAAGGCACTGAAATCCAAGAGGCACAGAGAACTCCCTTCAGACGTAACTTGAATCGATCTTCTGCACGACATATCACAGTGAAACCGGCAAAATACAAGGATAAAGAGACACTTCTGAAAGCAGCTAGGGATAAACGTGCTCTAACATATAGAGGGAGACCTATGAGACTCGTGACCGATCTCTCTACTGAAACTTGGCAGGCCACAAAGGAATGGCAGGAGATCTTCCATGTGATAAACAGAAAAAATATGCAGCCGAGAATCCTTTATCCAGCAAGTCTGTCATTTAGAATAGAAGGAGAGATAAAGGTCGTCCCAAACAAACAAAAACTGAAGGAATTCGTCACCACTAAACCAGCCCTACAAGAGATCCTAAGGGGGATCCTGTGAGACAAAGTACCAGAGACATCGCTACAAGCATAAAACATACAGACATCACAATGACTCTAAACCCATATCTTTCTTTTTTTTTTTTTTTAACATTTATTTATTTTTGGGACAGAGAGAGACAGAGCATGAACGGGGGAGGGGCAGAGAGAGAGGGAGACACAGGATCAGAAGCAGGCTCCAGGCTCTGAGCCATCAGCCCAGAGCCCGACGCGGGGCTCAAACTCACGAACCGCGAGCTCATGACCTGAGCCGAAGTCGGACGCTTAACCGACTGAGCCACCCAGGCACCCCTAAACCCATATCTTTCTATAATAACACTGAACGTAAATGGACTAAATGCGCTAACCAAAAGACATAGGGTATCAGAATGGATAAAAAAACAAGACCCATCTATTTTCTGTCTACAAGAGACTCATTTTAGACCTGAGGACACCTTCAGATTGAGAGTGAGGGGATGGAGAACTATTTATCATGCCACTGGAAGTCAAAAGAAAGCTGGAGTAGCCATACTTATATCAGACAAACTAGACTTTAAAATTAAAGGCTGTAACAAGAGATGAAGAAGAGCATTATATAATAATTACAGGGTCTATCCATCAGGAAGAGCTAACAATTATAAATGTCTATGCGCCGAATATGGGAGCCCCCAAATATATAAAACAATTACTCACAAACATAAGCAACCTTATTGATAAGAATGTGGTAATTGCAGGGGACTTTAACACCCCATTTACAGAAATGGATAGATCATCTAGACACATGGTCAATAAAGAAACAAGGGCCCTGAATGATACAGTGGATCAGATGGACTTGACGGATATATTTAGAACTCTCCATCCCAAAGCAACAGAATATACTTTCTTCTCAAGTGCACATGGAACATTCTCCAAGGTAGATCACATACTGGGTCACAAAACAGCCCTTCATAAGTATACAAGAATTGAAATCATACCATGCATACTTTCAGACCACAATGCTATGAAGCTTGAAATCAACCACAGGAAAAAGTCTGGAAAACCTCCAAAAGCATGGAGGTTAAAGAACACCCTACTAAAGAATGAGTGGGTCAACCAGGCAATTAGAGAAGAAATTAAAAAAATATATGGAAACAAACGAAAATGAAAATACAACAATCCAAACGCTTTGCGATGCAGCGAAGGCAGTCCTGAGAGGAAAATACATTGCAATCCAGGCCTATCTCAAGAAACAAGAAAAATCCCAAGTACAAAATCTAACAGCACACCTAAAGGAAATAGAAGCAGAACAGCAAAGACAGCCTAAACACAGCAGAAGAAGAGAAATAATAAAGATCAGAGCAGAAATAAACAATATAGAATCTAAAAAAACTGTAGAGCAGATCAACGAAACCAAGAGTTGGTTTTTTGGAAAAATAAACAAAATTGATAAACTTCTAGCCAGGCTTCTCAAAAAGAAAAGGGAGATGACCCAAATAGATAAAATCATGAATGAAAATGGAATTATTACAACCAATCCCTCAGAGATACAAGCCATTATCAGGGAATACTATGAAAAATTATATGCCAACAAACTGGACAACCTGGAAGAAATGGACAAATTCCTAAACACCCACACACTTCCAAAACTCAATCAGGAGGAAATAGAAAGCTTGAACAGACCCATAACCAGCGAAGAAATTGAATCAGTTATCAAAAATCTCCCAACAAATAAGAGTCCAGGACCAGATGGCTTCCCAGGGGAGTTCTACCAGACATTTAAATCAGAGATAATACCTATCCTTCTCAAGCTATTCCAAAAAATAGAAAGGGAAGGAAAACTTCCAGTCTCATTCTATGAAGCCAGCATTACTTTGATTCCTAAACCAGACAGAGACCCAGTAAAAGAGAACTACAGGCCAATATCCCTGATGAATATGGATGCAAAAATTCTCAATAAGATACTAGCAAATTGAATTCAACAGCATATAAAAAGATTATTCACCATGATCAAGTGGGATTCATTCCTGGGATGCAGGGCTGGTTCAACATTTGCATATCAATCAACGTGATACATCACATTAATAAAAGAAAAGAACCATATGATCCTGTCAATCGATGCAGAAAAGGCATTTGACAAAATTCAGCAACGTTTCTTAATATATACCCTTGAGAAAGTCAGGAAAGAAGGAACACACTTTAACATCATAAAAGCCATTTATGAAAAGCCCACAGCTAACATCATCCTCAATGGGGAAAAACTGAGAGCTTTCCCCCTGAGATCAGGAACACAACAGGGATGTCCATTCTCACCGCTGTTGTTTAACATAGTGTTGGAAGTGCTAGCATCAGCAATCAGACAACAAAAGGAAATCAAAGGCATCAAAATTGGCAAAGATGAAGTTAAGATTTCACTTTTTGCAGATGACATGATATTATACATGGAAAACCCGACAGACTCCACCAAAAGTCTGCTAGAACTGATACATGAATTCAGCAAAGTTGCAGGATACAAAATCAATGTACAGAAATCAGTTGCATTCTTACACACTAACAATGAAGCAACAGAAAGACAAATAAAGAAACTGATCCCATTCACAATTGCACCAAGAAGCATAAAATACCTAGGGATAAATCTAACCAAAGATGTAAAAGATCTGTATGCTGAAAACTATAGAAAGCTTATGAAGGAAATTGAAGAAGATATAAAGAAATGGAAAAACATTCTGTGCTCATGGGTTGGAAGAATAAATATTGTCAAAATGTCAATACTACCCAAAGCTATCTACACATTCAATGCAATCCCAATCAAAACTGCACCAGCATTCTTCTCGAAGCTAGAATAAGCAATCCTAAAATTCATATGGAACCACAAAAAGCCCCAAATAGCCAAAGTAATTTTGAAGAAGACCAAAGCAGGAGGCATCACAATCCCAGACTTTAGCCTCTACTACAAAGCTGTAATCATCAAGAGAGCATGGTATTGGCACAAAAACAGACACAGAGACCAATGGAATAGAATAGAAACCCCAGAACTAGACCCACAAACGTATGGCCAACTAATCTTTGACAGAGCAGGAAAGAACATCCAATGGAAAAAAGACAGTCTCTTTAACAAATGGTGCTGGGAGAACTGGACAGCAACATGCAGAAGGTTGAAACTAGACCACTTTCTCACACCATTCACAAAAATAAACTCAAAATGGATAAAGGACCTGAATGTGAGACAGGAAACCATCAAAACCCTAGAGGAGAAAGCAGGAAGAGACCTCTCTGACCTCAGCCGTAGCAATTTCTTACTCGACACATCCCCAAAGGCAAGGAACTTAAAAGCAAAAATGAATTACTGGGACCTTATGAAGATAAAAAGCTTCTGCACAGCAAAGGAAACAACCAACAAAACTAAAAGGCAACCAACGGAATGGGAAAAGATATTTGCAAATGACATCTCGGACAAAGGGCTAGTATCCAAAATCTACAAAGAGCTCACCAAACTCCACACCCGAAAAACAAATAACCCAGTGAAGAAATGGGCAGAAAACATGAATAGACACTTCTCTAAAGAAGACATCCGGATGGCCAACAGGCACATGAAAAGATGCTCAACATCACTCATCATCAGGGAAATACAAATCAAAACCACACTCAGATATCACCTCACACCAGTCAGAGTGGCCAAAATGAACAAATCAGGAGACTATAGATGCTGGGAGAGGACATGGAGAAAGGGAACCCTCTTGCACTGTTGGTGGGAATGCAAACTGATGCAGCTGCTCTGGAAAACAGTGTGGAGGTTCCTCAAAAAATTAAAAATAGACCTACCCTATGACCCAGCAATAGCACTGCTAGGAATTTACCCAAGGGATACAGGAGTACTGATGCATAGGGGCACTTGTACCCCAATGTTTATAGCAGCACTCTCAACAATAGCCAAATTGTGGAAAGAGCCTAAATGTCCATCAACTGATGAATGGAGAAAGAAATTGTGGTTTATATACACAATGGAGTACTACGTGGCAATGAGAAAGAATGAAATATGGCCCTTTGTAGCATCATGGATGGAACTGGAGAGTGTGATGCTAAGTGAAATAAGCCATACAGAGAGACAGATACCATATGTTTTCACTCTTATGTGGATCCTGAGAAACTTAACGGAAACCCATGGCAGAGGGGAAGGAAAAAAAAAAAAAAAGAGGTTAGAGAGGGAGAGAACCAAAGCATAAGAGACTCTTAAAAACTGAGAACAAACTGAGGGTTGATGGGGGGTGGGGGGGAGGAGTGGGTGGGTGATGGGCATTGAGGAGGGCACCTGTTGGGATGAGCACTGGATGTTGTACGGAAACCAATTTGACAACAAATAAAAAAAATAATAAATAAATAAAATAAATAAAAATGAAACACATAGGGTTTGCATTTCTGGACTGTTACTACTAAATCAAACACAAAACTAAAAAATGAAAACTATTGCCCTGTGTTTTTTAGCTCTGTTTTTATGTCAGGTGTTACAATAAATAGTTTTGATACAATGAAAATCTCCGTGCTTCTGAGATTCTCCTTCACTGTTACTCTAAGTACCTCACAACTTTTTTAGCTTACAACAGTGTGGGATTTGTCGTTTTTATAAAGGGTGCCATTTTTCTCATTAAATTAAGTGAATGACATCTTTTCTGCCCACAAATATGTTATTTCCTAAATCCAGTCGTTTTGATCGTTTCTGGTGTGTTAGAACTGTACTTTTCACCTGCTTTATTCAGGTAATACAAGGTGAAAGGTAAGTAATTACTGGAAAGTTAAGTACTACAGAGTCTAATGTCTCCTAAAAAATTTTTAATGCTTATTTTTGAGAAGGAGAGACTCAGAGTGAGAGTGGGGGAGGGGCAGAGAGGGAGGGAGACAGAATCCGAAGCAGGCTCCAGGCTCCAAGCTGGCGGCACAGAGCCCGACGTGGGGCTCAAATTCAGGAGCTGTGAGATCATGACCTGGGCTGATGTCGGGTGCTTAACCAACTGAGCTACCCAGGTGCTGCAGTAGACTTTAACATTATATGCCTTGGAATGACAAATATTTTTGGAAGGCGAAGGATAATTTTTTTCCTAATTATTTCTTATTATTTACATAAATATGAAGACAGTAGCACTTAACTTCCATAAGTATTTTCAGAAGAATTTTTACCTCTATGAAGACCTTTGTGCTGATAATTGAACAGAACCTTGGATATACTTTTAAGTTTGTGCAGCACATAAAAACTTGGCTGTTAAGTGCAACCATTGTTCAGCTGCCATCACCAGAAAGGTTGGTGGAAAAACTGCATCCAACAAGGAAAGGCAAGGTTGCTGAGGATGGAAACCTTCCAAAATAAAGGTTGGGGTCACCCTGTCTGGTGAAGGATCCGGGCAAGCTGAGGTCACAGCTGAGAATAAAAGAAAACACAGAACGGCTTACGGAAGAAGGAAGTTTAAATATCAACTGTAGTTCTTTCCAGGTTGTCTCATTCTTCTTGAATTCGTTTAATATTAACTAATCTTAAACTGATTAAAATGGATTCGTTTTATATTTTTCTTTTTTAAAATTTTTTTTTTCAACGTATTTATTTATTTTTGGGACAGAGAGAGACAGAGCATGAGCGGGGGAGGGGCAGAGAGAGGGGGAGACACAGAATCGGAAACAGGCTCCAGGCTCCGAGCCATCAGCCCAGAGCCCGACGCGGGGCTCGAACTCACGGACCGCGAGATCGTGACCGGGCTGAAGTCGGACGCTTAACCGACTGCGCCACCCAGGCGCCCCCCCATTTTTCATTCCTATTATTGTTTATTTGGGCCTCTCTCCTTTACTCATTAGGAAATGGCTTATTTTATCATTTTCTTTCTACAAAGAAAATATGCAATGTTTGATCATCTTTATTGTTTGGTTTTCTAATTCTTTATTTTCTACTCTTTATTACTTCCTTCCTTCTTTCTTTTTTAAAATTTTGTTATTTTTTTTAGAATTTTATTTTTAAAGGTTTTTGTACTTTTATTTATTTTTGAGAGAGAGAGCAGGGGAGGGACAGAGAGAGAGGAATCCAAAGCAGGCTCCGCACTGACAGCAGACAGCCCAACGTGGGGCTCGAACTCACCAACCAGGAGATCACGACCTGAACCGAAACGAAGAGTCTGATGCTCAGTCAACTGAGCTACCCAGGCGCCCCTATAATTTTATTTTTGAGTAATCTCTATCCCCAGGTGGGGCTTGAACTCACAACTCCGAGATCAAGAGTCACATGCTTCGCCAACTGCACCAGCGGGGCACCTCTTTTCCTTCTACTCTAAGTTTACCCTTTCATCTTTCAATAGCTTCAGGAGTGAAAACCTTCGTGTCTTTACTTCCAGATTTTGTTATTTTTAAAAACTGTATATAAATTTATGAATGTTCCTTTGACTTAATCTCACACGTTCAGATCAGCAGAACCTTTCCAGCCCTTCAGGTATACATCCTGTCATTCCCACTGTGGTTACCCTCGAACCCACAACTATGGGGGAAGGTATTTGTAAGTTTCCAAACATTCAGATTCTTGTCGGTGCTTTGACCACTTATTTCTGGTGTGATTATTACAATACGGTCAGATAATATGGTTTATCTAAGTTCGATTCTTACAAATCACGACTTCTTTGCTATAGTATAAATTAGTCCTGGAGATGTACTGTATGGCGTGGTGACTATATTTAACAATACTCTGCTGTCTATTTGAAAGTTGTTAAGGGAGTGAATCCTAAAAGTTCTCATCCAAGGGAAAAAGATATGAAAATTACATGCGTGATGGATATTAGCTAAACTTATTGTGATAATCATCTTGCAACGTATGCTATAGGAGCCGAGGGCAGGCTCCACGATGCAGCACTTAGGCATGAAGATTATTTTGAGCTGAAGGCAACTGAGACCCCGCGGGCTCACGAGAAACTTTTGCCCCTCCCTTCACTACATACGAATCTAAACTGGGGGTCTTTTCCAGAATAAGAGTAATTAGCAGGGATAAATTTTATCTGGATGACCCGTCTGTACGGCAGGGCAAATGTCTAATTACCAAACCCCTGCCCTGTGAAGTGCATCCCTTCTCTTCCAACTCCCACACCCTTACCCCCTTCTCTCTAGTTCGGGATGACATTGCTACCTGGTTTTGCCGGGCTGTCTGGATTTTACGTGCGTGGATTCCCCACATGCACACTATTAAGTTTTATTTTCTCCCGTTAATCGGTCTCATGTGAATGGGATTCTTAGTCCAGCTAGAAGGACCTGGAAAGGGACAGGAATTCTTGCCCCCCGACAATTCATATATCAAATATATCAAGTTATGTTGTACACCTAAAACTAATACATTATATGTCAATTATATCTCCATTTTAAAAATGATGACTTCTTTGAAGTGAAGACTTCCCTTATGACCACGTGCATAAAGTGGAAGAGAGTGTGGTAATATTTGAGAGTTGAATTGGGTATGATTGAAGTTTTGTTCCAATATTTTTTAATGTCTATTTACTTTTTGAGAGAGAGAGACAGAGTGAGAGGCGGGGAGGGGCAGAGAGAGGGAATCACAGAATCTGAAGCAGGCTCCACGCTCTGAGCTGTCAGCACAGAGCCCGTCGTGGGGCTCGAACTCATGAACCGTGAGATCATGACCTGAGCCGAAGTCAGACACTCAACTGACTGAGCCACCCAGGCGCCGCATGGTATTACTGAAGTTTTAAACTAAATGGACCTTTAGGAACCAAGAGTTACTAAATATGTCCAAGATTTCATCAAGGATCAAGAAAGGGGTATTTTGACAGAGGGTGACCGGAAGCCATGATGGGGAAAAAATAAAATTCTTTCACACTTACATTCTCCATGGAAGCAAGACTATTTAATAAGCCACTATAGTAAATCCTCAATACACATTTGCTGGGGGGAAGGGGGGAGATTTATCCAAAAGCCCACATCTTCCCCAGAAGTCTTTGCATTCAGATTCTCTTTTGCCTAATTCTCTCCAATCTAGAGGACTTTTCTTTCCTCTCTTTTGTTTCTTTTTCTTCAAAATCTTGATCTGTTTTAATTCCCAGTTTAGTATAGCTTCTGAGTAAATAGCTCTCAAAGAAGCACGTCTATTTCTGAGGTCTGGGGCTTTCCTATTTTCTGTGGGTCCCCTGGGTTCCCCAGGGGCCGCCCTGCTGGCCTGAGTGCCCCAAGCAGGAGTTTCTGCCTCCCTCGTCCTTGCCAAGCAAGCGTCCAGGGGCTGAGCCGAAGAAAAGCCAGCATCTCTGGGGGCTCTTCACTAACAGGCCACCGGGTGTCAGCCCCGAGCCACGTTGTAGGAAAAAGCAAATAAACCAGGAAAGCAGCAAACTGGAGAGTGAGGAGGAAGTAACGTTTGAGGAGATAACAAAGTCCTCAAAGATCACCCTCTTCAGCCAACGTAGGGGAAAGAAAGCATAGCAAGACTCAGAAGAAACGAAGGGGCCACCACAAATCTGAAAAATTGCCCAAGGTGCTTAAGTAAAATCGCTACAAGTGTTCTTATCACCAAGGTAACAGGGTCCACAGTGAGCAGAATGTCGGCCAAAGGCGACCCTGGGCTGCAGGGGAGGCTCCCGCACTGATCTGCCCACCGTTCCCAGGACTGCAGATAAATCCCTAGGACGGCCTGTCACCCCCCCTCTCCGCTCTGCAGCGCCCCGGCCCGGGATCAGTCCTGCACCTGCTGTAGCTGAGACGGCCTCGCTGGAGGAAAGCACAGCCACGGCACTTAGTGCTGTCGCACAAATGCATCATCTTTCATCTCCAAAGGATCCTCTGCTTAGCCTGTTGAGCCTTTGCCCCTTCCAGGAGGTCTGTGTGTCTCACTCCGTCCTCCCGCCCCTTTCACTCTTCCTCTCCCCTCCCTCTGCCTTGGCCTGGAATCCCATCCCCTCAGCTCTCTCTGTCCCCACCAGTGATCCCACCCCACCCGCAGAGAGGACACTGAGTCCGTGAACCCCGCCCGCCCCCCACAAATACCCTGCTGTCCGGTCTCCTCTTCCTTCTCGCCCATTCCTACCTCCTGCCCCACTGGTGGGAAGGACTGAGACAGCCATCCTCTGGTCCCCCCAAGTCTCTCCCAGCACTTCGCCTGAGGAAGCCATCTCCGTATCTCTATAAACCCTTAATCCCCAGGTTGCCGGCAAAACCACCCGGAGAAAAATTGAATTCTCTTAGCAAGTGGCATGGAAGTTCCTGTAATGACTGTCAGAAAAGCTGAGAAGCCTGTAGACGTTGAAGGTGACACCTTGCAGGGGCCTGTGGGAGGTGCCTTAGCTCTGGACAAGGAAAGTACTGAAAGGGGTTCCTCCCTCTAAGGAAAAGCAGGAGGGACCTGGGGAGAGTGAACGGGAGGCCGCGGGTGACAGAGGGCAACGTGGTTGGCAGGGTGAACCCTCGCCAGGAGCACTTTCAGACCTTAAAGTTTCTTCACTTCCACCACCTGTGACGAAACGGCTTACTATTAACACGAGCGTGTGCGTTCGTGTAGAAACCGGTGACGGGGCTGAGAGTCGCGCCGAGGTGACATGAGCCTGAGACCCAGGTGTGGACGTGCCAGTGGACAGAAGCCCGTGCGAGCAAGCTCTCAGGAAGTCACTTGAAATCAGTGCAGGGAGCCCCACACGTGGCTTTGGACCGAGTTCACCTGCGCGTCTGAGAGGCAGGTGTCTCCCATCCTCAACCAAAGCCTCTTCAGCCCTTTGTAGCTCCTTCTCGTGTTCTCCTTCTTGAAAGTATGGTCTACACTCGTGGTGGCGGCTTCAGCGCCTTCTCCCATCTGCCAACCACTCTCACCGAGGTCGGAGGGAATGACCTCATGGAGAGCACTGTCCGTCCTCAGTGTACAGGACGTCTCTTCCACATGAGGCACCGTCGATAACGTTCCTGGTGTCTTTTCCTGGAGTTTTATCGTTTCAGGCCTTACACTCAAGTCTTTAACCCATTCTGAGTTGATTTTGGTGTGCGGTGTAAGAAAGTGGTCCAGTTTTGTTCTCCACGCGGTAGCTGTCCAGTTGTCCCAGTGTTCAATAAGCACCGCTTATTGAAAAGACGGTCTTTCCCCCCTTGTGTACCCTTGCCTCCTTTGTCATAAACCCATTGATCACATAAGTGAGGGTTTATTCCTGGGCTCTGCGTTCCACTCCACCGATCTATGTGTCTGTTCTGGGGCCAGGGCCATGTTGTTTTGATCACTATAGCTTTTCTGGTAGAGTTTGATATCAGGGAGTGTGATACCTCCAGCTTTGTTCTTCTTTCTCAAGGTTGCTTTGGCTCTTTGGGGTCTTTCATGGTTCCCTACAAATTTTAGGATTCTTTGTTCTGGTTCTGTGAAAAATGCCTTTGGTATTTTGATGAGGGTTTGAATCCATAGATGGCTTGGGGTAGTATGCATATTTTAATAATATTAATTCTTCCATGTGACTTAGTTTGCATACCCTCTAGGCTTATACATGTTATCATAAATGGCAAGATTCCATTTTTTATGGCTAATATATATATATATATACATATATATATATGTATATATATATTTGTGTGTATATATATATACACATATATGTGGATAAGATAGATATGATATATATATATACACACATATATATATACCATATCTATCTTATCCATACGTCTATTAATAGTGGGCACTCGGGCTGCTTCTGTATCTTGGATATTTTAAACAATGCTGCGATAAACATATGGGTGCATGTATCTCTTCACATTAGTGTTCTTGTTTTCTTTGGATAAATACTCAGAAGCAGAGTTGCTGGATTGCACAAAATTTCTTATTCTTATCAAAATAAGAAACATGATTCATTTTCTTGAATGTATTCCAGAATGAAGCTTTTTTACCCTGAATTCTAAAATAGGACCGGTAGGATTACAGTGAAACTCTAGCAGAGTCACGCGAATGACATCTGAGTGAGGACAAGCCTTTCCAAAGAAGGGTCATATGCCTAAAAGGGAGGAAAATCTGGTCTAACAAAGCGGGTAAATAGAATATTGGAAGGCTCTGTTGTGTTTTATTGCTGATGTTCATCTAATGCTGATTGATTTTCCCATTAGGATGTCATGCAAACATAATCCGAATGCTTTTTGACAATGAAGACTAGCACAGCTGATAAAAAGAACGCCACTCATATTTCACGGATCCAGATGGGCTGTGATAAACGGCTGCATAACACACACCAAGTAGAATTTATGTAGACATTCTTTCTTCATGTTAAGGAACTATGGTCCCTTCTATTAGGGGCCCCTCGGTGGCTCAGCCAGTTAAGCGTCTGACTCCTGATTTTGGCTCAGGTCGTGATCTCACAGTTCGTGGGTTTAGACCCTGCAACAGGCTTGCGCTGACAGTGTGGAGCCTGCTTGGGATCCTCTCTCTCTCTCTGCCCCTTTTGTTCTCCCTCACTTTCTCTCTCAAAAGAAATAAATAAACTTAAAAAAATAAAAATAAATCGCACAAATATACAATGTATATATTGTATACGATAGACATTATATCGACTTTCTTACACCATACACAAAAATAAACTCAAAGTGTATTGTTTTACTTATTTGTTTTTTATGTGTTTATTTGAGAGAGCAAGTGAGTAGGAGAGAGGGGCAGTGGGGGAGGGAGAATTTTAAGCAGGGTCCACACTCAGCACAGAGCGGGACACTGGGCTCAATTCCACAACCCTGGGATCATGACCTGAGCAGAAATCAAGAGTTGGACACTCAACTGACTGAGCCACCCTAGTGCCCCCAAAGTGTGTTACAGACTTAAATATAAGACCTGGAACCATAAAACTCCTAGAAGAAAACATAGGCAGTAAACTTTTGGACATTAGTCTTAGTAGTATTGTTTTGGCCCAGTCTCCGGAAGCAAGGGGAACAAAAAGCTAAAATAAACAAGTGAGGCTACATCAAACTAAAAAGCTTTTGCACAGCAAAGGAAACCATCAACAAATTGAAAAGGCAACTTGCTGATGCTGAGAAGATATTTGCAAATCATACATCCATTAAGGGGTTAGATCCAAAATATATAAAGAACTTACACAATTTGATATCAAAAAACCAAATAATCTGATTAAACATGGACAGAAGACTTGAAAAGACATTTTTTTTTCCCAAACAAGATATACGGATGGCCAACAGGCACATGAAAAAGTGCTCAGCATCACTAATCATCAGGGAAATGCAAATCAAAAGCACAAGATATCACTTCACATGGGTCAGATTGGCTATTATCAAGAAGACAAAAAAATAATTAAGCGTTGATGAGGATGTGGAGAAAAGGGAACCCTGGTGCACTGTCGGTGGGAATGTAAATTATTGCAGCCACTCTGAAAACCGCATGGAGGTTCTTCCAAAAATTAAAAACAGAACTTCCATACAGTCCAGCAACTCCATGTCTGGGTATAGATCTAAAAAAACCAAAAAGACTAATCCAAAGAAATATATGCCCCCTTTATGTTTATAGCAGCATTATTTACAATAGCCAATGTATGGAGGCATCCTAAGTGGCCATCCATAGTTGAATAGACAAAGAAGATGTGGTGCGCGCGCACACACACACACACACACACACACACACACACTCACTCACCCAATGGAATATTCCTCAGTCATAACAAAGAATGAAATCTTGCCATTTGTGACAACATAGATGGACCTAGAGGGTATCGTGTTAAGTAAAATACGTCAGACAAAGGAAGACAAATAACAGAAGATTTCAATTACATGTAGAATCCTAAAAACAAAACAAAACAAAGCAGACGCATAGATACGGGAGACAAATTGTTGTTTACCAGAGGAGGGGGAGGATAAAGGAGTACCGACGTAAACGGGTAAAGGTGAAATATGTGAAGGGGATTAATAAGTTCACACTTCCAGTTTTAAAATAAATAATCCACGGACTTGTAATGTACGGTGCAGGAAATACAGTCAACATTGTAATAACTTTCTATGGTGACTAGACTTACCATGGGGGTCATTCGCAATGCATAAAAATATTGAATCGTGTATCATGCACACTTGAAACTAAATAGGATATTGCGTGTCTATTCTACTTCAATAAAGAAATAGTAAAATTTTAAAAATAAAGCAATGCTGGTAGGAGAAAGAAGATAAATCAGAGGAACCGCCGGAAGAACTGATCTACAACATTGACACACTTGTTCTGTAGTCCCATGATGTCCAATACAGTGGCCATAAATTTAAATGTAAATTCATTAAAATTAAATAAAATGAAAATTTCAGTTCCCGTGTTATACCAGCCACCCTTCAAGTGCTCAGTAGTCACATGCGGCCACGTCATTGGGAAGTACAGACATACAGCATTTCCATCACTGCATAAAATTCTATTGGGCAGCATTGTCTTAGACACACACACACACACACACACACACACACACACACACACACACACACACAATCATCAGTCAAGGACCCTGGTAAGAGAATTCAAGTTTCAATGCCATATTCTTCTCAAAGCTAGACTAAACAATCCTAAAATTTGCATGGAACCACAAAAGACCCCAAATAGCCAAAGTAATGTTGAAAAAGAAAAACAAAGTGGGAGGCATCACAATCCCAGACTTTAGCCTCTACTACAAAGCTGTAATCATCAGGACAGTACTATATTGGCACAAAAACAGACTCAGACCAATGGAATAGAATAGAGAACCCAGAACTGGACCCACAAAAGCATGGCCAACTAATCTTTGACAAAGCAGGAAAGAACATCCAATGGAAAAAATACAGTCTCTTTAGCGAATGGTGCTGGGGGAACTGGATACCAACATGCACAAGAATGAAACTGAACCACTTTCTTACACCAGACACAAAAATAAACTTAAAATGGATGAAAGGCCTCAATGTGAGACAGGAAACCATCAAAACCCTAGAGGAGAAAGCAGGCAACAACCTCTTTGACCTCAGCCACAGTAATTTCTTGCTCAACACGTCTCCAAAGGCAAGGGAATTAAAAGCAAAAATGAACTACTGGGACCTCATGAAGATAAAAAGCTTCTGCACCACAAAGGACACAATCAACAAAACTAAAAGGCAACCAATGGAATGGGAAAAGGTATTTGCAAATGACATATTGGACAAAGGGCTAGTATCCAAAATCTATAAAGAACTCACGAAACCCCACACCCAAAAAACAACTAATCCAGTGAAGAAATGGGCAGAAGACATGAATAGACACTTTTCCAAAAAGGACATCCAGATGGCCAACAGACACATGAAACGACGCTCAACATCACTCCTCGTCAGGGAAATACAAATCAAAACCACACTCAGATACCACTTCACACCAGTCAGAGTGGCTAAAATGAACAAGTCAGGAGACTATAGATGCTGGTGAGGATGTGGAAACGGGAACCCTCTTGCACTGTTGGTGGGAATGCAAACTGGTGCAGCCGCTCTGGAAAACAGTGTGGAGGTTCCTCAAAAAATTAAAAATAGAATTACTCTACAACCCAGCAATAGCACTACTAGGAATTTTTCCAAAGGATACAAGAGTGCTGATTCGTAGGGGCACATGTATCCCAATGTTTATAGCAGCGCTTTCAACAATAGCCAAATTATGGGAAGAGCTTAAATGTCCATCAACTGATGAATGGATAAAGAAGATGTGGTTTATATATACAATGGAGTACTACTTAGCAAGGGAAAGAATGAAATCCTGCCATTTGCAGCAAGGTGGATGGAACTGGAGGGTGCTATGCTGAAATAAGAGAAAGATACCATATGTTTTCACTCATATGTGGATCTTGAGAAACTTAACAGAAGACCATGGGGGAAGGGAAGGGAAAAAAATAGTTACAAACAGAGAGGGAGGGAGGCAAACCATAAGAGACTCTTAAATACAGAGAACAAACTGAGGGGTGATGGGGGTGGGGTGCAGGGGAGAGGGGAAAATGAGTGATGGGCATTGAGGAGGGCACTTGTTGGGATGAGCACTGGGTGTTGTATGTGAGCGATGAATCATGGGAATCTACCCCCAAAACCAAGAGCACACTGTATACACTGTATGTTAGCCAACTTAACAATAAATTGTATTTTAAAAAAAGGTTTCAATTCCATATACCAAACTTTGGCGTTTATTCCCTTGTTTTAATTAATTTATCAGATTTTCTTATTAAATTAATATATGCTATTAAGATTTTCCCCCTCAGTGGTCAATCACTGAATTAGTTACTAAGAAATGTTATATCCTTAAGTAAAAAATAATTTGAATACTGCCCCTCCTGGTAGGAGGAACATAGTTATGAACTGGGGCATGGATTTCGTTCAAATGAAAGACTGATACACTGAGCAAAACGTACAATCTGTAAACAGATTGCTAGTATATTCGCACTTACTAGATCCTTAAGTGACGGCTCCCAAGTGTATGCCAGTACAGAAGTCACTTAACGGTCCTGAGGCTCAGTTTCATTGGTTGCACAAAGAGAATTCTAAGAGTCCCAGAGTTTGGGGTAAAGATTTAATGAGATAGCACATGGAAAAGTGTAGACCGCACAGACATGAGCAAGGAATGATTAACATTAACCACCCGTGATGGCAAGTCAGGTAGGTGTGAAAGTTAACAACTTCTGCACCTCGATCTAGATAGCTTTTTCCACCGCAGGACCAGAGGCTTGCAGAAAACCCCACCTCTTCCTGCAAAGAGTGCAGAGCAGAGACCCGATTCACAAATAATGGGTAGTGCGGTGTATTTTGTGAGGATATGATTTTGTGATTTAAAAAAGCTGCCTGTGATCTATGCTTACTACCATCGGCTGGCAGACGTCACCTCGGGAGGGACGCAGCTCTTCTATTTTCAGGAGGAGGGGGGCACGGAGAGGCCTTAATCATGCACATCAGAGCCCAGCCCTGCTCTGAGGCTAATACAGAAACCTCTTTTCGTGGTGGGTGGACACTGCTGAGCAGCGCCCTGCCGGGGCCTGGGGCTGATGGGAAAATGTGCGCCCCTAAGACACGCCTAACGTACCCTCCGGTATCCTGACCCATTGGCAGGAAAAGCGCTACAGTTTTAAAATACGGCCATACAGGAGCCCAGCACGGCTCCATCCGTTCACACGCCACGGTCACCCCTCAAGCACCCACCTGCTCCGTGAGGCCAGGACCCCCCGGCTGATCGGCACCCGCCGTCCCTCTTGCACAACGACGCAAAGTCACGCAACACACGGCCTGTCTTTATTGGAGCTTCCGGTGCTTTGTTCATCATGGACTTCTGCATTACTTATGATTCTTTAAATACCGCATTAAAATAGTGTGCCTAGTGCGACCCAGTTTTCCGGAGGCTCCTTTGCCAGGCCCGCCTCGGCGAGGACTTCTCTGGCTCACCCGAGTTCCCAGGCTGCGGCTGGAAGACGGTCTCGCGAGGTTCACTGGGATTCTCGCGCGGCGGGAGCGGTGGGCCTTAGGACCCCGGGTCGAGTGGAGGGGAGGCCGGGCGCCGCCGGAGAGCGGGCCCAGGAGCTCGGGGTCCCGCGTGGGATGCGGGCGGGGAGTAGGGGCAGGTGGGGGTGGGTGGGGGGACAGAGATGGCTCTCCGGAGAGGGCGCGCCTGGGAGGCGGCGGGAGCCGTGCACCTGAGAGCCGACCCAGCCACGTGGCTCTTGCAGCGTAGGTTCAAGTCCTCGGGAAGGGACCTTATGTCCTAAGGCGCCTCTTTGGGGGCGTGAGGAGGGGGCCTGGCCACCGGAAGAGGGACGAACTGGCCCGGAGAAAGCCGTAATAATGAAGGAAGCAGTTGCTTCATCCCCAGATCAATGTGAAAATAAAAGCAAAATATCTTGATACTGTTCCAGGCAGGAGCGCCCTGGCCAGTGATGGAGATGGCAAATCCCGCAGGCCCCTGAGCTCGTGCAGAGACTGGAACTGATGGCAAAGCCAACACCCTCCCCACCGCCCGCCCCCCCTCCCCCCCCCCCCCGTGGTCGTTAGACACCTGGGCCCGCCAAGCTCTGGAGTGAAGGAAGAGGTAGCCAAATAGAAAAAGAAATTCCTGGGATTTACCAGATAGAATGGGCTATAATAGCTGGTGTCTAAAATCCGATTCTAGGGGTTCCTGGGTGGCTCATTAGGTTAAACTTCTGGCTTCGGCTCAGGTCATGATTTCAGGATTGGTGAGTTCTAGCCCCACATCGGGCTCGCTGTTGTCAGCACAGAACCCGCTTGGGATCTTCTCTCTCTCTCTCTCTCTCTGCCCATCCCCCACTTACGCTCTCTCAAAAATAAATAAAACATTTAAAGAAAAATAAATAAAATCACATTCTAAATGCACAATTACGTGGCGTTTGAAAAGTGAGAACATGAGAAACATCAAATGTCAGACTGATGTGACTTGAAGCATGGTTAAGGTCCTCAGTGTCCACAGGCCAGCATATTAAGAATAACTGGAAGACTGGATGACACTCACCCAGCTGAGCCTCTATATTGTGCAGGAAACACAAGAAAAGTCAGTCGACGATTGAGCTGGTGGTTGTTGACATTTAAATTGTGTTTCGGAACTTAAGGAAATCAGTATCAGAGGAAGCTAATCTATAGACAAAATGCATCTGGATAAAAGTCATTGTGGGAAGACTTTAGAAGACAGAACACCCGTGGCGTGACCTACAATTCACTTAGAGAAATGTTCATAAGTTCAAAGATACTTGTTAAGCGGAAATTAAAGCTTGCTGTATGTGTTGCTTAGGCCCCTTAGAATAGAGTCCATCCTTTCTATTTATCCAGAAAGGGAGCCCAGGAGAAGCTGGGTGCAGCCATGTGAAGTGAGAATGGAAAGTATATTCCTGGAGAATTTGTACAAGTGCTTGTTATTCAGAATGTGGGCGCCTAGATCCCCGCGTCCTGAGAGTGGCTTTGGAAAGCCTGAACACACGAGGACGTAGATTGCATGTACAATTGTTATTAGAAATCCCAAAGACAGCGTCATCATTCTAGGACAGACGCATCTGCTGTATGTGAGAGAATAAGTAGCCAACACAGATCCTGGACAACCAACAGGAATCTGGGAGCCAGAGCAGAGCAATTCCCCGGACCACATACAGTGAGTGGGCACTAAGCACTGGAAGAGGGGTGTGTATAATTTGTGATATATACATTCATGCTTCAGATGAGTGTGGAGCAAATTGTACCTCCTTGTGTGTTCAGTTACTGTCAGCGAGTGACAATAAAATAAAATTCATAAAATCCTGAATTAAGGAGCCCTTCTGGGGAATGCTATAAAAATGACACCTTCAGCTGTCAGCGTCTCAGATTCTAGTGCTTAGAATGGGCAGACCAGTTGAACAGCATAGACCCACATAAGCACAGGCTACTTGAATCAGAATCATCTGGGGTGCTTGTTAGAAACACAAATCTTTTTTTTTTTTTCAACGTTTATTTATTTATTTTTGGGACAGAGAGAGACAGAGCATGAACGGGGGAGGGGCAGAGAGAGAGGGAGACACAGAATCGGAAACAGGCTCCAGGCTCTGAGCCATCAGCCCAGAGCCTGACGCGGGGCTCGAACTCACGGACCGCGAGATCGTGACCTGGCTGAAGTCGGACGCTTAACCGACTGCGCCACCCAGGCGCCCCGAAACACAAATCTTTAAGACCCATTCCAGAGCCACTGAATCTGGGTTTAGGGATCTGCCTGTCAGCACCTTCCCCAGATGGTTGTGAGACGGTCGACCACAGGCAGAGCTTACATTTCAAAACAAGTAAACGAGGACATCCCCTCTAAGAAAGACCCAAGACTCCTGACCTTTCTAAAACGGGTGGGGCAGGAGCCTCTGTCCTGGATCCTGCCCCTGCGGGGTCTAAGAGCTCCAGAACTGACCTTCGAGGACCACATGATGCCTACGCTCTTAAGCCAGATGTGGATTTTCTCAAATGGGTGGGGAAAAAGGGCCTCCACCACCAGATGGCCAGATGGAGGCCCGAAGAGCTCCATTCTTCAGATTTTAACCCCCGCCCCCAAGGGACTCCACAGGCAGAATGCTACGCAAATTGTCCTGATCACCCATCATCCACCCCACCGTCCTGCAGGATTGGAACTCCCTCCGGGACCCCAAGCACCCCTACAGATTTATACCTGAAGATGTCTGGGGACGGAAGGAATACTTCAAATACTGGAGGATATGTCTCGCTCTGGGGTTTGTTCTTTAGAACGGATATAACAGGAACGCCTAATTATTATGTGGAAATTAAAGATTGGCCTTTCCTGTGTCCGTGATGGAACCACTAGTCTGCACACCAGCTGACTCCCCAAGCAAATGTGTTGAATGTTTTTATATTGAAGGAAATATAAACCTTTTAGTTAAAAAATAATGTATCGATGTCAGTTGCTTAGTTTTGACAAATACTCCATGGTGATGTAGGAGGTTACCAGTGAGGGAAATGGGTGAGAGGTATATGCAAACTCTTTTCTTTTTGCAATTTTAAATCTGGAATTATTTTAAAATAAAGCTCATTAAAAGTAAATAAGCACAAGAAAACCACCTGCTGGAGCCTGGGGGGGGGGGTGGGGATTTGGTGTTGGGGGGAGCACAGGCGGGTATATCTCAGACCCTACCTTCCTTCAAGCCCCGGCCTCTCTAGCAGAATCTCAGCTTCCATGACTTGGAGATTGTCTCATTTCCGCATCCCTTAGGATGGTGTCTCAGCAGCAGCTTTCCCTTCCTGCCGGGGTGACATTTTTCATTTGCAACCTCTACTTACTCCTTTGCGACAACCCACCCAAGCCACGCAGGCTGCTTCCTCCTGTCCCTGCCAACCCGCAGCCCCGCCCCTAATTCCATCTAGTTAAGACCATAACACTGAATGGTGTGGAATTAATTTGCCTGCCTCTAAGATTTGGCTTGAAATGTATTTCCTATTTTTTGCATATGTAGCTGGTTGAGACTCATACCAGGCACCGCGGTAGGGGTGAGAAAGAGCAAAAAATTGGGGGGGTGGGGGCTCATCAACTTTACTTGGAATTCTTCATAAGGGCACAGTTTTTTTCAGAGCATTGAAATTGTGGGCCACCATGCTTATTTGCAGAGGTAACTATTGGGAGGGACAATTAAAAAATTTTTTACGCTGAGCGTTGGGCTCTTTGAAAACTCCCACTTGAAAGAATGTGAAGGAAGCCGGGGAAGTGTTCTCTTTGTGAAGAACTCTGAATGGAGCGCATTGTGTGAGGCCAGACAAAAACTTCATTTGGGTAAGATTCGAATTGTATTCTTCTTTCTTGCGCTGGAGAAGCTGACAACCTATATTTTGCTGCTCAAAAAAATTAAGAAAAGGCTTAACTTGTTCCCAATGCAGAACTCAGGAGCTCCAAAAAAAAAAAAAAAAAAAGGAATGAAACATTTCCTTTTTACGTTCTCCTCTTTCAAAACTGTTAACCCATTGTTTATTCGGAACCCCTGGATGTGGCCTACCGAATCCAGGACCGCCAAAGCTGACCTTTTATTTATCCGGTATATGAAGCGCTCGGCTTGCCTCAAGCTGTCAACGCATGGCTCCTACCTAAACTACAGTCAGTGTAGAATTACGACAGATGTTACGATGCCTTCATCAGGAGGCAGTGATTCTCAGCTGGGGTCATTTTGCAGCATCTGGAGGCAATGTTGGACGTCACAACCGCAGGTGGGGGTGGGGGCAGGGAATGCCACCACAGGCCTCTAGTGGGCAGAGGCCATGGGATGCTGTTAAACGCCCTACAATGCACAGGACGGCCCAACGAGGAAAATCCAACAGGAGGCATGCAGCCCAAAATGTCAGTAGTGCCAAGGTTGAGCAACTCTTTGAGGTTTCTTCATGGCTGAGAAAACCTTGTAATGTCATTAGTATAGTGGTGTATATGTGATACGAGTCAGGTGTACCAGAAGAGCAAAGATGGAAAGATCACACCCATTTGAGATAATCAGAGATTTCAGTAATCTTTCAAGTGGGCTTTTCTGTGGCTCAGGGCTCCTCATTTTCCCCCTGAGTCTTAGAGATCATCCAGAGTCCCCAATTATTGTAGTTCTATATTTTAGCCAATAGGTAGCTGGTGAAAATCCTTGCTTGGCCAAGTAACTCAATATCTGTGTCTCGATATTCTCCCTGGAAAGTGGCAGGTAGGATTTAGAAGCCCCAAGGTCCCTCTTGGCTTTGAATAAGTGACAGCTCTCACTCTAAATCTCTATCTAGAGACCCTATATCCTCACAAAACACGATTCTCAGCCTTCTGTGGTTAATGCACCCTTGTGAGTATCTGTCTCCCCCAACGTGCATGTAAATGCAATTGCTTACAATCTCAGGGGGTCGAGAAGCCCTTCTCTGGAACCCAGCTGTGTTTTCAAAACTAACAAGCTCTCTCTTGCATGATGCTGTCTTCTGTGTCTTGTTTTTCCTATCATGGAATTCTTTTTTATTTTGCTACCGCTGCTCAACCAAATTATTTTGGTTAATCTCGTGGTCGCCAAAATCTGACCGGCAGAGCGGTTGCACTAACCCACCAGGATGAGCCATCACCACTTCCTCTCAGTATTAGAGAATGTTTCTGGTGGCTTCCCTTAAGGTAAGGGAACTCCAGTGAATGTGTCCCTGAAGCCCTTAGGGAGACGATCCCGGTGGAAAGGAGCTTAAGAAAGACCACTAGGAAGTCTGCTATCAGCCAGCAGAGTGTAGGAAAAAATCATGTGAATGCACAAGAAATGGCCTGACTCTACCCACAAGAGAGGTGCCAAGAACCGCTTCGCAACCGTGAACAGGGCCTGAAGACCCTAGGACCATGCCGTCCAAGAAGGTAGCCACATGTGGCTATTGAGCACTTGAAACGTTGCCAGTCCAAGTTGAGATGTGCTGTAAGTGTAAAACAGCACCAGCTTCTGAGTACTTAATACGGTATAAACGAGGAATATAAATATTTCATTAATGGTTTTTATACTGAATGCATGTTGAAACAATGATCTTTGGGATGTATTGGGTTAAACAAAACATATTATTAATGTTAATTTCACCTATTTCTTTTTACTTTTTTAGTGTGGCTACCGGGAAGCTTCAAATTTATTACACTTGCTCCTCGGATTTAGGCCTGCGTTATGTTTCTATCGGCCTGTGCTGCTTTAGAATCTCATGGCGTCTCCCTTGAAGGCTGGTTTTAACCTTGTGGAGATTCCTTTTTTATAAGATGCCTGTGAACTGCTGTTTCATACTGAAGAACCAGCCCAGATACCTGGAACTTCTTAGGTTAGGCAAAGGCTGTAAGATCTGGAATATACTTTTACTTGGTTAGTACGTGGTCCCTTAATGAGTGCTATGGATTGAATATTTGTGTCCCACCAAAATTCATCTGTTGAAACCTGATGTCCTGTGTGATGGTGTCAGGAGGTTAGGCCTTTGGTGGGGGCATAGGTCATGAGGGTAGAGCCTTCATGCATGGGAATAGTACTCTTGTGAGACTGAGCCCACAGAACTCCCTCCCCCCTCCCACCACGTGAAGAGACAGAGAAAGGCAGTTGTCTAGGAGGAATTAGGCTCTCATCAGACACCCAATCTACCAGGGCCTTGATCCTGGACTTCCCAGACTCCAGAACTCTGAGAAATAAATTTCTATTTTTAATAAGCGACTCAGATGATGGTATTCTTGTTACAGCAACCCAAATAGACTAAAACAGTGGGAATTACCAGTGCTCATGCTATGACCATAAACCCTGGGACTGAGTAGCAATCGTTGGTGACATTCAGATACACTTTCATTGTTAGCCACGGTGTGCCCCAGCAATTCACTCTCAGTGGTAGAATATAGAGGCCGAGACTGGGATTTTCAAGACCGGTGTCTTTGGTGATGCCTGACTTTTCCCTATTGACTTGCACGCAAGGAATACCCTGACACATAATGGGCAGAAGCCCAAATATTTTATAGGAAAATACCTTGAGGCTATGTAAGTATCCAATGTTTTACCTCCTACTTTTAGCATTCATTGATGTTTCTTGGCTCAATTCATTATTACTTCCATGGTTGCCAAATAGTGCTTTTCAAATTCCAACATTCCTTCTGTTTGTTATTTGGAATTCTGTAAAACAAAATAATCTAAAAAATTTATTTATTTATTTATTTATTTATTTATTTATTTATAGCAGTATAGACTCAAGGATTGCTAGTTTATGCAATGAGTTACAATTTGTTACTTTCGTTTATTTTGAAGATCAAATTGTCCCAGATTTCACCAGTAAAAGCTCCGTTTAAACTAACCCTAGTGTCCTTTTTGATACGTTCCCACAATTCTTGGAGCATTTCCTTACTTGCTGGCGCAAGATGTCCCAGGATCATCTTGTACTTTCCCTTCCCCAGCTGTGGAGTCAACCATTTCTGTATAAAGCCCTGGTTCATTTTAGTGAAGAGTGGTATTTAAACACCAAATGTGGGCACTAGGTGTGCTCACGGCTGTTGGGATGTTGCGGCTGCTTCTAGGCCCCATCAGTACACAAAGCTAAGGAATATACGCGTGTATCTACATGTTACACGGACGCATGTTGACGTCTTTATTTCTATATCTGTATGCTCAAATATATTTTGAAAACCTTGTGTTGACACTAACTCCAATCCCACCCACAGCACAGATTTGTTCCAGTTTTTTCCTTTTTCATGTTGATAACTCCCTTCTCCCACAGTGAGAAACTTGGCTCCCGTTGTCCTCAATATATTGACTTGTTGGCTCATCACCACCAACAACCCAATACACTACTAATCTCCCATTGGTGCTGCCACTACAATTCCCCAATGTCACGTGACACAGCAAACTCCTAAACCCACTTGGGTTCCAAAACCCTACACGAGCCCACTGCCACCGACCCCCATGCAGGTGTTTTCCTTCCTCTAAGTCAGCTCCAATGTTCCGCACTGGGTTGCTGAGGTCTCCATCACCTAGACAGGGATGCTTTGCTCCCTCCACCCCTGCACAGAGGCCTACCTCATCCTGCACTTCGTCATGACTTTGGACTGCATTCAGGAAGTTGGGCAAGAAGGTAGGCATGAATCAATTAAAATATCTTTGAGACAACTTGGAGCACAAGCAGACCTGATTTATAGCTTTTTAGGACAGCCTCAAAGGCTCTTCACAATTTCATCCTGTCTACCTATAGGGGAGTCAGGTGAGCGCCTTGCAAGAGGGTGCTTGCTTTTGGTGTACAAGGATATACTCCCAATTTGCAAGAGGAGGCCTTCATCGGGAGGGTCACTGTGAACCAGAATATTCATTTTCAATGATACATGGCTTTGTAAAAAGAGATCTTCTCTGCTTATTGAAGTCAACACTATGTTTGGTATCTAAAGTGCTTTTTTCAATATCATATCCTAAAATGACCTGCGAGTTCAAATCTGAGTAAAGATGGATGAATCTCGCCAAAAAGGCCTGTAATATCGTGGAGCATTTGGGTAGAAAGTATTCTTTCTCCCGAGTGAATTGCAGTGTGAGGCAACAGCATCTCTAATAGAAAAAAACATAAACAGTCTCAAAGCACCACTGAAATATGGAAGGCATTAGTCAGGTGGAAAGATATCAGAAAGAAGAATTCAAAATGCAGTGTCAAAACCTGGAACTATTTCAGGATAATGGATATAATAATTCTGGCTGTGGTTGCCCAGCACATACATAGACCAAGCAAGATATGTGGTTCCCCAAAATGCAGGGAACCTGTGAATATTTTAACATATACTAACTTAAACTAGGAGATACAGCATTAAAAATACTAGTTAAGAGGTTTTCCTCTGGCTCCTCAAAGTGACCTATAGTCACTATAGAAAAATATAGTAGGGGTGCCTGGGTGACTCAGTCGATTAATCATCTAACTCTTGATTTTGGCTCAGGGCATGATCTCATGCTTCATGAGTTCGAGCCCTGCTTCAGGCTCTGTGCTGGCAGTGCAGAGCCTGCTTGGGATTCTCTCTCTCCCTCTCTCTCTCTGCCCTTCCCCCACTCACGTGAGCGCTCTCTCTCTCTCTCTCTCTCTCTCTCTCAAAATAAATAAATAAACTTAAAAGAAAATATAATGGGGGGG